>NC_141398.1:49532300-50831843 GCF_034619465.1 Leptosomus discolor | reverse complement strand
TAAGGCTGGGAAGGCGGCCGGCGCCCCAGCCCGCGCCCCCGGCGCCGCCGCCCGCAGAGCCCCTCTGCGCGGCGCGGTCGGGGCGGGAGCCCCGCGCAGCCCGGCCCGGCCCGGCCCGGCCCTGCCGGGGGATAACGGTTCGGTGGTGGGGAGGATCAGGCCACTGTCACGTCCTTCAACAGACTTACTGAAAAGAAGAAGAAGGAAAAGGGGGGGGGGGGGGGGGGGGGGGGGGAAGGGGGGAAAAAAGCTGATTTTAATCATTGTCATTTGGTCTGATGTAATATTTCCCCAGGCATTTTCAACTAGGCATAAATTTTCAGCTCCCAAATAAGTAACACAGGGCACGTTTCTCACATCTCTTGACTCTTCTGTTACAATTAGGGTAGCACCCACTCTGCACTTGTTGATAAACTAGATCAAGTTCAAAAATAAATAATATAAAAAATAGCCCCGATCTTCCCCCCCCCCTCCCCCGCAACACCCAGTGCCGCCGGGGTGCGGACAAGGGGGGGTCTCGGAGGCGGGGTGGGGGGCTGCAATTATTCCCATCCATCCATCCATCCTGCCTCCCCCTCCCTTTCACCCTTTGCTAATGTCTCGCATTGTAAACGCCAAATTTCCTGTAGGCCATTAAAACCAAATGACGTCTATCGACATGCATTGTGCTATTGCGGAGCGCCCTGGCAGCCCGCCCCCGGCCAAAAGCGCCATTTCAATTAGAGCGCGCGGCGCGATGGCGCGGGGCTCCGCGGGCGGCTCCGCGGGCGCGCATCGCGCCCAGCCCGCGCGCCGGTGGGGGGGGGGGGCGGCAAGGACCACCCCACCCCCCCCCCGCAATAAAAAGAAAAGGGAAAACAAAACAAAACAAAAAAAAGCAAAGCCCTCCCTCAACTTTCAGCCAAATATGCGGGGCTGCCGATGCCTGCGCGGTTTTGCAAGCCGCCGCGGCGGCTGCGCCCCCCGCGCGGGTCTCCGCGTAAGTTTGGCGAGGGTGCGGGGCCGCTCCGCGCCCCAGCGCGCCGCAGCCGGCGGGCGACCCCGCGGTGTGGCCTCGGCGCTTCGCCGCCGTCTGCGCCCCGCGCTCGGGGCGGGGAGGGACTCGCTGCCTACCGCGCCCGCGGAGGGGCGCCGCGCGTCCCGGCAGCCGGCGGGCCGCGGCGACTCGTCGGGCTGCAGCGCCTACTAGCCGCCGAGCGCGGCCGCGCAGGGGAGTTATGCAACGCTGCGCGGCTGCCGGAAAGGTCAGGCCGCCGGCGCGCAGGAGGGGGCCGCGCTCCCCGCCCGCGCCCGCGCTCCCCTCCGCGCCGAGGGGCCCGGGGCCGCCCCGGCCCGTTCCGCCCCGCCAGGAAGCAGGGGATGAAGGCAGGCAGGACCCCCTAAAACTGAGGGTTTTTTTTTTTTTTTAAAGTTCTCTTCCGTGGCAGGAATAAACAGAAACTTTTCTCCTAAGGGTAGCTTTTTTTTTTTTTTTTTTTTTTTTAGAGTACAAACTACAGGAGAAGAGGGAAATTTTCTCATTAAAGTTACATCCCTGCAGTTAGTTCAATTACTTGATATATGCAGAAGATGTTGTAAATTTAAAGATTTAAATAGCTTACAAAGATGCCGGAGGCTCCATCAGTTAATTTCCTTAATTTATGGATTTTTAGCTGAGCTTCTGAAATGAAAAGGAGAATGAGAACTAGGTCAGCAGAGAGATTTGCATCCAGAACAGACTAAAATTTGTTTTTCTTGACCATCCCATCAGCCCAGGTGCGATCCTTCGTGGGGGTCACCGTCCCACCGCTGACCTCTAGGCTGGGACTCTGTTTGCCTGTGTGAGCCCAGCACAAAGGGGTGGATTTTATTCTAAAGCAGCCTCCGAACACACGCGTGTCCCCAGACAGCTGCTTCTCCACATTGGACAAGACTGTAGCCTGAGTACTCTCATTTCCCAAGCACTCTGGTCAACAAGTGGATACGGGGAGGACGAGCTCTGCTGAGACGCTGGCTCTTGTCGCGCAGCCAGGTTTCACTCAGCTTTTCTGTAGGGGTGCAGTCGGACTATTTGGGATGACTTATCATAATTTTTACTTCCTCTGTGAATTACTAATTGCTAAATGAAAAATAAATATGGGACTCTTGAACAGCAATCAGAGCATTGTAAAAACAGGATGCTTCTGTATTGAGGCACAGTAATGAGGAAAGAGATGTAACAATACTGCACTGAACAAAAAGTAGAAACTGTTTTCTGACTCATCCCAACAGATCTGTGACAGGTACCATTTAATTGTGCTGCTTGGAAATGGGATGCATGGCTAATAAAGATTTGTTTTGTTTGTTTGTCTGTAGATCAAAGCAAGACACAATAGCACTTGGGACGAAAAACGCATGCGCAAGGTATGTAACTTGTGCGGGATTGTTTTTATGGTATCTAAAAAAAGGACAATGTACTTGAGGGCTTTGAGTTTTTTCTTGCCTGTATAAATGTTGAGGGTAATAAAGGAATGCGTTATAGCTCTATATGCACTCACTCAGTTCTTTTTTCTCACTCAAGTGTGTGAATGCCTTTCTGTTGTTGTGTTTCAATATGTATGAATATATACATATGAATTAATACTTAAAAGATTGATTTAAACTAAACAGTTTTAGGAAGCAACACTGCAATATGATTAGTATTGGTGTTCATGATTTAACATTTCTTTTCCCACTAGATGAAGTTTCTAAGATTTGCAAGGTACGTGTCAAGGACGGGTATATAAATGGATTTTTATTTATTCACAACTCCAAGACTAATTGCTTCTCTTTGCCTGAAGGCCAAGAGATTGGTTTTAATATGACACTTCAAAAGTATTCATAGAACTACAGAGATACTAAGTGTCATTGTTTAAGAGAGAAATCTCGCTATGCTACTTGTGACCCTGAAAATAAAATCTTCCACTGTATTTTGAATCCTAATGTTGTTTTTCAGAGTTACACTTAAAGCTCAACTATTAAGAACTGTACAAAGGAAAATATTAAATAGTATGTAGTGAACAAAAAAGGAAAAATACTGTTAGAACTGAATATAACTTACTTTCTCAACAACTCTATTATCCTCCCTATAAAGCAATACAAAATTTATAACAGAAGATTCCTGAGGTCTGTTGCAGGATATTATAATTAAAAGTGATAAGTTACAACTTATCATAGGTGTTTTAAAAGTTCTTGGCCAAATGCCCAGCATGTGTTTATTAAGATACTAAATACTTCAAGATAAATACTTTGGATTTTTTTCTTACCAGCAGTTCTTTGTATTCTGTGCAGATGGTAAAAAATGGAATTGGACAGAACCTTTCTGTAACCTGTTTTTTTATCTAATTATTCCATCGTTCGCTTCCATTCTTTTTAATAAACAGGTAAAAAATTTATTGACACTCTTAAGACATCTATGGGCTTCTCTTAAGAAAGAGAAGCCCATAAAGAACCCAAGCTAATTTTTGTCCATTTTTTATGTTTTACAAAAGTAACAAATTGTGTATATTTTACAGGACAGAAAATTACCAGATTGTGAAAGGATGCAGGTTTGAAGAAGTATAAATTTCCTATCAAAAACATGTTCCAGATGTATTTTGAAATTACTGGATTTGAAATGTATTGACTGTGTGAAAGAAAGTGTCATGAATTGAAAAAGAACATCGACCTCTTCTACACCGTGCCGTATGAATTAGAGTAACAACAACTTCCAGTCGGTATTGTTCTTGAAGGTCCTGTATGCATTTATGCTAGGAGGGCTCATCCTGTCTTAGTCCTTATTCTTTTCCATCTATTACATGTCTTATCTTGAGGTTTGAGCCTGACTTCAGGACTTCTCATGTTACATATCTTAACCTGAGGCTTCATCCTGCCTTCCTGGTGATGATACCGGTATTCCCCCTGGCTACAAAAAGTGCAGAAGAAATCCACGGACTGCCTGACCCTCCTCTAAATCACACCATGCTCTACTGGGCATTTTAAGAGAAAGCAGTAAATAAGAGAGAAAATGGATCATTTCATGAAATGTTTAAAGCAGATAAGAGAATGAGGGGTTTGTTCTTTTAAAACAAAGGAATTGATATCTCTGTGTAGATCAATACTCTTCTCAGTCACACTTAAGTTACCACTGTAGTCTAGATGGACTTTTATTTGGTGACAGGAGATTTGAGTAAGAAGTTGGTGCTTTAGAAGTAGTTATTGGACTCCAGTGCACCTTCAGTCAGCAAAGCCTACGTGACTTTGTTGCCTTCAGTGAGGTTTCCTGCATGTGACTGTGTTTAGCCCTGTCTCCTAGACCAGGGAGAAACACATCTGAATGCAGAGTGTAAGCAACCGTGGATCTTGTGACTAGCACCATCACTTCCATCACTGAAAATGAGATAGAATCAGAAGGTGTGGAAGGCTGATGTTACAAATGCGTTGAGCCGCCAGAAAGGTTTGTTCTTGTGAGAAACCTGGAAATACTAAGCACCTTGAAATCCCAACACTCGCTACAGTCAGTTGACAAGGAATAATAAAAAGGGAGAATTAAGGACATCTCCCATTTGAAGCAAGTTTTCAAGCCAGTTGCGGTGCCAATCATTCTGGAACAGGAACTTGACTGAGGGTTTGCTAATTAAGTCAAGTAATTGTTTGTCATTTGTAGGCAGATAAGGGGGTTCCTGGGAGCAGTAAGCATGACCATGCAAAGAACAAAATCTGATCATTAGGAAATCACCAAGTCTTGTCACTCTTTTCCCTTGAATGCTCTTCTTTTCTTTTCAAAAAACAGCTTGCTGCTGAGTGAGTTTACAAACCATTACTTTATTGACTAAATACAGATGGACTGTTTTTAAAACTATCCATTATCCAGCGCCTAACTCATGACAACAGCGTGATACAAAGAAATAATCTACACTGGAATGCCAAGATGAAATAGCTTGTCAGGAAATACAGTATAGGAAAGGTTTGCTTGTCTCTTCTGCTTCCAACTGCTACAAGCCAAAAATAGTTCCAAAAATTAAATTTACTTCATCGAGATGTCCCATGTTAGTGTTCAGCATGATGTTTCTCAGTTTTATACATTGCCATTTTGTTGTGTGCTCTCACTCTTCTTAAGCAGTTACAATACTGAGGACTATTTTTAACCTGTTTAAGTAACGTGCATGGCATTAGTTTTTAGCTACTTATTAAATCAAGCTTATCCATATTATATATGTCACGGAGAGGAAAAAATATTTTTATGGCTGAGTGTAATCCATTCATTGGTTTATTAGAGGCACAAAGTACTCTGAAGAATGTCACAAATCCACATGGTGTCCCTGAGAGCTTGATTTTTGCATATGGATCGCTGACTTAGCTGAACGATGTATAAAATCCTGTGTAGCTGGGCAGCTCCCAACTGAATACACTTCTAAGGGAGGTTATAAGCATTGCTTCTGCCAGCAAAGGTCTGGAATATGTTAAACTGCAAAAAATATCACTTAATAGAATACAGAGAACGAAGAAAAGAGCCATAATGGCCCTTCTGTATCAAATAATTTACTTTTTTTTAGGATCTTTGGGCACAGGCACATCTAGAATCAGAGGTGAATTGCTTCTTACTTACGTAGCAGTGTTTCACTGCACTTTGGCAAATAACAGACTGAGGGGTCTGGATCATGCATGGCTCGAAAAGAACCTGAGAGAGCAGCAGCTCAATAAAGCGTCATGAGAATGACATGAAAATGAAAAATAAAAAAGAAAACGGAGCAAATTCTTCCAGATATGGAGGCCCTCTGTGATTCCAGAGAGGGACAGGGTAGTCAAAGAAAGACCAGGGAAAGTCTAATGTCAGTGGCAGGGAAGGGAATATTCTCAACTGCTCCACTTTCAGATTCTCTCTAAATGAAAGGCAGTATTAGCTGTTGTGACCCCTAGACAACAGGCTGAGTAGATAGATAAATTCTCCTGGGAGGCAAGGGAATGACTTCTTGGCTGCTAAATCAGAACCTGAATTTAACAGCACGTGGAGATAGAATTAAGCACACTTTTATGTTGCAAAATATCTAAGTAATAGAAAAAAACCACAACTGGAAGGCAGAAACTAAAAAATTAATTTGAGGTTGTGATGTTCGTCTGTTGGATGAAATGAGTAGTGAATTGGCATTTGTGGGACTGTGACTTAACTTGCAGCTTGAGACACACTACAGAACAAAACTCATTACTGCTAACAGCATGAAAAGGGAGCAGTAACAGTGTTGTGGTCTAGGATTTTTGCATCCTAACCTCCCGATGGTTATCCCTGCCCACCTGTGACGCAGGCAGGCTCAGCTGGAGCATTTCCACCCCATGCTGCGGTGGGAATGTGCTCCTACCAAATGGGTGATGGACAGCAGTGCTGCTCTTCCTGGCCTGCCAGAGGAGAGCTGAGCTGCAGCCTCAGTGCCATTGTTTTAGCACAAAGAAGAGAAGAGCTCTGAACCTGGCCAGATGAGCGAGAGCCTATCCAAATCCCGCTATGCCAGAGATCCTTGGAAAGGAGGTAGTATGTCAGACATATGGTTGAAACATGCTGTGCTCCAGCCATCCTCAGCTAGCGTATGGTCTCCCGAGTACCACTGCCAGCTGGGCTCTAATTTACACTGGGCCTGAGAATCAGGGACCTTAGCAGTCTCCCTGATGGTCTCTTCTCCTTTGCTTCACTGATTTCAGATATGCAGATATTCGGAGCTTTTCATTCCCCCTGCTTGGCATGCTTTCAGGCAGACACAGGGGGATATACTTTACTTAAACAGTGTTTCGTTGAGAAAGCAAAGAGCAATATTCTGTGATAGTAAAATTTCAGAACCCTGACTCTGTAAAATTTTTAATCACCATGGTATCACCTCAGATGTCGTGCGAGTATGTGAAGTTAATAAAACAAGCGTCCCCAAAAGTCTGATACAGAAACAGCATTACCAAGTAGTAGAAATCATACTTACCTGTTCTAACCTGTATTTTTGAGGATCCAAGTGCTGAGGCATCATTTTTCATGGATTTGTGCTCTTAACTTCTTAAGCTTTGGATCTTTCTACACTTCTGTCATGGATTTCTTCTCAGAAAGAAAAGAACAAGATACCTTCTTTCTTGTTGGAGTAAACTCCTTAAATAGAAAGCGTATTTCTCTTCATGAATTACATATTGAATGGTGCACAGAGGAGAGAATAACCGTAGTCTGTGTTAAACCCTTGTTTAACCTTTAGTTCAAGCGTTTTATTACAATGCCACAGGTTTTGCTACCTTGTAGTCAGTCTTCAGTGGAAAGGTTACTAAAGGAGCTCAGATTTGTATTTTTATATCCAGCTTTTAATTTGCAAATAGCCTTTGAGATGTAGAACTTGCAGAAGGAATCTGTAAACAGATTAATTCAATACAATTTGAAGTAAAAATTATTTGATGCTACTGGACCCAGCATAGTGCCCTTCTTAAAATGGCTTGTAGCAGCAATTACATGGTTTTGGGTTTGTCCCTTTTTGGAACATTATACTCATTCTGCTTTATGCAAAGGACCATTGTTTAATATTTTTGTGGACGTTATTCAGTTAAACTTTTTGTTGTGAAGACATCCTCTTGGAAAAAAAGTGCAGGTAAATTTTCAGACATCATATTCTTTGGTGAATAAAGGTATTTGAAAAGTCCTAGCATCAAACGGTTTCACATTAATCCGTTATTTCTGAGTGCACTGCATTCCTTGTAACACAGGAGATCAGCTTTGGCTGCTCATCTGCTTGCTCAGAAGTGGCTCTTGTAGAATCTCATCTTGGAGTTTGTTTTCTAGACCACCTCCTATTCCTCATAAGATATTCCTGAGTTATGACATAACCAAGCGGCCTGCTGGCTAGCAACTGCTTTTCCTCTGAGGAACTGATAATTTAATAGTAAAACAGTAAATTAACTGAAAAAGTAGAAATCATCTTCGGTCAACAAGATCATAAAGGTGTCCAAGGCCACATAATCTGGTCCACATCACTGTGACCCTCCAGTCCCTTCCCTGTGCTGCTTTTCTGTTCAATTCTTACATTTTATTTCAGATGATACTGGGAATTTTTGGAGTAGCAATGCTTTTATGTAGCCCAGCACACTGGGAACCCATTTCTCACCTGGGCGCCAGCTCTTACCACATGATTGCTTACAAGAGTCATGTCATCATCTCTGGTGAGATGATTAAATGATAAAGGATGAGTAAGAATTACACTTGGGTCTGTGGAAGGATCCCATATTGCTTCTGCATTTGCCGCTTTTCAGAGTTTCACTCTTCAGTCACAGGCTGAAATTCAAATGCAGACTTTCCCCCCCTGTGGGCCAGATATTTACTTGCTTTTCACATGCATCTATATTCATATTTCCAGAACAGAGGGACACACACACACATATGCATGGTTTGACTGTGAAAAGGGCGGTTCTTCCAAGAGGATTAAAGGTTCTTCTTTGATGCATTAGGGGAATGAGAAAGCAGGGTGGGTGACTGCTGTAGTGGCTTCCTCAGCAGTGGTGATAGGGGAGGCAGGGATGTGGATCTCCTCTCTCCTTTTCTCTATTTGGTCAGACTGGTAGGAAATTGGCTTGTGGGAAGGAGAAGGACTAGAGGCTACTCCTAGAGGACATCTCGGCCACAGCGTTCCTCCCCTGTTCCCCCTTTGGCTCGCTACATATGCTTTGCCCTTAATTTCCCAAACGAAGACCCTTGTCCACATTGTTCTGCTCAGCAGCTCTGCCACAGTAGAATAGCAAGTCCCTGTCTCTCTTGTTATGGTACATGAAACTAAAAATATCAACCCCACTGGAGTTACTTCTACATTAAAGATGTAAGTGAAATAAAAATCACTTTTGGAGCTTTTTATTTTTTATTTAATTTTTAATTAATCTTAATTAATTTGAATTTTGAAGTGATCTGAAAAATAGTTCTAAATGAATATATATATATATATATTTTTTTTTCCATTTTCAGTGCTGAGAGCATGAATAATGAAGGACAAAATCTGTGGCTCCCCGTTTGTATTGAAGAAGTCGGGATTTTTTGCCGGACAGGCAGGAGGCAACCGGAGGGCCGGGTGCCCCCGCGTCGGCTGGCCTGTGCGGGCGAGATGGCCCCGGGGCAGCCGCGGGCCCCTTCTCCCCGTGGGTGCGTGGGAGAGCCCGCGGCGCCGGGCAGAGCAGGGCCGGCCGCGGCGGACGGGGAGGCCGCGCTTGGGGGCCGGGGGAAGGCGCCCGCGGCCTCCCGCGTCCCGCCGCGGCGCCTCGCTCCCGCCTCAGCCCTCCACACGGCCTTCCCGCCACCCGCCGTTGCCGTGGAAACCGGCGGCTGCTCCCGCGGGGGGGCTGTGGGGGGCTGGCAGACAAGCGGCGCCCCCGGGGCCTGAGGGGACGGGCCTGGGGGATGGGGCCCGGCGCTGTGAGGGGGTCCCTGTGGGGCCAAGGTCCTACCACTGGGGAGGGCAGGGGGCCTGGGACAGCGGGGCAGCCCCTGGGGCTGAGGGCTTGGCACTGTGGGGGACCCTCTGGGGTGGGGGTCCACCTCCACGGAGGGCCCAGTGGGGTGGGCGCCTGGCGCTGTAGAAGGGCCTGTGGGGCTGAGGGCCTGGCAGGAGCCCCGCGGGCTGCACTAGGGCTCTCCACGGCCTGGCTAGCAGAGCGAGGTGGGCTGCGCGGGGTAGGCGGGTGAGGGGAGGCAGGTGCGCCTGGGGGTGCGTTGGGTGTGCCGCTCAGTTTGAGGTAACTCTCTGTGTGAGCTGGTGGAGGGGCTGCAGGCTGGGCACTGCCGCTCACTGCGACTCTCGGCAACCCGCAAGCGAGAGTGGCAGGAGGTGTCTGGGGAGCTGCTTGGAGAGCGAGGTCCTCTGAGAGGTAGGAAGTGTTGTTGTTTCTAATTAATGCCTGTGTGGTAGCCTAATCTGTGTTATGGGGCTCTCATGAGTATTGTAGCAGCAAAGGTATATTTTAGGGTTCAGTTAATTAAAAATTGCTTATAAATCTTTTTAGGTCCTGTGTTGCACTTAACTCTGCTGCTGTGGCTGTTTCACAGAAGAAATACACCATATTTATGCAGTTACAGCAATAGTTTGGCTAACCTCCTGTAGAGCTCTTTTTCTGCTCATTTCAGTCGTTTCTCATTGGATACTAAATGCTTGCTCTCCTCCTGTCAGTTGAACTAGTTGTGGTGGGGAGGAGCAGCTCCCTTGATCCCTAGGAAGAGGAACAGTGCTGATCTCTGCTGTAGGTCTTGCTCTCCTGCGATGGCGCTTGGTTGTAGGGCTAAAGTTTGTAGCAGGCTTAAGGTGTTGGGTATGTCTACGTGCTGGGATAAAATTTTCTCAGGAGCCCTCAGGAGAAATGAGATGATATGAATTAGCTTCTGATTTCATTTTAAATTTCATTTTTTTTTCTGGGGCTAATTTAAAGTACGTACGAAGTGTCTAATATGTGTTTTCTTTAGCTATGTGGTTATATACTTTATATAAACTCAGTATCAGCAGGGCACTTAAATACATATTTGTAGTGAGGACATGCCTGTCTTGTTTACAGTAGTGTGGGTCAAGCAAATAATTAAAAAGGCCTGATTTTTTTTTAATACAAGTCTGTGTGCGTGGGTGTTTTTTATTTTGGAGTTAATTCCTTTTTGAGAGTGATAACAAGGGAGAAAGTCTCTCCCAACAAGCTAAATTGAAAGGAAATAATACAGGAGTTGGGTTCAGTATGTATAGTGACTGAATAAATCTAGCCACCTAGGTAACTGTGAGCTCTAGAATTTCACGCTGCATTGCAAAGCATGGCAAGCTTTTCTCAACTGTTGGGGGTTTGGTTGTTTTTTTTTTTTTTCCTTCAGCAAGGAATACTGTGCCAACACTGCTGACAGTTGGCTTCCCAGAAATAGATGTTTAATTCGAGTGTTTGAATCCTGAAATTATGATACTGTTTCTTTGTGGCCTATACAAATTAACAGAGTAGTAAGTAAAATTCTGTTTGATGAAGAGAAAGACTGCATTCCTAGGATAGAAAATACACAGTATAGGAAATTAAAACGAGTCAATTCTAAGAAAATGTTGGAGTAAATACCTTAAATAGGATAATAAGCACTCTCATATTTTTATTTTATTAAAAAATGTTCTAAACAGTACTTTATCTTGAGTGTTTTGTACTTTACAAATACAAAAAAAAATTAATTCTCTTTGTTGAAAAACCTAGCCAAAAATACCTGTTCCAAAATACAGATTTCTGGGAAAACTTGCCAATCTACAGTTGATGTTGTTTGGAAGAAAAGTGTGATCTTTCTTGAGCATTTTTGAGGAAAAGGATTACTTAATCATGCAAGATCACTTTCTATTATTTTGAGAACAGTTACTGATTGTTTTAAGAAACCCCAAAACACTAAGACTGCTTCTATCTCATTTCACAAATGCCTCTTATGAAGATTGTTTCTGATTGTGGAAGTTGATTTGTAGTCTTAGAAATTTAATTTCTTGGCCAGCTACTTGTGTAGCTTAAGTCTTCACTCTGAGGAAAGCACCAGAAGTACTTGTCTTGATATCTAGATCCTTGGTCTCTGTATGCTGTGTAGAATAACTTTGTGAAAAGGGCCAACGGTATCAGGACAGAACAATTTTGTGAGAATGCTGATGTCTTCAGGGACAGCCACTTGCCGTGCAAGGCTTGCAAATGCTGATCCTCTTAGAGATTTGATGATTTTTAACATGGGTAAAAGCAAGCAAACAAAAAAAACCTGGATGGCATTTAACAGTGCAGTTAGCAGAACAGCACTTGTAGTGTTCTAGGCCTCCTGCTTCTTATTGTCTCTTTACTTGAAAAATATAGTATTGGTTTAAGAGTGTGTAAGAGCTGTAGTTAACTATGTTTATTGGATAAACTGAGTTATCACAAGCTGCATATGAGAATATTTCATCCTTTGCGGAGCAACTGGGGAAGCAATAATTTTAGGACCAAAGCTCACTGATAGCTCTGCTTAAAGCTCAGCTGCTGCAATGAAAACATAGGAGGCTTTTAATAAGAATAAATTGAGGGGTGGAGGGAGGAACTGTACATGCCCATTTATTGATGAGAATTATAGCACACTTGCTACATTCTGAGCAGTTCTTAGGTTTCCTGTTCACATGCTGTTACAAACTGATGTCCGTCCTGTAACTTAAAACTCTTCCCTGTAATAGCTCCGTTAAGGGAGGAAATACTTAAGCAAGGAAGACCAAAGCCAAACTGACATATCTGAGGATATCTGGTGATCTGGTGGATATTTTCTTTCTTGTATTCAGAACTCGTATGGACCAAGTTCTGGCCTCTGTGCATCTACAGTAAACTTGGTCATGTAATTTAGTGAGGGTTTTTTGTGGTGCCTGATAGTTATGCCAGTAGAGTGCTAACTTTGTGGTATTTAACGTTTACAGAGTTAATGGCAAAGGATAATAGCTGGGGTTTTATTGTGTTGGAGATTTTTAGTATGTTATTTATAGATCTGAAACCTACAAGATATGATATAAAAGCCTTCAATATGAAAAATGTTATATTTCTGAGCAGACAGTGAGAAAATTGCCTTTTAGAGGTCAAATCTCCCAATGCCTCTGGCAACATGGCCTTGATGTCGTTTGACAGGGTGGAAACACAGCCCTTCATGGGAATAAACAGCCAATACCTGCATGATTCATTTCATTAGGAGGGTTCTCCCATTGTTGCTAGGCGATATTTGATAGGTGGAGTTAAAAAACAAAACAAAAAAAAACCCACCCAAAAAGCACCACCACCAAAAAAAAGCGAAACCCAACTGCTGTCTCCTCAGAATAGTACTTCTCGCAGGTTGTCTTGCTATTGATTTTTATTCTTTTTTTTTTTTTTTAATTAGGTGGTAATTTCTCCTTTCTGCAGAATTAATAGGAGATACATTGACCGAATCCCAATAGATACCTTTCCCTCCGAGAGGCGGGGAGGGGAAGAGGCAGGAAAGGGTTGTCACCTGGTTAGCGTAAGGTTTCCTTTCTGTCTTCCGTCCTCTGTACCTTCTTAGAGCTGTCTGTTTGGAAATGCTCGGCTGTGTTGTGATGTGCAATTCTTAGAGAAGAAACATGGCAGAGACCAGCAGACATTCATTTGAAATGATTTTCATTCACTGCATTCTGGAATGGACTTGAAAGCAGGTCTCAGAGGCAACTTGTATGTACCAGTTTGTCTTACATATTTATTTATGACAGACTTGAATCTTCAGGATGGTATTCTATCAAGTGACATACCCACTCAGTGTGATGTGTGTCTAAAAATAGGTCATTGTCAAAGGACAGGAAAAGAATTGTATAAATTTATAAACTGAACTATTGCAGTCTATTATGATAGCACACTCTGAAGATGAGGTAATGCTGTGTTCAAAATTAGCTTTCCATGGATTATTTTTCGAGAATAATATATTAGCAATGCATTTGTCAAAATAGGAGAAGGCTGGCTGTAGATGCTAAAGAGAGCTAATGCTAATGGGTTGCTCCTGACACAGCAGTTTGAAAATAGTATAGTAAAACAAACCAGAAGTCATCTTGTAAGGTAGGAGGGTTGGACCAAACTTTGCTCTCATCCTTAAAATATCACTGATTACAAATAACTCATTTTTCATGTGTTAAATCATATCATAAAGCATTTAATGCTGGGATTTAGGCATTTGGGTTTGAAAATAATGTTTCTGCTTTGTGAATTTGGGCAATGTGAATGGATTTTTTTTTTTTTTTTTTTTTCTCTTTAGAGTAAGTATTGGCAGGCCTGAAAAATAAATCCACTAAGAAATGACCCTGTTTAAAAACAGAGCATCAGGAAAGGGATTTTTGTTGTTTTAAATAACCTGTTGATGCATACAAATGTGCGGTTTTGGGGCTGTAACAGAGCAATGCAGTTTTTCTGATTATGACAGTGTAAGCACTGCTATGTAAGTAAGGCTTGGAACTTAGCTACACAAGTCACGGATGTGTTGGTGTTTAACTGCAGTGTTGTTACTGCAAACCAAATAAAGGGACTAATATTTAATTAAGGATAGACTGGAAGTGGTCAGTAAGGGAACAAGTAGTCCGTGTAAAGGGCTTTATTGATAGGGTTTGGAGTTACCAGGTAAAAGAGTAGGCAAGAAATAAAGGGGAAGTGTGACATCTGGTGGAAAGATGGTATCGGGAGCAAGAGATCTGGTAATGATAAACGGGCTTAACTGACATGAAAATGTATTATGTGATGTTTGAAAACATGTATACCACTGCTGGAGATGAAACCAGGATGAGTGACTTATCTTGTGATCTCGTAGTTCGTATTGTTCAAACCAGTAAATGTCGCAAGCCGATTATATTCTTAATAAATAGCGAGCTCTTTTTTTCCCAAGATACTAAACAAAGCTTATGTTATTAAGTAGCTTCCCCAAACCCTTAATCTACACTAAAAATAAATTAATATGGTACAGGCTTAACTACCTTTGAAGATCTAAGTAGTTTTTCGGAAACTTTCATCGTAACTACTTCGATGACATATCCTAGCACTTTTTTTGAAGCTCTAGTTCTTTATTGAGTCTTCTGTAGTACTACTTCCAGGCACAAGTTCTCAATTAGCCAGACTGTCCGCTGCTGTATAGCCCTGCTTGCTGGTCTGGGAGATAGGTGCTGGTCTGCTACTGACTTGGAGATGCGATTGCAGGAGCTGAGCATTAGAGCCACTGTTTGGTTTCTGTTCCCTTACAGCCGGTTGGATACTGTGAGCATGTTCTTCTACAGAGTGCAGGAATACTGTAATATTGCATGTATGAGGGAGGAGAAAAAGGGGAAGAACTCCGTAGAAAAGGGGGGGGGGGGGGGGGAAGTGGAGATACCTTTTGCTTGATGTCAAATTGCTGAAGTTGGAACTTGCAGTCTTTCAGCTAGTAGAACTTGTGTGAAATCAGGGTGGTCTTGGAGCTGCAGAGATCTTCCTTTATTGTATTTATTTCCAAAGTATTATAGTACATTGTGGAAAACCAGTCTGCAATTCATTGGAAAGTCTTTGTATTAAGGTTGTTCAGGAAGCTTGTAGTTCAGCAGAGAGGCACAGGGGAAGGAGAAAAAGAAAATTCATCTTAATCTTTCAGCTCTGCCTTAAAATGTCTGATTCTTTTGAGGTTTCATTCCATATGATATTGATTATCCCATGTCACTGAGATTTTTTTTTTTCCCCATGTTAAGACTTTGTTACTGAAAGATTGCTTTATCCTAACCATAGTACAAGTTCAATCACAATTCTGCTTTGTAGTTTAGGCTTATCTCCTGTGCATAACTGCGGCCCCCCCCCCCCCCCATCATGTGGGATTTTCCACTTCATCAAAAGGCAATAGGTCTTGAGCTTGTCTTGTTCTTTATGCATTTTTCTTCTATTTTTAATGTTAGCATATCACTTCCTAGAACAATAGGTTATGAAAGAGTTCTGTATCACTATTGGCAGTGTCTTTTTCTTGCTTTGGGGGCAGACTCCATCTGCAAGTTTTTGCCTGCTTGCTCAGAAATAATGCTTTTTTGGGATCTGGCCAGTTCAGGCAGGGAAGGTAGTTAGTAAATACCTAAACCCACAAATGTAGCATTTCAGTCATTTAGCCCCAGCTGGAATGGAGCAACATTGAAATGGAATAGACTTGAGGTGGCTGACTTCTTGGTCAGCCACATTGAGCATTTAACATCAGCATGAGTGAGTAACCTGTTCCTCAGGTCAGCTGGTGGTTAGAGTCACAAATGGGTGATATTTATGAACTGGGATGTTTTAGTACCATAATGAATAAAATACATTGTTTACTCCAAAGAGAACTGTTCTGCTGTGCTAGCAGAATTGAAACGCATTAATCAGAGTTTTTGCTAAACTAAATGGGTTTGAGTAAAAGGTGGCCTATGGTAAAGAGTTTGCTGGTACACTCTAGTGCAGTTTAGTTCAGTGTTGAACACTTCCTTCCCAATCTATCTCCTCCTCAGTGTGGCAGTAATTACCCTTTTCTGTCTTTGCTGGGATAGATTGTGTAGGCATTGTCATACTTGCGGAACCACATAAATTAAAATCAGTTAACTCCCAGTTACTTTACTGTCATACAAAGACTGGATGTAGGCCAGGCTTCAGGTTCTTCACGAGATTCTTTGTTTTATGTTTTAGTGGGTTGGGGGGAAATGAGCCTTATGCTTTCCTTCAGGGAACCCAGTTATATCAGTCAACAGCTTTCTGAAGATTATTGTGAGGTATGTAGATAGATAAATGATTCTGTGAAAAAGGGGCAGATGCTCTAGTTCAACTGTTTTGGGAATCTAAGTGGGAAACATAATTTTTAGTGAAGTTGAGGCCTGATTATTGTAAGACATCTCTAGACCTAACCTAAAAAAAATTCAAACCGGAAGTTTTGATTGATGTGAGAGCAGGACTGACAGGTTTGGTTCTCAGCTCTGTGTTGGTGAGGAGACAGTTCTTATGAAATTACAACTAGTGATGGTACTCAGCTTGTGCTAGCACAAGGTGCTTTCTTAACTGCAAATGTGATCTCAGTCTGAAAATGTCATAATAAATTCACTGAATGAACTTCCATCTGTAGTATAGTCTTACAATTATAAGCCCTTAGTTTTTGCCCAGAGCATCTACTTAGATACCATAAAGTGAAAATAATCTTAATATCACTAAATGAGAAAAAAATGAACATATTGCCTTGGAGAGAAACAAATCTGGGAGGGCGATTGAGGAGGGGAACAGTACAGAGTAATATTTGCTGCACTCTTGTGGACACCAGGAGAAAAATGTCTTTTGTTTTTCTGAGAATAATTAAAAATGTGCTTGTATCAATGATGCAGCTTCTCAGTAACAATTTTAGATTTTTGACTATGCAGATATGATGTACAGCCTTTGAGAAAGCTGATAGCTTGCATTTGTGCATCTTGGTCTCCATTACTGGTACTGATGACTCTGGGTATATGGTAGCTGTTCTGGTAGCGTATGATGGGGGAAGAGCAGAAAGGGTTCCTTGAGAACCTGTTGCAAAAAAATACAGTTCTGATGGAAGCCAAAAGTTAGTGCAAGTAGGGTATAACCTTGCTTATGGAAATATACCACTGGATGCCACTGTTGCTTCATGGAATGTCATACTAAAATAACATCAGCTCTGCTTATTTGAAAAATTCTGCTTTTCCTTCACTCTCATCTTCTTAGTTCTTTATTACTTTAATCTTTGTTCATATCAAAGGAAAGGAGAAATCATGCCCCACTTATTCTCTCCAGCAACATGGTGATATGGTTCCCGTATCTAGAAGTGACAGCTTGTCACAGGAAAGAAAAGGGAATGACACAAAGTTTTGCCTTTTTTTTTTTTTTTTTTTTTCCCTCCCTTCTGAGGTAAAATCTTCTTGAAAAGAAGAAAGGTTCAGATGAAAGAGCAGTCAATTTTCCTTGTAACTAAATTCCTTCTCTCTGGCTCTGAATCCTGTGTTAATCACAACTAGATTTGGACACTGAGCCTTTATTCCTGTTTTAATGTCATCCTAGAGAGCAGGGCAGGAGGTCACTTTTGCAAGTGCCTGTTTATTTCCTTTCCCAAGTGTTGGGCATTTTGTACTTGAAAGAGTGTTCTTTGCTTGTTACAATTTTTTCCTCCTTGGGGGAAGCAGGGAGGGTGAAGGTCACCAGGTGACGTTTTGATGGCTGTTGCTTGTTTTCACAGGCTTATTTGTAATCACCTGATTAGCAACTCTGGGACTTTTCTGGAAGTCATACAGGGCTTTGAGTTGTTTTGTATTTTGGCTTTTTTTGACTGAAGCAAGCCCAAAAATTTAATTTAATGAAAAGAAATCAAAATCCAAACATCTGAAGCCTAATTTCCAGATAGTTTGGGTTTTGTATTGTGTGCACCTATGCTTTCTTACGGGAGAATTAAAAAAAAAAAAAAAAAGTTGGAAGAAAACCGGAGAGACAAGCTTTTTCTAGTGTCATGGTGGTATATGCAGCCTGCTAGCTTGGCTTTTTCACAGACAGGGACCACCTTCTGCTGTGCGCTTGCTTAATTGGGTAAGACCTAAATATTGTAGGTTCCATAAAGTGCTAGCCTAATTAATGACAGTGGAAACGTGGAGAAAAGGCAAACACAATAGAAATGATCTGTTGAGAGGGCTCTGAAGGAAAAAGAAGCAATAACCATGTAGCCCTGAGAAAGCACGTTTATTCTCTCTGCAAGCTGGGCGGGAGAAGGCAGACAGCAGGGCTTGAGCCCGGAGGCCTCGGCAGCGCCATGGAAACGGCACAGGAGCACCACGTCCCTCCGGCTCTCCAGGCCTTGTGGCTCTACTGCGGCTTTAAAGTCAGCAGCACCCACGCAACCTGTGTGGGGCTGCAGAAGGGGGAAGGTTAAAATGCATGCCTGTTCTGCTGCTTCACAACTGGTTCATGAGGCAAATGAGAGGAGAGGAAACAAGTAAATGTACTAAGTTTATTGTGAAAGATGGACTGGCAGCTGCAGCACAATCCCTGTGCTGGATGTCTGACAACCAGAATGCAGTTTAATTATGCTACTGTGTGTTGGTAACTCTCCTTTCTTTTCTGGAACCTGGGCTGAAGTTTTGCCTCTATTAGATGTTGTGATCTAAGTTTTGCAGTGATCGGGTCTGGATGCTAATACTACATCGTTGTAGGTACTGAAGGGAAGCCTGCCAGCAGAGCTGCTACTGCTGTTGATGCCGCATAAACTTGTAGCGGTGACCCAGATAACGTTGTGACTGACACAGTAAGTTACAGTGTCAGGAGGAATAAATGTCTCCTGCGGCCCCTCACAGATCTCCAGCTGTGCCATGGTACCTGCCCTTAAGCCCCATCTACCCAAGAAACTGACCCACTGCTGACGGGCTGTGGGACTTGCTGGGTTTTGCTCAGTTATGAACTAGTTGTATATATGAGTTCAGAAAATACACAGTGCTTGCATTTATTTGGAAATTATGGTAATTTAGTGTACTTATTAAAGGACCTCTCCAAAATGGTTGCCTGGGCTCTGCCATGTCTGAGAATTCCTGGCAGTCATCTAAGTTTAACAGCTCTGTTAGAGCGCTTTTGTGCTCTCTCCCCTCATATACCATTCTCTACTCTGTTCCTACTTCTGGCTTGCTTATACTACTTATTCCTCCTGTGGCTCTGGTCAGCCATGTTTTCATCTCATCTCATCTCTGTCCTGAAATTGAAGTCACAAGTTCTCATTTGTATTATGCCATGCAAAGAGAAGGTTCTCACTGTTCTTATTGGCTTGTAGTAGGACTAGTTTTACTGCTGGAGAATACTAAGTGGCTATGCTGTGGCTTGATGGTATGGGCTTGCTCAAACAATAAAATGTGAGGTACAGCAAGACAGAAGAAGCAGACATCTTGCTGCTATCTTTGGACGACAGCCTAAATAGAATATCACTACCTTTTGAGGTTTGCAGCTGTCAGAGAAAAATAGCCAAATGAAGTTTGACTTCTGCGCATGAAGGCCTGGGCTTTTCAATATAGTGTGAACTGGTGAAAA
Organism: Leptosomus discolor; assembly: GCF_034619465.1. Classification (NCBI taxonomy): domain Eukaryota; kingdom Metazoa; phylum Chordata; class Aves; order Leptosomiformes; family Leptosomidae; genus Leptosomus; species Leptosomus discolor. Next base: position 50,812,349 of record NC_141398.1, on the reverse strand, counting down.
GTGAGTAAGATGGAACAGTCAGGATTCAAGCCTGTGTTCTTGAGAGGTTGTGGTGAGGTTAGCTAGCTACTTAATGTAGAGGGCAAAGCCAGAGAAGGATTAAAAAGCGTGGCATGCAAAGGAAATACTTAAGCTGCTGCTGTCTATTTTTTTCCCCGGAGTTTATGCTTGCTTCATCCCTTGTTCATTTTAGAGTGAGTGGATGCAGAAGACCATGCTGAACACTGTCCCCAGGCTTCCTCTTTACTGGCATGCATATATATGCAAAGATCAGGAATGCTTCTGCAGTCTTGAGCTCCTTTTGAGTATTCTTTAAGTGTATAGAATTCAGTCCTGACTGTATTAGGAGCCTCTTGAAGATAAAAATTACTGATTCATAGCTGTGACATCTTTTTTTAACTGGAAATGTTAATACATGTATACAGTAAACAGAAATGGCAAAGAAATGTTCAGTATCCTTTACAAGAAGCAATAGACAAAGAGAAAATACGTTTCAGAGCAGAGGTGGTGAGTGCTTCTTCATGCCACAGGCATTGTCAGGGTTGTGCATATGGCTCTGTATGTGTGTTTATAGCCATGAATCATTACGAAGCAAAACCAATTGTTTTTACCCCATGTAAGGCTCTGCTTGCTTATCTATTTGAAAGCAGCAACTCCTTCTTTTTGCTTTATTTGTAACCTTCACAATTTAATGTTTGTGTAAATCTTAAAGGTGACATCTTCACAATGTAGGTATTCACTCTACAGTTCTTGTCTTTCATCTTGCTGCAGCATGTTAAAAATGTGAGCATAATTGTTTGCAGCCTGCTCTTTTATGGAGTTGATCATTGCAAATTTATCTGGTCTCTTAGGGGATGTTGCATCCTCTGGCTGCTGGTATATGGAAAGTGCAGTGATACAAAATTATTTATAACGCTTCAATAGGTGCCGGATCTCTGTAGTTCTTCACTGCAAGTCTCTTCAAAATCTCAGAGGAGATTTTTCAACAGCTCCTAGCTCATAAGCAACAGCTTCCCCCATGATAACCCTGCAGCCACTCATTTTGTTCCTTCAAGCTTCTGTCTCCATGTTGCCAACGTAGTCATTAGACTGATTATTATTTAAGCTGATTGTGAATTCTGGTTTGGACTCTCTGCTTTTGTAGTGAGTAATTAGAGAAGGCGTTTTCCCCATCAATTTGTGCTATTCATGGAAATGTTATCACTTGTAGAAGATACAGAACAGACACTTTAGGTTCCTTTTTTAAAAAAAAGTGAGTAAAAGGCCATGGGAAAGGTGAAGCTCCTAGCTGACTTGTAGAAACCTTTCCCTGTTGGCCTTGATATGTACTAGATGTTTAGGGATTTGGTGCTGGTGTTTTACAACATGTTTATAGTCCCTAAGGATGTGTTTGGTTTTTTTTTTCTTTTTTTCTTTCATATCCTCCAGTGTCATGAAGTTAAGCTCATGCTATTTCTATTGTAGATAGGACAGTACTTAAACAGTGCATATATATTCCTATACTAAAAAATATTTTGAGACTAAAGTCTACAGGTGAATATGTGAGTTCAGGGCAGGAGATAGTGGCAAGACTGTCATCATTAAGAAAGAATATTTTTATCTTTTGAAATAATGCAGTCATAGAAGTGTAAATTTTAAAGCTGTCCAACAACATTAGTACTTTGATTAAAAAAAAAAAAAAAGATTAAATTCTTCATTCAGTTGGTGTGTAGGCTTTCCTACATTCTGGGAGCTGGAGGAAAGGTAATAACTGAGGGTCAAGGGAGGAGGCTGCCTGTCTAGTCATTAATCTTAGATTGCCTGTAGAATATAGTTGTGAAGAAGTTTTGTTTGTCCCCGCCCCCGCCAAGCAAGAGAACTATGAAACTGTACGGTTTGCTCAGATATGACTTTATAGTAATTGAGGAGAAATAGGGAGTTTTGCAAGTGAGGTCTTTCAGGTGATGTTGGGTGTGTGTGTTTTTTGTTTTGTTTGGGGGGGGAATGCTTGCTGTGATTCAAACCAGTTGAATTTTGAAAGAGTAAAGACTTAATGCCAGCCTTCATGCAGGTCTGAAAGCATATGTACTGGAGGAAGGGTTGTGACAGGGACAGGTAAACCTTAATAACTTCCATGTAGCTGCTGCATGTTGCAAGTACCTCTGAACATGAAGGTGGCTGGATTTCCATATAAGCAGCACAAGAATGTTCCAAGCTTTGTCACTAATTCTGTGCTTTCTGTACTAGTGCCTTGTTCTGCTCCAGTTTTGTTGCTTGTACCCCAGCTAGTTTTCTTAAAGTTGGAATGAGAGCAATTGCAATTGTAAGTGAGAGCAGCACAAGAAATGTAGCCAGGGCTTAGAGAAAGGTAGGAGAGATTTACTGTGTCCATTTCTACTAAAAACTTTGTCAGTCAATCTTCTTATTTATTAGGTGGGGTGTTGTGTGCATGAAACATCTTACAGGTCTAGCTATATTATTTTGGGAAAGTGAAAGACCTTACAAAATGAAAGTAAGTTGCAGTAGTATAATTTCATCCAAATTACTTAATGGTACGAGATAAGAGAGGATGCGAAAGGGCCAAGGGTTGCCCTAAATAGCATCAGAACTATAGCTCTGTAGAGAGTGCACATTTTGAATTGGTAAAAAGGAGCTGTATTAATTATGTGGCATGCCACACTACACATGAACACCGTTAAAAAGTCAGCCTTTAAATCTTAAAACACTTCCAGTTCCTACTATCCTCATTATTAACATCCATATTCTACATTAATGCTGCTGGCAAGAGGTGAAAGCCATCCAGGGTGAAAAGAAATTAGTTTCATTTTTCAGTAATTATGGGGAAAACTCTGTTCACTGTCTTTAGTCACCCTCTTAAGTTATTCTAGTGCTGCTGGTTAAGAAGATCCTGATCTATGGTGTTTCACTAATGATCAACAGTTTTAAAAATGACATTTTTCAGCACCACAGCCTCTATTATTGTGACAATTTTTCCTTCTTGGGCAGCTGCCAGGTCTTTCAAAACCATTGGGAAAGCTTATGAATGGTAAGGCTTTTTCTCTTTCTTTTTAAACTTGATATCACTATTGCTTGAGATGCAAACTATGTTTCCAGTTTTCAAAGGAAAAGGCTGCCTCTTCCAGGATAGATATTTAAACAATCTATGGCTGAGGGTAAACAAATAGTTGTTAGTATCACAACTGGGTAAAGCAAGAGACACTGGGGAGCATGGCAAAAATTGAGTGGAAATGACAGGACAGCATGCTAAGGTAGTAGCTGTCTTACAATGTGGTTAGTTCTGTATGGATAAATAAAATATCCTAATTTGTCAGGTGCGTTTTCCTGTTCTTACTTCAAATAGGCCTTTTGTTTCATAAGGTTGAATGACAGAAGAGTAAAAAAATCGCAGTAGGAAGATGGTAATGCATTTTGAGAGATGTATCCTAGAGGACTGAGTAGGTACCTACTGTTGAGAAATAGGAAGGTTTGGTTTGTTCTTTCTCACAATTTTGAACTGGATTTATGTGGCACTTGAAAAGATCAGTGGTCAGACACAAATTTTCTGCTGGGGTGTACTGTGTTGCTGTTGTTAATTGCCAGAACTTTTAATCTGTCTTATCTGAAGTGTTAATTCTCCAGTTATGAAAAGCTCCAACAGACTTCCCATGCATCCGTTGCAAAGGATTAATAACAGTTCAAGTCTGAGCAATAGCTCAGATAACTTATTGTAAATAAGAAAATGGTCACACAGATTAAGTAATTGTTCAAGTGGCCTTGCACCATCTATGGCTATTTGCAAAACTTCTGACGTTTTCACTGACATTCTGTGTGAAATGTTGTGTGCTATATGAGAACTACTGTACTTGGGGGGGCATGGTGGGGACAGTAACACTTCTTTAAAGTGATATTCTGACCATAGAGAAACAAGTAGTTTCTTGCTGGGATGGCTTTTGCCTTGGTGCCCTTGGATAGGTTTGAGATTTTCGATCTCGGACAAACTTCATCGTGACAATTTTTATCTTCAAAGAACTAACTGAACTGCTTACCTTTTTATTATGTTATCAATTCTGCTTCAAATGATACTGGCTGTAGTAATTTGATCTTTAACACAGTTCAGCACTCCGGGATTGAGAGCTACTTGAGCTTCTTGTGCTTAGCATTGTACTTCTAAATGAAAGCAGCATCTTCTTTCATTCATTTCTTCTGAAAGAACAGACTGTATTTTTTTTTTTTTTAAGTTGCTTTTCTTGGATAATAGGTCTGTTAAGTACCTGCAGCATGAAGTGTCATAACTTAAATACTTCTGGTTAAGGAATTTAATTAGATCTTAAAATCTTTTTATCTATCAAGACACCTTACCTTCCCCAAAACCAGAACATGGGAGTCTTCAGATATTAGAACTGCAGCAATATGTTTTACATAAATAGTTTATACACTTCTGTCACCAGATCACCTATGTAATGAAATGCCCTTATTCTTTAAGGCTACAGGCAGGCAGTAGGATGCAAGAGAAATGTACTGGGACAAGCTACATAAGACTTCTCATAGAACATCAGAATTGTTCTTCTGCTGAGAATGAAATCTTGCCTTTGGCACTAAGCTGTATTGAATGCTTCAGAAGGGAATGAAAGGGAAAAGCTTTCTCTAAGCAGGAAGGTAACTTTGAATGCAGAGCTGGTATGTGTGAATTTCTACCTCTTCTCCACTTGATGCTTTGATTTACTTTCCGTTTGTCTTGGCTGGCTGTGCTACAATGCTGTTAGTTTTTTCAGTTCTTTGGAGCAGAAAAAAACTAACACACAAAACTGGTATTGGTGAACTCTGCAGCTGATCAAATGCTATATACACTGTTGTTTCTGTTTTATGGTAAATATCATAAGATCTCACACTGCTATGGTACGGTGAAAGGTACAGTGTCCTTTTCATTCTAATGCTTGCTTAAGAGCTGTTTTTAATCAAAGTTAATGCTTGTTTTGAGATGTGTTTGGTAAAAGCTAAAAAAAAAAAAGCAGCCATGCGCTGAGCTATTATGCACATCTAAGGTAGCAGCAAGACTTCTATTCTGGGGATCCCGTTCTTAATTAAAGAAGTAGCCTCTCTCTGGCACTGACTACCCATACCTCTGGATGGACTGTACAACTATCTTTAATACAGCTAAAGACCTTGATGGGTAGCCAAGACTGACCTTGCCACCTCATCTATGTTGTGAGTTTGAGGCTTTTATTATCTGTTTAGCCTTTCAGTAGATCTTCCCTTCTTGCCTATGCTTTCTTTTGTGGGCTAGTCTTCTGAGTTTGTGGAGAGAAACAAGTATTGGGAAGAAAGATTTTAAGTTGAGCTTCCTCAGGATGTATAAGCCTTACTTGGAAGATGGAAAATGTATGTTTATAGATGTGCAAATATCTATGCTTAGTAACTACAGGTGAGCTATAAGGAGGAGAAACTGAATAAGATAGAGAATGAAGGAAGATGATTTGGGTGATCTAGTAGTCTAGTAGTCCAGTCAGTTCTAAAATGTCATTACCATGAAAGAGAGAGTCTGAAAGCCTGAATTGAGTCTTGCAGTCTGGGACATTGATTGAGGGCAGGGGGAAAGACTAAGGGAGAGATCCTTACAGGAAGGATCTCTTACCCTGTGAGGGTAACGTAGGAGAAACTGTGAGAGCCAGGATCAGAAGGTTACAGATGGATGAAGCCCCACGGAGAACACATATGATCAGTTTGGAAAAGAAAATTTGGAAGTGCTCTTGCTGGAAGGATGTGGTACCAAAATAGCGACACTTGTGGAAGGACTACGAAGCTGTAAGTGTACAGAAACCATTAAAGAAGCAAGAATGCCTCTGCTATAGCTTCTGTAGGTGAGGAATGCATATAAAGGAGTTCCACTGCAGGACCAGTCTTGGCCCAGCTGCCCAAGTGCGTAGGTAGTGTGTTCTTCCTTGTGCAGATCCTGTAGTGCTTCTCCCAAGCCAGTTCTTCCTCTGTCCAGCAGTTCTGCATAGTCCTTTTGGCCCTTAGCTGACTTTCTGCTTGGCACAGGTTCTGTGCCCTGCCTTTCACTGTACTGAATTTTATGTCCTAATCTTGAGGGACCACTGAATGAGGGAAGGCATCTATAGTGAGCTTTAACGTACCTTGGCTACCTAACTTGAAATTGGCACCTGTAGCCACTGTAGCCTGCCTTTCCTTTCAGTCAATCCTGTAAAGTAACATGTATGGTGTTTTGTGAGGGCATGTGATCTTGCTGGATCAGGGGAATGATGTAGAAAATTTTTTAAATGTCAATGAGGAGCAAAATTCTTTAGGCTTTTAATCTTAGTGAGTTCTTGCTTGATTTAGTCAAAACCTTCCCAGATGCTAGTTACCAGTGAGACTTAACTCTGAAAATGTGAAGACTTGAGAGTCTGTCTGATTCACAGGAGGGATCAGTATTGGCCTAATGGGACCTTGGTTGAAACTTTAATTACAAGAAGACAGTAAAAAGCACTGTTTAAGGGGAAAAAAAATTCCCCTTATCAAGTTTTGTTGCTGGTCTAGTCAAGGCTAAAAATTCTGCTTAATCTTAATGATTAGTAAGAGTTCTTCATTTCTGTGAGATTTATAGTGGTGTTAAATAAATTACGAATTATTCGGAGGCAGTATATTAAAGGAGATCTAATCAAGATATCCAGAATATTGTGACATATTTAAATCCCATAATATTTAAAAAAAAACATTTTTGAGGGAGTAAAGATACTTTATATACAATTAGAGGCAGTATGATTAATAACCTTGGGCTCAGATTCAATGGTTTCCTTTGGGATTTGAGTTTTTTTTCTATATCTCTGGAACCAAATATATGCCTTAATTACCAATCAAACAGCCAATGAAGCAGAACTGAAGTGCAGATATATATACTTGAATTTGCATTAGCATTTCTTCCACAGACTTGGGTTAGTGAGGCTGAGTGTATCTGCAGATTTTAATAGTGCTCAGGAAGAATGAGAATCCACGTTACGAGCTTAGATTTTTCAAAACTGGCAGACCTGTCTGTTTTGCATGATATATTTATGCCACATGCTAAACCTGCAAAAGGTAGCCATTAGTCCAAATGCAGATGTGTTTAAAAAGCGCTGAGAAGATTCAGACCATTTAAAACCAGACCACTAGTTGGGCAGGACAGTGTAGTTTCTCCCCAGTCCTATTTCTTTTAAGTATGTTTCAGGAGGAAAAGGAGATTTTGATATGCAAGAAACGAATTGTTTCAAACCAGATGCATTTTAGTTGCAGATAATCTGTGAGGCTATAAAATAAAACTGGAATTGAAGACCAGAAAAGTGGAGTAAGATACTTTTGAGATTTGAACACCCACAGGTTGCTACAAAGTCAGTGAATGGGCAATGCTCCTGAAATAGCAATCCGTGTCAGTACTTCCTTTTTACTGCAGAAACAGAACAGAAGAGTTAATGCCTTCAAAGTCAGTTGGATTGGGAAGCTCAGGATTTTGGAAGGCATTACTCCAGGGTGCTTTGCCTGTCAGATATATCTGCAAGGAAACTGATTTCTGAGTTGAATCTAGGGAATGGGAAAATGTGTTTGAAACCAGTCTTTATTGTAATTCTGGATATTACTTATTTCTCATAGTTTAGAATGATGAATAGTGGGGGAGAAGTAGCTCATTGTGAAAGAGGAAAAAAAAATGAATCAATGACATATACTATTTGGGACCTCATTGGGCAGTGCAAGCATGCAGAAGGTAACTGAAAATGCATCTTCTGTGGGAGGGGGCAAGGATTCAACTAAACTAATTTGTCGCGGAATTAAATTAAGTTAATACAGAGCTCTTTAACTTAATCAGAATGTCCAGATACCAATGAAAACCAATTGATTTGGAAATCCATTTCATCAGAGGTTTACCACTTTTACATATGTACCAGCTCTCACAGGAGTCAAATTGTCTTCAGTGTTGTCTCGCTAATCAAATATGAGAGTTATTAACTCTGCTTGACTGTCTTGTGCAGTCATGGCTATCTACGGCCTGTTTAGCGTGACTGTAACAAATGGACTCAACTTGCTGTCATTCCAGCACTGATCAAGTGACTATGTTTCTTACAGTCTTCACCATTGCCTTGCTCAGATACAGCTTTTTAGCAAGCTGCTTTTGTGCTCGACTTGTGGTGACTCCAGAGCAATTGGGTAGTGGTGTTCCAGTTAGAATTGGGTCAAATGTTTAGGTGGGTGTCGTGATGCTATTTTGGAACCGATGGTGCAGAAATGAAATTAAAATGTGTAGTGGTTGTGGTTTAATACAGTTTACTAGAATGTAATTGCTCTCATATTTATTTGCCTCTCTTTCTCCTCTCTGATATATATAATCAGATATATGTATCTAGAGTTTCAGGACGTGTATATAATCTCTTCTGAATTTTTCTAAAATTGACTTTGCTTCTGTGCACATTCATTCTTCAGTGTTTATCAGCTGTATATTTTGGTCAAATACGGCAGGCTTACCTTTTTATTCTGAGTGGTTAATTTTGAAACTCCCTATGGAAGAGCTCTGAGGTAAAATACTTTTGATCATTACCAGCTGCTGTGTGCTTCATAGACTGTAATATAAACCTGATGTTCGGTTTTGGTGGGATGATCTAATGAAGTTCTCAGATTTATTTTAGATAATAAAAAATAAACTCCTTTTTTGCACATATAAACATGGATAAATTGTCAGATTCATAACCCATTTCATGTCTGCCACATTTTCTACACTGCTTGAAATGGTCACTGTATGCCTGATTTATAAAGACAATATCACCTTGATGAGTACCCAGTGTGTCACTTGAGCAGGATTCATGTCTGTATGGATTTCAGTGGAGAAATATACTGTGAGACTGTATAAATATTGTAGCCTCTTGCTCTATCACATTGTCTGTTTTATTGGTCAGATTACCTGTGGTGTAGTGACTGTGGCTTTTTTTTGTTGCTATTATAAGAAAATATCTGATGAAAAAGGTAGTTGATGGTGGGGGAAAAAAATCAGGCTAAAACCCTTTCTGTTATATATTGCTATAGGTGAATTAAATGGATTTGAGATCAGTAAATGAAATGCAATGAAATATCATTGAATTTTCCTCCGCACTAGAGATGGGGAAAGATAAGCAAAGCAATTCCAGGGGATCAGACCCAAACCAGTCAGATAAATAGTAGGCCAAATCTCCCAGTTACCCGTCCTAAGCATTAGCATGCTTGACTACTACTAGGTGTAGGAGTGTTGTTGTGAATGAATAATGTAGAAACATATCAGCTATTTGACATTTTTATAGAAAGAGCTAAAACTGTGCCCTGTGGTTTTCAGTGTATGTCTTTATATGTAGGCTGGCATCACCTTCACGTGACTTCTCTGTGGCTACATCATGGTACCCAGAAAGGGTTATACTGACTGGATGCACACTTAAAACAAAGATAAAATAACTTTTTCTTGTGATCATAATGTACATTAGCCTGTATCTATGAATTTGAAGGTGAACTGTAGCCTGGAGCTTTCATTTCTTAGGAAAGAAGCCACCTCTACTAGTGTTTAATGGATTGGGACAAGCTCTTAGTGCAGGTGCCTTAGGCCATTGCTTCCTATGCTGCTGCTCCCTCTGCTTGAACGTAATCTTAACACCTTTTGCAACTGGTGACATTATTTACGTTTGCATATGTTGAGAGGAAATTTCCTGTATTAAGTGAAAATAAATCTGGATGGGAATCCCAGATTGGGAAAATAACTGTGGAAAAGTTGGATTGTGAAAGCCTTTTTCATCTTTCATAACTTGACAGCGTAGTTTTAAGCTCCAGGAAAAAATGATGACGCTGCTAGAAAAGATCACTGATAGAGTCCTGTGAAGCTGAATGTGAAACATAGAGCCAGCACTACTGTAATAGCTGAATTTAAACAGAAGCATTCAAGTCTCATACAGGGTAGGTACATATGGAAAACTTGATCTCTGCTGCAAATTTGTTACATGTGTGTCTTCAGTTAAAAAAAGAAATTGGTGGCAAAAATGGCAACGGATGACAGAATTTGAAAGAGCTTATTCATGCAATTGGGTAAAAATCACTGGGGCACAAACTGCCTGGAAAATGACACTTAAAAGATTTGCCCACATAGGAGGTGTTATGTACATACGCTCCTTGCCACATGTAAATTAATTGTTCACTGAGTTGTGTGTATGCATACATAAAACTTCCCAAAGTTTTACTTTGGATCTAAATATTTGGAGTTCTTCATTAAATCAGACCAGAAAATATTTTTACAAGGTTGAATGTTTCCATTAGACTAGTCATAAAGAAAACATTATTCTTACTGTCTGTATCAATTGCTTCATAATAGGTTAACCAAATAGCTTGGTGCTAGTGAGCAAGGTTTAATCATGTCTGTCTTCCCATTTGGTGTCAGTATGTTCTGTGCTGTCTTTGCTCTTACATAATGCATCACTTGAGCCGTATAAGGCTTTCACATATTTCAGGATTAAATTGAAGTGTGTGGAACAGGTGAATGCCTGCCATTCTTAAAACTTGAATCCACTGTGAGTCCAACTGCATGGACACCTCTGTTTGAATGGATAGGTCTGATAAATCTTGACAAAAGTGACTTACCAGTGGTAAATACCAGTTGTCACAGGTATAGCTGATGTAAAATCTCGCTCTGTCTTGTATTTGACTCCAGTGCATTTTTACAGCAGTATCATGCTGGAAGCCACTAAGAGATGTTTATTTACAGGCTTGTCTTCTAGGTTCCATTGATGAAAGCCAAGAAAATTGCTGGCCTTTCTTAACCAATAGCTGTTGTCTCGGGACAAAAATTAGTTACGTGCATCTTGCCATATGAAGCTTGGGACACTTTTCCCAAGTTGTTCAAAAGTGCGCAGGTGTGTGCTGAGGCTTTGAAGTCACCACAAATAACAATGCGAACCTGTAAATAATCCCTTGAAGCAATATCAGCTCGAACAGGCTCTGCTCTGCCTTGTCTCTCATGTTGTGCTCTGAAAACAAGCTGCTGCTGCATGCAGATGCTGTTGTTCTGGTATCGCTGAAATTAAAATGAAGAGATGAGGCTGAGATTTGTACAGTTATGTTTCTCTTCCAAATGGTTAGCTGGACTGTGCCTGGCTGCTTGTGTAATTTCTTGTTGGGGATAGAAAAAGAATGTCAACTCAGTGATTTAAAGCAACTTCTGTCAATAATAAAGCAATAATAATTAAGCAAAACAACAATAAAAAAGAAAATCCTTTTCAGTTTTTATCTGCTAATTCTAGATAATGTGGTACCGTTTGAGTTGGCCTGGCTAATTAGTTTGTATTATTGTACAAAGAAACCAAGAATAATTACCTAAAAAAACAATGCATGTGTTCGGTATTCCTTGTATTCATTTTACAATTCATCTTTGTGTGATTATCTCGCCCCCCATCCATGCACTTGTGAGTTCTTATATTAAAATCTTTCTGTTAATAGATACCTTAGTATGTTTAATGCTATTTGCACAAATTTTTTCTATGTACTTGATATGCATGTATATAAGTAGTGATAGATGTGCTTCTGCTGTCAGCAGTGGTGTTACCCAAATGTGAGAATCACCACAAAGAAACAAAGGATTAAATTCATGTACTGTGTAGTACATGCAGCCCACATATGCGAATCTGCCTTACTCTGTGGATCCCGCTCTCAAAAAAAAAAGATACTGTTTGATCATCTGAAAGAGTGGGCTTTCTCAGTAAGTTGCTCAAACAAGGCTGGAGTGGGGTGAGGGCGGGGCAGGGAATGAGACTACCTTAATTTAGTACCTACATTTAAAAAACTTTAAAGACACTACTTCAATTATTATGAAGATAAGCTATAAACCAATAAACCAAATTGTGGCAAAAAAAGGCGATCTCCCATCCTCAATCCATCTTCGCTTTTGCTATTGTTCAGTCTGATGTGCTCAAATATTGGTGATTATTATGGAAAAAGCATTGGAACCTCATCTTGAAAATTCTGAAAAGTTGTGGACATAAGGAATTAAGAAAATTCATTTTAATCTATTGATTATTTTTTATTTTTAGAAATAAAAAACACTGATGAACTGACAGTACTGGTATAAGGTCAACCATAGTAAATATCTGTCATAGTGTTGGGGGGCTTTTATAATCAAAAAAATGGCAAATTGCCATCACTCAATTTGCGCACATTGCAAGGGTAACTTTTTAAGTACACAAATGTCTCAAAGGAGATGACTTTATTCAGATCCTCATGAACTTTATGTACAGAGCAACCCAATGTCAAGTTCTTTAAAATGTCCCTTAAAAATGGTTGCTGTTTTCAGTTTCAGACTTTGCAAAAACAGATAACGAACTGCATATTGTGCTGTTCAGTATTTTTCACCTGGCTGCGTTCTGGGCATGGTGACTGGTTAGAGTAGTTCTCATGCTGAAGTACCTATGGTACTGGTTCAGAACTGCGGCTGGCAGCTTGGAGTGCCAGGACAGCAAAAGCTGGCCTACAAATTTGGTTTCATTGTAGATGATAGTCTCACCTCTTAAAAATACTCTCTTATGATTTATTCAGGGAACACCTACTTAGTTTACACAATTTATTTTTGTATCTAAGTTAATCCCCTTTCCTTTTTCTACTTTAGGCTCTTTTGGGGCATAAGATTCTGATCTGTTGGTGTTTCAGTGCCTTCATACCTCAACTTTTGTGACTGCTTTAGATGTGTCCTTATCCCTGAATTGTTGCTGTGAATGTTTTATTCCTAATACGCTGGTCACTGAAATCTTAAAATGGGAAATATGGATATTAGAAGTTGTCAGTATATCAGTAGTAATGGAGAGCTGCCCCAGTTGGAATCAAGTGAAGTATCTCCAGTACTGGAAGCAACCTAAGAATGGATTTACTGGGAAGCTGGGAGACAGGTCTGTTTAACCTGTGTGGGCAGTGAAGATGCTGAAGCAGTTTGCTGTCAGCATGTGAGCTTCTCTAGGGTGGGCAAAGTTCTAAGGCAATAGGAGTTGTGAGTAGAGGTAGGGCAGGAAAGGATTTGGAGTAAAAATATTGAAAAACTTCAAGGTGAGAACTAGGAGTACATTTCTGTAAACAGTTCAGTAGTAACAAAATTAATCTCTTACCTAAGATATGTCAAAAAGAATTAAAAAAACAATCACATTGGCAGAATGATTTTTGGCTGATTACAGCAATGCAAAGTGTTTACCTCGGCTGACCTCTGGGCTAAGCTGTTTGTCTGAAAATAGGAGGGGTTTTTTGTACAAAGTCTTGAATTTCAACTTTCCAGATGAAATAGAATATAAATTTTCATATGAAGAGAAGAATAAAATAGAGAAAACAATCAGAATGAACAACTCTGAAAAAAGTTCAATTGCATTATCAAAAATGAAAATGTCAAGACTTTATGGTGGTAGTGGAGAAGACCATTTCTTGCCTTGTCTCTACTAGTTAGTAGGGAGTAAGTGATGAGAGTAACAAAACCACATTAATACAGCTAGCCAGTATAAAGTATGTTCAAGTATTTAGTAGGATACTTTTGTCTTCCTTGAGATACCATAAAACAAATGCTACTGTGCCATACACAGCTTGTCATAAACATGCAAATAATTTATTTAGCAGTCTTTGTTTAAAGAATGCTTGTTTCCCCGGACAAAAGAAAACCCTGCCAAAGTCTTCATCTTTATTTGTCATTAAAAATGTTATTCTCCTGTCATTAGCTTTTATTGGAGTAGTAAAGGTTTTAAATTAAAATAGGTTTTTTAGGGGGTAGTGGTAAGAAAAGCACCAGTCTGATACAATTAGAAGTGCAATTTTGCTGGTATCTTTTTCCACTCATACAGTGAACACTTTACTGATGTGTAACTGCACCAACAAAGTCTTGGAGGTGTAAATGTGACCTTGTGGCTCTATCAGTTTATGTGTATATGTAGAGGAAGCTGAAAAGGAACTGGTGTGAGGGAGGAGGAGGAAAGAGAAAGGTCTTTGATGTGAATCTAGCTGTAGGATTAAGTTCTCTAATCTTTCCCTTGGAGCTCTCTAAAACTAGCAGAGGTCTGAAAACAAATGATATCCAGCTTTACTCTGGTTGAATCACAGAGCTAACCTATGAGTCTGCATGGTTTCTTCTGCTGTAATGGTGCTGCAAGAAGGTGAATTGAGATTCTCTGAGTGGAGGTTCACCAGCTGACTTGAGTGAGTTCAGCACTAGTGTGCAGAAGGAGTGATAACACCCTCTGCTGTGGCATACTGACCTGCTTGCAAGGTTAGACCCTGAAAAAGAAGCTATGAGGGCTCAAATATCTATTATATCCTTTCCTTGTGTTGGTGGTTATTTGTGCTTTCCCTAATTACAGGCAAATCAATTGCATCAATTAGAGTACCGTCACTTCTTAGAGCACTCAATATCATTAAATGCTAAGGATGGCATAACTCAAGTCCCCAGTGGTGGTCTTGACTATGCCTTCTTGCCTGCCCCCCCCCCAATCCCACCACTTTCAGAATCAATATTGTCTTCTGTCTGCACGGGGAAGTGATTCATGTGGCTTGTTTTCCCCTGGATACTCCTGAGTGTGACTTGTTGCGTGGGTTTATCTGCTGCGCTTACCTGTTGGCAGAGCAGCCCAGGGGAATAGCCCCCAGCCTGGTACTGTGGATCTGAGCTGGTCTAGCAGAATAAAAAGGCTGTTCCTTAGCCTTTGTGTGAGCAGATCAACAGGTATCTGAGGGGAAAGGTGGGGTAGGCAGTTAGCTGGAGCAGCAAGGCAGTGATGAAGAGACTCATCACTTGGACGGACTGGGAATGGTACCTCGTTTCATGGAACAGTATTAAGTTCCACATTACTTTTCTAATGCAAACAATTTTTCTATGAACAAAAAATGAAAGTCTGATGTCAAACATGATGTATGAAGTATTTGTCAGTAAAGCTTTCAATACAAGGGTTTTTAAAACAATTTTTTCTCTATTAAAAAAAAACCAAACAAAAATATATTTAATATTTCTGGGGAAACTGTGATGCCAATACTTACGATGCATGAAGCTACCTGTATGAAGATCTGAACCTGTAAATGTGAAACTGCTTGAAACAAGTGTTTCTTCTTAGGTGTTTGTACTTTTGTACAGTGCCAGCTGTGGTGGAATTCTTGTTTGTGAAACACAAACTCCAGAGATTACTGGGAAGGTTCAAGTTTGGCATTGTGGTAGAGTTTGAGAGTTGTTCTGATATGACCCAATTTAAATGTCATCAGTGCAAGTGGTTAAATGACATGTAAACAAGGGTACTGTATACAGAATTAGTGTGAAGATTTACAAAACAAGTGGAAGGTTGAGTATTTGATTCGCAGAAGAGATTTCTGCTGGAGATGAAAGCAAGCCTTCTCTTAAGTACAGAAAATGAACAACTGAACTAAAGCACCTGGAATATTTTTGTGTGTGTTAAGTCAGATCTAATTGTTACTGAAATAAACAAGTGCAAATTGTTTGCAGCAATGAAAAGAACTACCCTGTTGGGCAAGAAGTTGCGTTTAGTCTTGCTTGTTATTATGAAGGAAAGATTTGATATTCCTGGTGACTATGAAGATTAAACCAGAGATTTATGTTAATGCAAAGGATTAAAAGAATCTTAATAACGTTTATAAAGATGCAAATGTTCGCCTGCATTTTATCTTTTTGCAGATGAATGTGCCATAAGGGAAGTATTGAAGGGGGAGAACACATCCTCACTTTGAATTGCAACATCTGGTTTAATACTGCACTCACATGGCCGTTAAGTATTAGTTGTTTTCACCAGTGTGTTTTTGAATAATGTAGATGTGATAGACTTTTTCTCCCTAAGTAACTTCAGAATATCAGGAAATGGCAATCTATGACCAACTTCAAATACATAATGCCTGTTTAGTGTATGGCTTCATGTGTTTTGGATTTTGATGAACTGTAAATTTTACTCAGTGTATTTTTTTTTTCTTGCTACTCTGTCACTTGCAGACTTATTTTCTAAATAGCAAAGAGCTTGAAATACTGACTGCAGTGTAGAATTGTCAGCCGTGTTTCCCCAGTTTCAAACTGTCCTCCCAGTGCAAACACAGGCCACACCAGCATGGAAAATCATGTGCTTTATTTGAGAGCCCTGATATATTATACATATATGTACATACATTTCATATGGAGAAATTATAGAAAAATATGATATTGAAAAAGGAGGCAATTAAGGTGAAGGTGTAAACATCACTAGCCATTTATGTTCTGTTTTGGGTTTTTTCCTGCTCTTCAGCCAATTGTTTACTAACAGACAAGTGTGTATATAAACAGAAGCCACCTGGATTTGTTATGCAATTCAACTGATATGACTGTGGAAGTGTCCCAGCTCTTAAATCAATATAAATCTTCAAAAGGTTTTGAGTAGTTAAACATCAAGTAATCCATATAGTAAAAGTCATAGCTTCGTTGTCGTTGAGAAGGAGAAAGCTGTGCAAAATACTGTTGTGTAATTTTAGTGGTAGTTCTTTCTTCATTGGAGTGCCTATCTTTAAACTTGGGGAAAGTTAAATTTTGTGGAGCACCAATTAAGTGCAAGAAAAAGTTTGCATCTTCTTCCATACTTTCAAATTTCCCAACAAAGTCATAGTCTATTAAACATGGGCTGCAAAGCCTGTTGACGTGATCCCAGTGGATATCCATACCCACTGGCCTGTGTACGTCCAGGAGATATTGAATGAACTCTTTAAATTTGACTCCAGAGCCTGTCCTTAATGCTTCTTTGGTGGCATTGACACGGTATCTGGAAATGATGGCTTTTCCAAAAACCGGATGGTAGTAATTGTTTGGATGTTCAAACTTGTCCCGAAATGCAGATACCAGCTTTTCAAAAGGTTCACGGATAAAAAGCATCTTTGTGTAAGTGTTGAGCCTATGATAAATTCCTTTGTGATCAAACCCATCCAGTCTTTTTAAATAGTTTCCATAGTGCACTGTGTTGTGCTGTATATCTTTTGTGGAAGAAGCCAGCCCATTAAGAACCATGAGCACCCGTTTCCAGTTGGAGCAGCCAGCTTTTGGTACTTCACAGTATAAAACTCTGTATTTATCTTCTACAAATATTCTAGAAACATGATAAGGAGTGATTATTCTTCTATTATTACTCTTGTATTTAGAACAAGTTTCCCTCATAATCTGCTTTCTTTCTCTTTGGATCTGATAGAGACTTTTCCACTTCTTGTTGTTTCTATCCTCAGATTTAAGTGTGGGCAGGTTGAGAATGGAACTGTTCATGGAAATCAGAATTGGGCTCTTTTTAATTATAAATCTCCTCCTCCGTTTATGAAGCCTGATGGAATTAATTTCTTCACCTTTCTGTTGATCTTTCATAGCGAACATTATGCTGCTTTGCCTTCTGTCTGTGCTTTGAAGCTTAGTGGGCACATTTTCAGATAGGTGTAATGAATCGCTCTGCTTTACCATTGCTACTCCGTCTGCTGTATTTTTTCTTAATCTTCTATCCTGATTATTGCTGGAAACACAGTCCTGATGGGAAAAATAGATTCAAGATGTTAATAAATGAGAAAGTGTTTGTTACTGTTAACAGCTTGTACAACTTCATCTTTCATACACTCTGAATTCAGCAGAATTGTACAAGAAAATGTATTGCTGCAAGTCCTCAGTGCTGTGCCTGCATTGTGGTATGTGCTTTTTTCTTGTCATCTTGTTCTGTGCTTACATGAAATTCAAATGCTGAATGAGCCTGAACTCGTAAATTCCAGTTCAGATTTGTATTTAACTGTATTTTAGGTGATGCCTGTACCCAAACATTGATAGATACTTTTGTTTTATATATGTTGTCTTTGAAATTTCCACAAGGGGTATCTGAGTATTTTGAGGACTTATTTAGTTATTCCAGGCTGGAATAATTTCCACACAAATATGGTTTGGGTCCCTCTGTGCCCCCCACCCTTTCAGTAGCTTAGTTTTGCAGTGAGGGCAGTTGTGCAGAGAGTGAAGCCTGACAAGGAAGAGAGGTTTATAGTGTTTGTAAAGTGGAGTGAAGATGTAGAGGGAGCAAAAGTGGGAAGAGGGAAGCAGACAGAACATGCAGGCTTTGTAGACAAGTAGGTTTGGTGAGAACAGCATGAATAGGGACCCTGAAGGGAGGCTTGATTGAGGTGAGCCTGGGACCAAATCAGCTGAGGCTTGATGAGGAGCAGTACAGGGTGGGAATGAAGCTGTGGCTGGGATTAGGCAAGTGAAAACAGAGTAAGTGAAGCAGGTCTATGGATAAGGGGTTTCTGGGACTGCTTCTTTTCATTAGGTGGATCTCACTGGTTAATACTTCTTTCAGCATACAGCCCAGTTACGCTCCATTACTTCCTGCTTAGAGAAGCAACTGAATTAAATCCCTGTCTACATGTCTATGCCTCTAAGACTACAATTAGGTTCTGGACACTGTTCAACTACATGTCATCCCTGTTTTGAGAACTCGTCTGGGAGCAGAGTGGCACATGAACCACTAGGGAGTATTTCAACAGAGGAAGCAGATGTAGTTGCAGAATGAGTATCACTTACCCAAAATACTTAATGTTTATTTAAAGGTTTTATACGTAAAGGTTTTATATAGTGTCGATTTCTGATTTTCAGTCTTTATTTGCTTCCTAATAGTACTTAAAATTAGCTTCAAAAATAAGATACTGGATGAATTTTAAGGTGTACAGTATGGAGATTAGTAGAGTCATGCTCTTTCAAGGTGGCAGATTAAATCTTAATTGTAATAGTGATTCTCCAAGTCTCTTTCTGTTGGCTGAAAAAAGAGATGCTACAGGTAACTTAAACTTGGGCTGTCATGGAGGTTATATCTTGCCACATCCTCCTTTAAAGGCGAGAGATTACAAAAAAGTCTCAAAAAAGAGACTTAGTATTCATTACAAAAAACATTGGTGACAAAAGAAGAGGAAAAAAAGGCAAATCATATTATTTTATAGGTGACTTGCTTAAATTGATAGCTCTTATACAAAACTCAAACAGATCAGTATTAAAAAAAAATTTAGAGTAATATGCAAGTTGTTGCAGAACTTAGGCTTCTGAAATGTTTTGCTGGCTATTCTGGTAGTGGAGGTGATGTGATGTGCAGACTGGGAAACCAATTAATAATTTGTCATACAAGACACTGTATTCAGTTGTTGGGAGTTATTGTTGTACTCTGCTCTTATCTTCAGAGGTTGTTTCTGGCAGTCAAAGGTATATTAAAGTTTTTGTCTGTAAAATACCAGATATATTTCTGTACCCTTTACAGAGTGGTTGTAATTCAATCTTACTTACTCGTGATGTGGCTGATATGTCAAGGTTATCAAATTCGGACTTCCTAGGTATTTGCACCTTTAATGACAATGGTGATGATGAACCTACAGATTTTTGGAAAACCCAAAATGCCATGATTTGACTGTCTTCTGTCAGTGTAACTCTTCATCCAGAAGGTCAGTCTGGAGCTGTAGAGATGGAGTGATGTCAATCACATCACACTTATTTCACCAGGCAGTGGCACTTGGGTAACAGCTGGCAGCTGCACAGTTGTTCCTTTGCATATTTTGCACTTGTCCTTTATGAAATACTGACAGCCCACCGCAGCCATTCACTGCTGCTGTGGGTGTGCCAACAGCCACTAGATGGAGGAATTTCACCAGTATTTTTCTGTAGTCTGTTTTTGAATACTTCTCAAAACATTCATTTGATCAGTATGATTTCATAGAGAATATTAATATATGCAAAGTTTACAGTATCTTTTGGCAATATCCGGTGTAGGAAAAAACTCATAAAACTAAAGTTGCATAGCTTATCAAATTCATATTTTAAAAGGAAAATTTGCACATCGTGGCAAAGCTTTGATGCATCTTTCCTTTTCAATGCTTCAGCTCCAGTCTAGTGGCCTTATCTGAGCCATCTCTATCTCTACTCCATACTTGGAATATGGGTAAAATTTTCCTTAGGTACTTCTGAAAACTTACTTTTTTTGGTTGCTGGAATCCCATGTTATATTTTATCCCTAAACAAAGAAAGAAATTAAAGTCATTATTTAGTAAAAATAAAAACATTAGTTTCATTTTAGCTGGTCTGATAAGGGTGTCCTCTCAGTAACTAAAAGGAAAACAGGAACAAGTTCTGTTTACGCAATGATAAATAGATCAGTGATGAAATGTAATTAATGTATATTTCATAGTAACAATACTCTATGGAAGGCCTCTTTATTTATAGATGTCATAACAATTGTGAAATGGAGTGAATGTCTCTATCCCCTTTTTACAGATGAGGAAATGTGAGATGGAGAAAAGTGATTGCTTAACCTCAGCTAAAAGGCCAGTAGCAGAATGAGAAGCAGCTGAAATTTGTGATCCTAGGTTAGAGTTGTGGAGTAATTACTGGGGGGGACTTCTTGAGATACCTCCTCCTATACAGCAATGAAGGAGTTTCCAGGGTGGAATGCAGCTGATATGCAAAAAAAAACTGTTCCACGGGTGATTCGCTAGGCAACACAGCCTGCAGCCTTAGATGTTGGCAACACCAGGGGAGCTTGGTGTGCTGACTCTAAGAGAGATAACATGGAGGGTGGAACGGAGCGGAGACAACACAGCCAGGCTCTGCGATATCACTGCTGAGACGGGACCTTGATGATGCTACGGAACTGAGAAGCTGCATAGTTGGTAGCCTAGGCCAACAGTCTCTCATCTTTTTGATTAAACTCATGTCCTGAAGCAAACTTGGTTTATTATAATCTCATTATAATACCAAAACACACCTCCATCCCAAAAGCTACCTGCCTCCCAGGTGTGACCACTCCTCACTGAGCCTGTGCTCTGAATTTCTCTAGTTTAAATCTTTAAAAGCAAAGTGAGGAAATTTTACACCAATTATAACAAAGGTAGAGTCACTCAAGCTCCACTTCAAAAGTAAAAAATAGTATTAAAAAAGAGTTTGAGAGAAGGATGTTAGGGAAGATGCCATTGATGACAAGTCACAGACCATCTTAGACTTTTGGGATCAGTTTATGGGCTGAGACTCTCTTCCCCCCACCTCCCCATAGGGACACTTTTGGGTGAGACTCGAACACTCAGTTGCACCGGGTGCTCCCCAGGAAATTTAGAAATCTGTGTAGAGTTGCTTTATAACTTAATGTGTTTTATAGCCAGGCTGTGTTATTCTCATTTGAAATTTGCATGTGATTTGTGGTCAGTGAATTTATCACCGACAATCCAAAGAACTTGTGTATCTGTTGCTGCTCCAATAAACTGCAGTATGATCAATCTAGCTGTGTGAGCTCTTTTGAACATGACCACACTCCTACATCTGGCCATGTTAGTTTCATTGAGCGCCACTAGACTGATATTGGACATGACCAGACTCACAGAACCCAATTGGGCATCACTTGGAGTCTAAGCCCAGCTGCCCCCAGCCCCTCTGATATCTGAGGACAAGCTGGAACACAAGGGGGTTAATTTTCTGCCTAATTCCTTTGCCCTTTAATGCAACAGAGCTCTAAAAAAAGGCTGTTCTTTGTGTACTTACCTAAAGCTGTGCGGTTTCTCCCCCTCCGACTTTGGATAGTATAGTACTTAATCATAGTAATAGCTTGCATTGAGTGCTATCCTTTGCTGTAAAACCACAGCAACAAAGAATGGAATTGTATGTGAGGTAATGTTTGCAGTTTTGGAGAGTCAAAACAATACAGAATTGTGTTTTGACAAATCTTCTGGCTTCTACAGTGATGTCTACCTGAAAATGTCGTAATAAAGATGTGAAAATCCTAGAAGGCAGCTTTAGCAGATGTCTAGTATGTCTTTACTGTTCCTAACCTCTGCTAAGTGTAAGTTAATAATACCGGAATTTATAATGGAAAAAATACTTAATTATGAAATTAATGTGGGGCTTTTCAACTCATAAAACTGCTATTATCACTGCCACTGTTGCTTGAGAACTTCAGTTGCTTGAAGACCTCAGTTTAGTAAATCTGCATTACAAATTCACAGCCTTTCTGACAAGGACAATTACAGGTGAAGGTATGGCAGAGCATTGTAAGTGAAAGTATCACTGGGATAGCTCAGTCCCATCAGATTAATTTTCATGGTACTATGAAAGCTCTCGGAAACACCGTGCATTCATAGTTCGCATTGTACCTTATTGCAGTTATATGATCAATCATGTTTTGGTTTTTTTAAATCAGATGTACAAACTGGTGTTTATAGTAGAGTCTGAGTAAAATTGCTATTTATTTCCGTGCCGTTCGAGCTCATCTAGCAGTGCTCATTACTCTTTTGGCTCATGTTTTAGCTTTAATTCCACTGCAGCAATTTGTTGGCAATAAACTCAAGTTAAGGTGCATAGGGATATTGTGATTCTGTGCCTATTAAAAGCAAAGGGCACGTTATTTTTACTTCCTTAGAAATAAGTTCCAGACATCTTATAGGAGTTTTAAGTGTTTTCCTAGCTGCTTCTCAAAAATGTTTAGCTGCAAAATAAAGTCAGAAGGTATATTCTAAAGAGAAACAGAGCTAATCTATAGCATCCTTGTGTGGGTTCTGGAGGATTAAAACTGATTCTGTTACACCAGGCTTTAGGAGATGTTACTGAGCTGTTGTCCAGTTCTTTATGTGATCAGTTAAAGAACCACATTTATTCTACTGCTGTGTGATATGTTACAGAGCAATGAAGGTTTGGAAAATGCTGTCCAAAAAGAGTAGCAAAAACTGAGCACCAGCACTTTGAAAGAATTGATACTAGATCATGGGTGATCTGTTTAAACCATGAAAATGTTCTGTTTGTCAGCAGATGTAACCTCTTATTTTTTGCTAACCCTAAAGGCATAACTTTAAGCCACTTGAGCTAGATTTGCGTTGGCTGCTTGGCCTCTGCTCTAAGGCATCATTAATACAGCTCATTGAAGTAGTTGCTTAACTTTAGGCTTCCTTGTAGCAGAGCTTGAAATAAAATACTATTTTCCGTATCCATTCAGAGTATTGTTATGCTATTTCTTATCTTACAGGCAGAAATCGTATATGTGTGGTATAGTCTTGAAATGTTCACTTGGTTAAGAAATTTAGTCTGGTGGTATGGGTTGGTCAATTTACTCATTTTCTATGGTTATCTTTTGACTTTTTGTGTATATGTAATATAACGTGCTTAGTAATTCTCTTAGTAAATCTCGTAATAATGTTATTACAGACAATAGTCACCATTCTGTGCAGTACCAATTTATTCCTCAAGTATTTAATTTTTGGTTGGTCTTTAAACTGGATTGAGTAGTGTTAAGTCATGTCTCATCCTCTGTCATGGATCTTGGAGATTGACTTTGGCTGTCAGTATCTGTAGGTGAGAATTTACATATTTAAGTATTTCTTCTGCTGTGAACTAATTATGCCTACCAGCGTAATTAGGGGAAAATGGTTGTGCAGCCCTCTCCGAAAGGTAAGATCATATAATGTCTACAGATTCACTCCCTTTCTGAAAGCATTTTGAGCTTTTCACAATTGAAAATGTAAATAGGTGAGAAAAGACTTGGCCAGTTATTGTAAAACTGAGCAATTATTTTGGACAGAATCAGATGCAAATATCAGAGCATTTGCTGTGTCCAAATTGTAATGTAAAATTTAAGGTTAGGGTTTTTTTTTCCCAGGCATGTTTAGTTGTGGTCATTTGTCCTGACTTCAGTGGGACCAGTGATAGCGTGTGGCAGAACCACACACTTTGTGTAATTGCCTGTTAAAAGTTGATGTGTATCTACCGTGAATACTAATTATTAAAAAAAAAAACCAAACCAAACACAAAAGAGCAAAGAGCAGTTATGAGACCTATCTTTT
The DNA here is from genome assembly GCF_034619465.1 of Leptosomus discolor. NCBI lineage: Eukaryota > Metazoa > Chordata > Aves > Leptosomiformes > Leptosomidae > Leptosomus > Leptosomus discolor. The sequence goes on along the minus strand of NC_141398.1, from coordinate 50,788,544 downwards.
TTTGTGGTTAATCATGACTAGTTACATTCTTGTAGTAGTGTTTCATAAAAGTAACGTATTTGAGAGATTAATACTTTGCACTGATATGCTATACTTTAAAATATTAAAAATAAATGCTAGTAGGAGATAAGTGAAAAAAATGATTATTCATTTACTGGCTTTAAGATGTAATCAGAACAACAATTCATGTTTAATGTAAATGTTTGGTGAAGCACTTGCCAATCTCTTCAATGTTTTCTGAATTTGTGACTTCTAAAGTTGGCTTCTTTTAGCTGTGTTTCTCATGATACAGTCTGTCGCTTCAGATTTAAAGCTACATGGAAAAAACCCTCTTAAGTGCAGTGAACTCAGGGAAGTTAATATTGCACAGATCTAGTATGCTAATCAAAATCTAAGTTTAATGTTATGCTACATCTTTACTACCCATGTTACTTAGAGCTTTCAGATGTTATTGCCAAAGTGGTAATTTTTTTTTTTTTTGACATAAATAAACCACTGATGTCTGCTGCACCTAGGTGAAGTTAGTGATTAAATGTTTGGTGCCAGACATGATGATGACCAGCATCTCACTAGTGCTCAAACAGAGACAGAATAGCTGAGAGACAGAATCGTTCTATCAATTATACATAATTTATGTCAGTCTTCGTGGTGTTTTTTTCTCTTCCCCTTGTGCAACCATGATTTTCCAGACCTGAGCTTGGCCTGTGTTTTATGTCTGCTTCTGTTGTCTTTCATCAAATATGGGCGGTATGCTTCATCCAGTCCTACCATATAGTCAAACCCATTGTGATCTCTTTTTTTTTTTTTTTTTAAATGCTACTAGCAACACAATAAAATGGGCTTCATCTTCCTTGTGTAATATTATGTAGCTTTGCCTCTCTGCCTTCTCTGTCTCTGCTTCAAGACCTAATTTTGGTTTTCCTCTGGAGCTTTCCTCTGTTCTAAGACTACACTGCAGCTAAACTATTTTTTGATAAAAATAATAACTTCAAGTCTGCATCTGTGACTCCATCCCTCTTAATGGCCTTCTGTGAGTGGTGTATGGTTGTTCACTTCATCCAAACTGATTTGTGAAATACACTCTGGAAGGGCTGATACTATCGTGGCATGAACATCTGCATCATGTCCTGTCTGCACGTGCTCCAGTCTTAGGTCTTTACTCAAAGACAGTACGTACTTAATCGCAGAGTGAATAATAGACTAGTACTCTGTATACTGATTAGAATGGAATATTTTTAGTTTGAAAAAGATTTTCCCCAAAATACTGGTCAGATCATCTTTTTCCAGTTTTTTTTTGTCATTTGACATGAACTCTTAGCTTGTACAGTATAAAAGAACTGCCCATTTCTGATCCTAACTTACTCTGGTGTCTAATTGTTTACGTATTTGAATTAAATTACTCATTGAAGAAATTTAATTTTTTTTAAGATTGCTGCCATTGTAAATTATTTGTTTTTACATATATAAAAATATATAAATGTAGCATATGTATTTGGAATACTTTTAAAATACATAAACCTCTTGTTAGAACATACTTTTATTTTGAAATTGAGGCCTAATTAATAGTACAAACTTTATACGTGTGTATCTGTTTTAATTGTATGCTATGTATAGATTCTTTTTATATGTAAAACTTCTAGTTTATTTGATTAGGGACTTTTGAGGGGGCTTTCCCTAAGCTACACGCACAGTACTTAATTTTAATACAGACACAATTAGTGAGGCAAAGTAAAGAAGGCTTAGCAAAGCTGTAGCACATCTTAAGTTGTGCATCAAGAAAGAAGCAAACCTACACAGTGAAGCTATATAATCTAACTTCTGTGAGTCCCCAGTGAAGCTCCAAGTGTGTAGTGTCATTTCCCACAGATGAGTAGACTTTTACAGTGAATGCTTTGTTTAAGTGATACACTGCCGAGCCCTTGTCAAAGCTAAATGCTTAGTGACAGAACACACATCATCATGTTTTACAGAGACTTGTGAAGGCGTGTATTTCTGAGTCACAGAGGGTCTTATTTTCATATCTGTTTCACGCTAATTGTTGCAATGATAAAAATAACATCAACAAATTTTACTGTATTCTCTGAATGACAGGTTGCATGCAGGAAAACCTTGAGCCTCCTGCAATTTGACCAAGGAACTTGTCTGTCCCTCTTAAAGCAAACACAGTCTCCCTAGCACCTTTCATTTTTATGGTACCTTTTTGTATTTGGTGGCAGAATAATTATCTATGTGACAAGAATTAGAATTATTTTATTTATGTATGATTTGTAAGAGTGAATTATCAGGAACTCATTTGTAACGCAACTTTTCTGGAAAAAAAATTAGATGTTACTGTAAATATTTTATTCTGATATCCATTGCTACAGTATCTACCATGTGGTGCTTTTTTTTTTCTACTTTACATTGCAAAGTGTAATAAGTATTTGTTACTATTCCATCTTTTCACACCTGAGAAGCAGAGGCTAATACCTGTATTTGCCAAATTGATCTGATTTTTAGGTTGTCACCTTTTGAATTACAAACTCAAATATTGATTATCTGAAGCCTCGATGTTACCGGTCAAATTTTGCTCTGAAAAATTTAAATCTAGACTCATACAGTGATTCTTTAGTAATGTCTAGATTAGAATGCAGGTATCTAACTTCTAATCATGATGTTCATTACATGAGCAGATCAAGTAGCGAGATCTGGTTTACCCACTGAATACTAAGGTTTTGAGGCCCAGATTCTGCTGCACATCTCTGGATTATCAGATTCTCACTTACATGCCTTCTAAGTAGTTGGATGTGTGTGTCCTTAACGTGCCATGTGTCAGTGGACTGTGGACTGTAGAAACATTCCCAGCTTGTGTGAAGCTGGTGTAGCAGGATTGGGGACTGAGCTGCTGAGAGTAAGCTTCATTATAGGGCACATGGGCTGCATGCAATATAAAGCTGCAACTTCTTGAAGAACCTCACTGTGAGAATGATCCAGTAGGTGGGTGTGTGTTCCAGGGGAGTCCTGATTTTTATAGCCATGATGGAGAACAAACAAGGACTGGTAACTTGAGAGTAGTTCTTTTTGCTTCCGTGGTGTGATGCTAGTATTTCCTAAGATGCAATTACTGGCTCCTCTTCAGTGCTTTCTACAATCTCTGTTTTTTGGCTAACATTTACACATTTACAGCCCTCTTTTGTACTTTTCCTGCTGTTAATATTCATGCTCCTGTTCTTTCCAATATTTTCCTTCCCTTCACCTTTTTTTCCCGGTATAAAGAATTCTCAGTCTCTGCTCTGACTCTGCGATCCAGCACTTCTGACAGTGTAACAAAAGCTAAGCTTGTAATATTTCCAGAAACAAGAATGTGTCTGCATTTGATTAACTCAATTTTAATTCATCCTTCTTAATTTGAAACTTGTTTGTGTTCTATTGCTTTACCATTGTCCTTGCCAACAATGTTGATGCTAAAAAAAAGAAAAGAAACCTCTTAGAGGGTAAATCTCGCTGGGATATTTCATCCCTCTTCAGAGGGATGTTCATTAACCACAATATCTGACAGGATTGCATTTTTACTCTAATAAAAATATACTGCATTTAAACTAAGATTTATAGAAAAAAATTGATTTCTTTTTTGAGTGCAGTTAATGTTTGTTTGCTGTGCAAATGTTAAACCATCTTATGTTCTCATGCCTCCATAGCTCTGGTATGCAAGATCGATCTCCCATTAAACTTGCGGCAAAGAACTTGATTCTTAAGTCCATCTTGCTGATTTAAAGGAGCTGAAAATTTAACACACAGGTTTGATGGTTATTTCCTTTGTTCAGAGGGGGATGGATAGAATGTTTCTGTGACTATTTCCCAGTCTCCAAAGTAGCCCTCTGGACCTCTAAGTAGTGACTTTGAGTAAAAAGCTTCTTTTTTTCCCTATTTTGGGAATACATAAAAAGTTTGCCAAGCTACTGAGGGTTAGGGGTTTTTTGTCTCTTTATGAGCCTTCTTTCACATGTGAGTTCCTTTGTAAATCAGGTAACTCATTCTTCCTGAGTTCTTAGCTTTTTGTTTCAGTCCTACCATTGCCAAGCATACAATTTTTAATAGTTTAAATGCAACTTATTTCAGGAACTCTGACTTGTGGCTTGTTCTTAAGCAGCTGTTGTGGTGAAGTAGAATACTTTCCTAAAGATAGCCATTCACCCATGTTTTCCCCTCTCCTGTGCTAGTATTGTGTGCAGACTGAATTACTTCATATTGATCTTGTGCTTTTCAATCCAAGTCAGCTTCAGCAAGGTAGGTGTTGAATCTAAGTGAAAATATTTCTAAAGCAGGCAAATCTGCAGTTTCTCCGTCCCATAGGCAGCAGGCAATGCAGTATTTTGCTGCATTTGTGTCATGGGGTACTTATGATGGTAGCAGCTTGTGTGCACTTCAGTTGATTAAAACACAATTACTCTGGCTTTTTGTGACTGAAATGACTTTCCATCTTAATGAAGTAAGGGAGTCTCTGGACAGAAGTACTGTATATGGGGAAAGCAATGCAATTCTGAAGGGCATACCCTGGAAATAATTAAAAGCGTTAGGTTCATCCATCAGTTTGAACAAGAAAAAATTACAACTGGGGGAACAAAAGTAGAGATCAGTACACACAGTAAGTGACTTTTAACGTTTGCCCCTTGAGGACTTTCATACTGTCAAAGAACTTGATATTCCCAGTTTGCTTGTGGTACCAGTAGCCAATCCTGTGTGTCCAAATTTAGTAAAACTGCACTGTCATCATTCTGAAACACAGCGCTTGCTGAATTGTGGCTGCTGCCACGTTGTCATTGCTTCTCTCTTGATTCACTGATTAACTCCCTTATAGCCAATGCTCTTGACCTAATGGCCTTCTTGACATTTTAACTTAGGCCATCTTTCATATGCAGTTTTCTCTGCTTTCTCCTGTAAGGGATTCTTGGAGTAAATGATCACAGTATGGAGCTGGTACCCACCATTTCTAAATGTGGGTACCACCTGAGTATACTGTTTATGCCTACACAATGTTTCTCAAAAAAATATCCAGGCTATCCTCCTGCTGTTGTTTCCCCCTCATAAAGGCTTTGTACCTCTTGGACAACTTGCCTCATGCCTGTTTCGCTGTACATGTTTTTGTGTTAAGTGTACTAGTAGGAAATACCATTTCCTGAAACATTTATTTTTCCATTATTTTAAACACAACTTCATGTGAGAGATAATTGTTTTGATATGGTTTGCCTTGCACATTTTTTGGTTCATCAGGGTCAAAGCAAGAGAGAAATGGAAACAAGTGGTAGCATTTTAGAGGAATAAATTTCATTCGCATCAATACCCAATTAAAGTGTTGCTGTGACTTCCTGGTAAGTCCCACCACCTACGTATTTATAGTGACTTTGTTAGCTGAGCATTGTTTGAAACTGTGGTGTTTGTCTTGTCCAGAAAATTATTAATTTAAATTCAGACTTTGTAACGAGGCTTTCTTTCATCTGTCCTCTGCTCCATTGTTGAAATCATAAGTGGTTTGAAGAGAACAGTCTTGCATTACTTGGAATTTGAAAACCCTGATACTTGTTTGACTTGCAACATGCTAATAGAACAGGTGTATGAACCCTTAAAGACACACACCACTGTGTTTTTTCATAATATTCTAGAATATACTGAATCCATCTCCTTGACTAAATAATTGTGTAACTTACACTTGGTCTGTTTCCTTGATAGCTAATAAAGGAAATGGAAATACATGATACCTTTATATTGCATGCTTAATTGAATGAATACAAGAAGCTGTTTGTGAATTTATTATGAGGAAGGTAACACTACTTGTTTACTTTGTCTTCTCTTTGCTATTTAGTCATCCTAATTAGAGAGTGCCATTTTCTCATTTAATTTATATTTGATAAGAATTCTGTGAAGAAAGCAGGAAAGTCAAGCCTGTGCTATTGCATTCCCCATTTCTTCTGTGGACCTATCTGTGGGAATAGTGTTAATTAGCATAATTAGCTTTCAGGCACTGTCAGCAGTTACTTGCAATTTCTACTTAATACCTTTCAGTTATTCTCCATTCTCATATTTAATATTTGCATATTGGCTTCATAGCATAACTTTGACAAGGACATTACACTTTATTCAGGTTTATTAAAAAGTAAAGCTAAGGTTTAAAATATAGCACTGCATTTATATTTAGTAGCTTGTAAGAACTATTCAGGTAACTAGAGGAGTTCCAATGAACCTCAAGCAAGCACTCATGTGATTTGTGACTGTACTGGAGCAGGAGTTAGCTAGCCAGAATAGCTCACCTAGAACCCCAGAAATGTTTCAAGAAATTGTGCAAGTAGGACACTAAAGCTTCAGTGGTCTTTCATTTGGAGGGAAGAGAAAGACAAGCAGAATTCTGGACCACTTTCATGTTATTATAGAGACTTTATTTGGAAGAGAAAGCACAAATGGAAAGGGAGAAGGCTGCAGGCAAAATTTAAAAGGTAGATCTACACAGACATGCCTCTGAGTGATGAAGTTCACTGATCTGATAGATAAACCGTGGATCAAAAACCACAGATGTGCATCCAAATGCTGTATGTTAGAATCAATTAGCGGGAACTGATAAGGTTTCCCTTTCTCCTGTTCTCATAGTTAATTACTGACAAGTCTTCCTAGTACAAGAGGTCAATATATAGTATTTGTTAAAAAAAGTTAACACCTGCAACTTAGCTGCAAAACGAGGTGCAAAAGGGGTGATAATTGGACAGACTTTGATTCATGACCTGTGAGAAACAAGCAGGAGATAACAGTTCTGGGAAAGCTGGGTGAGAGGGGTTGAAACTCCTTGCCAGGCCTCTTATTCCTGACTAATGAGCAACTGAAGGACAGTGCTGATTTTCTGTTAGTCATTTTTCACCAGCCTTGCTCTTCTCCTTTGTGGGACACTTCATGTTTCTTATTAAGGACCTCACTTCTCCGGCCAAATATTAGTGACTGATTGGTAAACAATTTGCTTGTGTAACAATAGTGTCTTGGATTGACTTTTGGATCAGTAAGAATGAGGGGGAAATGATTCTGCTCAAAAACTGAGTGCTGACTACTTCCAGTATCCATGTGACATTATGTGGTACCCATACCACTCAGGACTGGACCTGAGCTGGAAACCCGGGTAGGAAGAGTCAAGGTGCTAGTCTTGAGTTTTAGCGAGCTTGAAAATTTTAAGGGTAAGTGCAGGCTATTTTAAACTTCTAACTTTTAGAACTCACAATTTAACATTTTGTGTAAAGCTAGAAAAAAAAATCCATGTAAAGTTAGAGAAAGTTTATAATGTTTTCTGGAAAACTATCCTACTCCTTGACTAAATACATTCAACCTAACATGCTAGCCAGGAAGATAAATCATTGAGTAACCACTGGTAATTCAGCAAAAAGCCATGAAGTTGAAAGTGGCAGGAAAGGTATCTAAATCCTGAAATGACTTGGGAATAGTACAGATCTCTCTACTCTGAAGGGATTAAGCCTTGTTACCTCATTTAGTGATCCAGACCTTTGTCTGTCTTTCCAAGGTCTTACAGAAGTGAATACTGAACTTAGTAACAATCTTTCTATTTGTTCTTCCCAGTTGCTTCATTCAGTGGGGATACAAGTATACTAGGGATGGACTTGCAATCAAAATTAAGGGGAAGACAGTCTGCGTGGAATCATAGAATCATTCAGGTTGGAAAAGACCTTTGAGATCATCAAGTCCAGCCATTAACCCTACTCTACCAAGTACACCCCTAAACCATATCTCCAAGCACCACATCTAAACGACCTTTAAACACGTTAAGGGATGGTGGCTCAGCCACCTCCCTCGGCAGCCTATTCCAATGTCTGACAACCCTTTCCGTAAAATATTTTTTCCTAATGTCAAGCCTAAACCTACCCTGGTGCAGCTTGAGTCTGTTCCCTCTTGTTCTGTCATAAATTACGTGTGAGAAGAGACCAGCACCTACCTCTCTACAGTGTCCTCTCAGGTAGTTGCAGAGAGCCATAAGGTCTCCCCTCTGCCTCCTTTTCTTAACACTAAATAGCCCCGGTTCCCTCAGCCGCTCCTCATAAGACTTATTCTCTGGGCCTTTCACCAGCTTTGTTGCCCTTCTCTGCACTCTCTGCAGCACCTCAATGTCTGTCTTGTATTGAGGTGCCCAGAACCGAACACAGTACTTGAGGTGTGGCCTCACCAAAGCAGAGGGGAATGGTCACCTCCCTACTCCTGCTGGCCACACTATTCCTAATACAAGCCAGGATGCCAGTGGCTTTTTTGGCCACCTGGGCACACTGCTGGCTCATGTTCAGCCGCTTCTCAATCAGTGCCCCCATGTCCTTTTCTGCCGGGCAGCTTTCCAGCCGCTCTTCCTTGAGCCTGTAGCGCTGCATGGGGTTGTTGTGGGCCGAGTGCAGGACCCTGCACTTCACCTTGTTGAAGCTCATACAGTTGGCTTCAGCCTGTTGATCCAGCCTGTCCAAGTCCCTCTGTAGAGCCTTCCTACCCTCAGGCAGATCAACACTCCCACCTAACTTGGTGTTGTCTGCAAACTTACTGAGGGTGCATTCTATCCCTTCGTCAAGATCATTGATAAATATGCTAAACAGAAGTGGCCCTAGTACTGACCCCAGTGGTATTCAGTTTGGGAGTTCTGCTGTACTCATGGCATACTTTGCATGTTTGCATGAGGTGAGTCTTCCAAAATGGTATACTTCCGTTCTGCCTGGAGAAGTTGTAACCACCCTCCACCAAGGCCACGGTTGCATTTTTCTACTTTGGATGCCACGTTGTGAGGGATTTGTCCTTAGCAGCATGTTTCACTGAAGGTGTGTTATATGGCAGCTGGACACCTTTACATCCTTGAAAATAATAACAGTGCTTTCCCCAAGAAATTGGAGACATGCTCGAAGATAGCTCTAAGAAATGGACTTAAAACAGAGAGAGGTGAAACAGACTTACTACACCCAGAGGTCTCTAGTTTTAATACTGTGGAGTCTGCAGATGCTGTAATGTTGTTTCAAGAAATTGAAGAAATTATGGATAACCAAGCCAACCGCACAAATTAAGTGAATTGTTATCAAGTCAGATTAATAAAGAAACAAACAACATGCTGATATGTCAAAGGACTTCAGGGCTATAGTTGCAGATGACATGAAATGGCATCAAAAATCAGATGCAGAGAGTGGTGCCTGTGCCTGACAAGACAATACCAGTAGGTCAAAGAGGCAGTCAGATACTATTAATGTCCCTGGAGGCTACGAGGCATATCAGAGGCACTTCTCCATCAGTACAGTGGCAGTTTGGTGTTTGTGTTTTCTCCTTGGCTATGTGAATGTCAAGGAAAATTGGTAGTAGGACACCTGGAAAGTGGGACTTCGTGTCTGCACAAGTTGTCAAATATCTCCTTGTCCTAGTGTAAGGGACAGTACTTGAGGACAGGAGGGTTTTTTAAAATGAGAGAGAAGTTCTTTTGTTCCGGTGAATGGGATGAAGAAGCTTCACTAAGGTAGAGTAATATTTCTTGCTGCCTGAGAAATCTCTCTGACTTATTAACCCCAGGCAACGGGAGAAGAAATTCATAGTGACTTGAGAAAAGAGTACTAAATGAGGAGAGAGACTGAAAAGCGTTAAGACTCTCCCAGGAAGACTTGGAATGAACCTATTCAGGATGGAAAAGGGAAGGACTCCACACAAACACACTGGCATATCAGATAAGGACTGGTGGTTCTCAGTAGGTCTAAACTATTTTATACTAGACTGTGCTAAAATGGACATGTGGCTGAGGGTACTTAATGCTTCTCATGATGTGCAAGTGTCTTGCCAGGTTTAGGTGCTTATAGAACATGTGGTTTGAGCTTAACAAAGCGTTATAACATATGGACATTCTAAGACAGTTCAGCAGGACTGGGATCTGGAGGACATTTGCTCTATTAACCACTGCTTATAACTCTTACCATTAGCAACTGGATATCTCGGGGTCTGATCGATTTACAGCTTGGTACTGGCATTGGAGGGGGAGGCCTTTGGTGCGCCTCTCCCTGTGCACTTCCCAGCACGACTCTACATCTCCATTCTAGCATTATCTTTCTGCCCACAGCTGACTGCAAATACTTTGGACAGGATGCACAGGGAACTGCTAAAGTAAATAGCTTTCACCTATCTACATGGCTCTTCTGTTGACTTTACTAGTCACTGCCTCTGCCAGGTCACTGGATTTTCCTTTATCTCCCCTGCAGAACTTACAAACATGGAAGCTGACAGAGAAGTAAGAGAAGCTGCAGCAGTGGTGTGGCAGTATATCTCAGATATGTGAGTGAGAAATAAATAACCTTCTGTGGGGACTGGTGATTGTTCTTTTCATCTCCACACTTGGATGAGCTACATTGGCCTTCTAAAAGGGTCACATCTGCTACGGCAGGGAGAAAAGGCAGATATTCTCCATTTGGTCACTCTTCCCTGTTTCCTACAGGTGCCACTACTTCTTGTGCAGCTCACTGCCTGGTCTGCAGGCACTAGAAGGGCCCTAGTATATTTGCTTCTCTGGCACTCTGAGCCATCAGTGATACCTGAAGTGAGAACCACTCTGCCACTGCCATTTTATGACCACGTCTGCATTTTTCATTCACACATAATAGCACTTCCTAATTTTTTTAGTATCCCAGTGTAGAATGGTGCATCAGCCCAAGAAGGGTCCATATGAACTGAGAGATTGAATTGTTTGCATCTACCTTGACAACCCAAATTTGTGATGCAGTTGCTATGACAGTTGAATTATCTGATTTTGTAAGTCAGTGCATATAAATAGTGAGCAGCCAATTGGTTGCTGAATATGGTTAGCTAGGAATGTAACTTTTATTTAGCTGATGAAAGTGTGAATATGCTTGATTTCATAGAAAGCTCTTCTGCGATGATTGTTGTTCAGAGCACTTCCATATATTTGTGGTTTACTCGGTACGTTGCATACGATTGTATACAATTCATTCTCTCCACTATGTATTGGCTAAAAGATCTCTGAAGTAATCTGCCACTCTAGTTCAGTCTTCTGAGACAATAGTCTTAGATGGAACTATTTCCTGATGCTGAAGCACACTACTGACTGGGTGTGTGGCTTACACAGTGTAATTTGGTACTGTAACTGTCATCTTGATGCCTGTGCTCCAGTGCTGATTAAAGTACAGGATTGTAGCAGAAAACTGTGCACATACAGGACTTTTATCTCTGACTATTTGTTTCACCTGAAATGCAAATCTCTTGTTTCAAATGCGGACTTTTTACTGAGCTACTTAATATGTTGCTGAGTTTCTGTTGACAATACATACAGGTTGCAGTAATGTATAAACACTAGATAAGACCTATTTTTAAAACTTAAGAGTAGTATATGCAACTCTACTAGGTAGCCTCTAAGCCTCTTTTGTATTTATCTCAATTGTTTATTAATAAATATTTTACCTTTGACAAGTCAATTCATTACAGTCTTTATTTCCACTTTTCATGTTATATTAAACACTTATATTCGAAGTTGTGACTTCATTGTAATTGCAGGTGTGTTACATTTGAAATTAACGGTGTTCATCAGAAACAAACCTTTTACTATTTATAAATCTGATTTGTTGGTCTTCTCATGGTCTTATAGTTGATCTATTGAGGGAAAAATAAAAGAATTTATATTTTTATTTCAGTGGCTGAGTTCCCTGCAGCTGCTTCACTCATTGTTCAGAAATGGAATATTTAAAACCTCTGAACTCCACTGTCTGAAGATTTGCTACTCTGAGAATTGGAATTAGAAGTGTGGGTGAAAAAAAAAAAAAACCCAACCAAACAAAACCCCGAAACAAAAAAAACACCCACAACCCCCCCCAAACTGAAACAATTTTGTTACAGTATTATAACAGCTTATTTATGATTGTATAGCACTGTCCTTTTATGTATGAAAAATTTGGCATTTTCTTCAGTGAGTACAGGATCAGTTTCTCAGTGAGCGAGTAGTAATGCATTATTGATTTTTGCAAGTGGTGGTAAACTGCTCTTCTAATCTTTTCATTCATGCTGTGTATTCTCACTGTACATTTCCCAAAAAGGATTGGGAAGTTAGTGCTGCTTCACTAAAGCCATGTATTTTGGAAGACTGCAGTGGGCTTGCAAAAAGCAAGTTTCTTCCTGTTAAATTTTGTTGAAGAAAAAATATTAGATAAAATGTAACTTTTTTTTGTTTCTGCAAGAACTTTCGTGTAGGAAAAGAAATGTGTTAAAAATACTTGGAATAAAGGTTTGGTCACATTTTTTCATTCCTTTGTGTCTCTGCCTCAATAAAAATTAAAACCATCAGGAAGATGCATGCAAAAGAACATCGCTATTTCACACAGTCTTAATGTTTTCCAAACTTTTCTCCTTGTGTAAAAAGGGACAGCATTTTAAAAACTGTCATAAAGCCCTGTAGGAGAAGCTTTAATTATCCAAAAAGTGGAGATGTCAAAAACTATAACGTAAGGACTAAATCAGAAAAAAAAATTTTTTGTATCATTGTTTAGAATGAATTTAAATGTATGTCTGTGTTTCCTGATATCAATCTAGCTTTGCCTTTTTTTTTTTTTTTTTTTAACTGCTTTTAGCTTTTCTTTTTCATCTTAAAGTGACTAAGGCCTTCTGGCAGGAATTGGTTTTATGCTTTTCATGCTATCTCAGCTTCTGTTCTCACAGGTGCTCTAAATTTTCTTTGGTCAAGCTGAAATGAACTGAAACTTGCAAAGGCCTGCCACATGCAATGTCAGATAGCTTTTCTATACCTTCTGCTATACAGGATGTAAAGATTCCACTTATTTTGAGAAAATACTTAGTACCATGGCCTTGAGTCTCTCGCCATAACTGCTTGTGCATTTGGTTTGTTTGCACAAAAGTGAAATTCTTCAGAGTATATGCCTCAGAGAATCTCTCATGCCACTTACACAGAGGAACTTGAGAAACCTGCATTTTCACTTGTATGGTTTGTATGTGGTGCAGGGATGATAATCTTATGACAGAAGAATGTCTTGCATGAATAAAATAAAATAGTTAAAATTATAGGAAGCTTGATCTGCTCTCAGTTTACTACCTCTTAAATTTGAATCCATAGCTCTGTTTTGTTTGTAAACAAATGAGACTCAAGACTGTCAGTTGACATAATTTTCCTTTTTTTTTTTTTCCCCCCATTAAAGAAGATGGTAATTGCCAAGCTGTTGACAGCAAGTGCTGGAAGAAGCAATGTGAATAATTTCCTTGGTGATTGTCAGACTATTCAGACAGGGCTTTCAAACTACATTTGTAATAACACAAATATGCTGTGGGAAAGATAGGCAATGTGGTCTTTAGCGAGCTTATTTCTTGCCAATATACTGAAATCAGCTACCAGCCATTCTAGATTTGTACTGATGTATTAGCTTGGGGAACTCAATGAAAGACTAAATGATTCATTGCATTTTTTATTTTTACAGAGAAGCAATAATATCCTTAAAGTTTAGACACACAACCTCTGGTATAAAGTCTGAACATATTTTTTCCAGCACTGGGTCCTCAAGAGATCTTTTCTGTAGTGACTAATCTTGTATTTCGTAATGGTCTGTTTCTCAGAGATGCATTCTGTCAACTCATAAGACAGCAGATACTGTCTTGGAGTGAATTAATAGAAGAAAAATTATTAAGTAATCTGTTGTTAGTAAGTGGCTAAGTATGGGTCAGGAAATTTCTGAGTTTGTTACTGTGCTGGTTTTGGCTGGCATCGAGTTGATTCTCTTCATAGAAGCTGGTGTGGGGCTGTGTTTTGGATTTGGGCTGGAAACAGTGTTGAGAACACAGGGATGTTGTCGTTACTGCTGAGCAGCACTTATACAGAGTCAAGGCCTTTTCCCCTTCTCACACAGCCCCCCCAGCGAGTTGGTTGTGGGTGCACAAGAAGTTGGGAGGGGACACAGCTGGGACAGCTGACTCCAGCTGACGAAAGGGATATCCCAGACCATATGACATCATGCTCAGCATATAAAGCTGAGGGAAGAAGGAGGAAGGGGGCATTGTTTAGTCTGGAGAAGAGGAGGCTGAGGGGAGGCCTTATTGCTCTCTACAGCTACCTGAAAGGAGGTTGTAGTAAGGTGGGTGTCGGTCTCTTCTCCCAAGTAACTAGCAATAGGACAAGAGGAAATGGCCAGGAAGTTGCACCAAGGGAGGTTTAGACTGGACATTAGGAAAAATTTCTTTACTGAAAGAGTAGTCATAAACATTGGAACAGGTTGCGCAGGGAAGTGGTGCAGTCACCATCCTTGGAGGCGTTAAAATAAGCGTGTTGACGCAGTGCTTCTAGACATGGTTTAGTGAGCATGGTGGTGTTAGGTTGATGCTTGGACTTGATGATCTTAGAGGTCTCTTCCAACCTAATCATTCTGTGTTTGGAGTGATGGCGTTTGTGTTCCCAGGTAATGGTTATGCATGATGGAGCCCTGCTGTCCTGGAGATGGCTGAACACCTGCCTGCTGATGGGAAGTGGTGAATGAATTCCTTGTTTTGTTTGCTTGTATGTGCGGCTTTTGCTTTACCTATTAAACTGTCTTTATCTCAACCCACGAGTTTTCTCACTTTTACTCTTCTGGTTCTCTCCCCCATCCCACTGGGGAAAGTGAGCAAGCGGCTGTCTGGGGCTTAGCTGACAGCTGGGGTTAAACCATGACAGTTACTCAATGTAGGCAACACTCACTTTGTGTTTTGCTGATTATGTTTTAAATGGGCTTAATTTTCAACAGTTTGCAAGGTGGTAGGTTTCAAAGCCTATGTGACATAAAAATATGAGCTTAGCATGCTTGACTTGGTCTGTAGGCTTGGGTTCACCACTAAATCTCTCTGCCTCAGTCTCTGCAGCTATAAAATAGGAAGAATGTGCCTTCCTCAGAGGAGTGCAGTGTATGTTAACTGACTAACCAAGAACATAAGTGGTTGGTGCTCTGCAAATGTTATGATGGTGGGCTCCTTATTTGAGGATTATATTGCTGATAACAAGGAGTGCTTTTGAACAAAGAATGACTTTTTTTTTTTCCTAACTTCTGTCCAAAATATTCTTCTGTCATATTTTGTGCTGCCTTCTTCGTGTTGGAATTTCTTCCAAATTCTGTTTGTCTTTATATGTTAACATTGATGGACATACTGTTCACACAGACATTTTCCGAATGCTCTTACTGTGCATGCTCCTTTGATGGGATAGATTTTCAAATATCATTATCCAGTTGTTTGGCCTCACATCCTCTTTCACCTAAGGTGTCACAGGAGACTAACTGATGTAGAGAACTGAAATGTTGCTTGCAAAAGTCAGATTTGTGTATATATGGATGTCTTGCATGTTTTCTAGGGTGGGGGCTTGTAAGCTTTATTTGGTTCTACAGTGTGTTTCAAACTAATTCAGATGTGGACAGGATATGTAGCTATCAAATCAAGAGGTTTTAATATTTGTTGGTGTTTTTTTTTTAAATACTGCTTTCTGCTCATATCCTGAAAGTCTGCATAACTAACATTGTTTAAAATAAGCCCGTTCCCATAACTTTTAATGATGATTTCACCTTTGTCAGTAAAATAATGCAAAGAAATTCTTGTTATATCAAGGCTACAGAGATCTAAAACTGACTGTAATATCTTTGCTTAAACCATACTCCTCTGAGTCCTCCAAAAGGAATTAAGTCTATTTTATTGCTGTGCACCAATTTTCCCCATAGAACTGTGCCTCCTCCTTGTTCTCAGGGTTCTCTTTCTTCTCTTTCAACATCCTAAAGGCATCACAATAGCCAAAATGAATATACGCAACATCTT
The DNA here is from genome assembly GCF_034619465.1 of Leptosomus discolor. Classification (NCBI taxonomy): domain Eukaryota; kingdom Metazoa; phylum Chordata; class Aves; order Leptosomiformes; family Leptosomidae; genus Leptosomus; species Leptosomus discolor. Next base: position 50,772,734 of record NC_141398.1, on the reverse strand, counting down.
GAGAGAAGTGCCTATTAGGATTTCTGATGTTTTGAACATTTTTCCACCTTCCCTTATCTGCATTTGGCTTTGTTTAAGCAATAAACTTGCAAATAATTAGAAATCCAGAAAGGGATTTCTCTTGCATTAAAACTACACAGGGACTGAGGAATCCTAATTCACTTGTTATTGAATTAGAGAATTATTGAGTACTAGACTGAAGTAATAGAGAAACCTTGGGTCAAGTGAAGAATCCCATTTGTTTCAACTGCATTTAATTATATTTATCTGTATTTAATGTTTCCTTTAACACAAACCAATGTACAGATATTCATGACATGTAAAATGCTGCTACTAGCTCAAAACTTTTGAATAAAAATTCCCTTCTTCTATGCATCACTCTTATTGAAATTGAGAGGTCATAATGAACACATCATCTCCTATATTTTTATGAGTGCTGCTGATTTCATTTCAAGTAAAAGTTATTTTAAACTAAATAGAGATCTGTGTAGTGTTTTAGACAGTTAGTTACAGCACTAAGAGGCTAAATCTTGTTAAACATAGTAAGAGCAGAAAATAGTTTAGTTTATTTTCATTGTCTAAATTCAGAGAAAAATAGATAAGGTGCAGTTACTGCAAAAAGCACAACATGGAAATCTGTAATGATTTTCTTCTTTCTTTTTATAGCTGAAGCTGCTATTTTTAATCCACATGAAAGCCTTTGGTTTTGCAATTTCATATTTAAAAACAAGTGTTCTTCTAGAACTTTATGCAATTCATAACTGGCTTATGTAGTGAAATGTAAAAACCTGTCTGTTTTATGTGGCTTAATTCCTAAAAGTAAGCTTGTACTGTAGTACCACCGTCTTTCATCAGATTAAGGTGAACCTGCATAACAGCATGGGCATGAAGATATCAGGCTTGTAATACATCTTCTCATGGTCCGTTATTTTTTCATTGATCTTTACAAGCCTATAACTCTTAAAAAGCATGTCATTAGGTAGATATTGAAAGGAAAATGCTGATGATGGCTCTACAAAACCAATAAAGCTGCCTTTATTAGCTTTTATAAAAGTCTTTATTGCTCATAGGGTCTTAGTCTAAGCAGGCAGTGAACCACATTTAGGCACTTAAAACCTGTTTCTCACAGGCAACTCTGTAAGCCTTTGGCACTGTACTTAACTGCTCCACCCTTGTGAACATATTTCTGTTCCGCCCATTTACAAAATGTTAAACCTATGTACCTGCTCTTAGGTGTTGTGAGCCAGTGGAAGAGGTCAGTGGTGGCTCCTGGGAAAGGAACATGTTTCTTTCTGTTCTCAGTATTACAGTAGCTAAGACAGTAAACATTAATTTTCATTAAGCACTTTGCTATAAATCTCAGTTTACTATCCATTTCAGATGTTCTAGATAAATCCTTAACCTTTGAGTTGTTCCCTGTTGTAATCCTGTATCACTGATGAATCTTGGCAGTGACAAATGGCACTGTTAGACCTTGCAACTACTTCTGTTCATGTTCTTCCCCTATGTGTTTTCTTTAGAGGGAGGAGGAGTGGAAAGGGACAGACTGGGGAAGATAGTTTGAATACTAATTCCCGTAAATGGCATCCTTCTTTTCCTTCTTTTCCTCCCCTTCCTCAAACTCTGAGCCTGTCTGCAAAAACTAGAAGTTGCCCTCTTGGGGGGGAATCAGTAAGTTGACTGATAGAAACCATTTGCTTGTCTTGGTAGTAAATAAAGCAATGTTAGATGATCAGTGAGTGATCTACAGCCTTCCAGATCACTTAGTTCCAACAACAATGCATATAAGCATCTGAAGTAGGTAGATTGTCTCCTGAAGTAGGAACTACCTTATGCCATTGAGATCAGTTGCAATGAGTTTATTGTTTTCTTGCAATAAATTGTCTGATAGGATAGCCAGTATTATTGAAAAAGTGATGCACACCTTCTTAGAGCAACCAGAAAGTCCAGAAATAATCTCTTTTTTTAAAGTTTCTAAATCTCTGTGGCAAAGAAGTTACCAGTTGTCCTATTGGAGAGAGAACTATTGTCATACAAGTGAGAGTTAACATGTCACTGAAGTAGCTGGTTTGTGTTGGACTGTAATGAACTTGAACTCTGAAGCTTTTGAGTCTGCTCCACGTTTACTACCACATTATTGGCAGACAGGTACAATAACAACTGAAAATAACTGTATGAACAGTGTTATTCTATGTGTCAATGTACAAAGGTAGATGTAGTTAAGCAATAACCCTGTCTTCCCAAGGACAATAAAAATCTTACTGTACTGCTTTTTCCAGTTAAGATCCAGGTGAAAACAGGATTTTGACTCAAGGTTAGAGTGTAACTTCTAGTGAAATAAAGACACCAGATTAAGTTAGGAAACTTTCATTTCTGGAATATTTAGTTTTTCCCTTATAATGGTATTTCCTGGAATATAATTTTTATGACTATCAGCAGTATCAATGCATAATATGTTTTAAAAAACCCCAAACCAACAAGTTCTCCCCCCAATCTACTAATGCAATATGAGATGTTTTAATTTTCTTTGTGTATTTTGCGTTTTGAAGAAAACAGTGCAGACAATTTTAAAAAGTAAAGTTAACAGAACATGTCAGCTCCTATGTGATATAACAGTTTTGTAGTTAACAGTACTATTAAACTCTCATGGAACAGCATAAAACTATTAAAATAAAAACTAAAAAAAAAAAGAAGAAAAAAGAATTTTATCGATCTGATAGGAAAGCTTTTGCTTCAGATAATGGGAGATACCTTTCAAAACCTGAATTTCATATGGAAAATATCCGTTGTGACTAGTCTGTTGTAGGGAGGATCTGTACTGGTAAGATCTTCTGGCCTGAGCGAACTGAACCCAGCTGCTGCATTTCACGCTTGTTTGCTATGCAGTGTAGATCAGGTAGAGCTCCAGACATTGCATGAAACTGCCCTGTGTTAGACTACAGGGACTCTCAGCTGTAATGCTTTTGCTGACCTGTAGTGGACCAGCATAGTGACCTTTCTGGTAACTGTGTAGCCCCAGAAGTTTTGAAAGTAATGGGAAAATCATTCAAGGAAAAGACTGCAGTATCACAGAACACGGCAAAGAACGGGCTCAGTTTTATGAAGAGATACGTGTCTACAGCTCCAGGTGCATTTGAAGGAGCTGTGGTACATCCAGTACCTTCTAAGACCTGAATTTTCATGATACTACCAGCTCGATCTTGTTTCCAGTTACTATTTTAGTGGGAATAATCTTTCTTAACAAGTTCTCAAGGGTGCCACAAAACTTTATTAATAATAAGCAAAGAGCTTGGAAATTCTCCATCACAATGTGGAATATAACAGTAAGGATAATGCTTTAATAGCATGGGTTTGTTTGTCATAAAAAATAATTAATTCTGTCCTGTCTCTTTGAACAACTGCAATGACTTTTGTGCTATTTGTTAATATATTTAGATTAGATGCTAAAGTGAAAGCCTAAACATGCTGTCATCTTCAGACACACTCAGGCAATTAGAGTGCAGCTTGTGTTATTGTTTTATAATTCAAGTCTAGTGAAGTCATAAATTAAGAAGCTTATTAAATTTTCAATTGCATTAATAGGAAAATTCAACTTATTAAATTCTTTGGTAGAGCCTAATAACAAAACATTGGAAATGCATCTTTATTTATTTACCTATCTTTGTTAATCCTTCTTGCCCAGATAGCGCTCTCTACCCTTAATATAGGGGAAGAATAAAGTAATAGGAATATAAATTATAGAAAGTGATGTCTCTTACACGGAGTTTAATGTTGATCCTCCTTGTCCCTTTTTAAAGAATTGGTTAACAAATTCTCATGACTGACAGCCTGCTCCATAAATAGCTGCAAGCATCTCCGCAGCAAGGTGCCAGCATTATTGCACTCTGTGCTTGATGTTGCTTTGTTTATAACACTATTTTTATTTGGTAATGCGTGACACATTTTGATGCTATAGGTTGAGCTATTTTAAAAAGGAAATATGAGAAATATCTCAGTTTTCCCTGCAACTGGAAATTGTAAGTATATGTATTTAATGGAGCATGCAAGTATGAAACTGCTCAGTGAGCCAAGTCTGTACTGGTAGAAATGGCTTCATGTCCATTAAAGTCATAATGACTGGATTCACAGTTGTGGTGAATTTCCTTAGTTTGTGAAGATTTTTTTTTTTTTTTTTTTTTGGTACCAGCTAATGGTTCAAGGCTGAATTACTTGAAAATTAATGTAGTTACACCCAGTTATGCTGTAGCTAAATTTTTTTTTTATTCACTGCGGTTAGTATGCTCATGTTATAAGAGTGCAAGTACTACAGAAATTCTTCATTCATCTTGATAGGTGGTGTTGGTGTTTAATTTATTCAGTGGTTATCTCAGTTACTGCTAAATTGTAGTGAGACAGCCAGAGAAAGGATCATGAGGGGACATGAAATGCTTTACATTAGACTCACTCTAGATACGTATATACACAGAAAGGAAAATATTTGGCTAGATAATTTCAAGACTTGATTGTAAATGTTTTTTCCAAAGAGTAGACTAATAAACTTCCTGTTGCTGCTACCATTCAAAAGATAATTTTTGAGAGAAAAACATACCTTCTGTATCTAGTTGTACCTACCAAAATCATATCTATTAGCTGTTTGGTCAATTAACTGCTCAGTCTGGACAAACAAATGCCAAAGGGCAAAAAATAGGTCTGCATTTCTTCAGGCAGTTCTGAACTACATTCCCCTGGGTGCACAGGTCCAACCTACTGCTCAGTGAATTTGGTAAACTCCTGTGGACTTAAAGGTTTGTAGTCAGGGACCCGTTCAGATTCCCCAGTTGCATCTCACAGCAGGGCATTTAGTAAGTGGTCTTTTGTCTCACAAAGGTATTTGATATTTGCAATATTAGCTCTTCCTATTCCTCTTGCAAAACACTGAGATATCTAAATGCAAGGTCAATTACATTTCTCTTTTTCCTTCTGTGAAACCTAGTGCTTTTTTCTTATGGGCAGGGCGGGGAGGAAATTGGTATCAGAGGTATGTGCAGTCTGTCTTGGGGTGTGGGGAACATGGAAGCAGTGCTGCAAATGCAGGTTGTCTGTAGGGTGTTTACCATTTCAGCTGCTGCTGCTCTTGTAACTTCCTTGTAAAAGATTTCATGCCAGTCAGTGCTTCTCAGGGGGGTTTAATAATGGTTTAGGACCAGGTCATGGTCTGATGTGTTCATGAATAAGGGAACCCAAAATATTGCGTGGTGCTGGGAAGCGCAGTACTTCTGTTCACACTTTTGTGAGGTGATTTTCCTCTGTATCTTCTTACGCTGCTGTCACTGTGGATAATGAAGTGAGTTGCCAGGAAAAGAGGATCTAAAGACCCTCTCAAAACATGTAGCAAAGTAAAATTAATCAGATTTTTGGTTTTGTTACTTCAAGTCTCAAATTTATTAAGCTAAAATTATGGTACTTCTGGGCCTGATTCATGATTTCTGATTGCTCATGATTGTCAACGAGAGACATGTGGATTTTCTCTCTTTTTCTTTATTTTTTCCCTTCTTTTTTTTTTCACCCTTAGGCATCAAGTCTAGCAGGCTTGAGTCTGTGCCGGTGCAGTATAGTCTAGTAGAGTCAGGTCTCATGGTAAACCCAAAATACTGGCTCTAGGGAGGCTTCTGTGTCTTCCTTATCTGTTTCAAATAATTTGTACAAAGTTTAAAAAACAAACAAACAAACAAAACCAAACCAAGAACACCCCAAAACAAAAAACCCACAAACAAAAAGAAACAGGCAACTCCATAGCTCTGGTAACATACTGCCTGCTGGAGTGCCCAGTTAATTATCTTTTCCTCACGTTCCTGTCCAGTTAAAAAAACGTGAGTCCGTAATAACATGGACTTCTCTTTGGCCCATGACATTCCTTATTCTGCCTCTTCTTACTGCTTTTTACTTTTAACCTTGCATCTGCTGAACTCAGCCAGAAAATTACTAATAACCCTTCCCATTCTCCTGTCACCAGATGTTAATTAGTGAATGTGCTGGTTTTGGCTGGCATCGAGTTGATTCTCTTCATAGCAGCTGGTGTGGGGCTGTGTTTTGGATTTGTGCTGGAAACAGTGTCAATAACGCAGGGGTGTTTTCGTTACTGCTGAGCAGCACTTATACAGAGTCAAGGCCTTTTCTGCTCCTCAGACAGCCCCACCAGTGAGTGGGCTGGGGGTGCACAACAAGTTGGGAGGGGACACAGCTGGGACAGCTGACCCCAGCTGACCAAAGGGATATCCCAGACTATGTGATGTCATGCTCAGCATATAAAGCTGAGAGAGGACGGAGGAAGCGGGGGGATGTTTGGGATTTTGTCTTCACAAGTAACAGTTGCGCGTGATGGAGCCCTGCTTTCCTGGAGATGGCTGAACACTTGCCTGCTGGTGGGAAGTGGTGAATGAGTTCCTTGTTTTGCTTTGCGTGCGTGCGTGGCTTTTGCTTTGCCTTTTAAACTGTCTTTATTTCAACCCACAAGTTTTCTCACTTTTACTCTTCTGGTTCTCTCCCCCTTCCCACTGGGGAAAGTGAGCAAGCGGCTGTCTGGGGCTTAGTTGACAGATGGGGTTAAACCATGACAGTGAAGTCTCCTCCTGCCTTGAGAAAGAGGGGAAACTTCCCTCCTCCAGCCCCCAAAAGAACCCCAAACCCAATGACTGAGATGAAGACATTCTACCCAGTTGAGACTCTACACAGATTCTGTGTTTAATCCAATGTAATCTGACCTGCTTTAGGATTTTCTGTAATATTTGCAGCATTAAAGCACTTCTTAGGTCAACATGAACTATATAATGAGGTTTTTGCTGGTCTTCGTAAAGTCTTCAGTGTGACAAGAAGTGACTTTTCAAATGGGTTTTGGCTGGGCTTTAACTATAAGGTATTTATTTGCAGAGCTCATGATTGTCCCACACTCAAGACAGAGATAAGCTTGTTTTCTCTAATCAGTGTCATGATGAAAACTGTTTTCTTTGGTTTGGTTTAAGCATTTGTCTTTAAAGTATATAGCTATAACTGAAGAATTTAATTAAACTACCTGTAGTTTTGTGCAGTGGTATCTTAAAGATGGTTTGTTAGAGCAAGAGGTTCTGGCTTTTCAATTTTTTTCTATTGTCAATCAGAATACTGAGTTGTAATGTACTTTTCCGTTTATTTCTTTAAACAATACTGCTGCAATAAAGGATATTAAATAATTTCATTAACCTTGGCCCAGACTTGCACTAAGGATCTCATTAATTGGGCAAGTGTAGCACAGATGTGAGGTCTATGATTACTGCAGCTATGCCAATCTACTGGCAATGTGTCATTTATAATGTGACAGCTGTATTCCAGCAATCAAGGGTTACAGCTTCTGGCAGTGTGAAGTTCTCATTATGCCATTTCTGTTCTGCAGTAAAATAATTATTTAAAAGCAAGCTGCTTCCTTCTCATCCTGAACCTGAGATCAGAAGTCTTCCTGTTTATTGTTTGGTGACTTTTTGTCTAATTGTTATCTACAGCAGCTGTGTTCACGTTTAAAAGGTAGTGTTCTGAGACTGACCTAAGGTGCATTACTTTAAAAAAAAAAAGTGTGTGTGTTGTGTGTGTGTGTGTATATATATATATATATATAAAAAAATAAAAGTAACGAATCAAAGTCTGTTCCAAAGTACATTTCTCCTTCAAGTAAATGAACTGGCAATAGCTAAAAATTATAGGGGATTTTTTTATACTTATGTTCTATACACAAATTATTTTTATGAACTTGTCTTTCTGTTAATTTATGAACTATTAAAATGAATACTTTCTATAATGATTTAATCTTGGGAATTTAAAAATAAAAAACATGCAGTATCTACCTTGAAGTTGCCACAGCAGAAGCCTGAATCAATTTGACTTATTTCACTTGAGATATTTTTAAGAGGAATATTTTTGTTGTTTTTATCCTGAAATAGTGAATTTTCTTTAAAGTCCAAGTGGCAGACAATGTGTATTATGTTACCACAACAAAATATGCTCACAGTTGTAGAGGTCGAAGGCTACCACTCTATCAGTTTCTCCCTTCCCATTTCTGAAATTGCTCTGGGCATCTGAGCAAGTGGTGAAGGACGGTGGGGCAGTAGGGTGGTTTGTTTTGTATTGTTTTTTGGTGTGGGGTTTTGGGGTTTTCTTTTGTTTTTTTTTTTTAGTGGCATAGACCAAAGAATCAAGGTAAATTATATGGGAAAGTAACACAAAAAAGCCTGAAACAGTTCTGAATTATAACTACGTGACCAAAAATAGAACCAGCTTTTCTGGGATCTAATGACTACAGTGGTGATAGCAATTGCAATGGAAATTAGAAAAGCATCTTGTAAAGAGAATAACTTTTCATCAGCACCTTATTTTTAATAAATCAGTGCTGAATTTTAATTTGTAATTCAATTTCTTTAATGCATTCACCTTGTGTAGTTGAGAAATCAGTGTCATTGGATGGATGTATTGTTTTTGCTGCTCTGCTTTAAAGGTCATGTCCTAATTCAAGCAACTATAAAAACTAATATTTTTCAGTAATTTTTAGAATAAGCAAGATTTCTCTGTAGCCTTAAGGAAAGTATACTAACATGCTTTTGGCAGCGGAATAGTTTGATACATTACTGCTATGTGACAAACCCAATACAGAATCCTTATTAATAGTCCTATTAATGTTGCCTCTAATGTGAGGGAAATGGTAAATAAATTGTGGCCTTAACCCACTGCTGAGCTTCCAATTACTATTTTTCTCCCTATCTGCTTGCAATATATCATTTTTTTAATATGACTGAAATGTTCTAACAATCAAGGGTTAGGATCCTAACAGCATGAAGTCCTCATTATGTGATTTCTGCACTACAGCAAAATAATGATTGTGAAGCAAGCTGTTCTCTATGTAACACTTACAGAATAACTTATAAGACTACCCATTTACCAGCTTCTGGTTATGGATTCAATTACTTCATGCCTCGGGTTTGTGGATGTTGGAATCATGTCATGCATCTGTCTTGAGCTGTACCATAAAAAGCATTCAAAGTGAATAAATTACAGGTGATGTTCCCTAGAAGCACCCTGAGATTTTTGCTTTCTCCGAAGCCACTCAAGGCCATGTCTTCTAAAAGTTTAATGAAGGTTTCATAAACCATAAAAAAGCCCACTAGAATGTCATGACCTTCTTTCATTTTCTGATACTGTGCAAAAATCTACATTTTCCACAATTAACAGGAGAAGGGTATTACACTTGAGAGACAGCAATGAAATAGTATGTTATAGTCCCAAATACATATTAAACAGAACTGAAGAGGTAAATAAACAGTATTTCAGTTGGATATGCAGATCTCATAAAGAGAGATTTTAATTTTCTAAACAATAGGTCTCTGTATCAGATTAATACAGTTTGCCTCCTTCAGTATAAAATTGCAAAGAGATGAAATCATAAATACTTAATTACTAGCAAGTGACTCCAGGTACAGCTGCTGTATATCTGCTGTTTCTTTTATTAAGCATATAGCAGGGGAAAAAACAGGATGGCTGACTGTACTTCATCTGACCTATAGCCCAATTCTTTTTCTTCCTGTTACTATAGGATAAAATTAAGACATACATTAATGTAAGGCCAACCAAATGTTTTTTCAGAAAAGCCTGTTTTTTTCAAGAGGAAGAAATCCTGCTGTGCTGACAGTGTAAGAAACTTGCAAATGGTGAACAGTTGTTGATGGGTGATCTAAAGTAATTGCCAAGTTTGAAACTCAAACAGCGTAGAAACCGTACCATCGTTTTAGCTCAGTTATTGATCGTGCTTTTATGAGAAATTTAGCATTAGCTGATACTTATTTGCTCTCTGGTGCCCTGGAGAATGCAGCAAGATGCTTACATGAAAATGGAAATGGTAAATTCACTTGGAGCTGGGTCTTGTTCTTTTTCCTCCTGTTTTTTTTTGGGTTTTTGTGTTAGTAGAATTTCACGGAGAATGAGGTGGTAAGGCTACCAATACAATTATAATCCTTTTTAGCAGGGCTTGTTGTGGGTAGGACAAGGAGTAATGGTTTCAAACTGAAAGAGGACAGATTTAGACTCCAGATATAATGAAGAAATTTTTTACAATGGGAGTGGTGAAACTCTGGCACAGGCTGCCCAGAGAGGGGGTAGAAGCCCCATCCCTGGAAACATTCAAGGGCAGGTTGGATGGGGCTCTGAGCCACCTGGTCTAGCTAAAGATGTCCCTACACTGCAGGGGGGTTGGACTAGATGACCTTTAAAGGGTCCCTTCCAGCCCAAACTATTCTATGATTCTAACTCTCCTTAATATCCGGTAAACTCTTATATGCTGTGTAGTCATACGTTCTGCTCCCCGCTCACACTTTGCCTTGCGGTCCACAGAGCTGATCAGCAGTGCTGAGACAACTACAGTGTCAAATATTTTTCTCTCTCACAAGTACTCTGAAGCAACCTGAGGGAAAAATTAAGATTATTCTAACATGATGAGAGAGATTATGCACATTATATTCTTAACTATTTCAGGAATTTGGCTGACTGTAGCAGACTGCCAAGTATTCCCTCATGTGTGACGCAGGGAAGCCCTCTAATTCAGGACCATGCTTGTTGCATGCAATCATGGAGTGCTAGGATTAAACCACATACATGGACTACATTAATAAGGTTTTTGCTCTATAAAATTAGGCTTCTATACTTCAGAAAGTGGTGGGTTTTTTCCCTGAGGGTGAAATGTTTGAATTATTTCGGGATATAGGTACATTGTTTTGGCACTTTTGCCGTGTGTGAAATGTGTGCCTGATAGGTATGAAGTGGGAAATACTAAAACACCTGAGGAATTTTTAATCAATACATACAGCTCTTGCTTTCAAGGTATTTAACCTATTGACAAGAAAAGAACTTAAGTGAAGTTATGGCTTGCTCAGCTCCAGACAGCAAACTATAGATCAAAGGAAACTGGCACTCAGGTGTCACACTTGTGATTAGATACTTAGGTGTGGGGTTTTTAACAAAGATATGATAGTGACATTTTTATGATTTTTTTTTTTCCTAACTGCTCTATTTTCATAGCTTCTCAAGTGTTACTTTCCTGACCTTTGTTTGATACCCCTGATTTGCAAGATCACTCAGAGCAAAAAGATGCAGTTTAATGTATAATTTATTCCTTATAACCTCAGTGTTTATCTCATCCTTTGATACTGTTCCTTTCAGTGTATAGCTTTAACAAAAGATTAAGGATTTTAAATCCCATTTCTCTTACCTCTCCAAAACTTACATGTTATAAATAATTTTGTAACCACATGGCTAACATCATGCATGCCTTGTGAGGAATATACTGATCATGTTATCATTTGGCTGTGCTAACATAATTAATAGAAGAACATATATATATGTGAGCTAATGGGCACCTCCTCTGGAGTCAATGCCCACAGAATCGTTACCTTGCAATGTACTGAAAGCGTGCCAGGTCTAGGGAGTGCTTATTACCTTAAACATACTGCATATTCATCTTAATATAAACTACTTAATTCAGCACGTATCACAGATACCAGAAGAATAATATTTAGTGGATAATGCACACAGAGAAACAAAACCAAAAGGGTTCTGAGTACAAACACTACAGACTGGATAGAACGGGGGAGAAATAGAGACGGTTGTGTGTGAAGTAACTGGATTTCTTCTTGATTAAAGAAATCAGGAGGTACCGAGCTTGGCAGGGTGAAAGTCAGAGAAAGTTTTTAACATCTTTAACATAATTTCTCATAGGAGAAAGGCTTTAACATCATCTTTTTTTCAAAAGCTTATAGTGTATCACTGTTATAGGCAAATACAAGGTGCACGATGGAGACTGGATGACTGCACTCCCTTTTTTTCCTGGCAAGTCTATCAGTTGAATTTTGAATTACTACAGGCTTTGTGCAGGTTTCTGAAAGCCCTGTAGTGGAAGGAGGCAGAACTGTTCTCGAGCCTGCGAAGAGTAATTTTCCAAGCAAGAAGCTCAGATAGTTTCCCTGATAGATGATAAAGTTGCAGTGAGTGTTAGCTGCCTGCAGATGCCTGGGAGACCTTGCAACAGGACAGGCTGAGATGTGTCTTCTGGCACAAGAAAGAAGAATATGGGAATACAGGAATACAGACGTGAAGAATGTGGCAGAAGTGGAAATTCTCTGAGCAGGCTGGATGAGGCCTGAGGGAGCTTCAGGGCATGTTATGGTCCAGGTAACTGTGGAGAATTTTTAGCTAGATCTGATTTTGGGAGCAGAAATGCATATGTGGGATTGGCCACCCATAACTATCCCAAAGGGTCACGTTCCTCTGCTTTTCCTATACTGCTTCCTTGCTGTTATTGTTAGAAACACGACAAAGCAGTTGCTCCCCTTCAAGCATATTTTGCCTTACTAAAGATTTCCTTTGTCTCCTAGGTTATTTAAATTCCATTTTGAAAAAAAATACCATTGTTTGTCACTGTCCTGTCATCCCTGCGTATATACTTCTGGGAGCATCATGCTCCAGGCTCAGCTGATTTGCACCACAGATTTGAATCGTGCCTTGGGGTGACACTGGCAATGGTGGGACTTCTCAGTTACCACTCTGCGGCTTCACTTTGGAGTCAGGCTGTTCTTTTGCACAGTGTGGCAGGTGTCTGTAGGAGGCTTCAAGTTAGCAGAGGGAGTTTAGGCTCTGCTTCCCTGAGACTGGGTGGTCAAACACCATCTAACCCAGTGCCTTTGTCTTGTAAGACAAGGGGTTATCAAGCCAAGATAATTTTCAGCTCAACTGTTAGGACTCATGGAAGGTATGATGTGATGGGTTGCTGTGGCTTTTTTCAGCTCTTATTGCTGAGGTTGCTCTTTTCCCCTCACATCTAGAAAGTAAAAGCATAACTTGAGGGATATGTTGGATAGTTGTGTAAATTGGTGCAGATGTTAATAAAGAAAAGTCTGTACTTCAATCATGGTCTTCAGTCTCTCTTCTGTATCAAAGTCAGTGATTTCCTGTGGGTTTTTACAGTCATCCTACAAAGCTGAGTACAGAAAAAGAATCATTGCTGTGGAAATCCACAAGAAGGTTTGGGAAAGGATAGCATTCCCTTAAAACATTATAGGATATCAATTGAGTTAATTGCTTTTATACTCCATTGAGACACTTTTCGTTTCTTCCTCACTACAGGAACATAATTACATAATATATGGTATAATATCTGTTTTGCTGAAGCCATGACGCTCGCTTCATTGGGACCAGATTTTTACCTACAGTGCTTAAAACTGTCTCTATAATAGAACTGGCTATTGTTCTAGACATACCTAAATGTGAAGAAGACTGACTATACGAGATGTGCCTGGCTGCTGGGCTCATAGGTCACACTACATTGTGCAACTAACTAATATGTCAATATGTCAAAAAAGAAACCAAAAATTTCAAATAAATGGGCCATTTATTGCAAGATGATTGTGAAGCCTAACCTTTATAAAATCCCAGTTTGCTTTATTAGTTCTGTATCTTCTAGAAAGAAACCTTGGGATTTCCATTCATACGCTTCACTAGAGGTTGGCTCTTTTGTAATCTCTCTTATTCCTAAATAGCAAAGGCATTATTTGCTTTTGTGGATGCACCTAAATGGACGCTTCCTGCAGAGACTCTTATGGACTTGAGTATCTATCATACCCCTGAATTAAATTCTAACTATCTATGTAACATATCTTTAGTGTTGTTGTGTAACACTTTGTAGTGTGATGCATGTGAAATTTCACAGTGCTTATTGCATTTTTATTGTCATATATTCCTAACTTTTTAACAATCTCTTTGCATCTTGTAAATATTTGCAGCAATTTCTGTTTTAAAAAAATCTTACATTTGGGTGTTCCTTAGGCTTTAAATTGCATAATGCTCAGAGTAATTTGCAGTGTTATCATAAATACATAGAAACATTTTTTTCATCGAGAAAGAAATCCAGTGAGCAAGTGTGTGTATGTATGAGCTTTTGTAGCTGCAGAAACATTACATGTGCCTGCAGAGTAGAAAAGGACTGATCAAGACACTTGAACTGCTGCCCTTGCATGTTTTTTCTACAGCTGAACATGCTATTAAACCAATCCAGGCATACCAGGCAACAAGATTGGATGAGACCTATTGAACACAGAATTTTCACAATGGAACTGCACAACTTACTTAGCACAAGCATCTCTTTAACTGTTAAACTCTGAATAACTGTGTGGCCTCTGCTGTAACATTTGCACCTATATAATGTGATTGATAAAATCAGGAATATTAACTGGAATACTAAATACAACAGGAATGTCTCTGCCTGAATCCAGTATTGGCTTTCGCTTTCCCGAATGCTTTGGTAGCAGAATGTGGTTCGTTACTTCTCAGTTAAGAAGGGTGTGTTAATGCTGTACAGAGGTTCTGGAGAAGGCTGCTGTTTCGTGTATAAGCCACAGTAGAATTACTTCACTGGGCTTAATGTTAGTTGCAGAAAGTGATATCGTTAAATAGAAAGGGTTGACAAAATTCTTACCAAACAGCTACAGCCAAGTAATCCTTTCTGTGATGATCTGTTCAAAATGGTGGAAAAAACCAAAAGCGCTTATTTTTGGCACTTTTCTGTTATAGTATCAGGGAGGCTTTTAGCCATATTTTTGGTGTATGGTGCTCTGAATGCAAGCAGAGGGACAGCCAGTGTTGTGCCACTTAGAGGATGGTAAGTGATGCTTTAGGCTTCAGTGGATTATCTATATGCATGAAGCAATTCATTTATAGGTAAGCAAAGATGGTTACTGTTTCAATAAACAGGGGAGGTGATTCTCCCCCTCTGCTCTGCAGGTAGGGTTTCACTGGTATGATGTCCAGCTCTGGAGTTCTCAGCACAGGAAAGACATGACCTGTTGGAGCAGGTCCAGAGGAGGGCCACAAAAATGATCACAGGGATGGAACACCTTCCCTATGAGGAGAGGCTGAGAGAGATGGGGTTGTTCAGCCTGAAGAAGAGAGGGCTCTGGGCAGACCTTATAGTGGCCTTCCAGTACTTAAAGGGGGCTTACAAGAAAGATGGGGACAGACTTTTTAGTAGGGTCTGTAGCAATAGGACAAGGGGTAATGGTTTCAAACTAAAAGAGGGTAGATTTAGACCACATATAAGGAAGAAATTTTTTTACTGTGAGGGTGGTGAAACACTGGCACAGGCTGCCCAGAGACATGGTAGAAGCCCCATCCCTGGAAACATTCAAGGTCAGGCTGGACAGGGCTCTGAGCAACTGGTCTAGCTAAAGATGTCCCTGCTCACTGCAAGGGGGGTGGACTAGAGGACATTTAAAGGTCCCTTCCAACCCAAACTATTCTATGGAAAACAAAAGCATCAAAGCCTGAGACAGGCAATGTGGACACTGCAGCAAGACACATATGTCCTGAAGAGCCACCCAATTATCGCAATTCCTGACTGTTGAATACAGGCAGGCAGGTATATAGAAAGTCTCTTTCAGATATACTGTAGGTACAAAACTAATCACTAAAGGAAGGTCCTGATTCTCTGATATTAAAGTTGTTCTGTAGTAGCATTTGCTAAAATTTCTCTTGAAATTTTACAGATTTTATAGATTACACATATGCACACCCCCCTGTTTTCTGGAAAATTGGGAGTTTTCGTTTAAACATACTTTGTGTTTAATGTTTGAGCCAAATGCAAGTATATTAACAGAGGAAGGCTCTGATTTGGATGTGTCATGCTGTTCATCTTTATAAGCTAGGTTTCTCACCTGGACATACTTCTACGGCTGGAGACACCAGCATGGCAGATGCAGTCTGAGCTGCTGTGGAATTGTGGAGGGAGGAGTGTGAGATGTCTGAGGTTTGGCTCTGGTCAGGCACCACAACTGCACTTCTGACTGAGAATTTTAGCTTTAACTGATAACACTTGGTTTATAATTTTGTTTCCCTGCAAAGTTGTTGCAGTTTGCCTCAGAAGAATTTTCTCCTTCCCTGGCCTTTGAAGAGGCTGCAATTTTTCAACTCATAGTATTGGCATAAATTACTTTTCAGGAAAACTCACTTTTAGAAGACTTTTATCTTCTGATCTCTCACATGAGGAAATGCAAAGAAACTACCAAAGGAGGCTAAGTAAAACTAAAACAAAGATAAAAATAGGAAAACCCCCCCCAGGTCTTCAGGTTTGTGATAAATTTTCTTGGTCAAAAGAAGCATTACAGGATTTTTTTCAGTGACACCATTCTGTTTCTGGGAATGTAGGAAAACACCAAAAGCTTCCACATTGCTGATGACTATGCAGTTCTGTTAATGGTAACAATACTTTCTCTTCTGTGAGTGCCTACATGAAGCTGAAGCCATTTAAATTATTTCTTTTAGGCCACTGAACCTCCATTTAATGGTAATAACTTTTTGGTTGCTACAGCCCTATGCTGGATTCAGAGCAGTGACCTGTAGATGAAAGGCTCCATATCCCATTGCCAGTCCCCTGAGTTATCCAGTCTTGGCCCATTTTTCTTTTCCTCTGCAAGCAGCCGCTTCTGCCTCTGGAGTTACTGACTGAAACGGGCAGCAAAGAAATCATTCTGTGACTCATATTTCCAGTTGAGCTCAGTGATCAGGATTACAACAGAAATAAGTGTGTCGAACTGAAAGGGTCTTTCTGCTTTTCTTAAATGTTGTCCATGATATAAATGTTACAAAAGTGCTATGTATTCCAATTAAACTTAAACAGCAGCTCTAGCAGGGAGCAACTGCTGTGCACTCACAGGATAAATCAGCTTTCCTACTGAGCTCCACAGCATAGTTAAAAAAGGAAAATCTATTTCAGCAACCTCCATAAAAAGCACATGCATTTTCTTTCTGTCTGTCTTCCTTAGCCCTTCTTATGTAGTTCTTATTTTTCATGGATACTGAATACCTATGACTCTGTATGGGGTCAAAATCCTTTTAATTTCAGAGAATCTTAAACAGTAGTATTGTGTCCGCACCGTCTCTTGCAGGCAGATGATGGAGCAAGCTGGGCTTACTAGCTTTGAGTTTTAGTCCTACTTTAGCTCCCCTGTGGGATGTTGTGCAAGTCATTCCTTCCTGCAAATGGGAATAATGATTCTTTAGCTGTTTGGCTTTTTTTCTGCCTCAGGTGGAAAATCTTTGGGCTGGAGATTTTTTTTGAGTTGTTTAACCCACACCTACTACACTAGGTCCTGAATTGGATTCCAGTTGGGGCGGACTATCATAGAGCTGAACCAAATAAAGTTCATTGTCACCATTTTTATTATTTCTGTCTGAGCCATAATTGCATCTGAGCTCATGGAATTCGGCTCATTTATGAGTAGAGAAAGATCCATTTTGAGTATCTGAGTATATAGAAATGTCTACAAAGGTAAGCCCCCAGTGGAAGACCCACTATATACAAGCTGTGATCGGTGGTAGCTGCTAGCCACGTTTTAAAACAAAAGATGTTTTTCACACTTAGCAGAGCAATCCAGTGCTGCTGTTTCTCCTGTGGTGCATCAACAAAATGCACTTTTCACTTGGCCAGCTACAAATACATATGTTACCCTTGGTTATGTTTCTTTTTGCCTCTTGCTGCTGTACTGTGGATAGAAATGACCTTAGCAAGGCATATTAAAAACTGACACTGGCTTATGCGATGCTTTCACCATTAGTACTGTCATAGCCAAAAGGCTCAGACAGCCAACTGTGCCCTTCTGTGGTCTCCAACCTGACCAAAAAGAGAAGAGATTTAATTAAAGCTATTATGGAAGTAGCACTGCATAATGATTTACCCTGAGAGAGCACCAAAATCCCATTTGTTGGAGATTAATATAACTTCATGTGTTTGAAAGGCTATAGTTCTCTATGTGAAATGTAATAACTGAGATTTCCTATCTGCAAGCCTAGTTGTTCCAGGCATAAAATGAAAACCAATTCTGTATTTACTCAGACCATTTCTGTTGTTTGGATCTCTTTATGGATACGTGAAAGAAAGCCAGATGAAATGAATTATAGATACAAAAAATAGTAAGAGTAACATGCATTTCACATTTTTATATTGTATAAGGGGAGTCTTGGGAGTTTAGCTTGACAAAAAAAATCCCCCCCCCCCCTTTTTTTTTTCATTGCCTATGAAATTGAGATGAGGACAAAGAAAGATATTAAAAACTAGTTTTTCCAACTCAGAATGGGAAGGTTTGTGAGGCAACAGGATGCCCTATGCATTGCAGAAAGTGGGTAGCAATCAATAATAATGAAATTTTAAAGGCATGCTATTTTACAAAATACATTGGTGGGACGGTAATCTAGAAGATGTGTATGCAGCTTTGCAATAGGAGGAAAAGTTCTGAAGTATCCATTAGCTAATGCTAATTGCCAGGTTGTTTCTGCTGAGGCACATGAATATCATAAGAAATCCACAGTGTTGCAATGAACTAAAAGAGGAAGCTGCTGAAGTGCTACCACCTAAGACAGGGGAATAGTAATGCACTTTGGAAAACTGACATCTTCTGGTATATATTTTTTTATGTACATCTTATTTATTAACTTTACAGATGGTTATAAAGGCTGTACTTTAAGTAGTAATGACTCAGAAAAATTCCACCTTCCCAAGAAACATAGGAAAATAAATGGACATAAAACCTTTCTAAAGTCTATTTAGAGGAAGGGCCAATATTACAGAATTAAAAGCATTTTCATTTACTGTCATGTGTGGTGAAGTAAGAAGCAGCAATATCTTTGAATTGTTGATTAAGTTGGTGTTTTGTGCATCTCAAGGTGATTTCTGCTAACTATGCTTTTCTCCGTATTTCACATTCTCTTGATAAAATGGGCTGTTGCTTGAAAAAAAAAAAAAAAGTAGATTTACATCTACCTTAAACAGAAGGAAAAGGTACCTGAAGATTTCATGTAAGTGTAATTAGCCAGCTATCCTTAAGGTAGAATTAATTTATTGATATGTAGTTATGAGTCTCTGTATTGTATTTTCTGGAAGTAACAGGGAAAAGGGAACAAAGTCAACATGAAGAAAAAATCTGAAAGCAAACAGGCACTGTAGTATGAGTAATGTTTAAAGGAGAGCTGTTGGATAATGGTCTTGACCTTGATTATAAGCATGTCTAAGGAAGTAATTTTTCTCTTTAAAGTATGCATCACCTTGGATTTGAAATGAGAATTGTTCTATTTTGTTTAATAAACAGTACTTTTCTGAAATGAAGAAATGCTTGAAAAAAATATTTTAAGAGTTGGTTTATTGATATAAGTTTAAATACTGCTTAAAGTTTTTTGTTGGTTTTTTTTTTTTTAATTCAAAATGTATGACTGGTTAATCAAAACTCCAAAGCCATGTTTTAGATTTAAATCCCCAAATTAAACTTCCTGGTTTGACTGAAAAGAATATAGTCTCCAAAACTAGCTAGTTCTATCTTTCGGACATGCTGATGTTCATCCTTGAGCAGATGTAAGGATTTCCCACAGTTTTTCTGGAGTTTGGGAATGGAAGAACTCAGTATCAAAGTTCTTGGTGGTAGTTTCTTTAGATGTCTATTTTAAATACCTATTGGATATAGCTCCATTAGGAGCTTCATTATTTCTGGCTTTTGAAAAGGTAAGCTTTTGCATGGAATTTTGTTATGTTTGTTTCAACATAAGTGACTCCTTTCAACACTGTTAGCTATTGATATTATTTCTGGAGTACTAGGACTTGCAGACACAATCAAAAGATGGGGTGATGCTCTACAGACCTTACTGCCTAAGAGGAAACTTGGAGACAATGGAAACAATGGAAGACTGGAAAATATTCCCTGTATTACTTTTTTGTGCCCAAACTAAAGGAGAAATTAATTGGTGATAAAGCTTGATGGTATTTCTAAAGCTTGAGCTATTCTGTTTAAGGCTTATATTTTTCATTGTCTTCTGCCATAACATCTCCAGAAATACTCTGTGAAATAGGAACAGTCAGCTTGCAAATATGGTGTCAGTCCAGTTTCATGGATAGCTATCTTTATAGCAGAAGGTCACAATGAGGTGGAATCAAAAATGATACCCCAAGCTGGTTTCCTGTTTCCTTTGAAGTATAACACATGCCGCAGCTGTCAAAATTACACAATACATTCTCAGAAAGCAGAGATGATGAGACAAAAATGCTCTGAGAATTAAAATACCATAATTAACTGTGGATGTTTGATCATAGGCCACGTATTACTAGCTATCTATACTCTTATTTGGTCCATTTATTAATAGGAAAAAGTAAACATTTTTCAGGTTTAAGTACTAAATTGTTTTCATTTGATACGTTTGTTGCATCTATTCTAATTATGAATTGAAATGTGCTAGAAGTAAAAACAGGATAAAATGCCTTTTGTAAAAGTAATTATATTCATTTTAATACAATTTAACACAAGATTTTCTCAGGGATTAGATAGCAATCTTTTTAATAATTTGAGTAATAACAGTTGGTTTTACTAAATAAAGTATGATTACTGGTATGCCTTATCCTTCTTTTAAACAAATACTATATTTTCCTGGCTTAGAAACATTTACTGGAATAAGGATTGCAACGTCACGAAATTCAAGTGCCAAATGTGGATGCTTTTGCATGTTTGATATAATTACAGCTGAAAAGAGGGCTTCCTTGTTAGAGAGTCTGTCACTTTTACAAAATTATGTAAATATTGTTTTGCTATGAGCAATACATTTTTATAAATTGAAAATGTTTCTTTTCCTTTCAAATTCTTGCATGATTCATTGTTATAGGCTTTTGAAATGAAGAATTATTTTTATTGGGGAAAATAGAAACATTTTCTTTTAAGACTAAGAAGGACATTTTGGTGTCTACTGATTTTTGTTTGAAATTTTTCTGACAAACCAGACAAAATTTGCAAAGCATTTCACTTTTCACTAGGTATTATTCTTCCAATGCTTTTGTGAATAAATCATACTGAAATAGGTGGGCTGACACATGATAGAAAAAGTTTGTATGGGCAGACTGTGTAGTAGTGGTGGTAATTGTGTCTGAGTAATTGATAAAATATCATTTAAGTTTCTTCTGCTTCTGCTGGTAGCAAATACGTTGTGCTATAGGCACTACGTTCATGCTTAATTAAACTGATAGAGGCGAAGTGATTTTGTTTTTAACAATTTCTTTTTAGAGAATTAAAATATAATATATACCTCAGTGTCTAACATTAGAATAAATGAAAATGTCAGCATTAACTGCTCAATTCCATTACACAGCCTTATGACCTCAGCTCAGTTAAGGGTCTCATAAACTATCAGTATTTACCATTCAGTCATTGCCAGTGTTCAAATCTGCATTTTGTTGAATGGCCAAGGTCTGAATTACGTAAGAGTTACAGTAATATTTATGATTACTAAATGCTGAATTGTGTTGGGCTGCATAAAAAATTAAATGGTCAAAAGTCAAAGACTTTGTGCAGTTTTTTTGCCTATTTCCATGCATAGTGCTTATCATTGTGAGTACTGAGTCTGGGGTTTTGTATGTTGAGACAGTTCTTGAAGACGGACTTTTTTAACTTTAGGTTTGGTAACTGTAAAACAGTATTCCTGCTTTCTCTTACAAAGTTATTTGTTTCAAGGAATTTTCTGTAGTTCTTTGACATTAAGTCATTTATAATTATCTTGTTTACCAGGGCTCTGTAATCTTTAGTCTATTAACAGGTAGTCACTGCAAGACAACCTTAGTGTATTAGATATCCAAAATTGCCTGCTATTAAATATCTGTTACAAGGGTAGATGTCCTTTAATTAAAGCACAGAGGAAAAAATAGTTTAACTCGGGGTTGCAGAAGAGAGCCTATTAAAAAGGGCTGTGTTTCTGAAGAGCAATGCCAAACCATTTATGCTTTTTAAATGCATGAAGTTTGAAAAGGTAGAACAGTCTAATGTATTTTGCAGTTCCTCGTTAATATGCATTATAACTGAGAAATTGTTTAGCTTGTTCTCTTTTTCAGTAATAAAGCTGTAACTGGGTGAGCTTTAGGAGGCTGAAAATAGGACTTCTGAAACAAGGATCAGAAAATCCTATCAATTTAAACTTTTGAGTATCTCTCTTTAGAGTGTGTGCCAGTTCTTGCTTTTCTGACGCTCAGACCCTTGTCCCTGTTGTTAATCTTGCAGAAATGTGGGAATTTTAATGTGCAGTGAGTCACTTAAGTTTCAGAATCTGTTAAAACAGTTAGAAATCAGACTAGCAGGGATTTGGAGAGTTTCTATTTTACATTTATATCTCTTGATTTATATGATTTCATAACTGAATCTTCAGACTTAGATGCTAAAACAGCACAGGCAAAAGCATTAGTGCTGGACTGGCTTATCAGTGGATTTGATTTGGGATGGTTCAGTCTGGAAGAAGACAATGGATCATCTTGGAAAGATAAAAGGCAGAGGGAGAAGAATCAATATAATTATTTATTTTTGACACTAAGCCTGCTTAGTCAGATAGATATTGCTGAGAAGTTTTGACTGGTATGATGCTATTGGAATTGGTAGTTGCATATGCTGGGTATTACTGGGTGTACTAAATTCCTGTAAATCAAAGGCAGCGTATCATCGCGGCAGCCAGCAGCACCACATGGCAGCTGTCCCCCCGCCAGGGCCTTGTTATTGTTAATCGTCCCCCGGGGATGCAGGAGTGAGCCTGGCCTGTGCCGGGGCAGTTCTTCGGTAGCGCTGACCTGCAGTAGCTGGAGCCCACAGTGCCAAGCAGGGGCTGGTGGCAGTGCTCAATGGCAGTGGTGTCTGCCCTTCCCTTCCGTGGCCCTGTCAGGTAGGAGAGTGGGGACCAGCTCTGAGGGTATGCCAGAAGGGCCCTGTGGATGCAGGGCAGAAGCAGAACCTCTCATCTCTGTAAGTATTTTCTATTAAGGATATTGCTGCTGGTTCTCTGGATTCATGTGGACTTAGGCAGTGTCAAATACAGACATGTTCCTTCTTGAAACTATCACTTCCTTGGCACTGACAGGAGACCAGCAAGCATTTCAATGCTGTCTGTAGGGCAGTGAAGGAAATCCAATATTGTTTTTATAACATATTTATGATTTCACAAGAGAGCCTTTTTCTTTTATGTAAACATGGGTGACAAACTTAGGAGCTGAAGTTCAGCAGTGATGAAACAGCTCATGTAAATTTTTCTTGTGTAACTGTTTCCACATTTATTTGGAAAAATAAAACTTATATATACTTGATGTACATGCATGTTCTTTATCCTTCACGCTGTTACTTTGTCGTCTTTCGTTATATGTTGTGCATGTATTTTGATCTTTACTTCTGATCAAAACTGCGTTATAAATAACTCCACCTACTTATCTGTCCAGGAGTGAATAAGCAGCATCCTAACATCATTAGACTAACATCATTTGAATTTTAGTGGGAAACATAGATTTGAAGGTCTGTGGTGAAAATACTAATGTTGGGTTTTCTAAAAACTGACAGTACTTTGCAAGTCTGCTCAGAGATTTGAAATTATGTAATTTCAACAGGATGAATTAGTTGTCAAAACTTTGAAAGTATATGAAAATGTAATTCATCATAGGGCTTTTCAGCTCTATGTATATTGCCAGCAGAAATTTTTGTGTGTATGTCGTATGAATAATTTGGCAACATTCAGATCTGTAGGTGGTAAAGAGAATTAAAATTTTGTGTTATGGTACTTCCTTCTGCATTGTGATCTGACCTACTTTGGCCACTTTCAGTTGCATGTTGGTCTTGTTCTGGCTTTCAAAAAAAGATAAGAACGCTGTTTTTTTCTTTACCTACCCTATTTCGTCTGAGCTTTCCTCTTAAAATATATCCCTGACAACTGTCTCATTTCTCATGCTTTGAAAAAAAGGTGGTTGTGGCTTCCCAATCACACTCTGTACAATGGGAAAAATAAAAAGATAGTGCTCTGTCAAATGTTGAAAGAAATCTTCCTTTTCAAAAAGCAGAAGACGTTGTCTAGCTGGGATTAAACAAGGACAGGAAGTGAAGCATTTGTTTGTTTTATGAAGTCTGGTGAATGTTGATAATAAGTCCTTTAAAATAGATGATATTGAAGCTTTTCTAATTCCAGACAGATAAGAAATAATAGTTAAATATTTCAGCTTCAAAGACAAAACTAACCTTTTATCACTGAATTTAACAATCTTCTTAGTAAAATGTCTTAGAAGAATGTGAAATGTTATTTTAATAATAAAACCCCAACATCTTTGAATAGCAGGGTTTTTTTAATTGCTGTAATCAAAGTCCAAACACATAGATTCTCTTAATGACATGTTATTCCTTAATGAGGAGGAGAACAAAGGGAACAACTCTGAGGTGTGTCATTATGACTTCAGTATGACAAAAGTTCTGATTTTTGACAGTCCTCGCTAGGAAAATAGGAAAACTTGAAGTGCTTTAATTAATGTGTAACTATGAATTCCTAGTTTGCATTTTAAAACATAAACATTTTTTTTAGATTACTATTTGAATATATGTTTTAAATAGCAAAAAAAAGCCAAAGAAGTCTTATGCTGTAGGTCACACAATGTATTAATTCACACTTCTTGATAAATAATAATCTTTTAAAATTTGGTGTTCTTGTTGAGTTACTAACCTTTTCTGTGAATTTTGTGAGTGATAAATAGCTTAGAATAATTACACAATTCATGGAGTTTTTGGAGATAAGTCTTCTAGTACTAAAATCTGCTTTGAGAAGGGGAGACTTCTATTTAATTGGTTAATAAACAACAGCAGTTAGTGTTACTTAAATTCATGTGATAATGGTAACTAATGTGTAATCATACTCAATAGGAAAGAAGATAATCTCATACTTAATAATTGTCAGATTTCTACAATTGACTAAACCTCAGCAATATGTTACTCATGTGGTCCTTCGTAGAAAGCATTGTAAGTTTTATTAAAAGAGATGATTTTGGTATTAATAATATCTAAGCAATAATTTAGGTAAAATACAAAATTTTACAGGAGGGATAGAAACCTGTTTTTAATACTGAATCTCAAAGCAACTTTAGTGAGTTCCCAATTAGGAGTCATATTTGTTTTCAGAAATTCATGGGTTCTATAAAACTTAATAGGAGTGAATCCTTACACTAAGAAAATTCTACATACCCTTCTGGTGTGACAATAGCAGCGTAGTTACCGTGCTGCAATATCTCCCATGCCTTTGTGGGGAGTTGCACCATTGCCAGAGCTGGCTGCTGAGTGTTGGTGGGTGTCCTGGGCTTGAGCTGTTGCAGGAATGACTGCCTCTGTCTGCAGACAGCCAGGAAGGGTAACAGGGTAAATCTGGGAGGTGCAACAGACTTTTCCAGCCTAATACCCCTATTCCTGTTGTAGCTTTCCTCTAAATTCCCTTTCGGCCTAAAAGTACGCAGATGTTGGGTAAGACAAGGAAGGGTACGAAATTGGAACTGGGAGTGATGGGGCAGCGAGAGGAACTGGAGGGGGCACAACCTCGGCTGCTTGAGTGGCTGCTTTGCCGCAAGGAATTCAGAAATTGGGGCCCTGCCTAAGAGATGGAGCCCTGGTGTTGTCAGACAGGAAGGAGTGTTTGCACTTCTGTAAGTTTTTTGCTGTTCTGTCAAATTGTACTTATTTTTACAGCCACAGACTGCTCCAAGAATAATTATAGTTTTAAAATAATTATTGTGGTTGCGTACTAAGACTGATTGTTTGGTATCAGTTTAATTGGAGAGGAAATGGCCTCCAGTTTTTGAATGGCACAAATTCTTTTGTTTTCTTTTGCCATCCGTAAAGCTATGAATTGCAAAAACATGTGGATAGAATCATGGCTGTTATCTGTAGCGTAAAGGAGACACAAGGCTGGGGAACATCTCCCTCCAGTCCACCCCTCCAGTGGCATCTGCTGGAAAGGTTACTGTGCAGAAGCAGTTTTCTAAGAATTTCCTCCTTTCTGCTCCCTCTTTTCTCAGGAGCATCTGGTGCTAGAATAAACTGGAATAGGAAACTGGATTCATTATTAAAACGAGATTATAATTTCCACGTCATTCTCTCTGTTCCCCACAACCCCCCTTTCCACTGTTTGATAATAATCTAGTCACATAATGAAATTCATGAGGCCGCGACAACAAAGGAGCTCATGGAAGAGCACAGGAGCTTGTCAGATGGTATAGATTTGCATACTAATGAAGATTATGGTGTTATTAATATTACAAAAACATAGTAGTATCCAAATGCCACTGAAATGGGGAATGATAGATCACGATTAAACTCCAAAAACAAATTAAAGAATATATCTCACAACATAGCTTTATCTTGCAACTGCTGAAGACAAGTAAACCCAGTTCTTGTAACTGAATGATTTTGATTTGTGTGTAATTTTAAGAAGGTTAATAAATGTAGACTTGCAATATGTTTTATTGTCTGTACTTTATTGGAAAAAAGGACTCAAAACTTCCATTTTCTTTCAAGCTCTGAAGGCTGATCACAAAAAGTACAATGGGTTGGAGTTTGTAGGACTGAGGTTCAGAAGAATGTCATGCCTTTGACTTCCAAGTCTGAGGTTAAGACAGGAGGCTTGTCCGTTGTTGGACTTTTATTCCTGCCTTTACTAAAGGATTCTTGACTTATCTTTGGACAGCCTTATGATATTTCCCTTTGCTTGCTTGTTCAGTAATACAGGTTCAAGGACTGCACTGAGATTAGGAAAAGAAAGGCAAAGCAAAACTAAAGCTTCAACAGATCACACAGTAGGCTTTCCACCTTCCATGTCTTCTGAACAGTTAAAGGTCTTGGTTTGCTCCACATAGAGCACTTGGCATTTGCCAAGCCTTATGTCAAATAAGCCCAGTTTTCTGGGCTTGATCCCCTCTTCTTTCTGCTTGCATGACAAGGATGCCTGTGCAGAGACACATGGTGCTCTCAGAGCAAGGTGGTGGTGTTTTTATATCTACTCTGCATAAACAGAAAGGAGTCCTAAAGTGCAGGACAGTAGACACCCTTGCTTCCAGTAGATTTGGCTTTCAATTAATATATGGAACAGCGAGGTTACCCTTACTACATGCAGCACTATGATTTTCCAGCATATTATCTGCTGCACTTCAACAAACTGAATGTGTTTGTGAGGAAGGTGAGGAGGGTCAGGGTATCGCGACATTTGACTGCTATGAGAGGCTTGTTCTGTAGCTCCAACAACACAAGGAATTAATTCAGTGTAAGAGAAGCCTCTGTCAGTCAACAGGAGAGTTATAAAAAGAGCTGGAGTGTCTCATTGCATGGATGCGATTGAAGGTGGTGATGTGTTTGGATTTCAGTGACTCTTGGGGATCATGATAGACTTGAGTGAGATTTAGTGTTTGTCAGTGTTTGTGAGCCTAACAAAGCAATTTATGCTTTTCTGTTACACTGTGTAGCTTATCAGGGTCATTTTGCCCAAGTTAAAGTACTGCAAGCCTTAAATCTAAGTCAAGAATAATGCTTTGACAATGAAGCTTGATAAGGACAAATTGCACCCTGCAGACAGTCAGATTGGTGCAGTTTTGATGCAGTCAGTGTTGGAGTGGGACGCAGCAATGTGCACCCGGGGTTTGTGGATATTTGTGATGTTTCTGAAGGAAAGGTGGGATGCAGGCAGCCATTTTGTGCTCTGCTGCTGGTCAGCCTCTTTCAGAGCTGTAAAATGGAAATACAGGAGCCAAGAAGGGGAGGTGGCAGATGCTGAACGTCAGCAGAGGACTCTGCTGTGCTGCTCCACAGCCTGGGGGAGCATGCCGGCCCACAGCCAGCTTCCTCAGGCTGTGTGCAGGGAACAAGAATGGGTCCATTATGCAAATGCCTCTGGTAAAGAGAGCCATGGATTCATGTTCAAATATTTAAGTGTTTCGTTATAAAATTTTGCCTTAGGCAGATGTTTCTTTCACCTTGAATTTTAAATAATGAAAGGGTGAAACAGCTTAATTCTTTTTAGGGATTGTAAAATAAGTTTTCATAATACTGTCCTACGTTTAGTAGCTTTCATAAGAGCTTGAAATGTTTCCAGTATCCCTTTCCTTTTTCTCAGTGTAACAAAAGGGTTTCACTTCACTGTTAATGTGGATTAATAAATCTGCGTTAAATAAAACATGTAGGAAAGTGACAGTTCTGACAGCCTAAATTGTACTCATTTGTGATGTCTTCTTTCAGAGGCATTGATGAGTGAGCAACAGTTCCTTGTAGTGCTGCTTTATCTGATCAAAAAACATTTTAAATCTGAGAGAACTAAACCAGCATGGTAACCTGGGAATAAAAGACAGCTTGTTTAATCTCTCCCCCTTCAGTGCAGGAGTCTTCCCTAGTGGCTGTTCGTTGGTGTCTGCCCCATCACAGACCACAAGATGGATGATGGTGCCTGCAAGTTGAGCTATGCATGGCAGACACTGGGATATGTACTTCCTGATGAACAACTGCAATTAGGAATTAATGTGTCTCTCTTAGCAGGGCCTCTGACAGACCAACTCTGCCATCTTTGGTTGCAAGGGACGCATGTCTCTAAACCCTCCTTCTTTAGCTGCTCTCTTCCCTCAGGCTCCCGTTGCATTTTTCCTTCACCACAGTTTTTCATAAGGGTCTTTCAGTGACAAGAGGAACCCCTTGTGAGGTTGTCACAACCTGCATGTTCCAACTGCTGTGTATCTTAGCACAGCTGTCAGCTTCCTTCCTAACTCAGAGCTTATTGTGGAAGCCAGATTGACCTGGTCCCAGGTGGTGGAAGTGGGGAATTACTACCTACCACAGCTAAGATGATTGGGCAGCTCAGTTGTGCTGCCCTTGATAAGATGTTGCAGAGAGGCTACGTTAACTCCTTGGGTTAAGGCAGAAAGACACAGGTCAGAGGACTGAGACTAGACCAATGAATTCTGGTGGCAAGGTAGTCCACTTGTGTAAAAATCTCATTGCAAGTTTGAGACTGGTGTAATTTGTATGTCTCTATTAAACAGTGCCAATCACTTGATGTGAAGCAAATTCAGAGAAATGTTCGGGTTCCTCTTAGCAACACTTGAACCCTGGCTCTTCAGACTTACTCGTAAAACACCACTTTGGGTTGCCCGATATTCTGAGGTAGAAGGCACTGTACTTCCATTTCTGACTTTTACTGCTTATGAAAACAATGTTATATAGAAGTTTATACAGCTTTGACTAAGACTGTAGTTCTGTCTCTGCCTTCCTCAGCATTGACAATGATCCAGTGCCTGTTTGCCAGTGTATGCATTAGTGGCCTTTAGACAAAGCACAGCAGTAACCTGGTGTTTTAACAGTATAATAATTGGATGACAGCATCATTTAATGGAAGTCTTGGTAAAACTGGAGGCAAAAGAGCTCTCTTACAGCTTTTACGGTGTTCAGTAAGGCTTTTAACATCTTTTCCAAGGAACTACTGACTGTTTTGCAAAAGTTACTTTTTTTGTTTTTTCTTCTTTAGTTCAGTGTAGCACACTGACTCTATTTAGTATGGGGAGCTGGGGTGTTTACCAAAGCCACTGTTCTCCTTCCTTCCCCAGCTCTCCCCCTTCAGGTATGTTAACAGCAGTCTACGCTATTTCTGTGTTTCTTGGAGTCTGCTGCTGGGCTGAAATGTTGGTTCACTGCATGTCCGTAGAGTTTACTAGTACATTCAGGTACTGCGGTCGGTCTTAGTGGTGGTTTAAGTAGCCTATTAACATCACTGGGATTTTGGTGGTACTGGGGCTGAAGCTTCCTTTTCTTCCCCTCTGTTCTTCCCCTGAAATCATGTTAGTTATAAGGACATTGCTTTATGCAACAGAAATGAATCCGTTATCTGTGAGAGAACCAATTTCTGCAGAACTTAACTGTTGGGGTCAGAAGCACTTCACTTTCTTTTTCCAAAGAGAAATGTCAATACAATGCAATTTTCAGTTCTCTTGAACTGGTGTATAGCTTCGAATGAGTCCGTAGCAGGAAGTGCTACAATAGCCTCCGTTCACTGCTGTTGCAACCCACACTGTTTTTCATCGAAGGGACATGTGCCATTGACCAGATCGGGGCTATTGCTTCATCCATATGAAGCATCATCTACTCGGAATGAATGCATTTGCCCCACTAACAGTGAAGTCTGATTTTTCTCTGATGTGTGAGGCTGCTTTGCGGTATTCAGAGAGGGTTGTTTCTTATCTGACAGAGACAACGGAAGAAAATTGTCTCCTAGAAATACCCGCTTATCCTTAATCTTTGTGGTGATCTCTCATGAAGGTACTATAGTCCAGGGCAGCCTGATTTAAGTTTGAAGACTGCTCCGCTTTGAGCAGGAGGTTGCACTGGAGACCTCCAGAGGTGCCCTACAACCTGAGTTTTTCTGTGATTCTGTGACACCCTTGTGGTTTAGCAAGTCATCACATTTCTACTATGTTCATATTTTGTACTGCTTAATGCTACCTTTCACAGCTTCATAGTGAAAGACTTTACCTTCCTTGGAAACATCACAGTCTCTGCTGCACTTTCAGTGATTTCGAAAAGAATTAGAAAGGGATTTTATGAATATCATTCAACAGTATTTTTGAGGAGAGGTACAAGACATGTCTGGGCTTATGGAGTTGGTTGGTGTCGGTAGGACAGATGAATACCGGAGAGTATTGTAAAGAAAAATAAAAATTAAATCCTAGTCTTTAGGAGTTCATTGCTCTGAAGCCGTGCTTCTTTACTCGTTTCAGTGTGCTCATGATTTAAATTGCCTGTCTGCTGTTTCTTCTCTGCAAGAATTTTGCCTATAAGTGGTGCCTAAAGCCATGTTCTGCAGAGCCAAAATTTTGTTATTTGAGGTTCAATTGATTTCCCCTTCAGTTTAAAGGAAAAGCTCCAGGACACCAGACGTCAATACTGTGACATTGCAGATGCTGGGCAGTTGATGGTAAATGCATTGCACGTTTGGATCTTTTCCTGTGGCTTTCCCTTTGCTGAGATGCCTTTTGCAATTTCTGAATTCTTTTTCCCATTGCAGCTTCATTCCCTTTTAGTTCTTTTTATTGTATAAAGCTCTCTTAAATAACAATATTTTCAAAGGTTTTTCTGTACGCTGTATCATTATTGTGTGTCTGTTTTAAGTCTCTCTTGCTTCCTAAAACAATTACCTCATCATTTCAGATCTACTTGTATATTAACAGCTAATCAGCTTTTTACCCTCTGGTCTTCATGCCCTTCTTCACACAGTTCGTGACCCCTCTATCAGCATGCCTCCCCTATTTTGTTCACAATTTAATTTTTGTATCATTCTGTCCTCTTTCATCTCTCGGTGCAATGCATATTTCAGTCTATATTCTCTTCTATCCAATTAACTTTGTTCTATTTCCTCTGCCATTTGAAGGAGCTTCACTGACAAAATAGTTCACGTAATAGAATTCCCATTCTTGGTGCTCAGTCTGTAGCAGAATACAGGCCCAATCACCCTCAGAAGTCAGTGGCATCACTCAACTGACAGCAGTGCTACAGACATTAGCCCCAGATAAGGTATAGTGGTGCTGTTTTGTGCCAGTTTCAAATAAGCTTTTTGGGGTAGTAATGAACCATATTATCTATTGCCAGCGTGGTTAGAGATGAGAAATGAACAGCATACCTGCTAGCATTCCCTAACCACCACAGAGAGCCTTGCGAGGGAAATCTTCAAAACAGTAACAATATTAAGAAACCGGACCATGCAACTAACAGTATTTTGATAAGAATTTTCCTTAAAAAAGCCTTTGCTTTACTTATGGAAGACTTAATGTATGAGGGATTTGGCTCCATGAAAGAAAAAAGAAGTAACTTCAAGTTTACATGCAAGTTGGCAGAATTTTAATGGAAGAGCCTTGTTAGTCTTCTCTGCTGCACTGATAAGCAGTCAGACAGCGCTGTACAGTGTGCCAACAACAATCATGTCTGTAAGCAGAGTCTGCACCTGAACATTGTAACCAGCTGTACCTAGACTGGGGTGCTTTGTTGAGGATCTCCTTTCTCTAATGGATCACCTGGAATTTCATATAGCCCTTTGCCTTCCCACCAGTTTTGGGACGTTCAGAATATGGGTCTGAACTTTGCAATGTGAGTATCTCTCTAATGCAGTTAAGCATCTTTCATTTTGGATTCTCTAGTTTCTACTAGTAGTAATTCAGAAAATTACTTTAGAAATAGCATAAGAAACTGTATATTCCGGTATTTTAAAATAGTTATTCAGGAGGATTTCTGTGAGAGAATCATGTGTAATTCCTGTAAGTTTATGGAAAAAAGTAGGTGAAGTCATAACTGTTTTTATCCCTAACAAGAGTCCCAGTCACACATAAAATCCTATAAGCTCACTCTGATAGTGCTTTTAACTTGAATTCCCCATATTTAAAGTTACTGCAACTTGGTTAATTACTATTGTGGCCATTTATGAGGTTTCAGGTTAGTGCTGACAGGTTAATGTTTTAGTGCTGACAGTCTTCCAACACCTTCTGTAATTTTTCTTGTCAGCCTGGAGAGGACAGACAAGTTCTCCTGTAATTTACTACAGAGAGATCATAAACCAGAGAGGTTCTGAAGAAAGATCACCAGTGGTCTTTTAATGTCCTATACAGCTAAATCCTCTTTTTGAATCTTAAGTGTATTTGTCCCTTAATGAAAAGATGATTAGTTAAAACTGAGATTAGTATCTTCACTGTTTGCATTGCTCTAACTCACAGTTTAAAAACCAAATTGTGTAGACAAGCACAAAACGCCTGTTTCTGATTGTAATTTTTAAGAAGGTTCATTAAAAATTAGAATAATTCACAGGACTTAATTTTTCTCTTGGGCCACCACATGTCAACCAGCAATTGATGACACTAACTTCAGTGAGGCAGACATCATATGCGAATGTCACAGGTAACACCAGTGTTATTCTGGTGTATGTTCAGTGGTGTAATTCCTGGTTTATAGCAGCAGACACGCACACAGAATTGATCTGATGGCATTTTTAACTTTGTCATGCTGCAGGTACGTTTTTGCCATAAATGTAACCCTTTTCCACCTGGGGAATAATCTTTATCCATCTTGTGGTTAGGGCTGTGTGGTTTACTGTGAGTGTAAACAGAATAATTACCAAAGTGATACATTTCCCTCTCGTAATGTAATAGACTTCTAAATGGACTCAAAGGAAATTAGAGAGTTACATACTGAAAAGAAATGGCCATGTAGCATAGTGCAGTCACTACAGAGATCTATGTCCTATTAATTAAATGTTAAACCCATGAAAGAAGATTGTGTTTTCTTTTCATGTGAAGTTAAAAAATTAAAACCCCACAAAAAACCCCATTCATTTTGATCCTGTGTATTGAGAAGATTTTTCTGCCATCTGGATTATCGGATTTCATATATGTATATTAGCAGTCAAAATGTTGACTTAAATTTTTAAAGTGCTTAAACAAAACTGTGAAACATATGCCTTTATCTCCGAAAATCTGAAAAGTGACTGCATAGCTTTATCTCTTCAGTCTGCCGAAGCCAAAGAACTCACTAGATATCTCTCAGCTGTGATGGGAAGAGGAAGTACTTGGCCAATAGAATGGGGCAAACTAAACTCAATTACAAAACTCCCATTGGTTTCCAGAAAGCAGGATTTAGCTTTTAACTTTCAAAAAATGCCAGTGGATTTATAGGGTCTGATTTTGTATGAACAGTTGCTGAATATCTTGTTCTTGTGTACCATATATTGTGAGGGGGGGGAAAAAGGAGATTTAGATGTCTTGTGAACAGATTTGTTCATGCCTCTAAATTATTAGGTGTATAGCTGGATTTTGTGCTTGCATTTGATATCCCTTCTTGTGAATTGCTTCAAAGGAAATATAGGCTAAGTTAAAAAAAAAACAGTTCCACGATGTCTATATATATGTGTGTGTGTATATATGTATATGAAAAGATGATGTGACATTTGAACAATGTGCTGGGATTCAAAGCTGTGGCTCCAGAGGGCCTGTGGGCCAGGTACAGGCACAACACACCGAGGCCTAAAACATGTACTTCCTAGAGACCACTTGGAGATTGCAAGTACTTGACTTATATGCTGTTCCATTCTCATTAGAACTTTTCATTCTAACTACTACAGAAATGTTTCAAATAAGAAGTTTTGGAGCCCAGTTTTATCAGTAGTAGAATTCCAGATCTTTTAAGCATGAGTCTGTGAAATACAATTTTAAGATTAATTTCATCTTTATTTACTTCTTGTTTCCAAGTCAGTTCTTGCTCACATACAAAAACTTTGTATGTTGCCTTCTGGCAGTTCTTGAAAGAATTAGTTTCGTAGCCATTAGGCATGTACCATTTTAATTTAAAAATTTTTCTAAGAATAGCTAGGAAGAAATTCAGTCAAGGCATCTTCTGTGTGTAAATGGTTCATGTGCATTCATTGATGCTTGAAGTTCTGAGAAAATAAATTTGGTTTTGTGTACCAGGGTAGGCAACACAGCAGGATTTTAATGTGGTCGTAATTTAATGTAGCATCCAGCAACAGGACCATAATTAAAGAATATTAGTTCAATATTTGGACTGGTGAACAATTTGAAACAGGGGAAGAAATACTATAGGATATGTAGCAGCATAGGTGAAAAGAACACTCAATAAAATATTCCTCATTCATTGCAATAGTAGAACTGTTCACATGTATTGTTTACATATTTTCCACCTGCTTGAGACAGAATCAGGCTTCCTTTGAATATGAAGCAACAATAATATGCTAGGAAACTTAGAAAAAGAAAAGAGGGAACATGAAATGAATTAACTCAGTATAGGCTTTCTTAGGTTACAGAGCAATATATTTTAGCATACAACTGGGCAGACTGTTTTGTACTAGGAATGTTTTTTGTAGTGCCTGTGACCCTATAGATAGCTAAACTGTGATTAGATGCCTTTACCTGTACGTTTCCTGAAAGCAGGTCTCTTCTGAAGCGAGCAGTGCGTGCTGAGCTAGAAACTAATTTGAAATCCTGACTTGACTAGTTCAGATACGTGCTAAGGAATAATGAAATGATTTTTGTAAAGGCAGATTTGCCTTCCTGAACCCTAGGGAATGATGCCCTTCAGTTCCCGGCAGGATCCTGGCATTCAATTTTTAAAAGGCACATACAAAATTGTACTTTGAAGTCAGTATCTAAATGAATCATTGTTCTAGTAATTTGCTTGACTTGCATCGTTTTGAAGGCAAAAGGAAGAAGAGTGCTTTCTTTTTGGTTTGGACTAAACACATTTTATAATACTGCTATGTTACTAAAGATAGTAGGAAAAGAGTATAATATTAAATGAGAAGGGTGTGGTGGGCTACTTTGGAGGCAGAGGCAAGAGTGTGTCAGTCAACGTAGCACAAGAAGGGGGATAAGAGGAAAAACTGAAAGCTGAATACAAAAGAACTCTCCCCGCCTCTGTGCATGTACACAGCGATTAGATCAAAGACCACGATAAGCATGAGCTTGATGAAATTTAAAGTTGGCAGTACTGCCTATTTGGGTAATGAGGTGTCACTAGAGTGAAGATCACAAAATGTAACTACAAAAGAAGGAAGCCTGCCAGGCATTGTTAAACCTGTGCTTTTGACTGCGGTCTGAAGATTCTCCTGAATCCTTTATGCAACAAAAATTTTAAACAATGTGATTAACCTTAACTGTGTCATTAACGTGACACTGGATTTGAATGTGTTGTGCAATCTCGGCTGCATCCTCTCTGTTAATCTGATATTTGTAATTCATTAGTGTGCGTAATAGTAGGCAAAAGATGCACTTTAATCAGCTGGGTACCTGCACACACACACACGGGCACAAGAGACTCCTGCTAGAGAGGCATTCGCCACTTAAAACACACAAAGGAACAGGAGTGAATAGATAGAGATTCTAGTTGTTACCTGTTTTGCTTCTTTTTTTTTTAATTTTAAATTTAAGATCATTACAATTTAGAAGCCTTGAATAGTTCACAATTCAAACTTTACATGTAATTTAAGCATCAATAGTACTGCCATATTATACGTAATCAAGATTATAACTATCCATGGAGTTTAATCAAATGGGCCATATATTAATTCTACTGAAGTTAATGAGTGCTTTTCTACTGATTAAATTTGAATCAGCATTGGATGCAAATATTGCTTTAATTTTATGATAACTTACTTAGATAATCGGAATGCTCTTATACCTGCTTCCATTGAATAAATGCCTGAGGCATTCTGGGTCAGCAAGAATCTTACCTACTTTATTTCATTCTGGATATTTGCCTGAAGGTACCTCACATGGAATGCCTCAAAGCATTTCCTTGATTGTGGTTTTCCACAGTTTCTTAACTGTTGCTTCAAATGAAATCTGCTTATTTGTGTTTCTGCTTCCTTGTGTTTACCCTGGTGCTAACAATACAATAAGCCCTGGGAAGATGCTAACACACTCCCATATTACGCATCACCGTTTGAGAAATCTCAGTGTCTTAAAGAGGGGGGTTTTCCCCAAACTGCATCGTTGGAAAACTGAGGCATAAAGATACAGGTTTTACCTGACATCACCAGTTTACAACTATGCTTAGCCAGGGAGAGAACCTGACAGTCCTGTTCCCCACTTCTGCAATAGACCTCCTTAGGTGATCATATTCCAGTCTTGCTTTACCATTTTATTGCCCTAATTCCATTTGTTATCCAGTATTCCTCAGATGTTTGAGAAACTTGGATCTTAAGTCTTACGCACTCTCTGAAATACGCCAGTTCTTACTGGATTGAATTATTTCACTAGAAAGGTATCTCACGATTTGGTTCAGGGCTGTGATTTTTATTCTGCGTGGTTTTTGCAGCAGGGAGTTATCACTTCGTGGAGCTGCATGATATTACCAACTAAAGCGTTAGAAAAAGACACAAGGCTGCAGAAGTTATGCAGAGCTTGTGATGCAGAGGCTTTCCCTCTGCAAAATAAATGATCATTCTGAGGACAACTGGCCAAAGAGTTTGCCCCATGTTTCCTACTATCCCATCTGACAGTAAATATTATTCAGGCAAAATATTGGAGCTCCTTATTTTTATATTATCAGCCAAATTTTGGCACCTAGAAATTAAACTACTTTTGAAAATAGTCTTTATCATCTTTCACTAAGATTTTGATTAAGTGATGACTGGTTTCTCTGAAGTGTTTCCCTTCACATTAAACATTGTCTGCCTGCATGATGAGTCCAACTTTATTTGGCTAATGTTATTTTTCAGTCTGTCTTTGGTATATTTTTCTCTGGGATTGCTATGCATTTGGTTTTTTCCCCCCTTGTTCTTCATAACAAGAATTATGTTTGATTTCCAATAGAGTGCTACAGATTTATATAAAACTCATGATCCTATGTACAAGTTGGTGAAATTCATCTGATCCTCTGGTTTGTACTTTCAGGTAGATACTTATCCTTTGCCAAACACGAGGAGTTTTATAGGTTTTTAAATGACCCTTTGAAAGGTTTACTTAAGATATTGAACTTTCCATGGAGTGTAAATGATCACTCCTTAATGTTATAGCTTATTTGTCTTACAGCAGTTTTATCAATAACCTGATCACTTTTTCTTTGTAATCTATTTTTATTTCTCCTTTTGCCTACTTCCATATTTTGGGGAAATTAACTAAGTAATGAGGATAGAGTTATTTTAATTGTTGCCAGCCAGGTTTTTAAACTGTCTCATGACCACTTCATCTGAGTGACTGTTTCAAACAATTAATTGGCGCCAAGTGTCATGGTTTGAGCCCACTCAGCCGGCAACAAAGCACCAGCCACTTGCTCACCCTTACCCTGTTCCCTGAGGGGTGGGGAAGAGAAAATATAGCCAGAAGGCTCGAGGGTCGAGACAAAGGACAGCGAGGGCACACTCATCAGTTATGGTCACAGGCAGAAGACACACTCAGCTTGGGGAAAACAACATTGATTTAATAAACAACCACCACCACCAAGGATAATGAGAAATACAACCAGGGCTCAAAAACACCTTCCCCCCCACCCCTCCCTTCTTCTCAGGCTCAGCTCTGCTATCTCTTCCCACCAGCAGCAGAGGGGGCAGGGAATGGGGGTTGTGGTCAGTTTGTCAAGAGTTATCTGCTGCTCCTTCCTCCTTGGGGAGAGGGGCCGTCCAGCCCTCCCCTGCCCCAGCGTGGGTCCCTCCCGTGGGCTGCAGCCCTCCCAGCGATGGGCTACTCCAGCACGGGCTGCCTCGGAGTCATGGCCTTCTCTGGGCACAGCCACCTGCTCCGGCTTGGGGTCCTCCACGGGCCGCAGGCCAACGTCTGGGCCACCGCTGGTGTCCATGGGCTGCAGGGGGTCAGCCCGCCGTCCCTCCATGAGCCGCAGGGGAATCTCTGCTCTGGCACACCTCCCCCTCTCCTTCCTCCCTGACCTGGGTGTCCTCAGGGCTGGTTCTCTCACATCCCCCTCCTCTGCTCCTCTCACAAACGAAGAACCTGCCCAACACCTTTTTTCACTCTTAAATAGAGTTATTCCCAGAGGTGCTGATTGGCCTGACCTCGGCCAGAGGCGGGTCTGAATTTGAGCTGGGGGAGCTTCTAGAAGCCTCTTCCAGGAGCCACCTCTGTAGCCCTCTCTGCTGCTACCAAAACCCTGCCAGACACCAGCCCAACACAACAAGTTAGACAGGGAGGGTAGCAGTAAACCCCAAATTACAGATACATTTGTTTTTAATTTAAAGAGTCACTGTGCTTCAATGGCTACATTGATCTGCTACCTTAATGTACAACAAAATATGAACAAACTTAATTATCAAGTGGCAGAATGTTTTAGTATCTAGAAAATGCAGTACTTCATAACACATCTGTAAGGAGGAAATGCAAAACTTTCTGATATTAATGGTCTTTAAAGTATAGCTGGAAATAAATTATCCACTTCAGTATACTAATTGTATTTCATATACTTACGAATAACGTCTTGACTATTTTGAGCTATTGATAAACGTTGCATTTATAGTTACATTTTGGTGAAGAACAATGTTCTTATTCCTGTAGTTCATTTACCATTGATTGTGCAAGATCATTCTTTTGCAGTGCCTTCATCTGCTAACTGACTACTTGAATTAACTGATTTAAATGGTTTTCTGCTTCCACTTACCCTCAGGTATCCTTATGATAATTCAAAGCTACCTTGCATTTATCTACCTGTTCCTATTATACACAATCTTCTAGAAAGCCTGTTAGTACCAACTGTATCTGGTTTATGACACTGTTTTCAAAGACGTGTAAAATTAAGTGTTAGTCCAAACTGCTGAAGAGTTTTCTTCAATTAATGGAGGAAAAAAAAAAAGAAAGAAAAGAGGGTATCTTTAAAAAAACAGATACATTCTCAGCAAAATTAAATACTGACTGTAATGCTTTGCATTGCTTGGCACGTTTGTATGTTGTGCAGTTGGGGAAGAAACATTTATTTAAAGTTCTGTGAGGTAAACAGCCTGCTTTAGCCTGGAAAAAGAATAGCAGGAAATAACCAATAATAAGCAAAGTCTGTCTAAACTGCTGCTTCATGCTAATAACCTGAAAAGTGCAGAACTTGTGCTGACAATTCAGTCAAAACAGCTAGGTGCTAGGTCATCTTGGGAAATGAAATGCTAGATTTCAATCACTGCTTAAGAGGCCGGTTTGCTAAAACTGCTTTTATAGTTCTCTTGTGATCTTCTATTGAGCGGCTGAGAATCAAAACTGCAGAGAAGTTAAGGGAGAAAAGAAGTAAAACCTGAAAACCAACCAGATTCAGGGGCTTTGACTTTAGGTATTTTTCCAGGTTTTGCTTTACAAGAATGTTTTAAAAAATAGTCTTCAGTGGTCAAAGGATTGCTGAAATCAGTCTGCCTAACCCAAAATAAAAATGCAGACTTAGAAGCTAAATTTTGGGCTCTAGTTTTGAATGTGCAGCCCTGATCTCTAGATAGATGTTAGAAGATTCTTTATTTAGAAAATTACTTTGGTGAGCTCATGTTACCCACAATTCTTAAAGCCCAAACCTTTTGTTTATTCTGAAGGTGCTGCGGTTTCTTGTCTGAGCTAGTCTGATTGTCCAATTAAAAGGTGATTTCTTGCTGTTCAATGTGTCTGTTAGTATAATTTTCTTCGTCACAATTAGTCATTCGCAATGGCAATCAGTTGATTTGAATTTTATAGCACTGCCGGTATCATGACTGTTTCCAAGACAAACTTCCCACTAGTTCCTCTTCTAATATGAGAACTCATTTTAGCTCTGAATTCTTTCCAAAATAGCAGGATATAATATGTTGACTTCACTGCAGTATACTTAATAGAATAAATCAGGAGAAACAGTCGATGAAAATGTACTGTAAGGTACGTAACTATATGAAAAAAAAATTACGGGAGTATTTTTAGATATATAAACTAATTATTGTAATTTCACTTTCCCTATGCTATCTCTTCTTCCTAGGCAGGGTAATGATCTGTCTTATCATAAAGTGCCTCTACTAAATCTTTTGAAATGTCAAAAGAGAACTAATATTTACATCAGAATAATAACTACAATTACTTACCCACTTTCCAATTCATTTGGAGTCAATTATTCTTTAGTACTAAGAGAAATAGAGCCTTACTGTAATACTGGAATGAGTTTAATTAATCCTTTTTCACATACAGCAGGCTGATAAATGAAATTCAGCCTGTAATTTAAGAGCTTGGGGAAATAGTATGATATTAAGGGTGCTTTGAGTGATTGACAGTTTAATTTATTACAAAGAACAGTAGTCTGTCTTACCTTGGAGTGCATTCCAGTTTGCAATTAATGATTTCAACTGGGGAGAAGATCATCGTTCTAGGAAGACTTTCCAAACAGAATTTTTATGGACTTCTTGGCATCACCTATCAATTACTACACACTTGTAACCCGTTATTTTGTAAAAATGACTGATAAAGGATGCAATGTGTAATACCAAAAGTGGTGCTGAAAAGTTCATAGGAGCTGGAGAATGATATATTTGTCTAGTAGAATTTCCCACAAGTTCGTATCATATTTTCATCAGGAAGGAGAAAGGGTAATTGGATTTAAATGTCAAGATGTTCATTCTGTAGGTTTGAAGTCACACATCTATTTTCTCAGCTGCAGTTTTTGCTTGTGATTATGAAAACTGCACCCACTTGTCACTGAAGATGACAGTAAAGAATTCTCTAGGAGCGAGTTAAATTCTGAACCATAACCTGAAGGTTTGACACAAGCAACATAATACCACTGGTACAGATGAGAAATAAATTATTCCATTGGATTTGGTAGATTGTAGGTGAAATAGTGATTTTACTGAGAAGCAACCCAGATAAAGCTAAGATTAATCCAGGAACAGATTTCTAGTTCAGGAGCATACAGATTCAGATGTCCAAGAAGTGAAGACAGAGTTGCCTACAGGAGGAAAACACGGGCAGATTTGTTTTCCTATCTCCTACATTTTTCTAGATATGTAAATGGAATGAAATATTCCTAGAACGTCAGTTATTTCCCTAGATTCGCGCTTGTGAGTGTGTTTCAAATGGTAACAAAAAGGGGTTTTAAGAAATGATACAGAAATGTTCAGATAGCTCCTAATACAGTTCCTTTGGCAGCAATTCTGTTCCAAGTATTTGACCCTTACTGCTACTCAGTAGGTGTTGACTTCTCCTGACTCCAACTGAACTAAAAAATAGCTTAAACAGCACAGTTAATACTAATTAAATTGGGTAAGTAAGAACTGTCATCTTCCTTCAGTGCCTGTATTGGGAAAGGCTGTCTGGGCTACATCTTAGTTTGTTTTTTTTTCCTAGATTCTCTTTAAATTACCGGAGAAGCTAGGAACTTTCTCTTGTGTTGCAGAGATACAAGGAGAACCCCAATAAAGGCCATCATCTGTGACTGTTGAGTTGATACTCCTGTTGTGTGTCATGTTCAACTGTAACTGATTACATGTGTTAAAATACTTCTTGTGAAAAGGATAGCACAATTTCAGTTGTGCACCTGTGTGTGCTATTTGTTATAGCAATGCTAAATATACTTAAAATAGACTTGTCTTACCAGAACTTTGTTTTACAAGAACTGTTTTCAGTGTATTTGTTAATTTTTCCCTTCTATATATAGCTCAGGCTTTTTAAGAGGATGCTTGTATTGCTTTAGGAAGTGCACAGCTCATGGGTATTGTTTGGTACTGCGGTAATTTTATGCATCTCTGTCAGTCTGTGCACTCTATTTTGAATATGCAGTGTCTTTGCTTTCTCTATGTATCTATGTTCTTTTTTCACTCCTGTTCTGGATTTCTTCTCAAAGATCCAGCAGCATTAAAGGCTGGTTTATTTAGAGTACTTCAGTATGTAAGATTGTACCTTGTTTTAACAAGGAAAGAGTGCTGAGCATCAGGGTAAGAATTAGGGATCTGGCAATGCCTGTTGGGTCAGATCAGGAGAATTCATAATGAAGAGGGATGGAGGCCATAAAGCCAGTGCACTAGAGGGAAGCCACATTAACTACTCCAAGATGAGGGAGCAGTCTGATAAAGCAAGGGGAAAGAAGCCCTGACCACCAGAATTTCAGTATGGTCCTAATTTTGTCTTTGAAATAGTTTGTAGGTTTCTACTTCTTCTGCTTTATCTTCTGAGTGAAGAGCATTTAGAAACGTGGTAGTGGTGGTAGAGCTTGGAAACCTGATTCCAAACTGACTGGTGTGCTAAACAGTGTATTTGTGACAGCTCCCTGACAGTCAGTTAAATCTCCAGAAGGTCTTGCGTGGACCCGAATTGTCCACTGTCAGAAGAGCTGGGCTTGGAGACTGCATTTGGTGCTAAAGACCTCAGCCTCAGACACGGGTGGCCAAACCCCATGGCATAGCAAGAAGAGACAGAAAACAGCAGTTAACTGACACAAACAAGTGATTCTGTGGGGCTTGCTGAGATTTGTGAAAACATAATCCCTATATTGCTGTTCCTAACTAGTTCCTTTAGCTATGTACAGGCAAAACATTCATTCTTTCACAGGTTAAAACCTGCTTTTTCCTTAGAGATTGCAGTACAGGTGATTTGTGCAAAGTTTTCCTGCTTCCTGCACGCTTGACAGTTCAATGAAAAGAAGGCGGGAGAGCGTGAACACTGTCTGGGACCAGGGCTGATTTGCAAGGCTCCTCATGGAGAAGAGGAGTGTAAAAGTTTTGACGTTCCACTAATCTTCAGTGCAGTAAGTGACTGACAGGCATCTGGAGAGCGTTTCGCCCCTTCCTCTGGTTTACTCTACAGGTGCTGCGGTGTTGGTGTACGAAAGCTGCTCTGTCAGAAAGTCTAATTTGACAGTTATAAATTTCTAAATAACTTCACATTTTTGAGTTCCTTAATGAAAGCAATTCGTAAGAGGTACCGGGGAGCAAGAGCTGTCAAATAACTGTTGTTGATCCTATTTTTTTGATACTATTTATGGTAGTGCTGTCTTAGGCTTTTACAGTGCCTTCCAGTTCCAGTGTCCTTGGTAATGAGATGCATTTGGCATCACTAAAATTCAGTGGGTGGACAGTAATAATGAGATGATACATTACATGTGGCAGGGTAAGTGTGTGGCCATAATTACTACCAAAGACACAAGTGCAAATCCCAGTTTTTACAAATAGCTCCAAATGAGCTTTCTTATCTGTGCATCATAAGCATGGCCTCCTTCAAACAATGGATAATCAGTAAAGTAGATTTTAGTAATTTTTATCTAAAGATGTAAAACTACAATCCTTTTCTATACAGTTTTACCAGTATATGTGGATTACAGCAAGTAAATTAAAAAATACTACTTTATTTTTTCGTCTTATCATCACTGCATATCATTACCTTACAGTCCCACGTACATTATTCACTGGGGTGTTATTTAAATGCTTTTTTTATACTTACCCTTGAATATCAAGATAAATAGTTGCTTGTATATTTGACTTGGAATTCTTAGTTGGATGGGAGCTTCAGGGTGTGGTGTTTTGGTTTTTGTTTGGGTTTTTGTGTTTTGTTTTTATTTTGTTTTGCTTTTTAAATCTATGAATGCCAAGGAAATTAAACCTTTCCTATCAGTTTGGACTGACCGGTGTACCTG
This sequence comes from Leptosomus discolor, assembly GCF_034619465.1. Lineage (NCBI taxonomy): Eukaryota > Metazoa > Chordata > Aves > Leptosomiformes > Leptosomidae > Leptosomus > Leptosomus discolor. The sequence goes on along the minus strand of NC_141398.1, from coordinate 50,728,752 downwards.
GCAAGGCTCTTTCTGTCCATCGCCAGGTTGTTTAGTACCATATATCACATGTACTTCATCCAGTCCCTGAAGCTATTTTTTAAATTCCACCAGTTGTATGCAGGCAATAGAAATTCCTGTTGTGCTGTGACTTATTGTCCCTATGTAGTCTGATATGGGGACACCCAGTAGATGTGATGGAGTTACAACTTCATTCATTGTTATTTCTGTGGTATTCAGTTAAGAAGGCATATTAGGAGTTAAGCTTTTGAAGAACAACCAGCCAGTTTTAATTGACTTAGAAGCATTAAATGCTTATCCACTCATTAAAGGCATGAAGAAGTCCTGTGGATTCCTTTTTTTTTTTCAATGGCCTTTCTTTTTCCAGACAGAGCTAAGTACCTTATCTTAGTGCAGCTGACCAGGACAGAGAGAAAGAGAAGTCATGCAAGTGTTAGGTGTGACTGAGGGGGGTGCGTCCACCTGTTGCAAAGGGAATTCAGTGAAACTGGTCAGGAAAGCAGAGCTACACAAAGAAGTAGTTAGTGGTATATTAGTGGGATGAGCAAAGAACCTGAGGCCTTGCATGATCTGAACAAAATATAGGTTCCTATCTTACATGTTACCTTTCCTTTGCTGGAAATGTGCAGAGTTAGAGTAGAGAGCCTGGAGCCCTTCCGCAGCCGTCACTCCAGAGAGCCACGCAGAACTGGAGGAGGCTGTTAACCCTCCCACAGATTCAGGCACAACCCTCAGACTATGGTTAAAGGAAGAGGAAATCAAAGACATCAGTAGAATGAAAGCTGCAGGATCTTACTATTTTTTTTCTTTTTTCCCTGATAGATGCATATTGCAAAAACGGGCCTGCAAGGCCCAGGGAGGAGGTCCATGAGGTTATCTCTCTTTGATACCGTCTTAATTTCAAAGTGCTTTATGAAGGGTCACATGGCAGGCCTAGAGTCAAGCTGAAATCTAGTATGTATAATAGGTTTTTCTAGGCTTAAAAAGTTTTGGAACAGCAGATCTTGAAAGGATGGGGTATACTTTCACAATGCCTGACGGATATCTACCTAACCTGTGCCTATAAAGAATGATAGAGTTTCCATAACCTCTCTTAGCCAACTGTTCAATTATAATTACCTTTTCACTTACAGAATTTTTTCCAATCTAAGTCCTTTTCACTGAATATTAAGCCAATTACATCTTGTCTTCTCCCCAGCAGAGAGAATAATTCATCAAACTCCCTCTTAGTAAGAGCCTTTTAAATTAAGACAATCTGTCTCATGTCCTCTTCTGATCCTCTTTTTTTGACATTAAAAAAACCCCAAAACCCGAATCTTTGAATTTTCCTCTGTTTTTTCCGAAACTTTTACCATTCTTACTAACTTCCTTGAAACTCCCTGTTCTCACCTGCTTGCTCTGACAGGGTGTGCCTAGAAGCTGAAAAGTTTAACTTCTTGTCAGACTCCAGATGGTGCCTAGTCCTACCAATCAGCGACTAAAATAGGAGTCTTTTGAGTGTCTTGCGTGTTTGGTCAGGTCTGTGAGGATATGATCCCCTTATAGCCACTGTTGAACATTTCCTTAGCTAAACATAAAAATTGCTGAGTTAGGGTGATCTTCACTTCTATAACTGGTCTTTCCTGGTCACCTTACTGTGAATTTTTTTAAAGTTCATTCCCTCTGTTTTATAAAATGTTCAGAGACAGCAAATGCAATAAGCTGAGTACAGGAGTAGTGTTAAGGAACAAAGGAAATTCCCCCAAAGTACGTTTTTGCACAGGGTCAGGTAGAAAACATTCTTGTTTTCTGTCACTGCTTTTTTCTGCTCTCCTTAACACTGACGTGCCAGTGGTAGGCTCTATGTACGTGTATGGTATGTGTATGTTCCATATTTATGAAGTTGGCAATTCTTAAATGATTAAATTTTCAGCAATTATAGCAGCTTCCTTCTCTGCTCTTATATTTATTATCCTACTGAATAGTATCAACAGATGCTGAAATAAATAATTCAAAACTTTTTTTTTTTTCAATTGTTGTGACTCACGTTGTGTCTGTCAATCTTTTATTAACACTGGGGCTGTATAAAGAGCGTTCAATTTTTTGCGTTTAGGATATTAATCATCTTTAGTGATGATGGCTTGCTGTAATTCCCAAGTGACTGAACTATTCTTTGTGCTCTGACATAATTTGTAAATTATGGAGATAATGATTTACTTGAAGAGAATCACATCATGTAATGCGGCAAACTGTTACAGTTGTAAAATCCCACCAAATAACGTGGAAATTCGATATGGTAATGAGGTCACTTGAGATGACTGTTTTCTGGAACAATGCTGATGAGATCAGATGTCCTTCCCAAACTAAAGGCAAGATTTGTCTCCATCTTTATACTTGTCCATAGTTGTAATGTTATGCTGGAAGTGTCATTTTCAGAAACTTGACGTGTCCACAAGACTGTGGTTGTAAAAGATGTTTCATAAATGACAAATATATAAAAAAAAAAATAGAGAAGCTTTTGAAGACCTTTGACTTGAAGCCCCAAAAGTTAGAGGACTTGTGTTTTCTGGCTTTGTCACAGCTCCATAAAATATTTTAAGTAAAAATCTCTAGCTTGCAGAGGCTGTCCAGCTTCTAATTTCTGAAGAAATTAATTTAAATACGAATTTAATTGCTGAAGAAAAATGTTACCGATTATGTAAAGGAGAGGAAAATGAAATATGACTTATTTTTTTATGCAGGAAGGAAACTTACTGTGCTATTCTGCAATAACTTAATCTGTAAGAGCTGCTTTGAAGTAGCGCACAACTGAGTGCAGATAAAGTTAAGTCTAGTGCCAGGCACAGACGTCTGATACGGACAAGATGCTAAATATAGTAAGCAGTAAAGGTTTCTGTCCCTCTGGGCACCCTCTGAAGTAGATCCAACTTTCTGCAGTGGTGATCTTTCTTTTTTCTCAAGCTTCCTATCCATGTTAAAATAATAAACGGAAAAGACAATGTCTTGTATAAGGCTGTGACCAAATAAGAGTTAAATCCCAGTCAGTGGCAAAACCCTATCATTGAATTTTTAGGCTGGATGTACAGCTGTCATTGGATTACTCTCAACTTTTTGTTCCCAGTGAATCCAGGAAATTAGGAGTTGGGTTTCTGCTGATCAACCTCTTAAAACAAACCTGCAAGGCCTTTCTGTTCCATAGCCTTGTGCAAAGCTGTGCAGTAGTTTTTGCAGGAGCAGGAACACTGAATTGGGACCAGGAACTAGGCAAATCGAGCTCTATTTTAACAATAACGAAATGAGTACTACATTTATATTTCAGGTTTTAATTTTGAGTTTTGGCGTTGCTGTCTGAGTAGTTGCATTGAATTTGTGACTCACTGTTCTTGCCCATTGCCCTCCTAGCAATTCTGCTTTATTTGCAATAGCATCAGCCCAGTTTGTCCAATTCACTTTATTATATTGGCAGTGTCTTTAACCAGTGACAGCCAAGGCAGCATGTTTCTGTTACTGGTTTCTTCTTCTGTAAGTTAGAAGATTGATTACATCCCCTTTCCTGTTAATGTATCTTCAGTTATGATAGGTGATGTCCCTGGCAATACCTTAAGCAGAAGAGGGATCTGGCTTGTAGTGTGTAGCAAACCACAGCTTATTTATTCATTGAGTTCATTTTAATCTCTGGATCTGTGCTCATAAAGTGCAATGCAGCTATTTCTTTATCTCTAAATTAAGGTGGTTGTGGTGGTGGATTTATGGAGAGGTTTTGTTATATCAGGTGGAAATTTTTTTTGGTTTGTTCTGTTGGATGATTCTGAAAGCTGGAGAACTGTGGATAAAGAAACTAAAACAATTTCTGGCTGCGAGGATCGTTAGGATGCCTAATCTCTTATTAGGAAGCAGGATTTAGAAGTCTATGGATGAGTTTGCTCTCTGCAGAAATGTAAGATAATAAAGATTGAGACTGAATTTGTTTCTGAAGTCTTTGTGAAAAGATTATAGTTTACATCCAGCCTCCTTTAGCAACAGTAAATTTACCATTGGGAAAAAAAAAGGAATATTGAGATAATATAATACCAAGGTTTTCTTGTCAGAGATTTGTATATACCAATTACATACTGTGTTTTCAGCTTAGTCTGTTGTCACCAACTAGATACAAAGTAGAAGATGGGTTTGGGTAAAGGAAGATATTTTCCTTTATGAAGTTCTGTCTAGTATCAAGAGGATCTGAAGTATTTCTCCCTTTGCTTCATAGCAAATCCCCTTCAGTAAGTGGACTTGCAGTTGCATGTGACTAGGTTATGGTGTTTTCCCATCTTCCCATTTTCAGCTGAGCTGGTTTCACTGCCATTGGACACATTCCATGGCATGGCAATGGTGAATTGAAACTTATTTGCTGAAAGAATCCTTATTGAGGTTCACAGTGTACCAGAGCAGGCCAAAAGCCTGCACAGTCTGTTACAGTGACTGAGATGAAGAGCAGTAACTTAAAAAGCTTTTGTAATTCAATTGTGCTTTAGTTGTGCATTTGTACACTTCTCTTCCCAGGCAATATATTTAACACCCTCTGGAATTTATGATGCATCCCAGTGGTGTATCACGAAGTTTTGAAAGAGACATTAAAGCTATGCTTTTTCTCAAAGTTGTTGTTATTTCCTTGCTACTAGTGTATCTATGCCATTTTGATTCCTGCTATATGATGTCTGCCAGGGATGGCTTGTACCCCTGAGAACTTGTCATTGTTTTTGGAATACATTGAGGTTCAGGATTCCTGTCGTATTTATATGTTAATCTTTTAATCAGATGAATTCTCCATCCCTCATTTTACCTGATGAATGATGACCTTTTTTTCTCTGCTCCCCATCTAGGAATATATTTAGACGTGAAGTATGAATCTTCTTAGCAAATGAATTGTTTATGTAAGTTTGCCATATGATATATCTCTCATTTGGTATGAGCAAATGTTTTGTTTAAATAGGAAAACAAATTCCTTAGCATCTTTCTTTTCCTATTTTATGCAAAGAGTTCGGCACTTCAGCATGGTTATAATAATATATAGCTAGTGTGCTGTATTGTGAAGACTCTTAAGTATATAATGTAGTAGATCTGTTATGTGGAAGTATACTTAACTAAAAAACCTCATTTGATGCTTGAAATCAAGGGAGTCAGTTCACATTCTGTTCAAGTATATACTCTTCTTTGCATCCTTCTCTGACTGTTCACTGGAAAAAAGTACACTTGTGTTGAACTAAGGTGTGTTTGGTTTTTGTCTTTGTTCTTCCACCCCCCACCCTGAACTTTTAGCAATCCAATAAAAGTCCTTCACGTAGGTGTAGAAGAATGTGCATTGTAATGTCCATGTGCATGGACTAAAATTTTAAGTCCACTGTTTTCCACCCTGATCATGTTACAACATTTTCTGTTGACTATGACAGCTGAATAAAATGATATACTAAAAGTGTTGATTCTCATTCTTCAGGATGAATATTACTCCATTACCTTACACAGATCAGTATGTAGCACCAAGAGTAAATATTTAGTTCTTCATAGAGATAGTGTCTGTCATGCAAGCCATGTGTTTGTTAAAGGACAGGATATTCCCAAGATTTTGCTTTAAGGAGTTTGTTAAATGTAACACAGGCTGAAGGAGAATTTTCTGTCTATGCAATATAGGTACCTGCTGGGCTGAATGTCCTGGCAGAAAGAAATCTTCATCATACCAATAGACGGGAATAGAGTTTGTAGCTGATTATTAAGCCAACTATTCATCACCTGTGTCATTGGAGAAGAGGGCGTGTTTGAGATAGACATAACATTTGCAATAAACAGTTTAACAGTGTTATCTACACGTGTGAATATTTTATATTTTAGATGTCTGATGATGAGGGTATTAATGCTAGGATTAAAAGACTTGACACTACTGCTGCCCCCTGCAGAACCCCTACAGATGCTAAAGGTGGTTCTGATATGAAGTTCTGCAGAGAAATGCTTTGAAAATTACACCAAAGGGGGAAAGAGAAACAGGACAAAGAACAACAGCAAGGTTGTGCATTTTGGATTTTAAGAGTAAAGTGGAGCAGCTGTGAGCAAAAGCTCCTTTAAACAAAGACTGACACAAACCTGTAAAATGACCTTTACCTGGAGTGGTGTGGGTGTGCTCAGAAAATTCAAGAAAAGCTGAGGTGGTATATGGTAGCTTAATGAGCTTCATGGAAAGGGCAAGCATGAAATTAGAGATGAATTAGTTTGTTGTAACTTAGATATCTGTCATCTTGTTCAGGAAGGATGTTTTCAATTATTTCCAGCATAAAAGCTGAAATTAATCAAGAGTTTTAAAAATGAAATGCATGGAGCAGTTTGGAAAAGATGTAGTATCTTCTATATTCAGCTGAGACTGTGATACTGGAGAGAGGGAGGTAATGAGTGAATGAGCAGCCTGAGTGGAAGCTCTGGGTATGTGAAGAAAGGAAAAAAGTGAGGTATCTACAGGAGGTACTTTTAGAAGTGGCTAAACCACATCAAATGCAGTTATATAGTGGTGTTTCTGCTTGAAAGGATGAGGTTAAAACTGATTCATATGGTATATGAGAGATCTCCTATTTATTTTAGCTTTTACTCATCAAAAAGAATCTGTAAAGAGATTCTGTCCAGGTGAAAAAGAAGAAAGAACAAGAAAATTAATAGTTTAACTTCATTGACTTTCCTATTGATGTCTTATAACTCCCAAGAAATCCTGATTTTTTTTTTTTAATGCTGGCAGAAAAAAGCAGCTGGTTCAAGCGACATTGTAACTAATAATTGTTTGACTGTGGGTGAGTGCACATCTGTGTATGTGTAAAGGTAGCGCCTGACCTGGAGGCGGTTATTTTTGATGGAGTGTGTGACTGGGTTTGCACTAACAGAGTGGAGCTGTGTAAACATGTTTTGTGCCAAGCCAATTGTGATTAGAGCCCCCAGTAATAGGAATTTCAAAAATGGGATTAGAGATTGCAGAGCAACTTTAAATTAGAAATAAAGTTGGCCAAGTGATGGAAGCACTGTCAACAGCAGCCACCTGCAAAATTATAGGCAACAAAATGGTTTTGCAGATTTTACAAACAAACAAGGAGTAGGATTATTTCTTTTAAATGTATCTCCTGTAATTTTATGGGCAGTTTAAAAGTCTGCCGGTCAGTTTATAAATAAGACTAGAATGAGAGATGAGCAGCTATTTGCTGATACCTACAGGTGCAGTTTCTCCTTTTTGAAGACACAAAATAATCAGTGCAAGGATGGTAATGTGTGTGGGGAACCAACTAAAGAGAAGATTACAACAGATCCTATTAAAAGGGATATTATCAAATGGCAATTACTAATGATGTTCTTCAGAGATCAGGCCTGGCTTAAGCCTGCTCATTGTATCGATTAATGATGTGTGCGGAAGAGGTAGACGTGTACTGAAACTTATGGATGGCATGAGTGGAGTGAGGTGCTGCAAACACTGGAGACTGCAAAATCACATACAAAATTAGTAGCACAGATTTGCTATTTTTTCACTTTTAGAGGTCAAACATAACTTAATGCTATGACCATAAAGCTTTTGGAAGTGATGGAGGTGGAAAAGGTCTGGTGAGCTGGAGAACGGCTGGAAGGGCCAGAGGCCATGGTGTGGGACGGGAAGGGGTGGCTGTGGCCATGCTCAGCTGGGTGCTGTTTAACAGCAACAGGGAAACACTAGCCTAGATGAACTGGCCTGACTTCCAGATGGGGCAGTCATGGTGGTGGGGGAAAAAAATTGTTTCAAGAGGGAGCTATGGAAAAGCTTATATTCCAAACCAGGAGTTTTCTCTGAGATCAGAAACCAAGGGCTTGGTAAGAGCATAATATGATATCTAAGGGAGTTCGAAAGGAGACCAGGCTGCAGTTTGCTTGCAGTAGTGTAGATTACATTAATACTGTACTTCAGAGCTCCTGTTGATCATAGAATCATTAGTTTGGAACAGACCTCTAAGATCAAGTCCAACCGTCTACCTAATACCACCCTACCCACTAAACCATGTCTAGAAGCACTCCATCAACACGTCTACAGAGGTGGAAGATACTGTTTTCCCCTGGAGTGGTAATTTTGATTTTTCTCCTGCTAAGTTAGTTGTTTAAGTGTTTTGAGATCCATATGCTGTGTTCTCTGAACCAGGGCATCCATTAAACACTTTCCTGAGCCTGGATACCTTGATCAGGTGGCTGATACCTGTGCCACACTCCTCTTTGTGGATTTGCATTGCTGAATTACCAATACATTTCATACTTGTTGAGACACTGCTCCACATTTTTCAGCTCTGAGTCAATCCTGTTCCTTTTTCTTCTAAAGCTCATCCCCTGCCAAAGCTATTTGTTTCTTTCATGCTCAGGTGTGCTATGGCTAAGCTATGATACTGCTTGGTGGGTGTGTATGTGAGGATTTTTTTATTTCTCTCCAGGGTATTAGAGCTGGAAATTCTCACATATTAGAGCAAGATATTTCTTTTGTCTGTGTGGAGGAAGTCGTATAATGCTCTTTTTCAAAGTCTGTTATAAGTCTACTTTATGTTAATTTGCCATTGAATTACTATGCCTTGAGCTACGTGCTTTAGGAAGCCTGTGCTTCAGTATTAGATAAAAACCTACTCAGTCTTCTTTGACATCAGCTCCCCATGCTGCACAATGTTCATTTATTTTTAAGCTACAATTTCCTCTGTATTTGTATTGGAGGACAATACTGTGAATGCACAAAGGAATGTCACAAGCGAGTAGTGATCAAAGTGGCCATCTACCACCACTTAAGAAAAAAGTAAAGGCTTGATTTGAAAGGTGATAAAGTTAAAATGATGGAATTGGGCACCATAGTCTGAAATGCACCTGTAATTCTTATTCCTTTCAGGAGAGCCTCAAGTGGCTGAAAACTCTAATCAGTTAATTTTATACTGTTACCTTAGGTACCTATGGTACACAAAAAATTCTCTAAAAAGTATGGCATTCTGGTTTTCTTGCATGTTGAAAAACGTTATCTCAGAAAGGAGGTAGTACATGGTCACACGGTTAGCGATTACCATATAAGATTTTCTGGACTTAATTTCCCAGTACATAATATTTTTCTCTTCTGTCCTTGTTTTCCACTCAGAAACTATTAAAAACCCTAGTGGAATAGCAGTTAATACAGCATGTTTGGATTTACATTGGTTAAAATTTCACTGATGCTGTGAAAAGTACTAATTAGGTTCCTGTGGGTGGCAGCTTGTGCCATCCTCTGCACTGTATTGCAGGGACGTCCCTGGTGTGAATGCTGCTGACAGAGCTGTCTGCTCTCTGGATCTAAGCAGTGTGAAGGACTGTGGCTATTTCTGTGCCCTTTGCCAGGGATGATGTGGACCTCTGTCTCTGCTGCAAGGGAAGTGCGGGAAAAGAAGTCACCACTTAGCATTTTTTTGAAAAGCAAGTTTTAAAAGAGCAGCCAAGAACAGCCCAGCGTTTTGAGGTTGATAGCTTAGATAACCTTACAGGTCTTTTCTTTCTTGAATTTCAAGACATCTTTGATATGAAATTTCATTAACTGGTATGATAGACTATGCATTTATATTACTGGTCACCAAATGAACTTCTGGCCAGCAATATAAAACACTGTTACAGCCAGCAGTCCAGGTTTATGCTGCATATCAGGCTTCACCTGCTCAGGTGCAGTCTACTAGCAAGTCTGAAAATCTGCAGACTTGTTCTGTGGCAATAAAATTTCCCAAAACCTGAATGATTAACAGGAAGGTCTCTGGACTGTGAATGTGAAACTTCAGAGGTAAAAAAAAAAAAAAGAGTTATAAGTGAAAACAAATCATTCTCATTCAGCTTCATGTTCAGCATGACACCTCCAATATTTAGGTAGCTGTGAATGCACATAAATTTCTACAAGTAGAGGTCAGAGTGTTAGAACACAGTGGTGTAAACAGCATCTTCGGTACCAGCTGAACTACTTCCAGAGCCTGTAGATCCCTGCAGCTGTTGAAAGGTTGATGAATATACAAGGTGAAAGGTGTGTGAAATGGTCAAAATGAAATGAAATACAATGGCAGATTTTATTTATTTTCCTGAATGCTCATGAATTTGACAGGGTCTGTTGCGCATATTTTATTAATGTGTTCAAATATATAGACTGAAAAATTGAACTGATGAAATACATCATAAATGCCTTTCTCAAATACGTCTTTTATACCCACATAGAGTATATGTTTTCCAACAAAAATAATGGCTCTTTGCTAAAATGGGGGGGTGGGGGTGGGCAGCATAGTATTCTGAAGTCTCAAATCTGTGAAAGAAACTAAAAAAATGTAGTTAATGTCTTCTGAGCTCAGTTTGGCTTCTTCATGAGGAACGAGGACCCAGTGCCCTCACTTCTGAACAACGTTCTGCTTGCTGACTGCTCCAACTAGATTTAGTGGCACTGCCCACAGCATGGTAGCTGATGCACAAAGGGCATTGCCATCTATACCATGGCTAGGAGGATGTAAAGGAAGAAAAGAAAAATGAGGAATTCTGTTGTTTAGCAGGATTATCTCTGGGAAACTTCTGTTTGCACCCAGCATTGCTTGCTTGTTTCATAAGAAAGTGAAAGTCTCTGAAGACTAGTGTAGCATAGCATCTGCCCAGAGACAGCTCTCAAGACGTTTGCTTTTGTAAAGCTCCAGAAGAAATGGACCGTTCCTAAAGAGATCTAAACCAGGAAGTTTCGGTATATATTGGATTTTGGGAGCTCCAGTTGCTATCCAGTGTTATAAACTGCATTTCTAGGAATTGCACATCCATCACTACTGCCAACTTTGGAGCACTGTTTTATGTGGTTCTGGGTTTTTTTTGTTCCCCCCCCCAGCTGTGTTGGATCCACAAGTGCTTTAACAAGGTGTTAGGAACACCACAAGCCACAAGAAAACCTTCGGTTAGCATTTTGCATCCTATTAGCCACCAGAGAATCCACACCTTATGTTAGTTTTGCTGCTTGGGAAAGTACTTTTGTAATTGTTTTTTTGGTTTTGTTTTAAAGGACAGAATGTAATTTGAATGTATTTGCTGAACATATTCTGTCTAAAAACATAGGATAACAGTTCACAGATCTATAAAGGGCTAAAATCCTTTCCAATCTTAGTTACTGTACTTTCTGACTTTTTATATTCTATACCATGATGCTTGAAATATATGGACACTGCACTTTGTTACCTCCAGAAATGTCATTTTCTATTGAGGAAATTTGAGGTGATCTCATCTCTGCTGCAGGTGTGGCATGATATTTTCTAATGTTGTTTTAAGGTTAAATATAATTGATAAGATGTTTCCTTGTATGTGCTAGGAAAGGGAGCTTGTCAGATACACGGGGGCAGGGGGCCTGGTGATGTTATGGCAAGCAAAGTTTTGGGTTAAAAGTAGTTTGTATGCAGTAATGGTTGTATCACTACTGTATCCTTAACTGGCTTACCCCTGCTACCCTCCCTTTCTTCAAGCAGTTTGTGGCCAACACAGGATGCTTCTCATTTAGCAGCTGCTATACCTATTGTGGACATTTATTTCTGCAGCCATAGCTGTGAATGCTTTTATTGGTTGCTGTCAGAAGGAGTCTACACAGCATCCATCCTTGGATAACTTTAGTAAGTGAGAATATTTCCCTAGCATAATACTAATAAGCTAGTGTCTGAGGATTTATGATGAAAATGTTTTGTGTTGATTTTCCATCACAGCATGAAGCTTTCGGTGTAGAGCACTCAGTGTAGGAGGGAATGCTATCATGTGAGCAATGATATTTTGATGACATCCACAGACAAGCATACATGGCAGTCTGTCCCTCTAGTGAAACAATACACAATTACACCGTTGACTCATTCCAGATAAAAATTGTGACCCATGTTTTAAAGCAGCAGTCTCCTAACAAAGAGGAAAAAGTTCTGTACCAAGTGACAGCTGCCAAAAATTGCAGTGTCAGCATTAGGACCACATGGCTCTAGGATCTTGCCTGGCTTATCAGTTTCTCTGGAAGTGAGCTCTGTACAGTAACAGAAACTCTGACACTGCAGAATTCAGGTTGTATGTGGAAGTTGTCATGCAGGGATCTAGTCTACCACAAGAACATCTTATGCCTTAATATTTGGATAACTCCCAACAGAGTGGGCTTAGTTAGTTTATATCACGTTAAATGATCGAATCGGAATTGAATGCAGATGACATAAAAGGCGGACAGATGGATTGGTTTCAAGAGTCTTAACTCCCAGGATCTATGCCTACCTCATCCAGGAATTTCCTGCGTGATGCAGTTAACAGTATTCACTTTAGTTAACCTTCCTGAAAAGACAAGATGCAATACTGCAGAAACGTTGCCTGCCGTAGCATAGGTTGCCTGCCTTAACACATTCATGAATTTTAGGCAGCCAGTGCAGCAGTCCTCCCAAGTCTATGCCAAGGTTTTATATGCAGTTAACAGAAAGCCATAGGTGCTTTCAGAGGTTGCTCCTAACTGTTTTCTCTTGGGGACCAATCCAGGCAGACAGGCAGTTGGGCTCCTACCCCATCAACATTTTCCAAGTGCAAGAATTCCATGGATGGAAACTATTTCAATGCACAAATGCAAGAAGCTAGTGGTAATAGTGCTAGCAGCTATCCTAACGTTGTGGACTTGATTTTAGATGTTCACAAATTTTAACTGAAGGAAACAGAAGTTTATGCCTCTGTAAAGTTCATGTGCAATAGACAGACTCTGTTCAGCTGGTATTTAAAGTGCCAGTGCAATGCTAAGGTCTGTCAGAAGTCATTCGGAAAGTGCCCACAGTTTTTGATTAGAGAGCGGAGTACTTGGGAAATACATTGCAGAGTTATTAGAAGAGAGTTGCTTTCACTGTCAGCTCTTGAGCATAAAGCCAAGTGACAGACTAAAAGCATTCAAAGCAGCTCATGCCTAATTCCATCTGCCAGTAACAGCTTCTTCATTACAAGGAAAAGGAGGGAGGGAGATACAAAGCAAGCCATATATAATATACCTATGCATTTGCAAGCTTGTTTTCTGCCATATCTAATTGCAGTTACCAGTTTCCATTTACAATCCAGTAATTCATTTAGTGGCTGTAATTCCTGTTTTATTTGATAGGAGAAGTGGGAACTGTGATGAAAGACATCTCTCTGATGAAAGACAAAAAAATCTTATATGCTTTGGCCCAATTTTAAAAGGACATTTTGAAGCCTGCTGCTTGTAATGGATTTTTCAGGTATGTTTTCAAGTAGCTGCACATGATTTAACCAGGCATGCTTTGGGAAGAGTTGTGTGCAAGAGGGATGGCACTTTCAGGAAGCACTCTGGGAACAGAAGGTGAGACAGTGCTGCAGTAGGCATTTATTTGGCATTTATTTAGTTGTCTGTCTTAGTAATCTCTGAACTTGTCTGAAATTCTCTCATCCTGCCAATTGCATTTCATGCAATGCATTTTGGTTCTGACTGACAAAAGCTGGTAAGAATTGCAGTTCTTTTCTTTACTTCTCCAAGACTTTTGACACTATAAAAGTTGAAAGCTTTGAATGAGTTCTGACTGTACTTTTGTCTTCCTTGGAAGTTCATGGCAAATGTTGCATTATTTTAACACACATATTGAAATTTGATGTGCTTCTGGCGACAGCAATCTACCTGAGCTGTGTCTGAGATGAGTAAGAGCAGTTTTGCTTCAAGTGTCTGGAGACCAACAAGGCTTCTTCAGCAGGTGAGGACTCCTGTTTGTAGGTTGCCTATATCATGCTGTCCTTGGCACACTGGTCATATGCTGTGAGAAATTCTCTAGAGAAAGTAAATGTTGAAACATCTGGGAAAGTTAAGTCTTGAGGCCAGAGGCAACCTGAACTCTAAAAAAAGTTATGTTTCCAGGAGGAAAAAATAGTTGTAAATGTATAAATATTAGTTGCAAAGCCAAATAAAGAGAGGTGCTAATCAATAAAAGAGCTGTAAAAGCGGGATCACCCACTGTCTGATGATATTGCTGTTTTAGAAATGCACAAAACTAAGCATTTTGGCCCAGATTAAGAAAAATATGATGGTGTAAGTGCAGGTGTATTGGATGAAGCAAGTGTAATAGAAAATAAAAATATTCAGTTATTTGTTTACAGGGCAATGTGCAACCAAGGTCTTTGGAATAATGCACCTAGCTGCATGTGCACTGCTTTAATGTAAGAATTCTTCTGAAGTAAACAGTGATACCATGTAAAGCTGAATGAATGTGTTTATCATTTGGATCATGTCTTGTATTGCTAAAGCCACGCTGGATGCTGGGGGTGTACTGCCCACTGGTCGCTGGGGTGGTATGCTACTGGTAAGGGACAGGAAGGGAGCATCGCCATGCTCCTGCAGCACTTCTGGTAGCTCTTGTTGTGCATCACATCTGCTCTGGCACCATAGGCATTGCTACCTCCAGCAATGTAGTCACGTATGAACAGAGCACTTTCCCTGTGTGACTCTTATTTTTCCTGGAGTTTGGCACAGGTAGCTCATTGGAGAAGCAGAAAGGCCAGATCAGATTTTTTTAAATTACATGGAAATACAGGGTAAAGTTTCAAACCAGACCCTCCATGGTCCAACAACATCTTTTCTGAACTATTTGATCAAGTGAGCAGGTGCACTTTGCAGCAGATTATAACTGAAATGCCAATTTGTGGCAAGGACAGGAATATTATTCTCTCCCAGTTAGTGATGGTTTTCCTCCTAGCAAGGGAAAGCTAATGATTTGAACTGAAACTTATAAATTTAAATCTCTGTTTCATAAAAAATTGTTTCTAATTTTTAGTAAGAACATTAATGTAGTCGTATGTCAAACCTGAAGCATAAGTTTTGGAAGTTTTGTGTATTTTACAGGTTTCTTGGTTCAGACAGTTTTCATTTTCTGTTTGTGACCCGTGAGTATTTAAGAATAAAGAAACTAGTTGTGGTGCATACTGATTCTGGGACTTGGAAGAAAACTTGAAAGTGCTGCCTCTTGGGCAAACTGGACAGAACAAATCTGATTTACAGACTTGTGTTGGATTTCTGAATGCACTTAAGTAGTTTAAGACCACAAATACCATTGACTTGGAAGTTAAGAAGATGTTTCTGAGAATCCACTCCACAGTCAGTTATTTTGTAACATGTAAATTCTTCTGAAGCAAACGCAAGCAAAACCTGCAGTTACTGACTGCCCGCACCAAATTACATCCTAACCTTCAGCTGGATCTTCTTGCACAGAATCATTGGAGGTTGTGCCTTTAGCAGTCCCGTGGGGGACCAAGGAAAGGTCTGTTCCAGCAGCTTTAAAATCTTAGAAGAAAAAATTAATATCTAGACCACAAAAATTTCAGCACAGACATGGAGATTTGGGGCAAAATCTATATTGTTTGTATACAGACAATAGTCCTATCACTTCTTTGCCTTTAGATATTTATTTATGTGCTTGCTGTACTACTTCCAAAGACATAAGTTGCCAACAGAACTTTGAGTTGTGGATTTTTTTAGTGGGGTGGGGTTTTTTGGTTTGTTTGGTGTGTGTTTTTTAGTGACGGCTCATTTTGTCTCTCTCTGTAGGCAGCCAATTTGGGTGTTTTCATTAGGAAACTAGGCTTTCCATGTATTCAAGGAAGAATATTAGAAGGTGTGAATGCCTTCCTTTGGATTCACAGCAAAACAAAGCACAGCGAAACACTGTAGAATCATGGGCCATCTTTTAGTAGTGAAATTACATAGCTCAATTTTTTTTTTCCCCAACTAGCAGCTTAGAGTCAGGGCTAACAAAAATATATTCCTGGGCATTGAGAGTGTTAGAAGGCAAGCTACCCTTTGAATCTGTTGTAGCAGATACAAGGTTTATAGTTACATGATGATGATACCGTTTGTACTTATTTTAATGTTATACTATTGTGGAGACAAAAGAGATTAACTGTTCCTGGATGCTTAAGTTTTTATTGTATTCAATTTTTTTTTTAACTGTAGCTGTAATAACTGGTGTGTTTTCTCTCCCTGTGCTGCTTTTCGTTCCCTGCTGTCATGCCTGAAAAATGAAAAGATGTCACAGCAAGAGAAGTGCATCTGTGTTGCCATGCTTTGACAGCTTCTCCATTTCTGCCCACGAATTCTTATACATGCACTGTAAACACAGACATTTCAGTTTGCATTTTTCTCTCTTTCATAATATTATTTATTTATAACATAAAATAAAAATTAATGTGTCAGGCCTCTCTAGCGTAATTCCAGACTACCTGGTGGAATTTCAACTGAAGCAGTAGAAAACTCATTGAGGAAGGCATTTGCCTTCAAGCCCATTACAGCCTTTCCAGAAGGGGCTAAAATTAAGGTTGGAAATGCGCCTCTTCATTCTCTTTTTCCTAACAGGAAACCTGATTTTGTTCCCGGTCTAACAAACCCATCTAATCTTTGTAATCCTACCAGCTCTCATTTTTCTTTTTCTAGACCTGTAGTATTTTC
This sequence comes from Leptosomus discolor, assembly GCF_034619465.1. NCBI lineage: Eukaryota > Metazoa > Chordata > Aves > Leptosomiformes > Leptosomidae > Leptosomus > Leptosomus discolor. Next base: position 50,712,308 of record NC_141398.1, on the reverse strand, counting down.
TGCTCTTTGCTGAAATGATTGTCCAGAGGAGGTAATGAGTTTTGTGGGAACAGGAGGCCGGTCAGACATTCAGTAATGATGACTCTTGTGGCAGTTGCAGAGGCACATGGAGAGCTGTGGATGTGGAGAGAGCTGGGGAAGTACATACCTCTCATCTCTGAGAGCTCTCCTTAGTGTCGTGTAGATGAGTAAATGCATTCACTGGCACTGGAAACATTAACAGACCTATGAACGTGGATGCCCTGTTCTGTGGCTCAGTAACACCAAATGTGGCAAATGCGTGTGTGGGTGTGTGTGTATGTATATACACTCAATGCACGTGTGCATATGTCCTCTAGCAATAATATTCTGTGCTGCTGGAAGAACAAGAACTTAAATATAAGTAGTCAGTGACATTCTGTATTGGCCCCCATAAATCTGTCCACTTGGGTAAGATAGTTTGGAGCTGAAGACATACATGGCTGATTTTGAATCAGTGCCTGTTTGTGCCTTAATACATCAGAGAGTTTGCTCAGGAACAGTTAGTTCATCCTTGTGAAAACATTAGCCTTCTGTTGCTGCCAAGGTCATTGTTGGCTTCAGTTATCTGGTGCCCTGGGACACATTTCCAAACCAGAGAAGTCCTTGGAAGGTTTACTTCAGTGTCTGTCCTTGTCTCCAGTATAGACATATAATAAATACCTGTTACTATTCTTAACACAAAGCAGATGTATTCTTTCGGGCAGTCCTTCAGCAATGTACAAAGTGTTAAGACCGTTATACTGAAGTGACAGCAAACAGCTTACTTGGCTTTTCTCTTTTTCCTGAGTATGTTGCATTTGTTTGTGGTCTCTTACCACAAAATGGTTAGTTGCTAGAATAATATTACTGGGAAAATGTGAGCTTTTGTGGCCCCTCAAGTGCTTGGTCTGTGTAAGGGGTTATTACACCTCCCTCCAGACCCCATCTTAAAGAGCTGAGAGGCCTGCTTTCACCCCAGGTACCCAAGGTTCAACCTGTCAGAAAGGGCTGGTTGTCACACTATTGCTGGAGCTGGGTTCAGTCTTCATAGTGAGTGAAGATGATGTGAGTAAGTTTGGCAGGCGGCTTAGGACTGTCTCAGGAGAGTGTGCCGTACATCTGTACTACATCTGCCCTACCTGCAGCATAACTGCTGCTGGCAAATATGCATCAGAGAGATGTTAAGGCTGCTTATGACCCAGAAGGCTGAATGTCTTCAGCCTTGGTGGTTCAAATTCTTTGCTGTTCAACCTGAGTCCAGGCCAGCCTCCTAGAGCCATAATTGAGCCTTAATTAGAAAGCATAAAATTAGTATGTGGGAATTCTCTTAACTGGGACACCACAGTAGACCCCATTATCTCCCTTAAAGGGAAAGCAATTTATTCTGTAGAGCTTTGAATGTGGCACATTTGCATGTGGTAGGAAGAATTCACGGGCAGCTCATAAGCCTAAAAAGGCAAAGTACAATATCAATTGAAGTAAATTCATAAAATGTTCACTGCATTTCATTTTTCGGTTTGTATTTTTTTTTAGTCTTTTTAGGGTAGCTTAGTTGCTAAAAGACAAGAGGTGACCATTTCATGCTTAATCAACACCTGGTAAAACCCTACTTTACTTCTCAATACTGACCAAATGTCGCCATTAAGCAGAGTATTTGATAATGCAGTCATGGTCAAGCAGCAGCTATTGTCAGTTAGCATCACAAAATAGAATTGCTTACCTTGAAGAAAATCCAATTAAGAGAATTCTGAATAGCAGTGAGTAGTCTGCTGTGGTCCTAATGCTGTTGATCATGCAACAGATTCCTTTGATGACTGTTCAAGGCCCTAAATCAGGCCAAAGACTTCTATGAAGATAGCTTAATTTTTCATGTGTGTTTTTCATTTTTCATAGGAAAAACAAAATAAGGACTTTTTTTATTTTGGATTTATAGAAGCCTCATAACTGCTCACTCAGACTTAGGGTTCATATTCTACATATGAAGGCCTATAATGCAGGCTAAAATATGAAGGATTAATGTTCAAATATCTAAAATTAATATGAGAGTAATGACATAGGTGTGTACAAATGAGTGTCATGATGTTTCATACAGTAATTGAACATGGAAATGATTTACATTTTCGTGTGAATTTTGACACATGGATTGACATGCCCTAAAGGTTTGCAATCAGAAACGATAATCTATGCTGTAGTTCTGAGTAACAGATAGAATCAGTTGCACACAACCTTGTAACAACTTATTTCCTGACTTTCACTGTGGAAACCCCCAGATTTTTCTACCTCCTAAAATGCATTTTTTTTTAAATTTCAAATGTGGTTTGACAGGAGAATGGAAGAGTTGATTATGAGTGGAAAATTGACCTTTTGTTCTGAATTTAAAACACATTTCCATCCTCTGCAAAATTCTCAGTTTTCTTATTACCAAAATCAACATTATCTGTCAACAATACAAAGGGTGAATGTGATTAACCACCCACTCACTTGGAACAAGTGGGATCTTGATTAATTTAATTTAGAACATCTAAAGCTGTCAGCGCCTTACCATCTGCTAAAGGTACCTGCTGCTGTCTGAAATGCCCTCTTAGAGACACAGGTTCAGTAGTGTAAGAGAGATCAGGTTTCCTCGCCTATATTTTGAGAATGTGTTTGTGTAGTTTTCACTTAGATAAAAACTGAGCAACATAAATTGCTTCAGAAGGTGTAAATTAATTGCTCCCCAAATCAAATCTGTAATCCCTCTAATGTAATTTGTGTCAATACTACAGTAAAAAGAGATCACATGGCATCAAAAATTGACTGCATATACCCAAATGAAGATCTTTTCATTATGCAAATATTTCTGAAAGATGTGTATCCCAACTGCTTTTTCATTGTTTCTCAAAATATTTTTGAATGAGCAGTGATTTAAAATAATGCTGGAAGTCTAATATTTTATTTTTACTTCAACTTTTGAGTGCTATTAAGTTTTGCTAACAAAGCAAAATCATTGCAATTGGGATGCAATTTTGATAGAGCAGAAGAGACTTGAGCTGGTCACCTTCCCTTTTCTCTGGAGCAACTAGTTTGAATGGCAGGTGAGGCATGGTTTATGGCATAGGAAGGTGTTGAAGTTTTCTCATCTGCATCTTTTATGCAGATAAATACAGAATACCAGTTCCCAGTTTTATCAACCTGGCACCATTTCATTCATGACCATTTTCATGAAAGCTTTTGAGCTTGCTGAAGTCTAATATCTACCCTAATTTGCATTCTACTTGAAATTAAAAGCAGGCCTTTCATAAAAGCAGTTTAAATTGGTAAGATCAGTGCCAGTAATACAACAAATTGTTGAATGCTCTTTGTAATGAACTGTGGAGGAAAGGTAAAAGTATTTTACTCTTAAATGGGAAATATAATGCCAGAGACTATGTTGAAATTAAAGTAAAACATGAAATATAACCAGTAAAATGACGTAACGCTGGCTAATGATTTCTGTCCCATCTATAACTTGGCATCAAGTGCTGCAGATGTACAAAAGCTGGCATTAAAATCTACAAAAGCTAATGGAAGTCTTTCCTGTTGCTTCAATTTGCTTTGCAGTAGAAGCTGAATTTTTTGGGGGTGTCAAGTATACAGTCACTTATTTTATTTTTTAAAATACCTAGGAGTTTCTTATCTTGCAATGTTACAAATCTTAGCAGGTTTAGGATTCTTCTTTGTAAACATAACTAGTGCAGTGTCAAGTATTTTTCAGAGTAATTTTTAAAACTTGGCATGTGTACAACTGTGTAACATCTTGGGAAAGAAGGAAAAAGATTTTGGGAATACTACAGAAAGTATACATAGAGTGCTTTCAAAACCAGCTCAGCTCTCTTTGGGAGTGTAGCAGAAAAGACTCACATCTATGGCCCTTTAACCCCACTCCTCCAATTCCATTGTAGAAACATGTTGTGTGCCTTTAGATTAAACACATGTAAATTGGCATTGTCAGTATGGAAAATGCATTTTTGATTGTTTTCACCTCTACCTTTTATTTTGTGCCAAGGGTCAGGAGCTATACGTGTGGTCTAATTCTTCCACTTCTCTGAGTTGTGCAGCTGTAAGGAGAGTGGATGTTAGCATTTGTGCCTAGTTTAGTAGGGCCAGGCGTTTGGGCACTGTTCAGAGGGCTCTTGTGTTTAGAACAGTAACAACTTTTGCACTGTTTTTCTAGCTTCCAAAATCCTTCCCAAAGGCTACCTGTTTTCATCTTTCTTGTGGTTCTTCAGAGTTTTCCTGCGCTATGAAGTGTCCATGGCCAGAGAGTGGTTCTTCCAAGTGCCCTGGGCAAGAGCCATAGGCAGTGCTGGTGCTAGGGTTTTGTGTAATGTCTTAGAAAATGTTTCACTTACTCATTAACAAAATAGTTTCAGATGAAAACTTCAGGTTCAGTTGAGACACTTAATTGATTGGAAATTCCCTAGTATAAAGAAAACCAAGTAATGTAGCGAAAAATACCTGTGCTATCCAAGGGATTTGGAAATAAACTTCTGCAGGTAAAGTCTGACGTGGAAGGATTCAGTAGATTTGATGTTTTTTCACAGCTCTGAGCACACTCCTTGGTTGAAGAACAAGTTATTTCATTTTCCTGTGGCCTAGTTCCCCTATACAAAATGAGCACAAATTCAGCTCCTTGGACACACCATTTGTCTGCCTTGTTGGTTTAGTTTGTAAACTCTCACATGCTCTGTGTCTATGCAATAGCCATCACAAATGGACACCAGCCTACAGCCCCAGGGACCCTGCTCTCTCTTCTTCCTCTTGTAAGACAAAGAATGAGATATCCTGAAAATGTTGCTTTGGAAAACCATATATGCTTGGAGTCTAAATCACTCTTGACTAGGCAAATAGATTGCACAAATGAGGTTTTGTTTTCAGGTGAACCCAGTGGCTGTATGGTTTGTCACCCTTGGGTTTATGCTTATTTTACCATATTGATTCCAGCTGCGGGTTGGCTTGCAGTAAAATTGGAGCAAAGCAGGGCTGATGATGGCCGAGAGTTTTCTATCTGGGGTGCAGTGCCTTGATACCCTTTTGGGGGTATCAAAGTTCTGGCCCCCCCCGCGCCCCCCCCCCCCCCCCCCTTTCTGTAGTTCTGCTGTTATGCCCATTCAGGTATTAGTTCAGCAGGGCTGCAATGCAGGGGGAGGAGGAGCAGTGGAATGGAAGCACTGGAACATCTCCCAGGGAGTGTCACTCAGCTGCACCCCACTGTCACTCCTAGGTAGCTCACGCTATTCAGTTGACCTGCCCAGCACTCCCACTGATGGGTTTCTCCTACCTTAACGAAGCATACTGTTTGACAGACTGGTACAAAATAGTTCTCTCTTTCAGAGTGCTGTTTGTTTGCTTGTAAAAAAATAGATCATAATTTTGGTAACAGATTATAAGATCATTCCATAAATAGAAAAATTGATCTTTACCTTATCAGTAAAAATGTCTCGCTAGGAGATTTGGAATCAGTCAGTAAATTCATATTATGGTAAATTTTATCACTTCCAGTGTAGAGAAGGAAGTAATTTCCATTTCTTTTAGAGCACAGTGAGCCAATTTGCTCTGAGGTTGATCTGTAGGCTAAGTTGTGGCGAATCACACTGCAGACTTTGTTTTGATAGAGAAGAGTGTGTGGGGAGAGAGTTAAAATGCTTAGCCGAATGCTTAAATTCCTTATTCTCTCATATCCTCTGTGCTGCATCTGACACCTTTTTATTTAATCAGTTCTCAGTCTCTCTCCTGCACCACTTTTTGTTGCTTATCAAGTCATTAGAAATGGTTTAATCACCATCTGATTATAGCTCTTCTTACCAAGCTCTTTACAAAACTGGTACCCTTAGATGTTTGTGTATATGGTGCTGCAGTTTGGATACTGGGCAGTGTTGCTGTTTGGGTGCTTTGCAGTGGAGTGTAAGACCTTTAACATCAAATCAAGCTATTTAATGCTAAAAGCTAGCTCTGCTTTTTAATAATTTTCTTTGAAAACCACTGTTTTCATTTTTGAAAGTGGCTTGTGTGCCAGGCTTCTACTTTAGTGTCTAAATTTTTCACTCCAGGAGCAGTGGGGTACTGGGCTTTGCTAAATTAATGTACTATAGATCCTCCCTTTTTACAGGTACCTTCACAGCACTCTTTTTTTCTGGTTCCTGCTGTCTGAGATTGCTCTCTTTCCATAACTAGTGCCTCTCAGAGACTGTTTTCATTTCAGTTGGATGTGTTTGCTGACCGTGTCAATTTTTGTTCAAAACGGCCCATATGTGCTATTTGCAAGGCAACCGCTTTGCTTATAGGTCTTAAGTGCAAGTGACAGTGTCAAGGTTAGTAAGGCTTAATATCTGACCCTCTTGGAAAAAAAAAAAAAAAATTAAAAACCTCATAGCATTCCATTCAGTTATTTTTTTTCCCTGCTTTGAATAAATTAAACTGCACATTTTTTTGGGGGAGAGAGAAAAAGAGTAGCATAGGGGAAATAAGGAAAATACTCATCAAGGGCACAGAATTCATTACAAAAAAGTCACCAAAATATATGCAAGGTGAGAGCAGGATACATGACAATACACAACTGTGGAAAAATAGCTGGTTTTAAAACAGTTTTAAAAAATTCTAAAGCTACATATACATTATGGTGGTTTTATGGTCTAACAGCAAAAAACCAATTTTGTACAAAACTGTCATCGTTATAGCTTTTTATAGTATTTCCCAACTTGGTTGGATGAAATGTAAAGTCTATGTGGGCCAGATCATCATAGAGAAGCTAGGGAGTTTTGGAGATGGATGAAACATGGCAAGCCTATTGGCATCAGCTACTTCGGGGGGCAGGAGAGGAGAGAATTCGACTAATACCAAAACCTCTCAGTGAATCTTTGTGAGTAAAGCAGAAGTCTATTGAATCTGTAATAAACAAAATTGTGGCTCTGTTGCTGGATTTTCCTTTTCTGTATGCTAATGAACGATGCTCATGTGCAATATGTCAGCTGCTCTTATCTTCTAATGTTATTTCCCCGAAAGAAATGGCAATATGCTACTGTTAAAGCGCTTACCCAGTTGCTGAGATAACAAAGGGACACCTCACCAAAAAAGTAAGTTGAACCTTTTAATCAATTACATGTAAACTTCAGAAATAAGAGAGAATAACCATTTCAGAAATGGTTCTCATCCACTTCTGTGACCACTTCTTCATGTGTCTAATCATTACTGTGCAGTCTGCACTGAGACTAACTAATCTGTTTGCATTTCATTTGTTTATTTTATCAGTATTTCATAACTAAATCCAGGAATGCTTCTTTTATTTCAACAAGTTCCCATACTACTGATGATAAATACTTAAAAAAATAATTAAAAAAATGTAACTATTAAAAATATTGTCCTTTATTTGAACAAATACCTAGTATTTTGTGGTTTGCTAAGTGGAGGAAGTAACCTTTTTTTGAGCGTTATAAGCATTTGTAAGTGTTCCTCAAGCACCAGACTCTAATGTATATGTCCTTCTCACAAACACATAAAATAGATTTCTTCAATTCTTGCTGTCATTTCATTTATTGCATGTGAATCAATATTCTTTCAAGTATAACTTGGTAATATGAAAATAAACAACACAAGGTACATATTTTGCATAGTAAATAACAGGAGCTAGAAATATTCTCTGTGCCTCTGTTCCAAAATTTTATACTAACAATTCAGTACATGAACCTCTTAATTCAGTTTCAGTAAATTGCTTATGAGCCTCTTGAAAGCCCATCCAATTTAATAATATTAGATGACAAGAACTTTCATAAAAATTAACTCCATTATCTTTCCTCATTAGTAAAGGCATGTAAGACATAAAGAATCCTACAATTGCTCTGTAGGAATACTTTATATTTGTTTTTTAATTAAGACATTTAAGAAATTATTTCCTTTTGAAAGTTCACTGGTGACAGTTATTGAAAAGTTATTTAGGCCAGTTTTGGTTTATTTCCTCCATTAGCAGAGTAATTTACTGAACTGTGATGACCCTTAATCCATTCAGGGATTTGCAATTTAACTAATCTGTTTTTATTTGGGATGTTTCAAACTCATAGCAAGCTCATTGATGATCTAGATTTTGTTAGTGATAGAGTTTTACCGTAGACATTTAGATGGAAAAAGTTCTTCGTAGTCATTTAGTCTTTCCTTTTTTCCACCAAGGTGCAGTGTTACCAATGGAGGAAACTCTAATGTTGTCTTGTAAATGCCATGAATAATTAATTTACCACAACAGCTACATTTAAAGAATCCTTTTTCTCAGTAAATAGGTTTTGTATTTTCACAGGAGACTGAAGCAAATATAGATGCCTAATTCTGGAAATTTGCATACCTTTGGAAGTTTGAGCTTTAGTCTTGGGAGACAAATTTTCCTTGGTGGCTATTAGTTGCCTGAACTCCCTTTTAGCAACTCCTCTCTATCCTTTTCTTTTGACCTGCTTTTGCTAGTTGCCATGTCATATCACTATGATAACTGAACGTTATTTTGTCCAATATTACAAAAAAAACCCCAACCACCCAAAACCAAACCACCACAAAACTTTTTTCTTGGGTAATATGTATGTCAAATTTCTTTTTCTCTAAATTCTTTTATTTCTTTTTCCCTTCTCTTGTCAAGGTCCTGCTTTGTCAGAGAGGCTTCACTAAGGTGCCATGAGGAAGAATTGAAGCCTGCTGGGAGTGGACAATGGGAAGCAACTCATGAGTCTGAGACAATGGAGACTCTCAGCCCCACCTAATAATAGTGCTGCTTTTTGTACCATCAAGCTTCACTCCCCAGAGAAGTGAAAATCCTTTCTTCCACCTCGTGTGTGTGTGTTCCACCCCCCGTGACGTGTGTCCCCGTCCCTCCCCGAAAAATGTCAATGCTTCCATCAGTCAAAAATGCAGCCCAACATCTCTTTCAGTCTCTGCTGTCTCTGATCTTCCGAGTTATTCACTGCTATCTCTCTCCTTCCTGAATTATTGACTTACTACTTATACATACATCCATTCAAATACAAATTTGTATATACACAATTCCATCTGTATATAAAAAATAAAAAGAAATCTTGCATTTTTCAGGGCTGTCTACTCTGTCATCTAATTTTATTTCTAACCACTCCTAGTCCAGCCTTTACTGACATTTATAACATCCTTTTACTTTTGTATTGAGTACTTTTGCAGTTGACCCAACAGAGATAGATATCACCCTATAGGGATCCAAGCAGATATGAATTTTCATGACCCCTTTCATATGTATAAGATTGACAGGGGTTGCCTTTCCAAAGGGAAACTATGATTCATCTCCCGAAACAAAGCACTTGCTCTTTAAACTGATTTAAACCGAAGAATGAGTCAATAAGAAAGGAATTAAATTAGTGGACCTTGCTCTTCTGTACTGGAATTAACTCTTTCTGTTATGACTGAGTAGAAGAAGATGGGAAGTCAGGATACATCAGCATAATGCTCAGTACTTTTTACTGACAGATGAGGTGCTTGTAAGGATTTAATGGAAAATCTTAATACATCATGTTTTGTCAAACTGAATTATGTATCATACTCTTGAATGAATTTTTAAATGTAATACCTTAGAAGGGAAGTCAAATTGTTGATAAATAGGAATTACATACTGTGTTAAAAATTAAAAAAATAAAAATAGAGTGATGTATAGAAAGCTGAATACACATATCTAAGTGAATTCAGGGGTATTTTTTTTTTTGTTCTTCCTTCAGGAAAAAGACAGCAGTCTGTACCATTATCTCAAAAGATAGGTGCAGACAGGACTCAGCTTTTGTCTTTTAACAGAAATAGACAATTGTTAATACCACTCATGCCAAAATTCATCATTGTCATCTGTCCAGCCAGGTAGAAGAAGCAGCAGTCATTCTTTCTAAGAACAGCTCCTACAGCTAGGGGACACATAAGACATTCTCTAGTTCCCTTTATACTGGTTGCAAATAATTTATTGCTTTGGAATTATGACAGACCTTGAGCTGACTATTGCTTATTTATAGGTACTGTTATGAGGAAAATGAAGGATGTAAGATTTGTGCTTGATATGGTCTTCAGTCTTCCATTGTATTTCAAGGAGAGCTTGGCCATGCTCTTGAACAGTTGTGAATTCTATTGTAAAGGCTGTGTTTCAAAGTCTTCTGGACAAGAGTAGACAAACATTGGAACAGGCTGCCCAGGGAAGTGGTGGAGTCACCATCCCTGGAGGTGTTCAAAAACCGTGTTGATATAGCACTTGTAGACATGGTTTAGTGGGCATGGTGGTGTTGGGTCGACGGTTGGACTTGACGATCTTAGAGGTCTATTCCAACCTAATGATTCTGTGATTCTATGTTTGGTGTACTTGGACATCATGATGTATTATCTTACAAGCTGTTGGGGGAATGTAAGGAACAGAAACCCTTGGGATATGCTTGGGTATTCATTTATTAATAGGCATTACTAAAGTACGTATTTCCAGTTGGATATACCAGAACAGTTCGAACAGTGTCCAACACCCACTCTCCTCTACCTAAAAATAAGGTTTTTCTCTCTCTTGAGCTGTGTTCTGTCATGACATGAAAAATAAGAACTAGGTAATCTGTGGAGCCCAACAGACTTGCCTGGTTTCTGTAGAAGTTGCTCAGCTACAGTGATGACAGGGAAATGTAAGAGCAGGTAAATGAATGACTGTGTACTAGACCTATTTGGAAAGAAAATAGAGAACAATAGGAAACAACTGCTTGTATTTACATATTTGTATCATTTTAAGAGCTGACTGTAACTGAAGTACATTTGAAACAAATGGAGTCAAAATAGGATTAATTCAGTTCTAAGTGATGTATTGCTCTAACATACACCTGTTTAAGCTACTGGATTTTTCTTAGGAAAAAGGCAAGTAATGCAGGAAGGACCATCAGGAGGAAGACTTCAAGTAGGACATACATGTGTACCTCACCTGCTGCTCTGGCATTTCTTTCATGCTCAGCAGAGTTCAGTGGAGTTTGAGGAACTCCATTATGAAGCTGAAATCAGGGGATGAAAAGATTGATCAAAGTGTATGTTGAAGCCTAGGAGATGTGAATTGCTGCAGGAAAATTTGAGCAAGTTACTTGAGTTCAGATATACTAGATTCTATTGTGATCCATGTATGGAAAATAATACTCAAAAGCTAAATCTGAAATTGGGGCCCTTCAAGACAGGAATTTTCCCAAAGTGCTGAACCTTTAGCAACATCCATGGACTTAACTGGAGCATTCAAATATGAGCAGCTTGGAAGATCAGTTCAATTTTTCAGCAACATAAATAAGGATTAAGGTGCATAACTTTGTGTCTCTAAGCTGGGATTCTCAAGTGGCTTTATGAAGCTAAGAATATATGTAGAAACTCTCTTTTATCATAAGCATATTTCCCTTACGGCATGTTTCCTGTATGATCTCTAGAAACAGTTCTATTTTTAGGTGTGTTATTTAAAATGTTATACTTATGGCACATCCAAGCATTGATAAAAACCTCTCAAAATACTTTAATAAGAATGATTTTAAAGCATTTTTCTGGCTTAGTTGCAGCTAGAAATAACTGAAAAAAGAAACCATTAAGAAGCTAGTCACACTTCTTTAAAATTGATACTAAGCTGCTCATAACACATTCCGAACAAAATAACATTTTTTAATGTGTTTGTTAGAGAATGTGCCTTAAGGAGAATGGATTTTATTGCAGTAAACTAAAATAGTTATGCACAGAATAAATACATGACAACAAGGAGGTAGAAGAAGAATCTTAAAGACCTATATATACCATAGAGTGTGAACCATTGTTCAGATAACATGACTGGTTTAGTTGTTGTCTGTTCCTACTCAGATGAAAATCTGAGTAGGAACCTGTACTTACAAATGCCTTGATGATGTGTGGTAGTCTGAGAGAAATGGAAGTATTGGATTACAAGAAAATGACTATTTGACATGCATTTCATAGTTATCTTCTATAGTTGTCTTTCAATTCTTTCCTCACTGATGCTTGTTATCAGTGGTAATGCAGACATGACTGCTCAGTACTGACACGCTACTGAACACAAGGTGCATGTCTAATAGGACTGGATATACAAAACAAGACAAGAAGCAGCTTTTTCTGTATGTCTCGGTGTCATTGCAGTGATGATCTGACACCATTGTGCGCTGCAAGTGCTGTGAAATTTTTAAAACTGAAATTGGGATATATAAAGGTTCTTCACTGAATTCAGATGGCAGGTGCTGCTCCCCTAGTAGCTCCTCCAGTAGACAGTAATCTGTGTGTGTTCATGTGCTCTTCTGTTTGTCTTGTCTGGTTAGCCTCTTGCATTGCCTTTCTTGCCAGCCTCAGGCCCAGCATTTCTTCCAGTCATGCCTTTGTGAAAGTAGGCGATTGCTCAGCCCAGCCTGTACGTAGCACATACATCTCTCCTCATCCTCTGACCACATGAACATTTAGTAATAGTGACGTACAGTTTTACTTTTGCATGGACATAGGATTTTAACACACAGACTTTAGAAATGCCCCCCAAATAATTTTATATCGTAGCCAGCACAGGAATGTAAGACTACACTGGCCAGATTAATTCTGTGCATTGTAGAAACCTACTAGCAGTAGGTAAGGATTTACTGTAGGAGTGCTCCCCATGACAAGTTTGAACACTGTAACGTTGGTGACTAGTCCTGAAGGTGTTCTCAAAGTGAACAGCATGGTGCAGAACATCCACAGAACAAAGAAGTTTTGATGTTAGCTCATCCTCCCTAGTGGCGAAACACACTACATGAGGTACTGTTTACTCTGCATAAGAATCCTAATTACGACCCTATTCCTTGCCATGCAATGGAGTGGCCAAATGTAAAGCCCCAGACTGTGCTGGTTTTTGTTTGTTTCCTCAGGTGCTGAAGGATTCTTACATTTAGATCTCATTACAGGCATGCACCAAAATCTAGTAAGTCCTTCAAAAATCTATAATGTGGAAAGCTGTATTTTATTTGAGCCAGTTGCAAAGTGGTGGGGCTTTCCTTCATTTCCCTTCCCAGGCTCAGAGGGTTGCACTTTGCTTTGACAAAGCATTTACTGCAGTATTTGGTTTCCTTTCAAATGCAGCATCAGTTTAGACCCAGAGCAGGTAGTGACAGCCACTCATACCATGCTGCATCATGTGGGACACAGTGCAGCAACCATCCTGCTGTTTCTCTGCTCTAATAAATGAGGAACCTGTGAGTAAATTACAGCTTGTGGTACATGATCACGGTCATTGTAAGTGGCTGCACTGCAGTTGTCTTAGCAACAGCCACATCCCACAAGCTAAAGAACAGCTTCTTAACTCACAAGCAGATAAGGAGACATTGATGCTTTGTTTCCACATGGAAAAATACATGCACATTGTATTAACTGTTCTCCCCATTAGAAATAATTTATAGGGAAAGCCTGTGATAAACATACATTTTCTCTTTTACATGATGAGCTTGCATTCTTTCATGCACAATGGGGTATTGTAACCAAGAGGACATGCACCCAGTAAACCTGCAAAAAGCAAAGTGCCCTTATGTTATCTATCTGAAAAGGGACGTATTCTGTACATATGGAAAAAATCTTTCCAGAAACCTGATAAATTGCCACAGAGAGGCCTCGTCAGGATTGGCCTCATCCATAGACAGCTGATACAAAGGAAAGACTCCCCTAACTGTTGCTGGCTTTGGATCAGAGCTGTGTGTATCAAATGAGCTTCTAGAATCTGTTCCCTGTGAATGAGATGAATGAAATGAAATAATCTATATAGGCACCAAAATGTGAATTATTCAGTTGCTTTTCTCATGGATGATCTTAAATATGTTGATTGTGTGAGGCTGGCCGTATGAATTGGGCTTGGGGGCCACGTAACTGTGCCTGATACAGCTTTGCGATACAGCAATGTCTGTTTGCTGTGCTTTTATCCTGCGCTGAAAGGAGAGCGATTACTCTATCATGATTGGATATTTTTCAAGGATTTTACTGGGGATTATTAGTTTTACTGCTCTAATAAACATATAATTAAACAATGCCTCTGTATTATTGGATCCTAGTCTGCTTTGTACACAACGGATTTACAGCGTGTCAGTAAATAGTGAAACTGTGATGTGGTAATTAAGATTTACATAAACCTCTGGGAGGGGGATAAGAGATTTTTACTGTGAGACTCAGCTAACGTGTTGCAGTGGTAGGAGAGTATCTGAATGTGAGGAGGAAACACTGGTTAGTTCATAGCTTTCTTCCCCCAAGTTACCTAATTTTGTTTGAGATTTCAGCCTTAAATATAGCACAGTCTGCACTTTGAGGGAACAGAAGTCCTTCTCAAAGTCTAGGACAGCAGTCCCTGACAAAAGCCAAGGCAAGTGAACACATAATCTGCAATCTAAGAGATAACCTTGAAGCAGGAGAACATATTAGGGAGCTCTCTTCCTCTACTATCCTTTTACAGCTCTATTCAATTTGACATGTCCTGAATTGCCAAATGCATTCCACCAAAGGTCTTGAGCTGAGATGTTTGAACCTGACATTTGATTAAAAGCACAGCATACTTCATTAGAAGTGGTGAACCTTCTTCACAAGAAAAAAAAAAAATCCCAAAACTTATTAAATTATCAATCAAACAAATTGCAGTTTAGATACCATATTTTATGAATGTTTTGTGAAACTTGCTCATAAAAAATGCAGCTCTTGACAGAGCTAATATGTTCAGGTTAGTTCATTTTAAATACTGATCAGCCTTGCACAGTGCACACCCCATCAGTTTTCTTAGCTGGGAAAAACAACTGAGTGGTATACTGAGTACGTGCAGTTTCATTTAGATTAGGTGATTATTTAACTTGATGAAACATGATGTAAGCTTCTTCTGAGAAGGACTGGAAAAATGGGTCCCAGCAATATAAATGATGAAGACAACCTTTATCAGTGCATAACTTATCACAAGTTTTAATAATACCTCCTGTTTGAGGCTACTTGGGGGGGAATGGCTGAACTCTGATGTGCTTTGGAGTGAGTAGAATTCAAAGGTGCTGCATTGATTCCCACGGGACAACCCTAACAAGGTTGAAGGACATTGAATAAGCCTATGTAATCTTTTCCTGCTGGTGTCATTGCATGCATGGTGCATACAGTTGTTTAAAACAAAAACTTAGTTTTATGCGGAGAAGAGACTTATACAAGCTTACTGTGTGTCTGTGTGTGTTTTTCTGCCTCTAATAGCTGTTGAACCTAGTAGCTAGTATCAAGTAAAAGGAACAGAATGGGTCTCAGCAATAATTACACTCTTACCAGCTTCATGGAAATGGGCAACTGAGTAAAAAAGCGCTATAAATGCCTGTAGGAAGGTGGCAGAGTGAGCTCTCACGCCAGATAGTGTGCAAGAATTTGCAAGGCAGAAAAACTTAATAAATGTCCCAACTGTTAGAAAAGCTTCAGCCTGAGCAGCTTAGTTCTTCAGTCAACCATGACACAGGGTTTCATTAATCCTGGTGCTCACAAAACTGCTCTTTATACAACCACTGTTATCTAAGGTCAATCTGAATAGACTACTTGAGAAGCTGTGATAGAAACACCTATTGTGTATTCAAAGAAATGATATTGCTTTGATTAAAATATTATCTTTGGAGGTTTTTTTTTTTTCTGAGAGATAAGGACGAGGGACCTTTGAATTTACCTTTGGAATCAAATAACATCAAGAAAGATATCATTTCCAATGTGTAAAGTCTTAACTGTTTTATCTCAATGATCCCTTAGTGCTGCTCATGTGAAAGAGATCATAACTATTTGTCAGGCTTTTCAGAATCAAGAATCTAAAATTAGATTTTTGAATTGAGATGGCTGCTAATTACCACATACAGTTTAGTTATTTTCCTTTGGTTAATAGATAGGTATGCTCTTGTTTCTGAAGTACTACCTTTCGCTGATAGCCTGTTCATTATCAAACTTGTGAAACAGAAATGAGTCTGGTGGGAGGAAAATGAGAGTTAGACTAAATATTGAGGAAAATTAGACAGCACTTACAAGTTCCGTAATTGTGATTTCTGAATTGTGCTGCAGTAACATCTACCCAACTAACTAAGCTTTTTCCTAAGGTAATTTGCATTCTCCCTCAAACATAAACATCAGCACTATTAAGATAATTTAACACTTCTTTTTGTCAAATTAAGATGCTTTAAAAATTATTTTATAGGTAGTACTTTGGAAAGTCCATAGAACAAATTATATAATTATTACATTATGCTAAAAAGGTGAGTTTTATACTAATTATACTATACATTCAGTTTTTGCCATAGTTCATTCTATAATACAGCTCTCCTGGGAATTGAATCATTTGGCATCTGATTGCACTAATTACCGTTGAACTTTAGAACCTTTAATGCAGTGAAAATTCGAATATTTAACATGCACCGGTATTTGCAGGATGAAAAGGCAGAATTTACAGAAATATGATACCCAATTTCTTTCTGTAATAATGCCAGTAAGTTACAGTTAACTCTTATTAATATTTAGTACAGTAGTAAATGTGAGGAGTTGACATTATAATGTTATGATAATGATCAATAATACCTTGGCCCTAGGTGAGGTTTTCTGCTCTTGTTCATTCTTTGTGTAACTTGATATTGGAGGGAATAAAGAAGCAATTAGCTAATGAAACAGTTCATAAATATCCAATGTATGTGCTGACCTATTTAAACTATTGAGAAAGGGAGATTATTGTAATGTCTAAATACAGGCAACAGTTTCCATCCCTATCAATAGTACAGAGAATTATTTTCTACTCCCTACTTCCTAACAAGAATGAAAGAAAAGCTTCTGACGCTTCATGGCATGCAAAACTATAAACTTCCTAATCAGTGTGGTATTTTAAACCATATTTATGTAGGAAACATATTAAATGTCTTTACACTAAATCACTTTGTATTCAGCTGCCATCTCCCATTAGACATTCACCTTTTGATGTATGGCCAGGAAGTGTTAATTTGCTTTATGAGCCTCATTTAGGAGGGTATTCTGTTAGAGGCCAAAGCAGACAGGAAAAGAACCAGAGAGGAATTTGGGTTCCTCGATCAGAAGCGTGAAGAATGATGTTCCCAAGTATTTGATCTGTAACTGGTGGTTTAGGTAAACTTTCTCTGACCCATTTTAGTTATTCTTCACAACATGTTACTGAAATTGTTTTTTTACTCACTCTTCTGATTGTCATGTATTGGCCCAGATTCCTTAATTCTCACTGAAAACAGTCTAAATACCTTAGTCTATCATGAGCACACTTTGAATATTCATTCTCTCTCTAGCACACATAAATGCCATCTTCCATGTATTGTGAGTTCTTGTGAAGTCTAGAAGTGTTACCAGGGATGATGCCTATCTTGATGGATTTCTTGTTTAATCATCTGGATTAGCTATTTGCAGGAGGCTCGACTGCTATGTTTTTTTCCAGACTTTACTTCTGTTTGTACTTGGCATTGTCCTTGTCTTATTAAATCACTGGAATGGTCCCAGATCTTATCTGTATATTGCATTAATAATTTCAGCAGGTCATCATTTTCTGACAAAGCAGCCTGTGTAATTTGTGAAGACTTGCTTGTCACATAAACCCAAACTTGTCTTTTGCCAGAATTGCTGGCATCAGCACTACCTCTAGATAAAACCATGAAAACTTTTTTTTTTTTTCCCGTGTAAAAAATAATTTCGTATTTATAATAATAGCATTGCTTCAAAGACATCTACCACTTTGAAGCTAATTAAGGTGATCCACAGGTGATCCATTCAAATGATCCAAGACTTTCAGATGACTGAGTAATTGAAAAATTTATTGATCCTTAGATATACAGGAGGGCTCCTAGCTCTGTGCACCACTACGGTTCTGCAGTCTCTTTTACAATAGTTATGTGACTGCTTCTGGACCAGCCAAATATGGACTGGATGTGCAGTGTCGCACACTGTCTGCTGTCACTGTGGCCTTGCTGGGGACAGTTCACCTTGCAGAACCTCAATTCCCCATTACCAGATGAGGATAATGGCTCTTTTTCACCTCATGGATGTAAAGGCGGCATCTAGGAGGTTGTGAGGAACTTGGTCATTGTGCTACGGTGATAAGGACCAGGTAAAACCAGAACTTTTTCAGCAGGAATTAGAGAAAAATATTCTCTTGTGTCCGTATGTGGGAAGGTGTCCTAAATGTTACTGATGCCTTCTGTATCCCCAAGCAAGCAATGGTGGCCATCAAAATTAAAACTGGGCACAAGGTGCCATCAGTCCTTAGTTTGAAACTCATGAATCTGGGAGAGATCTTGCTATAGCACCTGTGCAGGAGAGGAATAGGCTGGACAGCTTTTATTGTTCTGAGTACAGCTAAATAAGACCTTGTATCGAAGAAGAGTAATTTACCTGGGCATGTACTGAATAACTATTTATTTATTGCAACATTCCAAATACATATAAGTAATTGCTAATGCAGCAGACGCTGCTGACATAGTGCTGCTTCTGGAATAAATCTTCAAGAGAAAAGTCAACAGAAAACTGATGAGATTTAATGAGTGAGCTGTGCCAGATGCATACTGTAAAACTGTTTGCCTACTGTGTGTCTATAACTTTATCCTAATCACTTCTTCACCAAAAATGTTCATAAATATGTTCTTCCTACATTACAAATAATAGTATGTATTCACATAAAGACTAAGGAAATGAGGCATAGAAAGTCCTTCAGCTGCCAAGGACAAGGGTTGTTTTTTTTAAAGCAATTCTATAAGAAATATTTGTGCAGCTTCACAAAAAAAAAAAAATATTAGTTGAACAGCTAATCAAATGGGTATCCTGCACCAGCCTCTGTGTTGGTGAGTGCTTCAGGTGACCTAGGTGCTATGGCCCAAAGGGAACCATGAAGGTGCTTGCACTCTCACCAGTGGTATCACTCTTCTTACTGTTGCTCAATCTTTAATTTTTGCAGGACTTCTATTTTTAGCAATAATGATAAGGAGAAAAATGCTAAATCTTAGGTATTTTTTAATGCATCTACGATTCCAATTTAGTATTTAAGCATGCTAACTACGTGTTACTTTCTGCTGTCTGCTGACAAACCGTCTATAGTTACTCCTATATTTGATGCTCTGTCACTTTGTTCTTCTTTGACTTCCCCAAGCTAAGCTAATTGGATGGCTCTGAAAAATGTGGGGAATATTTTGGCTTTTGAAAATGTTCTGCTTTTCAGGCTGCTTTCCAGCCTTTTCTCCCCTGCTTAATGACCCATTCAAAAAATTTCCGATGAAATTCTTAGACTAGATTTACATAAGATCATTAGAGTATTCCAACTCCTTTACTTTAAAATATTCATGGCAGTCTCACATTGCTGGCTTCACAGAACCAATTTCAGGCAAAACTCCCATCAGCTTCACTGAATAAGGATGGCAGGGTAGAGCTCTAATTGTCAAAAGCTCAAAAGCTTCAGCTTTGGTAGCCGTACTCCGTGTCAAGTACCAATTCAGATAGTGCTTCATTGCACATTGCTCAGTCTGTGGAGCTGGGGGGGAGGCAGGTTAGATGCTTTTTATTGTCCCCAGTCTTTGAAAACAAATTGTAAGAACTTGCTGACTTAAATCTCAGCCTATGAAGACTTCTCTGTATATCATCTGCGTGTAAAACTTCACTGGATTTGCAGCTTGAAAAGTAAAGCAGTCTGCATCATTATATTAAAAATTCTGTGCAGATTTGTAGCTTACTGGTCTGTTATAATACTTGCTCTGGACAATTTTAGAATGGCAAGAGATGCTGTTTGTGAAACAGGGACTTGATTTGTCCACAAAAACGGTAGGAAATCTTTATATACGTGGTGCCTCTTGACTTAAGCAGGGAAGTTGTTTTCAGCATCAGTATGGTATAAACAGTTTCTTAGAGAAGCAGTAGTGGGGATATCATCTCAGTCCACAGACTGGCAGGGAGGAGAACACGCTCAAGGCCTGGGGTTGGAAGGCTCACTAAAGGGTCACAGCCGCAGAGCAGAAGAAGAATAATTTGAATTCTCTCCTTTTGCCAATAAACTTTGTGTCGAGCTACTGCACTCTACATAGACAGTGACTGCAGTCACTGCCTGTAGTAGTAAACATGCTGTGGGCATCCCTGTGGTATAGCACTTAACAACACTGGCCCTTGTTCTTGAAGCGTGTGCCAGCTCAACAGTGCACAGGGCCTCCAATTCCCTCTTTTCTCTTCAGCCACTTCCAGTGTTTGTGCCTAGTTAGTTCAGATCCAGAAATGTTTTGCTCAGTATTGTCCAGTCCTTCCTATTCCACTATTCCTGGCTTAATGAACAAACCAAGATGCAAAGAAAAGTCTCTGGAGAACAGTATGATGTAAAATGTCCCACCATCTTAAAAATTTATTACTAAAGCAACTGTGCTTGGATATATTTTTTAAATGGAAATGAATAATTTAAGACTGTTTAAAATATATGAATGTAACTTTAAATTAATCAGGGGGTTGTGTACATTGCTTGGCAAATATAATATGTCTCAAGGGGTTTTGTTTTGTTAACAAAACTCGCCTCCCCTTTGTTTTTTTTTACCACAGAAGCAACTTTTGAACAGACTTTTAATAACATTTCCATATAACTGAAGCATGCCCTTCATCCTGCCTCCAAACCCATGCATTTCAAGGCAAAGAGATGCTGTTAGCCATACCAAGGGTAGATGAAAGAGAGGTTTGGCTCAGCAATTACCTGAGACAGAGGGAGGGGTGTTCAGTGAGGACAAATACACCTAGCCCTACTATCTGTGACCCTGGCTGTCTCCTTGGGTGACTGTGGAGTTACTCTGCAGGTAACGCAGAAGCTGGTGGCAACTGGGAGAAGGAAGGGAGAGTGGGTAGATGCTGGACAGGGTAGGTGTGGGCAATGGTCAGAGTGATCTCCTTGAGCCGCATGCATGAATGAGCAACTGGCTGCAGAATATGCAATTTGGAAATGACTGCAATTTTATTTGTGTATAGTATTTGTGGCTTTTTCTAGGGAGCTGTATTGTATACTCTGCCCTAGATAGCTGACAAAACATATTTTAGTGTCTGTGGTAATGGATACTTTGATAAGAGATTGGTCAGTCAGAAGCTCAGTTTCTCTGAGTTTACGCCTGTCTGGTTTTTAACAGTGTGAATATTCAGGTCTAATTTGCCTTCCAAGGTCCATTGAGTGCAGGCTCCTGCTCTCAAACTCATCTATTACAACAGTTTCCTTTTGGTAGAAAGAATTAAATACCTGCTGAGTCAGAAAGCGTGTGGCTGACAGGGATGTGCAAAATTCAGACTGAACCTCCTGTTGTGTTTAATTTCGTGCAACAACAGGATCTTACGTCATCTGTATCCAAAGCCAGTGCCACACCTGTCAAGCCGGAGAGTCTTCTTCACCCTTGCTTCTCCTAAAGTTGTCATTTGGGGTGGAACAAAAAAAGTGTTTTTTCTGGTGTTTGTCTGTCAGAAGTGAAAGCAGCAGCTTACCTATGCTAGTACTAACTCCTGTGGCCACACGAATTAGGAAAAAACTTGGCTAAAACCTTAAAATTGATTTAAGGTAGAAAACCTTATAATTGGTTTGTCTCAGTGAAAACTATGAGGAGGCCTAGCTTTACCTCTTCATTTGTTTCTTAAATCATTATGTGTTTAAGTATGTTAACATTTACCATGCTTGTATTTCTGTGCAGAGCTTGTAAGCTCTGGAGTATGTGAACGTAACCATCAGTGTGAACATCAGCAGGAGATGAGGGGGGGCCTGGCATTTCAGGGAGCCTCAGGGAAAGATCTGAGCGATGGGAGCTCAGATGCAGGTGTGGAGCACACAGTCTAGTTTTGTTCCTGTCCCTGGAAGTCTTGAGTTTAATCCTACCTGTGGTTCCTCTAAACAACTTGTGCTTTTTGGTGTGAGTGAAGAGCAGCAGGATGAAAACACAGTTTTATACTTTTGATAAACTGGTCTAACTGTTTCTCCTCTCTTTGGATTAAGCAGTGAGATTGCAATGAATTCAGCTGCTCTCAAAGACAGCCCCATACTGAGAGGTATCTGTTCTGTTTTATCCTAGCAACTCAAAGACTGGGGTATTTTCATACACCTTAAACTTCATTTTCCATCTGCCTGGTATTTGGACTCATTCACATCATGGTTTTAAAGACATCATTCAAGAACCTCCATGTTTTGCACGTTGCAACATTTTTTGGAAACCAGGTAAAACATGTAGGATAGGAAACTGCTCAAATTATGGGTACCACCAAGGATTAAAAAAGCTAAATTTTATGGATTTGCCTATATTTGACAGTGGTCATATTTCTGCTCCTATAGTTAATTAAAGGTAACAATTAGGGACTTAGAAACTATTTCTGGTAATTTATGAAGTGCTCTTATTTAGCTGCGTATTTTTGATAGTATCTGATGAATGAGGCTATTGGATCAGTTGAGCATAAGGGTTGCTATAAATGACAATGTACAGAAGGTATTTCTGATGATATCTGCTTATACTCTGGTATTTAGATGAAAGCAAAAAATGAGCTTATCTATAGGTAACTGGGTAGGAAATTTTAACTGTCAGTTATGTGACTTGTTTAATGCTGGGATATCCAATCTTCTGTTACTGTTCGCACGAAGTCTGACATATTATGGATTTATTTAGCATTTTAATATTGGCAAATAGGCACATCTAAAAGAAGCTGTCTAAGATGTAAACACAGAACACAAATGTTTGTATAGATGACATAGGACAGGCAAATGTTCTTGGGTAACAGAGGGTGCCTGACTGACATTGCATGTCTGAAATGAAACCATATGGTAGGATTTGATTTTTTAAAATAAATAAATAAATTAATAAACAAACGAACCCATTTCAGAACAAATATTTTCTAGTATCAAGCCAGAAAGAACGTTTCCCTGTAAAGCTGGTTAGCTTGTACAATGTGCCCTGCACTCTGAAAAATGCACAACCAATTCTTTGTATCAAATTGTGTTTGACAAGTAGAGCAGTAATGTTTGGCATTAGTTGGTAATTCATCCATTTTAACATTAGAAGTTACAACTATTTACGGAACTTAAACAGTAGCTGTTAGAAGACAAACATCCATCTGGGAGCACAGTGGAAAAAACAAAATGATGCATTTAAAATATTATTTAATATGAATTAATTCTAAGCCAAGTGTGACAAATAACAATTGCCAACATCTCATCCTGTCTTGTAGCACTGACTTGTAAACTATAATCACATCTGTTGTATTAGTATTTGTAATAACTATGCTTGTGATAAACGATGACATCAAATTTTAATAGCTTTCCTAATGTTCACAAGAATGATTGCATAATGAGGTTACCTTCTCTTAAATTTATTGTGCAAAAAATATTGTGTGCAGTGTACTGACAAAAATCAGCTTCCTAGCAGAGGAACAACTTCCAAAATAACTGCTTTGCAGCAATAACAGAATCGTGAAGCAGCAAGCAGGAGAAACAAAGCTTCTCAGAAAAATCTCCTTTGTGAAGGAGGTAGGGACTGTGAGCATGATGTATTCTAGCATACTTCAGAGGCAGTAGCTTGTTTGTAACTTTTTACTACAACTCAGTTTCCACGGTGTATGTCAAAATCGAAGTAAAAGATAATAGCAAAACCCAATCAGGTGAATAACAATAAAAGTAATGACTCCTGATCTCTATACTCAAATCACTGCTTCTTACACTGTCAGAACCTTTTTTGCACTCTATATACTGTCTATAAAATCAATACCTCCTTTTTTTTTTCATGAAATCATACCTAAAATGTATCACAGTACCAAAATACCTGCAAGAAGTTTGAATTTAGTAAGTTCTTTCACATATCTTTAACAAAAGTAGTAAGAGATTCTTTCCTGTGAAACGAGGTTCTACCTACACTAAATACAGAGGCGGGGATTGCACAGGATACATCAGAGTGTGCTGATGGCTTAAGAGAATGTGGCTGACACCGTAATGCTGTCCAGTCTCCCCTTCTTGTGCATTTTACTTCCAAATAATACAGGATTCGTCTATTCTGTATGTAGTTTGATTTTCTGTAACATACAAAATTTACAACCACATTCCATAAGTCTTTCAAATTTAATTCTTTGTTGGCAATTTTAGCCCTTGTCAGAGACTCTCTGATAATCTGAAAAAAGGAGTTCTTATAGCCAGGCTGGTGGCTAGGATGAGAACCTAACCTAGCACATTTCCCTGCTTAGCAGCACACACTGCTTCAGAGGATCTTACATTACCCTTAGTGCAGAGAAAATGAATAAGGATAGCTGTGTGTACTCGGTGGATCAGATTCTGATCTCTGTTACAACAGTTTATATCTGTTTATTTATACTAGTCTAAAAGAGATCACAGTCTGGTGGCTTGATATATGCTATGCAGTATTAGGAAAAGCTGAATTACCCAGTAATTTGGGTCCTACTATCTTTGTTGCAGAAAATCTGTAAAAATGGTACATTTATAGTCTAGCAATACAGTCATGTGTTATTTAGGGGCTGCAGTAACACTATAACAAAGTATAAAAGCAAAAATCAATAGCTGATGCTTGAACCCTGACACATACCGGCTTTATAATCCTGGAAATACTTGCTTCTTTATGGTTTTACATGCAGAAAAGCCAGTCAAACTAGCACTTGGGTCAAAAAGGAAATGCTCATGTAGAAAGACAAGGAGATCATCCTGCATTTCCTGGGCTTCTGAAGCATACTGTAAAATGCCGTGAAAAAGTCAGTGTTACATCTTTCTGTTGTAGCTCAAATGTAGTATATAAATACAACACAAGAGATAATATTGTATTTATAATACAGAATCTTCAAACATATACCTAGTTCAAGACATTAAAATGGTGAGAAAACTGTTAAGGCAGGACTAATTTACACTGAAGCAAGGCTACACTAAAGCAAGGAGGCATCCTGCAATGACCAAAGGACCACACAGCAGGAAATTCATGGTAGCAAATAACAATGCATGCCTGTTAGCTGCGTGTGGATAGGAGCAGGCATGCCATTTCCATGGCTGTGGGTCTGCCATTCATCCATTGTCCAGAGACACTGCAACATGCTGCACAAAATATATGCCCTGGCAACTGGGCAAATCAAGCAGGTGCATCATTTGTCAACCTGCTGATTAAATCCATTCGGCTCTAATACATGAAGGGACAAAAGACCCCTCCCTCTTCTTTAAAGTTTGATTTGTGAATGTATGCATGCACATGCAAATTGCAGACACACATGGCTTTCACACCCATGTACATAGTACATTATAGTAAATTGCATAGCCCACTGGTAAGTGTGTTTATCATCAAATTCCCTGAGGCCTCACTCATCTTTTAAGGACTTATTTTGACTTTCCAAACCATTGAATTGCTCTGACTCACAAATCTTATTTAAATTAACCTGACAGATGTGAAATTTTCCTCCTTTTTGTAGCTGCAAACACAGCTCAGTTCTGCAGCAACTTCTTTATACATTTTAAATTCTATGAAGAAACACTGATATCTTAGAATAGGGCAGGCTGGCAAACCTGATGTCCTCGGGGCGATCCTTCTGGCATGCCCACACTGAGCCTAGTAAAAGTCCAGCTTTGGCCAGGCTTGCTCTTTCATCTCAGCTCCAGACTGGCACATGGAGGGCCAGGACAGGAGTACTCTTTGTAGACCAATACATCAGCAAGCATCCTCGGCTGCCGTTTTTGGGGCAATTTTAATTGCTGGTCCTGCTGCTCTAGCTGGTGGGAGGAGTGCAGAGGTATCCCAAGGCTGGGATTGCTTTTCAGGTGCGGAGGTCAGATGGAAAGGGACCAGATGTACTGGGGGAATATTGGAGGCTAAGAAAAAAAGGCTATTACTGTGGGAGATCTAGGAAGGCATATAGAAATTATCTGAAAGGGGGAAGCTATGGCCTTGCATTGATAGGGTGAAATCTCTAGTGGCTTACATGCTCATTTGTTGTGTGTCTCCCTGTGGCAGCGCTTGCTGTGGAGGAGAGTAACATTCTGCTGCTACCAGCCAAGGAAGCTCCTACTTGGGTTTTTTTTTGGTTTTAGCTCAGTGATGCCAAAAATCCCAGGATTAAACTCTGTTGCATTAGCTATCAGCCTGCTTCTTATTGAAATTTCACATGCTGCCTGTAGAGTAACTTGTTGAAGTCACCAGGAGAGTGACCATGCTCGTGGTGAGCCCAGCACTCCAACCTCTTGCAAAGGGAAGGAGCATTGGCACTGCTTGAGCCTCCCTTGCCAGGCTGGCCAGTGGGCAGTGCCTGTGTTGTGCAGCCAGCTTTCCCTGCAGCGTCTGGGCTGGGGAATCTACAGGTGAGCTAATTATTTTGGTGACAGTTGGGAGTGCCGGCACTGTGCCAGGTGGCACCAGCTCTCTTTTCTTTGGGAAGGGATGTGAAATGACTGATCAGCACTGAAAGCATTTGCATACACTTCAGGATCGTTTATTACTTTGTTCCATACATTTTTGGAAGCACAGCCCTGTTAATTGAGCTACCTCATCGTTGTTTATACATGAATCCAGAGTGCCTAAACAAAATGCTTAATACTTCTGCTTTGGCATCTTCCACAAATGGACCGAGGGAGGTTTGTGATGCACAAGTATTAGGACTAAAATTAAGAAGAGAAAACATGCTATCAGCACTATCATCAGTCATTTGATAAGGATTTTATATAATTGACTGTCCTGTTAGTTGTCTGATCTTGAGTTTTTCAGTGTCCTGAGCCTGGACTGACCCCCAGGTCTTTGAGTAGAAATGCAAAGAAATTGTCTTTGGTGGGAGGAAAGGGTCATACAGGAGTACCTTTCAACAAGGAGAACAAAAGGCAAGTCTGTTAACACCAGCACTATCCCTTTACTAGCAATAATGCCACTTGTTCAGCAAAATATGCACCTGATTTCAGCTGATTAAAAAGAAACCAAAAAAGGAAATGTTCATTTGGCAAAACTGCCTCTTCCTCTCCGCCCAACTAATTTTTTAAATCTGCTGGATCATTTATTTTGAAATTTAAAAAAAAAAAAATCAGCCCAACTACATGTTCCCAGCATGGGAAATTTTAAACAATAGGTTCTAAGTTTAGCAGCTGAAGTTGAAGATCTTACAAGGTAGTGCTGGGTAACCGCAGTGACATGGTGCCCATCTTCACTTACTCCTCAGTTTCAGAGAAGACCAGATGCCGAAAATTCTCTTCATGCAAAATAATCTGGTTATCATAATCAGCTGGTTCACGATGGAGATTTTGTGGACCTAGTTGCTTTATCTACCCATATGGATCAAGAAAAATTCGTCTCTGTATAATAAGAAAATAGTTGAAAAAAAACTTTTTTAAAAAAAAAAGCGAGAAAGAAAAGATGTCTTCGTGCTAGCAGTATAAAAGTGGGATTGTGTTGTGGGCTTCTTGATACTATTCCTGCCTTCCCCCAGATTCTCTGTATAAAGTGACCAAGTGACTGAGTATTGCTTCCTTCATTGGTAACATGGGGACACTCACAGCATGTTTGTAGGTTTAATTCATATTTGCAAAGCACTTTGAGACTCAGATTGAAAGTGCTGTTAGCACATAGACTGATATTAATTGTTAAATCTTAATTGGGCTCTGTGGATGTCTTGCAGCTGGCACCTGCAAACCCAGGGATTTTGGATGGCTAGCCCCTCAAATATAGCTTACTTGACTGAACAGGAGGTTTTACAGTTGATTATTTGGCAAGGGTGGGCTTTGGAGATACGTTCATGGACCGAGAACAGATTTTTGCTCAGTGGATTTAGAGTAAAACTTCCAAAAGATTCTGGAGATTTGGGATATCACTATGTATCTGGGGTGGATACACATGAAATCCCTCAGTGTACTCCAAAACCGTACTGATGCGAGAGACATTTTTCTTTGTGTTAGTGCGGTACTACCCTGCCCTGAGCTGATCTGTTCTAACAGGCATGTCAGTAACCATCATGTAGAAAAAAGTGTAAGTTCTGTGTTCCTTTGAAGCCAAATGAACTTAAATACATAATGCATTTTTTAAAAGCTGCCTTCTTTTTTTAAAAAAAAATAATTAATGGATAAGTGTTAAAGTTTTTCTACTTTCAAAAATATGGGGAAATCTGAATGTTGGATTGTGCTTCTTATGTTAGGTATTGTTGTATTGGTGTTAGATAAGGAAGAAAACTATGCAATGGAGATATATTTTAAAAGGAAAATTTCATTTGGATGCGTAAGAATATATTTCAGTGTTTCAGTATGGCTTATGAGTTTTAATGCAATTGTTTTTACAATAATCAGTCTTTTACAACTGTAATCTTTGTTTCTAGCTACATATTGCACTAAACAAGAGAGTAATGGATGATTTCCAGTGGGTACCCTGTGCCTTAGGTTCTTCCTGTGCAAGCTGGAGAGAAATACTTATTTCACATACACTGCAGAAGCTTAATTCATTTATATTTGGATGATGTTTTTAGCTCTTTGGATAGAAGGGCAAATATTCATATTTCAAACTCACATTGAAGAAAGAACACTTTAAAAAATCTTTTTTCTCTGTAATTTGTGATCTGTTGGAAAAGACTTTTCTCCTAAGCAGACAGAAGGTAATGGGTCTGTGCTATTGCAGCCCATCAGCGGGAGCTGAGGCTGCTAACTGGCTTATATGGTGAGAACCAACATTTTGCATCTGTAGCACAGTGAGGATGTTGAATAAATACTTTATAGAGAGATGTGAAATGTTAACAGTTGCCGCTCCAAGTCTGCTGTAGTTTGTATTGCTAGGAGTATTTTGTAGTTCAATTTGGTGGAAATAGTACTAATGGACAGAAATTTAAACAAAATTGTGCAAAGAACTGTTATGCAGATTTCTCCCTTTGTTTTTTTCTTTTTGAAACTGCCCCCTGAGCAACTTTCTGACACCAGAACCTTCTAACATCTCTAAATGTTACTGACAGAGAAAACAAACAACACTGTCACATTTGGAAAGTCAAAGCAGAAAAGCGTCTCATTTGTAGAGCGATTCATTTCGATTTTCATCTTGCTGCTGTCACTGAGGATACATGAACAACAGCAGTTGGTATTATCAGGAGACCTAAGCAGACCTGTTTCGTTGGCTGACTTGACAGCTGTTCCGTGAAAGAGATTCATGCTCACAAAATCAAAAAAGTATGAAGACCAGATTTTCTTTTTAACCCTTTCTTGGCTCACTGTACCTGGGTTATGCTTTAATAAAAAATCAAAAGGAAGGATCAGGTTGCTGTGGAAGACAGCAGAGGGATTTAGTTTAGCAAACTACCCCATGTGTCCTGTGTAGCACTCCTTGAAGCAGCGTCTCTGACCTTGTTTGGATCTGCACAGGCATCTGGGGAAATTAAACACAAAGGCATAATTCCCCTGTTACTGCGAGCAGCACGTAGCAGGGAAGAGGTTTACATTATTCTCCTGAATGCTCCATTTCTCAGGCAACCTGGATCTTTTGTCAAGCAGCTTCTTTTCCTTTAAATCAGCAAATATGCAAATATTTAAATGTTTTAAAAACTATATTTCCTTTTAGTTTTCTTCACAGTTTTGAAAGAAACATTATTTCCACAGATACTATTGCCAGGCGGTTGTGTTTTCTAAACAGTAAGGATCTCCTATTATAGTGGTTTTAACTTGGCTGTTTTGAGATTTGGTTCCTGATACAGCATCTGTCTGCATGCTGACCCCTTGATACCAATGTGATTTATGCAGTAGAAAAGTTTGCCTTGCAGTTACTTAGCTGAGAGGAACTTTAATACCCGTTTGCTTAATACAAGTGGTACTGATTGCACTGCACTAACATGCATTGGTGACGCATTTCATTTAGCTCCTGCTGCAAAACTCTGCAAGTTTATCATATGTTACCATGAGGTGTTGTTGCTGTGAATTGTTATAGTCAGTGGGAAATAAAAGACTGTGAAAATGAACCTCCATGAGAAAGTAAAACTGGTTATAAAACTGTGCTCCATCACAATTATGTATGCCTCACCAGTTACCCTAGAAAGATGTCAGATTTCAGTGGGTGTTCAGTTAGGGACGCGGAGTTTGGTTCGGACTACATCGAAGACAAAATGTAAAATAACTGCAATGCATTAATGAAACTGAGGCAGTTCCTTCCAGTTAGCTCAGCCAGTGTTCCGGGGCACCTCTTTTTCCAAGTCTTTTGAAAGGCGCTATCCCCCTACTCAGAGGCTGTGGGGCCCTTGTTGTGGTCAGGCACAGGTGTGGTGTGGTAACTGGTTTGGTCTACAGTCATTTCACTGTGCTTAGGGTTAGTCATTTTGAATGAATCACATATTTATCTGGGACCAGTGACTTGGATTGCCTCTGTATAGATCAAATTATTTCATTAATTATAGATACTCTGTTAAGGCTGTAACACTGAAGTCTAGAAAAGCTCTTTGAAGATCATATTCAGAGATTTTGTTGGCCCTTTTGGATTTTCCTGTGCTGGGATGTGTGTTAACAATGGCATTTGCTTTCGCAGTCGGATATGAAAACAAGCCTCAGTGTACTTTATCTACCAACATGAATATGAGCACAGGCTTTGCAGTGCAGTGGTGAGATCCATCTGTCTAGCACAGAAAAGCACAGAATCACTTTACTCATTGAATATTACCACTAAAAGCCACGGACAGGACTGCCCTTGTTAGCAAATGCTGTTTCCATTAGTATGTGTTTACAGAACAAGACTATTAAATATGTATTAAACACTTTTCTGGACAATATATGGCACATGCATATACTTGTAAGGAGAGGCAGATGACACTCGTTTGAAATGATGTTTATCAGTCAGGAATCCATTGCTTGTGAGCCACTGAAGCCATGTTAAATACTGCCCTTTTTTCACTGGACATGTTCTGTGTCTTGTATAGCTATTCCCCAAAACATACTCAAACAGAAGAGCTCAAACTAATTGAATTACTCTAGATGTCTAATACAGTACTTACATCTTGTCATGCTTCCACTGCTGCCAGAAGAAAAGAGAGGAAAGGAATGACAAAGAGCTCTTCTCTCAGACAGGGTTCTCAAGCTTTGTTACCAGTTCATAGCACTGGAACTTGATTTTTGCAATTAGCTGAAGGCTGCAGCCAGTTTATTTTTACTGTAGATGGGTATAAGCAAGAGTCTTCATCTTTTATCATTCATTACCAAGCAATCACACTGTACAACTAGTTGCTTTCCATTGCAAGCCTTATCCTGAAAAGTGTTGCTGAGCACCTGAAAGCTTTAATTTATTAGGTTGTTCAGGACATGCAGTGACTTTAAACAGTGAATGGATGTGTTCAGATGTAGTGTCATATTATTATCTGCTGTATAAGACCTAACAATGAAGTTGAAATATGAAGGATGCAGAAAGGGAGGGAAACAAAACTGCTGGTTGATTTTAGAAAGCTATCTTTTCAAAGTAAGCCTCAGCTTAGTTTTCCAGAGGTGCCGCTACGTACAAAAGTAATTCACCTAAGTTTTTTTTAAGCATGTAAGCAAAGCTAATTACTTACTTCAAGCTTAGCATGCATGGAAGTGCTTTGCTAAATTCAAACCTGCAGTCAGCCATTATCAACTTTATGCTTTGCTATGCTTTTTTCTCTAGGTTTAAGTGCTCATCACAGTTTTTTTCAGCCCAGAGACTCTTGGGAGAGTTTATCTGTTGATACCTTAACTGACCAAGTAGCCATAACAAGTTTTTTACAACCTGTGAATTTCAGCAGAGGGAGGGGACAGTCTGTCTGTAGTTAACCGCAGCACATTCTTCATTTTCCAGGGAGTGATATCTTTTTTTTTTTTATCATTTAAACACAGGCAAGACTATTGGTTATAAGTTCTTCTGTGTAAAGAGCCTGTGTGTGCATATACCTCACCCAGACACATGCACAGTAATTGGCACAGTCCTTGGTTTACACATTGGGTAGAATGAAGGACTTGATTGTCTTACTGAGATTGTAATATTTGGTAGCAATTGAGTCTAGATGTTTTAAACAAGGCTGTCTCTTCCAACTCTTTTTTAATGAATAAATTATGAGTTAATTAATTATGTGATTTTATCCCATTTCCTCTTAAAAGCAGTCCTGCTGAGATTTTAACGTGGCTACAGTGAAGTCTAGGTGTTTTAAACAAAGCCATCCCTTCCAACTCCTTCTTTTTTTATTAATAAATTATGAACCAATTAATTACCTTTTTCATATCCTCCCTGAAAACTACTGTGCTAAGTCAATCGTATAAATACTTTGTCATATGCTTCTGGTATTCTGAATAGTTTGATACTGAGTCTCTGAATTTTTGTAATCTATTATAGAATTCTAGAATGATTATATTATTATTATCAGGAAATAGTACAGATCTGTGTCTCCTTGAGAATATGATTTGCTCAGGAAGAGCTTTCATATTATTTGATTTGCATAGTATGAATTAAGATTTTAAATTCCTTTTATACCTGTTTTTGTAGTATTTGTTGTATCACATAATGACTACAGACATAAGACATTAATCTATTTTTTCTGATAAAATATATTAATTTTAAAACTTTAGGCATCATATATCGCATGAGATGGTGAACTTGGATATGTATCTATAAGCAGGGACCGAAGAAAGAAAAATTAAAAAATGCTTAAGTTGGCTGAAAACAAATTGCAAAAGTTGAATAAGCAATACTTCATTAGCATTTGTGTAAAATGTTTACCTAACTTCTACTATCTCTATGTATAACACCTGTAGGATCCACCACTTTGGTTCTCCTACAGTGAAACAAAGCTGTTCTGTGAAATACATGAATTAGAAATTATTTGTTTTCTGAATCTTGTTTTCTCATCTGTTGTCCTTTAGTACTGTTTAAACACAACCAATTTAAATATGTGCTGTAGTCTCTGGTTTAGTGGTGATGCAAATCTTGACTGTATGAAGCAGAGAGTAACTGGTGGAAATATTTCTCATTCTGCTATTCTAGCAGGCAGTTGTCACTGGGGCTGGCTATCAGCTGGCCCTGACCTCTGCCTCAGGATGAAAACTCCAGCCATATTGCTTTCGACTGGTTTATCAGGATCAGACGTTTGGGCAGCAGAGGCTGCAGGAGTAGGGATGAAACGGCAGAAGGGAAGGGAAGGTCTGGAGGTGACGTAGTGTCCCTGCAGCCCTGCTTGCAGGCAGGGACGCACAATCTGGATGCTCCGGTGCAGGGAACAAACAAGGAGCAGGTGTTCTGCAGAAGGGCTGTTGTGGAACAGGAGGGGTTTGATCTGGCTTGGTATTTGCATTTTCTGGAAAGTTTCCTCCTCAGCAGTGGCAGCACCAGAACAGTATGACTGGGCAGAAATTATATGTTAGCAAAACAATGAAACAGCTCTCCACTGGTTTTTTGTTTCAGTTTTGAAGGTGAATATGAGAATTTGCTTTCGGTATTTTCAGAAAGTTGGAATCTTCTTTTTTTTTTTTTTCTTCAGAGAACGGCATGAGTGTAATGCAGTTAGTTGGGGAGGGCAAGCTAGCTAAATGAATCAAGCCATAATTTCAGAAACATTGGTTCCTGAAGGTGAAGCCTGGGAGGCTGAGAGTCTGCAAGGCACCTCCAGTGGCATTGTTATTTCCCTGTTTTCTGAGAGAATGCCTAGTAAATTAAAAAGCTGTAACGTTAATGCTTGCTGATGGTTTCAACTACTCATATTCTCAGTCTCTGCATTGAATAGGAAAGGAGGAAATAATAAAATTAATTTATCGCTTAATACCTACGTGCACTGTGCTACATTTGCCACAATGCAAAAGTTCTGCACTCAAAGGAGTAGAAAAATTAGATATTTAATGTGTTGGCAGGGGAGTATATGCAGCTAACACATTATAGATCTTGTTGAGCCCTTTGCCATGTCACAAAAAAGCAGCACAGTTTCAGTTGGAGATCACTGATCTTTCGAGCATATAAAATTTGACATAAATCCTTTTCCAAACTGATATTCTAATACTTCAGTTCCTATGGAAAGCCTGTGCATTTTCAAAAAGTAGGACAAAGCAATAGAATCTATTACCCACTTGGTTTATTAAATGTGATTCTTGCCTGTAAATCTAGAATATTGATATTTAATTATGTTTGATCGTTATAAATGCCTCTGTCCTTAAACTAATGCTAAAAATAGAAATGCCTACTGAAAATCTCAGAATAGGCTCTAGTAGCTCAAAAAAAAAAATCACAAAATACTCTGTGCAACTCAGTTCTAGGGGTTTATCAGCTGAAATGCAAGTTACTGTTAAAACTTGTAGGATAACACGGTAATAAATAGAGAACAGGTGGGAAAAGACATCCTGCGTCTGATGATTACATGTGTTATAGTAGCAATTCAGAGATTACTTTAATAATAGACAAGGCTGCAGCCTGCTGAGCAGATGTATGACGGTATGTCCTTGACCATGCACAGAACATGCCTAAGCATCTTGCTGCAGTTCTAAGCTTCACGCAAGGACAGTTGGCTGCTAAAAATAACTGAAATGATAACAAACTAAAATATTAATATGTTGTGGGATGCAATGATTCCGTGCACACTGAACAGCACTGCCATGCAAATTATAAATTTCCAGAAGGAGACTAGAGAAT
The DNA here is from genome assembly GCF_034619465.1 of Leptosomus discolor. Taxonomy (NCBI): domain Eukaryota; kingdom Metazoa; phylum Chordata; class Aves; order Leptosomiformes; family Leptosomidae; genus Leptosomus; species Leptosomus discolor. The sequence goes on along the minus strand of NC_141398.1, from coordinate 50,677,734 downwards.
TAATTCTCATATTGCCACATTGAAATGGCTTAAATATGCACCAAAGTTATTTTCGGTGACCAGACAATTGCATCCTGTATGGCTTTCTGAATGTCAACTGACAGCCTGCTACAGGAGAGTGCAATGCAATCATTTTTGGGCTTGAGCCAGGCATATCAATCGAATCATGGCTCCTCCATAGCAGCAAAGTGAAAGAAATGCAGAATGAGCATGTCATTTTATATTGAACAGAAGGCTAAGAGTTTAATGACTGTTCAGGGACCTCAGGCAAGACTTCCATCAACATAGTTAGCCACTGTTGTTTTCAAAGGAGCCATGAAGTAAACACTAAAGCTGTAAGAATTTACTGTGTGTCCCTTGGCCTATGTGAAGGCTGGCAGCATGCCTACACGTGCTGTTTGTTAAATATAACAGAAAGCCTTTCTTTTGTACATACCACTTGTGACATTTATGAAAATTGGGATCCCTAGTTAAATTAATTTTAGGTTTTTAGAAGGTTTCCTAATGCTACTGATAGACCTTTTACATGACTGGTACTTGTGTCTTCTGTCCAAAGTTTTAAGTCAGAGTGACATTGCTGTCACGTGGTAAAAAGTGTGAGGGAGTTCTTCCTTTGGCCTTAAGCACATAGACCAGGAAACAGTTGAGCTTGTTTAGTACATCAGATTGCATTTAGGCAAGGATTTAACTGCTGAAAAAAAACAAGCAAAAGAAATCCATCGATATTATAATCTGTGTTGCATTTGGAATTGCTCATTGATAGAGAGGTCCGGGTAGCAAGGATTGCATTTCTGCAATGAAAAAGCTACAGCATCCTCGAGGTTCATGATGCCAGCTGAAACCAGCTCATGAACTGTGCCAGGTGTTCCTTATAGACAGGCACAGAGGTGTTAACTTAGAGCAAGATCAAATAAAACCCATGAAGAGGATTACTTTCATCCTTATGTATCTATATGTGAGGAGAGGGAGATACAGGTATATATTTAGTTGACAAATAAGCTATCTTTGATCTAATTGACTGTATGATAACAATGATTCCTATTCTCAATAGATTTACACTTTCTTTAACAAAGTACAAGCAGTACATTTAACATGAACACCTCTAGTAGTTTATTACTCTTTCAGCACGTGTGCAATACTGTCTGCAAAACAATGCTTTGTGTAGAAGACTTAATTAGCCAAAGAAATCAAGCAGATAACTAGCCCCCTAGCTTCCAGCAAGGACTTCTTTGACAGATTTACAGTAACTGAAGATCTGATCCTATTATTCCTAATACGTCAGGTAAATTTTAAACTAAATCTTCTGATGTAGGTTCAAACAAGAATGCCTGCTCCATAAATAGCAGCCCAAAATACGTTCTTGTGTAAACAACTATATGAAAAAGGCAACTGGCTGACTCGGTGTGTGACTGAGTTAGGGGTGGGGATGAACTTGTCTGAGCAAAGCGGTAGTTGCAGTGCTGTGTGCCTCACCAACTGGGCAGGAATCTTGCATTTCTTAATGAAAATTGAATTCAATCCATTGCTTCCTATGACATGTCCTCCCTAGGTTACAAACCTAGTAAAAGATAAACAGATGTTAGGGATGGGTGTCAGTGGTACAACTTCAGATCTGAGTTGGCACTACTATGCTGCTGAGGGGTTTCAGACTCTCCTTTTGCCTGGTTTCTGTGGATTAACCAGGTACATACTGTTTGCAGCCTGCACTTCCAACTCTGAACTTAAGGTGAATTCCATCTTCCAACTGATCTACCCAGCTATATTTAGGTGGCAGTCAGCAGCATAAACATTTTGGATTGATCTGCTCCAGATAATGTTTTATTTATTATTTGGCCATTTAATAGCAGAACAAATATGCTTATTCACTGTCTTTTTCACCAATAGCCTTTTTGCAAAGCTTGAAGATAGGAAAATCCTGAAACCTATTTCTCTTGGATCGTTTAACAGCTCAGGGCTTGATCCTGTAAGCTGTAGGTAGTAAAAAAGCACAGCTAAGCCACTGGTAGGATTAAGGAGCATGCTGTATTTATCTCAAAGAGCAGTAGTAGAAAGTTGACATTAAAGTCTGGTGTGCTACTGGAGTCTGAGGATACTGCGGCCTGCCTAAGTCATCATGAGCCACAGGGCTGTAGCGGGAGGGACAGTATTTCACTGTAATTGCTACTGGCGTGGTTGTAGTCAGCCCTTCTGGCAGGCTGGGCTCCCACTTTCCTTGAAGTCCAGTCCTTGCTCCTTGACAAACCAAATTTTTTAGGCAGCAGCAGGGGAATCTCAAATCTGTAAGGACTGGTTCAGTCTGTGCATCCTTCCTGCATCTGTGCTGCTCCTTCCCCTGGTGGGCCCACTAATTCTGACATTCCCACTCACCAGCTCACTGCACTGTGAAGCACCGGGTACTTTTCTCTGTGCTCAAGGCCTGAGCAAACTGTTACATGACAGAGCTCAGCTTGGCAGGTGGTTTTAATAATAATAACAACTAGGATGATGATGATGATGATTATTATTATTAATGATAATTATAATCATCATCCTAGTTGTCCTATTTTACACATTATTTTTAAAATTTGTTTCAAAGCATGAGTTGTTTTCCAAATCACTTGCTTCTGCAATCAGGTGATTATGTGAGTAGTTCTCATTTTTCATGAAGTAAGTGTTCTGCCCTCATATTAACAGAAAAATATTAGAGATGACTATAGAAAAAAGCTGTCTACTATGTTAAGGTTAGCCAAATAAATACAAAATAATTTTAAAATCTTGTAAATTGATACTGTGAGTTCCAATTGCCTTCAAATGTTGATGCTACAGGTTATTTATCTCTTCAGCCAGAATTTTTAAATGAAAACACTGAATTAAAAAGAGCTTTAGAAGAGTAGAAGCCGAAATATACCCCAATACCACAAGAGAGAGAAAAATCTTTACAATGAGGGAGGAAGGGAGAAGTGTAGGTATTATTTCTTTGCTTCTGTTTCTCACAATTCTTAGTCTGTTTACATGGAGATGCTTTTCTGTCCATCTTATATCACTCCGTAGTGTATTAAGTATAAAGCAAATACTCACATTAGGTCACTGATTTCCACGGGAGTAGGCACATGATTAAGCTCTAGCATGTATGACTGCGTTTGCAAAATCAATGTTTCAGGCAAAGTCTTTCCAAAAAGATCCCTGCAATCTGGTGTTAGATAATCATAGATGTGCTGAGGATATAGCACTTTAGAAGGTATGGAAATGGATTTGAAGCCATATGAAATACACTTCACATTCCCTGAAGTCACGTCTTTGCTGGATAAGAAAATGCAGGAGGCTGACAGGCAGTAACCTCCCAGGCAGGTCCTGGTGGGTTGATGCTTTAAGGGTGGTGTAGGAATCGCTCTGCTGCAAGTATATGCAGCAGACTTGTCAGTGGTAGGTAGGGGGGAGCTCCCAGTCCCAGGTGCTTTTGGCAGAAGGTTAAGAAAAAATGTTATGATGGCAACAGAACATGTGTCAGAAACTTCATTGCTCTTCTATAAAGGAAAGTGAGTGCTCCTGAAACCAGATGGTAATCCCAGGTATCAGTGGAATGTAGTTTTCGTGCACATTTAATCTGGCCATCTTTCATTAAAGCCTAGTGCTAAACTGGGTTTGCTGCATATATCTGGTCAGCTCATGGGCTGCTCGGAAATGAGTAGACCCTCAGTGGGACAGGAAATCATGTGCAGTGATGCCTGGTTAGAGGATCTGAGAGAGGCAGTGGACTAAATTGTGTACAGCAATGTGGTTCCACTGATGTCACAGATTTAATGTATTTGCTACAAATTGCCCTTCTGTTTTTTTGGTTTGGTTTTTTTTTGCAGTTCTACAGATATTGTAAACTTAAATGGGCTTGTGTACAAAACCTGAATTATATTGTAGAATAGTTATTATCAACCCAGAAATGCCATCATGGAATTTGAAAGGATTGAGAATCCCATGTGGGGAGATCCCAGGCTTCATAAATTTAGGGAATGGCTTTTCAATCCTTTACATTTGTGTATACCTTCTATTGACTTCATTAAATACAGGGAAGTAGCAAAAATGTCTGTTCATTAAATAAAACCTGTAAGTAATGTCTGAAGATTCCAGGCTGTTCTATGAAAAAAAATGACATTATGTGAGCCTTACTTTTGGTTACATTAACGCCCCTCTATACTTTCTGGCAATTTACATGGACTTTCCCAGGGTATAAATTATAGTGGAAAAGCATAAACGAGAATCAGACTCCATGACATTAAGCAAACTAAACTTGATAGCTGTGTTAACTGATACATTTTGCTACACTTGAATGCCTCCTTTCTCTTTTTCCTTTTATTCTGAAGAGCACACTAAAGCGGGCACAGGTAGAGAGCATTTTATGCAGCCTGGGTGGGATTTTCTTGCTTGCCTGTCCTCCAAAGGCATTTCTTTTTCTTGAGAAAATAACTACTACTTCACATACATTTTAATTTCATGGATATTCAGAGGAAGCACTTACATTACAAACTGTAATCTAAGGAATGAATGAAACATGCTGCTCTGCCTTATCACTCATGCAGTTCCAGAAAATCAAGAGAAGTGGCAATAATATTAAAAAATCAATTTTGATTAAAACAAAAAACCTGAAAGCTGATAAAACTCAAGGCTTGTAAGTTTAATTTCTTTCTGTAAACTGATTTCAGGTGTTTGCAATGAATGAAGTCATGTATTTGTAAGTAAATATTCTATTACAGTAATGTAGCAAAAAGAGAAATGTATATGGTAACTAGCATTAAAAGAACTGGAAGCATATTTTCAGTGCTAAACTTGTGCTTTTAAAAGCATGTACATAGCATGATATGTACTGTCTCCGATAATATTTAATTCTTTGATGCTTTTTGTATTAAATTAATAACACTGTGTGATTTGGGCGGCATAAAAGAACATACAGCTTCATTTCAAAACAGAATAATCCATGTACTCACTGCAGTGTTTTATCTCTAAAACCTCTGGAAGGTGAGTTGCCAGATAATAAGTAGTAGAGACTGTAACATCTTAGGATGCTGCTACCTCTTATCTATTTGTTTTTGTTTGGTTACATCAGGCATTTCCATGTTAAATCAGTAATCTCATCTCAAAGCACCTTTATTGGTGGCTTAAATTAAGGCAAGTTTAAACTAACCACCAGGTATGGCTGGGTTGACTCCAGACTGCCATTGCCTTCTTTTGTCACATGATTCTTTTGCAACCAGGAACTGGGCTGATTCAAGCAGCTAACCTTGGTAAAAAGATGATATATCTAGGAGGGTGAAGCAGCTAGAGAAACTGAGTTGGACTTGTTATAACCCAGGGAAAAAGGTTATTTTTCATTTGTAACAGTTCTGTAAACAACTGTCTGACTTTGCATTGAAAATGAAAATTCATTAAATTTTTTTGGCCAGCCAAAATGTGGGAAGAGTGATCTCTGGTAGAGAGGCAGAAGCATGGATTTCATTGGGATTAACTTCCTAAACTGAACTGCAGTCTTGGCTTCAGATTTATTCTTGCAAAATACATTATTTTCACAAAAGTACATTCAAAATATTTGGTCACACTAACAAACAATCATAGGATTACAAGGTAGAAACAAAGATTTTTTAGATTTTTTTTCTTATTTTAAAAATTGTAATAGGCTACATACATGTTTCCCCTCCGGTTTATCAAACACGTGGATATGTAAACTATGCCATTTCCATAGTTTGAGTTCTTCAGAGTTATTAAATTAGGTTGCGAATGTCCGTATCTATAAGCAACCTTGCTTTTATCCCTGCACAGTGTTACTTGAGTCCTTAAGACTTGAAAGAGCCCTATGCACATGATTCCACAGTACTGTATGCCATCTTCATAAATGGAGTTTGCTAAATAAGAATTATTATAATTAAAATGGCATTTTTGTAGAACGATTGCTATGTGTCATTTACTCAGAATTGGAGAAATCTGATGCCAACCATACTAGGCATGCTGCTAGCCTTCTGGTGCCTCATGAAACAGTCCCATAGGGTTCTATCTAAGACACTCCTGGTAAAGTCATCCAGAAATATGAATCTGTAATCATGAGAAGCAGTTTAATCCAAGTTCATAAATGTCAGATCTTCCAAATTAATGTGCATGCTGTGGGTCGCACACATTCCCATATGCTTAACTTGTGTGTGCCAGTACCAGAAGGGAATCCATCCTGCGTGTTCCTATACCTAATGGGCACCCTTTCCTGCAGACATGCACGCGCTGACATGTGGCATAGAGGTACAGAATGGTATTTTGCATGTTTAAATTAGCTTCATGCATTTTCAAAACTGCTCAGAGCAGAGGCAGTATTTAAAAAAAAATTTAAAAGATACTTCCTGTCCATAAATTGTAATTTTGAATTTAAAAAAAGGAAATATTATAAAATCTTTTCTGTATGTGAAGTCTTACTGCTGCTTGGCTGTGTCATCCAGCCAGTCTCCAGCACACATCCCCATGTTAACCAGAGGGGAGTTCTGCTTATGAACAGGCACAGTTAAGCTCATAATTATAAATACATGACTAGAGGCTCTGAATTTACAACCAGCTTGACTAAAGTTGGACTCCTAAATCCGTACTCCTTCATCTAAAGAAGTGTTCTGATTTAAAAAAGTGCGGTTTTGTTCAGTGGGGATTGTTCAGAAGAGGAAGTGCTCTGTATTTATGTGTGAAACTATCATGTTTGTATGTAGAAAAATAATGTTGCATTGATTTTTTTCTTTTGTGGGTTTTATTGGAGGTTTCATTGGCAAAAAAAAAAAAAAAAAGAAAACAAAACTTCTGAGGGACAAAATCTAGTCTTTGGTTGTCCAAATCGAGTTACCTTAGAAATAAAATGCTTTTGTCGAAAAAAGGTTTTAACCCATTCTGTTCACCAGTTTAGATAATAAAATGATTTATTTAAAGGTTCAAGAATATGTTTAAGGAACAAAATTGATACTTTAGCTTGTCTCAGGATCCTGTATAGCTTAGCAGCCAATTAATACTGCTTACTGAAATTGTTACCCTCCACTCTTCTGCTAGTAACAGCCACAGTGATTTGAGCCACTGGATTTACACAAAATAATTAAAATTTACATCTTCACAGATACTGTTGCATAGTTTTAATATTAATTTGATGAATGTAATCGCTAAGAATGAGGCTTATCACTGAAATACCAATAGAATTTTTGGGGTGTTGCTAAGTGGTATTGTAACTATAGGGTTTGGATATAAACTGTTCTTGTGTGTGAGAGGAGGTAATGGCTTATGAAAATGCATTAACCTTTCACACCAGGCTGTGAGACGATGTATACTCACCTCACTCCTGTAGGGTACCAACTTCTTCCAGCAAAGATCACCTCCATTTCCGTAGAAGGGGAAAAGATTGTAAAATCAATAAAATCATTATGGTTGTAGCTAATCTATTTTAAAGAAATCCTTGAAAGCCATGTGCATTATTAACACAATAAGATAGCTCTGTGCTTATGGGCTTTGCTGCCAGTCAGCTTCCCAGACACAAATTTAACCACACAAACCCTCTAGTCTGCAAAGTGTCTGACAAGTGTTTACATGTTAACATTCATTAGAAGACTCGGTCAAGCAATTCATGCTTGATTAATTGATTATTCCATAGTGACAGTTCATTTTTTGAAATAGCTGCCAACCTGAGCAGGACAGTCAGACCAATGACAAAAGACATTGATGGACAAACACTGGACTTACTGAATAGCTGCTAGAGTGACAGACCGGCATGTACAGAGTTTAATCAATGCCTCAAAGACATGGCAACACTATAAACACTGGTTATTTCTTTTCTGTGCATTTATGAATTGTTAATACAGTCAATACATATTAGCTTCATTTGTTGTTTGGTTAAAATGCAATTTGAACTTTCCAAGTTAAGAGTTGCCTTAATATCAGTTTTTGTATGGGGAAATTTATGAGTCCTTACAGATTTATAAGGTTTTATTGATGGCTAGGAAGCCAAGCATAATTTCTGAATTTGTTTATTCCAGCATTACAGAATTAGCAAGAGTTGACATTGCAGGGCTTATTGAATAAATTCATTTCCTTGGCACTGTGTGCATTTTGAATTTTCTTGAGTTAAGCCAGAAAAAGTGGATGCATCAGCACAAGCTAGTTAATAGCAACTGCACTGCAAGAGGATTTCAAGCTAGAGCAATGCAAGGAAGAAGCTCTAAACCAGAGCGAATTATCCACAGACAGTAAGTGTGTTAGAACAGATCATCCCTTGCCTAGTGGTACTGAAGTCCATTGAGTTACCCAAGAGACAAGTTTGGCCCAGTATTAATTTGCAGCAGATGTTTGACTAACTAATTATTTGAAAGAGCTCGAGTGTATTGCAATATAATTACCTGATAGTGCAGTGTACTGCTTTCAAAGCTTGTTTTTGTCTTATTCTTACAGTAGAAACAATAATGCAAAAGTCATGGTGTAAGTTTTCTGATCACTTGGGTTTCTAAGTGTAAAGAAACAAGAATCCCAAATCATCAAATGATTGCAGCTTACAAGTGAAGTCAGAAACTGACTGATCCTGTGACCTAGCCTATGGACAGGCATTATTTTGAGCCTTGATGAAACAAATATTCAGAGAGCTGCTCTTTTCGCATCACCCACCTCCATTCCTCTCCCTCCTCAATATCCTTTTTCCTTACACATTATATGTGTAGAGTGACAGGGCAGGACTATGCTGATGCAGCAAAGGTGCTTCTCTGTTCCTTCTGGATCCCTTGCTACTGGGAAGCTGCCCAGGGAAGCTGCTATAGCTCTCGTTATTTTGACAGCCCTGCCTAAAGATTTTTCCTCTCCTAGAGTCGGTAAGAGTCACCATGGAATTCAGTTCCAATTTCCACTACCATTCCTGTTGTCTTGTGAATTCCAAGAAGATCTCTTGAACTGATCCTAAGGCTTGGTGATTTCAGCAACAGGCTGTAGGAGCGAGTCTTCTCTGTGCATCTCACTTTTGCACCACCGTGTCACACATTTCTGTTCTGTTTGAACCCATCGATTTCTGGTCTTTGTCCTCCCACTGTAAGCTGTTCTGGGTGTGACTGTCATGCCACAAACAAATTCAAATGAAGAACAGGGCAGAGGCATCATGCTGCATCACATTTTATCTTCTGAATTATGAGATTGTTTGGGAGTCACAGAAAGACAATTTGATAAAGAGAAATTAAAAACAATTTACTTCTTTGCCAAAGTAAAAGGAGCTTTGTAAGAAATATGAGTGCTTGGGGGTTAGGGCATAACCTGTCTTTTATTGATGAGAATATTGAAGAAACTTTGTCTGATAGTAGTTTATTCCATAGCAGACTACCTTGCTTTTCCCTCTAAATCATGTCATACTATCCATTGCTACAGACATGATGTTTTAAAGGATAGATGGGCTGCTGATTGGAGACACCATGGCAATTCCTATGCTCCTATTAACAGGCTGCTGACATTTCAGTGACAATTAGCAGGCAAATCCTATTACAGGAATAAGATCACCTAATCCTCAACTCTGGTACATGCTATTCACTATGATAGGTGTTTAATTATAAGGCTTCTCCAGGCTACAATACTTTGTGCAAAAACGCCCAGGAAATAACAGAAATTGTGTTAGAAGACTTCACTTAAAAATGACAAGTTAGACTCCTGCTACTTCAAAATTATTACTCCAACCCTTTTAATTGACATAACTACTTTCCTGTGCTGTTCAGCGTGGCTTTTTACAACTTGTGGTAATGTAGGAAAGCCAGCAAGGTCTGAAGTGTCACTAGCAATTTTCCTCTCTGCTGCATTTTTAACTTGTTTACAAAGGTAGAAAGAAGAAAAAGATACTTGGAGAGAGCCCACCAGGTACATTATCCACTCAGTGGTTTGATCCTTTTAAACTTGTTCATTAGGTGTAGCGAAGAGAGAGAGAAACATTGCAGGAGTGAGTGCAAGAGAGCCTGGCTGCACACTGTAATGCACTTGGCCATTAAACAGCCCATCACTGTGTTCCAAGAACCCTTCTCTTGGTGTTGCAGGTTCCTGCATGCTGGAGAGTGTGGGTAGTTACTCTGCAATGAGGAAATCCAGGCTTTATTTAACAGTAGGTACTGTCTTGGAGCTTCTTGTTAGAGTGGTTTTTATCTGCCTTTCTAGTAGGAAAAGGGCTAACTCAAGAAAGGTGAAATCTAACCACGATAAAATGAGTTAAGGGCAAACTGTACTTTCTGTTTAGTTGAAGCATAGAACAATTTCCATGAAGGATGATGGTACATATTAGAAGAATCCCTTCCACTCATGTATAAGCTGTCTTTGGACATGTGTAGTTTGCATAATAAATCTTGTACTTTGTCCCCTGTATATTTAACTAGCCCTTCTTTATGTGACTTTCTACTCTTCAATATTTGAAGTTTTGCAAAGTGTTTGGCACTAGCATAAATCTGATACCTGTAGAGTTACCAGTTAAAGTTTACTGGTGGGAGATTAAGATCTTTTGTTGTTGTTGTTGCTGCTGCTTTGGAAAATGCCACCTAATGGTCTACGTACAAACCTTGACTGTGCAAGCAGAATTTGGCCTTAAAGGCTGCACCACAGTGTTAAGTTAGTGTAATGTTACTAAGGACTCTCAATATCAGTGTATTTTAAAATCTGTTCATTATAATTTCTGTTTCACAGAGCTAGAATGACTGCTGTGAATCTCTCTTCCCATGATATACATGCTATTCCCAATCTTTTATTGTACTTAATAGTTCTCTGGATTAATTTAATTGTGAGTTGGGGGCTCAGACTCCTGAAGGTGTGCTGTGTTGGACTGATTCTCTTTCCAGTTACCACAATTAAATCTCAATTACAACAATGAAACAAAACAATTAACAGTCCTTTAAAAATTATTGTTATCCTTTTTCACAAAAATCTATTTATTTTTTTAGCAGCCTCCATTACTCATTTCACTTATTCTTCCCCAAAGCCCAGAGTACACTTTCTCAGTAGCTCTTTCAATTACAAGTATCAGTATTATGATTCTTTGTTATGCTTTGTATTTTGTTATCCCAAGACTATATCTGTTCCTTTTCAATGTTATCTTTAACATCTTTATAACAAAAGTGCTGCAAAAGCTATTGGAGAAAGATCAGTCTGTCTGACAACAACATTCTTTGCAGCATGGTAGATTTTGAATAGAGGCTACCAGCTCTGTTATATGAAGTAGCATTCTCTTTAACAAAGGATGATAAGCATCAGAAGCATCTGGGGAAAACCTCTGATTCAAAGTGCTGCACTGTGAATATGAATTTTAACCAGTAACAGAAAAGCAGAGTACCGTCTTTAGTAAGCTGAGTTCAACTCTGTCGAAGCACGGGCGCTGAAGGAACTGATAAGTACTTGGGACACAATCCAAAGCAAGTCAATGGAAAAGTTCCCAGTGACTTCAATGGTCTTTGAATCAGGTTTTCTAAAGCTATTTTTAAAGCACTCATTTATGCCAGTCTTCACCTGTATCAGGAGCTAACATAATCGTTGAACAAATTAGCTATGTATGTGTATGAGTGAATAAAGCAATCCTAGAAAGATCCATGTGCCCAATGCACCTAAAGGTTGAAAGCAGAAGTGTTGTAACCTGCCGGACTGACCACTGATGCTTTTGGCTGTTGAAGTGGGAAGGCTCTAATTTGCCTGTAGGATTGCTAGATACTGTTCCTGTCTAGTCACTAGCTCGCTTCCCTAAGGGCTTGCAGTGTTCTCTGGGCAGAGGAACAGTGGCTGAACCGAACTACAGCTTAAAGGATGAGGTTGCTGTCAGCTGTAGGAGAGGCTATGTGCATTACTTCTGCATCCTTTTTTGAGGAAGCTGAATTTTAAACCAAACTGGTGATTCTGAAGCTTTGGTTATTTCCCCAGATATATCTTTCCCTTTCTGTTGTTTCAAATATATAAATAAATATTAGCAGAAGAGATATGAGAGATATATGTTTGCAAGGAGAGTTAAATGTGGTTGCCGTGAACAGCTGGAGTGTATCTAATGTGCTGCTTCTTTGTGTCTAGCCCCCCTGGAATTGTACACAGCACTGCTCACTCCTGGCCTGATGGGTAAGCAGTATGGATAACCACAGGGAGGGGAAGAGAAGAGCTACATGAAGAGTCATCAACAAAAGTTCCCCAAATAAAGACAAAACAAATATTGTGTGGCCTCTGAATGTGGTGCTGCATTTTTTCCCCTTGAAGCTGAGTGAGGCCGCAAAAAGGGCCATCAAGTGCACTGCTGACCGTGCTGCTGCGCTCATCCAGTGAGTTAATGCAACTTTTCAGCAGTGTGGTTATTCGTATCTGGTGTGGAGCACTCCTGGTATTACACACTCAGGAAGGAATGTGTTTTACTTTACTCTCCATTTGGAGAGATAATTTCTGTTTTCTAGTTCAAACCAAATGCATAGCTTTATGTGCATATCTGGTAATTATACCCTTAAAACAGTAGTTTCAACCTTTATTAAGTATGTGGGCCTCTAAAATTATTCTGTGGACATATGGACTTCCTTATATTGAGGTTTGATAGGTGTAAGCTTATTTTTCTAACTTTTTTTGGACCTTTTAGTTACCTTAAAAGCAATCCATGTACTTCCAGGGGTCCACAGATCACACCGAGTTATTGACAGTACTGCACTAAAGTGATTGTGCAGAGGCAGAAACAGGGATGCAGAGCTGTGCTCTAGATCAGCTCCACAGTGTTTCTGAGCATCCAACATCTGGGCTCTTTTTGCAAAAGTAAATTTGACAAATGTGCCTGCAAGGGAGCTCTACAAGACTGTTTATGCACTGCCTCTATTTTTCCTGGGGAGAAATCCCTATATTGCATCTTCAGACTATAGGTATACAATATTCCTAGCTAGAAGCTGTTGAATTTTAAGCATAAGGTTTAATTCCCATGGCTTGTACCCATTGCATGGTAATGTTTTGTTGTGGGAAATAGTATCTGCCAAACCTCTATGTAACATATATTGTGCGTCACTTTGTTTGCCACGTCCAGCAGAAAAGCAGCTGTCATAATTTTTAATTTTACTGCCTTCAAATAACCTTTCCAAATGCTAATTTCCTTGTAATGCATTCTCCAGTCATTTTAAATAGGCCAACGTAAGCAGCATGTAATTTGCAGGTTTGCTTTCTTTTTTGAAGGACCTGAGCTAGAATTTTTTGGTAATAAAACTGATATCTAATTTACCACCCATATTATTCTAATCACAGTAACAACATTCAGTTTGCATAGTGTGTAATCATGCTTTCACATTATTCAAAACAACTTTATATCTGGTGAACTTCTGATATTTTTTCTTTAGTTTCTGTCAGTTATTTAATTGTCTTGTTAACATGGATCATTTGATTTTATATCAGATTAAACTGCAGTCTCAATGGTTCATTTTTGCAATATGCTGTGTTGACAGAAAGGTACCGAGAATTTGAATGGATATATATCTTATTAAATACAGATTTCATTAGCATATCATGTTAATACTCTTTTCAGTTCAATAAATTTCTGCGGCACTTAAAAAATTATTAGCTTCTCTATAAAGCTTTGGATAAACATTTTGAAGTTTTATGTTGGAGTTCATTAGTTTTCACATATGCATGTGTGCAGGAATTTGCTTTAGAAAAATTCCTTTAGAAAGATAATTTTTGGTTTAAAACGACACTTTTCAAATTACCTGTTAGAAGAATAGAGAGTGTTTGCTGGCTGTCCAGTGGGAAAGCTTCCCTTAGACTACAAATGGCACTATCAGATGGCACTGCCTGGGGTATTGATTGTATATAAGCAGTAGTACGGTAGATAAGCTTTGAGTGGTATTGTTTTAAACTCTGATTTATCAGGGCCAGCCAGAGACATGAGCTATTTGGCATTTATACACACCAGTCAAGATACAGCCTCGCTGTGTAACATGCTAACTGCAAAATGTTTGAATAGCTTTTGAGCGTTCATTTTTAAAAAAACAAACTGCAATGTATTAAGTCCAGGACATGCAAAGAATAAAACTGAAAAAGTTTTTTTTTCCCCCTTAGTATAAATAACCTACAAGATAGATTTGATTTGAACAAACATCTTGTGTTACCTTTACCAGCTCTGAGAATCCTGCTGGTATCGGCTGTCTTGTCAAGTTATATTTGACACTCACACCACAGTGGCCCACTGTGAGGACAGAGAGTCTTCCACTTTGCTTTTATTACTTCTTCTACACTGAGGGATTAAACTCCTATCATCTTTAGGACCTGATCTTGCCCAAAGAATTGTGCAATTATTAAATCTGTTGCAGAGAAAAGGAACCAGCTAAATCCATCAGCTCTCTTCAATGAACTCATTAGGCACTACTTAGGCCTGCTGGTAATGGAGAGGGGACATTTTTGTTCCATAAGTTAGAATAGCATAAAGAGATAACACAGCTTGAAAAGGTAGTGTAGAAATGTTTCTGTATATTTTGCACACGTTTTCTGCCTGACCTGGCCACTCCCGCTTTGTGGCTCCAAGCCGTTAGGTCTGGCTTCGACTGGACAGGCTTTCACTAGCCTGTAGTGCATGCTGCCCGGGGCAAAACATCATGGCAATGTGAATGCTGTGCTGAATACTGTATTACAGCAACTGGATGCTGTGACACTTTCTGCCCATGATATTCTCAGACTGCATTGCTTTTCGGCTTGCTGTGGGACACTGGTTTTTCTCTGCGGCAGCAGCCCTGACAGGATTCGATGGTCTTTCCTACCCCGTGACTGCAATCTGCTGTTGAGCAGAGAGTTTGCTTTGATGTGAAGTCTGTATTTATTAGTCTATACCAATTTTTCTCCTCCTTGTGACAGGAACATTATCAGAGAAATGACTTGTGGATTGTCCCATTTTGTGTCTAAAATCCCACTTGGCCACCTGTACCTGGCTTCCAGTTTCCCCTACAGGTGGCCTGCAGCTGAGCCATAGCTGTGGAGAAGATGGACACAGCAACCCAAACACAGCTTTCCAGAAATCTTTGCTTTGTGAAATTCCTGCCAAAGAATGTTTCAACTTATAGATGAAAGAAATAGAGACAGTGTCACGCAACTAGGTTAAGAAAATGCAGTCATTACATGCAACAGATCTAATGAGTGCTTTGTTTAGGGAGCAAAGCCAAAGTCAGGAAACAGAATTGCCTTTTCCCAATGTAACCCTCACTAACATTGAGACAGGGTGGCAAATATTATGCCGGTATCAAGACCAATGTTGCTGTGCTTGCTTCTGATTGCTCTAAATGACTACAAGAAGATGGTTCATCCTGCTAATTAGAGCTACTCTCATAGCAAATAGGCTTTCTCTTGGAATATTAACAGTTTGCCCTTCACTTGAATGTTTTTACAGCATTGATGGTTAGTTGCTAAAAGGACAGGAACTCAGAAACATTTAATTAATGAATATTAAAATATTCAGAATTCTTGAAGTGCTGTCTCAGCAGTTCTTTGTGAAACATCTTTCATTATAGTCAAATGACTATCTGTTTGCAGTGGCATGGGGGGCTGTGATCAAAGTGTCTGAATGCTGTAAAAATGCTTATAAATACATGCACCCTTCTGAACTCAGTAGGAGCCAACATTTGACTCATTCCCCAATTTGGTGAATCTGAAACCTAATTAAATTGCAACAAAAATATGCAAAGATCAAGGGACAGAAGGATGCCTTTGCTACTCGAGGTAGGGACAGGGTTGGAAGCAGCATGCTTGGATGAGGGAGGTGAAGAAGGATGGCAGTGTGCTGTCTGCCATGTCCCTGAGCGGGAGGCTGCAGGCAGCTCAGTCCTGCTCCCCAGGCTGCATCATGTGAGATGTTTAAAAGCTGGAGTTTTTTCCCCCTACCCCAAAATATAAGTAAATAGCCAAAAAAATACAGTGAGGCTGATGCTGCAGAAGTTTCTCCCCAAAGCCCTGAAGTAAAGGAGGCCGAAGGCACCAAGATGACAGCTGTGTGCGGTGAGAGTACTGCTGCTGATCTGCTCAAAATCATTCAGACCAAAAAGGAAAATCTTCTTCACACTTGGAAGGGACTGTGGTGATGGCACATCTAAGACTAATGTGAAGGGTAAATCAAGTACAATTCAGCCTTTGAAGTTGAAGGGGGAAAAGAGTAAAATTCACTCCGTACTGTAGGTCTCTGATTTCTAATCTGTGATTTCATGGAGGAAAGAAATTGTGTTACTGAACTCCTTTTAGGAACTATGTCCTTGGCTTATTAACTCACTTTATGTGTTGTCCAATTTTGACGGGGAAAAGGCTGCGTTTGTACATGGGTGGTATTATTTTAGGAGATGTCTTAGTTAATTATTATGTACTGAAACATCACCTAGGAGATACTCTTTCTCTGTCATGCAGCTTGATATTTCATGCAGCAAAAGGTAACTCTTCCATAGTTCATTAAATTATGTTGTGGTGAACTTATCTCCACTGGGTCTCAATTAAGAAGTGAAGCCAGTGCCTTTAGAGGAAAAGGCAGAGAACAATCAGAATATACTGAATATATAATTTGATCTCTGGAAACAAGCAGGAGGAAAAATATGGTGTGCAAATGTGTAGACATTAAGAACATGATATGTCTCAAAGATTAGTGTATGGAAGTATAATATAATTAAATCATTATTGTTCATTAGGAATATTAAGTGCTTTTAAAAATTCAAGGTGTTCTTTCTAAGTTCATTAACTACTGTAAATTTCCTGTAGTAAATATTCATTTTCCTTACTACTTCCCTTGTCACCATTTTAGCACCCCTGGGAACTAGAGTCATACTGATTCTGGGCCCATTGTCTATTAACATGAATTATAAAATGGCAGTAAATTTTCTGTACTTTCTAATTTAATTAAACATTTTGGTTTTAATATTTTTTTTAATTTTCCTTTTAAAATATGTTTAAAGTATCTAGCAGAACTATTTCTCTCTGGATGTTTTTCTACAAAAAAACCCCACAAAGCTCCTTTCATTAAATAATTTAAAACTATTTATTCTGTAGAACAGAATAGGAAGTTATCTCAACTTTTTTTTCTCAGACCTCCTTTCCTACCATTCTTCGTGTGCTGCATGCATCTGTTTTTCTCTGTTTCTCTCCCATTTACATGCTTTTCTTTCCTAATGCTGTTGTTATACTGGTTTGCTAAGGTCTGTTTATTTTGTTTTTCTCCTTATATTACAAAATATAAATCATCCCAAGAAACATTCTGTAGTATTGGTGAAATATGCTAGTGGAACAGGCAGTGACATGGCTGGCTTAACATGCAGCACTGAACACATCATCAATATATAGGTGTTAATACCTGAATTTGCATATTCTCAAGTAACTTAATTCCCTTCAATAGCACAAGAACGAGCAGTTCATAAATGCAGAATAATTGGAATTTTAATTAGATAGTGACTTAAGGATGCCTCCTGTTTACAAGGTAATAACATCTCTTGAGCTAAATGAATGGAGGGGCAGGTTTCAATTTAACAGCTTATAAAAAACCAGTTGATTTGTTTCTGCTATTAATCTTGGCTGTTCACAGTATCTAAGTGAACTTGGTGGCTGAGGTGCTAATGTTTGTTTTGGGCATGCGAATGGTATTCCAGCCCTCTGAAGTTCTCACCAAAGTCTTTAGGATGAGTTTTAAACAATTACAGTGAGCTACATTAAAGTCTCAGTGAGCATAGAATTGCTTTGCTATGGCATAAAATTCATGGTATCTACATGCAGGTGTATACATTTACTTTTGTGACTATTTGAATACACACCTTTTCATTTGTTTACAATGGAGTAGTGAGAGGAATTTGTTTTCTTGTGTGAGATAAGCATCATCATGTTTTTTCCTAGCAGCTGCATGCACAATTAGGAGGACCCAATTAAAGCTGCATTCAGTTCACACAGAGCAGCAGTGATTGCTGTCTGTAATTTCTCCCGTGGTTTGACTTATGGGCATTAAGCTGTGCAGAACTTTATTAACGAATAAAGTCAAGTCAAACAAGTGAAGGAAAAAAAAAAATGCAACAAGCTGGAAACTGGTATGTAGGATCTTGGCCGTTATGCACTACCTACAGCTTGAGAAAAGGAGTCTACCCTCCCAGCCCTTTCAAATAGCCACTGGGCAAATGACCAGTTTCTTCTGTTTAGGCTTGTGTCCTCCTGGCCACAAGAAGAAGTATTTGTGTGTTTCCTCTGCTTCCACGTCAGCCACTCTGACTGCAGGGTGTACAGGCCATGCGAAGACTCTTGCAAATTCAAGCCTAAAATAATTCTAAAGCCAAATACACCTTTGTTTATCCCCAACATCATCTGTGTCATCATTGCAGAAAGCTCAGCGCTGCAAATCATTATGCCAATTGGAAGGAGAAAAGTAAATGAATTAGAATAGAGAAGGAACAGGACACTAGAGCACAGGGGCCTTGAAGGATGAGAAATTCCATTCACAACCTGCTTTTTTTTCCCTCCTAAGGCTGTTCAGTTCCCACTGTTCCATAAAGGGACTTGATGTCCCCTGATTTCCTCCCAGCCCGAGTAACTATCCTTGCGTATGCGCATACATACTTGGTGGCACAGCATGTTTTGCTTTTATCGTTTAGGGATACCTGAAGTCTGTAAACACTGATCTCTTGGCTAATGTGCCACAAAGAGCAAAACATCACACATCCAGTCCCTGCAAAGAGTTTTATGACAAAATGTGTGGTTTCCAACTAAAAAGCACGAACAGAACTCCCAAAAGACTCCAGTTCTGTAGGTATGAACAGCCAGTGGATAGTGATTCTGAAAAAAGAGGGAAAGAGCATGTCTGAATTGCCTGATGTGCAGAAATGGCAACAGAGGAAGGGCCTGGCTGGAGCATTTTTTCCCTTAATCACGACATAGGTCTCTGAAGTGGCTGAGACAAAAAAAAGGGACAAAGATAGGACTTAATTTTACAAGATGCAGAATATTCTGACCCTCAGGCGGCAGAGCACTTCAGGCACCGGAGCAGAGCTAACAGTTGAGCCACTTACTTGATACTGAAGTGCTTTTCTGCACTGATGCTATGAGCTAGCATTTTGTAGGACAGGGCCTGTACAGAATAAGATTAAAATCAGTTAATCACCTTGCATATGTCAAGTGGTGACAGATCCAAAACCAGTCACTTACTTTCAAAAATAGATTATTCAATTGGAGAAAATGATACAGATGTCCACAAGAAGTTGCTCTTTTGTAGCGCCTGTAAAAGATCGATTATTTGGCTTTTTATGCTCTCTTGACTGGTGCTAAAGCAGTAGTTAACTGGCAGTTTTGATGCTGATACATAAAGCAAGCCATAATAGAGAAAAAAGACACCTTTAATTTCAAGCTTCTCTAGAATCATGAAAGGAAAATGAATGTTTACTAAATGAAAAAGGATGATATTTACTGGAGAGAGGAAGTTTTGGTTAAGCTTTTAGGGGAATGTTAATAACTTTAAGAAATGGAAACATATATTATAAAACATGTTTAAAATGGCATAAACTTTAGAAAATCCAGAAAGTATTTTAGACTTACCTAAGATCCTCAATCTGGTATCAAGTTTTAAAAATCAGGCAAACTGAATGATAGCTGACATATGGAAGGAGGCTTTCAAGTACTGACACATTTTCTATGAAAAATTCAATATAACCTTATATTTAGAATAAATGTTTTGAGATGAAATGGAAGTCAGCTGATCAACTTGCACATTTCTGTAATGCCTCTGCAAATTTCCAGAGGAATCTGAGAAGCATCCAGGCTTGTTCCCTAGGAATATACTTTCATAAAGCTGCCACTCTGAGAGTCTTCTGACATATCACAGTGCGGCTGAGTTTTGCCTGTGATATGTTGCCAAGCACCATAAATGAATGCAGCTCTGAGATGGCAGGTCACTTTTTATTTTGCCAGACGCAACAAAGAAGTGTCAACCTCTGACAGGTTTTAAAAGTAGACTTTAAAAGAAATATCAAACCTTTTTTTTTTTTTTTTTTTTAACCAGTCAGTATCTGAGAAGAAATGCTCACAGAAAAAGAGAGGATAGGGAAATTTGTGGAGGTGGAAGCTGCATTATGCGAGTGGTTTAGCACTGCATCACTCTGGTTTTATGCTGATAAATACATTTGGGATTAGGTGACACGGAGTTTATGCCATCAAATAAATGGGAAGTGGATCTGGTTCAGTCATCTGATGTGTGTGTGCAGCACTGCAGTGGGATTATAACTGCTGCTAGTAATGCAATGGATTCTCTGATAACGTCACAGTTAATATGGTTTGGCCTTGCATTTTTGTTGTTGGATCTTGCAAGGTACCTTGAATCCCCTGCAGGGAATGCCTTTTTATAATAGGAAATGGAAACATTTAGCAGGTGAATTGCCTGATTTAACACAACACAGCACAATCCATGAGCAGTAGGGCAGGACAGGAACAAACCACAGCAGCTTTGGATCCCAATTCCACAGTCTTAACACCAAAGTGCTCTGACTCCTGTGAAGCACTTGCTGATGGTTGATGGAAATACTGGTCCTATAAATGGTGGCTTGTGATGCTGTAGCTTAAGAGCTGTATTTGCTTTAATGGGCATTAGGCTAAAGCATGTTAACAGAAACTGTAAAGAAAAGAAAAAAGTGGCGCTTTCTCAATGCCATGACATAAACAAATGCCGCATTTTTCATAATATGATATCATAAGGATATGGTGTAGTCATGAAAGCAGCGAAAGAGCACTGCAGGAGACAATATATTACTTGTGATAAAGCAGCTTGCATGTGATTCTTTTCAGCACTAATCTGCATTTCTTTTGAACAGCTTTGCACTGGCAGTTGGTATAAGGTTTCCTTTGTAATCACCTGGACAGCGTTTGATCCCCCTGTAGCAGTAGACTGATGAAGTCATTGCCAGCGCTACTTTCCAATGTAAAAAATAACCAGGTTCACATTCACAATCAGTCTAAACCACAACTATTTCAAGCAAAAGAAAAGGGAATATTGTACTCATAAGACCACATTTCCCTTATAAGTGCCTTGCCTCAGCAGACAAGGAAATAGATCTTTTTCTTTTCGTCCCACTAACTGCGGACTCTTGGGAACTAGCCTGCACACAGGGAGGTTCAGCTAAAGAAGATTCAGAGGATGCAACTGCAGAAAGCTGATCCATTCTTGAGTTGGTGGAAGCTACCCTTACACATATAACAGTATGCCCCTTCTGCTTGAAAAGAGTATCAGCGAGCCCACTTGCCTCTCCTAGTCACCAGGTCCTTTTGTTCATGATTTCTGCTGATGCTGTTAGTTGAGAAGCAGATTAAATGGCTTCCAATTTATAAAGTGAAGTTGCAAATTGCAGAAAAATTACTTCTAAAATTATATATAATGCTCGTTCATTTTCAATTGTGTTTATAAAAAGTTTCCAGTATGACAAACAAGTGGTACATTGTGCACTAGGATAGTATTATGGAAATGTACAGCAAACATGGAGATGTATATAGGACTGTAATTTGTGAGTGACAAGGTATATGTGCTCTGAATAACTAATTAAGAGACTTTCAGTATAGCTATGATATTGGTATTTGCTCTAAGGCTACTGCAATATACAGTAAGATTTCTGCACTGTGGCTCTTGCGCCATTAGGTTTGCAATAGCATTCGTATGCCAGCTCTTCAGACTGTCATCTGTCCTTCCTCCCTCTCCTCTCCATCACACCATTAGTAAAGGAGAATATAAAGAAGATGACAGTATTATGTTAGAAACTAGTGGCTGAGGTAAAGACAGCAATCACTGCAGAATCTCCGTCAGATGAGTTTCAGGCTTGGTTATATTCATACTTGACTTTCAATTCTGATATAGTCAGAGTGCAAAGCCATTTCCATTCTACTCCCTGTTTTCACCCATTTGGAGGTTTCACAACATGCACTCTTTGAGATGTATTTTCCACCTTTTACCAGCTCCCAGAGAAATGTGTGTTCATATATATTAATCTTAAAAGTTCTAACTGAAAACTCTTACAGGTTTGTGAATTTAGTAACCATATGGCAAAAACTCAATATTTTTTTCCCACGGACCCATTCATCATATAGAGAGAAATTTGCTACATGAATATAGGTGTAGAGGAATATTAATAATTCCCTTAGTTTTTATTTGTCAAAATCTCCTATTAGAAAAGTAGATAGTACTTTAGAATATCCCTTCTCTTGTGGCTAAAGCCTGTAGAGGACATGGTCTTAAGTACAGCTGTAGATACTGTAGCATAGCTATAGATTGTGTGTCGTGGTGCCACTCAGAAGCAGTGGTCCTGGTATTCATGACCTCACCTGACCACCTGCTATTCATGACCACAGCTCTGTCTCCAGCCCATGGCGTGGCTGGTCTGCAGCTCAGAAGTTTGTGTAGGCATTTGAAATCCACCTGAGAGCTGTCAGGATGGGCTGCATCCTCTAGACTCTTCTCTCACTTGCTGATGTTTGTCCAAGTTGCTCTCTCTTTCACCACCCAAATGCAGCTCACACAAATCCAAGTTCTCCGTGCTGTCAATGGCCTCATAAACTGCAGTGGCCCTGGCCAAGGCTGTAAAGGTGCTCGTTAGCCCTATCAGCTCTTCCACTGTAAACCCTGAGAGAGGGGGCACATGCCATTACACTGACGAAGCATCCTGCTAACCACAGGGCTGGACAGGCCCCTTCTCAGCTGCTTTTGCAGTTCCAGGAAAAACACAGTGGTGGAGTGGCTGCACATTTAGTTACTGTAAAGTTTTTGCATATTGAATATCCTATTTCAGAAAGGAGATTTATACATTTAAGAGTCATTAGCATTAGGACGGAAATGTATGTATGAAATTTTTGTGTGCACCATATGCAAATGTGCTTGACTTAGCCAAAACAAATCCTGTCCTATGTCTGTTTAAGAATAATGGCATGATTACTGCAGAAGCCGTTTTATATAATTATACAGGGAGAATTATTAGAAGAGCATTGCATTTCTGTATGGTGTATGACTATCATTCATACCACTTCTCAGCCCACACCCCTGCTTTATCCTGCATTCTGCATAGTAATAGCACTCTTCACAGACGCTGAGAAAACAACTGCCCTAAGTGAAGTTATTGTCTTTTTAATGACCACAGGAGTATCTACTGAATTTAATATATTGGCTTGGGAAATCTGTTTTGCCCACCCTAAATGGCTGTCTGTCTTAAATATATCTGTACAGAGTGATGTGCATTATATAAATAAAACTACACAGACAGCATGTTTGTCAATCAGCAAAAAAGGCTCTACACCCACTATCCCGGGCACATATACTTTGTAAGCATTGGTTTCTAACAGATAAATGTAATCAAGGTTTATATGCTCACAGAACCCAACAGGATGGGATTGTTTCACTCGAAAGATCAGAAGAAAATTGTAACTAATGTTGTGGAAAATTACTTTGATATTGCTTTCTCAGTACAGCATCACAATTAGGTAGCAATGTGAAGCACAGGGAAAGAATAAATGAATAGTAACAAATCAACACAAACAGCTACTGTCAGGAGTACTTTGCTCAGTGAAAGTAATGTAAGCATTACTTAAAGTTTTATGACTGTGGATTTTATACTGGTTTAAGTAGTACATCAAGGTCTCACCACCATGCTTGCTAGGACTAAAACAATCGAGAACAATTTCCGGAACAGACAGTTAAAACTAAAGTACCAAAGTATTTTTATTAATCTTGTTTCATAAGTTGTACTATCTTAAATTAAAGATGACTGAATGTACTAACAATGAAAAATGTCCTTTTGGACAACGCAGAATTCTCCTACGCTGCTTTTCAGTGGAAAATAAATGTTACTGACTTTTCTCCAGCCCTCCTGATGAGATTCCAGCGTCTGGCAAATACACTTTACTACATAGTAACTACATGGGAAATAGAAAAGCAAAGGCTAATCCAATAAAACTTTGCCATGCAGAATCTGTTGTCTTAAGTAGCTTAATGACACATGCATTTGTTCAATTTTATTGAGGGAGCAATCAGGCAAGCAAATTACAGCAATATCTGATCTCCTTTAGAAACAGGCCCTTTTAAGAAGAAACACTCCGAACAGGGGAACAAGGGAAAGATCCTTCTTGGCATGCCAAAAATGTCGCTTGTGATTAACAGATTTTCACAGGAGACTGTCTAGAGATGAAATATGCCTACCTCTCTTTTTAATGAAATGAATGGATATTTTTTTCCTGTGTCCTTTAAGCTGCCTAATATGTTTTAGTGATAACTGGTATAATTTTCAGAAGCAGTGGATGTGAGGAGTTTCTGAGTCCACTGGGAGTTGAAAGCGCTTAACACACATGAAAATCAGCCAAACAGAAATAAGAGTAATTGAACTGAGCACCTTTTACTCGAGGGTACAGTCTGATTCCTGTTGACATAAATAGTAATTGAATATGAGAATTGAGCAATTGATTACACACCTTTGGCAGTAACAGCATGGTTGGGATGTTCATGTTTTAGCTTTGCAGAACCCTACCCACAGCAATCGAGTATGTTACAGAGTGAGTTTCCCTGCTGGGGGTAGGAGCTCTGTTCAAACTCACTTTTATTTAAATGTGCTTGGGCATCCCCTTCTACAGTTACATTGCTCTCAAAAATCACTTCACAGTGTACTACAATCAGTAGTTGGCATTCAAGAGGTTTGTGGCAGAGAGAACAGGTATGACAGGTCAAGATGAGGGACCAATAATGAAAAATAGGAAAAGAAATTGCACAGGTTTTGAGACACCACTAGAAATTCCTTCTCTTTCAGGAGCAAACAATTAACTTTTCAGTGTAAAGTTACGCATTCTTATATGCATTAAAGTACTGCCTGCATTTGCTGTCCATGTCTTTCCCCTCACGCCCAATCTACTGGGCAATTTCAGTCAAATGTGGCCAGTACTGCTAGTTTTAATCTGTAAGCTCTTTTGCATCTAAGTATACAAAAATAAATTGCAAAAGCACTGAAGGGACTTGTTAATTCTCTGCTTTGCACAACACTGATGATTCATTATTTCTATAGTTTCAGCTGGGTGGCTGCCTTCAAAATTGGTGTGCAGTTGGACTAAACAATGACCATATTAAAGTACAAATTGTTTAGTTACATGAAAATAAGCACTTAATAAACCTGGACACAGAAATTAGCACTTAATGTAATTATTTAAGAGTTCTCTGTGTTAGGGTTCAGCTCCTTTAAAAATTTTAGTAATACTTTAAAATATACACAATCATGTTCATTGTACAATGAAGATTTCAATTGAATAGACTTCTTATAAAGCACGTATTTAGTCAAAGGAGAATTTCAGTGTCTATAAGAGCAAACATAGTGACCGAACCTCAGCACACAGACATTATTATGAGCTGGAGTAACTGCACTGGCATTTGTCTAGGCTCTAAACCAGCCTTCATTACAGCCTTAGTCAAAGAGAAAGTGGCTGTAAGTAAATCAAGAGATCTCATGCTTTTTCATACTTCTTGCATGCCCCTCCTTTAAAAAGAAACCATTATTTCAATCCACAGTTTTCTAGTTCTCACATTGATGTGGTCTTTGTGGCTCTTCTCAGTTTAAAGTTAGTAAAGATTAAAATAGTGTAGATAGCACAGGAAGATGGCATGCATAGGAATGAAAGTTATGAAAAGTTTAATGGAAGTTAAGCACATTAAAGGAACGCATCCCAAAGTACTTTATGTTTCTTGCATTACTCATTTATGCATCTCTTATTTTGCATCTCCATGACACATTGAATACCGTATACAGGCAAAGGTAGATTCAGAGGCACGTATTTGCAGGAACTGAACTTTTGGCAAAATATCTTATTTTCATATATATAGAGGTGTAGCTAGCAGAAGTTGGTCTCAAATTTAGCAGAAAATTAACTCCATCCAGCTGGACCCTGTGCACCTTGGGAAAGATCCTTGCATAATCAGTTAATTGATTCTTGGAACTGTTTTGGGTTTTTTTTAAGCATAATCCTATTTTTTATTATTTTTGTTTTTGTAAAAGAAATTGTTAATTAATTTCAAAATAGCCTTCATTAAAAAAAATACGTACCTTTGTGGAGGCCAGCTGTGTGAAATACGTAGAACATATTAAGGGTATAAGTACAAAATGTTGAAAGAGCAAGTGAGTCAAATAGAAATGAGAATGCTAACCTGGGGTCTGCTGATGAACTATTTCTTCTGGATCCTGCAGGTGAATGAAGACAACAAGTCCAGCTGCTCCAAACAGCAAGATGAAGGAGAACATACATGTCAGCCTCATAATTATTGTTCTCAGATCAATCTGGTTCTGACCCAGGAAAAAAACTGCACGCAATCTCCAGGACACTCTTCATTCATCGTCTCATCCTCTTATCTGGAAGTCTGGCGTAATACATCTACAAGAGGTAAAAAAACCAGATCCCTAAAGTTTAACATATAGAGCACTTATTTTTTCAATGCAGATTAGTAGATTTAAGTTCTTGTTTAGACCAAATAACTGATTTCTCTAGTATTTCTTTGGTATAGTTAATTACAGTCATCCAGTCAATTTCCGCCCCATTGGTTTCTCATTATATGTCACTGTTTTTAACAGGTTGAAAAGACAATGTAGAATATCATTAAAAAGCACAGTTTGGGAAAAATGGTCATGCCATGGCTGCAATTTGCACAGAAACGCCTCTTAATAGTTTGCTTACTTCAAGGGAAGCATGTGTCACTTTTTATTTTTCATTGGTTAAACAATATGAAAGCCATAAAGTGAGATAATGTGGGGAAAATGATCACAAGAGCTGCACCTTGCATGTCAAACATGAGGAGAAGGATGAACAACTGGCAGCTGCCTGCTTCACCCTTGATGAAAACAGTCAAATTAAAATGGTGCACCACAGGTCACCATGCTGCCCATTGAAAAAGCTCTGCCGCCGTATTGATTTCCATGGGAAATACTGGTCACAGTGCTGGGACCTCCTTTTAGCGGCTGGTAGAAAACATGAGAAAAGAGAGCGTGGGCAGGAAGCAGGCTGTCTCTGCGGGAGCGATGGGCACGGCTGCCCCTCCTCCCCTGGGAACTCCCAGCGAGTTTCTGGGCTCGGTTCTGTAAATTCTCACTGCTTGCTCTAACACTTGCAGTTATGTGCAGTCCCAGGGAAAGGGCAGCAGCAGCCCTAGTCCCAGATGGGCACATTGTGTGTCGTTCTAAACCCCTCATTGAGCACTGCCCTAAGGCACATAGTTCACTTTAAGCCCCATGAACAGTCCCGCTGGAACCAATCTCCATTCTGGTAAGATACTAAGAAGTGAAAAAATGAATGAATGGGAACCAGAGAGAAAAACAGTTAGTGGTGTCACATGGCTTTATTAATTAAAATAAATGCTTTTGCCACACAACTCTGCTGGTCCTGTGTTTTTTAGTAACATAAAGGAAGGTGCATTAGAGCACAGGCAGTGGAACTGGTTCCCAAAAATGTAACTGGATTTCTTATCAGCAAATTATTGAACACAAGTGCTCAGGCTGGAGATCAGCAACAGCTGGTGGCAAACATTTTGCTTTTCTCATATTTCTAATTGTAAATGTGACCTCGTCTAAAGGAAGGGTTTTGAAAATGGTCTTTGTTTACAGAGGAGGTTTTAAATACAGAAAGACTGTGTAACATTACTTTGCAGGGAGGATGGGTTGTGGAAAGATGATGATTCAAAGTAGCTATGCCAGGAAAAGTCTTTAAGGATTTCTCAATGTGGCTGGAATAGCCTTGGTGTCAGGGGCAACTTGTTTGCTTTTCATTGTTTCCATAGTAGGTTTTTAATTTTCTGCAGTGTACCAGTATTCTAAATTTCTAAAACGCACCAAAGAAGAACACTGGTTTTGCAGTCTTGGTGGAATAATTTCTGTGACTCTGACTGATAAGGTTATTTAATGGCAACTATATTTATTCAGTGTGTAAAGGAGCTGGACCTCCAGGCCAGGAACATTGGTGGATGCTTGTATCCTAAAGGAATGCAGAGCACCAAGTTCTCTCTATACTTAGGCGAATTCAGCTTTATTTTCTGTTAAAATTATAGCAGACATTAACTGTGTACTTTTATTATTTTTTTGTCTTAAACCTTTCTAACCCCTTTAAAAGTAAAACTAAAAGCAAATGTTGCTAAGTTTTTCAGCCCTAGCAAAGCCAAATCATTATGAGTCCTTGTGCAGGTCCATCTGTGCCTGTTGTGTGCATGCATATGTAGTACAGATGGACTTTTTCCACATATATTTATTATATATATTTTGTAAAGGGTCAAATAGTAACTCTAAAGCCCTAGGGGAGTGAGATTAGGGAAGGAGGATTAGCCTTCAAAGCAACTGTGTTACAGTTCCAAACAGTGCTGTTATAAGCAACGATTAGGGAACATGAACCACTCTCTCTCTGCTTCACTACAGAATTTGTTTGTGCTGCATATTCAGCGGTTTGGATAAATGGGTGCTTTGAACCAAATCCACCTGTGGCAAGGCTGGTACACCACCAAAATCACACCATCACTTTGTAAAACCGTCCAGTCAGAGCTTTCTAAGAATCGTACTTGATTACCTAATATAAACGTTTCCCTTTTTGTAACCTATTTACACTCTCTGTGTGCCCATGGGGAGGAGTATGCTACTACCCCAGTTTTACAGGACAGGCGTGAGGCAAGTGTCTTGCACAAGGTTATACAGAAAGGCTGTGATGCAGCAGCAAGTTGAAGGGTCTCCCAGCCCCTAGGCTGGTGTCGGTGGCACTGCCCTTCTCTGCTGGGAATGCCCCAGCAGCTGATGGGATAGAGAGCTCACAGGAAATGCATGATCATAATTTGAGAGAGAGCAGCTTAAAAACATCCAGTCCCAAATAACAAGGATTTTATATTTGCTTAACACTGAGTTTTAAGGTCATTTCTTGAATGAATTATACCCTTGAGCAAATATGGGTTTCTAAAACAATTATTATTAGCTTAAATTGCTAAACTGTTTTCCCTGGTTTTGATTTGTTGAAATGTTTTTGTTTGAAGTAGAGGCAGCATCAAGAAAGAAGATCCCTAGCCAGTTTTAATTAGTGCGAGAAATGCTACAGTAGCAGTTTTTAACACTTATAATATTTACATTATTCCACATCCTATAGGACAACTGTGTTCAGGATCACATAACCTTTTAGGTTAGACATTACAGTGTCTTCGGGACACCTCAAGATGCAACAGTAACGAAACCTAGATGAAAGCATATATTGAAAGAAGAAAAGGCCACATGTACTTGCATAACTTTAAAGAAAGACTGCTGCTTATTGCCTGTTGCCATTACACGTCTTTGCAAGCAGTGAATATAGAGGGAGTCCAAGAAGGAAAAAGAAAGAGAACCTCTTTCAACAAAATTATTACCTCTCAACAAAACACAAACTTCAGAGATCTTTAAATTACGGGCCTAGGCTTTTCCCTTCCTTTTCTCCTGTAATTATTTTTTCAATCAGTTGACTTTAATTAACATGTCCTAGGAGAGCAAAGCTGGTGAATGGGAACGGCTGTTTTATACATGCTGAGCATGTGCTTCCTGAGCCCTCCCAGGCTGGTCGTTGAGTTACAGGAGCAAAGGAACACTGAAAGCAGTTGGCACTGACTGATAAATGTGAACGAAGTATCCTCATTAAGGAAACATTTGAAAATACTGTTTACACTCAAGTCATGTCATTTTAAAGATGGATGAGATAAAAATCCTACAAAAAACCCTAGTGGAGCATCAGCTAACAGTTTCTTCAGGCAATACTTCCTCAGGCATGTGAGGGAGAGGGGATGCTCTATGTGGGAGCTTTGGATTGATCCATGCAGAGTCCCAGCATTGGGAGGCAGAATCTGGCGAATCCATAGCCTTTAACTTACACTTTGGATTTGCAGTCACATACTTAACTGTGCTCCTCACAATGGGCAATAATATATTTTTATAATTCTTATTAGTATTACTGGGAGTGCAAGAAGATAAGGTTGCAAGCAGCTTCCAATCTAAACTCCATTTTCAGCTGCCCTGAACTTATTAAACAGATGGAGAGTGGTTCACTAGAATGTGCAGTAATGAATTGAAACATCTAACTTTTAATTTATTCTTCCTTTATACATTTCTTGGTGGATAAAACTCGTAGGTATCAATGTATGTTTTTCTGAGCTTTCCTATTACCATGGTATGTGAATGCTCTGCCCTTGAAAGCAGCAGAAGTATGTGTATACGTGGATAATAATTAGCACTCAGATAGCACTTTCCAGTTCAAAGACATTCATTAATCACCATTGTACTCCTATGAATTGCGAGGTGAGGAAGTATTAGCATCAGGTAGGAGAATAGGTGTTGCATCATTCAAGCAAGGCTTTTAAGGAAAAAGGTGTACAGTTTTAGGTAAAAACCATCTAAATATGTTTGTGGAAAATACTGAATATTATAGCAAAATTTTCAGGCACCAAATCTTTTATTTACAAACACAGAAGCAGGACTAATTCCCCCCCACTCCCAAGCAGTACTGAAAGACAGTGAAAACCAATATGATGGAAAGATTTATTTAAATCTTTTGACAAGAGTGGCACTGAAAGTAGTGCTTTGTAGGTCTGCTTTTTTGCAATCACAGCCTGAAAGCCTAATGGCTGAACATTTTTACTGTGAGCAATCTGACGTTATGATAATGGATCAGTCCAAGAAAGATGAAGAGAAAGTTTTCTACCAATGTCTCTGTTATTTGATTCCTCATCTGAGATGGGTCAGCCAGTCTGCACTCAGGGTTGTGTCTGACAGCACATGGCTGTTTGTTCATTCATGAGTTTTGTGGACATGACATTCTCTCCCTAGTCTGCTAGCAAGTCTGTGTCAAGAATGGCATTGATAAGATAATAATCTAAGGGCATGATGTAATTCTTAGGTAGAAACTCAGGGGATTGTCTTTGCTCCATCTAGAATTGGATCTTTCCCTAATAGTAGCCATGTTGATGCTTCAAAAGGAAATAAATAAAACCTTGCAGAGCAAAGCAGTAGGATGACTTGCCCCCAGGAAAAGGTCTGTCGATATTTAGTTGAGGTCACCTTCTTTTTATGTGGGTAGAGTATCTGAGACTGGCTGTCTTAGGAAAACATGTCAGGGTATGCAGCTTTCACGGCATGACCAAAAATTGCTTTCCAAGAGCTTGGTCCCTCAAGAGAGCAGGAGGGACAAGGAGCACAAGATAGTCCCTCATTTCTCTCTGTTGGCTGCTCATAGAGACCCTGCAGAACCCAAGCCATCTGACCCTTTGTGCAACTGGGTGCTGGTGTGCTTTCACTCCCCCAGATAGTTGATGACCATCCCAGCTAAATTAGCCTGAAGATGAAAGGAACTGTGCCAAGATGAGAACAGAAAAGCCTCTTTTCCTATGCGAAACCAGGGGAAGAGAAGGACTAAGGTGGGCTAGAGACCCACTGCAGGTCCTTCTCTTTATACTCTCCCTTCCTGGGGCTTCACTGCAAGGTGCTGATGCAGGTCCCAGTGAATCAAGGAACGCAAACTAATGCCAGTGCCAGGTTTACATTACCATATACATCAGTAAGTCAACAAAACACGCAACTTCTTTGCAAACATCTACTGATTGCTAAATTGGACAATTACAAGTCACCCATGAATGAATGTAAATGCCTAGTTCACATGTACACTGTAAACTTCATCTCTCATGCTGTGTGAGCTTTAGTTGATACTCCTTTAGTTGATAGCAGGCTGCTGGTTCAGAGTGGAGTCAAAGCCCACTGTTTATCCCAAGGAGGACAGCAGTATGCAGGTATCTTTGCCTTTTGAAAGCAGGGATTGATGTGTTTCCACCAGGCACTTTTTGTGCTGTTGAATAACTAGGTACTAAGCACCAGAGAATAGCTTGGGCACAGGCTCCCGGTGCTGTGGTTACACCGTTCTTGAGAGGCAAACTGGGATGTCTCCATGGTGCTCTGGAGCTCTCTGTGGAGGTATGGGTCCGTGCAGCACTATCCAGGCTCTCTGTATGAAGAAGTGTGGCACTGCACAGGCGCAGTCTCAGCAGTGTCTTTTATCTTTGATAAATTGTCCCCAGTTAATGGCACGCATTGACTGGTAGTATTGCCAGTTCAGAGAGAGATGTTTATAAATGCAGAAATATTTTTATAAGTCAGTCTTTACCTGATAGAAATAAAAACTACACGTTGAATTTCAGCACTCCTGTAGCTGATTAACTGTGAGCTGTTGGCAGCCGGGAGCTGTGGTGGGTTTTTGTATTCTACTGGGTTTTGTTTTGTGCATTCTGAAAGGGTGCTGTAATGGAGCACTTGCTTTACGCGTTATTAAGATAATTTTACTTAGATTGTGTAATATAGTTGGATACTGGAATACTGACAGTGGGCAATTAGCTGAATAGAAAAAAAAAAGGAATACTATTATGACAAGAATATAAGAAAAAGATTTGCTATTATTACTGAAATGATCACTTCTTGATACATTAACTGTGTTTCTATGGGTTGTGTGAACAATGGTCGCTTCTCATCTCTGAAGCTAGGCAAAGCATGCATTTCCTTGCTTCAAAGCACCTACAGAGACAAAAGGCCTTCAAACACAAGGCACCAAGTTTTCCCATCACTCAAGTGTCCACTCTCTTCTTTACCCCCGACTTCTAGATCAGGCTTGTCATGACATTTACAGAAGAAAAAAGGATGTATAAACATTATTCATATTCACCAGTAAAACTAACCTTTCATAGCAGTTTTACAAATGCAGGTATTGCATTAGAGGTAGAGATATTAAAAGTCATATTATTCTGTATGTCAGCACTTCTTCTTGGAAATAGGAAATGCAAATGAATCCCAAGTATTATGCCCCATATCTTCTAGCTTCTTTAGCATAGAAAGAAGTAGGAGGCTATTAATCCTATGGCTGCTTCTATTCACCAAATGTTCATCTTTGGGTGCTGGATTTTCTGTCACTATATTCTTGCTTATGTATCAATAGGACAAAAACTATGATTTTTCCCTGAGATTTGAAAAAGACAAATTTGTTTCCAGCTGATATTTCAAATCCAAACATTTTGTCTGGCTTACTTCAACTTCATATGTAATTTTGTTCACATGTAGTTATGTTCTTCTTTGTGTAATAACAAAAAATAAGTGTTTTGAAGTTGAACCTGTTCGAAGTGCCTGCCACTGAAATCTCTCCAAAATTCTTTCATGAAAAGATCTGGATTCATATTTTTCCTTCATATGGGGAAAGGAATTAAACCTGCTTTGATGAAATCACCAGTGAAGTTAAAGGTTCCTCTGACTCTGACAAATCCTTAGAAATTAGAAGTTAAATACTTGAGCAGAGAGAGGAGGCTCAGCCTTCCCACCTCTCTGTAATAACCAGCTGATGTCCGAATGATGTTGGTGAACTCTCGCCCCTAGGCAGCTCCAGTGGGTATGTCCTGAGCTGCCTCCTCAGCGCTGCCAGATGCACAGACCAGTTTAGCAGTTTGAATTCAAGAAGAGAAAGCATACCTGCCTTGCGTGATTTTATGCAGCACTACGCTGAGCTCTCAGTTTTCCTAAGAACCCGATGAGCTGGATTGGACCTACTGACCTGCCCGATGAGCTGGCACCTCTTCCTCCCTGCAGCTTAATTAGTCCTTCTGTGTCCCAGTGATCCTAAATGAACGTGCTGAGCTGACCACCTATGTTACGTGCCACCCAGTGCACACAATCAGTGTTGTAGGAAATTAGGCAGAACTTACTGCCTTTTAACAGCGCTATTCTCCAGTCACTGATGTCATTATGTGTCTTGGCTTTCAGCATCTCCTCCAATTATGCAAAAGGGGGATTTCTCAACATGAAGAGAATACTGAAAATTACAGGATCCTCTTTTGCTTACTCATACACAAATCCAGTCCGCAAAGAGTGGGGAAAAGTTTTGTCCTTTGGACCTGCACTCTGCTAGAAGGTATATTAACCCATATAACACGCCAAAGCCTGAATTTTGGCATAACTGCAAAAAGCTATGATACTGTTTTAAGTCAGAATGATAACATATGACCCCTTTTTCACATTCCAAAACTCCCGGCAAAGCCACTAAAGCTGCTCCTCTCATTTCCATCACATGTTGCAATAGGAAGCGGGCACTTCTGGTTTTCACTTTCATCTACAATTTAAGACCAAAAGGGACTCAGTAAACAACCAAAATAATCCTTTCAAAGTCAAGAAGATTTCTTTCCTATCTTTCTGGGTGCAAATTGTAGCAGGAGTCATGTGCTACTAATCTCCTCAGTACTGCAGCAGGTCCTTAGCAAGTTAATACACACACCTCTCCAGGATCCTCGAGGGGTTATAATACGATTCCTAAGCTAAAAATATAATCTCTAAAGCAGTTTCTATCTGAAATGAAAAAAGTTTTCTTTACTTTGTTTCAGATTAACATCTCACAGGAGCTGTACAGTGACAGTGTAAACAGAGAGTGTCAATAATGAACTTGTCCAGATTTCTTCCACACCAGAGCAGAAGGCACACAATTTGCACGGCAGATCTCACACGTAGGCAGCCCAGCCCGCCCAGGCAATGCCCAGCAGCAGGATTTATAGGGATATTGTCCCACCTACAATATTTCATATAGAAAACTGTGCTGAAAGCAATGAACTTGTAAAATACAGTAGAAAGGTTCCTAGTTTTTCAGGTGCCCACTTGTTTCTTGTTAAAGCCTGTTGTGAAATGCTTCCCTCTCCTTCCACTTGCCTCAATCTCTCTTCTATTTAAAGTAACAATCGCATTTTCAAAGGGTTTTTTAAATGATTGCACCATCATATGACAGTGGTGGTTGCACATCCCCGAAATACTCTTCTTCAGTTGTCCTGAAGGTGCTTCATTTTTTTTTCTCTTCCATAGGTTTCCTGTCTATTCTGAATAAAAATGACTTCTTTCAGAAGATGCAATGCACCTGGAATAAGCTGAATTTCCAGAGGTACCAAAAAAGTAATTACCCCTCCTTTATGTCAGTATGAAGCAAATCTTCATTGGAGTTTGCCTTTATAAATTAATTTTTCTAAGCAGTTTTAGATGTGTTGTGGTAAGGATAACAAGATGACAGAACTTAAACATTTTATGATCTGCTTTTTTATTTATTCTTTTATATATATATATAAACTTAAATAATATGTTCCTAGCCATTGGGTAAATGTTTTATTCACATGCCAAACCTCTTGACATCATGAGATTTTAAATAGTTTTTATAACAACAATTTTGAGTGGCTTTATGTATATATGTGTGTGGGGCCCTGTCCCCAAACATTATGGCTTAATTTTGTACCATATGTAACATGATTCATGTAATATGATGTGGAGAATCGTGATTCCTCAATGTTATTTCCTTTTCCTAAAAGATGAAAGTATCTGAATTGGTGATTCTTTGTCTGTGAGTCGTAAGCAAGCAAGAAAAACAGGAAAACTGTGAAATGGTCCCTGTAAACTAGGAATTAAAAACCTTTGTCACAAGTGAGGGTGGTTTTAATTCTGCACTTGAGGAAACAAAACAGCAACATTTCTGCAAAAGCAGGAAGAAAACAAACTCCTGGCTCACACTGTGTCTAGTTCATTGTGATGCTACTATGGTTACTTCAGGGAGAAGAAAATAGCCTTTGTAACCTTGAAATGGAACATTTTGCTGTGGCAGTGGAGTGGGTTCCTCTGTTGACTTGAGCAACTTTTGTAATGGTGTATATCTGACTGTTTTCACCTAATACTTGCTCTTAGTCCTTCAAGCCATGATGACTAATTACAAATGCTTTCTCCCTAATGAAAGATCACCATCTGTTTAGTCAAAGTACTTCTTCACTTAGACTATGCCCATATGTGAGAGCTAAGTTATTTCCTCTTGTTCTTGATTTGGGCAGTTGAAACACAGGAGCAAACTGAAAAGAGATACTCTATAAGTAGATCTAGTTGGAAAACTTTTTTTTTTCCCTCTAAAATGCCTCTTACATTTTCTTTCCAGATGAAAATTTTCCCCCAGGACATACTGAAAAGCAAACTGAAACAAATATTTGCATTTTAATTTGTAGTTCAGTTTCTAAACAAAAGGAAATAGAGTTTTTATTTTTAATTCAGTTATCATGTTACTGCAGTGTATAAAGGGAAGCTGCACTGAGTGCTGAAGGATTAGTTGGCCGAGTGTGCAGAGACATAGCTGTGACATGGATGGCTGGCAGGTCTGAAGCAGGGACTGAGCCTCTCCAGCATGGTCTCCCATGTGGGACCAAAGGGAAGAAGATCTGCAAGCTGAGAGATCGCCTGGGTATGTATTGGGGAAGAGAAATGTCTGGGGGCTTTGCCATCACTTAAAGGGGAGTGAAATGGTTCTGAGTAATGGTGAGTGAGGGAAAGTGTATGTGGAAGCTGGGGGAGTTGCAGAGAGGCAGAGCTGTGACGCAGTCAGGAGTTTCCTGGGGAAGCAAGACGAGCATTTGGGGTAGATGGTGCCTGTTCAAAGGCAGCATGAGAGTATGTTTATCAATATTATACTGGAGCATTGCTTACATTGGGTGGTTAGCATTTGTCCCATCCTTGCACTCTTTGGCTTCTGAAAGTTTTGCATTTTGGCAAGGTCACCTTTGGGCAAGGTGTGCAATACCATCTGCAGCTTCAGCACAGTTGTACTTGGAAAGACAGGAATGCATAGCTGACAACAGAGCCATGGAGGAGACAGACATGTTCAGAAATGTGGCTGTTTCATTAGGTGGTGGTTGCATTAACTGCAAGACTGGGTGAGAAAGGAGGTGCAAGGTTGTCTGGCAAAGGATTGCAGGTCCACATTTACATAGGGGAGCAGAGACACCAGTATGATGGTCACAGTATAAGGAACTGGGATGTCTAACTGCAACACACTTCTAGTTCTTCCTTATCTGTATGCTACTATGCACCAGAATTTCAGACACTCCAAATTTCAGAGCAGTCAGAGGAAACATGGGGATTTCAGAGCAACTACTCAGCCTTTTAAACAGAAGGCGATTTTCAATATTGAGCTGTAATGAGAATCCTGAACAGGCATGAAGTGTCTTTAAAATTAGTTCTGTAATGCTGGTACCGTGGGAGAATATTACTGTTTGGTTTGTTGTTATTCAATTAGTTTGAAGCACCTTTTGTCAGATTTGTAATAAGAACAGATAAGGCAACTAGCTCCTAGGCATACTTGTGTGCTGTTAATATCGGAGATCATTAAATGTCACTGGGAAAGTTCCTGTTGTTACATTGATACTGTATAGGAATGGATATACTCTATTGAGTCAATGCATTTGACATCAGACTCAGTTTGTAACTCCATCCCTTCCTAGCTTCTGCATTCAATGAGGAGAAGGTAGATACAGCCTCAAAACTTCTGTCCTTTCCTCCCTCTTTTTGCTGTAATGTGGACAGGCATAATGATGCCTGCTCCAGGAGATGGAACAATTGACCATGTATTTGTGGCACAGAGGAATCCTCCTGGGGAAGAAAAAGGGTACTCTGGTATTCGTCTCCTCAGCACCAATGCTCCGGCTATACTGTTGAGACACTTACCAGCATGTCAGCACTGGTGAATTAGGCTCAGATAACTGAACAGCAGTGATAATATAAAACAGGGATCTTTCCCTGTTTGGTGTGGTTAGCCCTGTATCACACAGGGTTATTCAAAGGCCAGGGATGGCATTTTCATCTTGTCCTTGTGCTGGTGCTCTCTCTCCTGTGCGCTGACACTGATCAAATTCTGGCTGAGGGCTCAGGGGATGTTACTGCAACCATGAATATTTGCTTTTATTGAGGCATTCGCATTCAAAGAACCCAACTGAAACTCAGAGAAATTATTGTTAGTTTTCCAAAGTCACTCATGTTTAATAGTTCTGTAAAAAGGTACCAAAAGCCTTGGCTATTGACTGTAGATACTGTGTTGTGTGTCACAAACAGTAAAGGAAGGCTGAGACTTAACAGGTGCAAAGATGACTTGCCTGAGTAAGGCTTGGTAAGACAAATTTCAGTCACATTCTGCACACATAGAAGCATCAGTATTTGTCCTGGCACCAATAACAAACACTAAAATTTATCTTGTTTTTTAGTTGGTTTTGTGCTTCACATCAGTGTAATTATCTGTGCCTCAGTCTTCAGTTTTCTCCTTGCAACATCTGTCTGAAGGAGAGACGAAATTGCATTGATTTTGTATTTTTTTAATGTATAGATGCACTGTTGCACAGGGAGGAGCTATGTGATTTGCATGAAGTTATTCAGGGTATTTATTAAACAAATAGCTCATGCTCATTTTCTTATGCCACAGATCAAGACTAATAATTAAGTCAGTAGTAATAGATTAAATTAAACTACTATTTTTATACACTTTTTTCAAAGGCTTGATCAAGTATTTGCCTTTTAAATACAAAACCCATATGGAGTAAAATGTGTATCCGAGGGGGGTATTTCCTGCTAGTAATATTACTGTGGTAGCATCACTATTGTTATACTCTTAATTCCACAAAGCTTAAAGAACCTTGGTTAAAGAAAGCAAATACTGTTGTAATGCAAAAGGTGACCAGTGAAAAGTCAAGGCTAGAGTCAAGGACCAGAGGTACTGCCATATGCTGTAGGTCGTGTTCCACACCTGCAACCCACTGAGCACTGCAGCTCTCGTAGCAGTTAAGGAACATCTAATTCTCCTTTCTGCAGTGTTTGGCAGAGATATGGTTCAAGTTAGTCTGACTGCTTAGCTTTGGATTTTGTTGGCTACATCACTGTAATACTCCTTTTGGACTTTAATTTTCCAATGATAGCACATTTCTAAATGGTTTTCTTGCTCAGTCATACCAGTTTGTACTCCATGACTTCACTGGGGTTGCCCAGAGAAACCAAACAAGGTGTAGCCCTGCATCTCCAGTGCCAGAGCTCCTGGGGCTGGGTGAGTTTATTATCCTACCTGCATGGTTTGATAGGAAAAAATTAAATATCTGCGCTTTCATATCTAGGGTTTCCTTAAGCTTTCATTAAACTTGGGCAGCAGCAGCTAACGATTAAACAGATCATGGAAAACAGTGCCAGAGGGGCTGAGCTTTTCTGGTTTCCCCACATTGTAAGTTATCCCCAGGATAAACTACATCAACCGTACTTAAACCAGTGCTAAAGCATACTTCACTGACCTGCCCAAAGAAATAGCCAGGCACAGAGGTACCACAGCCTCCTAAGACTTCATAAAGAAGTGATCATTTTTGTAATACTTTCTGCTTTTATCACTCTGTAATTATTTCCACGATAAAGAAACCGGGTGTGCCTGAGCCAGGACTCCTGAAGTGTACGCAGAGCCAAGCAGGGCTTTAGCTTGCCATCAATGCATCAATGACAAACGGTTTCATTCAAACCAGGACAATACAGACAAAGTTTTAACTCCTCATTCCATCAAATTCAGTTTTTATATCAATGGCCACACATCCAGAAAACCACCTTAGACCGGGTCTGGTGCTTGACAGCTTCTTAAACCTTTTTCTTTCACAAAAATTTCCTACAAAACCACAGGTTTGTCCATTTACAAACTGATTATGCCCCCTTAGCCCCAACTCTGGCTCTGGCAAAATCCTCTGAAGCTTAATTCTGATTATTTGCATTTCCTGTGTTATCCACTAGCTTCACGGTTTCACTTCATACCCTTTCAAGAAGCATTTCACAGATACAGTGTTCTCCAGTGAAGCAGATGGGAACATTTACGTTTGCAGCTCAGAGGCTCTCCTTTGCTCCAGTTCCTGAGAATTAACCTTGCCTAATCCCTCTGTGCACTTTCCACTGTGAGCCGTCCCACCACTGAAAAAAATTGCTAAGCCCACAGTGTGTAAATATTTGTATTAAGCTATCCAAATTTAAAATCAAGACCTTAAAAATAAAATAGTTAACTGACCTTTTAGCTCATTTATAATTAAAACACATTCTAATGTTGTGCATATAAATAATAGATAGCTGTTTTCACAGATCAATGCCTTCTCCTGCTTTATAAGAAACATTTTTAAGTAAAATTACCGTGCCTTTAAGTTTAATAGGAAAATTTGATGTGTTAGCAACTATGGGTTGATCTCTGTACATTTTTCAATTGTAATTGCACTTTAAAAATGCAAACAATTATTAATATTGATTTGGACTAAAACAATATTGAATTTCAATATATTTTTGGCTCTTTTATGAATTACCCTGCACAGCCAGTGTGATTATGATGAAAGAGTATTTGCACGCTCAATTTCTTTTCAGCAAGAAACCTTGAAGAGTGCTAGTTGTGTTCAGGCTGATAATGATAAACCCATGCGTCCAAGGAAAAGAAGACTACCTTAAAAATCTCAACTGAAGCATAGTAAATTAATATTTCATCCTATACATGCAGTTCTTATATCATGCTAGCTGAACGTTTGTTATTAACAAATACTGAGAATTTAGTTAGAATGCAGCTCACTGCCTGAGCCCTCTGTTTTGGTTGTGCATCACGTGCAATTATAAAATGATGTCAATCCATCACTGCAATTTCCTGCGACTAAGCAAAGAGACGAATATATTCATGTCCTAGAATGCTGTAAGACACCAATTTATTTAAGTGCCTTTAAAACCATATTTCTGTGCTGCAGCTGGAACAAACATTTCATAGCTCTGTTGGTAGAGGGTTTTGAGCTTTTCTTCTTATCTCAACTGTAATCTCAAGGCCTGTTTGGTGATTGCTTACTGAGATACCCCAGCGTCTCCCGAGAGGCTTCATCTTGGGGACAGCCCTTCCCCACATGGTGCGGCAGCGGCCGTGGCCAGCAAGGTCACTCCAGCGGAGTGCCCTCATTACAACACATAGGAGTGGGTGGCAAGGGGGTCTCCTGAGAGCCCTGTGATACATGGACAGAATTGTCTAGAAAACAGAAACCCTTTCCCCTGCGGAAAAGAGGTGTATCAAATCAGGACAAAATG
This sequence comes from Leptosomus discolor, assembly GCF_034619465.1. NCBI lineage: Eukaryota > Metazoa > Chordata > Aves > Leptosomiformes > Leptosomidae > Leptosomus > Leptosomus discolor. Next base: position 50,636,854 of record NC_141398.1, on the reverse strand, counting down.
TCAAAGTGAGATTTTTGTAGAAATGGATTTTCAGAAAAATTTAATTTGCTGAGCCCTTAAGTGGCATTTTCATTGTGCTTGGCTGCTAACCACTTGGAGAGCTGTGCAGAAAACTTGTGAACTGCCAAGGGTTTTCTAGGCACACAGAGGGTTCTAATTCCCCTGAATTCATCCTCTTCCTCTCCCTTTGCAGATGTCCACACATGCCAGGAGGGCAGAGAGCTGCGGACCGTGAACCTCCAGCAGCCTGCCTGCAAAGCATGAGTTAAACTCACTTTTTGCTGAAAGTGGAATTGAGGAGCACGTAGCAGGCAGCAGCTGGGCAAGCCTTCATTTTGATCCTCCCAGGGAAAAATGTATTTTTCCAAACTTTCTTTCTCCACATAGAAAACTTCGGTTCTGTGGAAAGGGCATTTTCTTACTGAAAATACTCCTGCTGGAGAATTCCCCAACCAGCTCTTTTTCTGGAACTTACTCCCACATAGACTGAAAATAACCCAAACTTGGTGACTTTCCAGTCATGTTACAAAAGCTAATGTTTTGCTAGAGTCCCTGGAGATGGCCGAGTTGTGCTACATATATCAAGAAAGGGGTAGTAGCCAGCTAGCAAGCATCTGCAGGACTGGTTTGAATGCTGCTGGCCCTTAATTCAATCATATGTAATGAATGATTAATAATATTAAGGCACTTAACCTTGAACAGTGTTGTAATTATTTTGATTATGAAATAAAATCCAGAAAGCATTTATGACATTCACTATTTTTAAACCTCATTATTTTGGAGAGTGTCATTCAAGAATTTTGAACACTTGAAATCAGTAAAACAGAAAGATGAAATTATGCATGATTTTTCTTTACCTGACACAGGTGTTCTCTAGTGTGATTTCTCCCTTCTGTGGGTGGAGTAGTAGGTAGATAACAGCAAGTGTCCTTGTGTTCCTTCATTTCACAGGTAATCTTGTTTCACTGTTTTATGCTCAAATGCCCCCAAAAGTATAGTCACCTCTGTTATTTCACATTGTAATATTATTGTGGTTTTGATTAGAGCAAAATGGCTTTTTAACAAAACAATACCTTTTAGAAAATGTATTCTTTGGTCATAATATTGTGATGTAAGAGGTGCTTTCCTTGACAAAGTTAAGTTCTGTGTACTGTGAGTATTACTATAATTTTGTAATACATATAAGTTACATGATATATAGTATATCAATACAAAATACTCTTAAGGACTCCAGCCTCCAGGAAAAAAGCTGGCGCTGTATCAGTTTGATGCAACAAATGCAAGCCATAATACTTCTCAGCAGAGAGAGCCAGTTCTGCATTGCCTGAGAACAGGCACAATGTAACGGCTACTGGCAATTCCCCACCAGGTCTCTATTTAAACAGGAGAGAGCATGTCAGCTGTCAGATGGTGGGGCTCTGTTACACTAGAAGGGTGTACTGCTAGTAATGATACATCCTAGCTTTACTGTGTTGTATTTTTCAAGTAATTCCTTTCATTGTCCTTGTTTCAGAAGTAGTGAATTTTAGCATTCTTGGTGTTTCCCAGAGGATGTTTCCTGACACCCTAAGTTGGTATCAAAATTTGTGCTTAAGTTTGCTGAAAGCAACTTCTGGCTCCTTACCACCTTCCTTTCCAAACTGATGCCTCCACTCATCCTAGCAAGACGGAAACATCCAGAGCCTGAAATCTACCTTTTAGTAATTACGGTGTGTTCTGCTGCCTCATCAGATGACAGCTCAAGGTTGTGTGACTCCAACAGAGGAAAACCAGATAGGATTTGAGGAAAATATATTTCTTTAAAGCCAAACCAGGCTGCATGTTATTTCTATCCCACTTGGAATTAGCAGTGTGAGGGCTGATCACTAGCAATAAGCTGTGGTTAGAACTGAAACTTAGCTGTGCTGCTCTGGGTGTCACATGTTGCTGCAAAAGTTTAATCTAACAAACTAGAGAAGCCATTAGAGGAACTCCTGTGGTTCCAGATAGCAATGTTTCAGCTCTGCAGCCCTCTTCAGGGCTAACAATGACTGGAGTTTATGTACATTCACCATGGTGAAAATTACAGCCTTGCCCGTATACTGACTTTCCGTGTGTGCCTAATAGTGGCTGGACCACAGTGTTAGATCCTCAAAATACCCAGGTGTAACAGAGGGGTTAAGTGCACCATTTTAGACTTCCTTCTAGACTTTCTCAGCTTCTAGACTGCCCAATCCATTACTTTTTTTAAAAAAAAATTGTTAATACTTTTTATTATTTGTTTTTTACAGATTAATTTTTCATCCCTTTCCAGTAACATCATGACTGTATTATTAAATGTTGCATTGCAACGCAGGGAGGATCTAAAACCTCTTCAAACCATTAGCTCTGGTTTAAACACACTTCCAGCACACACTATGTGAAGAAAACATTAAAGAGCTTCTTTCCCATATAGTTGTGTGCAAAATATTAGAGATGAGTAAAACAGAATTAATTGAGAGCATCAAGACTGACATAAGCAAACTGTGCATCTGATGGCTAATGGTTGTGATGTATTTGTGTTTTAGAGACCTACTGAAACATAAAAAAAAATATTTTGGCTTGAACCATTAGTGGTAGCTTCTTTGCCGCCTCCGTTTATCTTTTTCTCCTTCTTGCCTCACCCTTTTTTTCCTATTCTGTCTATGTATAAAGAGCAACTTCCTGTTAAAAGTATTTTAATGTCAAAGACATTAAAGTGATAACCCAGGGGACTTGGGAGACAACATAGACAAACAGCAACTGTAGGCAGAGAGCAGCAACTGGGTGGTGGAGGTGTGTACATGGGCTATTTCTAAATTGTTCTGAAAAGTATCTGAAAAAGCATCCTTATTGTCATAGACTTATTTATCTGTACAGGGATTCAGGCACTCTTAAGAAAAAAAATAGGAGTCTTATCACAAGAAAATAAACAAAGGCCCAAACTGAAGACCTGTCTGAGGTGGTGAAATGGTTGAGCCATGTCAGCAGCATCAACTGACCCTCACTCCTGCAGCTCTTCCCAATTTAGCTGCAAGAAAGGGTGAAGTTGCGCAAACAGATCCCTTACTGTTAAATATGGCTTGTAATTATACTCTTGACTGACTGCTTACCTCTGACTAAAACAGTACGTCCTAATGATCAACACTATCTCTTCCCTTCACACTGAAAACCAGTGTAAAATTCAAACAGTCTTATCAGAGAAGAAACACACAAGATTGCAAATGAGATGCTGAAGCGTATGGTACCACAGGATGTAAGTAGAGCATGATCCTCTCTGAACTGGGTCTTGTTCCTTGACTGAGATGCCTGGAGACTGCATCTTGCAGAAGAGAGAGGAAAAGAATTAGCAACTGTTTCCCTCCTACCTTGTGCTCCTGACTCTGGATTTGCTGCCTTTCAGAATCTTATGACTAATTCATAAAGCATTGCTCCTCTTCACTCAAATTTTCACTAGCTTGAGACTTAAAAAAGGTGCCATGAATCTGTCTTTGGCTGTAGGTCTCCAGGCATGTAACCTTTACTGTATATGCCATGCTGGCATTCATTGTCTAGTCTGCGCTCTGTTTATCAGCCGCACTTACTTGCTGTGAGTATTGCAGTCTCTTAGCTTCTCCTGTATTTACTCTTTGCCACCCTCCCCCATAACTACAAAAGTAAATGGGAACAGGATCTCTTGGAGAAACAGCCCAAAAGGGCCTAGGCAATATTTTGTGCTGAATTTCTCTCCTTGGACCTTTATATATCATTGGTGTATCTTTCAAGATGCCTCTGGGGTTTTGAAACTAATTTTCCATCATCATTAGCAAGAAACTTACCCTCGTGCTTCCTTTCATTAATGTCTAATACAGGAATGAGAAGAAGTGCTGTGTATGCACACTCTTTTTAACTTGATGATGCCATATGCAAATAATTAAACAAGGCACAGAAGCAATGGTTAAAAATTCTGCAAAACTTCCTCATTAAACTAAGCAATTATCTGCAAGAAGAGAGACATCTGAACCCTCTCCCTCCACACCCATGATAAAATCTCCACATCTTGCAGATGTTTAATTTTTGCCCAGGAGGAAAAAAATCACATTTAATTGCCATCAAGGGTGAGGACAACATGGTGCGTGCATAGATGGGGACATTCAGTTTGTATCTGTCAGTGAGGTGGCAGTGACTTTGCATGTGATCTGTTTGGATGTTGTATGCAAGGTCACAGCTCTATGCAAAATTAGTGGAAACATTAATTGAGTTCCAGCTATGTCATGTGCTACTGTGCAAAAAAATGATTGATGCAACTCTAGGACCATGATTTGCTGTTTGGTGGCACTACAACTCAAGCAGTTAATACTTTCAGCCATATCGTCTTGCCTGCTACATTGCATTGGCATAATGTCTTTGAGCTAGGTGGTGAAGTGAACTGAGAAAACTGATCCAGCTTAGAAACAGTCCCTCAAAAAAAAATGTCACCGAAAGAAAGTTATATTTCTGGAGATAAATATATTTTCAAAGCACTAAATCAGTTGACACCCCTCTGTGTTCTGTTCTTGCAGTACAGTTTATCTGTTTAGTCACCTGCACTGTCCCTGTCACTGTAATATCTGAGATTCTCATAACCTATAGCTGTGAAAGCAACGTTGTTGCTCACATTTTACAAATGAGAAGCTGAGGTGGAGAAACCTGAAGAACTTGCCTAGAGAAGTGGGAAATCTGTGGACAAGAGGAGGCTGAGTTGGGACCTTCCACCGTTCAAGTTAATATTCCAGCTACTGTATCCTCCTTCTTTTCCTTAGTTACTGGAGAATAATGAAAAAGTTAAAATGTTTATTTTTTATATAAGAGGAAATTGAATATGCAAATCTGAAAAGAGGAATATATTTTTTTAAACTTACAACCAGAAGGTGTGTAAATCTGCCAAGAACTTCAGTTAAGCAACTGTTTCACACTAGCTAGGATGTAGGTTAGTGGTTTCAGCAAATACACAGATAATTAACTGAAACTCCTTTTGTTCTAGCTGACAACATAAAAGCAATGGGAGAAAGGAAAAAAAAAAAAATCACCGGGGAGTAGTGTGGCATCTTGCAAGGTTTCCAGTGCAATATACACTGACGAGCTTTTCTAGTGCTAATGAAGGGGTGTCAGACTGGCAACACCAAAACCTGATGTATTTGCTGAAAAGGAACAATATGAGAAGTAGCTCAAATTCACTTTTCCAGACACCACTGAATAGTTGTGAAGGGAAGGCCATGTACATTTAGTCTGTCTTTCTCTTTCAGTGGTGATACAGCCCACTGCATGGGCAACTGGTGACTGAGAGGTGGACAAGTGAGCAGGTTCTTAGGTGTTGCCAAGGCTGTGGTACAGAAAAGCAGTTTGCCTGTAGAGAAGGGAATCTAAGCTGGATAAGTGGAATATATATAATATATATATTATCCTGGCATATTATGTGCAATATATGGCACATAATAATTATATATTATGTGCAATATATAGCAAGGATATCATTGCCATCCCTCTGGAGCATCCCTGCAGGTCTGAATATGCACAGAGAGGGTCTCTGTTCAGTGAATACTCTTAAGGTGAAGGGAGTTACCAGCTTGCAAGCTCCTCTTTTCCTCACTCCCTCCAACAGCTGTTAACAGATTAGTAAAGCACTGTATTAATTTATTGCAGTAGTGTATCCTGTAGTTAATGAGACGTGAATTAATGAGGCATCTCCCAGAAAACAGGAAGTACCTTAACCCAGCTCCTTCCATGGTCATCTGGCATCAGATTACGTTATTGGTAAAGTTATTATTAATTTTCCTTATTGTAATGGCAAAGCCAAAACTTTTATTTACATAACGAGAAGTTCTGTAACAGAACAAGCAGTGACCGAGTTCCTCAGTCAGGTCTGTGAGGTGCTCAGCAACTTTTTAGAGGATAGGTGTTTCATGAGGAACAAGGTTAGCACTGCAGGATAAACGTAGTTCTGAAGTTTCTGGAAGAGGCTGGGAGGTAGATGTAAAGTGTGTTTAACAGGCAGCAGCAACAATCAGAAAACCACCACTGGCAAAAGAACTTTCTCAGGTGTCTGTTGCTGCAGCCTTGTTTGCCAAATAAGTTGTCTGTAAACTCTGCCATCATTAAAATTCTCCACAGCGATAACAGCACTTTCCCTGGAACATTTTGTTGAAACTTGCAAATGGAATTATCTGCTATGACTGCTCTTTCGAGCAGTGTAAATCTTCAACAACAGTCCTAAAGAAACCTGTGATATACTGTGCATGGAACACCTATTTTTATAAATATCACTGCAGAGGAACACTAGAGGTAGGAAGAATAAATTACAAGCAAGAAAATGGCATTTTAAAATGTGCTCTAACCCTGTTTGCTCCTTCTCCCTTGGCACTGTTCTACATTAACTTAGCTCCAGCCCCTGGAAAGGCAAAGTTCACAGCTTTTATTTACATAACACAAAGTTTCTAAATAAGAAGCGTTAAAGAAGTGACACTTTGCAGGAAAAAAAAAAAAAAAGGCTGAACAAGAAATAATAGTTTAGCCTCTGTGGCCAGAAAGATATCAGCATTGGGAATAATATGCCATTTTAAGAGAGATACATAAACACTATCACCTGAATATAGTACAAATACCAGACTCCCCACTGGGGAAATCATATCTCATTTCAGTTGAGGGACACAAATTACTCTCTGTTGCCTTGTAAGTTCTCTGTGCTCAGCACCTCACCATGCACAGGACAACTGCATTTCTGCTTTAGGCTATGACTGCTCCTCAGAGATCTGAAACGACTTCCCTGAATTTGGGTGTAATCCCCTGCATGAAGTACTTCTTAATCTAATCCTAAACCACTATTGCATGTAAATGTCCAAAGCTGAATTTAGTGCCTGGAAAGCAAAGGAAATGTATAGCAATGGCCCTCTGAGCACCCTCTGTCTTCTTATACTTTACAGCCCAGCCTCACATCAGTGAAGTTTGGGCTGTTTAGAAAGGACCAGAAAGCTTTGCCGTATCCCACTGCTATAATTCAAGACTCTGATTCATCTTGCAGCATGTATAGGAACAGAGAGCTGGTGTTTCTCTCTTGTTTCACCCCAGCCCAGCTCTTACTCTAACGTTGCTTATTTTAGTGAGTTTTAGGATGAAAGAATCTGGTCAGGCAAAAGAACCTATAAAGTTGGTGTGGGATAATGATGGTTCAAGTGTCTTATTATAGAGCAGGTAACAAATATAGTAGGTCTTATCCAGAAGAAAGAGTTGCATTGTACTGTCCAAAGGAGATTCATAATTATAACCCAGTATAGAGGTTATGATGCTGCTATACTGAGATAGCCCACAGAACTTGTTATGCTCTGCTATTGTACCTTTAAATAATGCAGAGCAGGTATGATAGATCCAGTCATGTGCTGTGGAGCTTGTATCATTTCCTACCTGTCTGGAAGATAACTTTTGTCACCCTTGCAATGTAACTCCCATGCGGCTGCTGCAACTGCTAGATGTGCTGCTAGCAAGGGAAAACACACAGCTTTTTAGGCATTGGCCATGGTGAAGGATGATTGGGAAGAAATACAGAATTCATTTTCAGGATCACCTTCTACTCACAGCAAATGAGAAGTACATATGGATGTTTTCATTTTTCACACTATACTGCTGTCCCATGTGGCGCAGGCTTTGTAACTACTGTCAACTCAACAGTGAGTTGGTATTCATTACAGCAGAACCAGAGCAAGGAATTTCTAAAGACCTTAAGAAGAGCATATTTGGTTTCTCATGCTCGAGAGAAACTTTGGAAAAATCCCAAGCGTGGAAAGAAAACGGGATAAGAATTTTTGACTTTCAATGAGCCATATCTGCACATACACATTTCCAGTGTTACCATATTTTAGAAGGACTTTCAAAACTGATGAGACGTGACCAACCCCCACCCTTTCCCAGAGACGTAGTGGAGCTCTGCTTCTCTTTTGTAATTCAGGGCTATGGTAATAATACTGGCATTATATGCTCAGTTAAATGACCCTTCCCAGAGGCAGTCCTCCAGCCTACTCCTATGGGTACCAGGAAAAATGCTGCTTGTGAGAGAACAGGGGAAACGGATTCTGGTCTACTCCATTCTTACAAGCCCCAGCTGGTAGGTATCACTCTTACTAAGAGTGTTCGAAGTCCTTGCAACGAGTGAGGTGAAGTTGCTTCCTTGCCTTTGCTGCAGCCCCTCTGTTGCTAGTCCCTCTTACTTGCTGAGGCTGTAAGGTAGAAACAGCAGCACAGAGAGCAGGGAGGGGGCATGCCTGGTGCGGGTGACTGGCACTGTGAGAGGGCCAGCTCATCCCAGAGGAGTTGGGAAGGGCAAGTAGGAGGCTGCTGGCCAGAGGATGTATGATGCAGGAGTGTTACAGAGAAGAGGCAGCTGGAGACTACGTTAACGGCAAAACCATGGAAATAGATGGCTGAGATTGCGAAAGGGAAACTGAGCCCCAGTTGGGGGAATAGTACCTGGATAGTAAAGCTAGTGAGGGAAGAAACAAAGAGACAAGTGGGACTCCCAAAATAGGAGAGACTCCACTCTTAGGAAGACAAGGGGAGAGAAAGCTGTGGATTTTGTATTCTGACTGTGTCCCACTGAGGTAAATCACATTCTACCTCTTTTTTTTTTCCTCTCTATTGTGTGTAGTGAGTGATATGGCAGTCTCTGCTCCCTGCCTGTGCAGCTCCTGAGTGCTCTGCACTGCCAGGCTATTGCCATACAATGCCTCAAAGGTTGTGTCTTCCTGGGATGGATGATGTGATCTCTGCGAGCAGGCACACTGCCCTCTTTGGTTTGGAGAACATTTTGGAATCTTTTGGGTTGAAAGGTGCAACACTGATGTATTATTCTCTGCTAAAAGGATATAGCCAAGAAATAATCAATATCATAGCCCCACCGCATCACTCCTCACATGGGATCCACACTTGGATCCTGCCCCAGTGTTTGCAAGGCATGTGTAAATTAATGAACATACTCATTATTAATAATGACACAAACATATGCAAACCTTTTAAATAAATACTTGAAAGAGTACTAAGCCTACTACCAGAATGAAGTCTAAGGGTTCTCAGCAGCAAAATGTGGCTGAAAGGAACAGATGTTTAAAATGAATGCTTTCAGTGTGCTGAACTACAATATAATTTGAATGCATTCAGAAGACATATAGACTGGCTTTCAGTAGCACAACTCCCTGAAATACCTATACAAGTTACCTTGTTTTGGATCAGCAAGGCTTATTCTATTTATTAAATCAATAAGTGTAAAGCCCATAGACCATTTTAGTTATCAACCTTTTCCAAATGAATACCCCAAGCATTTCTAATCACAAACATCTGATTTCCATTATTTTGACCTCCTCCTTCTTTGCCTGGATCAATAATGTCTGATGTAATAATTTATCAATATATACTGGGAAAATTATTGATTCTACTTGTACACATTAGCTAGGAGAAAAATATGTCAGCCTCTCCCTTAGTCTAAATGCCTTTCTAGATTTAAATTAAGCTGCATTTTGTATTTGTATGAAGGATATTAGCACTGTATGTAAAACAAATCACTGTAGCTGAAATGGATGTTTTACTTGTCCCAGTTCCCCTGATACTTTTATGGCACCCATCACTGCAATATCTGTTTTTCATACTCTAATTGCTTTGTGAAATCTCTCGCTCCCCCTCTGCCTCCCACCCCTGTGCATTCGCACAATGTACTGCAACTCAGTCTGACACTTTTCATCCTGCCTCTTGGGGAGGCTGAACTTAAGGCCAACTGGAGATTTTATTTAGTTGAGAGATGTACTATATAGGTAAAAAGCTTTCACATAAATCCTGGATGTTCACAAAAGGATCAAAAGCTTACGTGTGTAATATGGTATGGGGTAGGATTAATATTTGGCCACAATACATTTTTATGTGTTGGGTTTACTGGTGAAAGTAGTATTTGAAAGAAGACAGTGAGGAAAAGCTATGTGTATGTTACAATATGCTATATTTTCTAACAGTACTGTGCCTGAGAACTATCAATTGCAAGTCACCTACAAAAATCAAACACATGGAAATCTGGCTAATTTTATTTCTTAACAGCTCCATACTAATACACCTTGGGGGGAGGAAGATCAAAATACTAAAACAATGTGCTGAGTCATTAAGTGGAATGAACCACTAGAACCATCCCTTCCTCCAGCAGCTATAATCTGTCATCAGATTACTTGCCTAATGCATATGTTGTAATAGCCAACTGTAGTTTCTTTTTCATATCCTTTTGTTTCAGATGAAGCGACTTAAAAATTGCAAATGTTTCTCCCCTTAGATGCAAGAGCATAAATCACGAGTAATACTGAGCTCTCTGCCTCATATTGATTCTTTCGTGAACTAAGCCAGATGGGTTCAGATATGAGCATGATCTAATATTCCCCGTAGCTTGATTTATAGATTTCTTTGTGCATTACCTGACCATAAATGAGTCTTGCATTATTTCTTGTGTGCCTGTCAAATTAAAGAAAAATATTCTCGTTGACCTTTAAACCTGGGAGAAAAAAATGAGTCAGAGACATTTTACTGCATGTATTACAGTGATCTTAGTGCTTACATGCCAATTAAGAGTGTGTGATTATGAAAGAGGTCTAGTAATTTGTGTTGTGTGTAATGGTTTCATTTTCCTGTAAAGCACGCAGTAGATATACAGACAGTAGCGTAAGCTACATTGAAAATAACCCTGGAAGAGGCAAAAAGAGGAGAACAATTTGGCACAATTCATTCCTTAATTTGCAAAAACGCGCACTGATTGCAAGAACTGAAATGTTTTTCTGGAAGAAAATAATGTTCTTTAAAACATAGGCGCAGCAAGCAAAAATGCAGAAATGACTGCCACAGAAGATGTTAATGCTATTAAAGGGAATGAGCATCATGAGGTGTTTGCTGACCCCAGAGACCTATTCTGTGAACAAAATGAGTTTAATATGTATGAAAAATTATGTGCAATGTATCATGAACCTATCATTAGGGCACAACCCTGGGCTCAGGACTTGCAACTAAATGCTGGTGGGAGACACTAAGTTTTGTCTGAGCAAAAAGCTCATGCTTAAACTGAAGAGACTGACCTCAACGATCCAGCACCTCATCCTGCAGTTTCCAAGAGTGTTTCTGTAGCCTAATGAGCCTGTTATCTCCTCTGTATTTATTTGTAATTAATGCTCAGAGCTATCAAATCTAGGCATTAAAAGAAAAATATTTCCAGCTTTACCAGTCTTCATTTTTTTGACTAGATGAAGTACGGTATACATGCTCTGAAACTGCTCAGTGGACAAAACCCCCGTCATATTTCTATTAGGTTGGATCTCTATTCTGTACCTATATCAGGAGATGACATTTTCAGTAGGAACAAGATCTTCTAAGAAAGCACTCCTTTAACAAGTCTTTCCATGCTATGCCACAAAACCTGGCTGGTAGCCCTGGCTCTAGGAACAGGCAGACCTGTTTGTGTTCTCAGCTCTCTTTTCCAGATACCCTGCCATGTATCTGTATCACCAGAAAAATCCCTTTTTAGATTTTTTTCCAGCTCAGGTGTGTTTAGACTAGCCAACCTGTTCCTACAATTGAAAACAGGGGTTCAGGAATATTAATCTTCTTTCCCAGTCTTTTGTTAAGGTCACTGAACTATTGAGTATCTCATTTCCTAGCCTGCGGTCTTCATTATTTTATTTCTAAATGGCTCTGCTGTGGCAAGAAAGTTTTTCTTAACACTTAACACTTCAAATTGGCCAAAGGCTGAAGTGTAGCCAGTGTTTTGCATCTGTCCAGGGATGCACCTGAACAGTGTATCTGTTCTGGGGGCCAGTATATTCATGAGAGGGGGCCATAAGTATAGATTTTCTTTGGTTTAGATGCTTTATTTTAATTCCAGTGGCTGATCACATTTGTTTATTTTTATTACAGTAAGCTTCCAGTCCCTGAGAATGGGATCTGCGGTGCTAAAGACACTTTTATTATATATGAGACTTCAAGTGATAGTCTTTGCCCTGAGGAGCTCACAATAAAAATAAGCAGACAGATAGAGATATAAAAGACATGATTCAGCATCAGATGTAATTTGCTGTATGAAGCTGATCCAATTGTATTTGAAGGCTTTATTTTACAGATGAAGAAATTTAGGCACAATGAAATGAAATGACTTGCAGAAAATACCACAGGAGTCTATGGAAAAGTAGGAACTAAAACTCTGATTGCCCCGTAGCTCCCAGGACAGCCCTTTGAAGCAGGGGGGACTATTTATTCATTGTCTGAACACAACTACACATGCTGTACATCCCAATCTGTAGAAATTATACTGCACTACACAGTTACACCACGCAGCAGATTTTTTTTTTAATCTGCTGTGCATAAGCCTGGCACTATCTTTTCTTCTGTGAGTAGTTCTTATTCAGAGATACCCTTTTAACTTCTAGCACAAATGGTGCTTTGAAAAAATGTTTACTGCATAAAGACACAGAAAATACATCTAAACTCTCTATTCTGGTCAGTATATTTGTATGAAAAGTATTGTGGCAATAAATCAAAAGGCAGTGATGGCTATTCCTCTTCCCATGGTGATTTATAATTGTGGATTTACATCTGGCTAAAAGACACTGTTCAGACTGTCTAGCTTGCATGGTAATAACAGCAAGCTCTCCTCTATTTCCTTTTAGTATGGCAATGGAGACTGAGAGCCCCTTCACTTTAAACAATTCGATGAACACATAAAATGAGAGTTAAAACCTTCTGCGAAATACAAAAATAATAAAGCACGATCAGTGAAACCCTAAATCATAATGACAATGTTATCCAGTTGTCAGCTAGAGTTTTAAGTGAAGCACTTCTCTATCTGGTAAACAACAAAAAAAAAGAAAAAGAAAAAGAGGAAGGAGGCAGGGAAATAATATTCAAGAATTTCTTAATAGAATTGAGGGGCTAACAGCAGAAGAAAACTATTCACCCTCTGGTACTATGGAGTTTTATTTCACAGAAAAAAAATAGAATGCTATAGGATTGAGACATCTTGTTCCCTTTAACAACATTTCTTAGTCTGGGCAGTATAAACATCCACAAGTCACCTTCACATTTATAAACTATAAACCTAATTATCTTTGGTTCCCTTTGTTAAACCCACTCAGAAAGGGTTTTTTCCTTCAGTTGCCTACAAAAGCAAATATGCAAGGCTGAGGGCTGGTAGCTTGCTGTTGGTAAGAGCTGGACAATGGTATTCTCATTTGAAAAGTAGAACAACAGACTGACCTGTAAGACCTTTATCATATAATGAATAGGATCTTAATAACAGACTCTTTGGTGGAGGAGTTTTCTGCTGGCATCAGGAATTCAACTTTCTTCCTGTCCTGAGATCAATAATGGACAACTATGAACATGCTTCAGGCTTGAGGCAGTCCTCAGGCTTCCAGGGAAGGAAAATGCTGTAACCCATGCATTTCCCCTAAACTCTTGGCTCCCTACTTCAGCATTTCTAGAGCTGTATGGACAGTATACCAGTCCTAAGAATTAGTTCCAGACTGAACTATGTCTCGGAAAGACTGAAGGAAAGCAAGCCAAAATATGTGTTTTAAATTCACACAGTTCTCAACACCTGAGCCATCCAAGCCAAGCATCTTTGCAATCCGTGATACCCTTCGGGGGAATATGCTATGCTCTACAGATCATCTCTGCACAGAAGAGAAATACTGCTGTCTTGCTGGACATACACTGCCCCTTATAAGGCAGTGAGGAGATGAACCAAGTTGAGCTTTTTGGTAGTATCCATCACTACAGTCAAAACGTTAAATCCTTCTCCTTGTCCAGCTGTTTATTCCGTAATAGAAACATAGATAGTAGTGACAGAGAAAATCACTTGGGTCATCCAGTTTATCCTTCGCTGGAAGAAAGACTGTTTCTTGCATTTCTTGTCTCTACAGACAATACCTCATGCAAAATTACCACCTGACCTAAAGTCTGACACAGAAATGGAATATTACTAAAATAAACTATGCTTGGGTGCCTTGTTTATTGTTTGTGCAGCGGCGGAGAATGAGATCAGGGTGCAGCTTACAAGACGAAAAGGGGGGGAAAAACTGTAAACCTTCTTCCTGGCCAGGGATACCAGCTTAGGGGAGATGCTGAGGGAAGGAACAGAAGACAACAGAGCATTATGTGTCTGCAAACAGTACTGTCCTAAGGGGGCCATAATCTGTGAAGATTGTTGGGAATCACCGGAAAAGGAGTAAATGCAGTAGTGGTCTCTAGGGGTATCCTAAAAGACTGTCCTCCTCTAATCCAGGGGATTCTCTGGGAAAGGACTGGGAGTCCTTTTCTGCCCCATCTCTTTTCCATATAGGACTCAGGAAAGAAGTCACACTACAGTGTGATCTCTTTTCTTCCTAAAGCTGTAAAGAGGATTATGCCCCACAAGGGTCTGTAAAACAGCTGGAAGCTACAGTTGCTTCTTAGCACCAGACCCTCTAAAACATGATTTTGTAATGTCAGCAATGGTTTTTCAGGGCTTCATGTGTGCTCTTATACCACAGGTTACGATTTAATTCCCAGCAGGTGTTTCCCTTTATGACATTTAAGGTGACTCTAGGACAGGACCTAGGGCATGAAAGGAAAAAGCAAGACTTTGCCATGCTTTGACTGATCCAAGGTCCAGGCTGTGGGAGACTCATCAAATTACCCTGTCCCTGCCACCGGGAATCGCTGCAAACTGTTCCCCTCTCCTCCCTGGTCTCCTTGAAAGGAGACTTTCATGGCCAGGCAGCCTCCTGTTCTCCACTTCACAAATCCCTTGGGGCATGGATGACAGGTCTCCTTTCAGCTCATCTGGCTCCTTGTCACTTCTGCATTCAAGTCTCAGCTCTTGCTCTCAAATTTACACCTTCCTCTTGCACACTTTTTCACGCCTTTGCCTAGTGTCTGTTGCCTCACCAGAGCCTCTGGACAGCCCAGATCCCTCTTTTCTTGCCTTTAGTGGTTGCACGTTGGGCTATCTTTGCCTGATTTTATTTCATATACTTTGCAGTCAGTGTGGTGTCTGGGAGGGGATACAGGAGGGACTATGCTGAGAGCAATGCCCAGTGATAGGAGGTCAGGAAAAGTAAAACCAATTAATGGATTGGTGTCTTACCGTGGACCATGTGCTCCTCAGACTCTCCTTGCCCTCTTTCACCCCCTGCCTTGCACAAGGTGGCCCCTTCTGCTCAACAAGCAAAGGGCACAACCTGTTCCCCAGGTTTCAGACCAGAGCTCGTGCTGGGGGCCCAGTCTGTGCTTCTGCTCCAGCTTGCCCAGGCTAAGCCATCCCTGTCATCCGCTGAAGGATGACAAAGACCCCTGTGTTCCTATTGCATGAAGAACTGGGATGAGTTTGCCAATCTTCTAAAAAATAAACTAAGAAAAAGGTGATATTTTGGCCTAAACAAAGCAGAGATGGAGATAAGATTGGGGACATACAGGAAATGCTGCTTTTGAAATGAGTTTATTTTGCTTATGTTTCATCACAGGATTTTACCTTTCCTTTCTGAATGCTGTCAGCACACAAGGACAAAAGACATGGTATTTTGGTACACTATTGTATTTAGAACAGCCACAAAAAATTAGAATCCAAAACATATCCAACCTATTGTGATTACATGACAAACTTGCATAGCCAGAGATCCTTTGCACCATGATCAGCCCTTGACAGAGCTCTCACACGCAATGTGAGTGATGAGCTCCTATTTAGGAACTGACAAATTTGGGAGGATCAATGACTATTAAAAAGAAAATGTCATTAAAGAGGACAGTTCGGTGCAGTATCATCCAGGAGCTGTCAATGTCTCTGCTGGGAAAATTAAAATAAAGTCATTTTGCAATGCATATTTCAAACATTTTGAATTTAATAAATAACTAAAAGACAGAAGCAGCAGCCTATTTCTGGAGTGCATTTTGGTGTCCATTAAAAACAGTGATTCTCTGAAAGGCATAAGATTATAGCCTCTTGTAATTCTTGCTAAAGCTTGCTAGGATCTTTCACTTACTTACAAAGTTTTTGTAAGCTGAATGTATGAGGTCTTTTTTAAATGAAGGTAGCAACTGACTAAACATCTTACAAACTACTAAAAAAAACCCCAAATGTTTTATTTTGATACTTGTAAGCATAAAAAAATCTTTGTATTAGAAATTATTTTTAATTTTGAAGATTTCTGTTTCAGTGACAAAAATGAAACACTTAACTTGTCTTTTGGACATACTTGAAGCAGTTCTTCCCCTCACTAATTTTGGTTCAACCACTGAACAGAAAAATTATTCAGAGAGTTCAATTCTTCTCACAGGAACAAGCCCTGTAGATGTTAGTTGTACACTTTGTATTGTTACATGAAGCCTGTCATGGCTCTGCTGAAACAGAGTGAGGTGAAGTACTAGTAAAATCATCAGTATTGCTAAGAGTAAATATTTTTACAGTATGAAGATAGAAGATCTTTTAGAAAGTTTGTCATGTCCTTTATGACAGCAGTCCTCTTATGCTTTGCTATTATTAGTTATTGGAGGGTTTTTTTTTTCAATAAACAAATGTAGAACTAAGAATTAGTTATTCTAAACACAATATTTTTATTACGGGGGGGTTTCCTCATAATTTTTCAGAACTGAGACCCTAATTGCAAATCCAGTACAAGCCCTGGACAAAAAGAGACAGTTGTTTCAAACAATAGAGAACTAAGTAAAACCAAAGGAATGGTACAGACTGATGGGGAAGTACAAGGAAGAAGCTGGAAAAGTACTGGTTAGTTTGATAGATTATTCTGTCCTACAAGGGACATCATTAGTGTCAGGTTCTACACAGGCATCAGAGTGAATAGGAGATGTGCAGAAGTCTAATCCTGGGCACATCCACACATGCTACACTGTAGGAAGCTTTTTCCATCTTCCAGTACTTTAATGTGTTAGAAATCTTAACGTGGCCTAATTTTACAAATTTAGTTTCAAACTTCTCCCTTCATCCTAACCTTCCTGTTGCTCTGGGGGAGCTGTAATTCCTCCCCCATACAAACGTGTCACTCCCAGGCATGGTTTCCTTTTCCATGACGTGACCCAACCTTTTCCTGCGGCTTTTTGCTTTTTACATTTGTCATTTGTAGATTTATTATAAACTTAGAAAAAGCAGCAAGCAGTAAAGAGGCAGTGCTGCATGGTGGACCCCAGTGCCTGGCTGATCTGTGGGGTCTGCTGGGGACAGCTCAGGGCAGGGTGGACTGGGACCTGCAGCTCCTGTGGAGCACTGAGCTAATGCGCTGAGCTGAGAGGTTACATGGGACGATATGTCAGTACAGCCAAATCATAGTACCCAGGTTAGATAAAAACCATCTAGATGGAGCATTTCTATTTTCCCCAAACTAAATTTACTTCCCAAGAATTTTGTATTTCATGACAGGTCTTAAAACTAAGATTTTTAATCTTAAAAGAAACCAAAATTAGAATTTTCCGTAGGACAGAAATTGATATTTCAGTGATAAAGTGGAGGAAACCATGCTAAATGGAGAAACTGAATGGCTGCGGGCTGGTAGCTGATTTTACTTTCCAAAATGGCAGACTAAAGAGGTCCTTACACAGGGCACAGGCATAATCTCAAGGACAGTCCTTCCTCCCACACGAGCAGCTGCTCTGTGCAGAAGGCTGCACCTAACTCAGGCGAGGATTTTGCAACAAACAAAATTTGACCTTAGGAGTCTTTATGGTCAGTTGCCTTCTTTAGCCTTACTGCTTTCTGTTGATACCTTGGCAGCAAAATGGAGAGTTATTTGATATATTTTCATTTGCAAAACTAAATTTGGAGAGGAGAGAGATAACTTCATAAAGTAAACCAATATAAACAAAAATAGCCCCACTGGGTAAGAAAATACAGCTAACTCAGGGCAGTGCATGTAAATCAATATAAATAATGGCCACGTAAAACCATGATGCTGTGTATTTCTAGCAACCAACCTTCAAAAGAAGATGAAAACAAAGGAGGGCAACGATACATGGATTAGAGAACATAACACGTGAAAAGGCTGAGAAAGCTAAATTCATAGAGTTCAGTGAAAGAGACGGCTCAGGGGGAACATGCTCACAGTCTATAAATACCTTCGAGGTAACAATAGAAATGAAGGAAGGGAATTATTCACAGTCTCACAGAATTGTAGGCCAGGGAGCAATGGCCTGAAGCTACAAAAGAAAAAAAGTTTGGGAGAGACATTAGAGGCGAAAAAGAAGCTGTGGCAAAAGAAAGTGACAGGGCAGTTTAATAAGCGAACAGGGAACGTGCCCAGTGTGGCATAACTGCCAGGTTTATGCAACCAGTGAGATGGCATATCGCTGGAAAAAAGAGAGGCTTTAATCAGACACACAGAAGCCAGATCAGATTGAAAGAGTACTTCTTGCTCTCGCAGGCTATGCTCCAGGTAATGTCATATAGTGCTATATGGAACTACAAGGCAGAGCTATTTCTTTGAACTAGCCCAGTTGCTTCCTTTGTTGCTCTCTCTTACATATTTTCTTTATCCATCATGCCTGCCCCCCCCCCCCCCCCCCCATACAAATGTGGATGAATTCCACGTCATCCCCTCTTACCAAGTTCAGCTTTCTGTTACACTGTCAGGAGAACTGCAGGAAGGAGGAGCAGTTGTTATTGAGGCAAGTCCAGCCAAGAGGGCTGCTGATATGACGGATTATAGAAGGAAATCTCAAAGTCACTTAAGAATGAGGAGCTGGAGGTTTGCATGACTAATACCAATAACCATATAAAAAACTCTTTGCAACACTGAAAAATCAGAAGAAACCACTGCCTCTGCTCAGAGCACCTCAAAAGCCAACTGATCAGTCTCCATTGAAAGTATATTTCCAGGGCTGAGTGGGACTTTTTGCAGAGAAGGCTTTTCCTGGAGGAAATGAGTGAGTAGGACCCTATCAGCTCTGGTGGTGGGTCCCCACTGCAAAAGCTCTCCCTACTGCTTCTCTTTGCCCAAGATGTGCAAGGGAATCTTTAACACGTGAGAGAAGGATGTTTCTAACACATGCCTAGCACACTTCATACGGTGTGCTAATAATAAATGACAGCAAGTTCACAGTCCAGAAAATACCCTGGAGGTGGGGTTGGGTTGCTTCATGGAGTGCGGGAGGAAGCAGGAAGGCTGTTGCTACCCACAAGCACGGGACTCCTGATGCAAAATGATACACGATTATCACAGAGCTCAATGTTGGCTGGCATCTAGTCAAACTCCTGGGTACACAGCAACCAGTACCCAGGGTGGTTTACAGCACAGTTACAGAGCTACCACCAGAATAAATACTTGGTGTACAGCACAGAAACCTCTTGTATAGAAACCTTCCATAAATACTGCCTGTCAGCCTTTCCTTTGGCAAACCACAGCAAAGGTATCTGCACACCCAGCACTGCTGCCGTCTAAGGGCCTTTCCACAAAGTTCACTTGTGGGCATTGCCCCTAACTTGCTAGAGAAGAGACATCTTTTTGCATGACACCCCTCTCTCAGTCCTTTCTTTACAATGAAGTACCCACAGAACATCCCTGCAGGACTGCTTGGCAGCTGCCACCAGTGCTTGCAGGAACTGGGGGGAAAACAGGAGCTGCAGCACACGGCACAAAAGCAGATAGGAGATACTACATGTGAGTCCGCTGTGTCTTAAATGACAGGCCAGAAGCATCAGAGTAGCAACATAGTATCTGAACAATTTTGTCGTTCATTTAATTAAACATTTTAATAGTTTAATTTTAGTTGTGTTGTTAGTGAAGCAGAAAAGCCTAGCGAATCGATGTTGAAGTTCTCCTGTTGAGGGTCACCACTTTTTAAATGGATTCAGAGAGCTGATGAATGTTTTGCCAGTGGTATCTTAGTGAGGAGCACCTTGCAGAGGGAGTTTCTTGGTTTTGTTGGTTTCTTGTTTACAAAGAACTACTTAACATAATGATTTTCTGATGTCTTCACAAGAGATAATAGAAGAAGCATTTCACAAGGATTTATGTAAAGTCAGGGGTACAACTGGGTTACAGAGAAGGTTTGTCTGTGGTAAATGCCAATCACTAAAAATATCAGAGACTGTTTTGAAGACAAAAAACAATGAAAAGTTTTGGTTTTCTTTGGTTTCAAAGCTAAATCTGTGTAATTTGCTGAAAATCCCTGACAATTGCTGTTAAAATAACAAATCTAAAAGACCTCTAAAATAATGAATTTAAAAGTCATGCTTTTTTATTTTAAAAGTATTTCCATATTTAAAAGAATCCAGATAGGTACGTGCAAACAAATATTTCCAGAGGTATGTCTTTGAAAAATCTGGAAAGAATAAAGGAACAAAAGAGCTGCATGGGTCTGCTGCACCTTCCTCAAAGTTGCTTTCCTTCAATAACTGTTAAAACAATCTGCAGTTACATACATAAGCTCAAATGATCATATTTCTGAATAGCTATTTAACTGAAGGGAACTACAGTCATTCTAAAGACATATCTGTGTTACAATCTATAATGAATGTAATCTTCAAGGGGCAATAACTTCTCTCAATTACACAATTTTTCTGTTAAAAATGGCACATGTTACTATCTGGGTTGTCAGCTCCTCTGGCAATGGACACACACATTTCTCAGTAAAGCATCTTAGGCACCCCCAGTATAGTATCAATAACATCGGTAATAATGTTAAAACTTTTTTTTTTTTAATCACGTTAGCATAGTCTTTCAAGTTATTTTTCCAATATAAATACATAGGGCACAACAGCTGTTTGGAGATCTCCAATTAGAGCTGTTTTGTGGCTGTCTCTACCGAAAATGCCTTTGGCTAATATAATTTAAACCTCTTCTGTAAATGCATTTCATGCTTTGAAGTTAGCTAGTAATTTCTGTCATTTAAGAACAATGTTCCATGATTTGCTCCTATTAGTAAAAGCGAGTAAATGAGCACTCCCCTTGGCTCCCGGCTCCCCACCTCCCCATGTGCTGGAGCGCTGGTGATGTGCTGCCCGTGATTTACTGAGAGCTGCGCTGCTGCTGCGATGTGCTGGGTGGGAAGGTGTCGAGGACTCCGGGATGGCATTTTTACAAAGAGCATGGGCGGCCAGGGGAACTTCAGAGTTAGGTCCCAAGGTCACAGCCAGAATTGGGAAGGAGAACTATAAATTACAAAGCACTGGACTGCAGCCAAGCACACGGGAAGCTGCACTTAGCATATCGTTCTCTCAGCTGCGGGATGAAACCTCTACTCCCTTTCAGAGAAAATTTGAATGGAATTTGTTATAAGATTGAAATATCACCAACTGACTTTCCATGACAACTCAGAAACAGGTTGCAATCACGGGGGGGATCCTCTTCCAACCAGGCCAAAATGATGATGAGGATGATGATACAGCCCTATCAAATATTTATGAAAACCAGATGAATTTCTGTGCTAGTGACATGCTGATATTATAACAGAGACCTCAAATAAACTCCTGACATTAACCTAAGCTCAGATTTCTCCCAGTGTAAACCAAAGGTTGAACAACAAGCTGATTCTAGTATTTTGAAGTAAAAATGCTGCAGTGGAGGTTAATAGCAATGTAGTTAAATGCAGGTAAATGTGATGATTTATTACTTGTAGATACTATTACAGACTTGCCATCAGTGCTGTAGACCTCCTGTGTAAGGTGCAGAATTAGAACTTCACACAAGCTATAGGCTCCTTGGGCAGTAGCTGCTATGTGTTGTGTGCCTATACAATATCTAATGATGTGGGGGTATGCTGAGTCTTCCAGAAGTTGCAGCATACACAAAACAGTAAGGGCAGTGCTATTCCAAAGCATTAAAAAAATACAGTTTTTATGAGAAAAGGAGTAATTAATTATTTTAAGGAAGCAAAAGTTACTTTAGATTTTAAATGTTGAAAAAATACAAAAAAGTAACAATCCATGTACATTTTCTGTATCATAAATGTAAAACCTCTTCCTCTGCATCTCACTGTCACACAATTAACTCCAAGACCCATATTTAAAGATGTGATTTAATATTATTGTCAGTCTCTGTGAGAAAAAGGACAGCTTAAAAGCAAATCCCCTCCCCCTTGTCTGCAAAGGAAGAATACTGGCATTAAGTGCTGAGACAGCTGCCATCCTTCCATCTTGGCACTAAGTTAGGTGATGGAAAGCAGCGAAGAGATGCTAGAGAGTTTGGGGAGGGCTGTGTAAAGGCAGACGGGGGTAGTAATTTATTGGACAGCAGCTTCCTCAGATGGATCATACAGATGTAACTACTAAGTAGATGTGAACCATTCTGCTAGTAAGTCATAACTGCTTCTTTAAAACACTGTTGCAGGGCTTTGTGACCAGGGAAGGTACTGTTAGCAAGAAACACCAACAGTATCAATGCGGCCTGGCTTATCTGAATAGCTGCTGTGAAGAAGTGCCAGAAAAGTCATAAATTAGCTTCTGTAGTTGGAGAGTTGTTTTGATGGATGCGAGCGTATTAAAGTATACTTTTGCGCAAAGCTGGAAAAAAGAATCTAAGTATTTGTAAAACATCGTAGAGATGGAAGGGAATGAGCTTTACCTAGAACTGTGGAAATCTGTGTTGGATGGACTAAGTTGTGGAGTGGAAGATGCACTTGGTTGTGCTCTGTCTTATATCCTAATGCTGTGATAACTTCCAGATGAACAGGTATCGGTCACTGCAGATTAGGACAGGATTATCTCTTCTCTTACTTGAGAAACCAGGCAAATACATTTCTGCCACAAGAAAGGAAGGGCTGCGTTCTCTAAGTACTCCTTTGTCTGAGCCTTTGGCATCTGCTAAAATGAAGAAAATAACTGCTCTTCTGAACTGCAACACAAAGAACAGATTCATGGCATCCTCCTGTCTATGTGCCTGCAGATTCATAGTTTTATTGACCAGGATGCTACTTTTACAATTTCTTCCTTTATTTCATAGATCTTTTCACAAATGGATTTTGTGATCCCTAAGAAATGAGATGTCTAAAGGTTTACAAAACAACACTCTTTGGGGGTTTTTGCCAAATGAAAGAGCAACGTGGGTTTTATTCCTTCTTATGCACTAGTGTAACTTCTGATGCACCCTTTAGGTTTCTGAATTTATTTTACTGTTTCAACTCATACTGACTGCCATGCTTCAAGCAGATCATGAAAAAAACCCTATTAAAGTATATAAAATAATTATTTATGTAACATCTTCCATTAAAGAACTTAAAAGCAAGAGAAAAATTAATTTATCTTCTTTGAGCTAAGTAGTATCCCCATTTCAGGATATAAAAATGAAGGCATATTAAATCAAATATTCAAACATAGGTGCCTAAAGTTAGTCATCTAAATATAGATGTCACCAGCTAACTACTGCTTTGATTCTCCCAACTCAGAAGGGGATCATTCTTGCTTTTGAGGGTTACACTGAATGGAGTGAGAAACCAACATTTCTCAAACTATTTCTGGGCAGGTATTAAAGGGACTCAGATTAAAAAACTAGGATCTCCCTGCAGCTTTGGCTGAAATTAGCAACTGTTAAAAAATACAGCAACTTTTATTTAGCTCCTAGCTATAAGTGGATGTCAGATCACAAGCATTCAAGTTCAAAAACCACTCAGAAAGTTTATGTAACCGATCCTGCCACCTTTCCCAACATGACTAATTACTGCTCCCTCAACGAGTGTCATTTACTTACATTAACGGACTTTCATGAGGTTGGTTACTGTGTGAATGGGGGTCGGAAGATCAGGCCCTAGGAGATTTTATCGTGGTCGTGCTGCTCTTTGACAGCACCAAAGACAGAAATCAGCCCCCCTGCCTGCCTTCTGTTTTCACCACAAGCACAACCTCCAGCCCCTTCTCCCAGAGCAACGACTCGCACCTCTGAGTGAGGAAGGCTTCTTTCTGATGAAGAGTGAAAAGTCATTTATGGATGCTGTGATACACATTTCAAATTAAGTATTTTAAGGGAGGTGCAATAATTGTCAGGTCTGCATGTTTAATGGACCTTGAGCTATAAACATGCTCAAAAAGGATCTAGTTAATATCAGTTTGACAGTGACTTGGCACAGTTCTAAGCTCCGATGCATCAAATTAGCATCGATCCGCAAAATGTTACTGAAAGGTTTCTTAAATCTGCCAAGTTTTGAAATCAATTCGGGTGAAGAGGGCTTTTCCCCCCACCCTGCCTTTTTTGAAGTCCTTCCTAGTTCCCTACCAGGAGTCCAAGGGCATTCCTTCAGAAATGCTTTACAAATGTTAATTCTTTTCAAACTTTGTTTTCCCATCCTCATTCAAGAGTGATCAATTGCTCTTAGGGTGTTTCTTCGATGTGCAATTTAAAATCCTCTCCTGCTCGCTCTGGGTTGGGAGAAGTGGAGCTGTGACTGCATAGTGCCCAGCCAAGGTTCAGCTGAGCTCTGCGCAGACGATGCACGTTTGGTATTCTGGGATGCAGGTGCTCTGCCGCCTCCAGTGGATGGCTAATAACTTCCAGGTGGGAGTTGAAGGAACTGGCACTGCCCCATTACATTCCTCTATGGCTTCAGTCCTGGCAACCTCAACAGCTTCCCCTCTCCCTGTGTGATATTTAATACAGCTGCGCTCAGCGGACCTGACTATGCTGGAACACCCTCAATAAACAGGAAAGCTGGCACGCTCTGCTCTCTGAAGGGTTCATGACTCTGCTGCCGTTTCAGCTCTGTCTGCCAGCACCAAGGTTCGTTAACCTCCCTGGCAGCCTGCAAAGCCACTCTGCTGTGGGGTGTGCTGCTGGGGGACTGGCGGAGGCTGGCCGACAGTCTGCCACAAAGGGAAGAGTTTGAAGGAGGCTTATGCTGCTGGAGGAGGCTCGTCCTGGTTGGTATTAGCTCACTTTGCTTGCATTTTGCTCTATGGATTTTCAGTAACTATGATAGAAGAGCACACATTGAAACAAAAGAATTAAGATATAATGGTGACATTTTTCTCCAGAGTTTGTCTAAGCAGGGATACAAATGGTAGGGTAAGGTTCCATTGTCTAATCACAGAGCTTTCCTTGAAAACGCGCTGTAACAGCTATTGAAATGTTTTGCCAACAAAAGTCATATAACAGCACCTGTAAGAGAGGCTTGTGAGATTGGTTTTTATCCCTTGAAAGAATGGAAATTTGGTGACTTTTGGAAGAAAGCCATTGAACGGGCTGCTTAATGGTTGCTTACTATTAGGGATACATGCTATGGTGTGGTTACCATGAAGTGGCACATGCCAGCACCTAATGGCTCTAAAAGTGGCACTGCCAGACCTGGAAGGTTGTCCCCACCATGGCAGTGAGTGTGCTGCAACGTTGTCCCCCTTGTCCCAACCTTTCTCAGCTGTCCTCCCACTCTGCTTTTCACCAGTGGGGTCATGCTGTGAAGACAGGGCCCTGCTGTCCCCTGACTTGCTCTCCTGACAGCATGTGCTCCACGGCTGAAGCCACAGCTCCAGGTTTCAATGGTGGCACCAGAAGCACAGACTGCGCCTACAGAACATCTCCCTGCAGAGTGGCTGCTCCAACTCCTGTTGGACTGCTGTCTTTGTGCCTCCTGGAGATGGAAAGCTCCCGGAAACATCCATGGGACCTCATTTGCTTGTGGTTGTTCCCACTCACTCCCACTCAGTGGCAGAAACAGGAAGAGGCTGAAGGTGTTGCTCCTGTGGCTCAGCTGAAGCCAAGGAGAAATGTTGGCTGCTGTGTGATGACTAAGGCTCACATGCTTATTCTACCAGTTAGAGCTCTTAATCACTTTGTGCTGTTTCATCTCCTATAACATGAATTCACTTCAAGCTGTGAAATTCACCATTTTTGCCATGAGTAATTTGTGAAATCTGCCACCATCCTTCGTGGTTCGCTTTGTGCCCTAGTTAGGCATCATCTGTCTGATTAGGGAAATCTGCAATTTGTTTCCTGCAGTTGAGCCAATACAATTTCATTCCCCTCCTTTATCCTCTTTGCACTCAACTGTGATCTCATCGTCACTTTTGCCTTTTGATGGGGATGGAGTGGTGTGGAAGCCATCTTTGCCGGGGTTTGCACACAGTGAGTCCTGGCTTTCCTCCTCTACCTAACCTGTGGGTAGGGCTCAATCTGGCATTGGTGGGACTCAACCTAAGGCATTAACCCTGGCTTTGGTTAGAGCTGCTTAGGTCTATTATATTATGTTTACCATCTTACTACATTTCTCCCAGCCTGGTTGCTGCAATATTTTGGAAATCATTTCCCACCTGCCTTGCCAGTGCCTTGTTTTGTGATACATTCATCTGTTACTCTTTATATTGAACATTGCTGGCATTACGAAATGCTATAAATGTACCCAGTATACCATAAAAATACACAAGCAGCTGACTGGTCTTGCCTACAAGAAATACTATTAATCTTTCATTTTTCACATGCTCTGGGCAAGATCCAGAGGGTGCTCGAGGAACATCTCATAACCAAATTGGGTCCTAAATCCTGATTTTCTCACTGGTTGGTTAATGTCTAAAAATATTTTCCCACACTTTTAATGTCTTAATTGT
The DNA here is from genome assembly GCF_034619465.1 of Leptosomus discolor. NCBI lineage: Eukaryota > Metazoa > Chordata > Aves > Leptosomiformes > Leptosomidae > Leptosomus > Leptosomus discolor. The sequence continues at coordinate 50,610,327 of NC_141398.1, read as the reverse complement.
TTTCTGAAGATGTTGCCAGCTCATCCAGCCTTTTACACATAATTTACACCCTCTTACAAACCCAGTGAAATATTATTTTAGTATTTCTGTCACTGAAATACAGTGATAAATGGTCATCTTTTAAGATCAGTATAATGGATGTGTAGGAGAGCTTATTGACTTGATCTTGCCAAAATGGAGTCCTGCCATGAAGTTCAGAGGGATCACAAGCTGCCCTGGATACTCCTCGTGCTTTGAATAGTCCTTTTTAAAGGTAAAGCTATGGCTTTGTGCTACACAAAGTTTTATGAGAGAATAATAGGAGAGCAAAAGAAACCTTCCCTCCTAGCTGTACTCATTTTCACCATAACTTTCCTTTCCATCTCTCTCTTCCTGTATTCTGCCCTTTTTGTTTTTGGTCTAAGTTAGTCACCTCCCCTGTCTGAAATGCAATCATGTAAATAAGATCAGCAACACCGTTTCTATTAACAGATAAATAAATGAACAGATCTTTGAGAATCACTGGCTGTAATTAACCCTTGATCAGCAACCTGGAAGAGGAGGTTCAGGAAGATCCCATGTGTGCGTTTGCTACTTTGTCCAGCTATCGGGAAACCTGCGGGCCTGATCCTGCTTCTGCTCATATGGTCAATAAAATTTCTTTGAATTACTCTGAGAGCAGGATTATGCTCAGTGCTCAGCACCCTGTGCTTTTCTCTGTATCCACAGCGTTCGGCATGGGAGTCTTGCAGCTGTACTAGCCCAAGCTATTTACTTACCACTACTGTGGACTAATCAAATGGCAATAAAAGCTTTTACTGTGCCATCCTGTTTGTGATCAGCAGAAACATAAAAAGCATGTTAGCAAATTGATTTTTGGCATTAATTGCGAGCAAAGAGCATTATACTGAGTACAGATAGGGTTGTGGGGTTTTTTCAGGCAGAAAAATTCTATTTTAGTATTTTAAAAGTGATTCTGGAAGATGCTGAGCTAAGCCCAACGGACATACTTTTCAAATACCATAAGGCAAAGAGTAGTTACTGAATCTCTTCAGTCTTATTAGCTTACATAAACATAAAAATCTGAATAATGTTTAGAAAGCTAAATTCTCCAGATAATCTATAATCAGTAAATGTTCATTAGTGAGATGTAGCAAATATGCATGCGATTTCCCAGGTGACATTTTGGTTACAAGATTTAAAAGGCGTAGTAAAACCCTCCTCCACGTGGAGCCGGGCAGAAACTTCCACAGGCTCCAAAGGTCACTCAGCTGCAGCTCGGACCTTCCTGGTCCCCTTCAGGAGAAAATCAGAATTCACTGTCTCGTTTTACAGCTCCGGTGATTTATAAATAAATCATCCTCACACGATGATTGATGTCTCCATATAAATAATTAAGTCTTGACCTTATGTTATGACACCTGCTAAATTTTTTGGCACTTGAAACCAGCGTTCAGGAGAGGTCCTTGACACTGGATAAATAAAGGTGGGACTAGATTCGAGGGGGAGGGGGAGCCAGGGTTTTGTTTACCTTAATTTTGTTCTGTTTGGTTCCATCAGCTAATTGATGAAGATGATTATTAATCTCCGTTGCTGTCTACTCTATGGATTTAATTCCTGCCTGTGATTGCTGTTGGAAAGTTTGCTTCATTAGAAGCAGACTTTGATTAGATTTCCAGTAGCCACAGTTTCCCAGCGCTCCCCTAAATTGCTGTGTGACCTAGCCCAGGCACTTTACACCTTTTTTTGTTTGCGATTTACTTCACTCAGCAGCAGAGCTCCTGTAGCCTGGGTGACACTGTCATTCTGCTCAACCAGGCTAGGTAGCAGGTGTCAGCAAAAGTTTAATTTGGAAGCTCATGAATTCAAAAGAAGAGCTTAATGGTTATCCCCAACACAGAAAGCTGCTGCGGCCTGCTCCTGGAAAGAGAAAATCCCAGGGACATGAAAGGAATTGATGAGACACCAGACATCTGACAAAATGAAATCCTGTCAGGATAAACTGGGGATAGCTTTCTCATCAAACGGTGAGTATCATTAATAAACAAAATGGATTTAGCAACTGCATTTCCGATTTTCATTTCAGGTTTACCATTCATCCTCCCTCACTGGTACTGTATATACAGCCTGTTCTGTGAAGAGCTGCAACTTTTAAATCTTGTGATAAAATACAAGCATTTCAGGGTAAGCGTTTAACGTAAAAAATTGAGCATCTCTGGCTTTTTTAAGCATGTTAATCTGCACGCGCCACAAGTCAGCTACAGATAGAAAGCAACATTGTAATGCAATTATAAGTGGCTTTCCTACCCCTTCAAAAAGCTTAAAAAAAAGAACCACCCAGCTCCCACTGGGTATCGCATTGTTCCTGGCTACTTCCACAGCCAACACCGGGGAATCCCAGATGTCAATGAGATGCCTGGGTTGTCTGCTTGCCCATCACTAGCACACTGGTTCTAACACGCTTGTACAAAATTATTCTTTGCTGTATATTTGCCGTGTTTTGAATATGTACGTCCTTAAGGGTCGAATGAGACGTAAGGTGGCATTGCAAGGTCAGAGTTGCCAGTACCACCGGGCAGGGGAACGCAGGACTTGCCGAGAAGCACATCTACGGGAGAACAGTGCCCAAAGCAGCCCCTGTTTCCCTACAGATCAACTCCAGAAATGAGAAAGTGCCTTAATACCCCCTCCTGCTTGCGCAAAGACTGAACTCCGGGTGAACTGGATTTCCAGTCTAGGGAGATGCCGGCATTTATCAACTAGTTTGCTTTGGATCCCGTTATTTTCGTTACAGAAACGCAAGCCAGACCCACAGCCGCGAGTGGTCAGCCCGGCGGCGGAGACGGCGGCCCCATCCCATCCCATCCCATCCCATCCCATCCCATCCCATCCCATCCCTCCCCTGAAGTTGGGGTCCCGGTACCGGCGCCCCGCGAAGCCCCGTGCCCGAGCGGGGCTGGGCCGGCCCCGCCCGGCTGCGGGGGGAGCGGAGCGGAGCGGGGCGGGGGGACGCGCCGCAGCCCCGGGGCAAACCGCACCGCGCCCGGCCCCGAGCGCGGCACCTGCCCCTCCGGCCCCCCCAATTACCGGCCCTGTTAACACTGTTAATTACGGCGCCGCCCGCTCGCCGGGCTGGGAGGGCAGCCCCGAGGTGAGGGGGTCGCGCCGCCGCGGGAGGTGGGAGGGGGGGTCCGGGACAAGGGGCCCCGCGCGGCCCCGCCGCAAGTTTGGGCACTTTCCCGAAGTGGTGCGGGGAAAAGTTGGGGAGCGGCCGGGGGATACGAGGGGTAGCGGGAGGCGCAGCCCTGCCCGGCCCCGGGGAGGGGGAACTCGCCACTGACCTGAGCCGCGGCCGCGCCGCCTCCCCGCGCTCAGCGCATCCTCCGCGCCGCTCCCGCCCGCCGTCGCTCTGCGCGCCGCAGCCGCGGCTCCGCGCCCGCGATCCTCGGCGGGGAGGAGAGAGCGAAGCGGGACAGCCCGCCTGGAGACGGGAGGCCGCCGCCCCCCTCCCCGCCTCCCGCCCCCCTCCGCCGCTGCCGCCGCGCCCCGGCCCCTCTCGGCTCGGCTCGGCTCGGCTCGGCCCGGCCCGGCCCGGCGGCAGCACGGCCCCCGCCCCGCGCCCCGCTGCGCACCTCCGGGAGCAGGTGCGGCGGCCTCCGGCGAGGAGCGCGGCCCGGCCCTGCTGCGCCCTCGGCGCATCATCCCTCGCCGCGGCACCGGGAGAGCGCGGGCGGTGCCGGTGCCGCCGCCTTTCCAGGGGTGCCGTTCGCCGCTCAAGTTTGACACGTTTTCGCGGCGCCGCCCGCCCCCCCGGCCGCCTTCAAGGCTGCTGAATTATGCATTGTCTGAAGGGCAAACTACCGCCGTGCGGAACAGGGGGCTGCCGAAAGAACGGTGTGTATGTGTGTGTGCGTGTCTCTGTGTGTGTGTACGCACAGGCGCGCCCACAGCTCCTGCTGGGAAGCTGCATCGTGAGCCTGTGCTTGGGCGTCTCTGACCGAAATACTGTAACCCCCGAGTGGGAAGTTGCGGGGGAGGGAGGAGAGGTCTCAGGCTGGGGAGCCTACGAGAAGGGCGTCCCTGCTGCCGGGTGTCTTTTGGGAGGAGCGGGCAGGGAGGCTCTTCTCGTATCCTCGGTGTGGATGCAGGCGTCCTGCCGGCCAGGTCCTCCTCCGCTCTGCAATTTCAACGTTACTGAAAATATATGTGTTTTGAGACTAGTTGGAAAGATCGGTGGCCCACACTTACTCCCAAAAGAAGGTGATTGTGAACACAAACCCCGAGGGGAGAAGCAGTGAAAGTAATTGGAAGAGCATTGAAGCAATGGTGCTCTCAAACAATAAATTGGAGCAGATGCACTGTGGCCAGGGCATGGTGAGGACCAAGGTGTCTTGCCTAGAGCCTGGGATGTGAACTGTGGAGTAACTGCACAGAAGGTGCCTCTTGCACTCTCTGCTGGCTATTTTCCACCCTAAAATACTGAGAGGCATTTGCAGCACAACTGTGCAGCAGAATAAACAGTCTAATAAGAGTGAAACCAGGGCATGGCTATAATCCCCAAGGGTGGCTTCAGTGGCATGCCTGGCTATTGATAGGTGTAACGAAGAGGCCACTGGATGGAATCAAGAAACACCGGAATTAGATAAAAAAGTGCCCCCAGAACCCGTACATCGAGGAGGTATGCTGTGCTCTGCACCCACTCCTCCACGTCAGGAGCAGCGGGTCCCAGGAGCTGCCCGTTCTGCCAGGGGATCATGGAGCTGAGCTTCAGCAGCCTGGAGGGATCGGCAGCAGGGCTTGCCGACAAAGAAAGCCAGCCACGTTATGTTGATGTACCTGCCATCCACCCTTAGAAAGATGTTGTGCGCATACAGTGTTAAATGCGTGTCAGGATGGATCCTATCTTCAGCCGTCTGAATAGTTCTGTGTGTCTTATAAATAAACTATGACATCCTTTGACTAGATTAACAGAAATACATTATGCTTAGTCTGCTCCCTAGCAATCAATTGTTCCAACTAAGTAGGTGTTATTTATTAAAGTATTGATTAGGGACCCAATCCCGTAGTCTTTAAGCAAGCCAGCTCTTTGCTGATGAATGGAATATTTGATTGGGAGTTTTGAGATCAGCCTTTATGTAATTCTGTTGTTATAGGAGGAAAAAAGTGCATATGATACAGCTTTCCAGGGGGAGATGCATTCATGCCACTTGGAGTTCAAAGGAAAAATAACACATGTTCCTTATGTGAAAACTGCAATCATTGCTTTACTTGAGCACCTTCTGTCATAGTCTCTGTGTCGCAGGGCACATAGGCATTAACAGCAAAAGTAAATAAGTCTAACTGGGCAAAGTGCATTGGATTACTTACTATAAATGTAAAACATTCCTTGATGTCTGTTGCTATGGCAGGTGACTGGGGAGAACAGTGTCCTCTGAGGGCAAACTCCTGTTTGCGTGGCGTCAGGAAACTTTCCTGCTACATCCATGGTGGCCACATTTGTGAGCAGGGTGAGCAGAATGTGGCTCTGTTCTTTATTCAGGTTGTGTTATGAAAAAATGCTTTAAATGAATAACCTTGAAAACAAAGCCCAAACAAGAGTCCTGGTGCTAGGTCCAGCTACAGCAAGTTCTCCGCCCCACTCACTGCAGGACTCACAATCACATTTTTCTCCAATTTTGTCTCCATTGCTTCCAAAACATTATTGGAAATTTGAAAAATAAGGTGTCTCTAAACAATGATTTCTGGGGTTTATTTTTGTATTTAGAAGGACTGATTTTTTTTTTTTTTTTTCTGTCTCCAATGAAACAGAAGGCAACGTAAATCCCCTTTGTTTACTTCTTTGTCTCTGCTCCTGACTGCTTAATAACATGAGCAGATATGCGTATGGCTCTGGCTGTAGTCTGGTGCTAGTTGGTGTCTATTACAAAGTTAGGAGGAAGAGCAACAATGAAAAAGCCTTGGTTTTGAGAGGATAGAATGAAATAAGAGGACAGAACAGAATTTTTTTTAAAAAAATATTTTTATAAGAAAATAATAGACTTGGTAAATGCATACGCTGTAACAATAAAAGATTTTCATTCAGTTATTTATACGAAATGAGATTTCTAATTATTTTGAGATTAAAACATGTTAAAGCAAATGCCATATTTACTGAAGGGAATATTTTGTATTATAAGTTGTACAGACTCATCCACTCAGGATGTAAAGAAACATCCCAGAATATCATCTAGTATTGTTGTTGTGATCCAGTGATACTGGTACAGTTCTTATAATCAGGGTTGCTGGTTATCATACATTACAAATTGTCACTTAGAATCCTATGTATAATCTCACTTCTTTTAAAATGATAAGGAATTGTTTACCTTTGTTTAGTCATAAGCAAATTCAACTTCTATTTTCAGAATGTTTGCTATAGAAGGCTGGAAAGCATTTGGGGGAGGATGAAATTAATTGTAAAGTTGTTTTTGGTGCTTAGACACGTGTGAAATATTTCTGGTGGAAAAGACTGGAAATTATTTATCTCAGTGATTTGGAGCCTGATATTTATAGCAATTGAATGCTTTAGAAAAAAGATTATTTCCCCCATCCTGCCAATTATTTGGAAAAAAATAATCAATTTTTAAAATTATATAATTTATTTTAATTCTATGTTATAGGAAAGTTCATCTTATATTGAGTCTTTATTCATTTCTCAGAAAATAGTGCAGAGAAAAATGTAGAGAACATATGGTGTCTTCTATCAGTCAGTCATCATTACTGCTTCTTCACACTATGTCATCACCCCACAAATAGCAAATGAGTGTGAATTTCTCCCTGCTGAAAGAGAAAAGGGAAAACTGGTTAGTGCAGCCAAGTAAAAAAAATAAATTAATAAATATTACAATAGCATCAACTGGAAGATTATATAAAATATTAAAGACAATGAGAATGCAGAGGGAAACCCCCCTAAACTGTCAAACAATAGTATCAAACCTGCAAATGTTGAGCTGGAGAAGAACTCATGAATTTCTCTTGATTTGATAACCAAGCTTGAAATATTGATGGGACACAGTCTCTCTTGCCCATTCTTTATGAATGATTCTCTGCTATTTGAGGTGCTCAAACAGACAGTACTCAAATAAGAACTGCAAGGAATGTAATGTAATAGTTTGTCTCTGGGGCATCCATAAAATCCTGAATTTCCTTTTTAAGCAGACATCTAGGAAAAATATAATTTTATTTAATTCCCCGATGTTCCTATTACACTTCTAGTGTAAAGGTTGCAATTCAAATCCTTATCTGCAAAGCCTTTCTGCCATTCTTAAAGTCTCTTGCAAAGAAATATATGACAAAGCAGCCTTGGAAATAGCTGCCATAGGAACTTAATAAGCCCCAACACTGGAAACATCCATCCCAGCTTTGGAAGGGATATTTCAAAATCAACCTCCTATAGAAGCAGCAAAAGCTGTTGAGGTGTGGGGGGGGGAAGCATGTATGTGTGTTTATATATATTTATCTGCAGCCTGTAGGTTTCCTGAGAACAGGCAAATCCTTAGGCCAGAAAAACCTGTGTTCATTTTTTTCCTTCTATCTTCCTCCCCTTCCCCCCCCAGTGTTGTTGAATGCCGCAAAGACCCAAAGGTAGACCCTGTGGATAAAGCTCCCGGAGTGGTACATCCAGAGTAGTGCAACAAAGCAGCAAATTAAGAGCCTTGTAGGAAAGTCTAAAGCAAATCTAGGCCAGATTGTCTCCTGGATATCTAATCCTTCATTCCCTTTGGACCCTTCCCTCGAAAAGCAGCTCATAATGGGATGGTAATGCGCCTGGAATTGAGCCCCACACGTAAACTACATGGGGAAGCAAGTTCATTTGCAATCTCCTTCCATTTTGATGCCCGGCTGAAATAGGTGCATACAGGATGGTTGGTAAAACTACAGTCCAAACAATTACCTGGAGCTGTGTAGATGCTTGGACTAGACTTAAATTTCTTCTGTGACCAGTCCCAGAATCTGATATTATTTTACTGATGCTGCTTTAGAAGAGCCATGCCTGACTGTGGAAACAAGGCTTTCCTCTAAAGATAATTTTCTAAAAATTGCTTACACCGCAGACAGCCAGTGAGAGTGAGCTTGGCAGGTTGGGGAATGGGACAGTGTCAGCTAGGGTCATGGAAGAGGGAAAAGCACAATGGTAGGTAATTCTAGGGATAGAAGAAAGCAGAATAAAAGTGAATTTCATGGGCGCTTACCAAAAATAAGAAAGAATTAAATCATTCTATGCACTCTGCCCCTGGAGCAATGCTTCTGCAACTGTAATATCTGGAAAGTAGGAGTGGCAAGGTTTATATGGAGAGTCAGTATCTTTATCGGACCAAGGAGTATCAATGGGACAAATTGTTGGGTACACAAACTATTATTTGAGAACAAAATAAAAATCTCTGGAAAAATTATAGAAACCTCAAAAGGCAGAGTTGGAAGAGATGTATTGATCATGCAGTTCATCCTTTTGTAGCAGCAGCAAATTGTCCCCTAGAGATAGAGGACATCAGTTATTTCATAAAATATAACCAAAAGGCCCAGAAGGAACAATATGGTTTAGACAGGGAAGCCTGAGAAGCATTTGATTTAGTCTAAGTGAGAACAGCCAGACCTACCAGACTCAGAATCCAAAAATTGCCCTCAAAACTACACTTTGGAAACTCCATCGATAACCTAGAGTAGCTGGGAGCTGTAGCTTTTGTCCTCATTACACTGGGTAGGTGCTGGAAGGGATTCTTTCAGCAGGATGTACAAATATGTATGGTGAGATATGCCCCACAACAACATATAAGGGCGCAGGGGTTTGGAGTATTTTACTGCTTGTATTTTGTCGATACTGGAAGAACAATGGTTGAGATGGAGTAATTGCCAGTGGCCCTCTGAAGGACTGAACCTGAAGGGCTTGGTTCTGTTTGGTCATGTCTCTCTCTAAGACATAATTTGTTGCCAGTGAAATGATGCACTATTCTAACTTTGGATCTCCACTAGATATAATCAAATCCCATCCAGTTCTGGCAGTTGACGCTTGGGGCTCTTTAGTAATGACTTGGCTGTCCTGGGTGGGTTTGCTTGGTCATTTCCAGAGATAGTAAACCTCGGGGACAGAATTTGTATGCAGCTTGTATGCAGCTTCTTATTATCCGTGTTTGGGCAAGAAATGGAACCCTGATCTATCAGTATAGTGACAGACTTTGCTGTGCAGTGGTTGGGATGACCCTGAGCATGTTTTTCCAAGTGGATGAGTGGAATGAATCATACTGGAAAGATGAATTGGAGAAAAATATGCTTAATGCTGACCAGCAAAAGTGATCCTAGTGGGATCATGCCATCACTGAAGAAATATGTCACAGCTCTTTCATAGGTGAAACAAGTTCCTTTTTAGGCTGCCAGGAACAGGGGCAGATCTCCTGACACTTGCATTCATTCTTCTTGATTTTATGTGTTTTGTAAGTTGGTGGTATGACTCAGCAGAGACGGAGCACACTGCAGGCATGTAAGCCTGCTCCCTAAGAATTGTTCTGAGGATCAACCAAAACAAGTGTAACAAACAATGCTCCTCCTAGCTTCAGGTTGGGCCTGGCTTCTGCTCCCTTACCATGGACCTTCTCTCGCTTCAGCCTCTCTTGCTTTCTGCTTCTTTACCCCAGGGAGCGTGCCCCTGCGCTGTCCATCCCACGCACCTACTGCAGAAACAAAACCGCCTTTGACCAGATCTCCCTTCCACCTCTTGTCTTTCCCTTTGCTGCTGCTGCTGTTTTTTCCCCTCTCATGTTACCATTACCAGTTCTACTTTTTTTTTTTTTTTTTTACATATAATGTGAAGAATTGATTTTGCACATTGTTCATGTGGAGGGGGGCTGAGCCTGTGAACAAAGCCAATGTTTCTTGTTCTTCCTTCTACCATTCTTTTGCACCTGTCATGCTGTTTTCAATAAACAATTGAAATAAATACAAGTATTGCAGTCAACTGGAATTTCACCTAGTCTGCTTGCTTGAATATCCCTCCTGTGAAATGGGAATGTCTTAGTCTGGAACCACTATATGATACACCATTTCATTATATGTTCCTGTTCCTTGTTTCTTCTGCACTTTCACTGGCTGAAATACTGAGAGGAGAAAAACAGGGGGTAAAGAGGACGCCATAGATTTAGGTCTGGCTTTGCATAACCTCATTGGTTGGGTTTTGTTTGCAAACCCAAGGGTGCTTGAGATTCAGGTCACTTCTCTCAATCCCCCTGCAGTGGTAGGCGTGTGTGTGAATGCATCAGAGAGGAGAGATAAATGACTCACATTATGATCCATCTTTATTTCAAATAGTACTCAGCAAAAGCGAGAGAGGGTGGCTTTTGTGTTGCAAAACCCTGTGGATTTAATTTTTATTTTGCAGAGCCAGGCGTGGTTTGGGCAGAGGTACTATATATCTTAACACACGGAGGGTGTGGGCAGAACAGACCTGTGATTTTTAGTTTGGCCAACTTCTCCGAGGAAAGCTAGCAGATCAATTTGGAAACAAAATAAGTAAACTATCTTTGGCCTGTAGATTTTCCCTGATGCTTCCCTCTCGGTTTTCATTTCTGAACAGGCATTGTCATCTTGTCTCATTAGAGGTAATAGAATCTGAAGGGTAAGAAGGCAAAAATCCTGGCTATTGACATATGTGATGCAAACTAGCTCTTATTTCCTTTGTAAATTGGGGATTGTGGAATACTGTAGCAGATGTCATGTCAACTGGGGAAAGTCTGCTGTTGTCCTTTAAAAATCAGCTGCTGCCTAGGTGCATCGGTTTCTTTAGCGCTAAAGCGGTGATGCTTCCAGAGTCAGGCTTCCAGTCTTCCCTGAATTTTGAATCACAAAAACATCTCCAAGGTCACTTCTTGGAATACCTTTGGATTTTCATCACTTTGGGCCATCTGGACTGGATGAGCAAGGTGGTATCAGTGAACTCCTTTGTGAACAACTATCACGATGACAAAGGGAAAAACGCCTTTAAACATTGTGAAAAGGGGAGGCAAAAGCTTAGCGCGGAATCAAGATTTCAGTTTTATTTTGAACCGAGCAATGTAACCTTTCAAATTCACAAAGCGCTGTCAGCTCTCATAATCCTTTATTAGTCTGCTTGGTTTTGATTTCTGTTTGTATTTTTACTATCTAGGGAAGAACAGATTTTGGCATCCTTTAGTCTGAACACTGTCAACTGTTATTGTAGGAATAAGGTGAGTAAGCATTACTCATGTGAGCAAGATTTAATTGACCGAGCACTTAGGGAGAAGGAAAAAGGAGGAAAAAGAAGAAGGAATATCCTTACCTTGATTCAAGCATTCTATCCTTTCTGGAAATAAAGGAAGACAGAACACAAGCTGCTGCTTTTGTGTGATTGCACTAAAATAGCAGCTTGTGTTTACATTTTAACTTTCCGTTATGAGGCTGCTGGCCGCGTAGCTGGAAGCACAGATTTAGAATATGGCGAGTACCTGTTTTGTGGGCCCTGTTACAATGCCCCAAACAGCTAACACAAACACTTATCCTTTTGATGTGAGTGCCAGCTTTTGGGGCAAAGGCTTTTGGCACTGGGGATTTCATTTTGCCTTTGTCAGTGCCAGAAAAGGAGAATATGCAGAAATAAGAGAGACACAAATAATGTTTGCTCTGGCTCTCTCAAACTGATTTTCCTTGTACAGTGAAAGTAGTCAGCGACTTTTTGTGCTACTGTTAATTGAACACTGCATTGAAATTCTCCTTTATATCATCTAGGGCCCAACTCTGCCCTCATGTTCTTTTTGGATGGTTTCTTAGTATGTCAAATGTCTAGTTAGGCTCTAGGTGTGATATGGTAAAGCATGAAACAATATTTTGTAGCATGGCAGATCTGAAGCACTAACTGCAATGTCAATGCTCTCACTCTTTTATCTAATTCATTCACACTGATCCCTAACACAGGTGATCCCCTGGATGGCTACCCCAACTACTGATGGCAAAAACACAGCCACATGCTGGAGATGCCGATGGCCTTTCTTTTTTAATAATTCCTATTCTAGTTAGGAAGCTGTTCTTAGGGTTGAAGGAACTCCCCTCCCCTTTCCCCAGATTTTTTGAGAGGCTGAATGAAGACCTGACTGTTGGTTGTCACTTTGCAAATCAAACTGTTTTCCAATCATCAAAATGCTCAATAAATTTGCCCTTCTGTACCTTAAAAAACAATGATAGAGATCACTGATAGGAACTCAATGATAATACGTCAACCCTTTTTCATTAAGCATGCCAGCTTGCATTGTTACCTCGCTGCTGCTGCTGTCAGAATACAGTAAACTTTTTGTTTGATCCCACAGGGTCCTTGAAGTTTATTTCATTACAAAGTGTATTATCTCCTAATGGAAACTAGGTAATAGACATACCAAGAACTAGCAAACAGGAGATTTTGTGTCAAAAGAGAATTCAATTTTAATTAATCTTTTCAGAGTAATTCAATTGAGTCTTCAGGAGGAACCTATTTCTGCTTTTCCCCACAGTTTTCTACACTGATTCTGCATATTTAAAATCTGTAACTCGGTACTCTGAGAGTACATCTGAATAGAAGGCAAGAAATACGTGTTAGACTGCATCTTGGGAGATTTGCTTGTATACAAGGGTTGGATCTTTTCCTATTAACAGGACTACTGTGTTTTGGTGGCAGCAGGAAGATCTTAATGGTTTTTCCCATGTGTCATTCTCCCTCCTTTCCTCCCAGTGTGTGTACAGGTTTATGTGTATCTGTGTGTATGCGTGTGTATGAACACATATATAAATATCCTGTAGTGTTTCATTGGCAAGAAGACTTTCATTTTCTGACTTTTAGTTTAAACATGAGAGACACATTTCTGTGTTACTTCCTCTGCATCCATTTAGCAGTGCAAGAAAGAGTTATGTGTCAGCATGTATGGGTGCGGTATATGTGTGTTTAATCTCTGTCTGTATCTACAACCTCCTGAGCCTGATGTAATAATTCACGCACGGGTGACAGCCAGTTTAGAAATGATTCTCTATAAAACAGAAAGAAAATACACAGAATGTATAAACTTGTAGTATTATCTCTTTCTAGCTAGTTCTCCTCCACCATCTGAACAACTACTTTAAAAATTTTTATTCTGATTGTCTTTAGGGCTGAAAAAATGATCTCTTGGCACCACTCTGATTTTTTCTGACATGGCTTTCAATTAAAGCACTTTTATTTCACAGATTATATTGTATTGATTATGATGGGAATGCATGTCACCCTGATGGCTCTGCCCCCACTTCCAGCTGGGAAGGGTCTGTCCTAAAAGGATGTGCATAGAGGGTAGGGTAGGATTCACTTGCTTTAGGTGTAAAAGGCACAAAATCATGTAATCTCGGAACAGTAGTTCTTTACTGGCACCCACTTTATGCAGAAGTAACTAAGGGTTTACCGTGAAAGCAAGGCACCGGTTGGCCATGTGTGCAGGAAGGCAGAGTCTGTCCATGGGGCAGTGCGTGGTTCTGAGCAGAAAGCCGAGAGCAGAATGTGCTCCCTCTCCCTCTCTCATTCGTGCTGCAGCCTGTAATAGAAAATAAATTAACATATTCATTTTAATCTTAGGCAAGGAAGAGTGACATATATTGCTTATCTGGCAATACAGGGTGTCCATATCATCTTTGGAAGAATAGGGAACACACAGGCAAATAGAGACACCTCTGCAGAGCCGGAGCCTGATGAAAGATGTGTGGTACGGCTATTGAAGTGAGGGGAGCTGAGTGCTCTGGAATCAGGCGTTAAATGCCCAATTTATTTTCCATTTAAGTCTATTGTTAGATTTATTTAAAATTGTTTTGATAACGGGGGGCTTTTGAATTTGGGAATCTAGCACGGGGAGGGAGAACACTAGGAGCGTGTATTGCTGTTTCTGTAGGTATATATAGTATTGCTTTTGTCATATAGTGCAACTTGAATTCAGATGCACTGCTTCCCCTTACTGCAGTAGGTAATACATCTAGCCAGAAAGCTTTGGTGGGATGGGGCAGAGAGAAAAAAGAGAAGCAAAGAGTTGAAGGGAAGAGGGAGAAGAGAAAAATGGATCGATAGGAAAATGGGGAGAAAATCGTAAAGGGATAAGAATGGTGAGCAAGAATGAAGGGATAGGGTGTATGTTAGAAAAAGGAAGGGAAAACATGAAGTGGCTTAAGGATGCTGGGAAATCTGATCCTTCCAAAAATAAGGCTCTCTGGAAACCAGAACAAGACATGGTGCTAGCGCATGGCCTCACGGGCTGATCAACGGCAGGAGTGAGAAGGAAAGCCTAAAAGGAAATTGAAGGAAAAAAAAGAACACTTCTGAAAGTAGGTCAGCTGGTAACAAGAGGGAGGTGGTGTTGCTTTCTACTGGGGTGCAAAGATCCTGGTCATCCTTTTGCTGAGGGTTGTGACGGATACAAATGTGAGGCTGGACCTACCATGAGAACTCCCCATTTTCCAAGAAATACATTAAAAGAACTTGACTATATAGTACTTATGGGCTATTTACTTGACATGCTGTAGAAACCTGCTTTTCATTAAGTGAATAGAGAAAGCAAATCTGAGCTAATAGCCTAATTTATAAAAGAAAGCGTCTTTTCCTCAGCATGCTTAATGGAGTTGAGCTAAAGCAGAGAAGGCAGCAGAAGGCAGCCCCATGTCTGGCATGGGGTAGCAGTGGCCACTGGGCCAGTGAATAGCTAGACCCAGTAGCTATTAGCGTTTATTTTGGGTCACTTTTGAAATCTGTTTCAAGGCATGTGCCTGCAGAAGCAGGGGCTGCTTGAGCTCCCAACAGCAGCTGGCACCAAGACGCTGAAACACTGCTAGGGGTTCTCACAGTGGCAACAGGTTTTGGGAAGACTCTCCCTGCAGCCCTGCATGTGTAAGATGGCGTTATACTAACACATAATGCAGTGTAATACTAATGATGGGTCTCCTTGTGTGGGCCTTTTTCACCAGCAGGTGTTAGTGGCTGTAATTTGATTTATCAAGGACTCAAGACTTCCTTACCTAGGGCTCCTTTTAGGCCCGGTGAACCAGGCTGCCCTGTCTACGCTAACAATGTATGTTATCACATAAACCCTCACCTTCTCTCTTTGTACCTGCACTGCCATGCAGCCTGGTGAACGTACCCAGGGAGTAGGTAACGGATGAGCAGAGCTAATGACCACACAGAGGAGTGAGAAGGACAGGTTGTGGTGTAGAGCAAATGTCTGGAGTCGTCTTCTTTGTCCACACAAAGAACTGTGTCTCTCCAAACACAAAACAGATCAACAAGGGTGAGGATTCTGTGTTCAGTTGCTTTAACTCCTATGGGAATACCAGCACTGAGAAAAACTGGAGTAAAAATATAAAAACTTAGAAATGTCCATGGATGATTCTTAAGAAATGTGCTTAGAAAATTAGATAAATAGTAAGGAACCCAAAGGAAAAACCCAGCAGTGTTCAGATCTCTCCATGACAAGCTGAAAATAGATGCCCTCTTTTTCTTGAATTAAAGTGAAGGAGAAGTATTAGGAAAATCTGTTTAGATTTTATGCTGTTGCATGGTATGGCTGGCATCTCATCTGCTACCTTTTAAGGAGCAATGTTTAGTTACAGCACCCTATCTACTGCCATCCTTTTTTATTTGAGCATGTCTAATTTAAAGTCATTTGAAGAACTAGCAGTGCGAAACAAGCTGTCTGAAGTGCACAAGGTTATTTCCTTAAAATTTGGGCTTTAATAATGTGCAGAAAGGGGCTTGCTTAATTTCCCCCAGGCAGTCTTTGATTTTGCACAGGTCCTTTGAGCCCAGCTTTGTATAAAGTCTTGGGAAGGCAATAGTCATCACATTTCCTAAGGGGGAGAGGGGCTAGGTTCACTTCTGCATACCACGGGTGACAGTGGGGTGGCACCAGCACTGCATTTGGCCCTGCATGTGAAAAAACCTGTTTCTGAAGATGCTGTGTGTACTGAGTGGGGCTGAAATGAAGAACTGTGTCAGACCTTTCATTTCTGCAGAATAAACGGTGAAGAGGTTTCTCCTCTCCTCAAACCCCATCTCACAAGCACTTGGCTTAAAATTAGCTCTGACTCACTTGCCCGCTTGCTGGTAGGTAGTTCAGAGCTAATGTGTGCTCGGGAGAGAGGCTGGTACTGTTCAAAAAACCTTTCTCTGAGTGCATGCAGCCTGGAGCAGGGCTGGGACGTAGATGCTCTGGGATCTTCCCTCCCTCTGCCATGGACTTTGCCTGTGGTGTCATGCCCATTTTAAAAACCTCTGGGTTGTTTTCTTATGTTTCTTGTCAGAATGTGAACCAGCAGCCTCATGCCTTGGGTTGCCTGCCAAAGCTGTGAACTGTAAGAATTAAACCAGATTCCTGATTTGTGCAAAATGCCCTGGTCTCTCTATCTGATGCGGGGTTTAGCGACATACAGCTGTCCCAGGTGGACTTTCCGAAAGGATGAGCAATCTCCTAATGCACTTTCCATCCAGCATCCTGCTTTGCAGCTGTGCTGGTTGTACAGCTGAGACGTGTCTGAATGTCACTGGTAGAAAAAATGTATCAGGTGCAATCATCCATACTGCCTTTAGCAAATGCAATGGCAGGATCAAAGGTCTAAAGCTCCAGTAAATAGAACAAAACAACAGATAAAAGGTCTAAAATAGGATGTTCTAACTCAGAGCTTGTGGATGGGCTCATCCTCATCGCTACTTCAGGATTAGCTTTTCACTTGCTCCTTTTATTTCCTTGATTCTTCAGCTGGCCTTGCTATGGGTTTTCAGTAACATTCTTTACGTTTAGGGGATATGAAATAAATAATTTAAATCCTTACCTCTGTAATTTGCTCTGTATTGACAAAGCCTGATAGCTTACCTGCTGAAGGCACTGCTGGCTCTCCAGTGCGGACATGGCAGAGATGAGGCTCTTGGCTGGGAACATAAAGCTACTCATTCTGGTGAACTTAAATCTTCGAATTAACTCTACTAAAAGTTGTTTTTATTTGGGTGTCGCTGAACCCAGACCTCCCTGAAGACGTCCCAGCAGCCCCAAGGGTTCCATTACACCATTGCGCTGTAAGTTCTCCAGGGCATGGACCGTCTCTTCCCATGGAGCTGTGACATGTCCTGCCCAATGACCCCAACCCTACACATGGCTCTAGGAGCTGTTGCAGCACATGCACTACGTAACGGCAATAAGTGACATGATAACAACATTCAGGCAATAGTATCACCCAAAACTATTCCCATGCTGACTGCCTCAGCCGTTTTGCTGTAAAGCTTTTCCAAAAATGACCATGGGAAGTAGGAAAAGCGTTTTTATTTTTGTTGGTTTTTACTTTCAATACTCCTCAGAACGACAAAAGTTATTTTTACTGAAGCTGTCAAGGAAAACAATTATCGTGTTGAGGCAGAGGCCAAGCTTAAGACATCTCAGGTGGACCAGGAGCTGAAAGAGTGTTTCCCCATGTGCCTCCTTGGTCTCTTGCCTCCACCAGCAATCTGCTCCAGCCAGGTTTTGTCCAGGAGCTGGGGGTGCCTGACAAGAGGAGGGCTGGGACACCTGGACTTCAGGAGGCAGCAGGAAGAGACAAGAGGAATCTAGACAAAGCAATAATCCATCAGTGGCTAGTCTGTGGTACCTGGGAACAGAAGGTGGGTATTTCTCCCTTCATGCCTCTGTACAATGGAGAGCAGGGTAGCACCATCGAAAGCTGTGGCCTTACTAATGAGCAGCATGTTCTGCTGTTGCTGCCGTGGCCAACAAATGTGGAATAAGGTTCAGCTGAGGCTGGGCTGCCAGGGGTGCATTCTGCTGCTGCAATGGGGAGAGCCAAAACTTTTGTCATAAAAGCAAAAGGAACGAAAGTGATGTGAGATCGGATACGTACATGATCTTGTATTTTGGAAAGTCCAAAGGGATAGTAAAGCTGCCGAGAAAAACGGTTTGGTCCAGTTCTGCATCTTACTTCTAGGCAAGCAGGCAGCGTGCATGGAAGCCTGCTTCAAAGCGCACTTCAAATGGAAATGTCATCGCTAATACTTGGTAATTGCCGTATCTCATTCCTGTAACATATTGCATTCATAGCCAGGCAGTATTTTGCTGAAAGCATAGCAAAATGCAGTCCTGATTTAAAGCAGCCTCACGTGTGTTACGGATGGGGAAGGCAGGCACAGAGAGAAGCAGTGTGGTGCCCTATGCACCAGCCGGAGCAGGGCCATGTCCCTGGGGCTCCCCATGCCACCCGCAGCCATGCGGTGACTCCTCGCCCCGCTTGCAGGCTCGTGTGCTGTGGCTCCTGTTTGGAGTCAGATGTTGTTGTCTGTCTGACATGTGAAATAACTGAATCAAGTACACCTGGCGTGATAATAGCTCATTTTGAGTCTCAAGAGAAAATACAGCCTTTTGAGCTAATACAGCACGCAGTGTGGGGAGGAGAGTGACACGCTGGAAGATGGTTGTAGCTATTGTTAACAATGTGGTTTGCCTGGGATCTGAGAGGGTTATTAAAAGCTACCGTGCTTTACGTTTTGTCTACCCATATCTATATTTTGCTAAAAATGTGACATGTGAAATGTAGATTAGGATACTTCAAAACCACCCGGTTCCAGGAGCATTGACTTAGATGTGAATGCTTGAATTTCATCAGGCTTGAGGATACCTTCTTGAACAAAGACAGGCTGCCCAACCACTGGAGGAAATTAAAAACAAGGGAGAAATAATTTCTTTGTCCAACTGGTGCCAAATGACAGATGTGTAACAAAGCACACATCTAAACAAACATCTTCAATATTTTTATAGCTATTGCTTTGAGACTGGTTGTAGTCTGAAGGACAGGCATGCCAAAATTCCTTGGTAAAAATGGAAGAAACATTGGGGTTTGACATAATTCTATGAATGTCTGCCCACACCCTTCTCCATCTCCCCCATCCTGCTCCATTCCCCCACATGCACCCTTATCCATCATTGCCCTGGCCAGCCAGAGGGAAGCAGCATCTCAGAGAGTGAAGACAGACGTGTCTTCCTTGGTGCCTGCAGACTGTGCATTAGTGCTCTGCATAGGAACAGGTAAATGAGAGCCTGATGGGGAAGGATAAATACCCCATAAATAGCATGCCTTAGATGAAAGCAGCTGCAGCATGTCAGCAGAGATGTGATGGCCGTATCCTGCTCTGAGTGTGACCCAGCAAGCCAGGATTAACTTCATGGAAGTTAGCAGATGCGTCAGACTTGCATCAGCAAAATGATGGAATTGGGTTTTCTGAAATGTTTGAAGGAGAGTACACATCTCCTGGCAGACTGAATGCAGTCGGATCCAGCCCAGGAGCAGCAGGGCTGGGGCGCCATTTTACTCTTTTTCGGTTTTTAATAACTCCGGGTTTTAGCACTTCCACTCATTATTGCAGTGGCTGACAGGGGACCTACAGGAAAATCCAGTTTTATTGAAACTGAAAAGGTCATTTTTGTTGAGCGTTTCCATGGTGAAAATAATAAATTAAATATATTCAGACTTTTCAAGCTACTCAGATCCATAGGTTGGGCTGACCAACTGGAATATTTTCCTGCAAGCTATTTTAATAGTATATTGTTGCACAGCTTTTATGTGTGGGCTGGGCTTGATGCTTTTTCAGAAAAATATTTTTCTCTTTGTTAAGCCAGATTCTTCAGTCTTTGAAGTGCTGTCCATGGACAAACCGCTGTCAGGAAGCCTTGTGAAGCAGTCCAAAGCCCACTGGGAAAGCAGCTTTTCAGTATCGCCATGAAGGCCCCAATTTGCTTCCCCTTCAGTTGTGTGTGCAGGCTCCTGTTGACTGTCCTGCCAATAGGTGTTTTGAGCAAATATTCCTCCATTTGCCGCTGGGACTTGGCCATTTCCCACTGACGTTAGTGAGGTTTTTGTTTTGTGTTCGCTGTGGGTTGGGTTAGTCCGTAACAGGATACATTTTATTAGGGCTCAGATTGATTTTGGTCGATTGGTCAGGCAAGTACAATCTCTATTTCATTCCCTGAGCATTGGATGGTATTCACACCTACTGTCAACTTGGTAAGGAGAGATACAGGCACCCTTCTCTGGGGTGCTACACTGTTTTCTTGTCTGCAAACCTGCAGAAAATCCTTGCCCCAGCAAAGGCATGCTGGAGCCCAAGAGGCTTCTCTCTGTGCAGTGACTCCTAGGATGGAGCAGCTAGCACATTTTTTGTTCAGTGGTTGTAACTAAAAGCCCAGTCCTGCTCTATAAATTTTCAAATAATTTCTCATCAGTCTCACATACTTTCTATATTCCTTCTCACTTCTGCTAGTTACTGAGGTGCCATAGGCATAAAAGTAAGTTCTTCCCTTTGAAAGAGTTCATATGCTCCTGCCACTCACTGCTAATTAGTTCTTTCTTCCCATAATTTTGATAAAGCTCTCTCAGTAACTAGGTATGGTGGCACCTCCTACAGGGTTTCTTACCTTCTGTGGTGTACAGTGCTGTTGCTGTGGAAGCCCTTTGCATGAGCATATAGAAGGGGATCTTGTCACCTCCCCTGGCTATTCTGTGGACATCGTCCTATGTGTGAATTATTAAAAAGGTGTAGAGAGGAGATGGCACTGGGAAGGGAGAGCTCTGCTTTACAGCTAGGCTATCACCCCTATCCTGATCTCTGATGTCAGGGAAGTCAGGGCTGTGACTCCTCTGTCATATTTACCAAACTCCTGTGTATCTCGTGCTGTATTTCAACCTAAGGACTGCCTGAGTGCATAAAGGATGGGCTGGCCATGGCCTGGTGGGCTGGTGCCACTGGTGGCTCATCCCCGTGGGGAGCCTGGGGCACCAGTGGGGCAGTGTGAGATTGCTGCTGCCCATTCTGCTAGCTAGCTCTGGTGGATGCAAGGTGCAGAGAGGAGGGGAGAGCATGTCAGTGGGAGACTCCCTGCAAAGACCAGGACTGAAGTGATTTTGTTTTATAACTCATTTTGCGTGGATGTTTGTACCTTGAGATAATCCCTGAGTAGGTGAGCCAGTGCTGAGGAATCAGTCAGGCTACTTGGCTGTGCCCTGGCACCATGCTCATCACTTGTGTATTTGGAGTGCTGCCTACACTGTCCCTGTGGGCACAGGGAAGCTGTGAGCTACAGACCCCTCTTGTCCCAGCACCGGCTGACACCAGGCAATGAGCCCAGCCAGTTTGACCAGGCAGCAGGCCCTTGAGAAGCAATTGTCATGTTGATGCAAGACCTGCCTCAGTTTTATAATCTTGGATCTGTGCCTTTGCTCCCTGCTACCCCAGATTCTTCTTTATATCACGGCTTCTCCTTCTGGTCTGGTTGCTGCTTACCCCTGCACGACCCTTTTACCACTCAGCAGCTTTCTTCTTGAAATCACAAGAAGCTGGAAATGGCTGAATCTTATATTTTACTTGCAAGACCCAACTGTATGTAAATTGAGGGAATTAGCTTTGGTTGTTTTTTTTTTTTTTCCTTCTTTCTCTCTTTTTTTCTTTTTCTTTTTTGCCCACAGTAGACTGCAATGTGTATAACATGGTAATCCTTGTGTAATATCCTCACAGTTTTTATAGCTCCCAATTTTCCTATATCCTTATACCTGCCAGTTTCTCTACGCAGTACTGTATACCATATGGCAGTGTGTAGTTGGTGGGAGGTCGAGTAGTGTTCCTCGTCTTACCTGCCTTTCCACCCTCCACCACAGCTGCTGGTTCATGCAGAGTACTCGTTCTGGTGGGTTTTTTCCCACATTGGACATGCATTAAAAATTCGTGACCTAATAGCTTTTAGCTATTATAGCTGACTTCACAGGCATTCTTTAGTCTATACAGCTAACAGCTGTTTCATTTTGCATTCAGTCTGACATAAATTGAGGACTGAAGACCTGGAAAACAAGTAGATGCAAACTTTTGGTTTCCCACTGCCACTTCGAGTTTGTATTCACATTATGCTGCACACACATGTAAAGGTACTTGCTGCTTATTCACTAGGGTTTGGTTGTTTGTTTCTCAGGCCAGACAGTTTTGCTATTAAAATCTGCAGAAGTTTTTGTTTTAAAAACAGATAAACACCCACAAGTTGGTGTACCTGACTTTGTTCTTCTCCATTTCCCAGTGACAGAAGTTTAAATGTAGCCAGCAAACTCAGAAGAAAACAAACAACTTTGTCATCAAAATGATGACCTAGCAAGTAGCTGGTTTAGTCTCAGTTTCTTAGGGAATATGGCGAACTCTGCAGAATTGTTCATTTACTACACAAATGAAATAAAATGGGTCCTTGCCCCTTTCTCCCACCACATAAATCCAATCAACTGTGACAGAGTATTACTGTGATGTATGGTATTGTAGGAAGCAATTACTGAGATGGGAAGAAAGAAGAAATACTCAAAATTATTACTACCAATCATTATTTACTTTACAGCTGAACCGGAGGGCCTGCTTTTACTCAGGACCTGTACAAGCTTATAGAAAGACAACTCAGCCCAGTATGGGAAGGCAAGGAGAGGAATAATCCCCATTTCAAGGGTAAAAATGTGAGGTACAGGGACCTTGAGAAAGTCACTCAAGATGAAGCAAGGAATCTGTGGCAGAGCTGGAGCTCACTGCAGAGTCCCAGCGCAGCAGTGTGTTATCTGAAAGATCATCTTTCCTCTTATTAATAATGAATATGATCTTTCAAATAAGATTTTATGTATGTTTAAATTTAATAGCTTATCCTTCAGGAAGGGCTCAATCCTGCTAGATGCTTCATCCAATTTGGGCTGGTTTAGATCTGTTGGGAGGTGAGTATGCTCCTCTTTTCCTGAATCAAGCCCTTAGCAAAGCTGATGCTATTGACAGATTACCGTTTATAGCTCTTTATTGCTTACTGTAGGTTTATTGCAAACTCCTTTCCTGCTTAGTTCTCCTTCCCTCTCTCAGAGCAAACATAATGTACAGCCCATGTAAATATAAAACATTAAGCAATTACTGGGTTATTTCAGATGCAGCGCTAATAATACATCATTTCTGAAATCCACAGCTTCAGATGTAGGGCATGCTGTACCAGTCATCTCATACAATACTCACTGGAAAGTGAGCTCAGCCATTACTGTTGTATCCCTGAGTTATTACTCACTCACCCCAGGAAACAAAGGGGAGTCCCAGAGGTTAATGTGGTTAGTAAAGCAATTTGAGGAAGCTGGGCTTCTATCTGCTTACACAGTGTACAGAAGATATTTAAACAGCAGACTTCCATCTCCTGCTCTTGTCTGCTGACTCCTACATCACTGTCTTGCTTTTGTAATGACTGCCAGTCTTCTGCTGAAATAAGAAATGGTGAATTTGAGAATTTGCTGTGGATGAGGACCCTCAGGCAAATTGCCTGGCACCAGTTTTAAGAGGCTAGATGTGGGTTCTTGGTGAAAGTGAAGAATTCTGAATTTGCATGGCTTTTGTGCCTTTCTGTCTTACTCAGCCCTGGGATATACCCTGGAAGCGGTCTGAGCAGTGCAACGAGGGAGGAGGGCAGCAATCCTGGCAGCAGTGCATTTCTGAAGGAGACAAAGGGCAGGGACGCAGCTGCGCACCCACTCTCCCAGCCCTGGGAGGCCACATCCCACCACTTCTCCCCTGCATCCTTGCTGCTCTGTGCCTGGGCAAATGCGGAAAGATGCTATTGCCTCTCCTTAGGACAGGAATATTGCCCCAGCCTTGTCTGTGGAGAGGGGCTTGCAGTCTCCTTAGTCTGATGCAAACAAAGAACTGCTCCAAGACCCTCCCTGGGGCTCAGCGGTGCATTAATACCAACATTAACACACCAGAAATACTGAGTAATAGTATATCTTCTTCTCTCCTGCTGCTCATGAGCTCATGTGTAAACACTGGGATGTTGAAGGCCCATACGATGTCAATCTGTGTGTGATTAGCACTGCCATGAAGTGGGTCGCTGCTGCCAGCTGAGGCACTGGGTGCTCTAGCCTGCTTCCCTTTGCAATGTATTTGAGGGTGTTGAATTTTTTAGTAAGTGCCAAAGGCACATTGATAGGGCAGGCTAAGTGAAGTTTGTGCTGCCTGTGTTATGCCTGTTCAGTGGGTAAACAGCAGAATGAATCTCTGGAGCTGTCAATCCAGTGCCTCCACCAGCTCTGAATTCCCTAAAAAAGATGTTTTTAAAGAAAGGTATGGATGCATTGTGCTTCCTTGGAGTACAGAGTTGAAAAAAAAAGCTAGGACGTGCTCAAAAAACCCACTTGCTACTATTTATAGGCTTCCTGCTCCACCAAATAATCGATCTTCTGAATTTCTTAAGTTTGTTTGGTAAAATATTAAAATCAATGCATCACAGGTCCTTACTGTGTAGCAGGCCCAGAATGACTCAGCGACGGCATGCTAACCTCTGAGCTTTGCAAATTACTCTGCCCTGTGCTAATTATTTCTGCTTTAATACCTTTTGTTTTGAATAGAAATATGGCTGTTTCCAGTCAGGAGCAGCTCCTTGGTGAGCCTCAAAGGCTCGTTCTGCAGTGTGGACCTGTGCTCTGGAGCCTGGCCTTTATGGAGAGGGCCTGGCCGGCTCCGCGGATGCCAGCTTCAGGTGGCAGCGCTGGTTTTTCCTTTAGCAGTGATAAATGAGTTTTTACTGATGGATTTTTGGCTGGCCTTTTCCAGGCATTTGGCTCGAAGCTGAGCTAGTTGTCATAGCAGTAATGGGACTGCCTATGATCCTGATAAGGGGTCAGTTTGCTGACGGATTATCTTGCCCTTTCCTTTTTTACTTGGAATGTGAAAAACGTGTTTCTTGTGTTTTCTTGAAAATACCTGATCCACAATTCCAGTTTGGGACCCTTGGTATATGGGGGTGCTTAGATCAGAAGAGTTGGTGTGACAGAAAGATATGCAAATCATAGGAGTGGGCTGTGATTTTATCTTTGAACCTTGTTAAATTGGAGTACTAGAGGGCACATCCTTGGTGCAGTGTCCATATTTAATTTGTGTTTGTGTAGGAATAAGCAGCGCTCACTTATCTCTGCATCATTTACCAATTACGTAAACAACATTTATAATTATGATTCATTTATTTAGATTTTCTCTTGTGGGATTTCCATGAGTACAGAGATTTAGAAAATTAAAAGAATATGGCTAAATTACTAGCAAGGCATTATTTCAGGCTTGCCCTGACTATATATCATTCCCATTTGATTCAGTGTGGAAGTACAGTGGCCACAATCTAATTCTTTATGGACATGATAAAAATCTTCCAAGCTGAACATTAATTGACAGCCTGTTTGGATGGCCCTGATTATAAGCTGCAACAGGACCGAGGTTTGTTTCTGGTTAAAATAATTAAACTTGGGGCGCACTGAGCAAGTCTCCACAAGCTGTTCTTATAATGCACTTGTCTTGGGAACATACAGAAGTTTCCAATGTCAGGCTTGTGCTTTTGTTAAATTCAGAATTTGGGTGCATTTAAGCAGTGGTGATCGATAGTTCTTCACATCTTTCTCTCTTTCTGATGTGCAGAATGTGCTGAGCAGGGCTGAGAGGCGCAGCTGTGAGTAACAGGCTGCTATTCATTCCTTCGGGAGACACTGGCCTGCTTTGGTAAAATGATTATTTTTTGGAAAAAATTTTGATTTCTTGAAGAGGCCTTAAGAAGCTGCAAAATTAAACGCTTTTAGTTCAGAACTGGAGAAAATTTAAATGTTTTCAGCTTTTCCAGAATTCTTCAGGAGAAAACCCCCCACATTTCTGCCATTTCCTGTTCTGTAACCCTCCCCTCAGACATCCCCCACAAAAATTCCCCAGTGCATTCATAGAAGAAAATTAGAAGGAAAAATTTCAAGCAATCTTGGTATTTACAAAGGGAATTTTTATCAGCTCTCAGTTTGCAGGAGAAAATCTCATTCCTGCAGAAGAAGCAACCCAGACAAATCTCTTTTAATGAATTTCAACCATAAGCATCACTTTGTGATATATTGGCCAAAGTCTAGTCAAGAGAGTGGGATATTGATAGTGCTGCAAGCAGGGAAGAGATTGGCAGATAGCCTTTCTCACATATTGCGGAAGAAATGACAACTCTGTATTATTTACTATCCTTAAATAACTTGCCATAGTCCAAAGCTACCCTCTGTACTTAGCCAAAGTTCATGGTGACTCACAATAACTTCACTGAGTTAGAGATTCAAACTGAGTATGGAGCCATGTACCAGTACACCAGTATTAAGCACCTAGTCCTCATGGTTTATAATTAGGGCAGGAGAGGAGACAACCTTCTAATTTTCCGCTCCTCTAAGAGTGGCAGAACTGCTAGGCTGCCCCACGGGCTCCTGGGGCCACTAAACAATTAATTATTCAGTAAATAGTGCATCACGGGAAAATGGGAGGCTGGGAGGGCTCCAGCCAGGAAAGTAGGTACCTCCTAGTCCAATTTTTGCTGGGAATCAGGTGGGAAAGGAGCCTGCTTGGTCCATGCTGGCACCCAGTCTCTTCTTAGGGAACATTTCAATCAAATAGATAAATTCTCCTTTTTGGGGGGTGGAAGGTGGAGGGAAGTTGATTAATTGACATTTTCTGACGAAACATTTTTTTGCCAGAAAATGCCTACCTGCTCCTAATTAGAGGGCTGTATCTGGCCTCTGTATTTCAGGCTTATCATTCTGTTTGGAGATCAGATGGTGAATTTTTACCACTGAGAGCAATTTCCTAAAAATCTGTTTAGTATTCTGGCAGTTTGCAGGATGGGGAAAAAAAAAAATGCTTAGGGGCAAATTTTCTGCTTGGTGCACAGGGAGTTTTAACACATAATAACTGCAGCTGGGTAACTTGCTACACTGGAAATTTACTTCTTTGTATCTTGAGATTATTAGGCAAGGAGGTTTTCTATGTAAACTTGGGAGTTTTTGCCTTTGTAGATCTCAACTTTGTACCTAAGATGAAGCAGATGAAGTTTGTAATGCATAGAGAAGGGAAGCATGTACTATTGCTTTAATCAAAACTGGCTGAAATAGCTCAGGTAGGCTTCTGCTAGTTGGCAATGTTACCATTTCTTCAAAATCATATTGTAATTGAATGTAATGTTTGTGCTGGAAGCTGAATGCATTTCAAATGTGAATTATACCAATGTAATGCAGAGCAGTGGTGCATAATTAAGGCGCTTCATAACTGAGATTGTTACATTTGCATGATACCCCCATTTTCAAGGCATCTGCAACATTCCTCCCAAAATTAACTCAATTACCGTAAGAAACTTTCCAATAATTTGGGCCAGAGAAGTGAGGAAGTTAGGGCTCTAACACAGTGGTTTAGGTAGGGGCAGTGGCATGCTTTGAGCTATCTGATGGTCTTCAGTGTTTAACAGGACATTCAGATCTGAACTGCACCGTAGACCATAAGATTACTTTAAAGCATACCTAATGCTTTTTCTCTTTAGGAAGCTTTAATTCCCTGAGCAAGGGGAAGATTTGTTCTAAGTGATCAAGCCAAATCTAATCCAAATTAAACCCAAGATCCACACATGCTGGAGATGTGAAGGGTCTCAGCACCTGCTGCTTTGGCTTCCTGAACACACTCCAGCTGAACCAAATTACTTGCTAATGGAGACACTGCTGAAACCATCTACATGGCTGCCTGATTTTCTGCTTCTTTAGCACTGGGTAGGTCTCCTGGGGGGGAGTAAAAACAGTCTGAAGGCTGCTTTGAATGTCTCTGGTGAATGCCAGCCTCCAGAAGTGTACCATGAAGGACAACAGGGCCTGGGAATGGGGACCATGAAGCTGGTAGGTGAAATAGCAAAGTTTGATGAATAAAGAAAAGCTGAGAGAAAACACAGTTCTGTGCTATCAAAACTAGGAGGGATGAAATTCTGTCTCCAAAATACTCTTAATTGGAGCTGACTGGAAGATCTGACATACTTTGGAGGTTTTGATAGTAGCTGAGACACGGATAACTTGGGGTGAGTGTTTTTGTTAACTTCGATTTCCAGATCACTCTTGGTAATGGTAGCAAGCATGTTGGAAGACTTATTAATTTTAGTTTTAAAAGTTCTCAGACTTCCACAAACTCTTACCGTTTTTTAAGCTTCCTCCTATTTATCTTATATTACTAAGAATATAGAAGCTCTAATAATCTTAAAATTTCCTTAGGTCTTATGATATTTCTTAAACTAATCTGGCAAAACAAATAGTTCCCCATTATTACACTCAAGATGTAAGGGAAAACCCCAAGAACCCAATTAGCCTTTCCTAGTCACCACTAAGTTGACATGGGAGGGATGAAGATCATACTAAAAAAACCCTTAGTTTTAAAACGATTGTTTAAGGTGAAGAAGTTGTTCCCAGCCGGCACTCACTGAATACAATGCCAATGTCAAAATAGTCTCTCTGCACAGAGAATTGTGAAAGAACAGAGAAGCAGAACAAAACATAACCAACAGAGCTCTGTAAAATAAATGTTTCACTTCGTAAGGGCTGCTGCAGTAATTTTCTTCTGATTTTGACCTTTGTGGGTTTAACACTACAGTGCTGTGGCTGGAGCCTTGGAATCAGGTGGAGACAAAGGCCTAAAAATAAATATAATTTGTTCTAAGACCAAAATCTGAGTTCCATGTAACTTTAACATGCAATTACAGGTGTGCTCTGGTTCACTCAACTAGTTCCTATAGAGAATCAGTTGATAACACTTGCGGTGTTAATTTAAAGCTAGTGGCAGAACCTGCCAAAAGACAAATCAGGCAGGTTTCCTGCAGATTTATATTGCTCCAGAAGCCTTCTTCCAAATGAGTAGTTTTCTCCTACTGCTAATTCATTAATGTTACAGTACTGTGTATTACTGCCAGAATAAGGTGTGGGAGTTTCTCAGGGTGAATATTATCATTATGGCTAAAAGCAGCAAAAAGCAAGGTGGTTTTGCCAAGCTTTTGCTACAAACACGTTTGACTCGTTATGGTTGTGTCTAGATGGTTCAGTGCAGCTCCAGACCAGCAACGCCTGTGCTGCATCTGAGCAGGCTGCTGTGGCCAAGGGCACTGCGCTTTGCTGGATCTAGAGCTGGGTCCCAGTAGCTGTGGTAGTGTGCTGGTGTGCTTCAGCTGAAGAGCCACGGCTCTCAAAGTGGTTGACCTTTTTAATAGTTTGCAGTAGTTTGAGGGGTTTTGGATGGTGATGAAGGGCTCCTTACCACTGCCTACGTTTTTAGAAGCTGTCTTTTGTAGGCTTTGGAGTAGGCTCTGTGCAGTTAACACAAAAGTAATCCCCAAGAAACAAGGCTAGACTATAAGAGGTGAGGTTGAATGAGATAGATGTCCAGCTAGGGAGCGTTTTAAGTGCAATTACACATGCTTGTCTGATCCTAAAATTTGATTAAGAAAAAATCAAATTATATTGCTGGGCAGTTAGAGACTTCTCTGACACTTTAAGCCCTTGCCTAGGGCAATCTATGAATATTCAGTGTGATGACCTCTGATAATATTGCAATCACCTGAACATACAAATCATGGCTTTTTTTAACCTTGAAGTAGGGTATGTTTTTCATTATTTTTTCCCTGTGATTGACTGGCACACCTTGAACTCAACTACTCAGTGGTTAACATTCCTTGATCATTGTATGCTGATCTTGGCTATGCCTTTCTCATCATAGGATTGATTATTTGAAGTCTGAAGTATTTGTGTGAGCAGCTGCTAAACTGGTTTCAGATTATCTGAGTGGTTTTGTGGTGGTGTTCGTTTCCTCCCCCCGCCCCCCCCCAGCCCCACCCCCCGGAAAAGACGCCCTTCATAGTGTCTGTGTTAACCAGCTTTGCTGCCTCTCTCTTTGTGCAGGGCGGGGATGCTGGGTCCCGATGCTTCCTATTCTGTCAGCTGTGAACAAAGAAAGCATGTGATTCCTTGTGTCTTTGCACAGAAAATTAGGCTAAACAAAAATAGTCATTCACAGTTTCTATGTAGGCCCATTTTCTGGACTTTGACCTTTCCCACTGCTCTTCTTCCAACTCTTATCGAGTGGTCCAGATCTCTCCTGAGGGGCAATGTCCCACACTGGCTAAACTTTCCCAACAAAAGCCTTGTTACTCTGCACGACTGGCAGACTATCCCCTTATTTATGCATGCATGTTTGTCTCTTCAAAATTGTGGCGTTCTTGATTCCCACTTAGTGTAATTTACTATAATTGCTAGATCCTTTTCTAAAGAACTTCCAACTAATCTATTTTCCTCCATCCTGTATTTCTGCAGTGGAGTATTTTTGCATGCTCTAATTGAAATGCACCCTATTGTTTGTGCTAGTTCCCCAGCTTGTTGGGACCATTTGCAATTCTGATCCTATCCTCCCACACATTTGCAGTCTCTCTGGCTGGGGGTTATTTGCAAACGTACTGAGAATACTTTATATCCTGCCTTCCAGGTCACTATAATATGGCATTGAACAGAGCTGGCTCAGGACAAATCCCCAAGGAATACCTTTGTTTTGTGCATCCTTCCATTTTGACAGTAAACAATCAATAACTCCTCCCCGGCTTAAGTCACCCTGTCTTGCTTGCATCCACCTACAGTAGTTTAATCTACGTTGTGTATCCACAGCTTATATAAAAATATCATGGGATACAGTGTCAGAGACTTACTAGGTGAAGTATGACATTTACCCTTCTCCCTTCACCATGAGGTCTGCTACCTTGTTGCAAAACTAAATGATATTGTTTTGACATTTGTACGTGACAGATTTGTGCACAGTGCTGTTCATCTCCTTCATGTCCTCCATGGCCTTACAAATCACTTGTTTATTTGTTCCAGTGTTCTTGACTGCCCTTTCATCCCTCATTCTACCATCCTCCCCCATGTTCAGCATGGGCACTGTTGTTTTCCAATTGTCCTGTGCCTCCTCCATGACTTTTCGAAGGTGAACATCCTAATGATGTCCCTGACTGGTTCTGTATAATGACCTACAGGCTATTTGCCTCAGGAACTAATTGGCTGAAGCAATTGGAAAGATCTAACTGAAGCAGCTTGGGTCTGGGTTGGTTGGTTGTTTAGTTGGGTTATTTTTATTTCTCTTAATATAGATGGTGATAGTTACTTCCATCATAGTCTTGTTAACCATCTATGTGGGGTTGACCTGATAGAGATTATTGCTCGAAGGAAAGCCTCAAAATCATCAGCATTCACCTCTGCTCAGTAGCAGTATGACACTCCTAGTTTTCCTTGGATTATTCAGTTGCTTACCGAATTTCTTAGTTATACAATGTTTTGTGATTTCACTGACCTTGTTCCAGCCTACTCTGCAATTTGCTAATGCCTGCCCTGGTAGGGTCAGGCACTTCATAAAGCCATGTCACACAGAGCAGCAGGGAGCACAGCGGGAAGACCCTGTGGTGGTGCGCACTAGGGGTTTGCTGCTCACTTCCCTCCTGCTTGTCCAGAATTGCTCAGAGATCACACAGAAATAAGTGTGCCTTAAAGTCACTTCCATCCCTTGTACTAGGTTTATGCTAAGTCAGTGTAGACTAATTAGATGATCTGGCCCTCGTTTTACCATTTAGGACGCAGAAGGCAACTGGTGAATATCACAGAGAGCCCTTGTCTTCATGCTGAGCTGCTCTATTGCATTTCTGTCACACGTGGCTTGTATGGTGGAGCCAAAGGACTGCAGCTGGGAGGAAATTGCAGACAATGAAAGTCCTCTGGCCTAACCGGTCATTGTGATATATGGAAGAATTGTGTTAATTTATATAAAGTGTTTTTTGCTAAGGCTGCTTCTACTTGAATTTGATTTTGAAAAGAAGAAATTATTCTCCCTCTTTACTGCAGATTTATAATGCTTATTGTATTCTCTGGTCAGGTCACTTGGTACCTGAAGCATCCTGCTGCTTTTCTGCTGCAGATAAAATAGTGCCTTTTGTTTCCCTTTGTTCAGGCCTGACCTCTCCTCTTACCCTGCCATCCACATCTCTCTGACGTCTCGATTTTTGTGGGCTCAGCCAGTGCATGAGGAAGCCTTTGTGGAGGATTTAAAGGTGACAATCTCGCAGGTCCTGACATATCCCATTTCTAGTTTCAGCCCTTGGCCTCTCACAACTGCAGTGGGATCCTTCCTCCAGCATCCCAGTTCAGTCTGATTCATCTTCCTTCCAGCACATCTGCTATGAGAGCCCTCTCGCCCTCTGTGGGGGGAAACTGCATTCCCCAGAGAGCATGTGTGCTAATGATAGTCTGGTCCCCAGCTTCCCCAGCTGGCTGACTGTGCTGAGGGAGGTTTGGCTTGGAGGATATTTGAGCCATCCTCAGCATTGCAGCAAATTCCCACAGGAGTCAGTCCTTTGATATCCCAAGATTGCAATGATCCCTTGGTCGTTGAGGGGTTATAGGCACAGAGTGGGAAGTAATGGGGGGATTTTCAGATTTTTATTTGTACTATTTTTCTTACGTGTATCAAAAAGTCCCTAGGCCTCAGTGGATGCTCTAGAATCACTCTGCCTGCATTTGCTGCCTGCATTAGGCCATTTAGCCAGTATGCATTCACCATAGAGGTCCAGTGATATTCATCCTCTAGGAGCCCTTCTTTTTGTGGGACAATCCAGGGTCAATGTTAGGCCACAAGTAACTCTTGACACATGAGCTGAAGAGAGAGGAGGTAGTTTGAATGTTGCCCTTGCCAAGGACAGCCTCCTTGGGGAGCACTGGCCTGGAGCAGCTATATCCTTGGTACGACCTTAGTCTGCCTTGCAGCTGGAAAGGGGTCTTCCCTGGGGTACAATATAATCTCCTCTCATTAGGAAATACTGTTTTCTTCATCCTCTGGACTTCCCAGCTCTTCTGACCAGGATCCATTCCCAAATCTTTTAGCATACTTTCACCACTTCCTTTCTGCTACTCAGTGCCTGAACTGGAAAAAAACAATAAAACCTTTACAACTAAAAAAGCACTGCTACTCTTGCCCTGTGCTTTTCTTCCCCCATGTTGTATCATTCTTTACTTACAAGTTCCTCACCTCATTTTATTTCTTATTACTCCTCTCAGGCTTGTCACTTGTCTATTTTAAGATATTTTTTTTTCTGCACCTGGTATATCTGGTAAATGAGAATTGGGTTGCTAATAATTAGATAAATATCTGTGTGAAGACAGGGTTAGAGGGTCAAGACTAGCTAGTTCTGAAGAAAACTAGTAGGAGTTAATATATAAATCAGAATTTGAAGTCAAATCTCTTCCTGTTTGCTGTTTTTAAAAAATAAAAGGACATGGAAATATTAAATTGCATTGAAAGACAATAATGTAAGAACTAGTCATTTTAACATGATACATCATGAGTGCATGGAACTCGGTTTTTGGGTATGGAACTTCCTACTTTTGGGTATCAACATGTGGTGATGTTCATGGGAAAAGGAGTTAGGCATTTATTTATATGGCTAATGAGAATTCATATCATTAGTGAAGATTTAATTAATAGAAGAAATTTGTAAGCTGTATACTTAAGATACACTTACAAGTGTGTGTGTGTCCATTTAGAAATAAACCCCTTGGTTTCAGACTGTGAAACAGCCACTGACAGGAGAGAGTTTTGTTATAAAATACATAGCTAGGCAGTATGTGGTAGCAGGCACTGCCCGAGGGACCACTGCTCTGCCTACAGCAGTTCACAGCTCCCGAGGCACCCAGTGGAGCATCTCCTGGCTGGTGAAAGCATAGGGTGTTTTAGGCAGCCTGGTTGCATGTGCCTGTTGGCTTTTTTCAGGACAGTAAAACTGGCATCTCCGTATTTAGAGAAGCTTCAAGAGATCTCTTAATGAGAACACACAGCTAGGTGGCTTTTAGTTGCATACAGCTTTCAGTATTAAATACACAGGATAAGGCTCTGAAGGAGTTTGTGTTTTGTGTTCCCAGCGCACACCACAAAGCCCTTCTGTCTGGGACAGCTAATACCTGGAAGATGCTTTACCAACTATGCACTTTGAAATATCTCTCCTCCCCCATGTGTATGCAGGTATACGTGTGTGTGTTCATGTATGTGTGCACAAGGAAAGGCTGGTGGCCAATGTGAAGCTCAAGGGCAGCCTTGGCTGCAGTGACCATGAAATGGTGGAGTTCAAGGTCCTTTGGGCAGCAAGGAGAGGGCACACAGCAAGCTCACTACCCTGGACTTCAGGAGAGCAGACCTTGGCCTCTTCAGGCAGCTGCTTGGTAGAATATCGTGGGATAAAGCCCTGGAGGGAAGAGGGGGCCAAGAAAGCTGATTAATATTCAAGGACCACCTCCTCCAAGTCCAGGAGGAATGCATCCCAACAAAGAAGTCAGGCAAAATCACCAGGAGGCCTGCATTGATGAACAAGGAGCTCCTGGACAAACTCAAACATGAAAAGGAAGCCTACAGAGGGTGGAAGCAAGGACAGGTAGCCTGGGAGGAATATAGATAAATTATCTGGGCAGGCAGGGATGAGGTTAGGAAAGCCAAAGCCCTGATAGAATTAAATCTGGCCAGGGATGTTAAGGGCAACAAGAAACGCTTCTATAGATATATTGGTGATAAAGGGAAGACTAGGGAAAATGTGGACCCTCTCTAGAAGGAAAGATGTTTCAGAACACCTCTTTAAAGCTGATGTTAACTAGCAAATTAGACCCAAAACCAACCACAAAAAGCTATTGCTGACTGCAGAACAGTGTGGTATTTGATTGGAAATAACCGTATCTATCGCAGCAATAGCGTTGGCAATAGAGTAATAAAACTAAGCACATCTCTAGAGGGCTCTACATACTGAATGATCTAAGCCTTGTAAATCTTCTGTCATGCAGCAAAATACCAGTATAACTCATTTACAAGAGACAAGCTAAGGTAGAGAGTGAGTCAGTCTCCAAAAGTCAAAGCAAACTCTCATCACCTGCAGAAAACGGCAGATGGTGGGTGTATGCTTGTTGCCTTGCTAACATGCTCCAGGTACACAGGCATGGCAGGGCATCTCCTTGTGTTTGGTGTTATACAGAGCAAACTGGAGATGTTTCACCCAAGGTGTATGCATGCAAGCTGATAAAGCAGGAGTGGGAGGTGTGCGAAGTTACCCCGTGGGGTTGTTGGTTGGGGTGCTGCTGCTCCACAGCCCGTGCTCTGTCAGCATTGCAGCAGTATGGCCAGCCTGCCACAGGTTGTAACTGTGGAGGCATCTGCATCAATAATGTTAGAGGAATAGATATTATTGTAACTCTTTGATAAATAGCTACAGCAAATAAAGGGCAGATAAGATGCTGTGATAAAAAGACAAATAGGTTACACAAGGTATGCTAGGAAGAAAACAAGTTAGATAGCTTTATAAATCACACTGAGGAGTTGTGACACGAAAGTTTGCTCTTTGCTAGAGAGGCTAATGGGGAAGTATGGGCAGTACCTACAATCGGGAGAGTGGGACAATGGTAAATGAGAGAAGTTAGGTGTAAGGAGAGCCTCCAGGATTACAGGAAATTGTTATCACTTTATCAATATATCATTTAGACCTGGCAGCTTAGGCAGACCTAGGCTCACATCTGTCCTTCCACTTTGATCAATGCTTCAGCTTGAAGAACAGCAAAAATGTTCACAAAGGACTCTTGAGTCCCCACAGAAACTCCCCGTGATGTTAGTGGTCCTTGGAGCCAACCCCGTATTTTGCTTCCCTTTGCTGTTGAAGTGTCATGTGCTTCTTGATCTCTCTTGGTCTGGGATCACACCTCATGCTCAGGGGAAGTGGGGTCAGGGATTTCATCCAATGCCAAGCAAAAGGGTGTGTTGCACAGCTCCATCCATATGGCAGCAGAGTAAAAATCTTGGTAGGATCCTTTTTTGCGGGGATGTGGGGGCAGGCAAGCCAGGAGCCAAATGGGGGTGTTGTCAGGATTTCTAAAAGTCCCTCTGGAGCTGCTGTGCTTCTTCTTTTTTTATAATCTTGAGCTAAATGACACATTGATAAACTGTCTAGGATAAATAGTGTTTTCCAGACATTACCAGACAGTGGGGACTTTTTCAATGATCCTTTGTCACCATTTAAGATCAAAAAGGTTTGTAACCAGTGAAACAGGAGGAAGAAAAAGCTTCTTGATATTGCAGCAAGTGTTTAAGTATCCCATTGTTTAGTTAGCGTGTTTTGACAGATGTGGTTTCAAGATGAATAAAAGTCTAAAAAATACCCAACCTATAGAAACCTCATCAGTTGAGGATTGGAATTTAGATTTACTTCTTACTGAATAGAGCTATTGTGTTGTACCACGAAGCTAGTGAAAATGCATAGCCATAACAGAGCTTGGATTTAAAACACTATATACCAGGTGGACTTGCATAGAGTGCTCAGAATACTAAGTGTTGCTGGTGGTTTACAATGAGGCTGAGAGATTATTTGTTTTAGAAAGAAAGATGAGTAGGCCTGCTGTAAAACTGTGAAGAATCTCTGATTGAGGGACACATGGTAGACAGGCTGAACATCTTTCATTATGATTAAGCAATATCAAAGACTAAAGTTGGATTGCTTGTTCTAATGATGCTGTTGCTCCCTGCATGTTATGGCAAGTTAATCTGCGCCTCTAGCTCAGCAGTAGCTGGGGGATGACTTTTGGCATTTGGAATATGTTTTATCACTTGTTCCCCTTCTCTGATTTCTCTGTTTGAAGTAGGATCTGTGTGTAAGAATAGTCAGTCTGAGCTTTGATCTGCTTCAGGATTTGACCCAATGTCACTCTAATGTCCACCATGCAGAACAGAAGTCTTTGAAAAAGAACATGGCACAATCTTCCCCAATTTTGCTAAGCTTTGTACTGCTGCTTGTTTTTCTGTGCCCTGTAAGCTTCCACATGTAGTACCTGCTGTGCTAGGGCTTCAGAGGGGAATTTTGGGGGACCTTGCCCATAGCTGAAGTTCCAGCTTGTGATCTGGTCCTTGCATCGCTTCCTGCAGAGGAAAGGTGACATGCAACCATGCCATGCAAACATGTCACTTGCATAGGAATTCATCATTTTGAGCCTTTCCTAAGCAGTACAGGCCTCCTAGCCCACAATGAATAGAAGCAGTAATGGTACTGCTAAACAACAGTGTGTGTAAAACGGCAGTTTTTGGCTAACCAAGCTTGCCAGCACAGTCCCTCCTTGTTGGCCAGCAGGGCTTTCTGGAAGGCTGGCCAGCCTTGGCTGTGGGGACGTGCTGCTGGTACATGCATTTGGCAGAAAGCCGTGCTGGGAAAAGCAGGCACAGCTACTGATTTGAATGTAGTTACATTTGCTTACACTTGAACTGAGTTTGATCCTCAACTCTGTGGTTTCTGGTGCTTTGCTGTGTCTGCTGTGTGCTCGGGCCACCTACACATGAAAGCAATGCTGCAGTTCCTTGGGGCTTACAGCAGTCCTGTTAGTTAGGGTTTTGTAGCTGGTTTGCTTTTTTCCCCCCAAATGTATGTAGACAACTAGTAGCATCATGTTCTGCTTTACTGAGCCAGTAGCAAAGGAACTGAAGGCAACAAGAACAGCAGGAAAAATACAGCAAAGTTGTGGGGGATTAAACAATAGGCATCTTCTCATCTTACCAGCAAAGCTTTTACTGAAATATCTTTACAGAAAGAATTTTAATGGTTCTGATTTTAAAAAAGAGTTACATTAAAAATAAATGCAAAGCGTTAAGCATCTTAAAATTTCAGTCACTGGAATTCTTCAGGCTCTGGCACTATGTAAATACACTTTTTCTTGTTCACAAGACTATTGCAGTGGTTTGGGTATTCCTATGGTAAAAGGCGAATAGTCCTGATGGGTGGTGTTAGGGTTGCCACCAGTATGTTGTAAGTCTTCTAGCTGCTAACGAAGAGGTGCTTGCTGCTGCTGTTTGTAACCAAGAAGGCTGAGGGCTCCCCGAGGCTCTGATTCCTCTGCTCCTGGCCATCTGTAACTTTCAGTGTAGTGGCACATGAGCCAGAAAATGAAAAGGAAAAAAACTTTGATATCTATAAGCATTTTTTAAAAATCGATCCAATAAAATGTTTAATATATTCACTAGTTATTTATGCAGCCCTATAAGCTGAAAATAAAGATGGGAAGGAGGAAGGTGAATCATTATACACCTTATTCCAAATAAATCAAAAAAGTTGTCAGATCAATTATTTGTCAGATATTAATCAAGCAATTTTTTGGTCCTCTGTACTAGCATGTCAGAGAACGACACTTAATTTGTGTTACCTTGGCTCACCAATGCATGTTGTCTTGAAATTCTGTAGGCTAAATTATTAAGCTGCTCAGATTCTTCATGAATTTGTTTGCTCATTTTGGCTTCATGCTGCTAGACATCCAAATAGATGTATGTCATTGTTGGTTTTACTCCTGAAGTGTTCAATTTTACCTTATGCCCTTGGCAGATCCTTCATAGCAAACTGTTTGCTGAAAAATCATTTCTGTGAATATCTTCCCATTTGCTCCCATTTACTGTAGCTGATGCCTTGAAGATTTCTGTTCCTTTATCTCCTTGTTACTCAATTTGATTTAGTTATTAGCCTGTAAATGTCCCCGAGAACTTAAAAATCTTGTCCAGATGGACTGATCACTCATTATTAACAGAAATAGCTTTTCAGAACTCATTTGTATGGTTTGCTAGTAGGTTCTACCCTATTCTTAAGAGTTCATGTCTGCTCTTATTTGAGAGAAGACTGATTCTTAATTTTGTACCCAAATACTAGGATGCTAACTGACAGCATCTCCTTGGTTTCCTTTCCATTTTAATATAAACATCATTTAAGGCCAAAACAGGCAAAATCACTCATTGACTCTTTAACTGTTAATTTCAGTGTAAGTTTTGCATAATGAGGATGGAAAGTTTTGGCTAGTTACCAGGTTTGATGCTGCAGAAATACTGGAAGGCCATATACTGTATCTCCCATGCCTTAGACAAGCGTGATGGAGGACACAAGATCGCCAAAAGGAGATGTCAGGGAGCAGAGGTGGCAAAGAGGATGCAGGGTATGGAAAGGGAGGATATACAGATTTGGGAAGGAAGTACAGAAGTAGAAAGGAGACTTTGAACAAATGGAAAATCTCTCTGATACCCAGCACCCACAGTATCATCTTCAGAGGCAGCTTCTTATTCCACTTGGCTTTCTCAGAACTTAGACTCATGTACATGTAATATTTGATGACTTAGGCAGAAATAAGTCTATTTTCAAAGCTAATCTTTGCATTACATATTGAATCCATTATAGATTCTCTTCTGCTTTAATGAAATAGCTTAAAAAAAGAAAGAACTTACATCAGAAATCGGACTGAGGCAGTTGCCTGAAAATTAGCATGAGTATGTTGCAGTAAATACTGCCCAAATCAAATAAATGGTGATACTGAGTAGAACTATTCAAAGATCTCCATGTGAGTAAAAGATATGTAAGTGTATTCTGCATTCTGTGGCATTTTGTGCACCTTTGTAAGGGGCAATATCTCCATAGTATTTAAAGGATATATTCTGTCTTTTTATGTTGTGATGCAGTCTCCAACATGAGAGCAAGTCCCACTTCAGCCTAGTACTTGGATCAAGAATTTATGGCTTGTGTTTAAAAAGAAAAAAGTGGTCCTTCTATGGAAGAGATATGGAACTAAGATATACATTAAGTCCTCTGACCCACAAGCAAATGCCTGTTGGAAGTACATGCCTCCATGTATTGTATCCTCACAAGGACCTGTCCAAAGGATGCATCACAATAGTTCTTCTGGTAGTTGCATGTATGGGAGGGGGGAAAGCATAACCCTGTCCTCGTGCAGTTTTTTTCACTCCAGACTACTGCTCTACATTGCAGTCCTCACTTACAGAAGGGAATGATTGCCCAGCAGAGTGAAATAATTGGGTCAGAACGGTGATTACAGTGTAGTTTTGCTTTGCTAGTTAAGCCCGTATTTTACCCCTAAAGTTTCAAGAATTTTGGATTGGTAACAGAAATTAGCAGACTGAATAAGAACGGCAAACAAAGTAAACTCAGAGCCATCCTATGTAACTTTTTTCTGTATTCTTTTCTTTCCCAGGTTTTGCTGGGCTTCCTTGCCTTGTTGTCATTGCTATAGCAAATATGTTTCTCCTGTTTGGTAAGGGAACAAGCCTTTTCCACTTACCTGCAAGAACAGCATACTCAAAGTAAAACTATTATTTATTTATAGGACAAATGGGAAGGTACTTAGAGGAGATCAAGTATGTAGAATGAAATGGCAAGGTTTTCTTTTACATCACAGATGGAACTGATTTGCTGTCATCCTTTATTTGGAAGATACTCCTCATTGTGGGTGTCCTGACCCATCCATCCCCACACACAACATCCAGGCCTGTGCGCACTGCGTTGTCATGGGTACCCGTGCTTATCCATGAACTCTGTTCAAACAAAGCCTAAACAATCACCTACCTACACAGAGAAAAATTCTCTTTTCATCAAAAGAGCTGAATTTGTGCTCATGCTCCTCTCTGTCTCTGCAGAAGCTTGTTTGCTCAAATGTAGTAATATGGAGCCAAATGTCAACATAGCTGCAGCTTTTGAGTGGGGAGGAAGGATGCTTTTTCCCCAGAGGAGGGGTCTCCTGCAGTACACTGAGTGAATTGGTCTCATGACCTTGCAGAAGTGAAGGAGCCCCAGGAAATTTTGGGGTTCATTCCTGCTTCCCGACTACTCCAGGTCTGGTGGTCGTAGGCGAAGGACTGACTGACTGCGTACCCACTGGCTGCCAGCTCCTCTCCCTCTCCTAGAAGTAGAAGCAGCAGATTGGAAGTAAATCAACACAAAATAAAGTATCAAGTAAGGATTCAAGCTTCCTGCCCCCCTTTTCCACCTACTCTGTAGATATTTCCCAGCCCATGGCCTATGGGTTCCCAATTTTTGATGGAAAACACAGGCTGATCTTGAAATGTGACAGCAACTCAGAGGGAGGAAGGAGAGACTGCCAGATGGCTCTGCTTTGCACCTTCTTCAGTTTGCAGGATAATGCTTCGTGATTTGCCATAAATGTATCATTTTCCCCCCATCTCTGTGCTGTGGAATGAAGCTAAACTCTTGGCCTCTTGGCTCCATCTTTCCACGTAAGCCGCAAAGGATGTGGTATCATGAAAGGAGAAGGAAAAAGTTTGTCATCTTTTATGTGTATGTGCAAAGAAGGAGAGAAAATGGGGGCGGGGGGTGCTATGGAAGGAGAAGTAGCTCATGAAGAATATAACTAGCAGAGCTGGAAACACCTCCTCACTGCCTACAGTGAGCATCTCATTCCTCTGAGAGTCTGGTTGGAGGTGTCTTAAATCCATGAGAGACCAGAAGGAACTATTTATTCACATGATCGTAATCTAAGGTGGAATTATAGCCTGAATTCATGAACTTCTTGAGGTATATTATTTGCTACTATACAAATCCAAATGGCACTTTCTTTCCTAATTTGCTTTGCTTTCTTCCTCCTAGTGCAGCATAAAACTCTGAAGCAATTCCACTGGGGCATGGTGGGCCACTAATCTTCACGCAGGGAGACAGGGCATGTACTATGCTTTCAGATCTGCGTTTCATCATCCTCCTCTGTCCTTCTTCTGGCCTTTCTTCAGAGCTTCCACAGAGAAAATTTTAAGCATGTTATTATTCACTTTCCACACTGTAACTAGTTAGAGTGTGATAATGTCACATTATGTGATTATTTTTGGAGGTTGTTATACCATAGTTATTTACCAAGGACTAAAGAGTAATAAGACTATAAATACCCACTGCATGACCTTAAAACAATCTTTCTGGTTTATGAAAATGTTAATTTTCTTTTATGATAATCTGCTCAAATATAGTATGTATAGCAGAATGGAATTCAGAAACTTGTAGTTGGGAGCTCTAATTTTTCCAAGTTCAAGAGAGAATTCAGCACAGAAAACATGTCAATAGGAGGCTTTTGGGACATGTGTCACTTTTACAGAGCAACTAAGTTTATGCATGTAATTTCCATATTCTGATAGAATTCTCAACCAGGCTCTTAAAATTATAGTCCTAAAATCTGAAGTGATATTTTGGCACTTCCAAATTCAAACCAAGTTTTGTGCATGCTCTAAGCTATTTAGCAGAACAGTGTGGCTATATGATCGACACACAGAGAAAATGGCCTCCTACAGCCTTGCTCCCCAGAATTTTGTGTGTCTTTTGAACAGAATTCTTCTTGTGTCACTGATGGAAGGGGTTCAGCCCAGGAGATGCTCTAGCTTGGTCGTCAGCTCCAACACCATCCTCTGCAGCCAAGGAAGGATTTGTGGTCCTACACACCCCTATCCAACCGCCCCAGTTTCACTTCGAATCAGTCATCCCCAAACCCCACAGCTCCTTTTGTCTCCCCTTATTTGTGCCTTTTCTGTTGTTTTGGTACCTGTCCAGCAGTACAACAGGCAAAATGAAGCGCTCTGTCCCGGAAGACAATGACTTTTTTACAGAGCCCGGTTTTTTGTCCATTTCCCAAAATAAACTGTGAGCTGATCTGCAGGCAGGTGTCCTTCAGCTGTCCCATTCAGGCAAGTCATGCAGTTGTTGGCTTGATGTTGGCAGTTGTACGAGCAGTTAACTATGCTTAATATTTTGGATGTGATCTGGATGCATTTTATAAATAAGTCAAAATGTAAATATCTATTAGTTTTACACTCAAATCTATGCCGCTTTTCAGTACCATATTATGTTAAATGGCTTCCTACTGAGCAGACTGCCTTAACAACTTGCCCCCTAGTATGGCATAAATGCACCTAACTCAGTATTTGCTATTGTTTCAGATACAGACGTCTCAAACATGCTGCTTTATTGAGAGACATCCAAACTTAGGTTTGGCTATAAATTTACTGGCAACATGCAAGCAAATTAACTCCTACTCAGAAATGTATCTAAAGCATTAGTCTGAAAACAACTGTAGGTGCAGAATTTTTGTGTTCTCAGGAGAGAAATGTGCGAACATGCAGCCAAGGTAAGAACAATTAAATCCTTTATGTCTGCTCCTGTTGTAAAAGTTCTTCAATGCTACTACAGTGGCTACAAGGACAAAGCTGCTTTTGCTACTGAACATATCTAAACAGAAACAAAGATAGCTGTAAGTATATGTACTGTGCCACATATATGAGCTCCGGTCAGAATAATAGCTTTAATAGAAGAATGTATACTGTATACTCAACAGCTCCTGCTGTATTTTTGGTACCCCAACAGGGATTCCAGACACTGAGAACAAATCCCTTCATCCAAAAATACTGTTTGAATGAAAATTGTAATTTAGACACAAAGGCTATGATTTAAAATAATCTCTGTGGGATGTAACAGGAGTCTGTCCTTAATAAAACATTGATCTCGGTCTTACTTGTCACTGTTAACATGGTTTTTCTTGTAAAGCAAGAACTGTCTCCAGAAGGTCTGGTTTAAGCATTAAAGAAGGTTGAGGAGGTTCCCTATTTTCCAGACTGTGAGTTTGTTTTATGAGGGAAAATTGTATTAAGCCTATATTTAAATGGAAGCTCAGCAGGAAAACAGCACTTGAAAATAAGCATCATTTTCAATCAATAAGATTTGAGTGGGTTTGGTTGTTTTTTTTTTTTTTTTAAATTTTATTATTATAAGACATGGTAGCAAATCTGTTAGGACTAAAAATTTGCAGGTTTTGTAAAAAACAGCTCTATTTTTTTCAACGCCATTTCCAATGTGTTTTCAGGCCCTGGAGTGAATTGAGGTGGTTCATTTGAAGCAGTAGGAGTTTTGATTGCCCTTGTTGTGGTTCTGAGTGGTATGTCATGAAATCATCAGGACAGGTGGCCTCAGCACTGGGCAGATTAGAAGTTTCCCAGGAGGCTGCTGCAGTGGTGGCTGTGTGTACCCGGCAGCTGACAACTCCCTGATCCTTGCAGGGATGATCTGGAGCTCTCTCTTCTGGTCACTGCCCCACAAAGCTACTACTGTTGAACCTTGGAAATAAATAAAGCAATGCCACGTGTACACGTGTGTGCACCCCTCCATTAGCTACTGTAAAGAATTCTGTGGTGTTAGAGTATGATCTGGTGATCTTGACACAGTTAATCAGGTTTTCTGATTAACATCTACAGCCTCAGCCCTTAACACAGGCGTGTCACCTTGGTGCTTAGAAAACTACACAAGAAATCACTTCCAACAGAGATACTGCTAAAATATTTTTAGCAGGTTGGCATGATTTCAGGAGAGATGGGCATTTAGGCAGGATTTTCAGGCAGATGGTCTTAACATAGGTCCTGGTTTCTTACTGTAGGAATAGGCAAGGCAGAGAGCAGGAGGTGAGGTCTGCCTGGGTCTCCACTGCTACCACAGGTTGTCCCCAGGAAAACACGGTCCGCTTGAATTTTCTTCTTATGAAGTGGTGTTGGCCAGGAGGCAAGGGATTTCTGCACCCCACAAAGGGTTTGAACGCTCATCTTCCAGGTTCAAGAGTTTTGTCTGAGGCATGTAAGACTAGTATCTTATTTTAAGCCGGTATTTTCCAGTTAGCTTTCTCTCAGCAGGTTCCACGTTTGTACACATGTGAACAAATAAATACTGTGTTCTAATTCAAACTCCCAAAGCTTGCATGTGGGAGAGAAGCTGCTCTTGCTTCTACATAAAAACCCTTGGTGTGTGCCTTTGCACCACAGCCACCAATTTGTCAGGAGGATTTCCAGTTTAAGTAGAAGTTGTTGAATAGCAGGAAACTTGCCTGTTTTGCAAAAGCCAGGGGTAGGGAGGGTTTTGGTAATCACATATCTTTTTGTGACAAACAGATCAAGATTTAATACTTTTTAATTGTTGCTGTATATGAACAAAAGGACACTATTTTGCAGATTAAAGAAATCTGGTGAGTTGCATCTGTTTCTTGTTGGCTCTGAGAACCAATCCAACATTGCTTTTCTTTAAGCTTTCACAGCATTA
Organism: Leptosomus discolor; assembly: GCF_034619465.1. Taxonomy (NCBI): domain Eukaryota; kingdom Metazoa; phylum Chordata; class Aves; order Leptosomiformes; family Leptosomidae; genus Leptosomus; species Leptosomus discolor. The sequence continues at coordinate 50,565,517 of NC_141398.1, read as the reverse complement.
GTCTGATCATACTATGACCAATATTGATTGTTCTAGGACTACACAAGGTAGTAGCTGTTGCAAATACTTTGATCATTTCACTTCTGCACAGCAGATGCACTGCTTTTATGAAGACTTTAGAAAATCCCAAATAAATAGTTTTAATCAAAGGAACATGGGTGAGGAAGTCAACCATAGTTTTATGCATGTGTAGGCGAGAACAGAAACCTTGCACCTGGTATGGGGAGGCTCGTGCATTCGTATCACCCAGCCCGTCTGTTTATCAATATTATGATCACTCAAGAAAAACTGCATTTTTAAACCCTTAGTTTTGATTTTCATAGTTTTGTCGGCAATTTATATATGATTGGCAGAACTTTGGATATAAAAGCCTTCTTCAGACACAGAAACATTAGATCAGTCACGAAATTTTATATCTACTACACTTGGATCCTTTGCACTTGCCACCTAATGCTGAAATGCTGGGGATTCCCATTTGCAACTCATCTAAAAAAACTTAGCAAAAGAGTTATACTGTATTTGTATACTTTGCTGTGCATTTTGTGCTAACCTGATAGCGCACATGGTCCTCATGAAGAGCATGAACACTGCAAGGATGCATAGTCATGAATCCTGTATTTGCAAGATGCATGCAAACACCCGAGTTGCCGCTCCTCGAGGAGGTGTGCTGGCTGGCTGCGAATGGGGTGCCGTACACCTTAGCCTCGACTCCCTGTGTGGAATAGCCTGATTTAGTGTTGGCTCTTCCAACTGATAGCAGAGGTTTGACACTGCATGTCTGAGTACACCCTGAATTACATTACTCTTTCTCTGCTTGCTACTGGTAGAGTGAAAATATTTTTTCATTTCAGTGATTGAAGTCCCTGTGACATCTAACCAGTGCCTCACACAATAAAACTATCAGTCCTTTTATCTCTCCATTATTCCTTAAGCAATCTGATTCTCTATTTTTCATTTCATATGTACATTGGCTGAAAACCTTAACAATATTACCCTGTAAGTTTTATCTATTTTATGAGGTAGGTTGCTCCAGTGCCTTTCCAAATAATAGCTATTTCTTCTGCAGGTTCTTTGCTTGAAGATTTAAAAGACTTCATGTATCTGCAATTACCATCTGTTAATCCAAGAGTATAATCAATCTAACACCTCCATTGTATTAGAAATGGTTTGGATGTTTTCTCTAATTTAATCTCAGCTGCAAAATTTGAAATGTAGCTTTCAAGTCCATCAGTCATGTCATTTGTACATATGATAGTACAGTAGAAAGATTGAGTTCAAAAGTTCAGGCACGTAACTTCTTTCTAAGCTCTTTTTGGGTTACGTGTTACTTATGCTTTCTGCTTACTCCTTCTCTTTAAAACCCTGTCAGTTACATGTGATGCCTTGAAATTCTAGTTCGCTGGTTTTTTTGCTTCTGGTAATTTTTTTTTTTAACAATAGAATCTCTTTTTTTTTTTTTTTTTTTCTATACTGGTAACAGAAGTTAGGGTACAAGGGTCAACCAAAGCCTTGGGTCAGCTGGAATTTTTCAGTGAACTTCACTGAGTTTTGTATCAGGTCTTGAAAAATGGGGAAAGAAGTAACTGGAGTGGCAGCTCACAACCCTCAGCATGCCTGTTTGGGCAACAAGCCAGGACTGAAGAAAGCAAGATAAAATTGGCTACCTGCTCTCCCTCCAGTGTTGTGTGGATAGGTAGTTATATAGTATTTGATCTGAAGTTTTTCTGTAGTGTTTGGGGCACTTCATATTCTTATATCCTACCATTCTGCCACCAAAATATTTATCTTCAGGCCAGTGAGCCTAACAATGTTCACTTGCAGATTTTGATAATTGGAATTTTTTGAAAGTATTTAACATGTTAAAATAGTGTTGATTATCTCCCTTTTACTTTATTTTTCTAATCTGAATTTAAGGGGTTTTTTAAGGACTAATCGCTGCTGCCCATACAGTCTGCATGTGTTTGAGAGGAAACGTCTGTTCACACATTTGGATCAATACTGTCTTTCTGTGGAACATCCCTGAGCCCTTTTCATCCACAGGTACAGCAGCACTGTCACACCAGGTACCTGCCTGTGGACAGCCACACATTGCTTGACAATTCTTTCCTGCCTTTTTAAGAAAAGACCTATTGGTCAGATTGAAGCTTGGCTAAGATCACATAGCTTCAGCCAGAAAAGCAATGATATTCATGTTCTGTTCCCCGGGAGCAGCTGGGAATGCCTGTTTGAACAGAAAATACTGTCTGTACAAAAGCTGCCTCCTGCATGGGGTTGGCCAGGAGCTATTGCTGCTATCAGATGATCGCAAGGATAGGGGAGGGTGGGAGGAAGGAGGCACGCTGGCTGCCTGTGGGTGACTGGCAAGGTGTCTGTGCTGCTTAGTCTGAGGGAGAGGTCTGGGGAAAAGGGGGGGGAGGGGGGGAGGAGACCCCTAAGCTGCTGAGGAGTTGAGCCTGCGTTTGATAATGTAGAGATTAAAGGTTATGTCTTTCTACATTCCCACTGATTTTGCTGAAGTCACTGGAACCTCTGAAGGACCCAGCTGGCTGCACAGGCACAACTAATTGCAGGATTGAATCCAGCTGATTATATTTGAAATAGTCTTTAAAATGGTTAATCCATTTTCTGAAAGTCCATCATGTTAGTAGAAATCTAGTACCTTTACTGAATCTATTTTTTGTGTGATCCTGGATTCGGAAGAGAGCTTGTTAAACTTCTGTTTGTACTGTTCATCCCATCAAGGTTGCTTATCATTGTTGTACAAGAAAAGGAAAAATATCAAATGAAAAATCCATTTTATAGTTGGCAAATGCCTGTATTTTGTCTCTGTATGATGTGTTGTCATTCATCATCTAACCTTGGGGAAATCACGGGCACTCTAACAATGTAAGAGGCCAATAAAAAAGAAAATGATTTCAGTAAAATTGTAGCTAGGGATATGTAAAAGAGAAATGCCCCTGGGTAATAAAAATTACCCATGCATAATGGCTGTGAATGTATCAAGCAGGCGTACTGTATACAGCGTGCCGCACCAGCTCAGCTACAGGATGTCCCTGCTTGCTGGGCTCAGGCTTACAAAGATGATGGGAGAGAGAGAGTTGGGAGAACACGAGGTCAAGCCCAAAGCAAAGGACTGAGAAGCCAAGTACTTGGTAAGTGCTCGTGTGTCTTTACCTATCTCTTTCACCTCTTTGTTAGAGCTGTCTCCTTTGATCTTGCCTTTCTCATTATTACTCTCCGCTACAGAATTTGGGCTCAGTTCCAAGGTCGAGGCCTGCTCCTGCTGAACATCTCCCATATCCTTCCCCCGTTAGTCAGCCTGTCTCATTAGAGTCTGGCAGGCTTGCACTGTGCCGTAGCAATGACATTCCTCACTCTTTCTTCAGTGCACTGTAGGGACTGTGCTTCTTTCCAGCTAATAGTTGGATGTGTTTTCTGCTGTCATCCCCTTTGGGCTTGGCTGGCGTAGCTTTAGGAGGCTTCTTAATGTACAGCTCTTTAGTCTTCACTTTAGTTTTCTGAGGACCTAGCCCTGATCCATGCCTTAGTCATGGCCCTAAGTATTCTGAACAAGAAGGCAGTCTTTTGCAAGAAACCACGTTTCTCAGCAAGTCCTGTTCTGACAGATTGCAATCTCAGCAAGCAGCACAGCTCATGGTGGAGGTTTGAAGTTTACTGGATGTTTTCATTTTATATTTTACATTTTTGTTTATTGCAATTTTAGTCTTACTGACTCTCAAGCTAGCAAGAAGTCTGAATCTAAGATTAGGGATAGGTCAATAGGTTATTAGGTAAGTGGGACTATGTCCTTCCTCTTAGCCAGAAGTTATCATGCAGTGAGCATTTGACTGCCTTGGGCAATTGCCTGTTCTGCTTGTCTGACCAGCCCCTAATGAGCACGAGTGACATGCATAAAACAAGTCACTGTTGATAAGAAGTTATTACAAACAAAGGGGTAGTTCTGCCAGCTAGCGCTGGGGATGTGGGAAAGGTCCCTGAACTTTGACACTGAGGTTAGAAAAGTCTTCCAGAAGCAGTAAGTCAGAGCTCTCAGCACATAAAGGTCTTTGCAGATAAACAAGTCTAGACACAATCCCTTCTCCTCTTCTACTGCACATTACCCCAGTGACCCTTTATTAATAGGCGTTTCCGTCTTTTCCATGTGACATTTTCCATTTGCAATGACATAAAGGATTCACAGTGAAGGCCAGACCCTTCTCCACAGCAGCCACTGTGTTTGCTGGCTCCCTGTCTCTCTTGTTGTCCACTACAGCAAATCTAAGCTTCTTGTCTTCATCTGTGTAGCCTGTCACAGCTTCTAGTGTGAGCAACTGTGAGTTTTCTCTTTGAGTCAGGCTGTTGCTGAATCAAGTCCTTTGTATCTCCTTTTTCTGATTTTAAAAGGGTTTAGCTAATCCTGTTGGCACTAATATTTGAGCCAAAAAGCCGGGTAATTGAATCCATGATGATCTCTGTGCTGCTGTAGCTGGCTTCCTCTGGTAGCAAGCTAGGTCGTTTAAAAATAGCTGGGGTACCAGTATGCTCCAGCACAGTTTTTCTGTGCCTGGAGCAGGGACATGCCCGAAGAGTCTAAATTAGTAACAACTTTGCTGGTTTTATTCCAGCTGTGCCAGCTGTTTGTTTGTGTAGATAGCCAAACAGCAAACACCCACAGAGTTGTTAACTCTGCAAATCTTCAGTAAGTATTTCCTAAACTACTGCTGACAAATTTCTGACGAGACCTTAATCTCTGTAAAATCTATTGGATGTTGTCAAAGCACCATTAGTCAGCCTGTCATCGGGCCTGCTTTGCGGTGTGACTCAGAGATTTGCTTTCTCCTACTTAGCGCAGGGAAGTGAAACTGGGAAAACCTCACACAGCAAGGGAGCCGCATGCAGCCCCGAGCCGCTGATGAGCTGGTAGACTGTACCAAAATGCCCTAAGATGTGGTTTCAGAAAGAAGCCTGAGCCTGGAGAGGTTTCTCCTTCTCTGTTGTTAATATCTTTGGGAACAAGTGAAAATTACCTCTTTTCAGACTTGAGAAAGCACCAAATGTTATTGCTTTTCTGCCCCTACTCCATACAAAGCAAAAGGGGAAAGGCAGCATCACGAGGGGGGTGCTGCATGGTTAAAACATGCAATTAGTAGGAAGTAAAGCAACACACAAAGTCAGGTCCTAAATGAGCACTGCTGTTTCACATTTAATAGTGGAACTGTTCTGGTTTATACCTACTTTATACCTCCTGATATACAGTATAACCCCCTAAATATTTTCATTGAGGGGGAAGCTGGGGCTGGAGGAGAGCAGGCTGCCGGCTACAACTTGACAGCATCCCAGGGTGAAGCCTGCGCTTTGCTGCTGCTTGGCATCTCCCCAGTTCTGGAACTCAATAACAACCCACGTTATTTTCTGAAGCTGAATTCTTTATCTCTGGCTGTCATATGATGCCAGCCTGGACTAGAAGAGTTGTTGCTGTCAACAGTAATAGTAGGAAAAAAGTTACTACATCTTCTGAAAATGAAAACAAAACAAAACAGAAAAAATCACCTCTCCTGCCAGTATACAAAGCAAGGACACCAGCAACAGTTCAAACAGAGCCCCTGCATACAAACAGACGCCTGTCAGGGCTTAAGGGGGAAAAAAATGGCACAGCTGTAGCACTACATTAGTGAAATTGTATGAGCCTTTTTATTTTCAAGGATGCGGACAGATGCCACCTGAAACACAGGATGCCTGGAAATATCTCACACACACACACACACACAATTAAGCCACACACATTCTTTGAGCTTCTTTTCTGAATCTCCTTAGCAAAATTCTATTAACACTGCTAATGCTAATGGGAACCAAGTGAGGCTGTCCTCACAACAGTTTAAATTTGTGCAGCACTAAAGGGCAGTTTAGCAAACCAGGTTTTGAAACAGCAAATAACCATTTCTTAGAAATCACATCTACATTCATGACTGAAGCTAAAAACAGACAATGATATTTGAATTTAGAGGCTAGGCAGCAGAGGATGGTGATTGTTGATATTATTTTTGTTGCCTAAGTTGAATCTCGTTGAGCTTAATTTTCGTGCGTGCATCCAAGTCACTTTATAGATACCCCTGCCCAGCGTAACGTCTGCAGGGAGGCTTCCAGCGCAAGGCGGCTGTGCACAGGGCAGACAGGTACACGCGCTGGAAATGAAGGCTGAGTGTCTCTGCAATAAACTGAGTCTCACTCTTATCAAACTGGTAGTCTTTGAAAAATGCCTGCAAATATGAACCGTTTTAAAAGTAAGTGTTAGTTGATTCATTAAAAGGCAAAGAGGCGTATAACATCCCTAGTGTACTTTGTACTTTTGGCACAGTTCCCACCGCTTGGGAGAAAGGATGTATTTTGTCTTTTGGGGAGAAAGCAGTTGTGTAAAATAGGCATTTTTAACAGTTCAAAAGATAATTGAATTCCCTGATTCACAAGCTCTTGGTTTTTATCTTCTCTGTTCTCTAGCATGTTATTGCACAATCCCCTCCACTCATTTTTAAGCGCCCAGGTTAGAGCTTGCTCATGGGAGTGGGCTTTGGACACACTGGGCTTTGGGCAGCGTAAGTGGTCTGATGAAACTGAAACTGCTGCAGTGACAGGACATAAGCTGTGATCAGATAATCTCATGGCCATTTGCTTATCACTTTGCTTTTAAATTGAAGCCAGGAGCCGGCTGGGTTAAATTTCCAGTTGGAGGCAAAGGAGATGTGATGAGTGGTTTGTACGAATAGGAGTTGTGTATCTCCTCTTCTGCAGCTGGCGCTGAGGGCTAACCCTCAGAGCCACTTTGGGGCAGGAACACTGATGACTTTTGGCCAGGAACAGCCTCACCACCAAGTTCATGGCAGACATGGCTCCATGGCAACCTGGCCATCACTGGGCCCTCTTAGACTGGTTGTTGCCACACAACAGAACAACGTAAGAAAGGAAAAGCTGAAGAAGCAGTGGTGTCTATCATTAGAGGGCAGCATCAGAAGAAGCAGGTCTGTCTTTCCTGGCAAGAAGGGTAGGACTGTTTCAAGCAGAAAAAGGAAATGTTGCCCATGCAAAGCCTGAAAGAACTCATTTCAGATAATTCTAATATGTTCATGTAAGAGAAAGCAATTTCTTCATCGTCAACAAAATACAGATCTTTATAAACCAGTGGCTTAAAATTTTAATGCAAGATCTCAGAGTGGAAAATACTTTCCATATAGACAGTAAAGAATTAAAGACAGTTTTCTTACCAAAAAAAGTGGGAAATCTGACTTTAAATCAGCATGAAGATATGAATCATAATCTGCGAAAACCTGAAGGCATTAATCTTTTGAGAAAATATTTACATAAGCATATTATAAGCTTGTTTGGGGATTTGTTATGCCCTGGGTGGAGATTATATTATGCAGGCAGTAATGAAAGAAAAATTAAGATTAGTAAGCATGTTCTGTATTATAACTGTACAATATATTCCAAGGGCTCTGGTAAATTTGTGGTACCATGGGGAACTTGGATGAGAAGTGAGGCTTTCCCATTGTACAATTGGTTGTATGTTCATGTGTGGAGGCTAGACAAAATATTCTGTCACACAGTAGAGGAACTTCATCAGCTTCTTCCCATGCTTCTGTTCTAGAAGATGGTGCAAAGGACCTTTGGTTTTGCCCTTCAAAATATAGGCAGTGTGCCACTCTGTAGAAAAAGGCTGTGCATTTGAAAATGAGAAATGCTAAGGAAATAAATGATGAGTAATGCAAAGGAATTTTGTTCTCAGATGTGTCCACAGTAACATTGGTAATGCTGTTGGGGTAACGGCTGCAGTGATACTACATTCATGTCCTAAACCATGTGGTAAAATTTCACTACAGTACTTTCTGTAAAACTTACTTAAAATAAACAAAAATGTCCATTTATCATACTAACTAGTAACAGTTATAAAAAAGAAAATACAGAATAGTGGCTTATCTCTTATACCTGGCAATTAGCCACAACTGAACTACGCTCATCACACAGCACATTTTTTTATGTCGTACAAGGCCCCCCAACTCTTAGAAAAACAAGAGGAGTCATGGTGCTGGGCACTATGCGAAGGACACGCAGACAGGTGTTAACTGTGCCTTCGTGGCCATGGGTTAGCAAAAAAAAACAGTGTATGAGCAAATGGACTGAAAATCGTTGAGGAGTCTCCTTTTATTGAAGCAAAACAGTACGTTGCAATATACAAAAATCGATTCTTTCAAGCTGCCAGAGATATTAAATGTTACAGAGATCATCACATTGGCCGCCAATTCTTAAAAAAACCTAACAAACCAAAACCCCCACTAAAAAGAAGTTTTCCAAGCAGTTAGTGCTAGTGCTGTTTTAATACATTTTTATAAGATAACAGTTCCCGTGGCAGCAACTTACAAATACAGATGGGCAGACTGATCTAAATGAAACAATGACAGTTTATACTAAGCAATTTCAAACACACCACACACCCCCACCCACCCCCCCCAAAGATAAAATTTTGTAAAGAACAATCAATAGCTGGAGAAACTACCTTAGACTGTCCGATCTTTGATGGGCACGTTTTGCCTATACTAGGTTTTTTTTACTCTGCAGTGAAAGTCAATGGGAAAAGTAATGAGGCAGTGTAATGCTTTACCTTTCTTGTCTTTTATAATAATTTAGTTCAAGCAAGCTTTGGGAAAATCACACTTTTATTTCGAGATGCAAAAGATCAATACAGCAGTATACATTTAGTGCTTGAGGGAAAATTTACTCAAGATTGTTTCATGATGAAAACGCCGAAGGCAGATGCTTTTGCTCAATCTGTAACTTTGAAGGGACCTTGCAACCTTAATTCCAAATTAAAGACTTGTGGCCATTGGGTCAAACAACGGCAGCACATGTATATTTCAGTGATGAAATGCTAGGGTTCTATATAGTAATTCAATGAAAAAGCCCAGTAGTAACACATTCTAATGTAGGAAACTGAATAATTACTTTGGACTAACAGCTGATTCTACAATATATAACATACTTTCACTAATATACCTACAAACTCTGTTGTTCTTTGCCTAGCCAGTGCTCTCCTGTTCAAGTGAAGAAGGTCACAGAGCATCTCAGCCAGCAATGTTCTAGCTTCCAAAAATTTGGGTGAATAATCAGCAGAAAAACAAGTCAAGCTGAACTTAGAAAAATTTCTGTGCTGATAAATCAGCATTTCCTGTTATTTCTGGTTTTGCGATGGCACATATAATGTGGAAGCTTTCTAGATATTTAGGAGATCAGCTGAAACTTGTAGTGAAATCATATTTCCAGGTAAGGATTTACTAAGGAGGGCCTATGGTGACAGTTACTCAGCATTAGACCCTGCTCCCCACTTCATGTCATGACGCTCGTGGCTCAAGATTTTTTACTGTGGTACCATGTTCTCAGTGTGGCTCTGTGATCCCTCATGGCAGCCCCAGATGATCGGGTCTCTCACCCACCACATTTTCCTGAAGCAGGAAAGAAGCTCAAGCACTGTGCAGCAGTCAGAGAGTATTTAGCTCTTCTTTCGACACTCAGCCTGGGCTGGAGGGCAGAAGGGAGGGGTGATGCTACCCTAGCACATGCTGTCATCACAGCTGCAGCGTCCTTCCTTTTTCCCCCAGTTCATATTTGGACTGCATCTCTGTCCCATCCCACTCGGTGGGACAAGGGGAGGTTGTTTTGAACCTCTGCATGGCAATGAGAAGTAATGACAATTACTCAAAGGTTCAGAATTCCAATTAGCTTTACTCAGTAACTTTGTCTGACGCTGGCAGCAACCGGTAGTCGTAATAAGAGTGATAACCAAATTGAGAGTTGGCAAAGGTAAGCACAATCCCAATACTTACTAAAGGCAAATGTGACAGCATGCTTGTTAAAGGCAAACATGGCCACAATGCTTGGCCCTGGTAATAGTTGAGAACGAGACAAAGGAGGGAAGAGAAAGAGATGGACCTCACTGCCTCCATATCCCACGTTGGTCAGATGTGGCTGGTGGGCAGACCCTCCAGCGGTGGGCGCACGCAGTCTCTTCACCTTGTGGCCTTTTAAAGTCTCTATCCCTGCCTCTTAGAGGTGGATTGACAGGCTGCTGCGAGCACGTGCACTCTGAGACGGGAATCTTGTAGAAATGAGTGGGGGGCCTCACTGAGGCATGTGCGCTTTGCTGCAAGAACTCTCTAGAAATGGGTCAGGGGGCTGGTGGCATGGGGGTGTGCTTACTCTGTGGCGAGGGTCCTCAACTCGCTGACCATCCCTGACCTCGGCCTCTGCGCAGGTGTAGAGACAAAACCCTGCTGACAGGGGACACCGGCTTACAGGAACCCCCCGGCCCTTTGCTCCCTCCCCTTGGGCTCGCTCGGACTAGGCAAGTGCTTCAGACATTTCACAGCACCTCTGTGGTTGGATGCCACAATCTGCCCCTGCTAACTTTGGATTTTCATCTATTTTACTGTAAAACCCAGGGAAAATATCTTGACCTGTATTCACAAGCTACATAATTTTCATATAATAAAAGGAAGGTTTATTAAGCTAACATTATTTCTTTTCAGCTAGCATAACAGAAGCTGTAAAAGCAGTCACTGATGGTGCTGTACTCTAAGATCCTGCCTGGACAGCATTATAAACACTTAAAATACAGAGGGACGAACATCATTAGAAAGCTACTGGTACCAATTTATCAATGCTGGTTTCTTGTCTAGGTGTAAAGTGACCAACTGTTACAGTAAGTTTTCTGCTAATATTTGCAGAGTCTTTTCTGCGAGGTGAATGAATGTCTGTGTGAGAAAATTTGAGTAGTTTTAAATCTTTATAATAAGAATTAAAAGAGCTACTTACGCAATTTAGTTACGCTTGGCTAACTAGTATGTAGCCTGAGGAGAGAGAGAAGGTCCTACGAGGAACAGGAATACAAACTGCACAGGAGCTGGGCGGAGATACACAGCTGAGTCTCCAAGGTGAGGGCAAGGAAATTTTCCTAGGGACCCTCGGGGTCTACAGCTGGATGTAATTCAGAAAGACACTGGCTGGATTCAGAGCAAGACTGCAGGGCTGCAGTTACTCCCCCCTCCCCAACACAAGGACACAACAGGCAAGGGGATGCTTGTGCTCAAGTCCTTTTTTGTTCCGCTTTGTCTTGTTCTGCAGATGTGAGTTTTCCCTATTTAAGCAGTACGTTGTTCTACAAAGTGTTTGAATAACAGTTACAGACCAAGAGTCCTTACCGTACCTCTGGTGTGTTTACATGGCAGATTTAAAGCAGATTTTTGACCTGGCCAGTGCAGAACCCCATCACATGTTGAAGTGTTGCATCTCTTGTACACCCAGACTGCCACACTGGGGATTCTGAGGATGCCAAAAGTACAAAATCCGGCCTTCAACATGAGAGAGGATGTTCTTGACCACAGAGAGAAATCCTGCTGGGAGATAAGTGACAGTCATGGTCAGTTGAACCTTGTTTTAGATGGATAATTAGCTCTAAATTAGTCTCTTGGATATTAAGGTCTACCCCTGCATTATCTCAGTTGCAGAGTCAAATGCAGTGCAGAGAGAATCAGAATTATCTATGTGTGCAATAAAGCTGGTCTTGCTCCCAGTCTGGCTGCCAGTATCATTCCTGTGGCTGGCATTTCAAATGGCTGCCAGTATAGCCACCTTGCAAATGAGTTTAATTTGTGCATAGTGCAAAAGTTTCATTCTTTCAAATCCTGAGACAGGAGAACAGGATATTTTAGGTAAGAAACAACATAAAATAAAACATGTTTGTTTTAATGTAATGGAGTCTTATGTTCTGCTGAGATTTAATACAATGCAGGTAACTCTTCTAAATCTCAGCAATTGTTTTTGGAAGGCGGGTGAAATGACCAAGAGAAAGAGATGAGGAAATTCAAATAAACAGGACAAAAAGACCCAGAAAACCCACTTTAGAGCAGATACTACAGTACAGAAGACCTTTTCTTTAAGGAGGGCAAGTGTATGGGTAGGCAAAGAGGAGCTGTGAAGGATGAATGCCTGAAGCTGATAATGACAGTATTTGGAAGAGTGCCTTGAAGGCTTTAGTCTTTTTGCTCTCCTCCTGACAGGAGAAGGAAAGGCAAAGTGAGCTTCCCTGCCTCCTGCCACTAATTCTGCTGGTGTCTAAGCAGAAGGGAGCACCACTAGGGGACTGAAAGCGGTAAAATATTTTGCTCCAGTTTACATTAAAAAACTTTTTCAGTCTGCATAAACTGAAGGAAGTTCCTTGAAATTCAACAGCTTATCAATGAAAATGTCTAAAATGGGGCTTTATCCATTAATCTGGAACCAAAAGTAAGTATTGTTCCTTGTCAAATGGGCAGTCCGCAAAAGAAGCTTCCGATTCTTTCATTACTTCACTTCAGAGACAGCTGTGCATGAGTAGCTGCAGTCTTCCAACTTCTGGCCAACCAAAAAAGGGTTTTAATCACGCACATTTCTGAATAACAGTGCACTGATCTGTTATAACAAACATGAACTTCAAGCTCCATGTATTTTGTGATCCTCCTCCTGCACCCTCTTCTTGCTGCCCTGCATTCCTCTCTCTTTCCCAAGCGCTTGTGGTGGAAGCAGGCCCTCCAGCTGCATTACCCAGATATTTCACTGTATCACAGTACTTTCTTTTGAGATCAGTGCCAGAACAACAGAGAAGTGTCGTTGTGCAGCAGCAGCATCAAAGCAAGGACCCACGTTTTCCTTCCAGGAAGAGAGGGCAGCACTTACCAGTGTTTTCTTGAGGCACAGAGCAGTGAAACAATGTGTTCAGGTCACAGAGCAGAGCTTCTCTCTCATTCTCCATCCTGTGTTTCATGCTTCTGGGTATTTTCTTTTGCTGCTGTATGGCAGTTACTGGTCACATGAACCCTGGCCTATGGTTTCTTCAGGTAGCTTATAATTTTCATAGACTCATAAAACAGTTTGGGTTGGAAGGGACCATTTAAGGTCATCTAGTCCAACCCCCCTGCGGTGAGCAGGGACATCTTTAGCTGGATCAGGTGGCTCAGAGCCCCGTCCAACCTGACCTTGAATGTTTCCAAGAATGAGGCTTCTACCACTTCTCTGGGCAGCCTGTGTTTCACCACCTTCATCGTTAAAAAATTCTTCCTTAGATCTAGTCTAAATCTGATGTCTCCCTGGAGCCTTCTCTTCTCTGGGCTGGACAACCCCAGATCAGCCTGTCCTCATAGGGAAGGTGCTCCAGCTCCCTGATCATCTTTGTGGCCCTTCTTTTGAGGCAAGAACAAGCCAACTTGAGTTCTGAAGAAGTCTCTGTGAACAGGAGCAAAATTCAGCAGAGTGGGGCGACTCCAAGGACTGGTGTTGGCTACAGCAGACCTTGCCTGAAGGCTGTTGTTAAACACCTTCTCCATTTCAAAATGCAAGTGGAAAGCATCTCTTGCAGGGATTATAGCAGCACAGCATGTTAAATGGATTTTTTGAGCAACTACTTATTTAAGGAAGCTCTGTTGTAAGAGACAGCAATCCCCGTAAAAGGTTATATTTCGATTACACAGCTTTTAGCTTCGAGGACTCTAATTGCATCTTGTACAAGAAGCCGACACGAGGTGGTGGTTACAAAACCACCTCTCCAGTTCCGACGCAGCTGCAGAGCGCTCCCAATGACCACCACCCCTGAGGTGACAAGAGGCCCAAGTCCCGGCCCTCTCCGAGGCCTTTCCCCTGCCACGTCCATGTCCGAACGCCTGAGGAGAGAAGCAGCCTGCGGGGACAGCAGTAGCCTGTCGGCGCCTGCGAGGCCCGAGGAAAGCCGGCAACCCGCTGTGGGCCGCGCGCCCTACTCCCCTCGCGGGGCCGGCGGGAAGGCATTCCCTCGCCCCGCCCCGCCACCGGCTCCCCGCGCTGAGGCGGCGCCGCCGCGCCCCTCCGCAGCGGCCCGGCCCTCACATGACAGGCGAAGTCCGGCGAGGCAACATGGCCGCGGCGGCGGGGTAAGCATCGCTCCTCGGCCGCGGTGCCGCCGGCGCTCCCTGCTCCTCACGGGCCCGCACGGCCCTGCGCCCCGGCCCGAGGCGCGGCTGCGCGTCCTTCTGGCTCCCCCACTCCCCCCGCGGGACGCTACGCGGCGGCGGCCCGGCTCTGCGAGGCCGGCGGGGTCTCTCTGTGGGGCCCGGGGGGGTCGGGGGTGCCGGAGGGCGGCGGTTGCCCCGAGCCGGCTCGGGAGGGCCGGGCCCGGCGGGGCGGCCGGGCGGCAGGCTGTCGCCGTGCAGCCTCAGGAGGGGCCGGGCTGCTTGCGCTGGAGCAGGTTTGGCGTGCGGTGGGGAGAGAGCGCCGTGGAGGGTGCCACGGGCACCCTGCCCGCCCGGTCCGCTCGGCAGTGCCTCCCCCCGAGCCGTGGGTGATCCTTTAAGTTGCATTAGGCTTGGGAAATCATATCTAAAGCTGGCTGTGGCATACTTAGTGCAAGGTCTTTCTCACATTATATAGCTATATTCAGCCGTTTCTTCCAGTGTTTGAAGAAGGTGCCGTTAAAAATGTATCAAAACGAGGGGGGAACTTTTCATAGTTGCCAAAAACGGGTCGTGCTGGGGCTTGGCTCTGACTTTAGTCCTTGGGTGGAGGCTGCTCCCCTGTGAGGTGCTCTCCTGCCCCTGCTTTCCCCCAGCGCTGACTGGGTGTACCTGTGCAGGGGTGCTCCTGCCTGGCCCTGCTGAGAGCAAGGTTGGACTGGGGTGGGTAGGTGGGACATCGAACGGGGCCGGGAATCCAAGTTGTTGACTTATTTACAAGGAGCACTGAGTTTACATGAAGAAAACCTACAAATTACACATTAAACAGCAGTAGTTGTTTTCTCTGTTGCCCTTGTATTGCTTATTTGCTTGTGCTGCTGTTAGCATAGGCCTCTCGTGCTTCACATATTTGATATGGAAACAGCATTAAAAATTGTCTAGGCTTGAGGCTGATATTGATGAGACTATTGCTCAAAACAAACAAATAAATATGGCCCAGACAACAGACAAGTAATAACTTACTGAAAAGTGGTTTCAGTGATGTCTCATCTTTATTGAAATCTGGATCCTGTTCTCCTGACCTCAGTAGAACGGAAATGGTGGTCCATGAATTTTCTTTGGAAAAAAAACAGAAGTACAAAGCTTAACTGAAAAATGGTGGAAAAACCAGAAGTAAGATAGGATTTTTGGTTCCCATTGTGTTCTGGTGGTTGCATCAAAACAAATCCAAAATCATGCAGTAACAAAATGTAAGCTCTCTGAAGATATAAAACTTCTGAAATAAGCATTGAAAATCAACAGTTCCAGGAAAAAAGAAAAGCATCCTTTAAAGAAACAGATGTGGTTTAATATTCCTAGCTATATTTCAATTCCAGTATAATAAAATGAAAGAGCTCTTGTGTGGGCTTGGGCCTAGATGATCACTAAAATTGTGTGTGACAGCCAGCAGGGAAACTGTCAGCTGCTGAGGGAGGTCTTTACCAGTCTGAGCAATGGCTGAATTCTGGTACTAGACTGCAGAAAATAAGGAAACTGAGCTTCACTTGTCCTGTCCTGCCCTTGCAAGTACCCATTTCTGACACTGGCTAATGCTTATTTGCAGAAGCTTGCATAGCCTCGGAGGCGTGTACTGCAAAGCAGTGCTTGCATTAAATATGCTTCATTATCAAATGTATAACTCTACATGGGAGTTTTGAGTTGAGTTTCTGGCTGGAGATGCCAGAGTCCTTGCACTAACAGAAGAAACAGACCTTGAAGGACCAGCCAATGTATTGTACTAATTAAATTCTGATATTTGTGTGTCTTTTGTGATACAAACTGAGTGATTAAAGGTCATAGACCAAAATTGAGAGCTTCTAATTCCCTCTCTAGAAAGAACTTTGTGCTGGCATTGTTAGGTGGCAAGTAACAAGAGTTTTAGCTGATTACGGTGTAATTGCCTCGTATTTGCAGGGTTGATGTGAGGCAGTTACATAAATACACCCACTCAGCTTACTACCAGTGGCTTAGTGATGACTTCTTATATTTGAAACTGAAAAAATGCTAAATAGCAGTCGTGGCATAGACAGTACTGTGTAGTTACAGGGGTTTATAACAGTTGGGCTGGAAGAAATATAGAAAAAAAGACCAGGCCAGTCATAACCTGCTTACCTGCCACGTATTCCTTAGTAACAGAGCAATGGTCACACAGAGTGATGGTTGGATAGCCAGTCCTGTGTGTGAAGACTTTTCTTGTCATCTTGAGTAAAGTGAGAGTTCTCTTCCCAAATTATTATTTGCAACAGAACACCAGCTAAACTGCCATACCTTTTTTTTCTAAGACTTAAATTCCTCTGTCAGTGCTAGTCTCTGGAAAGAGCTCTATGTAAGTTGTGGAAAGGTTGCTCTGGGCTCATGTGTGCAGAGTGACCCATCTCTGCAGGCAAAGCAGCACCTATGGATGTCTTGCTGTGTTATCAGTCCATCCATGAGGGTGCCATTGGTTTGGTATCTGAGTGCTTGCAGGAGGAAAGAGTGGACAAAGGCTGTGGAGGAAGGAAACTTCTCTAAGTTGAGTCCTCTCTGAAACCTAGCTGGTTTTCCTTGCAGAATTTCAGTTGTGAAAGTAGGTCTGTTGCCTGGCAAGTTTGTACTGTCCAAGGCATGAATTAACATATGAGTGCTCAACATAGAACCTGAGGAACAGAGCAATATTTGCAATAAAGCCATTAATAGTAAACTTAATGGAGATGAAAATGTGCCTTTGTAGCAGCTTCCTAGGAGCTCCAGGGTGTAGGAATAGGCCTGGAGAAGGAGGGAGGTCAGGTGTTGGGTTTTTTTTGTTGGGTTTTTTTTTTTGCAGTCACAGCAAAAACAAACCACCTCAAACTTGTGAAGAGGGTAAAATAACAGCAAAGGTGACTTTTTTCTTTCTTTTGAAGCAAAACGTAACAGGTTGTGCTATAACCTCTGACTTTTTTGGTTTTGCTTTTTTTTTTATCATCAGATACCCTTATGCCATAGATTGCTCTCAGATCTTTGTACTTGATGATGTTCTCTCTTCCCTTTTATACTTGCAATATGGTGAGCATATGATTTCCAGGACTCTGCATGGAGTTATGCCAGGGGATGATCTCGCTTGGAAGTTTTTCAACCTCTTGTGCATTGCTGAGTTGCTGAGCCACAGCTTTGCACCCAAAAAGCCTTGCCCATGTTTAGTTTAAGGTTCATTCTCTGTTTTAAAACTTTCAGTAGCTTTTGCTAGGATTGTCTGAACTCGCTTAGTTCTTCCTACAGGCATGTGTACCCCAAAACGAAAGCTTACGCTGTGCTTCCATGGTATGCTGATGTGCCGCAATAGGTGGTCTGCAGCCCTTGTAATGATCATCTGCCATGGTCCTGGGTTATCAGGTGTGTGTGGGAAGTAACAAAGATAAATGCATTTGGGTTTTGTGCACCATCAGCTGAACTCCTAGGCAGATAGTTTGAAAACTGGGTTAGCAAGAGCAGTCTTTCACCTTCTAAAATTACTTACACTGTTATATCAAGTAGTTATAAACAAGTAAAGAAAGTATTTTAATGCTGTGTCTGAAGAAATTATGGGGTTTACATTTCTGGTGCTGATAAAGTCTTTCAGGAGGTTACTTTATGCAGCTATAAATCAAAGGTTACCTTTCATATTGCCTATGAAAAATATATAATGATTAAGGTGTGGAGCTCTGCTTCTCTAAGGTTAAGTCCCTTGGTGGTTCATTTCTTGTCATCTTAACATAGTAACAATTTAACTGCACCTTTCTGTCATCTCCTTTAGAAGCATATCTGATAGAAAAAGACCAGCCAGCCAGTCAGTCTTCAGTAAGCTGAGAGAAGCTGACGTGGAGGGACAAACTGGACTGAAATCATAGGATTTTATTGATAAAACAGTATTTGTCTGTAACACTGAAGCTCCAAAGCACAGTGGAGCTTTGCTGTATTAAACATAAAAAAAGAGAATAATCTTAGATTCTTCTCTCCTTGTCTGATTTTAACAAAAATCCTACAACAAGCTACTGTGCTTCTACTGGTGTAGAATGCTTCTACGTGTGCTTCTACTGGTAAAGCTCCAAAAGGTGCAAGGTATGGACCTGTTACAAATGTGAATGAATTGGCAATATATTTTTGTAGTACTTTAAACACCTTAAATTACTTAATAACTAGTTTATTTTAAGAGAGACCTCTCTGCTTTAAACTGTATTCTCTCATTTGTTCAGTACCATCTTTCGGAAACTTTCCAGGCTGTCTCAGCATGTTTGTGCCGCCTTAGGGGTGGTGGTGATGTATAGCAGGAGGTCGCTGGTACCCAGGACATGCTCCTCTGGCCATGAGTGTGAGTTCAGTCACTTGCTGAAGCCACTTGTATGCATGCAAGAATAAACATATATACATAGAAAAGAAATTTGCAGCTACCATGTGAGTATAGGAAATGCTGTTGTCCTGCATCTGCTATCCATCGTCTTTTCTGTCCAATCTCAGTTTCAGCTACTGAACATTTCCCAGAAGGACTTGCTGAAGTTTGCCAGACTTAATGTGACTTTCCACTTCTGTTTTCAGTAACTCAGAACTCCTTTTCTTCTCTCCTGTTTTGCCTTTAGTCAGCTGACCTAGGCGGTTGTCGCTTTCTGCATCTACTTTCCCTGTTGCTTTACCTAGAGGAATATAACATGTGACATGCTGTGGGCCATAGCTGCAGCCAGCCCTGTCTCCTGTTGCCATCTTTTTCCTTTGGTACTCATATGAGCAATGTTTGATTGTCACTCGAGAGCGATGCTTGTATACAGCATCTCTTCCCCTTGAGTAAGTAGTGTCTTGTTTGTAGAGTTGAACTAAACTTCCTTTTCTGTTCTAGACTAAAGTAACAAACACTGTGTGTCTGAATTGTGCTAACCGCTTTGTCTTCCATTAATCGTCAATTAAAAAAATATTTTCCAGACCCTCCTTTTGGCTGGGGAATGAGACCTTGAAAGTGCCTGTAGCGCTCTTTGCCTTGAATAGAAGACGACTGTGTGATCGCCTGAGACAGAATAAGGATGTCCAGCGGAATTCGGTTGTTTTACTGCAGGGTGGAGAAGAAACCCAGAGATACTGTACCGACACTGGTATTGTGTTTCGCCAGGTAAGAGCTATATCAAAACTTCAAATTGAATAAAGAAGCTCTCTTCAACTGCTTGAATTTTTAAATGATTTAAATTATTTTCCCTTTATCTCTTACGTAAGCCTTGCCTTGCTTCACTTCAATAAATTAGCTTATTTATAACATTGCCTTTCAGCTTCAAGTTACTCTCTCTTTCAGTGCTTTAGTATGCAGGCTCATTACCTGGTTTAAAGGCCCTAAACCTGTTCAAGGCCCTACTGCCTATCAATGTCTAACATAGTGTTAAAGACAGCAATGGAATATTTCTTCGTTTTTGCAGTCTTGTCTGTGACCCAAAAAATAATCTTCTTTCTGTAGTGAAAAATGTTACAGTGGACCTAAACTGAATTAATTAATAGAAAAGCGTATTTCAAGCTTTTATAAATAGTATATTCCACAAAGCAGGACGTATCTTAGAATTTACAACATGTGTCTTCTCAAATTAGACTCTTCCTTAAGTACCCATGTGTTCTTCTGTCACAAATAGGGCTTAATGACTTGTTAATGTCATGCTGAATGCATTCTTAGTCTTTGGGGAAGTTGGCGTAGCAGAACTCTAATTATGCATACCCCATACTTTGCATGGCTGCTGCAGTACTTTGTTTTTGTGAATGTAATTGAGCTGCTGTATGTTATGAAGAAACAAACTGAATAAATTCTAATCTAGGTAGCACGTATCTTAGTGTAGTTATTGGTCTGTTTTTAGAGGAGGTGCACCTTTTAGTGTATCAGAGCGTATGTCTGTCCTTACCAAAATTCAACTCTGTAGTGTTAGGTGTTTTGTTGTTTGCTTGCTTGTTCTTAAAATAACTCTTGGCTAAAGACTGTTCCCAGCGCAGCTTCCTCTTCGCTGGGGGAGGTTGGATCTTCACTTCAGCACTCTGCCGTCGCAACCCAGTAGCTCTGCACTCTGCTTTTGCCTTGTCTCATGTTACATGATTGTTTCTTCCTGATGCTGCATTCCCTAATTCTAGATGGGAAGAATGTATTTTATTGTGCGGTTTGCGTTTATTGTGCTGAGTTGACCTGTTTATTTCTTATGGTAGCTTATTAATCTCCGATCCTTTCCAGTTGCCAGCAGAGGAATTTGTATTGCTGTAACGTAAAACTAATCAATCTGAAGAGCTTTAGACCTAAACCACTTCCCCCCCCCCCCCCCCCCGCCCCCCCTCCAAAAGCAAGAGAGATCCCTTTCAGATACATGGAAGCAGGAATTAGTAGGTACTGTAGTATATTTTTAGAGCTGGTAGAAGTGAGGGTTTTATTTTAAGAATATATTTTGTCTTAACCTAGGAATCTTACTTTCACTGGACTTTTGGAGTAACTGAAGCAGGCTGCTTTGGAGCAGTAGATGTTGATACTGGAAGATCCATGCTTTTTGTTCCACAACTCCCTGAAAGCTATGCGGTTTGGATGGGAAAGTAAGCTGTCTTTTAACTGTGTTCTGATGTATCTGAGTGCTTCATATAATGTAACTGTAGAGCTGGAATGCTATCTCATTTTAATCAGATTCCACCAAATCATTTGGTGCAAATTGTAGTGATATGTACATACAATGATATAAAATGTGATCAGTTGGTATTGATCAGATGATATCAGATGATCCACCACCATTTGGTAGAGAATACCTTTAGAATTGGAACTCATGGATCTGATGGTATCCATGAAAGGAAGCTGAACCGTAAAGAAAAGTAGAAGTCTTGTGTTAAGGCCAAAGAAGTTAAATAGTAAAGCAGGTTTTTTCGAGTTGCTTTACCAGTTTGCCACTGCCTTAGCTAATGAAGCTTTTTGAATGGCAGAAGGTAGTTTAACCTCTTTGATATGAACTGACAGACTAGGGAATGTGATTTTAATTCTATTCTGTGAGTATGCCATAAACATCTTTCTATCCACATTGGTAGTAAATATTGCTCAGTGCCATAATAGTGGAGGAATTGATTTATTTATGTGTTCATTTCTTTTCTCAGTCTTAATTTTATTTATACTGTCTAACAAACTGTAAATTTTTTTGTCTGTATTGTCTCAGAACATTGGATTACTTCTAATTTAATATTTTGAGCTCAGGTTGCTTTGCTTCTAATTGAAGCTATCACTTATATTTTAATGCAAATTTTGGGAAAAGGAAAACAATTGCAACCAATCCCATATGCTGAACTGTGCCAGACCATATGGTAGGGCATGGCTGCTGTCTTCTCAGAGAGTTTATATGAATATCACTGTCTTAGACCTGCCTGGGAACTGAAATTGTTTGTGATAGCATAAAAATGTCTGAATACTGCTGACAGAAATGTTTCAGCTGGGAGCTGCACCTGTCTGGGAGGGTAGGTTCTGTTTAACCCCCATGTGTACTCTCTAAAGTCTGTTCCCTAGTGGTGCTTGTTATCATTTATAGACAAAGTTTTTTCTTCCCCCTAAGTTCTCTTCTGCTAGTTCAAATCAGCTGTTTCATACCCACACTGATTGTGCCTAATTTGAAAAGGCTTAAAAATATTATTGAAATTCCACCCTCTCGTTTTGCATTTTCAAACAAAATTTCGTGATGTTTATAAACAGTGGCCTCTTCAATTTGTTTGTGCAGCACTTGTTATTGGTTCATTTGGAGAATTACAAGTCTGGTTAAAAGTGCTTTATTGTCATTGTGTCTTCTTACAGAGTATAACAAATTGTCTTTATCACAGCATCCTTGTTTTCTAAATTCTCCTCCTTCCCCTTCCTGAATCCTTCTGTTTGAATCTTTGTTTTCTCTTCTGTCAGCCACGGTCATGTACTTTTTCTGATTGTCGGAAGGAGGATGGATGAATAACTCATTTGTGAGTCAGTAGCGGTTCTGCTTCATAAGCTGGTTGGCAGGGGGTACTGTGCATAGCTAGAGATTGTGTTTCTTCCCAGAAGACTCAATTTTAAGTCAAAATTAGCATAGAAAGAAAAACATAAATAAGTTTGCTTTCCGTCCGCTGCTGTTTATGTACTATAGTTTGCCTTGGAAGCACCAGTTTCTGTGCATGTGGAAGGCACTGTCTACCCACTGAAGAAACATTCATTTAACATCAATGAAGCACAAATCAGTTCAAAGCCTTGTACGATATTTGCAAGGTTGGTATTTTACAGAGGTCTACAGCTGGTCTTCTAGTTCATAGCACAGGGTGCAATTGCTTTGCCTGGCATTTATATAGCTTTATATCTAAGGCAGGTGTGGGAATCTGCCATGTGAGTTTAGGCAGAAATGCACAGATCCTCTTAAAACTAGTGCAGAAGGCTCTTTACTACTACTTTGCTACTACTGTATTACTAAATGCATTGTTTGATGTTCTGTAGTGCTTTCACTTCTGAAGGACATGTATTTGAGCTGTTGTTGAAACATAGCTCAAGTAATGTGGCACTCAGAAGGGTTAACCTTGTTGCCTTGAAGTAATGCAAAAGTGGGCTTCTTGGCTTCTTTCAAATTGCAGCCTTAGTTTGGCCAAAACCAGTGAAGTGTCTGAGAGCATTTGTTTGGAGATGAGCAGACTATTAGTTTACAAATGAGACCAGGAACACTGTAGTTACTTTAGTCTCACCAATTGCACTTGTTTTTATGAACAGTTTAGCATGCTGAGGTGGTGGCTGGGGTCTCTGCAGAGCAGATGATATGAAGATGATTAATGCACCACCTTGGGCTGTGGTCTGCCAGGGACCCAGCACTACGTGGTACCAGTGTTGAGCGTAACTACCACTTCTTTGGAAGTGTTACTCATTTTGTAGGACTTCTTGCTGAATGTGTATGCTCTGAAGATTTTTCAGAAGTCCTTCACGTCAAAATAACCTCTGCAGATTCACGAACTATGCATGTTCTCCAAAAAACCCACAACCTCTTAAGGTGGCAATTGCAGAATTGTTATAAGGGTAATTGTAGGACTGGTGGTCCTACTTTGATGTTGGGAAGGGATTGCAACAACAGTTGTTCTGTTTTTAAATTCTGAGTGGGCATTTCTCTAAACGTTGGGCTAGCCCATTTCTTAGTTGTTGGCTGGGAAAATCTTTTCAACTAGGAGAACAGCTTTGCCTCTCTCTTGATCTGTACCTCTTCCCCCTGCCCTTCCTGTGGTTTTTAAGGCAGAAACAAAGACTCTTACAGGATGGCTTAGTGGGTATGCTTTTGTGGTCCTGAAGTATTTTTCTGTTCTTTTGGAGGAAGAGTTTAAGAAATGAATTTGGTAATATAAGGTTGTAGAGGCTTCAGATTGTAGAGGCTCTTTCTCAGCTTGGTCTTACCTAGTGAAGTTCATGGTGCAAAGCTGTTAGCAATCATTTCTATTCCTAGGAAGCATTAAGTTGGTATGACTGCATGTCTTGCACAGAGACTTCAATTTCACTAATTAATGCTGCACCTGCCATTTACCTCCTTAATTATAAATGACAGAACTAGTCAGTGTGCTGATTAAAGATATTTTATAAAGTAAAACATACTGTACAGCAGCTGCTTTATGTGAAGCGGATGCCAAAATAACTTAATTGCCTTGCCATGTAAAGAGTGTTTTTAGTAGAAAACAAAAATATTTAACGCTTTCATGCTCTAACTTTAGAAATACATATTAAATGGGACAGAGCAATATTTATGTGCAATTTCTCATGTTTTCTTTGAAGCCCTGCTGGCTGAGTGATATGTATAACAACATTAATCTAGCATTGCATCCACTGTGAGTAATGTTTTTCCATGAATTTCGTTGGAAGCTATCTGTATTTGCAAAGTTGAACCTTGATGTGGCACTTTGGAGCTGTAATAAAGCACAATGAAATGCTTTGCAAATGTTAATAATTTATCAGTGGCTTTTAAAACTGTGTCATCATTTTCTCAGTAGGTTACAACCAAAATAAACCTTTGGTTTTGGTGATTAAACTTGGCTGACTTCAGCAAAGCTGAAAAGTTTTATTGCCTTTGTAAAAAAGAAGTACAGAAGTATGTGGTTGGTTTTTTGTTTGTTTGTTTACTTCCCCCCCCAAATGCTTTTGTAAAAAAAAAGAGCTTTTTGGGCTGTTTAGGCTTATACCTTTTTATTTTTTCCCTATAGACTATGTGATCATGAAAATTAGAAGCTAAGAAATCGCTTTCTTGATCTCTTTTTCTTAATGGGGGTTGGTCAATTTTTGGGGCATTTGTGTTTTGAATTGTGAGTATTAAATTCTGTACAGCATGGTGTGTTTATCTGACTGTATCATGGTGGTTGAGACAGGTGCTTTTATTAGTCATAGGCTTGGCTACAAGAAGGCAAGGTCTGTAGTAACTCCTTTCTATGCAAGCTGAAATTGGAGGCAATTCTTTGGAAAGGTCGTGGAGTCTAAGTGGGTGCTGTAGGGAACAAATTCTAAATCACCTTAATTGCTCTTGATGTAAATTTTGCAGGAATGAAGGAAATTCTCTAGATGAGTTTTACTGATGTGGTGCATACAGGTTCTCTTCTCTGCAGCATGCTCTGGAGGTGTGTATTCAGGTAGTATACTCTAGAAGGGTCTTTGGTTTTACCTGCTGAACTGATCTGCTGTATCATCCCTGGTATTTTTTTCTTGTAATTTTTTTCTCTGAAATGAAATATGTTTAGTGTTTTCTTTTTCCATGTCTATCAGTTTGATCTATTCCTGCCATTTGTCCCTTCCCCTTACCCACTGAATCTTTATTTTGCTGTTAATAAAAAAATAAATCAGTTTTTAAACACTTCAGGTCATCTTATTACTGTTTTGTACCAACTGGCAATTGCAATTTATTTGCAAAGTTTGTTACCACCTGCAAATGCCATCTGTGTATCTCATGAACATATTCAGTCCTGCTTCTGTTTCTGAATAGCATCAGAAGTAGTTTCAGTCTTTGCAGTATGCCACTGATCAAGGCTTGCAGTCCACTGCTGTTTATACTTTAACTTCTGAGAACATCAGTCTAAATTGATACAGCACTTTTCAGTGTGGCGGTTGAAGGGTTTCCCAGCCCTTGAAAAGCTCATCTTTTAATCTATTTATTTTTATTTTTATTTTCTGCTTAGGCTTTTCACTTTTTTATTATGACTAGTCATTGAGTTTCAGGTCACATCATAGTGTTCCTGTCTAAGCCAATTCGAGTTGATTTTGGAGAGTAACAGTCTTGAGACAGATTTCTATCAAATATTTTACTATCATTCAGATGATACATCTGTTGCTTTACCCTTCATCTGGTCTTTCAAAACTGTACAATAAAGTTGGTCGCTTTTGATGGACAAGACTTAACTTGCGTAATTCCCTATGCTGCTTATTTTCCAAGGTTCCAGTTCTCTCCATAGAGCAGTGATTTCCTTCTCTTGTCTCCCATTCATTTATTACATATTTTCTGTGGATAAAAATTAGTTTTACAGAATAATTAGTGTCTGGATGATGGTTTTTCTCTAAACAGTGCTGCTTGAATGCTCTGACTTTTCAAATGATCAGTTTAGTCATTGTCCCAGTATTCTAATTGTCCACAAGCCTTGCTGGTCCAGGATGAGTGTATATTGTTTCTATGACTTTTACTTCAGTAATTTTTTTTCTATATCTTCGCTTTCTAACTGCTTAAGTTTCCTTGTATTTCTTTTTGAGAATGTTTTAAACAATAATAGTAATTTATATCAGTCCATTGATTTGCAATCTCTGCGAGTATACACTGAATGCACAAGTTGATGATTTAGTAAGTGTTAGAGTGCTTCTTTTTCTTCTCCTCTCTTTGATTTGGGAGTATTGAGAAATAGAACCAGCACTAAGTAGATCTGCTTGACAGTGCTGCACTGGAGCTTTTTGATATCCTGATGTGGCTTCAAACCACGGCATGACAGAGTTAAGTCCTGCCTACGCACATCTCGTTCCTGTGGTACGACAGGGAATGTTGATAACTCCCACCAGGCACTTCTTATTTTATACTTTATTTAATGCGCTAGCAGGCGTGTTGAGTTCAGTGATATAAACTCCTGGCAACGTTCTGAAATACCAGAGAAACCAACTTTACTTTTGATCAGGCGTGCCATGTGTTTTTCCTCCAAGGACTTGGCTGCTGCGGGTAGGAAGGTAAGCTGCAGCAAAAGAAATGCTCGTGGGGATTTTCCAGCAGTGCTCTGACAACGCTCTGCACCTCCACACTGCCTTCTGCTGTGCAGCTGCCCGGTTTGAGTGCAGAGCTCTCTGCTTTTTGTTGGCCTGGATTTGAGAAGGCACTTCAGTGAAAAAACTCTCAAGTGAAATACCTACAGTGGTGCCTCTGTTCTTGCACTTCTAAAATTCCATGTTCTCAGCTCTTGATGTTAACTGTTTTCTTTAGGTTTTTTTATTCCCTGTGACCTGTGCTGTGTCTGTCTGCACACTCAGGAAGGACTCTCTGAAAGAGTGTTGTCTCTGTTGAGAAACATGCAAGGAGGAAAAAATTACCCCAGCTGTTTAGGGGAAACTATAATCAATATTAATGCTCCTTAAAAGCTAAATGTGAGTGAAAAACAGGCAGATTGTATTTTACTTGCTGTGTACCCCTTTGGCTGTGTACTTGCTGGAGCTTTGGGTGTCGGAGCATGTGGCCTCAGTGGTAGTCTGCCAGATGCCAGATACTTCTTTGTCTTACAGGGTCAGTGTGGCATAGCGGATCGGGCACTGTTTGCGTGGGTAGGTTCTGCCTTTTTTTTTTTTTTTGTGCCCAATGAGTTGTTGCAAGCTCCTTTAATTTCTTTGTAGTTTAGTTTTCTTTACAAGTTGTAAGATGAGAATATTATCATCCCCTTCTTAAAGCTGTTCAGATCATCTTAATGTTGCTGTAAACATCAGTACTGCTTGCTTTCTTGCTATTACCAATTAATATGGGAGCTGTGGGACATGCTGCACATGTTCCAGAGCTTGCTATAGTACTTTTATGTGTGGGACATAAAATATTGCTCGTTTCCCCTCAATATAGGTGTTTTTCCAAAGTAAAAGCAGAACATCTGCTATTGACAGATTCAGTATGTAACTCTTAGTTAAGAAGCATGAACTGAGACCAGTGTTTGAGTGGAACACTGTTATTCTATAGTGACCTAGAAATTATACTTACCCTCTTAACCATTGTAATTTTTTGTGCTCTTTTTTTGGGAAGAGAGTTTTCTAATCAGTGTTTGTCAGCAGTCTTATGCTACAAGAAATCTTTCAGTGATTTCAGTGTATAAACATTCCCTTTGTTACAGTTTTTTCTGTACTAGCATAGAGCCCTTCTCTCCAAGGAAGAATTTTATTTGCAGAGAGGAATAAAGTAAAGGTTACCAATGGCAAGTTTTCTGTGTTTTTGGGTAGCTCTTGATAGTATCTCTTAAATGTCTAATTGAGGCGCTGCCCCTTGAGGTAGAATTTATAGACAGCCTAAAGAACTTTTCTTCTGTTGGGAATGCCTGTGTTGGGAATGCCTGTGTTGGAAATAGTAGAGCAGGAGCAGTGAGACTGTATATTTGAAGTAGATGAGACAGGTAGTTCAGAGCTTGGCTTTTGTTAGAAAGAACTGTGAAAATCTCCTCAATACTTTATTTCTGATTTTGTGAGCCCAACAGTCTGAATGTTGCTCATGGCTATTCTGCTTCTGCATAGTCTGTGTGTAGCACTGGGAAGTTCAGTATCATATATTCAGGACCTTGTGTCCAGCATCATGCATTTGGACTCTACTGTTCTGTCCCTCTGCTAAATATGACTTCAGTTACAGCTGTGGTTGCCTTTTCCAGTCAAATCAGCTGGAGTCTTCATTTTCAGTTCAATTACGTTTAATTCTGTTATTTTCTCAAAATCCATCTTTCTCTAGACTGTATCAAAAGGAGTAAGGAGTCTGAGTTTACATGAATGCAGGTACTTCTGTCTTTCAAAGAATAAATAGGAATCTAGAGAAATGTGGAAAGGGAGTAACAGTAACGTTAAGGTAGTCAAAACGTTGCTAGAGGCTGCCTGTGATAGCAGTGAGTCCATTAGTACCATTTTGTTTTAAGTCTAGCTTGATGCCTTTTAATCTTCTTGTCTGAGATAGTGGAATTCCTTTTGGATATATAGGTGATTGCATTTTTTTGGACAAAATCAGGAACATCTGCTGGTACCTTGTAAAGCCTCCTGTGTTGTTCTTCCTGGCAGTTCTCGACACCCTCTTGTTTGGTTAATGCTTTGCCATCTGTTAACTTGATGATATTGTAATGAGGAGGGAGTTCGTTGGTGAATCTCTGACAGCGTTAAAACATTGCTTTTGTATGCTTTTTCCTCCTTCAGCTCTGTGTGCTTTGCTGATGTATTTCTATTCATCTGCTTTAATTTTTGCCAAGGTTCTTATTCTTTGTATGCAGTCTCACTGAAACTTTTACTCCACTTTAAGCTTATTCCAGCAATGCCTGAGAAATGAGTTGTTGACTGTGTAGAGCTTCAATTGCTGAAGACTACGCTTGTGGACTTTTTCTTAGGCTGAGTATCTGTCAGCAGACTGGTGCAGAACTGGCTGATGCAGCAAATGGTGTGGCAGCTTGGTGTTAACAGGGTGCAGAACACTAAAGCTTTTTGATTAATCTGTGTTGTGGGGAGGGAGGAATCCCGTACAACTTTTGGAGGAGATGCTGCAGTCAACTTGTCACACTTCAGGAAGCCTGTGACTTCTTGCTGCTGGCTTCCTCTGCTAAAGGTGCTCAGGTAATTTCTGAGGTGTGTATGTACATACCTATTTTAGCTTGTGTCTGTAATCGTTTAGTAACAAAATGTAGAATGTGTAGAAAATGTTTTGAAATTAGTCCCAACTAGAATTTGTAAATTTTTGTAATGAACATACCATTAAGAATATTTTTCTAATAGGAATAGTTTTACATTCTAGGCTATGCAGTACGATAAGTAATCTTGAATTAAGAACTCCAACTGGAACGCTGAAGAAAAGCTAAATTGGACTGCTTCAGAAAAAGCCAAATTTCACTTTAGAGCTGATCCACTGTAAAAACTAAAACCTGAAAATCTGTCCTGGAAACATTAAAAAATGCAGATACAAAACGACCAGTAGGAAAAAGTTGTTTTATATGTATTGAAGATTGTCTGGGAGAATGTTTAGATGCAAATGAAAACATATACATATGAATGTGTATCAGCAATTAGGTTGCAAATATATTAGCAGTTGGCTTAGATGCGTTTCTTTCAGGAATAGCTATCAGCTGTTATAAATTCTGTTCACAGTTTTTCTTTGGCATTTGTGATTTAGATCCATCTAATTTGTACTTCTCTTCTGAATGCAGTTCTGAAAACTAGAACACTCTTTTATTGTGTTGGTATTATGAGGCTATTGCTCCAGAGACCTTCAGAATACAAAGACATGTTGCTTAATGGAATTCTTACGGTAATGTCAAATTTGTACAAATCTCTTAAGATTTGCTGTTATGAATTTTTGTGCAATGTAATGAACAACAGCTTTAAAATGGTTTTAGACAATGAGACCAAGTTTTTATTTGGTTTAAAGTGGAAACACAACATGGTTAATAAAACATTGCAAAAAATTGAGGTTTGACTTTTGTCCAACCGTACAAAAGCTTCAAAGTATATTTTATTTGTGTATTTATAGATAGGCTGTCAGAGCTGTTTGTCTTCCTGATGGATAAACAGAGGAGTCAGTATGACATTCCTGTTTGAAAGATCATGTCAAAGTGGAGCCAGTTATAATACTGTGGTCTGTCAAAGTTGGTGGCAAAACCTGCACTGGTGTGATTAGTTTGTGATTTGGTGAGGCATCTTGTTTTTTAAACATGTCAGCATGTGCCACTCTGAATTTAGTTAAACCAAATGGAAAAGTTTAGAATGAACTTGGAAGTTTTCACCAAGCTGTCTGGGATTCCTTGTTACTAGTTTTTAATACTCTACTCCTTTACTCTTTTGCTGGTGATTTTTGTGTTAGATTGATGCATTAAAAAAAATGAGGTATAGCTAACACAGCGTATTACTGCACTGTCTGACTTAACATTTCACACTGTATTTTTTATAGTGAAAGTAGAGCTGTAGCTGTTCCTCCTCTTTTTGCCATTGCTACCTCAATAGTTTTTTTTTTTCAATAATAAAGTTGTCACTTGTTATGGTTGAAAGGTGAATCTTCAGTATTTGGTGCTTTAATAAGACCTTATCTGTTAAAATAAGGCAGTGCATCAGAATTCAAACCTTCTCTTTAAAGTGTAGCTTTACATCTTTAGGCCGTATTCAGCGTTTCCCAATTGCAATGAAAATCTTGAGAGTAAGAAAGCAAGTAGGTGAACTAGATTGGGTAGAAGAACATGGAAGAGGGGAGAGTTATGTAGGAAGCATCGACAGAATGTAAACAACTTTGATGTTTAACCCAAAATAACTCAAGCTTTTTCGCTGGACTGGAAATTGTGATGAATTATAAATGATGAACTAGAGACAGTCTCTTGTTCAAGGGATCCTTTGGTGACAAAAAATGAGGACTGTATTCTTATAAATAAATAGAAGTCCTGGACTCTTTACTTTTTCTTTCTAATGGCCATAAACTATGAGACGTTAGACTTTTGCCTAGCTGCTTGGGCATGTGTACTTGGGCACAATGCTGTTCAGGAGTTCGGAGTTGCTTATTTCCATTGTAAGATAAAATGATCACTCCTACTATTCTGAAAGCTAACTATTGACATTTCTAATGAACACTAGTATTTCCTTGGCTGGAGTTATAAAACTATAGGGGAAGGATGTTGAGCCTTTTTAAGGCTGAAGCAAATTATTCTCTGTAGGCTTTTGCTAATTTACGTTGCCTGGGAATCTTAAAAATTTTTGCATGTTTCCCCCTCCTCCCAAAAGCCTGTAAAAATTAGGCCATTGCTTCTGTTCACATCTGTTTACAAAAGGGTGGGGTTTTTTTGATAGGTGAGGAGAGACATGATTCAATAATATCTTGGATCGTATCTTCCACTTGGGTAATCCTTCTAATTAATTTATGACTTGCTGTGGGGTTTTTTGCATGTAGGCTCTGCAGTGATTAATCAGAATTTTGAAACTGGCAGCCCGTAGCAGCGTTACAAAAGACAAAGCCAAACCTAAAAATTGTAACCGATTAACTTATTCTACCTGCCTGAGAGTCATTTGTAGAGATAAGTACTTCCCATCTCTGCAAAGTATCAGATGTACTTGAAATTATCGTAACTGAATGTAACTTCTCATTTTTATGATGCTAGTGCGCATTCTGTGGACAGTACTGTTCCCCGTGACAGTGATGGTCAGTGCTAGACTTCAGCCTGGTTTGCATTTAAATTGAATAAAAATGAATACTGAGCCCTGTACCTGCTAAGGAACTCTGCACTGTTACTTTTTACAATATCTATGATGTTGGTGCATAATAATCTTTCATAGATCCCCACTGAACTGGGGAAAAAATTTAGAGAGACTGGAGAGGAAAGGATTTGGTGAGGATCATCTTTGCTGCTCTTTCTCACTGAGCTTTTGGTTTTTGCCTTCTATACTGCTTTTCTGTATGTGACAGCACAGAATTTTCCTACTCTGGATGTAGACTTCCATGTGCACTTTCTCTTCCACCTGTATGGTTCTGCAATAGGCTAGGTCTCTGCAGAAATCTTCCCAGTGGGAGAGGTGGCTTCATCACTGTAGACCTGTGGCTCCCATGGGATGGGTAAGGGATGGTAGTTTGTGGGAAGTGTATGTGAATTTATTTTACCATCTAGTCAGAGGTGCTAAATGGCTGAAGAAAAGAAGTGAGGCAGAGTTCTGAGTGCTTCAGAGGGGAGCTGAGAGGTCTGGCTCTCTACTTCATACTGCAAAGGTAGCAAGAGAAAGACAGCGAGGAGGTACACATCTGGGAAACATGGCAGCTTGTCATTAGGTATGATGAAGTCGAAAGTATCTGGGAGATGACTTAGTGTAATGATTGAGAGGACAGAGGATTGTGGGAAGCTGCTGTTTCCTTTTTCTCAAGGTAGAGAAAAAATCCTCAGCCTTGAAAGGGTGATGAGCTACTTTGGTTCCTCAGAAGACAGGTAGTGCACATAAGAAGAGATGTTGGAGGGGTGGCAGCTGGAATGGAATCAATAATATGTTAATATTAACCATCACCAAAGAATTAAATTAGCAGCAATGTGCTGTAAACCACACAATTATAGGAGATAGCAAACAACAACAGGAAAAAAAAGAAGTTGAAAAACAGATTGGGAAAAGACAGAAGTTTTTTTTATTGGTGTGTTGGAAAATGAGACCTATTCTTACTTAAACTGCATTAAATGAAGTGAATAAAATCCAGCACATTTGTGGGCATACCTTTAAGAAATATTTACAAAAAACAGTTCTTCAATTCAAACAGTGCAGCTAATTGTAAATGGTGCTTTGGAGGTATTGCTTTAAAGAGCATATATTACCATAAATTACTGTTGGCCATAAATTAGCTGGTGTTACAGTTGGGATTCTTCTGATACCAGATGAATTAGTTGAAACTGTAAAAGAGAACTAAAATGGGAAGTGCTAAATCTGTTCATGATGGTTTTGGAATACTAAAGTACTTCAGTGTATGAGGAATGAAGGAGGGGAAAAGGTGATGCCTGTAGGAAAAACAGAGTATGCAAAAGTTGGAGGTAAGGAAACTATAAAATACAGGGTAAGGAAAGATAAGAGGATATAGTGATTTTGGTTTTTTCAATTGTATATGAAATTAGCCAGGGAGAGAAGGTAAACGATAATTGCTTTGAAATCTCCAACAGTAATGGGAAGAGTCCACAAAAGGAGCATTGCGAAAGGGAACATATGAGATATTTTTAATGTTACTCTTGAGTAATACTTCCACAGATAAATAATTTTTTTTAAAAATTGTGATTTTCTGCTTGAGAACACCATAAACACTTTCATGTTGTTGTTAATGTCTAAGACCAGTAGTGTTTAGAGCGTAAAGGAATGTCAAATGAAAACCCAGTGTGCAAAATTGAAAAAATTATCTAAATCAGAGCTCTAGCCAGCTGGTACTGCGGGCACCTATGGCACATGCCTTTGTTATGGGGCACTCCTGAAGGTGCTGAGTGGTTTATCCCACCACTTCTGCTGTTCCTCACTGCAAGGGTTAGAAATGTTCTTCAGTCTCCAGCCTAATTTATTCTTTCCTCAACTGGTCTTGTGCTCTTGTAGTCTAACGTTAACACAGCTGAAAGTTCAGTTCCTGCGCACACATCTTGCTCTTCTGCTGTCTCTCAGGAAGCAAAATGCACAGGATCCTCCAAACTCCATCTCTTTCAACCACATTGTTTTTCTCTTGCTTTCTTTACTCTGTGGAAAGATGTAGGCTGGGTGATTTTTTTTTTCTTTTTTTTCTTTTCTTTTTCTTTTAGGGTTACATTTTCAGAATTATACTGATTATATTTATTTCAGTTTGGGGGGGATAGAGATTGTAATCAGAGACTAAAGTCTCGGTAATAACTGGCTGCTACCATAAAATGAAGGAATGAGTAATGGTACAGCCACTGGCATGGGGGCTGGTGAGGGAGCCCTGGAGCTTTGGTCAGTGCCAGCATCTGCCCTGACTGACTGCAAGCAGATCTTTCACATTCTTCTTGCATTTAGAAAAAAGTCTGTGGTTGGGTATCAGGAGAAAACAGCAGAAATGATTTAGGGTTGGACATGGACGTGTGAAGTTGCACACCTTGTTGAGTTGGAGGAGTGGTTCCCTCGTGTCCTGAGGAACAGAGGTTGCAGAGCTTGTGTCTTAATAGCCCTCAGTCTGCTTTATGTTCACATCAGAGGGGTTACCAGGGTAGCAAATGAATGTTTTGTTCATTCTTTTGAATATAACACAGGGCAAAGCCATCTTTTACTATGTTCACATCCTTCCAATGTCTGGTGAGTTGGAAAGTTTTATACAGATAGCATGGCAAAAATCTTTTGACAAAACTGTCTTGTGTAGAGTGAGTGGGGAAAAAACCCCTTTAATTCAGGAGGAGACCATGAAATCTAAGTATCAAGCATGGACTGGATTAAAGCACGCTGATTTTTGTAGCTGTAGCAGCTTTCTCTGTAATCTCCTATTTTGAGAAACGGAGTCAAGGATAGGATTATTAAAACATTCCTCATATCTGATTGTATCATTGTGATAGTAGAAGACATTATTTCCTTGTTGGTGGCCTTATTAAATATAATATTGTTGTGATAGTAGAGGACATTATTTCTTTGTTTGTGGCCTTATTAAATATAACAGTAAAGCTAAAACCAAATATTTCTTTATTTTCCAAAGGATTCATCCCCCTGAATTCTTCAAGAAAAAATATGCTGTGGATGAAGTCCACTATGTGAATGAGGTGAGTTGTCTCTGTCTCTGAACGTTTTTCTGTGAATACAAAATCAGTATGTGGCAATGATTCTGCTTAATTTTAGTCTTCTGTTTACTGGAATCTCTTGACTTGGTGGGACCTTCCCTCCTCCCCACCCCAGTTACTGGAAAGTGTTCTTCATTCTTATAAAGCATTTGTAGTCTTTTTTCTTTTTTTTTTTTTTTTAAAACAAAAAAAGTGGCTGCCATTTTGAGCTGAACAACAAGGTCTTAATCCAAAGACAGTCTCATAAACATGTTCTCTGCATCATGAGACCTGTCAGTCTGTGTTTTTATTCAACAGAAATATGTTCCTAAAAACATTTTTTTGCAATGCCTTGGAGATTTGAGGAGATTGCTGTCAGTGAGGTTCCAGGTCCTAGCTCTGACTTGGGACCCTACATTTATTTTATACCTCCAAAGAGCTGTGAGGAAAGGCTGCCTGCCTTAATCTCAGTTTATGTTGAGTCATTCTAATATTTGAATAAGCAAATATATTCATATTTTTAAATGCAACTTGCTTACTTAGGTGTCTTATTTATTTCTGAGCAGATGTTTGTATATTTATGCACCAGGACAGTTACCTTTTCTTTGGTAGGAAGGCTCAGCATGGTGAGGGCGGTATACATGCCAAGCTCTGTGGGTGATTTGCATGGAGAGCACTTGAAAAGGAAGACTGATACTTCTGTCCTTGCAGAGCACTAACTCTGACTCACTAGACCAAATACTTCTATTAGGCTCCTTCAGTATCTTTCAAACACTGACAAACTGAGAACAAAATCATTGGGCTTGTAGAGAGCTGGGCTTTCAGAGCAGCACACGCATTGATACCACTTTTACTGAAAAGATGACGCAATAAGAATAACGGTAAATATTTGTATATTCATTACTAAGTATTTAGCACATTCTAGCATAATAATATGAATGCATGTGTGTTTTAGATGTGGTAGTGTGTTGAGGATAGAATACCCTGTTGTTCCTTATTTCTGTGTGACATTACAGCTTTTTGGCTCGTATTTCCTCTGTCTTCCAAATGAAGACAATAGACAAGTTATAGTGAGTATTTGTGTCTTTAAAGGACACCATCAACTTAAGCACTGCATTTCTGTCTAAATATTTTGTGATCTACTGACTCTTGTTGCATGTCTCACGTAATGTTACAATGTCTGAAAGATTGTAGTTCATTTGCTTTGTATATAGCTAATATTGATGAAATTGGTATCAATGTGATTACGAGGAAGAAAAAACCAAAAATAATAGCAATCTAAAACTTCTTTTTAGATATCCAGTGTCTTGGCTTCGAGGAAACCTGCTGTGCTTCTTACTTTGGTGAGTCATATTTTTCTGAAGAGTAATTACTCATTTTCTTCAATAAGGAGAACAGTTTTTTCAGCATGTCCTTTGCACTGTCATTCTCTATCTTTTCCTCTGCATCTCTGCCAAATTTGAGGCTGCTGTGTATAGTCACCTAGTCTTCTGGCCCCTCCATGATCTCAAGATTTGTAACCTCTGGCCCTCCAGTCTGTATTCTCCCTGCGAAAAGCTTTATCTGTTTTCTGGTAAAACATGACAAACCTATCTAACATCGCCCATACTATCCTCCAGCCTAGGTACGATGACTCCAAACTCTTTTTTTCTCTTATGCCGCTCTGGTCACCTCATGAACATGTTTGGACTTTTCTGTGGGAATGCCACAAGGATTCAGGGAATACTCTTTCTGCATAGAGTGGGTTGGTAAGAACTTCTGGGAGGAGGGAGTGATACCAAATGCCTGCCAGGTATTTTGAATGATGCTTGCTTATTTCTCTAGAAGAAGGATGAATGAGTGGAGGTAAAGCCTGCAAGTTTCTTCTTCCCCATCACCTCTCCCCCAGCTGCTTTCCTTGACAGATATTTTGTAAACTTCTCACTATTAAGAGTATCTGATTTCTTGTCTTCAATCTATGTAAGAGAAATGATTGGCTGACTCTGAGCTTTGCCTTACAGCAGATGCAGTGGCAGCTCCTGGATTTCTTGTTTTCCCATGATAGTTGCCAGACAGAAGTCTTAACAAAAAATCCCTCCTTAAGCACTCATGTAGCATGAGAGCTGATTTCTTTAGCCATTAAGAACAGAGGTCCTAAATAGTTTTCAGTCTTTCTTCCACTTATATTTGTATACATACACATATAAAAGATGACCCTATAGCTTTCATGTTCTCTAAGAGAAAGGAGTGGGAAAGGGAATATTTGACCATCTTGTGCTTCTTACTGTGCATTTCTGCACATAGAGTTGTGGAGTAGTTGTCACTGTGAGCGTCCTATTGTAATCTAATTTCACCTATTGTAATCGAATTCACCCAATTGTTGGCTGAGAGATGGAGCTGTGATGCTTTCACGTTCCTCCCACTGCCATGAAGAAGTGTACAGAGAAGGGAAGAGCACTCCTCTTTCTGCTGGCTGAATGGAAACTTGGTCCTCTCCTCCTGTGGTCTCATTCTGGATACAGAACTGTAATGCTGCTCCACAGGGTTTCCCAGGCACATGTCAGAAGTGTTTATCTGCTGTGTACCAGCCAAAATACTCTTGCTTATGCTACTTGCTTGAATGGAAAGCTGTAGGGTAGCAGCATGCAAATTTAAATAGTAAGCATTGCCAAGGCAGTGTGTAATAATTTATTTTTAAATGAAATTACTGTAGGAGAAACCTTGCCTGTTAGTTATTCTCTTGCCCTTTATTATTATATAGGTCTCCTAGCTCCCTCTCAAGACATAAGGGAATTAGAAGGACATAAGAAATCAAAGCTTGCTGTTTTCCTAAGCAGCACATCCTAACCAGAGTTCTATGCTGGTTTTCTGTGAAAATGATGATTTCTTATATTGATCTGCATTTGAACAAATAGTCTGTTGTTTGTCTTTTTTTTTTATTTATAGTGATTCAAGTAAACTTATGTATAAGTTTTCCTAAAGACTTACTGCAATCAGGTTCTTCCCATGATTGAAATTTTAAATAGTTGTGTTCGGCTCAGAATCATGGTGCTTTTAATCTTTTCCCTCCCAGCGTGGTGTTAATACTGATAGTGGAAATGTCTCCAAAGAAGCTTCATTTGAGGGAATCAGCTGGTAAGTGACAAGGCTTTTTTAAACATTAATTGTTGCATGGTTATGTTGAATCATTTTATATTTAACATTGAATGATGTGTTTTTCTTAATAACAAGATGTTGAATGACAGATAAAATGTATCAATATTTCTTTGGAAATAAAATGTTTTACGTGTTTCTAATGATTTGAAATACGGTGGTGGGTTTTTTTGGAAATCTTTTTTGCATCTAAGATCATCCAATGTTTCTCTTTCTGTGTGTTTGCTTTAAATATCTAAAGCCAAACAGACCCATCCCCTTCCTTCCATTTCCACTTCTGGGATTGGAAGATACGGGTTTCAGGTTTCAGAAATATTAATCTTTAAGAGTAGCTTCTTTCTCTTACTGACTTCCTTGTACAGTATTAAGGTAGATATTTGGGATTCTGGTATGCCCATCTTCTGAAAAGGTGTCGCATTACAGATATAAACCAGAAGATTGCTTTTCTGCCTAGATGTGATCATTTAATATCCCTTGTCTTTTTGTGAAGTTTGGCTATTGGTGGAGTGAAAATGTCTTCCTGCATGCAGTATTTTGAAAAGGCAGTAAGTAAAAATACATATTAGCCTACTCTGCGGTGTGAGGATGATGGCCTCAATTTTGAATGAAATACAACTGTCTATTTTGTTATGATATCCTAAAATGACATAATTTTCCATTTTAGCTCAAGTGTATCGCAAAAGAGAAACTCCCCCTCATTAAAAAGTCTCTTAAAATAAACACTCATGCTGAGATGTTGAGTAGGTAGCCTTTTTTTTATGATCCTTGACTCCCAATCACCCCACTGTATTTTTCTCCATCTACCTCTGTTGACAGCATATTAATTCTGCAGTGAAGATCATAATGCACAGAATTTGCTGCAAGTGTGGGCACTCATTTGTGTAGTCTGAGAGCATACTTTCTGTTGGGATCATCTTTTCTCTGTGTCATGTGAACTGAAATCTGGAATCTGATTTCATAATTACTTTGTTCTCCTGTCTACAACCTAAACGGAAACTTAATGATTCTGTCAGGGATATTGGGGACCAAGGTGGCATCTTTTGCTGCCCAGTGAGTTAAATGCAAACTATTCCAGAATACAAGCAAGCTGTTTTTAATTAATATGACTCCAAAATCTGTGTGGAGCGATACCTCCAGTTTTATCTGACACACCTCCAAATGAAATATAATCAGTTATTAACTCCAAGAGTAATCCTTTATGGGAATGGTGTTCAAAGGTCTGTTTGAAGTACAAAAAAGCCTTTTTTTTTTTCCTCTGAATTTCACTAAACACTAGAGTTTAATTAGTAACACATTCTATTACTAGTCAACATTAAGTTAGGAAACCACTCCATTTAGCAGGTGATTTGAGATTTTAATAGCACGTCTCCTGCAACACTTAAAGGGATTAATGATACTTTATTGCTGGCTTCCTGGTTTGTGGTAAACGTTCTGGCAGTGTGCTCTGGGAGGAGCACTCCTCCATTCTTTAAGGGCGATTTCCATCTGTTTAGCAGATATTTCTCTTTTGAAACCCAGGATATGCTCATCTGTCTCCACTCCTAGGCATCAAGCTGTTAATTTTGCTGCCTTTGACAGATCTGCTTGGTCTTTTCTCCTCCCGTGCTCATGGTGTGGAAGAGTGTGCATTGATTTCATTGTTGGATGTGCTGAAGATCCACTCCCCTGTTCTGACAGATACCGTGCCCTCAATCCGCTTGTCACTCTGGCCTTCCCTTGATCTCCCTGACTCCTGCTTCTATCTTCTCCAGGGCTGTCATGTCTCTTGCGAGAGTGTGCTTGGTCAGCATGCTGGTGGTAGGCGTGCGGAGGGTGAATGCTGCTAATTGAGGGTGCGGAGGAGCGGGCGAGCTTCCTTTTAAACTGCTTTCTCAGATTTTTGTAACTGCATATATAAATTGGTTCATTTTATATATTTTCACACAGACTCAAACCAATCTGAGCATTCTTGTTTTCCTCCTTCTCTGCCTCTCCTGTATCAAATGTTTCCTTTATAGAAATGCATATATTTTGGATGTACTGATTTCTTCCGAGAAGACTAAACCGATGGAGTTTATACCAAGTAATATGTTCCTTCAAACTGTGCTCCCTTCCATCTGCCCATAACTGCGCCTTCTTGGCTCTCTCTGTCTTCTGCTCGGCCGGGCTCTGCCTTAGCTATGATGCTGTATTTTATTCCCAGGTTATTGTTTGTTTCCATTTTCTGGCTACCTGGCCAAGATGTATTTGCTTGCTAGGCCCCTTTTGTGTTCCTCCTGCTCCCATTTGTCTTTTTTTCTCCTAGACTTACTGTGCCTCAGTGCATGTGTTGTGTGGTTTATTTTTGGTTGGGTTTGGTTGTTGGGTATTTTTTGCAATAGAAAATAGAAATAATGTATCATTCCCTGAAAAAGCTGAATCTTGTTTGATTTGCTGTCTGTTCATCTGCTCCTGTCAGAAGCTGCTTTTTTCTTCCCCTAATGACGTTGCTTCCCTGCCTTAACTTTTTGAACCTTTTGAACTTCTTCTGGAACATGATTACCTAAACTATTTGATTAATTTTTCCACTGTAATAAATAGTCGTTTGGGACAAAATGACTACTGTGGTCATGGGTTATTTCTATGCTCACCCTGAAGATCAACCCTAAGTTCTTGTCCTGCTAGCAATGATCAAACTTGATTTTATGCTGATAATAAAGCCCATAATATGAATTATGTAATGGTTTCCATTAGTTTATGTATAGCGTTCTCACATAGCAAAGGATGTTGTACTAAAAAAAGCTTGTTATGTTGCTGCAATCTGTAAAAATGGAGAATGGCAGTACTTGGGAAGTCACCCTGCTCGGCAGTGAGTAGTACTGTGGTTCAGTGGAGGGAGCAGTCTGGGACAGGGGCTTAAGACAGGAGACCTGGACCGTCTACTAATGCTCTTCTGGGTCACTCCTCTCAGGTCAGCTTTGTTTATAGCTGTTAAGAATCCTACATAAGTGGCTTGCGCTCACTTCCTTCAGGTGGCTTAAGTGTAGAAGGCAGATTTCTAAAGTAGTTCCAAAGCATTGTTTTCTAGAAATTCGTATTTCTATTTCCTAAAGGCTAGTCCCTTTTTTTTTTTTTTTCCTAATTCATGGACCCATTTTTCAGACTGGAAAATTTAAGGATTTTTTTCAATGTAATCGTGTGGAGGTTACCTAGTACTAGTAAAAATGCTTTGAGATGATGCGACTCACCATACAGAAAGTGGATTTTGAACCTATGTGGATAAACAGTAATCTGCCATATACTTTAAAACACTGTTGAATAAATCTTTGCTCACTGTGTTGTTTTTCTTTTTCATCTCAGAATCAATTGATGTAAATGATGGCTATTGTACCTAATATTTAAAGTTTTTCAGTGAACTCCGTTCCCTCAGAACGGCACTTGTCAGGTGTGACAGTGAAGACCATCTAAAAGGCCTCTTCCCTATTGTGTAGTGAAGTCAATCATAACGAGAGACTGTCAATGTTGAAGAAGAGTAGAAAATTCTAATATTGTGTATGAATATATTTTAGATTTTTATCACCATATACACACAAAGTGTATTCGTTAAACTGACAAAAAAGGGTCTCATACAGTGTTGTTGTACAGGAGCTGTAGATTTCTAGCTTGCGTTTTTTAAAACTAATGAAATTGTCTCACATATTAAAGGACAACCGAGTATGAAATCAATTTAGACATGCCTTTCAGTGTAGTATTAGTTCAGTGTTGATTAAATGCAAGCATTAATATGTTACAGATTGCATCTGTAGCAAAATGTCAATTTGTTTTCTTCCTCAAGACCACATACTTCATCATCTAACTATTGCCAATTTGCAGATTGCAGGAAAATGTAGAGTTGGATTGCTTGATATGATGCTCTTAATGTTAGGGCAATACATGTGTTTTAAGAGTAAGTTGTTTATTCTCTAGCAGGTTCAAACTTTTCTGGGAGAACAGGTTAGGGTGATTTTATGTAGGACTATGTGCGCAAATTATGTGCATTAAATACCATTTGTGTACTCCTGTTGGTGTGAGGACAAGCTCTTCCCCTTGAGCTTGTTATATGAGCAGTAACTTTTAGGATGTGGTTTGTTTAGGTGCCTTGTTGGTAGCTAAAGTGAAGCATAATTTGAGTCATTAGCTTTAGAAGTCTAGCAATTGTAAACAGGTGGCCCTGTGGCCACTTGCACAGGACCCACAGCTATCACAAGCTAAGTGGAGTTGAAACAATTCAATCCTTAATTGTTGACTTCCTTGAAAAAGCTACATACAATAGATCAGGCTCCCTTCCAAACCTGAACTGGTGTTGTGTCCTGGAGGTCTAAGATCTTGTTTTATACTTGACGTTATATCAGAAAGTCTGTCTTTCAGGTGAGAGATAAAACTGCTGTTTGGCTGATGACCTCTTGCCTCTTCTCCACCCACCCAGCACCGTTTTGTTTCAATCCTACTGCCTTTCTGGGTGTTTAATTAGCTTCCCCAATTGACAGCAACTAGAATTTTAAGGAGCTGCCACATAGTAGGTGGTCCCAGACAGTGAGTAAAACTTGCATTTCTGGCAGCACAAAGACGGTTCAAGAGCCTTTAGGGGGGGAGGTAAAATCCAGGGACTGTAAAAGATGGTAAGTCTCTCAGCTGAAATAGCTTTTTTAAAAGAGCATTATTTGAGCTAATATAAGCCTACGCCAGTGTACAGTTCCCCCCCCCCCCCCCCCTTTTATTTTTTAAGTTTGCAAATGAGAGACAGTCTTCTGTTGTGAGGTTCATGTTTGGCTCGTTTGATTTGCTTTTGGTTTCATCCAGTTGTGCTTGTGGTTAAAGTGAGCGTGTCAGGCTCTTGAGAGAAGAGATGTGAATTTTCAGAGTCTTAAGTCAGCTGCCTTCTGTACCTGCCCTTTCCTGCCCTTTATTTTATTTCATTACTGCATAATAACCATACTTTATACTTGATTTGTTTGCATAGAGCTAGTGTTGGAGCTTTCTGCAGAGCAGCAGTGTCTCCTTACACTTGCCTTCGTTGATCTGTTTTCTGTCCAACATACTGATGACAATTATTGAAAGTCCTTGTGTCTATTGTTGCAGCTGCAGCTTAATTCTTCAGTGTCTTGGTTTATCTGTGGGGGTTTCAGCTGGTGTGCTTTCCAGCCAAGCAGAGAGCTCGGGCTTTTGTTTTTTTTAGAATTATATAGACTGATTTTACTATATAATGCCTATGTTTTCATCTGTATAAATTTGTGTTTAACTGGCTTTTCCATTCTAGAATTATTTCTGCATTGGTGTACATGGATAATAGTTGTTGGGTTGGTGGGGATTAAATTGAAAAAGTGCCCTTTTTCTCTGGTTTTACGAGACTTTCTTGTTTCCAAGTGACCAACTTTATTCTATAATGATGCATTATTCTGTGACTTGTGGATTTTTGTATTGTGTTGCTTTTCCAGTGATTTCTAATTAATACCCATAATACTGAATACCATACAGCTTGTCCTTGTTGAATGCTGTGATAAGTTGTTGTCTTCTGTCTTGTAGTAGGAACACAAAGCTATTAACCTTCACCCTGTTAGGATTTTATAAGTTTATCAGCATATGTTTGTGAAAAAGAGAAACACAGGGTTTTTTCCCTGCTGTCTGAGGATGCAGGAAGACCTTCATGCAATTAGAAATGACTCTAAATAATTTTTTTAATTGGATTTGTGCTTTAGTTGGTCCCTTCTGAGGCATAAAGAATAGTTAATAACCTGGAATAGATTTAATTTTTCCTTCAAAAATGTGGGAAAATGTATTGTTGCCTTATAACATTCTTCTGACGATCTGTTGGGAGCCTTGGAGTGTTTTAATTCTCTTAAATGCCCTAACTGAAGAGCCAACAGTCCTGAGTCAGACAAAAACATCTTTGATGCAGAACACTCCTTAGGCATTTAAATTGTAAGCAAAACCCTCTAAAACAATGCTTGAAAATCCATTTGTGTTCCATTTAATTACTCAGCTTCTTACTCTATTGGCCACTGTAATGTTATTGTTTAAAGAGCCTCAAAATAGTTCCAAGGATACATGAATTGCTAATGTAGAAAATAAACAGGAAAATAGTTAAGTGTTTGAGGCCAAGGTGAGATGGAAGCTTTTGCTTTGCCTCTTCTGTACATTAGAAAAGACAAGGAGAGGTTGTTTTCCTTTTCACAGTCCTCTAAGCAAGCTTGTTTATCGTATACCATATTCTGTGCACACAAAAATGGGAATGCATAAAACAAAGGATGAAATTAGCAATTCACTGTGTTTGGTTTCATTGAAGGGTGTTTGAGGAGCAAAGTTAAAATCACAGAACATTTTGGAAGGGACATCTGGAGGTCGATATAGTCCAACCCACAC
This sequence comes from Leptosomus discolor, assembly GCF_034619465.1. Lineage (NCBI taxonomy): Eukaryota > Metazoa > Chordata > Aves > Leptosomiformes > Leptosomidae > Leptosomus > Leptosomus discolor. The sequence goes on along the minus strand of NC_141398.1, from coordinate 50,521,613 downwards.
TCATAGCAGTGAATGATAACGTCTTTGTCAAAAGAAGTTTGATAAACATGTCTTGAACATACTGTTACTCTGGTTTCTGCACATTCTTAAAATGACATATCTGGTTTAGTCTCCTGTATTGCAAAATTAAATACTTGTACAGTGAAGATGAGTGTGTGCATTCTTTTCACTGGAATCTATACTGAATTCCAGTGCAATATTTGCTTTCATAAGTGTTCAAATCTTCAGAGAAGACAGAGTTAACCAAAAAAAAAAAAAAAAGTCAATATGTAGTCTCTGCTGTTATGTGTCTGGCTCTCTTTTAATATTTGTATTTTGTTTTTTTTTTTTTTTGTAGTTTTAATGTGAACAACAAAATCCTTCATCCTGAAATTGCAGAATGGTGAGTAGCATAAAATCTTTATCTTTGAGTACTGTTGAAGGTGCTTATAGCCTGTACCATTGCTTCGGAGAGATTCCTTCATCAGAAGCCTCCTACTTTACTATACAAGTTTTAATTCTAAGCTGATTTCATGTTATGAGGTGGAAATAATGTACAAAAGTAAAAACAAGGCTAGGTAACAGCATTGAAAAGTGAAGAATTTATGTAACATTTCTTAAGCATTGTGTCTGGATATACATTTTTATAGAATGTATTAGGAGTTAAGTCACATTCTGGTAAATGCGAATTTGTATGAGTAGGAAGAGAACTGAGCATGATTCATATTCTAGCAACAAAAATCAAAGGTAGATGAAAACTGTGTCTGAACAGATAATATTTAATAAGGTGTTATTACTTCTCTAGGATTTATTTTAGCAGCATTAATTTTGTTCAATTACTATTCATGTAACTATACTTTGTAATTCTAGGGGAATTCTGCTGTAGCTTATCTAGAATAGACAAAATTAGAGAGTGTGACTAAGTGCATTAGTAGCTTGCAAAGCTACTGCGTTTTACCAGTTTTCCTGTTTTGGTCAGCATTGCTGACTTTGTCCTCAGGATTGCTCCATAACTAGAGCTTTCTCTTTTTCCATTTAGGAAATTAACTGAAGAAACAACATAGTGGATTTTTGTTAGTGAATTTGGTTTTTATCTAAGCTTTTTCAGTGTATCAATCTAGAAATGAGGAAGGAAATCCTTAGTTAAGATGGATAAGCTCAAAATCTTAAAATACAAACAGGAAAGTGTACGCTCTGACTGCCACTGTTGTAGCCTAATATATTATATGCTACTATGTATTCTTTTTTAATGTTTATTATTAACACGTATGCTGAGAACAGTCTTGTACTGTCCTCATCTACATCTAATTGCCAGCTCAAAAACTGTGGAGATGGTTTTTGAACATCGATGTGGTTTCAGAATGTGCAGAATTTTTAATAGGTCACATTTCTATTGTTACAGCCATTTTTCATTGCTTGGCATGACATTAAAAAGTTGTAAAAGGAAAGTGGGAAGCAGGGCAACTTTGCTTAGACATTGTTGCATCACTGGGTCGTGGATGGACCTGGAGATGTGTCGTAGTGGGCCTGATTGCTTGCAAATCCTGCTAATGAGTGTAAGGGGGGATGTGAGTGCTTTGTCACACAGAAGGCTCAGGGTACCAATTTTTAAATCTTGCCTATTCTGTCCTTCTAGAATTTGGACCCTTCCTTTTCCGAAACAAAGAAGTTATGTTACAGAATTGATTTCTGAATTTAAGAGTTGGTGCAGCCTTTACGGTGCAAAGTCCTGAGTAATGTAGACAGTAATGTAGACAGATGATCTCCAAAGGTCCCCTCCAACCCCTACCATTCTGTGAATATAAGCTTGGAAATTGATGTATAGGGATGTGCTTTTCAGATGCACAAATTAAACACAATTAGTTAAAGAAGGAGCTTAGCAAAACCTGGCTTGTTTTGTAAATACTGTTAGTGTTTAATTAGTCAAGCTCCTGTCATTACAGATATTGATAGGGAAGATAGAGAAATGTTCACACATGCTCTGAGACCCCTGATGCCATGCTACATTGCTTACAAAAATAATAGAAACAGTAAGTCAAGTTAGAAGTTCGTCATAAAGTCTTACATTCCTGCAGAGGTGGCTGCTCCTGAGTTCTAGTTGGTTGGTTTGGTGTAGGGCTTCGGGTCTTTTTATTGTTTAAGACATGGGGAACTTAGAGCCTCTGACACTTCATTATCATGTGTTCAAGCAGCCAGAGGAGGATTCTCCAAGTGACCTCACAAGCTGTTTTGAGGAGCGGAAGAGGGAGCTACATCTTTAACATGACACTGTCATTTTTGTGCTCCTCTTTTTTGCCTGACTCTTTGTACTCTTGTTAGCAGAGAAAGACAAGGGGCAAGAAAGGGGACCTGAAGAGGGCCTGGTCTAACTTCCAAGCTTCGATCTGTAGGTACAGCAGCACTACAGGGAGTCAGTTGGCAATTTTAACTGAAAAAGGCTTTGGATTAGGGCTGCAAGCTTGTTCCCAAGTTAACTTTCATTCTGGTTCCATCCACCTTACTAAGATGTCACCTGATAAACTTTTCTGCTCTGTGGTTTAGGTTAAGGGAGGGTGTGTGTGTGTGTGTAAATCTTCTTCAGGAAGCTCAGGGATGGACAAACATGAGGTCCATGCTCTGAGGTTGTACTGAGATAGATGGAGCATTGAGGCAGTACAAAGGCAACGCTTGGAGCTGTTCATTTTGGTGTAGAGAGAATCTATTCTGTGAATTGTGAGTGCCAGCCTGGAATTCTGATTTTGTTCTCCTTTTGATCTCACAGGGAAAGATGCTTGGTATGCATCTTCCCTTCACCTGGCTTTCAAGGACGGGGAATTCTAAGTGAAGCCAGAATTCAGATTTGCATTCAAAAGTGTTTTAAAAGGTTTTATAGAGTTTGGTGGCTTTCATTTTAAGTCAGAAGTATGTGAAAGACCGTTGTTAGGATTTAAATGTCCGGTGAAATCAATATGTGCATGACAGGCTCTGTGTATTCAAACTTCTTAAAGTAGAAATTTCCTTAGAATGTCAAGTTATTGCCCAAGAAACATCCTTTGGCAAGCAATAATATTTTTACAATTAAGAATATTTTATTTTTAGGAAGGAGAATGTTTTTGGGGTTATATTCTAGGGTAGGAAATTGCTTCATTTTAATCATACGCTTGCATGGATGCATATAATTTTAAATTCATCAAGCTCTGAACTACTCCATTTTACATGACACTTGTCAGGAAAACTCCTATCTATGCCATGCTGTTGAAACTGCCAGCAAGAGGTGAAATGGCTGAGCTTTCTGAACCAGCTGGACAGAATTGTGAGCTACAAAAGGCGACTCTAGTATTACGCAGTCTTCTAATAAAATGCAGAGGAAAATGGTTCAATACTGACAAAGGGGCAAAGCGTTTGTGATTAAGGATCTGTTGCCTCCCTTGCTTACTCATCCTTTTTCAAGATCTCAACATTTTCTGGCTTGTTATGAAACTTAAGGATAAAGTAAAAGAATATGACCTTAGACTGGATTTCAGCAGTTTGCAGAGAGTGTTTTCACTTTTTTTTAATTGAGTGAATGTGTTTCCAAACACATTTGAAAACTTTGTTTTTAAAATTCAGGGCTCCCATTTCAAATTTGATGCTGAATGTATATGCTAAGTATTGATTTCACTGTTGTGAAAAGAAAACGTCATCTAACAGAAGACAAACTCCAGACTTGTCCAAATTATCTCCCTAGTAATCAGAAGGAAATATTTCTACCCTAGTGTCATGGCTTGAGCCCACCCAGCTGGTAACAAAGCACCACGCAGCCCCTTGCTCATCCCTACCCCATTCCCTGAGGGATGGGGAGGAGAAGATATACCCAGAAGGCTCAAGGGTTGAGACAAAGGACAGTGAGGGCACACTCATCATTTATGGTCACAGGCAGAAGACACACTCAGCTTGGGGAAAACAACATCAATTTAATAAACCACCACCACCAAGGATAATGAGAAATACAACCAGGGCTCAAAAACACCTTTCCCCCTACCCCTCCCTTCTTCTCAGGCTCAGCTCTGCTACCTCCTACAGACTACAGGGGGCAGGGAATGGGGGTTGTGGTCAGTTTGTCAAGAGTTGTCTCTGCTGCTCCTTCCTCCTCAGGGAGAAGGGCCCTCGCAGCCCTCCCCTGCTCCAGCGTGGGGTCCCTCTCACAGGAGACAGTCGTTCACAAACTTCTCCAACGTGAGTCCTTCCCATGGGGCTGCAGCTCTTCATGAACCACCCCAGTGCGGGTCCCTCCCGTGGGCTGCAGCCCTCCTAGTGGTGGGCTGCTCCAGCACGGGCTGCCTCGGAGTCATGGCCTTCTCCAGACACAGCCACCTGCTCCGGCCTGGGGTCCTCCACGGGCCGCAGGCCAACATCTGGGTCACCGCTGGTGTTCATGAGCTGCAGGGGGTCAGCCCGCCGTCCCTCCATGAGCCGCAGGGGAATCTCTGCTCTGGCACACCTCCCCCTCTCCTTCCTCCCTGACCTGGGTGTCCTCAGGGCTGGTTCTCTCACATCCCCCTCCTCTGCTCCTCTCACAAAGAAGAACCTGCCCAAGAGCTTTTTCCACTCTTAAATAGAGTTATTCCCAGAGGTGCTGATTGGCCTGACCTTGGCCAGAGGCGGGTCTGAATTTGAGCTGGGGGAGCTTCTAGAAGCCTCTTCCAGCAGCCACCTCTGTAGCCCCCTCTGCCGCTACCAAAACCCCACCAGACACCAACCCAACCCAACTAGCACTTAGCAAAATGTCCTTTTGTTACTTTAGTATAACAATGTGTGTCTAACATAACCGTGGTGGTGCTAGAAGATACACATTTAGCAACGTACAGGCCGTTTTGTGCCTGTATATACTGTTTTCCTGTAACCTCAATGAAAATGAGATTTGATAGTTATGTGTGGAAGATTTCATATATTCCATATTTTGCATTACTTTGATGGGAAGCTATAGTTGTTTCTTTGGGGAAAGTGATCTATATGTTAATTCCTTAAAGCTGGGCATATACCTTTTGTGTTTTCAGAGGGTTTTTTTATTTGTGTTGTAAACCTCTTAACATCTTTTTCAGCTGTTTCCAGAGAACTTCCGTGTTTGGTATTCATGCAACTGTCTTTCAGAATTGTACTGTAATGCTTCTCCTTTGCATATGTGCATTACTATGTTTACTGGCTTTGATGCTAATTCAGTTAGCCAGTTTTTATGTGAAATCTTGCAGAAGAGCATAAATATATCAGCTATGGTAGAGAAATTTCTCTAAATAAAATGTGAAAAGGTAACCGCAGAGGTGAAAAAGGGTGAAGACAAGGCAAGACTGTGAAGTCTGTCTTTGTGGGCAGCATCTGTACTTATTAGGTGGTCTGTAAATGTAATGTTTACAGAAAGACGAGGAGTGGATATACCCATGTGTTTTCCACACAGGTCATAGAAAGCAGCCATTAAGGTTGCATGCATGTACTAAAACCAACGAAACAAGGCAGCTGATAAACACTGAGCTGATAACTGAGAACAAATACTTCTGGTGTTATGATCAGGAATGGTGAATGCACGTAGGGAAGCAAACATTTGTGTATCTTTGAGGAAAGCACCAATTTAGGAAAATGTAGTTGAGTTATACAAGTTCCAGCCTCATAATTGCCTCAAATTCTGTATGCTCTTGACCATTTAACTAATGCAAAATAGGTTGTGCGTGAAATTTGGTATCCAGACACTTAAAATGCCCAAACTTAATTTCAGAGCTGAGATGATACTTGTTTTTATTAAAGCTTCTGTCTTCTGTTGGATGGCCGACACGCATGAAGAGACCACCTGCTTATGTGGCAAGTGCAAATAAAAGCAAAAAATGTATGTAAAAGAGGAGAGTGAGGAAGAAGAAATGTTTTTACACAGGTAAAATAAAATAAAAAAAAAAAAAAAAGAGGTCAGTCCTGCAGTTCTGACAGTAGGAGACTTGTGCTTCTATTTTAACTTGATTGCACTGAGAGGCTTGCCTGTTAATCTGAGAACTGTGTTACATGCTGAATCTGTAAATTTTTGTAAATGCATTAGCTGGAGCCTGGAAATTATTTGTTTCCATTCAAATATTACTGAATGTATGCAGAATATGTAACTGGGGCAAGAGCTGTTTTAATAGAATGTTGAAGTTCATATTCATGAACAAAGGTGAAACTTTCTTCCTAGCCTTATTTTGGAAGTGAGTGGAAAACGTGAGAGCTGCCGACCACTCATCACCTGCAAGATTACCCTACAGTGCTAACCACAGTGCTTGACTATCAACGCTTTAAACCTGGCTTGGGAGAGTGTTGGTTTTTATGTTATCAAAACAGTGGGAAGGTGGTGAAATACATGCCCTTCTGCTACCCAAGTATGCTGGTGTGAGCTCCGTCAGCAGTAGCACTGCAGACAACGTAGGAGTCCAGTGATTTTTTTCTGTTCGGTATCTAGTGGAGGGTGAAGTTGATAATGTTCCCTGCTTAGTTGTAAATCTTCCCTCTCTTTCCGACTAATGGTTGGATGGTGGGTTTTGTTGGTCCCAGAATGACTAAACAGTTTCTGTAAAATGATTCAGTGCTTGACCTTGTGTAAATTAAGGTGATGTATTGCATAAAAGGTCTATCTGAGGCTGAGCATGAATTTGTATATGCAAAAAGATACCTGAGAAGTTAGAATCTAAAATAAATACCTTGACCCTGCAGCCTTATGACCTAGTCAAATAAAGTAGGTTCTAATACTGTTTGCACTTGCCATTGAGCAGTTACTAACTTTTATTACTAGCAGATCTCAATGAAGGGATTAGACAACTGAATTAGGAAACAACCTATTTTTCAGGCACTTGCAGATCAGGGATATGTACTGTGTATTGAAAGTAATATAAAGTCACATCAAACAAATATTAAATTATCCTGCTGGCACATGCAGTCTTCTGAAGAAGAGGATTTAAAAAAAAAAAAAATCTATAAGCCTTTGCTACCTCATTCTAACATGAATATATTTGAGCTGCTGTTCTTTATGTCTTGGCTGATAGGCAGAACCAAGTTTGTTTCCTCACCCACGGTGAGCAGATTATACCATCCCAGCATAATTTTTTCACTTTGGTGTGCATTTTAGAACCTTGTACTTCTCATTCTCAATGTGCATAATGATTATTTTGTGTCATATTCCAACTGACTAAGAATGACAATCCATTCCCCTCTACTGTGTTTCTGTTTATAAAAGCATTTTGGTTGATATCACCGTTTTTACAACGGTGCCTTTACTCTTGCCAGAAGTTTTGTTTGAAGGGGTGTGGCTGTGCCACATAGTGATGCAATTGCGATCTGTGGGAAATTCTCTTATCACGCATCAGAGGCACTGGTGGCTGAAAAACCTTTTTCTGGATGCATTAAAACAAACTACAGGAGCAGAAATACAGTATATAGTTTTCTACAGCAGTGTGTGTAGGAGCATGTTATAATAAGAAAGGGATGTCGTGGTGGCAGTTTTGAAATATAACAATTATGGTACTTTGTAACTACTACAAGCTCTGGAGTGGAGCTGGAAAATACAATTCAAATACTTTCACGCTGTTCATAGATGTAGCTCTGTTCTTTGTAAACAGTGAGTATGTGCTTCACGGCTGCCTTTGAGATGGGCAAGAGAAATATTAGGAAATCAGTGTGTGTAGTGGTGGAAAGCATAGGTGATTTTTAATAGAAGATATGGAACTATCTCTGCTTTCCTGTTCATGTCACAATAAATAGCTGCTTTTATTTGAAATACATGGTAGAAAGAAGTGCAAGTAGGTAAGAGTTTAATGGTAAATTTTTGAGATGAGTTCGGAACAGAATATCAAGGCTCATAAATAGACACAAATTCAGTATCTTATAAATCTTGAAGAACATCATGGTGTTTGGGGGGGATTCGTTTTGGTTTTTTTTCATCCAGAAGCACGTGAAAGAGAATGGACACCATGGCTATAATTACTCATGCTGAGGTTTCTGAATTTTCTTTTGAGTTTTTTGATACCAAGCAGAAATGGCATTTCTTCACACCCCCCTCCCCCCTACCTTTTGAGGTATTGCAAATAGGTAGGAGTTGGGATTTTGCTGAATAGAATTTCTGGAGCTCTGGGAATTTCATTATGTAAACTAGTTTAAAATTGTGTTTAAAAAGTAAATCAAGTATGCTCGTAGAAATGTTCCGTTTGAAGTAGTGTTTGAGCCATGACAAATGCAGAAATATGTTGCTTTTGTTCCTAATGTGTCATAGAATGGGTTGAAAAAATGATGGTTGCACTGCTTGTTTATTAGTGTTAAAATAATGCTTGTGTTTGAAATGCTTGTGACTTCTGTTTGTAAGATTGTTTTGCTAATGGTGAATCAATGCCAACAAAACTTTACTGTAATAGCTCTTCTCTCTTGAGGTGTACTTGATCTAATTTTGCTATAGGTGATGCATATTATTTTCAGTTTTTTTTATTTCATATTTTCAAGCTGTGAAGTGGCAACCTAACCTGATATCTGTTCTACTTTTCTTTAAGTCGTGTGATTAAGACAGACATGGAGTTGGAAGTTCTGCGCTACACCAATAAAATCTCCAGTGAAGCTCATAAAGAGGTAATGGATCCTTTACTGTTAATAATTTTTGCTCTTAGTGTAACAGTGGTACTCAGAAAATGTTCCCAGCAAGCCTGAATTGCTTGGTAATAAAATAATGGAAAGGCTGGATAGAAATAAGAGGATAATATCCCTCCTATTACAGCCCAGTAATATACCTTGCATTGTCCTTGAACTCACTGGTGCATTTGTGATGTGTGAGAAATGAAGTGTGGTTTTGGATAAGAGCTGGAGGCTCAGTAGAAGGTGACCTGCTTGCAATCTTTCTGTCCTGTATGCACAAATACCTGTATAGTGGTAGAGAAAGAAGAGATCCAGATTATTCTTCTGTCCTGTGTCAGCATGTGCAGCTCTGAAAAGTTTAGCTAGCAGGTTACTCTCTCCAGATCCTTAGAAATGGAGGGAGTGTTTCCATGCACAGTGGAGGATAGTGCAAGGAATCCTTAAGCTGCTCCTTGGAGATGGGTACATCCCCCAGTACAGTCCTTCATGATGCTATTCTGTTGACTTAGCAGTGTGGCACAGGCAAATTCAGGCTCTCAGCGAGGCTGCTCAGATTGGACCTAGCGCTGTACGATTGGAGTCATGTTGCTCTACCAGTATTGACAAAATTAACTTGGGTGTAAATCCTGTACTCCCTATAGTGATGCAGAGATGCCATGAGTTCTCAGTGATGACTAGAGAGCTTAGGTGAAAGTAGCTGATGAGGTTACTGACTCAACTGTTGTCTTTGCTCTTGCTCCTCGGATTTCTGAACTGTGAAGTGTGAAAATATTTTAAAGTGAATATTGTGAAATAGAGAAGTTTAGGGATAGTAATTTGCATTCATTCTCCTTGGTCCTTCGTTATCCTTGAATAATCTTATCATATCTGAGAGAATTTCTTGTGTGGAGCAGCTGCCTAGAACTTTTATAATACAGAAACAGGTAAAGGAGTACAACTGGTGCACATTCTCCTCAAATCTGAGAACAAAAATCAGACTTATGGGTTGTAAAACAGTGTTACCTCTAGTAGTTTTCTGTTGATTCAGATTGCAAAGTATCTCCCATTGTAGTATATTCCAGTTCACAGTTTTGTTTTGCTAGTGTTTCATAAAAGTAAAACAAAAGGACTTGCTGCCAAGTTCACCAGAGCTTTCAGAATTAAGCATTGGTATTTTGATGAGGTGCACTTCATTAGGATATAGTAATTTGGCAATTAAACTAGCTTTATTGCTGGAGACTGCAGACATTTATAAAGATTAAGATGAGTTTGATTTTCAATGTAGTTTTAAAATGCATCTACTGAAGTAAATTTAAATGAAGTGCAGATTATATTTTTGTAATATAGGTTCCTCTGGAGATACTTGGTCATAAGTCACAAATTTATAAATAAGAGATTCCCTCCTGCTATGAATGTCCCATGTTAATATGTATCTTACAGGTAATGAAGGCAGTAAAAGCAGGAATGAAAGAATACGAGATGGAGAGGTAAGAGTTCTTTCAATAATTGTAGTAAAAAGGAGAAGGTCTCTCTGTAGAAGGGGTAGAAGCAATAGCTGAGGCAGAGCAGTAGCATTGATTCAGTTGAGACTGAGAGCTCATTGCTATTTGAAGACTGTTTTAAGCATTATTTTATTATTTTGAGGTGGTACTTCATCAGTTTCAAACATGCATTTGATGATGGTTGATTATTTTTTGGTGATGTTTTAGTGTAGCGTAATTCTCTTCCTGGAGTTTTAGTAATTTACGGAAGCTTTATGAAATAGCTGTTGTTATTGTTTGAAGCCATCCAATAAAATGGTGGTTTATGGATAAACATTGCTCTTATGCTTGTTATGCTTAGATGACTGCATGTAGGAGTGTTTAAGAACCTTATAAAAGGCTGTGTTCAATTACATTTTGCCTGCAATTGCAAATCGACATTACCTGTGCTTAGCCTGTACAAGGAGCTCGTCTCACAAATGTAATGGATGTTACTACAGCTGTTAAGAAGTCAATAAGGATATAGCATATATCTCTTATGTTGAAGAAAACATGCTGTACAGGCCTATATAGGAAGGACAGGCTGCTCCTAACTGATACAGTAGCGATGTGTCTAGATACAAGAAAATATTGCCTCCTCTTTTAAATCAGTGTTTACATTAGATCATCAGCAGCCTATCTTATAAAGCACGGTTTTGATCACCAAGTCCACTTATTTTTAGCTCACATACAGTATTTTCAATTTCCAAACTATTTGCATAATGAAGAAATAGGAAATCACAGTCGTATCTCAGTTACTGTTGTTTCTTGACAGTAATTTTTTAAATGTTTGTAGGCAGGTTAATTTGGCACCCAGTGAGGGGAGAATAAAGTGACCTCAATATTTGTCATCAGGATTTGAAGGTAGCTCAAAAACCAAATAATGCCCTTAGAACATATGCAGTATGGAAAAACTAATGTTACATTTTAGCAGTTAAAATTTTTACAGACTCTATAGGCTCGTGCCTGTAATTTGACTGTGCTTCAGATTATATTTACATATACCACCAGATAACAGGGAAAAAACTATGTTGTATACATATTCCCCCATTAATTTTATTCATGAACCTTATGTTTGTGTTTATTTTACTCAGTGCCCATGCTATACATGCTGATAGTGAAGTTTTGCCTCTGGAAGTCAATAGCGATAGAAAATATCCATAGAGCAGAGTTTGTTCTCAAGTGCTTTTAAATGTCACAATCCTGGCAATTTGGTTTAAATGTCATGCAAGAAATACATACATATGTACACTCTTCTGTGTGTCTATGAGGTATATTGCATTTTTACTCCAGGACTTTGTCTTCTTTGCCTAGCTTCTTCCATACATACCAACCTTTTGAAAAGATTATTTATGTCTTTCAATTAAAAAAAAAAAATTAGGCAACTGTCTATTAAAGCTGCTTAAAATTGTCTTCTGTTCTTCCATATTAGATCACGCTTATTAGAAGAGTTTGAGGTTATTTCACTAATGAAAGAGGTCTTGCAGACTACCTCTGTAGTGTCTGCCTTGGAGACTCTAATTGGAACTTCAGTTTCTGTTGCTGGTGGAATTCATCCTTGCTCCAGTTTCTGTTCTCTTATTGCGTAGGGGAAAAGGGTCCTAAAAGTGTAAACCTGTTATTTCCACACCTTTCTGGCAAGAAATGTGTAGTTGAAGTGTTTATAAATGAAGTTAGAAAACAGTCTAGGAAATCTCTACTCTGTATGCAGATAAACCCATTAATGCAGTCTAAGAAGGGAACTTTCAAAGTCCTAAAAATAGGTGACATCCCAAAATAGACTATTTTCATTGAAATAGTAAAGGTCTTGTTTGGTTTGGTTTGTTTGTTGGTTTTTTTTTGTCAACAGGTGCTAGATAGCTTGAATTTGGCAGCTTTGGTACATCTGAAATCTAAAGAGGGCAGAGAACCAAGAAGTATTCACACTTGTATTCAAGAGATCGATTAGAAGTTAATAATTTTCTTTAATTTTCTGATGTTTCTAGGGCTTCCACTTGCTCTGTGAAAGCTTTCTGAATTGTGTGGCCCTCTTCCCCACGTGCATTTGCAGTTCCCACTGGTGGCTGTGAAATTGTGACTTTTTGAAATGAATATAGATGCCTCTTGAAATGTGGCCAATAAACCCCCTTTCATATTGCTTTACTTTGTTCTTTGATGTTGTGGAGTATAGCATGTGTGGTTTTGGGTACCAAGCTGATCTGACCCTCTCTGTTAGGAAGAGTAATGCCAGAAATCCCAAAAGCAATTAAAAGTTTCCATTACTACATGTAGTACCTAAGCATTCCCTTTTCTTCATTCATTCAGTTAAGCAGCCTTCCTACAAAAAATGAGTCATTTTACTTCTACTGTATCATACAGCAAGAACATGTTAAAATACTGTAGGAAATATATCTAAGAGTTAACAATATATAAAGCTAGTTAAATTTCTAAGATTGGGATTATTCTCTGAGAAGTAATTTGAAGGAAGTGAAGTAAATTATGGAGGGATCTCTGGATAAGATAGTATCTTTTATTTTGAGAGTTGAAAGCTAGCTTTGGAAATATGCTGGAAGTATTCTTTATGATTTAGGTCCGCTGATAAATTATTTTGAACCAGTAATGCATTAATGCTGAAATATATAAAAAAAAGAATGCATTTAACTGCAAGTCCAATCAGCCATGACTTCTTTTTTTTTTGATTGATGTTGTTTAACTTTAATATGTGGTTGGTTGACTTTAAGGAGACAGCCAAGGCAATTATCTACAAACAGTAATTCACAGCATGTGTAATCACGTATAAAGTCATTTTGGTAGGTCAGATTCTGGATTTTCTGTGAAGTACTTTGTTTAGTATTTGTGCTTATCTCATGTTTAATTAATCTTCTTTAATTAAAGGCATTTAATTAGGAAACTGCTCTGTAGTGAATATATTGTTAAAATACAGCAAAATGATAAAAGAAATCTCTTCAGTTCCAGGAGTATGTGAAAAAAATCTGTGAGTTCAGCTGTTTTAAGTGTATACATATAAAAACAAATATTTTGTGTATATTTATAGATAGATACATACATAGTGAAAGTACCAATTAGGACCTACAATCATCTGTTTCAGGATGCTCTAAAGTGCTGGAGATACCTTTTCTAGATCGGTGTTTATCGATTTCGAGATTGTTGCCTATTTATCTGCTTAGTATTTACCAAATGAAGTTTTGAATCTTCTCTGCATTTTCTCATTTGATCCTTTTTTTACATAAGAGAACAATTTTAAGATCAGGATGGCTGCTTGGAACTGTTGATGTGATGGGGGATGACATGAAAGTGTATGCTGTAGCAACATAAGAGCAACTTTCTACGTGAAGAGTATTGGACATGTAGCTATTGTATGCATTGCACGTTTTTGTGGGGTTTTATCCTGTTCTTAATAGCGCTGAAGGCCCTGTGATAGGAGTGTGTGCACAGTCCTGAATTCATTAAATGATAATGTAGTCATCATTGCCTTGATGATGCTGAGCAGCACTAAGCCAGGCTAAATGCTCATTATGCAAGATCTCACTAGATTATTTGCCTGTCTCTGAACCCTCTGCGACTGCTAAACACAGGAGCACCTTAGTGTTACTTGCAAATAACTGTGATTCCAGTAGCTAGGATCCAGAAACTTGGATCCTGATCCTGTAGAGTGGGCTCTTTTAAAACAAAGGAGCAATTAGCTAGTGTAAAGGACAGGTAGTGTGATGTGTGATGTCAGAGGAGAGTATCAGTACTTTGCATGTTACTTCCATCAGTAAAAGCAGCAAAGTAAGAAGAATCTGAGCACACATGCTCAGAGGATGCATGATCCTGTAGCTCTTGGGCACTGCTCAGGCATGGTTGGTTTTCATACTGGATTAGGGGAAGCCACTTCATCTCCGCATGTCTACTTTCCTCTCTGTAAAGTTTGCCTGCATTTCCTTCTTATGAATTTAAATGCTTCAGTGCTAAGGTTGGTACAAGTGATGGAGGGCAATATATGTTCCATACAATCTTGCAGCAGCCAGTTACCACCAGTCAGCTGGAGAGATTCCTGGGCGTGACACTGGTTCTCCGGGTGCAGTTGTGGAGGGGGGAAGTTGGAGTTTATACAGAGCATGTGCCAGCCAGCTCAAAAGCTTGTTGCCCAATGGTACAGATGCCCCCTCTGTATATAGTGCAGTGGATCTTTAGGTCTGTACAACCATACAAATAATTGTGAGGATTTTGTAGTAGTTAATACTAAACTCAAACTCCACTCTGCTTTAACACCAACAGTTTAAAATGTAGCAAGAAGGTGGCTACAAAAGTTTTTCCTTCTTGGTTTACAATGCTTACAGAGTATTTTTACACTTTGCCTCTCTTACCAGCCGAGGCTGATAATGAGTTCTTTATCCGTGTTCTTTTTAGTGCTGTCCTTGATTCCAGAGCAGAGCTTAGACTCTGAGATGAGTTGCTGTCATATCTGTCAGTGTTAAATTTCACTATCTGTGGAAGTCTGAGAGTGCTCTCATGGATTATGGCTCTCATCTTTCATTTTATCTCTCTCTCCTCTGCTCCAGTGAAACAAACTGAAAATAAAACATACATGTTATTTCACTAGAAAACAGAAAATAGCCGGAATAATTTTATTTTCCTTTAGGTATTTCCTTTTAGTGAAATGCTGATTATTTTAGCTAATCAGGATTTGCCACTTATCATCTCCTGATGGATTTTGCTCTTTGAATGTTCTTGTGAAAGTCACTGACTTCTGCAGCAAATAATCTTTAAAAATATTTGGTTTTTTCATGATCCAGTTTTTGTATTTAGAATTACAGAGACCTCCTGTTTCAGCACCTCATCCACTTTAGGAGAAATGCTTCTCTGTGGTAAATCCATTTTGAAAGGTTCTAGATGCCCCAGGCCTGGCAAACATACCCATTTCCAGTTGCCCTGTTCTCCCCCTTTCCCTAGCTGAGAGGAGAAACATGGGGGGCAGAAACCTCCTGGGAAGGGGAGCATGGGGACACTGGAACCTCTGAGACCTGATGTGCCTGAACTGCTGGTCATGGTGGTTGGTGGTGAACTCCATTAACTGCTGTGAGGGAGCAGAGCAGTTCCAGTATATTCCCCATAACTTCTCAACATTTTCCCTTTGCAAGAGGTCCTGTGGCAAGCTCCTCTGTTCTCACTTTCAGTAGAGGATGGCTTGGTTCCCCTTCTAGATGTCACTATAATTAGCTCTTTGTGTAGAAGAGTGCTGTTTAATTGCACAGGTCTCTTTTGTGACTTGTGACTGAAGTTCCACGTAATTGCATTTTATATTCTACAAAAAAATTGTGGCATCAGACCGTGTGAGAGTTTTAAAATAAAACCCTCTATCAGCCCACAGAGACCAAAGAACAATTACCATGCTGGTATCAGAAAATGGTTACCTTCAGAAAGAGAGCTGTGGAAGGATGTATGCAGTGTGCATGCATACGGAACTGGGCTTGCTTGCATAGCAAGATATAACACAGCTTTAAATGCTGTGTCATTGTATGTGCTTGCAGGGTTGTTAATCTACTTAGTAATGCGATAATTACCCTTTTATTATCTTTTGGGGAATCAAAAAGTAGTTGCAATTTTTATTTAAATTTTGAATCTGCTTGAAAATTACAAGCAATATTAATTTTTTGTGGGTGTTTTGTAGAGTCACTATTACTATTATTTATATTAAGTAAGGAAGCTTTTTTCTCAAATTAGCAATAATCTCAGTTTTTACTGAATCTAGCACGGCATTGAGATAGTGAACTAATTAACATTACTAATCACAAGCTGAGATTGGAGATATGTGAAATAGAATACATTGTAAAAGACAGCAGACTGACCCAATTATTATTTGCTATGGATTTTGTTCATGCTTGTTCAGACAAGTCACAAGTAAAGATTCTAAAATATATGAGGCTTTATCTGCATTGTGAGCTTTAGTTCAATAATTTTTGCTAATTACTGTCAAAGCAGTAAATCTCAGCAAAGAGATCAGAATTTTGTGTTTGTTGGCCCTCATCTTTTGATAATCAGAATTGCTACGTGATCATGCTCAGAGACTTGAAGCCCAACTTGAAGGAAGTGGGTAGAATACCAAGACTGTCCATTAATAATATGATGTTGTGCATTGACCTTTCTGAAAATCAAAACCATTTTACACAGATGAAAAGAAAATGAGCAGATTCTGTTCCTTGCTGCTGGCATGCCCCCTGCATAAATTCTTTTCCAAATTGGTTCTTAGAGTGTCCTCATCACTGGGTTGTGCAAGTACCACCTTCTGGTTTATTAAGCAACATTTCTAACATCTATCCTGATGGTTCTTTTTTTTTGTTTGTTTGGTTTTGTGTTGTCACATCATCTCTCTAGGAGAAGAATTGTGCAGAACGTGTACTGTTTTGACAGGCGGTAGGTTTTTTTAGTGGACCCATTATCAGCAGTATTGAAAAACACAAGGTCAGAATTATAATTACAGGATGTTATGTGATAGTCTTTTTTTAGTTTGGTTCTCCATGCACATAAGCTTGGTCTCCTTTGCAGAATGTTGTATGGCTCTCAAGTGTTGCAACTTTTTTGACCTACATGTTGGTTGTGGGGTTTTAAGTGTTGTTTATAGATGGTAGTCTTAGGTCACTTGATGTTTATTAAGGTCTGAGATTACAAACAATAATTGAAAAAATATATGTATGGGAAGTCAATGAAGGCAGCAAAGGACAGGTGGTTGCCTGTAGTGAGACATGCAAGAGTACTGGAGTTTCCTTAGTCCGGAAATCTTTATGCCGAACTATGCTGCATTTCTGCTGTCCGAGCAGCGTTGAAGACAGCATGTGTAACGAAGGCTGAGTCATATAGCAGGGCAGAATAGAGTTGAATTGACAGGCAGAAATGATGAAAAATGAACTCTTAATTGAAACTTAGGATTGAGGAAGAACTTGAATCATATTAGACAGTAAAGGTGATGTTTCTGCTAAAAGAAGTTTGCTCCTTTTGAGAACTCCTCAAACCCAACGTTATTTCTGGGCTACTTGGATTTTGCTTTCAACAGCTCTTCCTGAGTAGATCAAATTGAGCCTCGAGGCAGTCTTGGGAAGTGAGGGAAACAAAAAGCTTTGCTGTCAACTGACTGTGTCTTCCCATTCATCTACTGAAACATGTATGTTTAAATGAACCGATGAGATACGTGATATTTGAAGGCTCCACAAGTTAATCTGTTAGTGTAAGGTATAGTTGGCATTACTTCTCAGTTGGTACAATCCTCTATAAAATGTGGTCTCTTTCAGGAGTATTAGACTGGATTGCTGCTCTTTCTTAGTTCAAAATGAACCTGCTTTGTCCTCTTGGTCAGCGCTGAATGGCAGAGGTGGGCAGGCATTCTTATGTCTCAGGTTAGCAGATAATTTGTAAAAATTCTGTGAAGTTGTTAGAGGTGCAAAGTGTACCTATAAGTTGTAAATGTTAGGATTGTGTGTAGTATCTTAGATGTGATTTATTAATAGCCTTTTGCCTGTCTGATATCTAGATTTGCTCTGAAATGGAAGTTTTGACACTGGATGTCATGCATTTGACTGCCTCAATTCTCCAGGATAATTTTTTTTTCTTTATTGTATGTTTGAAGGAGGAGGAGAAGAACCTGTCTGTGACTAATGTGTGGTTTGGTTTGGAAATGGCAACAGCATTCAGGAATTGGCTTCCCAATCCTGCAAGATTTGGGGAGATTTCAGAGATATTTGTGTTGAGGGAGGAGTCATCTGGTTTTCATCAGAAATTCTGTCTTTGTGAGGAGGAAGTTGGTATCATATGACAAGAAACGGTTACTGAGGAAGGTCCTGTCCAATGTTGTTTCTGTTGCTGTTGCACATCAAAGAGATTTGTGTTCATGAGACCTTCCTAAGGGGTCTAGAATTTTTTTGGGACAGGTGAGCTTGTTGGTTATTTGGAGCTGGTGGGACAAGGAGGTCTTTTTTACTTGAAAGAGTTCCTGAATGGGTGTCGTAACTTCTTTCGGATAGTTTTATGTATTACTTTATGCTTTGTTTTCTTATCGGTTCTAGCACTTGGGGTCAGTGTAGTGATTTCACCACCTATGATAGGCCCTCGGAGCTAGATTTGGCATCTTTAGGAAGACTACTAAACTGCTGCTCCCTGGGTCCCTAGTGCAGTTGAGAATGAGCGTCGAAAATTAGTCTGTTCTTATATTTCAGCCCATCAATCTGCATTAACCTCTGATTTCCACCGTTGGTATTAGGTCTTTCTGCCCTTCAGCCAGCTCAGGTGCTGGAAAAACAGCCTGAGCTCTGGGAAAAAAGAGTAGCACTAGCAGAGATGGTGTGGGGCTTGAAGCCAGTGAATGGATCAGCAGGACCCTGTGAACAGGGTGCAGCTTGTTTGTGAATGACCTTGGGGATGTGCAGAATTTGTGACCTGCCTACAGAGCACCTGTGTGGTCATTTGTTTGGCCTCTGTATTAAGAAAGGAGTGTTAAAATGTTCCCAGGAATTGGGGAAGGTGTCCTGGATAGACTTAGTCGCAAAATGTGCCTGCATCTTCCAGAACCGGATGGAGTCCTGCTTCCTCATCTTCCTTTCTCAAAAAAATTCTGACTTCTGCAGCTGACTAAATCTGGTTCAGACATTGGCATCGTAAATTGAGTGTTACCATCTTTTATTATCCCATATGACAAGTTACTGCATTATTCTCAAAGAATAGTTCAAGTATTCAAAAAAAGTATGGAAGGCAAATTAAGTCCTATATTGGGACCCCAACCCCCTTCTAACCTAAGCCCTTACTGTGCTTTTGCTTACTCTGTGTTGGTGAACAGAAGTTCAAACTTCAAATATTCGATTTGAAACTGAAAGGAAGATTACAAAGCATTGGTGATTATGTTGGCATTCTGTGTCACTGAATAGCACTTGTGTGTTACATGCTATGTGGGTGGTTGTGTTTTTGCTAAGGAGCATAACTGAAGATGAAAGTTTAATTATTCCTTCAAGGCAAATCCTCTCTCCCATGGACTTAAACTTGCATAAGAAAAATGAAAATTCATAAGGAGTGTAAAAATTGGCTAAAATTAAAAACCATTTATTTTTACCCTATTTATTCTTCTGAATAATAAAATTCCCCCATGGGTTTTTGGAACATATGTGGAATAATTACACTGTAGAAGTGGTGCTTTAGTTCAGCTTCTAGAGCTAGGGCAAACGTTGTGATTATGCTGCAAGCTTAAGTCTAGGTTTTACAGAAAATCTCATTCAAGGCTCCGTTGCTGTCAAGTGCAAAAAACTGTGACCCATGGATTGGTCCCTGTGGGAGCAATTATTCTTTGCAGAGATTTTTTTCCAGCACTGAATATTATAAATGTCAGAAAAAAGTTTAACCCTCAGTAGCTCTAAAAGAATGTTTCCATACCTGCTGGCAAGAATATAAATTTTTAGCTTGTATTTGCAAGCATTTTATGTTTAAGCCAGGATTATTTTTTTAAAACAATTGTCTTTATAAACAACTCAAAAGTAACAATGCTGTCTTTTAGTTATAGCCTGCATGCCTTGGTGAAGACACAATAGGGGCTGAAGCTGCCTGATGCTACTTAATGCAGTGCTGTGCCCAAGCCTCTCATGATGGGATTCTTGCACATTGGGTGCAGCGTGAATTGATGATTAAAACCTCTTGTCTGCCGATTGCAGAGGGGGGAGAATGTGGAGTGAGCATGGGGTTGCTTAGGAACATGGGTTAGCATCCAATAGTTATTATGCACGAGTGAAATGTTTTGGTGAACAAGAACAGTATGTTCATCTTCCAGCCATCGGCCTGTGGAAAGCAGTGGGTAGCGGGAGCTGGTGCTTGCCTTCAGGGGAGTCTGTTTCCTTTTGAAGAGATGCAACGTGTGCATTTTCACTTCCTTAATTCTGGTGTTTGTTTTTTAAGTCTTACGAATCAAAGGATGTGCATTATTCCTAGCAGAAATTAAAATAATATTTTTCTGTTACTTAAAATGACAGATTCAAACCCAGCAGATTTCCTGCCCTCATCCCTCTCTTTTTATTATGTATCTTCAGTGCTGAGTACAGTTTGGTCATTAACTGTGATAAATCTGTGATGAAATGGACAGAACTTGCATCATGTGTTCGAAGGCTTTTGCAACGTGAAAGTAGTTGTGAGATGCTAAGAGGGATGTTATGCTACCTATCTCTGTGAAGTTCAAGTCTGAGATGGGCAGAAGCACCTTTCACTCACCATAATACTTCAGTGAGGCATAAAGACAGATTGGTCCCAAATATACTGACACTAGGACAGGAAGGGTCACCTTCATTTTTTATTTTTTTATTTGTTTTTTCCCCCTTCTTAGTGATTTGTGACACTTTGTTCAGGACTTTTCTGAATTTAAAATATTGATGATACTCAGATTAGTCTCAGATGACATGAAGTGAAGAGCTTCTGGTTTTGAGAAATTAAGAGAGGACCTTGCAAGTAAAAATGGATAGGTTTTTTGTGTTGAGCTCCTGCTAAAGGATGCAAATTCATTTGTGTGGGCAGACACAAGTAATATCTTTTAGCTATTGTGTAGAACTTCCAGTGAAATTTGACCATTTTTTGGAGGAAAGCTGTGTTATGTTTGTGGTTCAGTTATGCTTAGTGTGCATAATTGTATGAAGTAATTTTAAAAGATTTTGTGAGGCCTTTAAGCAGTTCAAAACTTTATTCCAAAATATTGTGACAAACATCGAAAATTTTATTCCAAAATATTCTGGGGAAATGTTCTGCCCTGAGATTAGGTACCATGTTATGGAGCTCAGGTGAGATGGCCAGATCTTACATGGAGCTCCATAACCTTTTGCACATTATCCCACTTGCTCTACGCAAAACTTACTGCTTCTCAGGTACCCTGGCTGTACCTGCATCTGTGGGCATGATTCTTGTGTGTTATTTTTAGGTAAATTACTTTGCTGTTTGCCAGGTGTATTCGTTCCTTCAGGGTGCAGTCTGTACATTTTATCTTGATCCACCTTCCCCTGCTGTTCGGTGGGGTGATACAGAGAGGAAGGGTAATGTTACGCCCTTTGCCACTGCTTTGATTCTTTAAAGACAGCTTTGAAAAATCAATGGGTGTAAGCGTGTGTAGGTAGAGACTGTTCAAGTATTTTATTTTTGAATGTGTGAGACACAAGTTGCATGTTACAGGTTTGTACTGTGCCAGGTTGCTTGGCCATGGTCGGTGGGGCTGAGTGAGGAACGTGTAGGGTGCTAGTGGGATCAGTTCAAGTCTGGGGTTCTGCTCCTCCATGCCAGCCAGCATTCTGCACCAAGTTCATCTTGACAGTCTGCTGGTGGCCTCACATTGATTCTCAACACCTGAACAGGGTGTGGTGCTCCAGGCTTCCAACTTACAGCTACAAGTCATGGCAAATGACAGCTGTCACCATTGTCTCTACAAATAAATGCCAGATCATAGAATCATAGTATCATTAGGATTGGAATAGACCTCTGAGATCATCAAGTCCAACCATTGACCTAATACCACCATGCCCGCTAAACCATGTCCTGAAGTGCCACATCTACATGTTTTTTGAACACCTCCAGGGTGTTCAAAAATCATTTCCAGGTGCCATTCATCTTCCTTCACTGCTTCCACACCTGCTAGTTAGCCCTCTGCTAGCATCTAGTGCCCCTCACGGTACGAGTCCCCAGACCCCAGAGGTATCATAGACTCGTAGAATGGTTTGGATTGGAAGGGACCTCAAAGATCATCTAGTTCCAACCCCCCTGCTGTGGCAGGGACACCTCCCACTAGACCAGGTTGCTCAAGGCTCCATCCAACCTGGTCTTGAACACTTCCAGGAATGGAGCATCCACAGCTTCCTTAGCTAACCTGTTCCAGTGTCTCACCACCCTCAGGGTGAAGAACTTCTTCCTTATATCTAGTCGAAACCTGCCCTCTCCCAGATTCCAACCTTCACCCCTTGTCTTGTCACTACAGGCCCTTGTAAAAAGTCCCTCCCCAGCCTTCTTGTAGGCCCCCTTCAGGTACTGGAAGGCCACTATAAGGTCTCCCTGGAGCCTTCTCTTTTCCAGGCTGAAAAAGCCCAACTCTCTCAGCCTGTCCTTGTAGGAAAGGTGTTCGAACCCTCTGAACATCTTGGTAGCCCTCCTCTGGGCTCGCTCCAACAGCTCCGTGTCTTTCTTGTGTTGGGGGCTCCAGAGCTGGACACAGTACTTCAGGTGAGGTCTCACGAGGGCAGAGTAGAGGGGCAGAATCCCCTCCCTTGACCTGCTGGCGACGCTTCTTTTGGTGCAGCCCAGGATACAGTTGGCTTTTTGGGCTGCAAGCGCACACTGTTGGCTCATGTTCATCCTATTATCCACCAGCATGCCTAAGTCCTTCTCCGCAGGGCTGCTCTCAATCCACTCATTGCCCAGCCTGTATTTATGCTTGGGATTGCCTCGACCCAGGTGCAGGACCTTACACTTGGCCTTGCTAAATTTCTTGAGGTTGGCCTGGGCCCACCTCTCAAGTCTGTCCAGGTCCCTCTGGATGGCCTCCCTTTCCTCCAGCGCGTCAACCTCACCACACAACTTGATGTCGTTGGCAAGCTTGCTGAGGGTGCACTCGATGCCACTGTCCATGTTGCTAACAAAGATGTTAGATAGCACCAGTCCCCCTTGTCACTGGTCTCCACTCAGACATCAAGCCATTGATCACAAATCTTTGAGTGCAGCCTTCCAGCCAATATGCTCAAACTCCTACAGGCACCTTCTGTGACATCCAGCCAGGGCTGCTACTGCCCATCCCTAGCCACAGCTGGTAGTGCTTGTGCAGAAGTGGGCTGGGTTGCTGTTGGGGACCTGCTGTTTGTAGCTATGTGCACTGTTCATACTAAAGGAGATGCGGGGCTTCTCAAAGCTGGCAGCGATGAAAACTTGGCTTAAAGTATTTCCTTTTGTCCAGAAAGAACCTGAGTGAAGGACTGAGTGCTGTTGCCTGCTGAAAGACTGGAAAAGAGAAGTGGATTGTTTGAGCAGTGCTGTCAAGCAACACTGGAAAGAAGAGGCTTGGTCTTTCATGATATTTCAGAGATTAAAAAAAAAAACAACACAAAAAACCAGAAAATAAAACTTCCCATGCCATCTTTCATACATCGGGAAGAAATTTAGAAGCTGATAGGGATAAGCAGGAAGCATGTGTATTTTACGTATTTTTCCTTGCTCAGAGATATCTTTTACAGTGACAACAGTAGTTTTAAATCTTCATTTTCTGGGAAAAAAGCATTACTTCCTTTATTTTTCACATAGAGCGTAGGCAGTCACAGTTGGGCATGTTAGTCTACACCAGTAGACCATGCAGTCAATTTTCTTTAACTCTGAGTCACTCCTAGCTAGTTTTACATATATATATATATATATATTTTTTTTTTTTTTTCCAACCTGAACAAGTATTTTGAATCCATGAATCATTTATCTCGATGGTTCTCTTTAGAACTGGAAGCAGGTGGAAATTCATCAAGCTGCTGAAAAAGGATCTGGGAAAAAATGTGTATCAGCTGCCATGATAGGTAGTCTGCTTGTAGACGTTGCCGGTGGCCTTGAGATCAAACAGCAGAGAAATAGCTTCACAGTAAGAGCCTAGGAAATTCTAACTAGGTAATGAGTAGTGGCTTTCTTTTGATTTATAGCATGGCTTTACAATCAATCTATAAAGCTTTGAAGAGAAAAAAATAAACCTCTAAGGGAAAGGGAAAGGCCATACAATTAGTTGTTAATGTCTGCTTACTTGTCTTCTCCAATTCCAAGAGTGTGCTGAAAATGGATGATAGTGTGCAAAAATCTCAACTATTGGTCAATTCCTTTGTAAATTCAGTCTGGGATATGATTCACATCATGCTGGTTCTTGGAGAATATTCAGTTTCATCTTAGTTATAGATTATGTGTAGACAGGTGTAGTTGGAGGAATTTGACAAGGGTTGCATGTGCGATGTAACTTTCAGCTCTTGTATATCAAATTCCTGCTCTGATCTTCTTTTCTTTCATGTCTAGTATGTGTCTTTCATTAAAGAATTGGATGGTGAAGTGGATGAGATAGCTTGCAGAAAACTTCAGAACCTCATGCACAGTATTTTTTTACTCAAGTAAATCACTACCGTTCAGAAAACTTAACTCAGGAATATTGTGCTGGAATTTGGATTTAGAAATGCAGTTTGTAATTGTCAAGACGCCATTTGGTTGAGACTGCTCAGTCATTAATTTGTTTGAAGTTGACACTTGAGTTGAAATACTAATAGCTGCCTCAGTGCATTGCTCATTTTTAAACCTAATCTGTTACAGAGTTTGGGTGTACTGCAACTGTGGATGTAGTTTGTCATTTTTATAGCTGGTGGGCAGTACTATTGTTTGGGGACCTGGGGCTTTACTGTTCACATGCACAGGCTTTTTTTGATATGTTAGTAAAACTTGGACATAATAAAGAGCTGATCTTTCTGCTTTTCAAGTTTTAATATGTGTATTATAGCAGTTGTTTCCACTACTCAGAACAATTTATTTACTATTCAAATCCAGAAAACTTGAGTTTTCATCATCTGAAAAATGCAAAGAATTGTTCAAAAGTACAAGTTTAACTCTTGTCATGTGCAGAGAGTGCTGTCAATGTCATTGTGCCTATATTAATGTGCACATAATGTTAGGGGGTTTTAGTGCATGTGGCAGACTCTTCTTTTGTGACTTTTAACAAAGATTTGTGGGAGATTTTTTTGAAAAGTGGCTAGTAACTTGTGTATGTGATCTTCATTTCCAAAATCAGTAATTTGTGAACTGAGGTAAGATTTTAATTCAAAGTAACAATCTATCTAGAGTTATTTCCTCTTCATGTTTCAGATTAATCAATTATGTTTTATTAGTAATAAAATAATTTTTATCACTTCACGTAGGAATATTAATTTCAATGTAAATGATGGTATAAGCATGAATGAAAATGTTTCCTACCCCAATACTGGAAAGCTACTACTTCATTAGGAAGCTCATTTTTTTTTTTGGTCTCTCAGCTGTTAATGTTTCCCCAGTCTGGCTCCTGCTTTACTCTATAGTGATTTAGGCTGGCAATAGTCAGCAGACAATTCTTTTTTGTTGGACTTTGTGGGGTTTTTTTCCTCCCAGTGCTTTCTTGCCTGCACCCATTCGTTATTTCAGTATCAGGAATATTTGAAACTTGGAGCATATAAACTGTGAAATATTTGGTGTGCTGTCTTTTACATAGTTAATAGATGTACTGGATCCCCAAAGTATAAATCAAATTATGTAGCCTATTATGCTTTACATAGGAGAAACAAAATATGAAATATTTTACAATGCAGAAAGTACATGTGAATCAAACTTTTGTTGTTCCTAAGGGATACAATTTTGACAATTTTATGAGGTTGCAATTTATTTGTAGGGTGAGTTGGCACACGGTTTTGATAAAAGTAATGTTCACACAGCATACTGCTAACAAGAATACTTTCTTAAAGCCACTGGTCTAGCTGATTTGTATTGTTATAACAAAGTATCTGTTAAACTCCCTAGAATTGTGCCTCTCTGAGATATAAACCCTGTATGGTAATGCTGGCCTGAGTGTGAGCAACATAAGCTTTCAGTCTGTGCCAAGGAACATTTCTAAGGAATAGTATAAAAAAGGAACCTGTTAAGAATTGGGAGGGGGAAAAAAAGCTTTATATTTTTCCAGTATAGACTTGATCTTACGCAAAAGACTCGGCAAAAAGTGCTGGCCTTGAAATTCTCATGCTACTTCTTGCTGTGAAAGAATGGTCTGATGTCACTGCCCAAAGAATAGGATTGTTGATAGGAATGACATTTCATTGAACAAATACTTCAAGCTGTTGTGTTGCAACAAAATCCCCTTAAAATATGTGTTAAATCATATTGCATGCTGGACTGAATGTATGTTGCTCGAAATTCAAAATACAGCTTTTTACACACATGCTATGTGCTTCTTTTTTTCTGAACGGATTGTATAGAAAAGTAACATGGAAATTCTGTACCAACCACAACAGTTTCCAACTGCTGACATGGAGTCTGAAGCAGAGAGCAGAGCTCTGATGAGGCCCTCATACACATGTATCAGTGAAAAATCAGGGCTGAACCTACAGCTTCTCTTCCTTTCCAGGCTTACAATAGTATTAGACATCAGTTCAAATTTCCAGCTTTAACATCTCTATTTTCATATCTTGTTTCCTTGAAATTGCTTAAAAACACTTGGCTGGCAGCCATTTCTGAAATGTCTAGAGACATGCTATTTCAGAAGAACCAGCCTAATATCTGGTATTTATTCTTTTTAATTTTATTTTTTACTCTTCTTTTCCGTTTTTCTGTTTAAATTGCACCAGAGGGCAAGTCTGCAAGCCTCCTTTTCCTCATTCCCTCCCTCTTCACTTGTATCTTTGCAATCTTTTTTAGTCTCTCTTCAGCCACATGCGATGTACTAAAGCAAGGAACATTGTCTCACAGTATCTGTCCCACTATTTGGGATATACAGGATATATGTTTCATGGAAATGTTGTGGACAGATTATAATAGGCAATAATGAACCTGAGAGTACATTCTAGAAAATAACAGGGAAAAGAGTTTGGTAAGCAAATGATTTATGAAGTAGAGAAGCTGGAAAAAAAATGAGATTAGAGTAGAAATTAAAAATTAAAAATACCTGAGCTCAGAATTTTGCTTGTTATCAGCCTGATCTTTTGTTTGTTCCCATTCAACATTTTGTCTTTCTAAAACTGTAAAGTAATGACAGTCTGTTATTTCAGGGAAAATTTAAGACCTCTTCAGAGCTGAAAAACTGGAATGGTCAAATTCCAAAAGAAGTTAAGTTATCAGGATTTTTTTCAAGATCTTGCTCTAGTCAGTATTGCGAAGTGCAGAAGGATTCAGGGGGGCTTTCTGCAGGTATACGGGCTGTTAAAACATTGTTAATGAGGTTTTATACCAGTTGAGTGGAAAGAGACCAAAAAGGATATTGTTATTTTTTAAATAGCCTCCAAAATGCATTTTCATCACAGGTGAAGTGATTAGAAATACTGATCATGGAAAGTCTGAAAGGTGTGATATAATGAAACAGGCTGTGTGGGTGAAAGAAGAATGAGGTTCAAGTACTCTAGCCAGGTTCTATCTATGTTTGAAATATTATTTGTGTGTATTTCAGTTTATAGGGGATGTATGCACACACACACCTACCTCTCTCTATAATATTTAAAATTGCTTTAAATAAACCCCAATGGAGCACAATGTCTTAGAGGCTTTAGCAGCTTTGGGAGTTGTCATTACAGGTGTGAAACGCATCTCTCTCAAAAGGCTGTTGGAGCAACAGTGTCCTGTGGGGTTATTAGCAGCTTCTGAAGAGTTTTGCAGTCCTACTCCTACAGTCACAGTTTCTGGGAGAGAAGACGTGAACTTTGCCAAATTTTTCTTGGCAAGACCATTATTCCCCATTTATCCCTCCTGATCTACATGCAAGAGGCTGGCAGAGGACTGTTAAACAAACTCTTTAAGGTCAGTATCTGCAGAGGTGAGAAGGAACACGCCAGTGAGTCTGGCCATTGCCATGATACTTCACTCCTACCCGAGGGTTTGTTACATGTAGTCTACAAATAATCTTTGTACGACATATACAGCCTGTGAACATTGGGTTGTTTCTTGCAGCACAGTGGTGAGGACCACTGAAGTGAGAAGAAACAAGCAGCACACCATGGATTTCAGTATAAGTAAATACAAGCAGGAATGATGTATTTCAGGAAAATGCCTCAGCAGCACACAAAGATTTAGTGGGGATATAGTGTGTAGTTCTGACCTCTTGTCAGAAATCTAGGCAATACAAAAAACAGTGTCTAGAATCACATTCAAGGGTCTTGATTTTCAGAGTGATTAGATAAAGCAAATGCTGCTCTAAATTGGATTACGAAGGATTACGAAGGAACTTTGTTTAAAGATCGAGCAGTCCAAAGGGATTAAGAAAGAGGAATGCTTATGCGGCTACTAAACCTAATAGCAAGTACAAGAAAATAGACATGGTCTTTAGCCAATGAAGAGTCTACACAGACAAATTTTCCAATAAGAGCAAGTTCATGTAGAAGTTCAATGTAGAGTAAACCAAGAAGTTGTAAAACTAAACCAAATTCCTTGTGTTAAAAGTTTTTAGGAAAGGAGAATGGGAGATGGGAAGCAAAAGGATAGCTTCTTACTTTTGAGAGTGTGAGAAGCCACTAGAATTTCTTCAGGTTGGAAAGATGTTACTTGTTTGCTTTTTTGTTTGTTTATTCCTCTTTTTTATTCAAAGAAGGTTCAAAAGAGGTCGTAGTTTGTAGACAGCAAACTCAGAAGCTGTATGGTCTATATAATTATTTTTATTCTGAATAAAAATATGTGCTTCATAGAATATTCTATACTTTATCTTTTTCCAACTAGGAGACTGTATCAGATTAATTTTCTGTGAAGTCTAGTGGTATTCCCTATTTGAAGATTTATTGCACATGAGAATCTTTAGTAAATTAATTACATATTGGCCTAAACGTATGATTTTCTCTGAGGCTAAAGATTGCTGTTGTCTGGGTGCGATCAAAGCATCACTAAGTGCCAGTGTGACAATGCATAGCATGTGAAGACTTTTCCCTCTATACATCCTGTGGTATGAAAATATTTGGGTTTTTAAATACTCTTTCTACAGGTAATTCATTAAAGGGTGTAGATGAACTTGCCTTGCACAACAGTTGTCATGAGAACAGAACAGAAAACTGGAATTATATAAGTACTCATCTAATAACAGAGTCAAGAAAGCTGCCAGCTGAGATGCCGCCAACTCAACCAGCTGGGACAAGGATCAGCGTATCCAGGGGCTAAGGCTTGGACCAGAAGTTAAAAATGTATTTCTGTACTGAACTCTGCCAGGAGATGCTAAACTCTTTCAACACCTTATGTTTTTCATTTCATTATTTCTCTTCTCTGTGGAGACAGAGTAGAAGCTCCGATTCTCTGTATGCCTATAACAGCAAATGGCCAACCTCTGCTGGATCTTTTGCTCCTCTGTGATAATGCTCAAATGTGCCCCAAAAGCCACCCATAAGGCCCACTTCCCTTTCAAATGCAACATACAGCTTCCGCAGTTATGCACATTTGGTATATTAAAGTCAAACTTCACTTTTCTCTTAAACTAATCAGATTTGCTGTTATTACAAGGCTTTTTTGTTGTTGTTAGTCATTAAGAGGTGAAATAAAAGCAGAATACAACCCAGGAAATTACTAATTAAAGGAGTGGTAGACTTGTTTTTTAAGGTTCTTAACATAGTTAGTGAATATAAGGAGAACAAAATTAAACTGCTGGTAAATGATGAAGTAGGAACATAAGTCTGGGTAGTCTCTAAATTGCAGTTCACCCTAGTGCGGTAGTTGCTGCAAGCAGCTGGAATAAATAGGGGAAACTTATTCTCCTGCAAAACACCCCCTTGGAGTATTTGTAAAGGAGTTTTGCAAGTCCATGTAGAAGTATTACTCAGAGAAAGATGAGAAAGTGTATTCTAAAAATAATAGTAGAAAGAAAATATACCACTTTTTTTTTTTGATCTGTGGGTGAGCTTTGTACATCTTTGTTTTACTTTGACTAGCTGTGATCAAGATGAAAATCTGAATGATTGTACACTTGGAAAAGATGAGGTGTAGCAATTTAAAGAGCTTTTATTGCATTGATTATTTTGTAGGAAACAATGGTTTGGAGAACCACAGTTTATTTCCATATCGTGTGCATTTTAACAAAGGTGTCTGTTTTCAGTTGCAATTACTAGAAATTCAAAAAGAGAAAGTAGAAATCTGTGTTCTTCCCACAGAGTCACTGCAATTGTTAAATGTTATCCTTAAGCCTCCTCTTTTCCATTTTTTCTAACGAAGACTGGTAGAAATAATTCACTTGCCTGAAGAAGCCTGGAGGAGCTGTGCTTTCCCAAAGGCAGGCTCTGGCTGTGTTGAGGGCTGGTGACCTCACCTGGTGCACAAGAAGCTGGAAGTGAAATGGATTCATCTGCTTTCATTATCCAAGCTAACAGGGAATTAAAAGTAAGGCTAGAGAGCAAAAAATACATTGGATTCCTTCAGCTTAGATTATCAAAGGAGCTGCTGCTAATGTAAGGGAAGACGCTGGTTTCAGTTTTGAAAAGTCCCACTTCCATAGTGCCTTTTCAGTAGAATCAAAGCTTTTAAAGGCTGGCTTTTTAAAGCCAGCTGTATCTTTTTGGGTAGAGAATGAATTGGTGGTTTAGCATTTTGGGAATGTGGGCTTCAATTTTCAGGAAATTTAGGTGCTTTCTGAAATGACCTTGTATCTTCTCAATTAGTCTTGATTTAAAAGCCTTACTAATAATCCAGGAGGAGCATGAAGAGATGCCTGTGTCAAAAAGGAATGGCAGATGTTTCTGTGATCTGCTTGCTGGCATCTTCCCTAGTACCACGTTAAAGAAAACGGTGAACAGCAGTGTAGGTTCACCACACAGGTCACTGATTTGGTGGAGTGAGCGTGGGGCATCTCAGAGGCCAGGCAGATCTTCAGGAAGAACCGCTCCTGCCTCTTGTCCTGAGCAGGATTCTGGCACTAGGAGAATGCTGCGTAAGGTGATCTCTCTTGACATTCATAGAGGTAATTAGCATAAAAGCATTAAATACTTGAGTAAAAGTAATTTTCCTATTGTTTATTCTATTACAAATGCTGCAGTGCTACACAATACAAACTTGGAGCTTCAAAGAGCAGTAAGGGGGACTTTGAACCTATTAATAATAAAGAAGAAATGGCAGCATTTCTGTGATAACTTGAGCTCTTCTCCAATAGCTGTTTTGGGTTAGATTAATTTGGGCTTGGGGTCCTTTCCAGTTTTATATTGCTGTATATTTTATGGGGGTTTGGTTTTTTTTTTGAGATGGATTGTGGCAAATGTGTCAGAAACAAAGTGAAACAATTCTGAAAGGAAAAGGAAAGTTAAATGCTATCATGATCACTGCCACGTAACATCTTAGTTGCAAAGGTTTGCTTTGATTCCTTTATTGGTATGAATAATACTGCTGTTCTGTCTTTGGCTCATGCAAACTGGGTATTTACCCATGATACTTTATCTATCATGAAGCTTGGGCATCTGCCCAATTAAAAATTATTTCTATGTGACTAGTCCATTTTAAGTACAGATGGCGTAAAACCAAAGCATGATTTGTTAGCACGGGAGAAGCAGAAAATGTTATTTAAAAGCCAGTGATATCTCTAGCAAAGCTGCTGTATTTTCTCCTTCCCTGTAGTCATTTTCTGATTAGTTCTATGTCAAACAATCTCCTTTACCTCACTTGTTCTTGTAGACCTTTGCTCAAGTACCTGTATTAAGTAATTTTAATTTATTATGATAAGCCGTATACAGTTTGCCATTTAGCAAAGTGCTTGTCACTTTGCTGTAAACCATCTCATGTGATGTGACCTAACCAATTCTGACAGCAGAGAGAGTTCAACCACAATGTAGAGTTGTAAAGTTATTTACAGTGCTTGAAGGTCTGTCTCTGTACAGTATCCACTTAATCCAGCCTAAATCTAGGGAGCTGTCTTCTGGTCCTGCCACTCTGTCTAATGGCTGTTAATAATAGCTGTTCTAGTCACCCTGTCTTCTGACTGAAAATCTATCTGGAGCTGTTGCATCTCATGAGGCAGATCAAAATTGACATTTTTTTATTGATGTAACTGGTTTCTGCTGAATACTTGGGGACAAATAAAAGTAACTGAACTCAAAAATGAAGGGGAGAAGTCATTCGTTTGGTAGATTACCAGCCAACTGACATCTGTAGTTAAATAAGTAGTCCTTTAAAAAATACAGTTTAAAATATACTTGAAAAGTGAAGAATTAAAATTATCTTTTTAGCTATCAATTGCTTCAATATATCACATTTATGTTCTTGAATATAAAAATAATTTCATTATTAACTTCGTTGAATGAATCCATGATATAGACAGATCTCATTTAACACTTTCATTTCTTCTCCAGTGGGTGTAGTATTAAAAGTGAAAAACTCTGCATATTTGTTTAATGAGAAAATGAATGGTCTTTGTGTGCTATTACTGTTTCCTAAGTATTTTAGTGCCGATATATGTATGCAATAGAGAAGATCTAGAAAGTGGTTTCAATTGTAGCAAATTGTCTGGTTCTGATTTGCACTTGGGGCAGGGAGAAAGGGAACAACCAGTCGGTGCAGACTGGGGTTATAGGAGATGTCGGGTTCAGTTCCTGATGAAGGAAGCTTATTTGGCTACTATGACTGTGATGATACGAGGTTCCAGTAATGGAGGACAGGTGTTTAATTAATTTGAGTTAATGTGATGTTATGAAGGACATATTATTCAAGAAACCTGGATTTAATTTTTTAAATTAGATTACATTTAGTTGATAAAGTTAACTCCGTGGCTGTAATATACTTAGCCTTCAGTAATGCATTTGACTTATTATCACACAACGTTCTGATTAGTTGTATACAATATTAATAAGGTACACATTAAATGGATTAAAATCTGGCTAACTGACAGAAGTAGTTGTGAGGAACAAGTCATCTTGTAGCTCTTGTTCTTTTTTCACAAATGGAGTTAAAAAGGCGTTTATATTAAATCTGATGGTATTTCATTTCTAAAAGTAATTTCTAGATCCCGATAAATCATATAGACCTGTGAGAGTTAGTAGGTCATCAAAATGATGCGAGCGTTGAGCAGTAAGATCTGGATCATTTGATCATCTGAGCTTATTAATTTTTTTTTTTTTAATCTAGACAAGAGAGAGGTCATAAGTTTAACAAGAAAGAATTTAGATGAAAGCTGGAGAATACTGGACTTCTGATCTGGAAATAATTTAGACATGAGAGTTTGCAAACAACCGAACATGTCCTCTGTGTAGTGAAACTCTCAGAAACAGCTAATGAGATTTTTATATATACATCAGAACAAAGGCTTAATTACCTCGGGCGGAATGAATCTAGTCCAAGGTAATGTTTTTTTAAATCTCTCTCTGTAGTACTTTTGTGTCTGATGTCTGTGTAGAAAGTCACAGCTAATGTCTTCTAATGTTAGCTCCATTTTGAAAGTGATGGCAAGGAAATTATTTCTTATTTTTGTTGAGAAATAAGAGTGCCTACACACTGAAATATCCAAGAATAGTCATTTTGGTAAATACAGGCAATCCTTTAAAGAGTGTACAGGTACTGTTGGAGGCTACTTGGGCACTTAAACAAAAAGCCCCCACATGTTTAGTAGCTGTGTGATAAAGCCAGACAAACTCGAATAGAAACAGAGGTACATAGGTGAGATGCAAACCATAAACATGGGAAATTATGAATTCTACCTGTTCACAAAATCAGCAGTTTTTACATGGAAAACCAGCTTATTTTGGCAAACACTTTTCTAAGTAAGGACTCTAGGCACAAGTTACGTGTAAAAATGCATGTCTGAGCAAATCAGTGGTCAGTGTTTCCTAAACTTTACCCTGAATTCAGATAATTCAGCAGCCTTCACTGCTCCCTGATGTGCCATGGGCTTCAACATCGTATCCTGTTTTTCTAACATCCTCTTGGTCTTGGTCCTCTGTCTGGCACTCAGGGCGTGAGCTAGATCTTTTTGCCTTGTGTTTGCGGAGACCTGTCAAATCTGATGGTAAGAGTGGCTGCTCATATAGTCTGGTTATGGGGTTCCAGCACTGATCTCATCTGATAGTTGCTATGTCAGTGAAGAATGGCAAATAAAGCCCATATTTCTGTTTTTATCTTCTAAGTTTACTGAATCCAGTGAAAAAGGTTTACCGCTCCTGTGTGTAGGCAGCTGCAGAGGGAGATGAAAAGTATAGTACAGTAGTCAAAAGATAATTGTCATCTGAATCAAGAAGTATTTAAAACACTTTTTATATTCCTGGCAGAGTTAGGGCCTATAGCTTGTAGGCATCCTGGACTGTCTGTTGGAGCCGCTCACATCCCTGTTGCAGAGATTTGCAAGACAAGAAATAAGTGTTGAGAATTTTATACATTGACCCACTGCTGCTTGGATGTGACATTAAACCCTAGGGTATGCTTTAAGGCACTGTGACTATGTAGATCTTTTTCCAGTTTCTCTGGGGATGTTATTGCTTGTTCGTCTACATCAGCAGGGATTACCACAGACCTTGTGGGGTTAGTCAGGGAGCTGTTGTGCTGCAAGTACTGCCTCTGCACGTTGTGCTGCAAGTATTGCCTCTGCATGTTGCCCTGTTTTCTTGCATGCCTTCACCTTCCTTTAGGGAGAAGGAGCCGTGGTCAGTGGGTGACAAGTCTTCTGTACAGAGAGAACAGATGATGCCATTTTGGTGCAAAAGCATGACTGTGCCTCCCGGCAGATGTGGCTTTGCTATAGAGTTTCACATCTTGACATGAGCTGTTTCGAGCCCTTAAGTGTACGTGCAGCATCAGGACTGAACTTTCTCTTTTTTTTTGCCAGATCCAAAAATTCTACTGTTGGCCAACTACTGGAGTTCTTGCTTTATTTGCTGCTAGTGAAGGCTCTGTGATGCCAGGAGTGAAGTAACTGAAACATCCTCAGAGTTTTAGGAATGCAGTGAAATGTTACACTCATTTATAGTTGGTTGATGTCATCTTTCTAATCCTTATGGTTTTAATTCTTTCTAATAAAAGCAGTAGATCTGCTGAAACTGCTGAGCA
The DNA here is from genome assembly GCF_034619465.1 of Leptosomus discolor. NCBI lineage: Eukaryota > Metazoa > Chordata > Aves > Leptosomiformes > Leptosomidae > Leptosomus > Leptosomus discolor. Next base: position 50,486,847 of record NC_141398.1, on the reverse strand, counting down.
CTGAACTGGGCAATTTTCTGTGTGTCGCTTATGAGCAGGCAAGTGGATTTGTCAAGCGTTGCGTGACAGCTTGAATTGTTGAAAGTTCTGTTGAGGGTGTACTTTCCCTTCGCTTTCACCTGAATGGTGATTTGTACTCTGCAGTGTGGACTAAGGAAACCACAATCAGCGTTATGGATTTCTTCTTGAAACTACAAGAGCTTGAGAACTGTTGGAATCATCTCTGCTGAGCACATTTCATTTTGTTCCCCATGGCTTGCAGTGGTATTTGTTTTGAAAGTTGCGTATTGTCTTCTTCGGACTTCAAATTAGTTAATATGTTTTAAAAGCTTTGTTCTCATGAGTTCAGCTTCACAAAATTCTTCCTGCGTGAGCAGAAAAACATGCATGTTGGAGTTTCCAGGACAGCCTGCAGGGGAGGTAGCCTCTTCCATCTCCTGAAAATGCTTTCTGGTTCTGTTGTATTAGATTGACTTGAATTTAGCTTTCTGGTCTGTTGGGACAGGAGATTGTTGGATACTGAGCAGATTAATCTGGACACTTTCAGCTGTATAATGTTAAAGTGTTGATACATGCTTTCTTTACTCAGAGTCTTTTTCGAAGACTTATAAGTCCTCTCTAGATTTTTATAACAGATAGTTCATAGCCCCAAGAGTAGATCCTTGGAGTCATCTATCTCAGGCTTGGCCCTCAAAAGAGTAATTCCACTGAATTGAAGAGGCAAGTGTTTGAAATTCAGGAGACTATAAAATTGATTCTTCCATAAAGAAGTAATTTGTGGTAAATGGTGTAGTCCTCTGGGCAGCTATTCTTTCATTTTATATGACCAGGACCCTTGAAACATGGTCAGAAAGATTAGAGAAGGACATCTCTGATCTGTCATTTATCTGTACAAGCCAGGAAAACTTTTCTTTTCTTTTGACAATACAGTATCTGGGAGCAGACCCAGCCAAACACACCATCTTACTCTAGGCTTCTGGGGGCAGGACAAATGCAATTTTAAGAAAAGTTTGGGTAGTGTTCTGGAGTTAACTAGGTGATTCTGAAATACTTAACGAGGTTTTCAATATTTAGTTGCATGTTCTCTGCTAGAGAAGCAGCAATGCACTGTGTTACTCCAGAAAGCGTACAGGAGATTCAGGCGGGGTTGCAGGGTAGTAAAGGAACTGCCTTCTGGGAAGTAAAGTTGTCTGGTGTGAGCTCCTCCAAAAAAATATCCCCCTCTGAGAAAATGTTAGTCACCTGTCCCTTCTTGCATTACTCTGGTGTACTAGGCTCATTCAGTGTGAAAGCAAGTAGGCAGCTGGCATTTGTGTGCTGTATCCTTGCTTCGGTAGAAAGTCTGTGTAGACAGAGAAAGAAGTCATGGCACTTGCTGGCCAAAGTGCCATCAACAAAAGCAACAGCAGTTAGCATTTAAATACATCAGGAAATTAAATTGAAAGTAAGAACAAGCTGTTGTTTTCATCCATATGTATCTGATTAGCTTCTATCATAATGTTATTACTGCTTTTGGTCTTGTTGCTGTCCTTCCCCAGTGCTTCTAACAGCTAAAATATTTCTTCTTGAATATTTTTTCTTATTTAATATTACTGTACATGCAGTCCATGAACATATTTGTCCTTGACCTCATACTGGGAGGCACCATAAGAGACAGTAAAAACAGTAACCTGGTTGGGAGGACAGGTGATGTGAGGAGGTGTAGTATCATTTGTCTGCTTGCCACTTGTGTTGGCACTACAAGATTCCTGACGTGGTGGAACAGCAACTGGATGCCATACATAATAAAGTTAAGAGTTGGGGTTTTTGTTCTTCTCAAGGTAGATCTACTGTAATCTTTTAAAAAGTATGGATGTTCTCAATAAGGCACATTGCCACATGAACATTTATTCTTGACATCTACTAAGTATGAATGCTTAAATATTCAAAATTACTTTTCCAGATATGGGCTCTCGCGAGGAGATACGGTTCATATACTTTTCACAGTAAGCTGTTGTTCTTGTTATTTAATCAGGATATAAATGGGCAGTGTGCTTTATAAGGTAGTAAAGTATATTCCCTGCCCCCAGGAGTTTGCTCTATAAGCAGGAATAGTCAAAAAAGGGAAATGAGAAGAGAGGATTTCTATAAATCAAACTATGCAGAAGCTTAAGTCTTGTGCAGATATTTCAGTATCCGTATGTTCAGTGACTTCATCATAGGCTTCTGTGGTGTGGAAGCATCTTACTATCAGTGTTTGTTAAAAGCTAAATATTTTTTAGACAAAACTTGAAATAAACTGAAGTATCAGCAGTTTCATTGATCTATCCAAACAGTAGAAATCAGCTTATGAAAATTAAATTTAACATATCTGAGTCAGTAGGAATAATAGAATACACCTTTTTTGAATATTTGTTAAGTACAGTTTAATGGATAAATTAAGCAGGCTTCTGGCATAAGCTTATTAGTTTCCTCGTGCCAGATTCAGATCACTGAAAGCAGCGAAACCCTGAGACTGAATTTTCTGTGTTACACAACTACTTGGAACATGTAGAGTTTAGAAACATGTTAATAACTGTAATTTATCGAATTTTAGGTTGTCTCAGCAAAAAATACCTATTGTAAAAACATGCAATTTTAAAAGTTGGATTGCTACAGAATATTGAGTGTTCCTGAGCAGCTATCTGTACTCTGAGATTCAGAAAGAAATAATTTGTTCCATATTTGCATTAAAACCTGACTTAGCCATAGTAAAGAACAGTTAAACTTCCATCACTTTCGTATTTCTAAGTCTCAGCCTCCCATTAATGCAGATAATGGGGAGTTGGCTGCAGTCATCACATTATGTTTGTCTACCACCTTCCCCTCCCAGATGGAGGCAAAGGGCTACCCTAAATAAATGAAAATTGATGGCTTCTGCAATAACTAAAGCATCTCTTGACTTGTGTTGTTTCCTAAAATTCTAAAGAAAAGAAATAGGAAAATTGGTACAGTTGTCATCCTATATTTTTTCCTTAACTAGCAGGTGTTTTGAATTGAAGAAACTCAGACGTGCATGTGTAATAGTAAGGATAAAACATTTCTCTTTATTATGGTCAGTTACTGCTAATCTCCTTTTAGAGTTTTAACAGGGATTTATAGGGATTCATTTGTGGTTTAAGTTTGGAGATAATTAAGTACCTTTCTGCTGCAAAGAAGAAATGGAGAGAGAATTGGCTCAAAGCTAAAACAAGATTCCTGTACTAGCGCATATATTAGACTTCCTTTTATTTGGTTGTCACCCCAATAGGAATGATTAGTGGGTTGTAAAGAAAGAAAATGTATTGCATTACATCTATTAAAGCATGTTTTATATGTAACATTAATTAAAATATAATTGAAATCATGAGTTCTTCTAATTATTGGCTTTACATAATGCATAGTTAAAGAGTGAGCATCTATAAATGTGTCCTTTTTACACATCCAGAAATGGTTTGCTGGCAGCATTTTAATTAAAGATGGATTAGTTAAAATGCAGTTTAATCATTCTGTCATCAAAGGATTTAGACCTCATTAATTAGCTGTTGATAAATAGGTTTAAACTACAAAAAATTTAATTTAAAATATGCCAGTTGAGATCTAGAATTATTAGAGCTGGAAATGGAACAGTGAGTCTAAGAAAAATTCATGCCATCTCTTTCCGTAATGTTGGATTAAGTATAAAATTTATACCAGTGCAGAACTTAGTTATGCCTTGTTACTAATGTATGTGACTCCAAGTGGACTTCAGAATTGGTGAAGAAATAAAATGGAGACCCTTCTTAATGATCGTTGCTTTGTAGTGCAGCAGTGGGATCTGTTTTCCGTTTATGTATTTGGTGAAGATTGAAAACTCATTTAAAAATCCTTCTGCTGTAGAAAATAGATAAAAATAAATCCTGGATTCAAGGTTTTATAGCTTCCAGGTTGCTGTGCAGGAGCGGTGCACAAGGAGATGCCAGTGCTGTGTTAGCTACCTAAATACAGCAGATGAGGAGTTCCAGACTGACAGGCAGGCAGGAGCATGAAGCAACACACAGAAGGTGATGTTACCACAGTGTAGATGGTGGTCAGGTTCCCACCTTAAAATGCATGCTCTACGGCTGTGTTCTCCCTGATGCCGGTGTTGAACCACCCAGCTGGAGGGCAGCTGAAGACTGACTGTTTTACTTGCTGTTGCAGTAGACTCCAGAATTGCACACAGGGTCTGTTACCTCTGTCAGCTGCAGGGATGCTTATTCAAATCAATTCCATTTTATTACTTGCAATGGTCCAGTCATAGCTGGAGTCTCAGGGATGGCAATCTCTTGTACTATTTATGCTTTTTCTGGTAATTACTTAATGATGGTTGACTCGCTGGAGCTCTGATGCAATCCTTTGGGTGAACATTATTTGTAGTCTTTGTAACAGCCCCTTGGCAGACTTGGCAGCTCTGGAAGAGGCATGTTCCTCTGCTGACAGAGCACACACTGACTGCCGGTTGAGCTTCTGCATATGAAAAAAACCTAGAGTGAGGTAGACCTTGACTTGCAAGCTTGTCAGAATTAACATTAAAATCTTTGCAGGTTTGTACTATGAATATCTTAATCAGCTTAATTGCTATGAAACAGTAACTGTAAGGATTTCAGTAGTTCAGTAGTCATAATATTTGAATCCATAACTCATTAGGGTTTTATGCAGATAAATCAAAAACAATTCTGATAATTGATAGGTGAAATTTCCAAGTAGAATTAGAAGAGTTTCAGGAAAATAATAATTTGACGACCATACTTGAAGCCTTAAAAGGCTTCTTGAGTGTTAATTTAAAGACTATTGAAAAGGTGTATTTACAGAGCATTCTGGCAACTGTCCTGTCTCACGGGTACCAGTTGAGTTGTCTTGCCCAGGTTCTGGAAAAGCAGCATCTGAGTATGAGGTTATAGACTTACATAATCATTGTTTGTATTTGAATGTTGGTAATTAAATGGGTTAGCAGAACTTCTGTGAAAATGCATAATTTTATGAATTTTCAGAGTGAGGTACAGAAAAGTTTCACCAGCGTAGAATTAGATGAAAGTCAAATCAAGTGAGAGTGAGTATATGCACTTCTTTAAAACCACATCTGTTAAAACTCTTGCCCTTTCCTCATACTGGGGAAAAAAAAAAAAACAAACCAGCTTTTAAACTCAAACAGAGCTGTTAGAAGAAACATATCAATCTTCTGGGAGAAAGAAGGGGAGATAAATCCACAGGCATTCTTAAACTACTGTAGTATTGTAGAGTCATGTTGTTTCTTTGTTCTGTGTACCAAAAATTATTCAAAAATAAATGATGTGGAAAAAGTTGCTTCCTGTGGAATAGTTAACTGTGGTAATAAAAGGACAGCCATGAAATGAAAAAAACAAAAAGAAAATGTGCGTGTGTGAGGAAAATGCAATTCCAGATTCTCTAAATTCATCAGCCCGTGTGGTTTAGATGAAATATCAGCTAATGTCATATAATCTCTTCAGTTATTCTTTACGTAAGACAGGTAATTTATAATTCCCCATTATGCAATTAAAATGCTAATTACCCCTCACCTAAACTCTTTGTTCTTGAACTGATACTATCAATTACCTTCAATCATTGCAAATCATATATGACATATGTGATGGTGCCGAGTTTTGTATTATTTGTGGTCTTTCTATGTAATGTGTCTCTGGTTTCCAAGTAGCATTAATGGCTGGTGAAATGGTTTTGCATTGGTGGGCTTTATTTCCTGAAGGAAAGGCATTCCTTCTGATCTGCATTTTGGGGTAATCTTACTCTCTGTTCTTGCCCTGAACTCTGGCTTGTCATCCGTTTTAGTAAAGGGAAGTAGCACATTTAGAAATACCAACATGAATTTTTGATTAGAAAGGTGAGACTACTCACTTCTGTGCTGCTTTTACACAGCTTTTTATTATTTCATAATAGGTGTTCTGCACTGTAGCTACATTAATTTGCTGCCAGTTTCATGTGTCATTCCTTCTTGCTAAAGTTACAGTTCCTCTATCCCTGCTGAACTCAAGTAACATTTTTCTCTTCTAAGGACCTATTGTTATCTAGAGCCTGCTGCATATAAATAAAAATAACTTAAAGAGAACACATAAAAAAATGAGAACAGAATCTAGATGTTGGATTTCAGAAGGATCAACTTTTTTTTTTTTTTTTAAATAACACATTATTTCTGCTTGTGCATGATAGAAATTAGGACGATTTTAAATAGAGATGCTTCAAAATATAGCTACTTTCAGTATTTCTGGTCAATAGTAAGCTTCAGCAGCTCTACTCCATGAACATGCAAAATAACCCAACCAACGGTTTGAATCTTTAAAATTTTCATTAGAAGTAGCCTGAACAGTTAGGTTTAAGAAGTCAATGCATAGAGTGGTTTTGTTTCCTGTTGTTCATGGAGCAGTAAGTTCTGTTGTGAACAATTTCCAGTCATGTAGACCATTTAAATAACCACATTGCTCTCGTAAATCTTTAATGATATTGTCTCCAAAGTGTAGAAGAAGCCTTTGCTCATCTGTTCGTGGTACTACTTTTCTAGTTCTGTTGCAAGTTTGTAATCCACTGTTTGTTCATCAGTAGTAAACTGGTGTCCTGGTTTGGGCTAAATCAGAACTAATTCTGTTTTAGTGCTTTAACTTTTCAGTTAAGTCTCCTCTACCAGCACTTTCTGAAACAGCAGCATGTTTTTCCAGACAGTGACTGCTCCTAGCAGTGATAAGGCCTGGTGTTTATAGTTCGTACCAAGGAATGGTATGCAGAGAGGCCCTTGCTTATACTTGTTCTTATGGCGACCAAGGTCACTGCTAAATCTTGTACTCCGTGTTGGGGTGCCAGGAGTGAAAAGGGTCGCACCTACAGGGAGGAGCGAACTGGACAGGTGACCCAAACCTGACCAACAGAGTATTCCATCCCATAGACGTCATATTCAGTATAAAGCTGAGAGATCACGAGGGTCTCGCCCCTTCTCTCCCCTTCGCTCTTCTTCGATGGCCGACATCTGAGGAGGACTGATCCGTGCATCCCTGAATCCAGTGCCTGAGTCCAGCTCCTGCATCCCGTCCCTGTCTGCTGCCGAGTCCAGCCTGGGACTGCCCCAGTGCCAGCCCTGCGGTGTGGTGGTGACGTATTGTCATCAGGGTGGGGGGGAGTTGGGTTCGGTATTGGTTTTGTATATATTTGTACATACTGTATATATTTCATTTTTTCCTTATTCTTATTATTATCTTTTCTTTTATTGTTATTGTTCCATTAAAGCTGTTTTAGTTTTCTTTTCCAAACCGTAAAGTCTCTCTCCCTTGTTCTCTCTCCTTTTCCCTTTTGGGAGGGGAGAGGGGTTAGTAGAGAGCGTCTGTCATTCGTTAGTGGCCGGCCCAGCCTCAAACCGTGACAACTGGATTATTTCACCTACTCTTTTCCACTCCTCCTCTTTATCCTTTCGCAATGAAGTACTGACTTTTTATGCATTAACCAGCCTCCGACGTGTTTTTTAGTACTGCAGTGTTGTGTTGTGAACTAAATGAAAATACGATTAGATAAACCAAGCCTTAAAGCATCTAGTTGCCCATGGAAAATAAATGACATTACCAAAATAAATTGGTTAACAAAGAAAAATGGTCTGTATTTAAGAACCTCACAGTGTCTAGTGTGGGATTAAAGTAAGCGTGGCTCACCTCGCTCGTGTGTCCACTGATGGGCTGTTACTGACGTCTCTTCTTTCCTCTGTGGGCAGTTCTTGCAGCCTAGTTTGGTGCTAATTATAAATACTTTAGATGTCATGGACAAATTGTATTTACTGTGGCTTAACAATTTTCTGTTATTTGGGCTTTGTAGCTTTTTCATGTGAAGATATTTGTGTGTCTAAATGATCAAAATGATGGCTTTCAGTCCTGGTATAAATAGAGAGATCGGCCATGGAAAATTTGGCCTTTTGTGAATTCTTTAAAGAAGCCTTGGGTTTTAGCCTGTCTCATGGCTATGCTTGATATTTACACAGTTCAAAAGCATAAGGGCATGTTCTAGTAATTTGAAAGTAATTCGGTGCGCAGGTAACTAAGATATTCACCTACATCTTCCAACTGTACTTATAAAAAAAAAAAAGGAAGCTACAGAAAATCCTACAACTTCTGTACAGAACTCCCTTAAGCTGCTGTGGTTTCCAATTTATAGTTCAAAACCACCTGCTTGCATTTCAAGGCAAGTCTCAAGGGCTGTGTTCAAAGAATACTATTTTTGAAGTGTTTGTAAAGGTTTCTTTTTATTAGGAGGCAACTTTCTCAAAGGTTCACTGAAGAAATTATTACGGATCTGAAATATCCTCAGATCAGTGAGTCATCTAGTGTGAAAAATTTTATATATAAATATTGTATTTTCACTATAAGCACCTTAATGAGATATTAACACATTAGTGACCTTGACTCTTCTGTACATTGTATGCTTCACAAGACCAGTTGAATTTCTGACAGCACATCTCTGATATACAGTCTGAAAATCTAATACCTGAACTACCAGTGTCCAGCAGATGTTCTTGATGTGGCTCCAGTATCTGAGAATAATGAACAGGATTATTCAGTGGTTTTGATCCTCCTTCATCAGAAACCTTGAGATGAGTAATTGTTTCTCCGTCCCAAAGTGACATGCATGTCTTGTTCTGCAGCAGTTTGCTGTAATTAAGGATGTGGGACTCGTGTAGAGGGACTAGCAGAAGATGCCATCAAGGAAGGTATTGGGCAATGTTATAGAAACTTGGCTTAAGTTTTTAATACTTTTTTATCAGATATTCTTGCCACTTTCTGTTCCCTTCCTATCTTTCTTTTCTCCATACTTACTGCATTTTCTGTAATTACCTGTTTTTACCTGTTTGGTAAGATAAAGGCCAAAATACTCAATTGGATTTTTATTTAGAAATTGAACCTCTTTGGTCTGGAAGTGTCTTGGTTTTGGGAGTGAATAGCTGAGAAATACAAATGTGGTTTTCTTATAAACGTTTGTTATAACTCAAGAGCTAAGGACAATAATTCACATTAGAGATTACTTGTTTACTTCTTTTGGGAAATAAAAATCCCATTCTGCTGACTGTGTATGGCTATGTCGTATTCTAGTGATGAGGAAGATCTGGAAATAATTAAAAAGTGTGAGCAAAGTCATTACAGATAGTTTCTATCCCTCCTGCTTTAAGTGCCTTTATTCTGTAAATCCACATAAGTTAGGAAAACTGTTAACATTAAAGTACTTTATTTGATTCAATTTACATTCATAGCACAGATCTGATTGTAATTGCCAGTGCACGTTAGATAGCAGTAGAAACTGGACCAAAGATGAACATAAGACACAAGCATTGTTGTCAGTGGTTCTTATAATTTGTCAGAAAGACTATCCGTAGCAGGTTTTACTTCAATGGGTTTTCAGGCTGTTTTGAAGTTGAGGCTTTATAAGCATTCTGGAGATTTGTTTGGATGTGTACAATATTCCACAAGATCTCAAAAACAGCAAGTATATACTTTTTCTGTTATTTCTAATGATGGAGAACCCGTTATTTCTAACGATGGAGAACCCATTATTTCTGAAAGCAGAGTTTTCTTCTCTCTCAAGTCAGTATAGTCAATAAGGTAGTCAAGACTCAGCAGAACATTTGGGATAACACTGTCTTGTGCCTCAGCAAATTTGCAAGCACGGGGGCAGGCGCGGTCATGTCAGATTTACTTGAGTTGATGGTGGCTAATTTTTTTAAGCTAATGGAAAAAAGAGTGAGGTTTGTAAAACTACCTTCAATCTCCACATGTTGTCAGTCGTTTAAAGAAGCTGATGTTTTTGGCAAAAAGAAAAAACACCAAACCCAGGATGTACTTCTACATTTATTTTTCTTAAAAAAAAAAAAAAATCGTTTCAAAAGCAACGCGAAATACATGCCAGCTCAAACAAAGTTGCATGCATTTAAAAGGTAACATCTGACTTGTAAATATACCAATGGCTGACCTGTATACACCACCAAGGTAGTACATGCATGATAAGTAATAAATATACCCGCCAGGGAAATGCTGCATAAAACATGACAGAGGGCTTTGAAACCCATGAAAGAAGGAGAAGACAAAAAAGGTGCTTAAATTCTGTATCAGTGTTGGTTGCATTAAAAGCTCACGGGAAAGCATCCAGCACCAACATAAAACTGCCTAAACACACACATCCTCCAATCAAAAAGACCAGGCAACGTTCAAGATGCAGTATTTGCAGTATTTGTGGACTGCCAGATTAAATGATATTCCATCCAACTATTTCAGACTTTATACTTTTGTATCGCACTTTTGGGTAAAGGTTCTTGCAGTGTGTAGACAGTGAAATCCTGATGTGAAGAAGTCAAGTAGAAGAAGATGCATTAACTTCAGTGGAACCGGGATTTTAGCTACAAAGTACTGGCAGCTTCTATAATTCTACATATACATCCTTCAGCTTTGAAAAGCCAGCATTTGCCATTGAAGGGATATGCAATCCTTCACTTGTCTAAGACATGTTGTACAAGGATGTTGGCTGTCTCTAATAGAAATGTTTTTTCTTCCAACTGAATCAACATGTTTCTAATGAGTCATAGCCCAAAAAAGTAAATTTAAAGAAGTGATGTGAGTAGTTTTACTAGCAGAAAACTCATTACTTGGCAAAGCTGTACTATCTTCAGCTTAGTCACATAAACAACCACTTCTTAGTTACTCTTAAAAGAAAGTCCATAATGTTTGCTGAAACAGCCAGGTTCCTTTTTTAGAGAAAACGGAAACAAAGTTCAGGCAACAGCTGGATTATACGAAGCATGTCTTAATTTATTTACCACTTTTTACTGCTAATCGGGGAATACTGCAAAAGGTGAATACTATTACTCAGCAGCACAGTTTCATATAAAAGGCAACCATGAATATGTGATCAGCTGTCATATGGAAAAATAAACCCTGCTATCCCTTCATCACTGATGATGGAAAGATGTTTACAACCTTCATTATTTCATTTTTAAAGCTCTTTAGAAGGTTACTGAAAGTTGCTGTCTAGAGGAGATGGTTTATTCAATCATTTAAGGTGAAGGGTCTGTAAAATACACTAAGAATTGCTTCGTAGAATGTAACTATACATCTATAACAGTATAATATGTTATTGTGCAAAATGTTTGTGCATAGTGTCATGTCTTACAGAATAAACCTTGCGGGCAAGCGTACTAGGGAAAAGCAGATCTGTAACTTTGTTTCCATGTGAAATGTCCATTCAGTGAAAAAAAAAAGTCTGCATCAGAGCAAATGATGGTTGAGGTGGTAAATTTTATTAGCTCAAGTTAGCGATATCTCTGCTGTGCTCCCACCGTGTCAGAATTTCTCCTTAGCTTCTCTGTCATTTGACCTACTCTTTGTCATTACTGGTTTCTGGGGCAATACAAAATTAGTATTTCTACCTTGTAAAACCACAGCGTTTTGAGCAGAAAAGAGATCTTGTAAACTGGGTCTCCCTACTAAGTCTCTAAATGTAGGCTTTTCTTTTTCCTTGTGTGATTAATTTGTATGTTTTGTTTTGTTTCTCTTTAAATACTGTTGTTTTGTGTAATTTTAAAATCTGGTTTGGATTTACAAGCATGTGGTGTCTTTAATATCCTTCAAAGAAGTTGAATTGTGTTCTGTGGATTGCTGCTTCAGAAGGACAAAATCACAACATCTCTATTCTTTGAATAGTGCCATTGTCACTCTGTTGAATTAAATTATTTCAACAGTATTAGAACAAGTGAATTTTTGAAATTTATTCAGTATTAAAGGGAATTGGATTGTAATTAGAGCATATTTCAAAAAGAATAAAAGGATCCATGATATGCGCTTAGCTCTTAAAGCACCTAATCCTATATTAATTGTGCTTTGGGCACATCTGCCCTCATGTGAAAGGGACTTTGACAGTGAAGATGAAAATGTTTTAATGCTTTTAAGGCCAAACAGCTCCTCCAGCGGGACGGCAATGCAAGAGGAATGCTGGAGGGCACAGGGCCGCTCTCCCTTCCCTTGCTTTCCCTGTCCCTCACACACACAAAAGCAAACAATGTTGTGTTGTAATGTTGTTTATAGGGTGTTGAGGAGAGCCTAATGTTATCACATTACCTTTTGGCTGTTGGGATTGAGTCTGTGTTAGTTTTTTTTCCGTGTTTGGGCAGGGGGAGATCGTAGCGGTACCACAATCTGAAATTGAATAATCTTAGTTTTCTCTGTGTCTGTTGTGCTACAGACAAAAACGTGGGACCATCCATTCCGGCATAGACTGTGATGCTAGCAGAAAGTGTCTGGCTTGACTTAATGGGAGAGCTTTGCTGGCTTCTCTGGAGAGGAGGGTGTACAGCATGGTCAATGCAATTCAGGCTTCACACATACATAGGGATATTTAGTTCAGCTCTCAGCAGAGGGTGTCGTTGAGGTGGTAAAAGTTAGAAAGCTTCTGCTGAAATTATTTTGAAGAAGAGCTTTGCCTTGTCTGGCGAGCTCATTCCCTGTGAGGGGTTGGTTGGACTTCACTTTTGCTGAATCTACATGCCATAGACTGAAGGCGGCAGGGTTGAACATGAGGATCATGGATGTGATTGTGTACCTGAAATGCAGTAAGAAGTGGTTTTCTCCACCTCACTTCGGAGAGTTTGGCCAGCTTCAGCATTTAACTGTTGCCATCCCATTCGTTCTATGGTCAGATGAACTACCCTTTGCCAACAATTATTTGCCTTTATATGTGGAGTTGTTAAGGAAACCAACTTGCCATTTAAAATTACGGAGCTGCACTCCAGCCCCTTTTCTGTGCTGCAGAGTGGCTTAACGAGCTTTGTGGAAATCATGTGATGCTCTGCAAGACTGCTGAGCTGTGGATGGGGGTGAATTTGAGTGCTCAGCTGTGCAGAAATGAGCAGAGCGCCTCATTGGGCAGCCGGGGATTTGCACCAACACAGCTGTACTTGAGCAAAACTTGTTTTTCTGTGTATTGGGGTGGTTTTGAATATATTATTAATTACTAGCTTCCTTTCTTTGCAGCCTGTTCCAGCACTACTGCTATGCTCGAGGTGGCATGCGTCACACTTCCTACACTTGCATTTGTGGCAGGTAAGTCATAGAATCATTAGGTTGAAATAGACCTCTAAGATCATCAAGTCCAACCATGGACCTAATACTACCATGCCCACTAAACCATGTCTACGAGTGCTACATCAACATGGTTTTTGAACACCTCCAGGATTGGTGACTCCACCACGTCCCTGGGCAGCCTATTCCAATTTTCAACTACTCTTTCAGTAAAGAAATTTTTCCTGTTGTCCAATCTAAACCTCCCCTGGTGCAACTGTTGCAGTCTTTACAGTCAGTTTCCCTCTGGATATCTGAAAAATTGTTCCTTTAGGCACATGATGTGTTTGCAAGTGCCACCAGAGTTGAGTTTTGAACTGCATTCTCTGGAAAAGCCAAAAAAAAGGTGGCTAGCTCTGTGTCTTAAAGAAATAACTCTGTTACAGATTCTGTTACGCTTTAGAGATTCCTCAATGACTGCTCCTACTGCCAAGATCACATTTATTCTCACATTTGTGCTGCAATTGGCTTTTTTATTAAATAGCATTATGGAGAAAGGCTTTAGAACTATTCTCTGTTGCTCAAAAATACTGTCTTTGAAATACACATTAAGTATTTCATATCATTCTCAAAATTCTTTGCCTCAAAGGTTAGGATGCGATTAAACTGATCTTTTGGAATTTGGAAATTTTTTTGCTCCTTCTTTTTCTTCCTGAATAGCTAGTGTTGAAGGTGGTGTGTTCAGGAACGTCTTATAGAAGTTCTCTCTGCAGTTGTAGAAATGCACATTTTTAATTTGCAGAATTTCAAGAGAATAGTGTAGGATAGATGTTGAAGGACAGCTGTGTGCTTTGTGCAGAAGTTAGTCTTATTTGGTCAGTGGAATTAATCTAATCAGAGATATATGACTGTTAGATGAGGCATATATGTTGGTATATATGTTCCACTTGTAGATCTGCTGCTGCTCACAAACATTTGTCCTACACTAAAGTCACATACACTTAAAAAGTAATTTTTACATTAATGACAATAATGTTATATTGCTTTGGAGGTAATAAGGATAATTAGTGTCTTCGCTTCTTTCTACTGTTTACTGAATTACTTATTTGTAAATGCAGTTTTCCAGTTTTTATGCAAAATTGCAGCAGGAGCATGAGCAGTTTTATGGCAAACTGTGCACCTAAATTGTCTGAAAACTTTCCTGTTTTAAGTACCGTCATATAACGTGAGAATTAACATCCTACTGAAATGAGACTCCATCTCTATGGTATTGTCACAGGCTATGATTGTAAAATCAAGTTCTCTCTGTGCATAGTTTTTTGCAGCCATACAGACTTCACATCCATTTACAGTAAATGAGAACCCGTGTTGCAGGACCTGGTTTGGGTGCTAGAGAACATCAATGGCTTTGCTAAACCTATAGAAATGTCTACTGTATGCTTGTGTGGGTCCTTGTGACCACAGGACTGAAAACCTCAGGACTTGGCGTTACGTGACTCAGGGAACCCAGACGGAAAGCCCCTCACAGTAGTTCGGAAGTGGGCAATGACAGGAGCTTCCTGGGTGTCCCATCCCACCACACTGGAGGGGCTTAGCAGGCTGTGGGAGTGGTGTTTGAGCTGCCTGTGAACCGTTGGAGGTTTTAATATCTGAAGAAGGGCTGCCTTTGAAATGCAAGATCCTAACAATATTGTGACTCACTGTTGTAGCTGGGAGCTGGTGTTCTACCTACCACTACAATTAAAAGTGCAGACAAAACTTGATTTTAAAAAAAATAAATTACGTAGGATAGAATACAAAGGCCTTTGTCCGTAAATTGCTATATTCTGGCTATGAGTGATGAAGTAAGAATGAATAATACTAACAGTTTTAAGCTAGGTCCTAATAAAATGAATCTAAGTAGATCTATTTGATTAATTCAATTAACATAATAATGGCAAAAATAATAGGCATTTTTATTACCATGAAAATGTCATGCATTGTAAATATTACACTTAACTACATTTACAATTAAAAACAGCTTTTGCAATTAGGAGTTTTGAATAGTTATGTTTTATTCTACTCATGATGAGTTTTTTTTGTTTTTCTGACACTTAAAAATGTAGTATTTTGACAGGATCTTCCCTTTTTATATTACAGTCCTGATAATAATTTCCATACAACAGAATCATGCTTTTAAATAACAAACAAGTTTGCTATTCAGATTTTAGAAAAGGTGCTCACTAAGCTGGAAATCAAGAGTAATCAATACTGTATTTCAGTACAGAAATAAATCACTTGGCACATGCTGAGTGCATGCATTTCTTTCTGTCCCTGTCCAGTGTTACACTTTTCAAGAGATGGTAAATTAATATTCGGTGTGACCAAATATGCTTTATGTATTCTTCACTTGCATGTATTCACTCTCCAATCAGCTGAGAATAATAATGCACATATGTTAGCATTACAGGTCGTCACATAGCAAGGTTAGTTCTGTAGTTAGTGATGCTGTCAAACCCTGTCAACTTGTAGTTGGTTTGAAGCGCGAACAGACATCATGTAAGTGCAATTAAATGAGAATGGTAGTATTTAATAAACGTACTTGGATATATTTAGCACTAACCTACAAAGTGTTACCTTCCAAGTCGTGTTCAAATGCTAATGAATTATTCATTGCAGTGTCTCAGTGTAACAAGTAACCATTTTTACAAAGGGGGAAGCAAAGGTTAAGTTACATGCACAGTGTATTCTGGTGACCCTACAGTGGTTGGCATCCACTGTTAACCAGGCACAGAGTTTCCAACTGGAGTTAGGTGCGGATGGAGGCATCAGTATCTCTGCAGCCACCGCATAAGCCATGGTCAGCTGCTACTGGATACTCTGGCATCTTAGATTTAGGTTCAAATCTTCTTGATAGACCTCTCCAGGCAGCTCTCAGCAGATGATACCAGTGATTGAGAATGACATAGTGTAGTAACATGCCTTCCTCTATCTGAGGATTACCAGAAGTAAAGCTTTTTGGATACTTACTGAATCCATTTTTCTTTCTTTTCAATTCGGCTTTTTAAGATTTCATCTCTTAGATGAAAAAGTGGAGAGAAGGCTGTTAATGCTTCCTTATGGATTGATTTAATTATTTAAATCATGGTGGAAATAGTTTGCTCTTTTAGTTAATGGTCTGTTGATTTTTCTTTAGTTGTTCTTAATGTGGAGCTAACAGCTGCACTTCTTGTAATGCTTGATGCTCAGCTTAGTCCTGTTCTTAAATATTGCTGGCATTCCTCCTCTTTCTCTTTCTTCTAATAGTTTGTTGGTTTTTTTTTTTTCAGAGTGTTTTCTGTTCTAAAATGTATTTGGGGGGCTTTTTTTCCTTTCCTAGTAATATGAATCTTTTCCTACTCTTTGCATTCTCAGTGGTGTTAATTTGCAGCTTTTCTACCACTTCACGCAATTCTCTCTGTAACAAACACGTCTTTGGCACCAGTTAGAGGCAAATTATTAAAGGAATAAAAATAGATTCACATAAATCTCTTGGAGAATTTTTCAGGTTGGCTGCCTGAAGGCAGACATTGGCATTCCCACGTGTGGTGGGTTTCAGAGATGCTGACCTTCTGGAAGGCAGCAGAGCTGCCAGTGATCCACACCTCCCCACAGTGCTTCATTTTCAACCACAACTTTGGCACTCTAATGCCAGACCTTTCAACTGTTGCTTCTTGGGAAGAAAAGAAATAGCTTCTACAGGCAGGCTCATTTGCTGTGCCAGTGGCTAGGGTTTTGTTTATATTGTTTTGAAGCCACCTTGAATGATTCTAACCGAATCATTATGAACAATTTCTGGCTAGCTGTAGTAGTTAAATTGTGGGTACACATCACTTCTGTAGCATTGCTCCTAAAGCATCTTTCCTGCCTTCATCTCAGGATGGTGGTAAAGATGTTTCCTGTGAGGAGTATTGGACTTGCACCTCTTGGCAGGAACGGGCTGGGAGTGTGTCCACATTGGTGTTTTAAATTGGGTCTGTAGTGCATTTCTGAAGCAAGATCTCCCACTTGTCCCTAGCTGCAGGGCTTTGCTTAGAGCCAGGGACCAGTCCTGGAGTGCATATGCTGGATTTCTTTTGGGTGAAAAACAGCTGGAGAGCTTTCAGGAGCAGGTCTCCTGTGCCTTGGTTGCTAATGGGTGTTCAACTGAGGGGACCCGCCAGAGCCAGTCCCAAGTGAGCAGACCACCTCACCCCAATCACTTCGAACAGATAAAAAACCCCTGAAATGCATATGGTGTACATAGCTGGTCTTCAGCACCAACTGTGCTCTCTGTGGTACGATCCTGTTTAAGTGACAGAGCCAAGATATGCGTGACAGATGAGGAGTCTCAAATGCCAGGAAAGATTGTGTGCTGCTTAACGCTTCACTAACGGTGCTAAAAACCAGATTTTTTTATGCATCTTCCATAACAGTTGGTGCCGAACCTTACAGAAATATTTTGTAAACTAAACCCTTTACATTAAAATGTGCAAAAGAAATCCCCCATCTTTGTGTTTGCAATGTCTATTGTTTAAAGCGTTTGTGCAGTGCTCATATTTGAATATATGACTTGTTTATGCAGCTGGTATGGTATATGATACCAAGGGTGCTAGCATGTGATGATAAGTAAACAAGCTATCTGCAAATACATTAGCATGGAGTCATGCCCTTAAGCTTCATGATAATTTTTTAAAAGTTGATCATAAATATATGCATGTGCTATTTGCTTCTCCTTTATCCCCATTTTTAGAGGGAGATAAGGAATAGTATCTACGGTTAAAATCCTGACAAACTGCTGTGGAGCGTGTGTCTGTGTGAGTGTGTGTGTGCATGCCAGGTGTTGGGTTTTTTTATTATTTTTGTGTTTTTCCTTAAACATCAAGCATGTGGATTCACAAACAGTGTCATGCATAACACCAGGATCATTCCAGTTGCTTCCAAGTTCTACCCCACCAAAATCATAGCCCTCCACCTGGGAAGCAGTTCTTCAGGCAGGAAGTGATCACTGCCTCCTCTCGTCAGGCTGATAGTCCAACGCAGAGGTAGGAGTTGTCTCCACTGCTGTCACCTGCATGTGAAAGGAGACAGCTGAGGCTGGAGACGCGGTTCCCACCGTACAAACTGCCTGGCCCAGAAGGCCCTTTTCTTTTGATAGCAGTCCTTTGCCCTATTATAGATGGTTTTTTCAGACAGTGCAAACTTAAGTTTGAAAGTATCCTGGTGTGGAAAACTGGAGCTGTGGCCAGAAGGAATTATTCCACCAGTGCCCAGGAGACAGGACATCTCAGAAGGAAGCTCATGTCTGGCTTCATCTTGCATGCAAGCTTTATGGGGGACCATGCTTAGTTATCTGCGCAACAGCGTAGGTTCCCAAGTCAGGCATCCAGGAAGCTAGTAGCTGGTTGTAAAACTGCTTAAGCGGTTGGACCTGCATCACTAAACAAATTTGTTGCAGCCTTAATTCTGTGAGGTTTTTAAACTCTTGATTTAACAACTTCAGTTTTTCCCTTTGGAGTGTGTATAATTTTAAGAAATATGCTTTGTATCAGAAAATCGTTCCCATGATTCTGCAACATTGTCCTTCACTGCCTTATTACATAGTGATTCTTATATGCTAAAAAATTCTTAACAGTAAAAACTTACTGCTTTCAAAATATTAACATATTCCAGCCTTTTGGATTGAGAGCCTTCAAAAACTTAAGGCACCTACTTTCTACTCCATAATCATGGAGTTACTATCTGAATGACCAATGATCTATTAAATATCTAATTGATCACAAGTACTTAATGTATCTTGAAGGTAGTCTCTTTTTGGATACGCTGCATGTTCACTGGTTTTGTAATTGCACGTATCAGAAGCCTAATATGAGTAGGATGTCAGATGGCACATTTACTCCAGCTACAGCAGAGGTTCATTGAAACTGAGTTTCACAGTCCTTTCACCTAAGATATGAAGCTGTTCTGACATCACAACATGAAAGAATCAAATTTGAGCAGGATGACCAATACAGTTTAATGAAAGGTGAGATACAGACTGGCAAGTCAGCTAGAGGGGTCAGTGAGATGCCAAAGTAACTATGTCCCCCCAACACATGTATTTTCGGATATGATACAATTCTTCTAGCTTTCTGAAGAGAAAAAGAGAGAGAGAAGCTCTGTCTCAGCAGAATAGTAAAAGAAAAATAGGTAAAGCTCGAGATCTTTGCCAGTCTTTTAACTGATACGTTTGGTAGACCTGGGGGAATATAAGTAGACAAGAGAGGACACCAAGGACAAATATATGTCACCAAATGGACTGTGGAGCTTCAGAAGCACAGAACAAGGGTCCATCCTTCTCTGGAGATGTTTTGTTCATGTGAATCAACAGTTTAGTCTGAAAGGTTTCCAGGAATAAAAAGTCTTTGTACTGTGATTTTTAATAAGAGGTAAGAACGGAATGACAGTTCTTATGCCTATTATTGCTGTAGACATTGTATGCTGTGAATGCTGCCCAAGTAGCGTGCAGTGTATCTGCTCCAGCAGAGATCACATGTAGCCATGCCAGAGGTGAACTGGAACCGTTTACTTGGACAGCTGAGTTTTTCCAGTCCCGGTGACTCCTACAGCGTTTCAAACACATCAGATGTGACTCCAGTGCAAGTTTGGGTTTTATGCCTCAGTATATTTAACCTCACAGAGGGAAACAGATCACTTAGTAATTAAAAAAAAGGGTATGGGTTGAAAAATTACATAACTGATTCCTTAACACTGTCAGGGATGTGGGAAGTATTCATATGAACTGTGCCGAACTCCTTCTGCAGAAAGGTCGATCTTGCAGCCAGAGTAGCAAAATGCTCATTCTGTACCCATTTCTGCTAAGCAAGCTACAGTCCACGCCTGAGCAGGGCCTACGTCAGTTCTCACAAACTGCAAAATTTCATGTTTAATGTTTGAATACACTGGTGTTTACAATATCATGTTTACAATGTTCCTTCTCACGTTATGTATGTTAATGTTTCTTCTTCCATTAATCATGCTGATTTTTTTTTTTCACGTATCAGTGGGGAGAACTCATCTGTTTTACACTATGGCCATGCTGGAGCCCCAAACGATAAGACTATTGAAGATGGAGACTTGTGGTAAGTAAAGGATTAGTGTTTGTTTGATATTTTGATTGCACTACTCTGTTTCCGTATATGCATTGTATGTACGCTTTGTATATATGTGATGGCTGCATAATGATGAAAGTCCAGACCTTTAAAATAGAACGTAGTCTTGCATGCAACACTAGTCAGGATTCTTCCAAAGGTCCTGTATACCTGCATTTCCAGTTGAAAGGGGAGAGATCGTTTTCAAACACTTCTATGCCAAAGACATTTAGAATTTAGTTTCAGAAATGGCTGTATTCTAAGTATAAGATAAGTTGCAAAAATTGGCACCTGAGTTTGGTCTTGAACCTCAGATCCAAACCTCAGCTCTGATGATGGGGTGGAGGATCAAGAGAGTGTTGGCTACTTTTAAATTTACTTTTAATTGCATCAAATTGCGATATGAATTACATCTTCAAAATGCTTGTGTGCACCCAGACACTGTAGCCTGAAAGTAGGCTTTTGAATGTGTGAGGAGATGAAACTCATCTCAATTCGGGTTAGGGCAGGGTGCTTCTAGTTCTGTATTGTGCCAAAAATTTCTAAAAGGATTTTGCCTAGAATGTAGCATTGCCATAATGCAGTTGCAAATACCGTGAGTTTTTTCTACTTGTGTTAAATGTCCACATGCTTTGCAGTGTGACTGCAGGTAAAAGCAAGGTAAATGAAAGCACCAAATACATTCTTATAAATTGAAAGACAAACCTAATTATGTGGCATGTAACATACCAGAATATAGCTTTTGTATTTCACCTCCTAAGACTTTGGTCAAAAAGCCTACATTTGTAAAAGTGCAGAATTAGAGTCATAGAATCATGGAATGGTTTGGGTTGGAAGGGATCGTAAAGATCCATCTAGTTCCAGCCCCCCCTGCCATGCATAGAGACACCTTCCACTAGACAAGGTTGCTCCAAGCCCCATCCAACCTGGCCTTCAACGCTTCCAGGGACAGGGCATCAACAGCTTCTCTGGGCAGCCTGTTCAGTGCCTCACCACGCTCATAGTGAAGAACAACTTCTTTATAGGTAACCTGAATCTCCCCTCTTTCAGTTCGAAATAGTTACCCCTCATCCTATCACTACATGTCCTTGTAAAAAGTTTCTCTCCACCTTTCCTGTAGGCCCTCTTTAAGTACTGGAAGGCCCCTATAACGTCTCCTTGGAGTCTTCTCCAGGCTGAACAACCCCAACTCTTTCAACCTATCCTCATAGGAGAGGTGCTCCAGCCCCCTGATCATCTTCATGGCCCTCCTCTGAACTCATTTCAACAGGTCCATGTCTGTCTTATGCTGGGGGCCCCAGAGCTGAACACAGTACTCCAGGTGAGAGCAGAGTAGAGGGGGAGAATCGCCTCCCTCAACCTGCTGGTCATGCTTCTTTTGATGCAGCCCAGGATGCGATTGCTTTCTGGGCTGCAAGTGCACATTGTCAGGTCATGTTGAGTTCTCGTCAACCAGCACCCCCAAGTCCTTTTCCGCAGGGCTCCTCTCAATCCGTTCTCTGCCCAGCTTGTATCTGTGCTTGGGCTTGTCTTGACCCAGGTGCAGGACCTTGCACTTGACCTTAGTGAACTTCATGAAAAACATGAGGTTTGCGTGGGCCACTTCTCCAGCCTGTCAGGGTCCCTCTGGATGGCCTCACTTCCCTCCAGCATGTCAACCGCACTACACAGCTTGGTGTTGTCAGGAAACTTGCTGAGGGTGCACTCAACCCAACTGTCCGTGTCCAGTTACTTTTGGAGGAGTTAATCACTGATATTCAGTGGAGGATATCTGTTAGATTACTTTTGTAGCATGTGCAGAAAGGGTGCAGGTATGTATTTTTACAGTTGAATGTAAAGGTGAGGAGGAAAGCAAATTGGTATTATTATAGATAAGCTCTAAACCTATTATGGAAAACAGATTGAATCTTGGAAGTAAAAAAACATGCCTTGTTGGCTAATGTTCTGGGCACATCTGCAGAATGAACTTATTGAATTACAGATAGGTGATTTATTTTTAAAACTGTAAAAACTTTTTTAAAAGCTTCTTGTACAATAGTTTATGTGTTATCTTCATCTGTGGTGAATAGCTTACTCTTCAAATACTAACATTAATTTATTGCAGGACAATAGATTTGACTTATGATCACATTGTGTTTGAGTAGATAATGTGCTGTGAGGCTTTTTTGATCAGGCAGGACACACCAACATGATACTGTATTGGCCGTGGCACTCGATTAAATTTTTTAAAAAATGTCTGTAGCCTACAGGAAATCTCATGTATGTTACTGAGAGAAGATATGCCACAGTGCCTTATGATGTCCTCTATTTAAAATTAAGGCCTTTAATTGATGAGGGCAATAGTATTACTGGGAGACTTCAGGGTGAAGGGTATATATAGGACATTTTTACTTACAGTCTGTGATGTCAGTTTAGTGGATGGCTTCCTAAAACCCCAAAAGCACGTGCCAAGACTCTTTGCAAACTCAGATTTCCTGCTGTATTGACAAAATCTTTAAAAAAATGTTTGGGTTTTCTTAGCTTCAGATACCTGAATGTCAGAAAAGCATAATCTAGCAACTACATTGATTGGCTAAGCATTTCAAAACTACTGTTCTGCAACCCCACTTTGTAACCATCTCAACAAAGAGAACAAGGTTTAACCTAATTTGAAATACCCTCTTGCTGAAATGGTCCAGTCGCATCTTTGTCTTGATGAGGTGAAGTTTGTCAGGTGTAGATTAGCTTTAGCAAATAATGCTCCAATGTGCATGAGCACCTGCCCTAGCTTCAGCCTCTGCCCTTGCCCCTCACACTGGCTGATGCTCATGTAGTGGTCAAACTTTCCTCCACATCATTTTCTTTGTATTTTTCTCAAGTGGGAGTGAAGAAATGTTAAGAAAATGTAATTTCATTTGTGTAAAGACGATTTAAAAAGGCACTGATTTTCCACAGCTAAAAATAGTGTTTTGGAAAAAGTCTTGAGCTAGCATACTTCAGCAGCATACAAAGTATGAGAAGGAACTACCTGGGTGGTTTTAGTGTATGCTTTTACAAATTTCTGAATTGGGTATAGGTGCGTGTGTACGTGCATACAGAACAAGTTATTAAAAATGACAGTATGCTGATTTGTATGTATATGTTACAGTTCATATATTTGGCTCTCAATTAAGCTTTTTAATAGCTACTGGGAGCCCTCTGTTGGATAATCTTAGGAAGCCCTGAACATAGGGAAAAAATAGCTTTACTTTAAGTGTTTTAAAGATTATTTCTGCTTCTGCCAGTAGTTTGGTATAAATCTAATTTGACGGTTCCTATACTTGTATGTAATAAAATCGGAAGATTGGGTACTTGGTATGATTTTTATTAAATTATTCAGTAGAATTTAATGTCTTTTTTCTTAACATTATTTAGTGGATATGACTGACATTCAAGAGTTTTGCAGAAATGTGCTGCTAAGGTTTTTTTATGTACAAAGCAGTGAAGTGCAGTAAGTGTTAGTAAATAAATCAATAAAGCACCCGAATGTTAGAAAAAATACATTTGGAAGACTAATGTTTTGGCTCTGAAACACTCAAGTGTGTGCTTTGTTTTGCTTTTTTAAGAATATGAGTTACAAGGATTTGGTATTATCAACAGGAGATCGTAGGCAAAAATGCTTGTGCTATTGCATTTTAGATTTTTTTTAAGACTGTTATTCTGACTCGTCCTTTAAAAACTGTGGCAGGTTTAGAACAGCCTGGTTTTATGAGGTTCATTTTTGAAAATGAATCTACATCAAATGGGTTTATTACTTCTGTAAGAAACTGGTATGAAATTACGTCTCTGACACTGCATCATAATCCACATTTTTACAGGTGCAGTTTCTGTGCCAAAAGATCTCAGTGCAAGGCAAGGACTGTAAAGAAAATTTCTGACACTTCCTGTTAATGTGGACTGTATTGCTAGCAGGGCTGTTGTTTTCAGTCTATTAATTATTAAAACAAAATGCCTAATTAACACAAAGCATATGATTGACATAGAAATCAATGTTTTTAGGGAAGTTCAGGTATTCAGTAGATATGTGCACTTAACTGCTACTGATATTAAAAGCAAATATTGCAGTAATAGCAAGTCAGTGCTTCATATAAATAATTCATGTGCTATAACATCTATGTGGTGAGTGTTTAAGTGGTATGATTAATATGGTTAAACCAAATACTTTTCCTAATCAAGTGTCTTACTGTGTCCATGGTCAAAAGGTCATGCACATAAACGGTTAGGCTGACCCACCCTCATGAATTGCTGTTCTAGGCACTCTACCCTTTCACTTGGTATTATCTTTAAATAAGATCTTCTACTTGGAAGGCTGCAAATCATGGCCTGCAGTTCTGACAGACAACCAGGCTAACATAAAAATGCTGATTTTCTTCTGCCATCTTAAAGCTATGACAGCTTGGATAGAAACTGAGCCCAGACTGAGATGTACTGCATTATCCCAAAGTATTGCATTACTCATTGTGTGCCAAGATGCCTGCTGTTTCTATATGGAGGCTGTAGCTACGTTTTGTGATATGAAAAATTGAGTTGTAAGCAAAAGTGCTTGTTGTAGTTTGCAGTCTCCTGCCCTGCACACAAGAGGCCTCCATAGAGGCCAGAGCCAGAAAGTAACAAAACCAAATTTTCCAGGGGTTTTTGAGTCACCCTCCCAGACCCCACCATACAGTTTGGATAACCAAAGGTCTTTCAGAGTTTGGTAGGGAGTAGAATGAAATTAAAAGTTGATACTCAAGAAGAAAAAAAAAAAAAAACAAATAAATTCAAGGAGCAGAGATCCGACTCCCTGCTATACAAAAATCAAGAGCAAATGAGCACCTGGGGCCTCCTGTCCATTGAATGGCATCACTTGCGTTGTTGTTCTTCCTGGGGAAGTGTCTCATGATCTCTCTTTTTGCAGCTATTTTGCTTTTGCTTGCACTGGGGAAAGAGATTGATTCAGTGGTTAGAGAGCCCTTGTAGAAAATGGAAACCTCTGGTTGATTTTGAGAACGTATTCAGGAAAATGATAGTTTATTGCATTCAATTTGCTGCCTAGCAGTTTGTGCAGCCTGCCTTTGTGGATTCTTGGCATTGCTGCATGCCACGGGCACGTCAGGAGTTGACTTTTATTGCAGTTGATCAGCGGGGCTCCTACAACATTTGACAAATAGAAAATTTTTCTATGATCTTAAAATGAAGATTGATTCTTTATGATGAGGCTCACACTTAAATAATAGAAATGTAAGAAAATAAGCCTGACCCCAGATGTCACTGAAATAGATACAGCTATTACCTGAGATGGTTTTCTGCAGGTGTCAGGAGTTGCAGGTCTTGGTCTTTTTATGGCATCTGATAAATGTGTCTAAGTCGAAGTTCATCAGTTAGTAAGCAGCTTTTACTGGCAAGTTCACTGACCTTCAAGCACTTAATGACATTTTTGGGGGTTAGTTGATCCATTCTGGCTTTGCAAAATACTGAAAATAATTGTCTCTTCTGCTGAAGCACTCAGCATTTTTAACACTTTGACATACCCTCCTAAGTCATAATGTTAACAAAGATCTGCTGGACGCATGGCATGGTCTCTTTTCCCCACACGTGGGCAGGACCCCGCTCGGAGCGCCCTCGCCAGTGGAGCCCCGAGGCTGTGCTGTGTCTGTTCTGCACACCTCAAGGAAGACAGGCGTTCTGGTATGTCCGTTTGCGGGTCTGCAGCCCGGTGCAGCATGGGCAATTAGCGGGGGATATTAGTCCTCCCTGGAGTGAGGGTCAGAGTGTAATTTATTAAGAGGGCTTGGGTGAAAGCATAAATAAGGGGAGTACGGCATCAGCTCCTTGTGAAGTGCAGCAGACCTTAGAGAGAGACACCTCTAGCCTTGTATTCACAGTGGGACTATCTATTTATAAAATAAAACTAAATTTAGAAGTTTAAATGGAAGCAGGTTGGATTGCCAGATGAAGCCTTATTTTACTTGACTGTTTCTTTTAGCACTCTCAGATTTAAGCTTACTGATTTCAGTGAAAGTGTTGGAAAGACTACAGTGTCCTTGATGAAGCAGGACATTTCCTGCTGCAGAAGCTCACCTGTTTTCATGACCTGATGATGATGGCAGTAAAACAAGTTTTACCTGCAAATAGTTTTATTGCATTCAGGTACCAGAATTTAAGCGCTAGGGAAGTTTTCTTAGTGTCACGAAATTGAACACATCCTGCCATAAAAGTACAGTCTTAGTAGAATGCATCTACGTTAAATGTTTAAATATGTCTTGGCTATATTAACAGGTATTATTTGCTTAGTCAAGTAACAGAGGGGTTATGGAAAGCAGTCTAGTGTTGCAAAAAGACTATCAGAATAATTGAACTCTGAGGAATATTTTTGTTTCTATTTCTTTCCTTAATATCCTAATGCAAATTTAAGGCATCAAAATAATAGTGACACCAGGGGGCACTAAAATAAGTGCTCACTGGAAGAAGATGATTGTTGCGTGTTTTCTTACTGGTAATGTGTTGTATTTGCCAGAGCAAAGGCACAGAAGCCTTCCAGGAGCACTGCCTTTATGTGTATAATGTACATTCCACTCAAGTTGTGTTAAACTTGGGTTTGTTTCCTTCCATTTGGCACTTGTATGTACCTTTTAATAATTTTTTTATTATTATAACTTCTGGTGTGGTCAAAACACCCTGTTTAACTTCTAGCACTCCTCTCAGTTTCAGAAGCTTTGTTCAAGTACAGGTAGTTGCGAAAGTTTGTTCTGGATGAAACAGAGAGGGAAGATGCTAAGTGTTTGGGGCTTTTCATTTTTTTAATTACTCAAAAGAGACAAAGGACAGTTTTCAGGCTTCCTGGAGTTGTTGGTCACTCCAAGGTGTGTGAAGAATATTGCAAAAGAAAGTTGCTTATTGCAAGAACTGGTCAGAATCAGTTGTTCATGGTTATTCATGAAGGCTAAGCCTTCTATTAGGTAAAACAGGAGTTACTTTGTTAATTTTACTTCTTTGATCTAAAACCATAATAGATGGTTTTCTACAATCAAAAGATTTCTCATTTTCTGTATAAGCTATGTGCCTTTATCTTTTGTATATACACACACAATATGCATATGCAGTATACATATTGCATAGAAACTATATCAACATATTTATCTTACTGTTGTACAGTATTACTTGTAGAAAATGCACTATTCTCTTTTTTGCAGGAATGAGTAAGTGTATAATACAAAAGGGTTTTTTAGTGGCTATCATTTATTTCAGGAAAATATTGAGAAGACTTTCAGTAACTAAAAGACTTAGGTGAGCTTGAAAAAAGTATACTACAAAAGATGATAGAAGTTTGCTGTGACTCTTTTCCAAACTTTTTTGGAATTTACACTGTGTTTCATCAAGTTTTACACTAATGCCAACCTATGAACCAAAATTCGTTTGTCCAGGTGGGGGCAATGTTGCATTAAAAAGAAGGAACTGGCCAATGTTTTTGCATCAGATAATAGAAGTCCTCCCTTTTCCACCCCAAGTACTTCATTGTCTGCTATTAAAACGATTTATCCTACGGAACAAAATGTGGTATTTATTACTTCTTGAAAGCACTGCTTTTAAGATGCCAGGATATTAATGTGTCAGGTGTAAATGCTCAAGTATTTTATGTGGGTGAGACTAGTATTTTCATTTGGCCTCATGCATTTTTTATGCATTTTGAAGTTTGGTGCTGTAATAATATGCAAAAACTATGGTTAGTTTTAACCTTTCAGTCTGCAGTTTTGAAACAACTTGTTGTTATGGTTTTGTTTCTAATAATAATACGAAGCACATTGCTACTACTTACTCGTTGATTGCAAAATCAACTGGCTATCCATTTCTGAAATAATCCCTTTGGCTTGATTCCTCTCGTTTGATTAATATTTAGTATTTTCATCAAGTGTAGGTATTTTTCCTTCTATTGTACCTATAGACTGCATTAATTTTATGCTAATCTAGAAAAATTGAATTTGATTAAAAATAGAAAAATATATTTACTAGAATTAACAATAATTTTGCTCTAATTGAGTATATGTTCTGTTAGTGCTGGTTAATTCAGGCTGTGAGGTTGCCTACTGTCAGAAATGTATAAGCCTTTTAACCAAAGCAGAGCTAAGTGTTAATAGCATGTTTGCTGCAACAAATTTTAGCTTTCCTTTAAGTAACGTGTTGTGGTCTGCCTCTTAATTTTATGCTCTCTATAGTGTGTGTGAAATGTCTTTTTGATTGTCACCTGTGAATGGGTTTTATCTGTCATAGTTTTAGCTTAGCATTCCTAGTGTAGTCTGAAAAATACTTG
The DNA here is from genome assembly GCF_034619465.1 of Leptosomus discolor. Lineage (NCBI taxonomy): Eukaryota > Metazoa > Chordata > Aves > Leptosomiformes > Leptosomidae > Leptosomus > Leptosomus discolor. Next base: position 50,458,354 of record NC_141398.1, on the reverse strand, counting down.
AAAGTGTGAAGTTGCTTTGGCTACTGATTTGACTAGGCTGTTGATCTCTAAAAAAACCAAGCAGGGTAAAATCTAGAATTTTTTTAGTAGCTGTTGATTAATATTGATAAATGGTGTTTAATGTAATCCACTTTTTGTGGTGGTGTTTGTTAATACAGATATGCATAAAGTATGATAGAAGTACTCTTGATGGGTGTTGCTTATCTTGGATGGATTTCAGTAGCAAAATCTTTCTTCTTGCTCTTGGTGTGGTGAACTCAAAATACAATTTTAGAGGAAGTCTGCCTGGCTTTTAAACACTATATGGCTCAGAGGGAAGGTACAGCTTGGTCTCCAACACACCCTTTGTGTATCCCCCCTAAACCAGATGTCATTCCCAGTATCTGTGTTTGGGGTACTGTTGGGTGTTCTCTTGTGTCTGTTCAGAGAACCACTTTACCCAATGGTGAAGGCACAGTCTTGCAGAGCTGAGGCCTCAGGAGGAGTACTTCCAGTGTTACACTGCTCCACATCTACGCTGAGCCAATTTGAGTGTTTAAGGCAAGAATATTTCTGATTTCAGTTGTACATTGCAGTACTATATTTTCAACTTGAGGTGCTGCCATGAAGAGTAGGTATTTCTTCCAAATAGGAAAAAATGTTCTTGCTGGCAAAATAGCACGCTTGGCTAGGGAATGGGTAGCCTCCTTTTCTGAAATACCAGTTGCTGCCTTCATTACTGTGCATGTGGCTTGAACATTTGGACCTGTCCGTGGAAAGGCTAGCAACTATCTTGTCTGGTTTTTTGCATTCAGTTCTCATCTTCTGTAGAGTACTCTGAAACCCCTGTCTGGTGGATTCCATTTGAGAACAGATAATTTAGAGGTTGCTTGAACAACCCCAAGAACAGCTATAGGATATCTAAAAAATCTATACGAACCTGTACCATTGGACACTGCCCCAGTTTTCATCATGGAAAAAAATTAGAAGTGTTAGCCTTTTACTTACATGGACACGTGTGTGTGTGTGAGTGTGCACATACACACATAAGAAAACTTGACAGTGTTTTCAGTAAAAGTCAGTAAGTAGGATCTGACACTTCACCTACTCCTGTGATGTCTGGTGATTGTTTGTCCAGGCTGAGGAACACAGGTCAGCAAGTCCAAAAATAGCTACTGAAAGCTAAGGCTCTTAGGTCCAAACGTTAGCAGCTAAGAATGGTGGTCTGCATTAGAAATATCAAACTTCACACTATTCACTTTCAGTAGGTACCTTACAGTTCTCAGTAAACATCTAAAAATAGACTGGTTTAGTTTACTGCAAAATTTTAGTAACTTTGAAATGTAGCTATGTTGTTGTTACCCTGTCTGGTATCTCACATTCTAGTGAGACATTAATGAGGTTTGTTGTCCTTGGTTTGATTGGGAACTTCTGAGCTGCCAATACAGGTTTCTCCTTGCATACTTCTTTCTCTTCCCTGCAGCTCTGACATCATTACTCCGTGTTTGAGCAAGTCAGCCGGAGCCGTGAATGCCTCAGATACTGCCTTTCCAATGGGGAGGCTCCTAATGGATGGAAACTGGCCAAAACTTGGGGTTTGCTGCCATCTCTGTTAGGTTGACTTTTCAGCGAAGAATTGTCTCTGCTAAAGAGAGTACTGTTGCTTATTAAATATGCCAGTTAAAGATGGATAATATTAGGATAATAAAGCCAGAAAAAAATCACTCTAATATTAGGATAATAAAGCCAGAAAAAAATCACTCATTCAGCAAAAGGACAAATCAAACAGGTAACCCTTTTGTCAGAACTTCACCTGAGACCTTTCCTGATCTCTGGCATATTGCCTGTGTTGGTCTAGCAGAGGTGTTAAGTAGGCAGTGCTGACACTTTACCTTCTGCATCTTGTGAAGCCTCCGTTGCTGCTGCCTCCATCTCCTAACCCAGCAATACTAGCTTGGTGTTCCTCATTCGGTATTTGTATGCAGCACTTCTGTATTAGAGACATCTCTCTGCATAGCAAAAACACTGGGAGATGGCACTTGGGCAAATTTAGCTGTGAGCAAGCCAATCAAAAGTTTTTTGGCTCTTTGCTCTGACAAACTTAACATTTTTAATAAGGCATTAATGTGAACTGTGTGGGGGGGTGGAGGAGGTGTTATACTTGATCAGGGAAATCGGTTTATTTAGTGGAGAAGCTTAAGGCTATTGTCTTAGATTTCTTCAATAGATAAGTACTTTAAGCAAGGGACTCCTTAACGTGTGTGAAGATAGCAAATAAAATCTAACTAGAATACATGGGTGTTTACTGAACCAGCTCTTATGTGCAGCTCATTTTGTGAATTTTGTGAGATTGAGATTTCATATCCTGTGAGATAAATGGATCTGAAGTTCTCCTGCTTGGCTGAAATCATTGTGAGAGAGGACACTCCCACAAACTGTTGTTGGTTGAGGAAACCATTTTTTCTCAGCAGCAGGGATGGAGCAGCAGAGCAGAGGCACACCTTCCCTGTGGTGGCAGGTCAGAGTGGGGCACACCCACCTACTGCTGCTCATCTCTGCCTCACGCTGCCACCCTGCTTCTGGGAACGAGTGTCTCTCTCTGTCTGTTGCAGTGAGAGGAAACCCTGGGCAGTGCAGGGCCCAAACACCTGGAGAAGGTTTTTTTTGTCTGGTTGCTCTCTTCTTCTGTGACAAGGTGACCCATTTGGTGGATGAGGAAAACGCTGTGGATATTGTCTACTTGGACTTTAGTAAAGCCTTTGACACTGTTTCCTACAGCGTTCTCTTGGAGAAACTGGCTGCTCTGGGCTTGGATGGGCATACACTTTGCTGGGTTAAAAACTGGCTGGATGGCCAGGCCCAAAGAGTGGCAGTGAATGGAGTTCAATCCAGTTGACGACTGGTCACAAGTTGTGTTCCCCAGGGCTCAGTATTGGGACCAGTTCTGTTTAATATCTTTATCAATGATCTGGACAAGGGGATCAAGTACTCCCTCACTAAGTTTGCAGATGACACCAAGTTGGATGGAAGTGTTTATATGCTTGAGGGTAGGAAGGGTCTTCAGAGGGATCCAGACAGACTGGACCGATGGGCCGAGGCCAACTGTATGAGGTTCAACAGAGCCAAGTGCTGCGTCCTGAACTTGGGTCACAACAGCCCCACGCAACGCTTACAGGCTTGGGGATGAGTGTCTGAAAAGCTACCCAGCAGAAAAGAACCTGGGGGTGCTGGTCAACAACCAGCTGAACATGAGCTGGCAGTGTGCCCAGGTGGGCAAGAAGGCCAACAGCATCCTGGCCTGTATGAGAAATAGTGTGACCAGCAAGAGTAGGGAGGTGATTGTCTTGGCTAAGGTGGCCACACCTCGAATACTGTGTTCAGTTTTGGGCCCCTCACTACAATGACATCAGGGCACTGGAGCAGATCCAAAGAATGGCAACCAAGCTGGTGAAGAGTCTAGAGCACAAGTCTTACAAGGAACAGCTGAGGGAACTGGAGTTGTTTAGTCTGGAGAAAAGGAAGCTGAGGGGAGTCCTTATTGCCCTCTATAACTACCTGAAAGGAGGTTGTGGTGAGGTGGGGGTTGGACTCTTCTCCCAAGTATCAAGTGATAGGACGAGAGGAAATGGCCTCAGGTTGTGCCAGGGGAGGTTTAGATTGCACACCAGGAAAAATTTCTTTACTGAAAGGGTTATCAAGCATTGGAACAGGCTGCTCAGGGAAGTGGTGGAGTCACCATCCCTGGAGGTATTTAAAAGATGTGTAGATGAGGTGCTTAGTGACATGGTTTAGTGGTGGACTTGGCAGTGCTAGGTTAATGGTTAGACTTGATGGTCTTAGAGGTCTTTTCAAACCTAAATGATTCTATGGGGTTTTTAAAATTTTTAATTTTTTTTTTTTTTTTTTGATCTAGCCAGCTCATAGAAGTACAGGTATGCAATCCTCTTTCCTTTGAAATTCAGTGGGATAGATTTTTTTTTTCACCCTCTTCCTATCTGAGCAAACCTTAGTGGCATATCTTGTCATCTTCTGTGAGAAGGTTGAGACAAACCTCCCATTATCTATAATAGTCTGGGAAAGCCTTAAGTGAGACAGTGCTACAATAGGAGCAAAGATGGAAAAGTCATGGAGAAGGTAGACAAGATGAAAAGACACAGTTGAGGACAAACACAAAAAATATGGGACCACGTAGTTATGTAAATTGCAGCTAGATGAAGAATAGTCATAGGGCCATTTTGTGTCTCTGTAATGCATTACCTGTGTGGGCTACAGGATCTGCTTTTAAACACGAGGCTTAAACAAAAACTTGATATTTTCTTGTGAATACCCAGAACCTCATTTCCTACACAAAAAATATTGTCTAGCATTTTTCTACGGTTACTCTTGACTCCAGGGGTACTGACAACAAAAAGCTGGCCTTAAATCAGCGAGCCAAGCCTGCCTTCCAGACAGAGCCAGTACAAGCTCTCTCTGTATATGTCAGATGGAAGCTGGTCACAGCAGGGCACCTTTAAAAAAAAACCCAACAAACTTTTTGAGCATGGTAGGACTTCACATTATACTGTTCCAGTTCTCTGTTGGGGTTTGTGACATTACCTTGCTTGGTGTTGCTTTTTTAATTGATAACTCTTGGCTAGTCAGGATGCAAGTGGATGAAAAAGTGTGTGTCACTTAATTCTCCATTTTCTTACTTGTGATATCATTTACTATAAATCATTCTTGTGGTCTGCTATTAAACCACTTTTATTTCCAAATCACTTGGTGTGTTTCCAAAGATATATGTCATAGAAGTGCTGATACCTTAAGCTTGAAATTGCCTTTGAAGTGTTTAACCAAACAAATGGTCGTATTTTGTCAGTGCGTGAATACTTAAAGATATAATTGCTGCATGAAGTGTAAAGCACAGAGTGCTCTCTGTGAACTCAGAGCAGAGTAGGGCAAGATCGCACAGAATAAAATCTCCAGCTGGGGAGGACTTGCTCTTATTGCAATAAGAGGAAGAAAAAGTTGTGTATACCTTTATTCCTGCTTTCCTAGGACTGGGCTGGCACCAGTTCATCTGTGGCTGTTCACAGGTATGTTAGTCAATAATGGCTCGAAACCCTAAAACCTCAGTAAACGTTGCTGAGTAAAGTAGATCAGTATTCAAACCTGTTTACCTTTAACCTGAGGTATGAGGAGGGCATGGTAAGATATGGCACTATCAGTTTTCTAATTGCTAGTCTTGCAAACCCACTCGGGGGAAGGGAAGGTTTTGTCCTGAGAACAGAAGCTGGGGAGGACGTGGGTTGCAGGCAGGTGACACTCAGTACAACTCTGCACCAGAGTGTGTTGCACCAGGAGGAAATCCACCTGGGTTTCACCGCAGTCATCACTCTGCGGCGTTAACAACTGCAGAATAATAAGGGGTTTTTTGTAACTATTGTGAGGAGATCCATTTCCGAGTGTACAGACTAAGCAGATCTGTAGAGCAGGAAAGTGACAGCTCTACATGTTAGTTCATGGGAGTAGCTGTAGGCTTCCCAAGAAATGCCTGCAAGAGCTTGTCTTTGGGTTGGGTTGGTGGTTGGATCATAACGATTCATACACATGGCTCAGATATCCCAAATAAAGTATTGCTTCCCATTGTGATATTGGCTATAATTTGCTTCATTGCCTGGCAGTTTCAAATTATTTGACAATAAAAGTGTCAGCAAGCCTATAAAAGTAAAACACATGCTTAGAGGAAGATGATCCTTTATTTTTAAAAAGATGGCATACAGTGACTTTATGAGGGAAAGAACCATGGCTGTTTATAGTCCACAGTTTTCAAATCTAAAGTGTTATGCAAAGTGTTTGTGATGCTTCACACTTAGAGGTTAAGAAAGCTAAAATGGATATCAAAATGTGTATGATTTTTCTGGGCTTGAAAGCCAAAAATGTAACTATAAATTTGCCTTTTGTGGTGCCAATATTCTGTGGAAGTAAAACAGCCATGCCTTACTCCTCTGTATTGTTTCAGAGGGACAGGAGGGGAAAGGAGCATTTGCGCATTGTGTCGTGTAGCATTTCAGTTACAGTATTCACTTACAAGCCTGTATTCACTTTAAAATCAACAGGACTTCAAATGTTTTCTCCAAACTCCCATCCTGGGTTCCTGCATGGGGAGCAGAACCCCAGTTCAGTCAGATGCAGAAGGGCTGCTGCTAGCAGCACCAGGGACCTGCTGGGGAAAGGCTTAAAAACTCCTGTAAGGAGGGGCCTATCCGGCCAGTCCTTTCTGCAGGGATGTGGCGTCACACGTATTTCTGCTTCCTTTTGGCTTGATACCATTTCATGTACAAAATTATTAAGGCATGGTGTCAGACCTTGTCCCTGTGAAAGGAATTAAATGCATTTAGTCATTTTTGAAGGTGACTTCTAAAAGAGATGCAGAAAGCAACTTTTTTTTTTTTATGCTGTTGGCCAACTTATTGATGATACGTAAGCAAGTCGTTTTGTCAGTAGACTGACTGACAGGTTATCTGATTTTTCTCATACTTTGCATTGTTCAGTTTCAGTTAATAATGTTTACAGTATTTTGCAATATGTTTGGGAGGAAAGATTATATATATACAGAGAACTGAAGCCTCCCTTAGGAGAGCTATGCCATGCTTCCAAGAAGGAGTTTGGAACATTTTTGCTATGCTTCTTCCACTTGTGGTATAGCTTCTTATTAATTCTGGAAAACAAATTGAAACAGTGACATGGAAATTTTAGAGAGTAGTCACATCTTCTGGCTGTTAAATCTGCTGTATATGTTATGCACTTTTCACCCTGAAATGAAGCCAGGTAGGTTTTTGTTGCTTTTGCTCCCAACAAAGTGATGCAAAGCGAGATTCGCTCCTCTCTTGGAAGATTTTGAAAGAGATTGAGCTGTGCAATAAAAGACTTAATCAGTTTCAGGCTAAATCAGTGAGAACTTTGACATATAACTACGTGCCCCTCTCTGATCAGCAACACTCCTTCTCTGGCCACCTTCCTGTGCAAGATGCCTCAGAAACCTAACAACCTCAGATGCATTGTCTCTGCATTCACTGAAATCAGCAATTAACTGAAAACAGCAATTAACATTGAAATCAGCAATTGCATCCTTGCTGAAAAAGGAGTGGAGAAAGGGTTGTTCTGCGATGAAATTTTTCTTCATTCAACAGAAAACTGAATTCACAATTAAGTTTTGTAATAGACAACATACACAGTCTGCTAGATGTGTAACAATTTATCTAAAAGGGAAATTATAATAGAGTTTGGAGATACTTTGTTGTATTATTACGTATGTTACTCTACATTAAACAGTTCTTAAAAGGTAAGCCATGGATCAAGATATCTATAAGGTCTATTTTCACTTGTGCATTTAATTTGTTTATATTGCTGCCACATCTGATGACAGTCCAAATAATATTAAGTAGTTATTTCTGTACATGACCCTTGTAAGACTGCATTATCAGGCAGGTAATTTTGTACGTGCAATTGAGAACATACTAAAATAATAATATCTCTTTTACTAGCAGTTGCCATCTAATTTCAGGGTAAAATGTATTTTTTCTGAGGAACCAGGATTTAAGGAACTTGCTTTTAGAAACTTTTTCCAGTTGGTCAATGGAAGAAAATAGTAGCTCACTTGCATTTTAGTTGACTTAAATGTGCTTCACCACTTATTTTGCCTGACAAGCAAAGATATGAAACTTGGATCTTCTCAGGCTCCCGTTATTTCCTCAGGATAACTACAATATTTGGGCTATTTCCATGTCTTGGGCAACATTTTTACTAATGGATATGTTCCCAGCTGAAGTTAAATGGAAGAGAATTCCAAATAAAAGCAAAAATATCTCCAAAACGTAGTTTGGTTTGGATGATTTTTCACTGAAGCGTACAGGCTGCATGGTGTGTTGTGCTCTGAAGTGGAATTTGAAAGATCATCTTCTCTCATGTCTCCTCTTGTCTGGAAGCCAAGAAACCTGAACGAATGGTGCTTCCTAGCTTGTGAGCCTTGTTTTGGTGTACCATCACCTTTGTGGTACTTTTTTTTCCATTACTCAGTGCTCCAGTAGCTTGAAACACTATTTAACAACCACCAAGTGATGAATGGGTTTGAGAAAATGCTGATAATTGTAAGGTTCAAGACATAGCTAAAATTTTGCCCATGATAAATTCAGAATAACTATTTTCCAGGTAAAATACAGAAAGCATAGCAACTTCCAGTAGACATGGACGGGGAGTTTGGAAGTTGCTGGTCACAGCTTTACTGTCACCATACTGAATGGACACTGACACTCCTAAATGCAACAGAGTTAGGCCACAAAACTGCTGCAAATCCCACAAAGCACCAGGAAACTTGATTTGTGATTTTGAAAGGGTTCAGTCTGGGATAGGTTGGCAGATTTTGGTGTCTGTATCTTACATAGCAGCTTCTTACATGATTCTTAGTTGCTGCAACTAGTTTTCTGTATCCTTAGGTTTTCTGTGTGTATCATTAGTTATTTTTAGAAGCGAGTCTAACCGTGAAATCAAAACTTAGGCAGTGTTGGTGGGGTTTCTGATTTTGAGGTTTGTCTAGGCTGGTTTACAGTTGCTGTGTTGGTGTCAAATCATGGGGTGTTTTTACCCTGTGGGTCTTACATTTGCTGACTATTGTGTATCTTTTTTCAATTAGAAAATTTCTGTTTTAACATACTGTATTTCACATTTAAGTGAATGTATATAGGGTTTGTATTAGCTCTGCATGTACATACCTAACTTTGCAGTTCTCTCTGTAGCATTCTCTTATGTACTGTGTTCCTGTAGCTTTAAGTGTTGTGTAGTTCTGCATCTGTGAACCATCAGGTTTGTTCCTGAATTTCCAGTCCTGCAAGTCTCCTGCAGGTGAACCTTGCCCAATTTGGGAACGCTGGTGATGACTTCAGCAGAGCTTGTAGTCAGTGCAGAGATTTGTTCATGGAGGAAATCGTAGGGTGGATTTTAAAATTTCTTGGAGTAAATCCTCATTGGTATGTGTCTGTGTATGCAATGCAGAAAGAAGAGTCCCAACCCTGCTGAAATATTATTTAGCTTTATCATGATTGCTTTCATTTACTTATTGTCCATTGCTTTCAGTGGCAGTTACGTTGGAAATGGTGAGCGTTTACAGCTGAGTGCTGTAGGCAGTTTTTGGGGTAGCTTATACTTACCTTTATCTAGTCATGTATGCTGGTTGAGGACAGAGCTACGCTGCACTGTTTTCCTTCCTTGAAGGCAGAGAGGGTGCCACAGTGGAGTGTCCTTCCTTTTGCTTGTGCTGTCTGACTGACCCTGCTGTGAAGCAGGAGCAAGAGGAAGAAAACTCGAAGGTTTTCAAATACAGTGAAGGAAAATTATATTTCTTATGATGATAAGAGTCTCATACAGTTGTTTGAGGTGGTTGGAAGAAGACTCTGATTCATTACCAAAGAAATCAGGAAGTCGCACAAATACTGTATGGCAAGACCAAAGCCTTACACATAAAATGTGCCTTCTTTTAATCAATATGTGATGAACTAGTGGGGTTATTTGCTCAAGTATTGTTTGGTCTAAGTGTTTATTTGCTGATTTTTGAGTCTGCTGAAACCAGTGAAGTGCCTTATCACATAGGCTCAAGAAGCATAGTATTGCACATGTCTAACCTGGTTCTCACGAGGGTGTAGAGGCTCACTTGCTATTCTTGTTGATTGATTTCTCTGCAGCTGAGCAGTCAGGGGTGAATCATGGATTCATGTATAGAATAAATTATTTTCTCAAAAGGTAAACCAGGTTTTTTGTCCGCATAAAAGAAAGCACCTAATATTTTTTTTCTTCTACCTCTGATGCAGAAAACTGTACTAAATGTTCTTTTCTGTTTGGATCTTACCATAATCCTTGTTTCTTTAATCCCTGCTAGGCAAGTTTGTCTTAAAGGAAAGTTTATATTGTGAGCAGGGTGGCAGTCAACCTTTATTTGGGATGTTTTATTTAAACCATCAGATGCATGTTGACACTTAGATACGAAAGGCTATAATTTAATTAAGATTACTCTGTTAAGTTTTGAGGTTAAACCCTTTATGTTTTTTCTTCTGAGAAGAGGTCCTAGAAGTGGAAACTGAAGAGCTTGAAGTGGATTCCTCATGTATTTTTTCTTTTCCTTCATGAGTTCTCTCAGTGTGTCCATCCAGGACAGCCCGTAAGGGTGACCATTTAAGCAATATGTAATGCAGATACCTTTCTGCTAGGAAATTCCAAGGGACTGTTGTCTCATTTACTTAGGAACAGCATTCAAGTGGTGATTATATAGCCAGCTACCAAAATACAGATGACTTTTAAGTGCAAAGCAAGAGAAATATCTTCTGTTATACTATTTCTTTGGAATAAAATTTCCATTTCTTCCCCCTCTGTTTCATTTTTAGCCTGTTTGATATGGGAGGAGAATATTACTGCTATGGCTCTGACATCACCTGTACCTTCCCTGCAAATGGAAAGTTCACTCCTGACCAGAGGGCTATCTATGAAGCAGTGCTGAAGTCATCGCGGGCTGTAATGGAAGCAGTCAAACCAGGTAAAAGATCGGTACATGTCAGCAGGAATTGAAGAGCTTGATGGCAGCATTCAGGTTGTCAAGACAATTATGTTTAATTTAGAAAGTGCTGGAAAGGAACAAGATGACAAAATTAATTTCCATGTTTAAACAGCTCCTAGTGGAGGATAGAAGTAGGACATACAATATTTTACATTGAACAGTTTTAAAGAAATAACACATAAACAATTATTAATAAGATTAATAAATTAATTTAATCTTCCACTTTTTTATTAATTCCTTTAATCTAGTGGTGACAGTTGTTACTCTCATGTGTGTTTACACTGGCAGCCATCTTTTCAGGAAGCTTATGCCAAAGAGTGAAGTCAGAATTTGAGTGAACGTGTGTGTTGTGCTTCAGTTTGTTTCAAGCATTTTCTGTGTTTTGCGTGTAAACTCAGTAGAAATCTGTTGAAAAAAAAGATAGAGTGTGCATCTTTGGGAAGGATACTCAATTAACTTTAAAAAGCTTTAGAAAGCACTGGCTATTGAGTATTGCACTGTGTGCCTTTAAATTGCAGGCAAGCTAATTCATCAAGTATACATTTTTGTAGTTGAAACAACTGCCTGGCTTGATGAAAGTCTTATTTTTCTCTGATTCTGCTTTTAGGGCAGCAAATAAATGCTTTTAGAGCTAACTGGTGCTGTGATTTTGAGTATTTCACTGGTGAAGGTACTTGAGCATTTCTCAGTATTACTAATAGAAGAGCTTTGAGGAAAATGTACTTAATGCACAAAGCACACTTACCCTTTAAATTTATCATATTAGCTTTCAATCATTGGACCTTGAGTGTATGGGCTTTCTGGACTGCTGTCAGAACATATGTAGTTTTCCTGTTATACAAGCTGGCAGCAGCACTGTTCATTTGAGCAGCTTGGAAGGGAGCAATAATGCTTGAAGCTTATCTGCAAAATGAGACTAGATATTTTGCCATTTTAATAACAATACGCATTTTCCATCATCTGCTGTTTCTCCCCTGAAGAATCTTGTTCTTGTTCCTCTTCGTAGTTTGCTTTGCATTTCAGTGCCACTTTTAATTTCATGCAACGTTTTTGGCAGTATTTCCCGCTAATAATTTGCGAACTATCTTCAGAACTTGAAAGCTAATAGGATAGTGTAGAGAACTTCGTAGTTTACTTAACGCTTTATTTACAGTGTCACAAAATAAGGACATTCTAAGTTAAGTGTTTCTGAAAAGTAGTTGCAAGGATCCTTTACTAGCCTTGGGAGTTTGAGATTCATAGGAGAAACCATTTATAATGTCTGGCAGAAGGTGGGACTAGCTTTTCTCACTGTGCTTTAGTTGTCTTTTTTGTTTAGAAGAATAGTGCAAATGCATTTATGCTGTTTATGAGAATAATAATCATGAATTTTCTCACTATAGAAAGCAGGTTAAACACATGTTCTGTGCACTGGTTCATTGTTTTGATTCATTTGGTACCTCTGTGTAGTGAGGTGCAACCTGGACCTTTTGTACTCTGTTGAATTACAGATCTGAGTAGAGTCCTGCAATGTGCAATTTTTACCATCTGGAAAATTTTGCTTTTTAGGTCCATTTGGCTTGTACCCAAGTTATTTTGCAGCTTTTAACCCATCTGTCTGCTGATGCAAAGAATCTGACAATATTATTATATTTTTCTTTGACAACCTGTCAAAAACACACCAAAGTCTAAAGAGTCTTTACTACTGAGTTTGGTATGGAACACTTAAAATAGGTAGTTGGCAGAAAAGTATTTACAATGTCTGAAGTGAACTTACAGTGTGCTAAAGGCAGTTCATACTGAAACGATGAGTTGGATTAGAGAGATCCTCTTTTATCTACAACTTTAAGTGATTTTAAAAATCATATATTATTCAAATAGTTACTTAGTTATTTTGTTTCTAGTCACACCTCTTTTCTTACTAAAGGGGACATAAGAGATATGAGACATTGCTGTAAAAGGCTTTCATAAATCCTTTTAAAGAAATGTATCTGCTTTCTGCCTTCCACCAAATTCCTTTAAAATGTGTTGGCTAGCCATTTTAATGGAACACTGAGACAGACAGAAAAACTGCCATATCGTGTACTGTTGGACTGCTAGTTGAAAGTGGCATTGGATCTCCTGTAAGGCAAATATTCAACTGCAGAAAAACAAGAAATAGAAGCACTGACCTTCATAGCATGGCTAGTGTCACATACTTCTCAGGCTGCTGAGAAGCCCCAGAGCCCCTCAAAGGGGTGGATGCAGACTGGATATATTGTTACTGCTGCCCAGGGAAAGCTGTTTCTGTGGGAGAGGCTGCAGCCTTTTTCCTCTGGATGAACAAACCTAATTTGTTAGCTCATTGACTAAAGCACCAGGATCTGCTCCTGGGGGAGCCAGGTACTGTCACAAAGGGGAGGAGGAAGGAATGATGTGAATTCAGCTCTCAAGTCTCTCTTCTCCCTGTCTGACAAAAAGTTACTACTTTAGGTCTCCAAAAAAGGAGGCAGAAAAGCTTGCGGGTTTAGAGGCACTAATTATAAAACCCAACCCCATCATGTTTTAATCAGATTTTCTGAATTATGGAGCCCTTGTTCATTTTGCCATTATTTTTGTTTGTCTTCATTTCCCAGGGTTCCTAAGATCAAAGACGGTCAAGTGACTTGGCTCACATGGCAGTAACCATTCATGTGCCAGGCTGTGCAGGAGTGTACACAGCAGGGTCAGCAACTGTAGAAGATGGTATTTTTCTCCAGCTGCAGAATTGGGGCCTTAATTATGCCTTGTGGCAAAGGGTCACAGGGGACATCTAGTTGTTGTCTTCAGAAGGTTAATGATTCCCGGAGTCTTTCTCGTTGCAAGATAGGGAGCGACTACTTTAGGAAGAGTCACTAACCAAATACTGGGTTACATAACTGTGTTTATGGAAGGACACACATTTGCTAGCAACCTTAAACATTTTATATAGGTGTGTGTTGTTCAGAGATTTGCTTTTCTTTTTTCAATTTGGCTGTCATATGAACCTGATTGACTTTCGAATGAAGTTACTTACTGAGAGATAATAGACCTTCTGATACATTTTGTTTATAATTCTGTATACAAACAGTTGTGCTAATTTTAAAAATACTCCAATACATTGTATTTTATTGTAGAAAAGCATTCATCTGACTACATCTTGTGCATGGTCCAAACACGCAAACAGCTCAAATCACATGTATGGATCTCCCTACCTTCCAGCTGAAAGAACAGAATTCCTTCTGCAAGCCAAGTAATGTATTCCAAAAGTGAAGAAACACTCTCTGTGGGATTATAGCCCAAGTTCAGTGCAGTCATCACAACTCCTGCCACAAACCAAACCTGTTTAAAATAAAAGGGGAGAGAAACATATTCAGTCTTGCAGATGCAGCAGTTTTGAAACTACTGAATTTGGATCTCATATGAAGACAGTGATGCCTGTCACTGAACCGAGAGAGTCAAAAAGGCATGCTTGTGCGGCAGTGGGATAATTGTCTCTTTCCTACAAAGTCAGGCACATGATCCAAAATGTCAGAGAGGAATGTTGCATTTCTGCTAGGGGATATTCTGAATGCATCAAGTCCATCTGGGTTAAATTTACTCTTCCACAGAACTAAAATGCAGGGGCAGATGTACAGAATATTGACACTAGTGAAATGAAAGAAAATTATTAATGAACAAATGTAAAATAAATAAATAAAAAGTTGTGTTTGAAGCAAGTTGCCTACATCCTGATGGGAGTCTGAGGCAAGAATGGTTGCTAATTCCCAGTGGCAATATTCAGGTGTGTTGGCCATGCTTGCTTTTTTCTGAAGTCTCTTATTTCTTTTCCTGCACACTTTCAGCTTTTGCAACAGATGGAAGAGGAGTTACATGAGGAACAGATGTGTCCAGTGGTTTAGCAGGAGCTTTGCTTGCCTTGGAGTTAGTCTTCTAGAGATAAGGTAGCCCTGGAACTAAATGAACTTGGGACTTCCTGTGGATTTGCATTTTGTGGTTGGTAGGAGGCTTTGGTTGATCTGATGGAAATTTTTCCACTGGGCTGAGGTAATTCTGAGGCTCTCCTCCATGTGAATTCTCCTGTCTGTGCTAACCCATATTTTGCTTGCATCAGGTCTTCTGTCTTTTAGCTGCCTGCCTACATTACAAAATGTAGCATTGGGTCTGTTCCTCTGGTGAGCATCACTGAAAATCTCCAAAAGGTTTAAAAAGTTTTATGGTAGGACTGGAAAAGGCAGCATCATCAAAAAGGCATTGCTACTATTGAAATCCCATCAAAAGGAGTATATGGTCATGTAACTAAAGGACTGCACCATAACACATCAGCACTGAGGGTCTAAGTAAAGCTTGCATGGACAGCATCAACTGATATTACCTAACTCTGGAGTCCTTGATGCTGTAACCATAAAAACACTGCTTTTAGTGAGGCTCTCCCCCAGCCCAGGCTTAAAAAAGCAAAGTGTGGTGGAACAAAAAGTATTGTATTACACAACATCAGTAGGCATAAGGCTATATAGTGTAATAGTTAATGGCAGGGCATGAGGTCTCAACTCTCATGTCTGTAGTACCTCCAGTGGACAACCGTCATGGTAGCAGTTGAAAGCCTGTACTTCATGGGTAGATTAGATCCTTCTGTGAGCAAGTTTGACATGTCTGTTGATAATGGAAAGATCTGAAGAACTTGAAAGGGCACATGTGCATTGTTTCCAAATCCTGTCTCACTCCATTCTTTATCCCAGTCACATAAGTTAGATCCAATGTCAATGTAATAGCTTTATTAACTATGACTTGTCATAAGTAAACAATTGGGAGACCAGTATTGTTGCTCTTTGCCATTAATATAAATCTGTTTGACAAAACATGTAAAATAATTGGTTTTGCTAAAAGTCCCTCTCTGAAAATTCTAGAGAACAACTTGTTGAAGAAACATGATCTAGTTAGACCTACTCTGAGCCAGGATTTGAACGAGGTACCCTCCTCATGTCCATTCTAACCTAAATCACTCCATGACTCTAAATATGTTCTGAAACATACAAATGAAAATGTCAGTTTTACAAAAAAAGAGATGGGGGTGAGAATCAATGCCTGCCTGCTCAACTCTAGCTCTTAACAGGGGAGGTAGTACTTTGCAAGCCAATAGATAGTGATGTGCTTCTGTTGCTCTGTGTGAAGCACATTCGTACTTAACCCAGCTTTGAGCATCGCTTTGTTCTCATATGGATGCTTTACTGTCAGTGATACGTACGAGTCCAGTCATGTTTGGGAGGTTACTAAGGAGTAGCTTCTTTTTTATTCTTTAATGACTGTGATTATCTTGAGCATTAGATGATATTAATAGTTAGACTTCTATAAATTTAATTCCTAGTTGATGAGGACAGTATGGTTTTGACATACAGGAAGTTTTGATAAACAATTTCTATTTACAGAAATATTGAAGTTTCTCAAATATATTAAATCTGCTACTGTGTTGAGAAGAAATAAAAAGGAAGTATGCTTATCTTTAAGTGTTGCAATTAAAGCTATTTTGGATTAATACGCTAGATCATAAACAGAGTCTTTAAGATTAATGAGCTAAATATTGGAGCAATCACATACTTTCCATTTTCATCCCTTTGCAATTGCACACTGGGACCTCTGAACATTCCTCCCTTCTCTGTAGAGTAATGGAAAGTCAAAGGAGAAGGGGAAGGAAGGGAGCTTGTTGTGCTTATCAGTCCTGGTACTACTGCAAAACTTGTTTATATGTGTTTAAAAAAATGAACAGAAAAAGCTTTTTTCAATCTCTAAGCTATACATGTCAGTATTTGGGGAGAGGGGGAGAAATAATTAAAACACCTCAATCAGTAAGGTCTATTGTCCTAAATTCCAGTTTAAAAGAGAGATATCTCTGTCTAGCAAACTGCTCCCAAAGAACAGTTGAGTAAGGCCACATTGGCAGCCACTCAATTCCCTGTCTCTACATTTATATGATTTTAAAAGCTTGTATATCCAAAGTCTCCATTGAACCAAAATTGCATTCAGATATTAGCTGCACAGCTGGGAATATTTGCTGATTGATGTTTGTTTGTTTCAATAAAATGAAAAATAAAAAATAGTTCCAAATATGCACAGAAGCTGTTGTTCACCAAGTTAGTTTATGTGCAATGTGAAAGCTTTCCTCCTCAGGATGCTGATGTTACTATATGGTCTCCCTATAGGATTTGTGTCTCTGTATTTTTTCAAGTTGGAGCTCATCCTCAGGGGTGTATGCATATCCCCAAGTCCTGCATTTTACTGTTCAAGACAGTGAGTATTGTGTTGCCTCTATCTTTCAGGCTTTGCTTTTCTGATAAATGCTATTGAGGAACGACTTGAAAGGAATCTCCATCCCAGGACTAACATCTCTGATAATGGAGGATGGAGGTTTCTCCATATTAGGACTGGACGATTCCTTGCCTGTTTACAGCTTTCCCTGAGCTCAGGGTTCACATAAAGGCATGGATTCTTTAAGCTCTTAAATCCTTTCTTCAGGATCAAAGGTCAGCCATTGCGAATTTCATTGATGCCAGGCTTGCCATATAATCTTATTTAAGCAAGAAAGTACAGTCAAGTTCACCTCAAAACCATTCAAAACCAAGTACAGTCAAAAACATTTCAGGCAAAGAAGTAAACCCATGTGTCAAGCAAATAAAATGTCTTTTTCTTAATCATGTAGATATCACCTGATCCTTAGAGCGTACCAGGAATGGGTCCCCTTTTGCTGTTGGTGCTGAATAAATACAAAGAAGTAACTAGTTCCTGAAAGACTAAGGTCTTTTGAGGTAAAGAGACTGAGAGGAGAGGGTTGGGGCAAACAGCCAGTGAGCACAGGCCAGCAGCTGCCTGGTTTGGGACTACAGAAAGTTCACTGTAGCTGATGGTCCCTCCTTTGTCCCTGCTCCAACTGCCTCGCCAGGTCTAGTCTTGCATTTTGCAGTTGAGAATAGGTGTCTGAAGTTAGCAGTTACCCTTCCACTCTGTCATTTCTTTTTTGTGTTCAGTAGATATAGGGCCAAACTGTGTGAGGTGCAGAACAGTTCAGAGAAGGGCATTAGACCCTTCTGTAGATCTAACTCCGAGGCATTCCTTGAAAGACCAGGAGAAAGGGTCCTTGGGACTTCACTAGGTTGGTATGTGGCCACTCCATGGAGTGCCGCCTGTCATACACAACCTTAAAACCAGGCTTAGCATGTTAGTACTTAGGTTGCTGCTGCAGTCATGCCTAGAGTTTGAGTGTTGGTGCCTCCTCTTTCTGTTTTCCCCTTGGTGAAAGAGGACCAAAGAAAGGCTTGTGTATTTGTAGGTGCAGGATGCTAAACAAAGTTAATCTCACCTGGTCTTGATCTTTGTCTTCTGGGCAGCTGTAACACACAGGTGTTGAGCTGCTGTGTGAAACCCTATGCCCGCTTTTTGTGTCTTTCTCCTGATTTCTTCAATTTTCATTCGTTGGTGTAGCTTCCTAATCACTTTGCAATGGAGGAGCCCGCCTAAGCTCGTTTCCCCATGTACATCCTTCCAAGGAATGGCATCAATTAGAAGGACAAAACCCAAGCAGCCACTTTATTTTCCAGTGTTTTGCCTCCTCCATGTTCACCTGCTGCAAAAGTATTAAAGCTCGTGGAGGTAGATACAAGCCCAGGGACTTCAGAGAGTGAATGGTCTGTATTTTTGTACAGCAGAATGTGAACTTTGGATGGTGCATGCTCCCGAAAACATCTTGGGACCTAAATATTGAGACACTGTTCTTTCAGTGAGATTGTCAGGAGGAGGTAGGTTCAGTGAACAACCACCTGTTTCATAAATAACCTATTTTATACACAGAAAATGCTGTGATTTGTATTCAAAGCAGCAGTATGATTCCCTGCTCTATGTCTCTAACAGAAAGTATAGTGGAGAATTTAGCTCAGGTAGGATAGTATTAAGACGAGGGATTAGAATAACCCAAATAACTGAAAAACTGTTTAATTGGAAGCTAATAGCTAGGGTATTTGGCATAGCAGATCATGTTACTGACAGTTGTTCCTGTTATTAGATTGAGAGAGTTGTCCTTAGGAACATGGGCAAATTCAAAATTTGCAGCTTCATGGATTACTGCTACTTTTTGTCCATGACAGTTCTGTAGCTTCTTTAGAATTCAGATTTATTTTCGTTTGCTACTATTTTGAATACTGCTTTAGAGTAATTGTCACTGTATTCAACTAGGAATAAAATTTATTATACCTAAAGAAAATAATAGTAACTGTTACTAATATTTGTCCTTCCAAATACATACGCACATGCAGGGAGTGTTTTTTGCATGCAAGTCATTTGAGTTTTATTTTATGTAGTCCAGAGTTATACTTAGTAGAAGACCATGTGGGCACACTTGTCTGTTGTGCTGTATAAAAACAGTAGCTAATTTTGATGAAGTTTTAGGAAGAAATTGGACTGTAAACTGGACCTTTTGACAATAGCACAACAGGGAAGGGTGTGGGAGCACAATCTGTTTTACAGTTTATATAATTTTGAAGTGCCCATATGAATTATTCCCATTCAGATTGTCATATTTTAGGTAAGGTGCTGCTGATCATTATTAATATACTGTAATATCTGAAGCAAAACAATTACTCTGAGAAATAAAACATTAATAACAGAAGTTGAAGATTTTATACCAATTCCTCTGAAGAGCAAATGCTTTCAGGGTGTGTTGTAACCAGTACTTGATATTCACAAATCCTGCTGAATGGCACAACAGTATTGTTTTTCCCCCCCTTGCAGTTAAGAATGTGTTACTGTGTTAAAGACAGATTGGAAAGTAAATCTTGTCAATATACATTTTAAAAAGCTATCTGTTGTCTACTCTCTCTCTTCTCTATTGAATGGAGTTTGCTTTGTTTTTCTTGGTAGCATTAATCTTCATAAATAGTTTCCTTTTGAATACTAACTCTCTGAGATTGATCCAGAAAAGGTAGTTATAGCTTTCTGTGGTAACTTAATTTTGCTTTTGTCGGTATAAATGGTGAAGCGTCAGCCACTACTTAGGAAATAAAAGCTGAGGGAACTAAAGGATGCACAGACAATACTGACAATCAAGTTGGAACCCTCAATTCTTGCAAGATATTAGTAAATAAAAATAGTGTCATTGATTACTGGAGCTTTCATTGTTGAACACATAACCTAACGTTATCCAGAATAGCAGTAACCTAGAGCAAGAGATGAAAGAAAAAGACAGTATTTTCTGTCAAATTCAGCAGATCCTGTAGTTCCTCTGTGCAAGCAGCAATCTGTTGAAATGCAGGATTTCAGACTGGGAGTCTGACTGCAAATCTTCTGGGAGCTGCTTTTCCCTACTTATGACTAATGCACGGGAGCTGACCCATGCATACAGTGACCACTGCAACGTTAGGAAGACTAATATAACACTGAGTTATTTCCAAGTGTATAAAACCAGGCACTGTAAAACAGTTGGGCCTTTCTGGCCTGAAGTCCCTTTTGTGTGGAGGTCTATGAGCAGCCCTTCTGGGGGCAGTGTCTGCAGGAGCTGCCATGGTTCAGGACAAGCCTGCAGCTTTCCAGCCTGACTGCCTATGTGGTTTTTTCCACTACTTTCAGTGATTCTTCAAAGGTGCTTCTTGTACAAATCAAATATATTTAGAAGCCATCACAGACATAGAGCCTAAATTGGCTTCAGGTTTTTTAGCCTTTCTCTAGTGAATGGGTTTTGGTTTAAGGCAGTTTTTTTAAAAAATCCTTTTTTCCTAGTTGTAACAGGTTATAATATTGTTATATTGCACAATTCTGATTTTAACAGTGACTTTGGGGGAAATAAGCTGCTTTTTCATGGTCTGATGGACACTGATTTTCTCCCAGTTCAGTATTCAGGAAATGTGCTCATTATACATTGTAATTTGAGTTGAAGTACAAAGTTCATGAGTCCTTCGATCTTGACCCTGCATCAGCTGTAGCTGTCAGAGTGCAAACCTGCTAGACGTAGATTATGCTGTTTGCCCTGAATCTGTTATCTAAACAGAGTCTTTTCTAAGCTTCAGAGATTGTTAAGTTTCCACACTGCAATCAATCCCTCTAAGCACTTCCCTCCTTCCCCCAGTCTTTTTCCTCCTCTTTTCAGTGTATACCTAGTTGGAAGGAACATGGAGTAAAATCCATAGTGTCTGGCAGTGCTGCTCAGTGCCAGTGCTACATCTTTCCAGACATAGAACAAAATCCCTCCTCTTGCTCCATGTCTGCATCTGTTCAAATTGCTTTTCTTAAGGTTTCAGCATGGCAGACTGTTACCTTTATGTTGCCTCCGATGTGTATAGATCATTATGTGCAGCATTTATAATGGGGAGTATGCATTTACCACTTACAACTTTAGTCATACTAATGCGAAAGAAATATCACGGTACAACCGAATAGCACAATGCTATTGAGCCTTTTGAAGAAGAGGTCTGAATTTCAGAGGTGATGGGGAGTCATCTCTGTTTCCCTTTGTTCACTCCTGCTCCTGTGAGGCAGGTGCATCTTACTGGAGAACTGAGGGATGGTTTTTGAAGGAGTCCATCCTGGTTTGGAGCTGTGGCACTGGGACTCATAGCACAGAGCAGGCTGAAGTCTAGTAATCCTTGCAGTCAGTACTGCAGGTATCTGCAGGTGTGACACAGCAGCAAATTCAATATAGTTCCCATCACCTTTTTAGGATGGGAGAGTTAGTAGGCTCTTCTCATATGGCAGCCAGTTGCAGCCGTGCCACTGCTGTAAAATACAGCCTAAAATTGTATCCCTGAATTAGACAACCATATAGCCGTCTAATGCTGACTGTGAGGCTTACAGGTGGTTATCTACACAGCTTTGAACAGCTTCACTGTTGCCCAAACATTGTCAGTGTTTGAGTGCAGCATTTTGGTTTCTCTCTGATTCCTCGTCCTGTTGCAGAGTTGCTTTACCTGGCGCTGCAAGAAACCAAGCTCAAAAACTGAGCAGCTACGGAGTATTTCATCTGCTGGGCCAAAATGAAAGCATGAAAATCAGAAATACAACAAATTCATCTCTAGCGCCCAAGTGTAGAGGAAAGAAATCATTGTGTTTAGTATTTAAATGTTTGGTTTGTTTTTTAAACTGGGTTTGATTGGAATTTTTAAGGACCTATTGTTTTATGTCTGATATGGTCACTGCATGTTGTCAGATTTTAATCTGTTCCAGTGGGTTGCTGCCTGGACAGGAATTGCATGTTATGTCTGCATTTTAGTGGCACTGCCAGGGGACATCGTGCCTTTTGCCGTTTTCTGTGGACACTCGGAAATTAAATGTAACTTAACCTTAGCACAATTTGGGGAGAAGTTACTACAACCTTGCCATACTCATTTTTTTAGTAAGATTGTGACATCTGTGCTGGCAAAAAAAAAACCCACCCTACAACAACAAAAAACCCCTGCTAAATCATTTGTGGTTTAATCATTGTCACATTACAACCACAAAGTACCCTAAGTAGCGGCCAAAAAAATCCTGTTAGGCCTTTTCAGAGCACTTTCTGACCAAAGTGGCTAAATACCATGCAGTAATTCTAAATTACTTTTGTATGCTGTTTCTACTGTATGTTCTCAAATAGCTTCTAATAAAACATCAGAAAATAATCACTGGAATGAAAATACCAGTGAGTTAACAGCAACTGAGGAAGAGTTTATAGTGTGATGTGTTATAACAACTCATCTTTTTAATTCTACTGTTTAAAAAGTTATGCTATGTTCATTAAAAGATAGGGGTGCTTTTGATTTCTGGTCTCACTAGAAGCATTTCTTTTTTCTTTTATTTTTTTTTTTTTGAAACAAAAATCTTCCTTATCAATGGTGTGATCAAAGAGGTCACAGATAATTGCAGAGATCCTTACATGGTGTTTCTGAGTCCCTAAAACATGGTAGTTTCTCTGAAATTTGTTGGGTTTGGCAAACAGATGATTAGAGAAGAAATATTTTCAAGGAAGTAAAACAATACTAATTTTATTTTTTTCTTTTCTGTAACAATAGTATCTGAGAATATCAGAAAATATTTAGGTTGATGGGAATAAATTTTTAAAAAACCCTTTCAGTAAATTTAATGTATTAAGTTTGTCATTTTTAAACACAGTACCTCACATGTCTGTAAACCTCTGCTATACTGTTTGCATGGTATCTGAAAATTAATGGCCTCTCTAGGTGTGTGTTGTTTAATTAATCCATGATCTGTCCCATTTCATTATCAGACATATCCACTGTCTGGTCATTGCTGTGTCGTTCATTCATTCTGTGTCTCAGAGGATCTCAAATGCTTCGGTTGCTGCAAAAGGTGCTTTTTGTCCTGGCCTCTCGCCCAGGCACATGCTGTATGGCAGGTAACAAATTGCAACGTAACGAGCCTTGGTAACTGAGCTTTCCTGGGGAGCCAGTCACTGGTTCAGTGACCTGTATTACCCAGTATCTCGTTTGGCAGAGAATTAAGAATGGTGCAGACACATCATCAGCATATTTTCCTGAGTGCAGACTCGTTTTGGTACAAGCTGTCAAAGTCCAAGG
Source organism: Leptosomus discolor (assembly GCF_034619465.1). Taxonomy (NCBI): domain Eukaryota; kingdom Metazoa; phylum Chordata; class Aves; order Leptosomiformes; family Leptosomidae; genus Leptosomus; species Leptosomus discolor. Next base: position 50,435,272 of record NC_141398.1, on the reverse strand, counting down.
ACCCTCCAATCTAGCTTTCTAAACCTCATCTGTCAGTGGACTATAATTGGTTTATAAATTGGCTTAAAGGTAATAACAGAACTAAACTTTTTACACAAAAAGTCTGTCTGCAACTATGATAAGCTTCACCAAAGATTAAAAATGATAGTCCTGAATCATATATGAGTAGAACAATCCTAGTGGGTCATTGGTGGTGGGCGGTTAGTGCAGGCTGGTGTTGCAAAACAGCCAGCCATTGCAGTAACTCACATAACTGATGTTAGAGCCACTGTTGTGGAAGTTGTTTTGTTGTGGTTTTGAGTTGTTTTTAACTGCTTTTTCTTACTACAAGAATGCTAATACGATGTTTGACTTCTGCTGCATCAGCTTGCAGTGGGTGACAGAGCTCTCCACTGGCCCGTCGTTAATCCAAAAAAACTGAAGTACTTTAACGTCAAGTATCCTCCATGAATTAAGGATTCTTTGTACAGGATGTTGTTCATTCAGCGTTGTTTAGTTAATGTATTTTCTTCGCATCTGCAAATGTTGTTCTGTTGGGCAGATTGTTCCTTGGCTACCTGCACAGAAGCTTCTTTATTATCGTTTTGTTTTAACATGCTAAAGCTATATCCACACATAGATGCGCATGCAGACATCTGAACAGAATATAGGTATCTCTGTGATTTAACACGGGGATTCACATATCCTCACTGCAAGTCCTTCTGGCATGTCTAGGTTGTTGAATTGCACATCATGTGAGAGTACCAAAAAGTTCTGTTTGTGGCTTTCCTAGTTAAGTTAGCTGTGATATTTACTTTTTTCCTCCCTTCTCTGCTTTTTGCAATTATTGGAAGTTCAGTATGTATGTAGGAAAATTAGATTAGCAGAATTTGAGGACTTTTATTCTTCAAGTATACTTACTAGTTAACTTAAGTGACAGTTGAGTGCGGCCAGTCCCAGAGACAGCTGGGTTTGCACAGGCCATTGTATTATAAAGATTGCAATTGCCAGATAAATCTAATATGATTTTATGTTTAAAATAAATTTGAAGAGTTGTATATTTCTGTTTACTATATATTAAATGTGTACAATATATGAATATACTTTGTGTATAAAATGGACTAAGAGATCTTTCTTGAATTAGGGTGGCTTCCTTTCTTCAGTAGATTGTGTTCTGTACTTTTTATTGTAAAGTCGTTCATTCTCTTAACAAAGTTAATGTTTTTAAGATTATAAGGATACTAGGAAATGTTTGAAGATTTGCATTTAAATCCTCTTTCTTTGCAAATTATCTGTTTAAAAAAAGGAGGGAAAAACTTGTTTGTACCTTAATATTAAAGTTTATTCCCAGCATGGTGGGAATCAGCTCATATCAAAGATGACAAGGATATCACCATTTTTTAAGTGAAGACCGGTAAGGTCACTCCGCTTAGTTCACTGTCTCTAGTCAGCTCAAAAATATCCTTAGCACACTAGTAGTAGTCTGTGTATGCATGACTCTACTGTACAATGCTTGTAGGTTAAGTGGTTTGGAGTGGGGTGGCCTAATAGTGCAAAATACCACCACACTGTAGTTGTAGTAGAATAAAACGTGAACCCAGACAATAGAATAGAAAATGCAATCTATCTATAAACACTTTTTTTTTTTAAGACTATTTGAACACCTATTTACTTGTAAAATAAGGTTTGTACTATTTAGCAGGGGGCCTCCAGCAGTAGCTTAATTTCCTTCCAGCCAGAGCTGTCCCAAGCAGCATGCATGAGAGAGCTGGAGCTGAAGTATTTCCCATCTCTAGCAAAACTGATGGCACTGGCTAGATGAGAAAAGGCTGGTCCAGCGTTGTTTTGCTGGGCTCTGTCTGAAGCTCTGCCCTTGTTCCAAGAGAGAGCCCAAAGCTGCAGGTTTTCCATCCAGCCTCATTATTTATTTTGCAGTGGAGTTTTTTGTTGTCCTCAGTCTCTAATGAAATAGATAAGATGAATAAAAACTAGAACAGATGGAGAGCACAGAGCTCTGGGTGAGAGGAGGAGAGGGGCAATAGTCATGCTTTTTCGCAATGAGAGGAAAAAAAGTAAAGGCGAGGGGAGAAGGAGCTCTAATGGATTCGCTCAGTGCCCAGAAATACTCAGGATTTACAATCACAGCAATCTTTTCAGTTAGGACAGTGGAATAATTCATTTGCTCTGTTAAACTTATGCACACAAATGGATATGTGTTTTGGTGGTTTTATTTCTGATCAGTTCAGTCTTTCTATCTCTTGTTGAATCTCTTCCTTAGTTTGAGAAAGGTCACTGTTATCTCTTTGAGTGGAGTTTGTGGGCTTGGACTGAGATGACTAATACCAGCAGAGCTGTAGAGGGAAGCTGTACTGCAAACAACAGACACCTCATCTTTAGTTCTTTCAGGCACCTCATCTTAATTTGGTTCAGAGCATCCGGGATATGGCTGTGTTTTGTTTTTCAGCAACCGAGTTCTGACCTTCATTTATATCAAGTGAGGATGAGGCTTCAAATAGTTGACCAGGGTCAGACATTACACGTAGCTTTGCAGTTATGGGGATGAAAATAGAAGACTTGTAGTAATACTCAGCTAAGAAATCATGGAACAGATCTCAAAAGAACATCTAGTGTCCCCAGAAAGAATATTAAAGATTTTTAGAGAAAGACTATTAAAGACTATTAGAGCAGTTAGAGTTGACTGCAAAGTGCAGAAGCTGAACTGGGAGTTACACACAGAAATTCTGTATTCCCACGAGCACAAAATAAACAGGAAAGCATCTGTGATCCAGTAATACTTCCAGTTTGGTATCTGTAATATCGATGTGATAGATTATAATGATTTCAATGTATCATGCAATAGATTTGAGTGTATTGTGAAACAGATGCATCTAGAGAAGTGAAAATTGCAATACAATCAACGTTGTACCTTAATATTAAAGTTTATTCCCAGCATGGTGGGAATCAGCTCATATCAAAGATGACAAGGATATCACCATTTTTTAAGTGAAGACCGGTAAGGTCACTCCGCTTAGTTCACTGTCTCTAGTCAGCTCAAAAATAAAAAGATAAAAAGAAAAATTCTTATAAAATATAATTATCTTGAACACAATTGTTAAAGAACAACTGGTTATGGTTGTATTAGTTCTTACTGAAGGAAAAATCTAAATTCCTTTTTAAAGAGGGGGAAGGACAAAAATAGCACATGTTGAACAGGCGCACATTTTGTGGGTGAGCATCTCGGTCACTGTTGGCTTTTGTGAGCAACCAAGAGTTTGTCCAGTGTATTGTGCTGCACACCTCTCTCTTATGGTCTTGCTTGGGCAAGGAAGGTGTTTGCTCAGCTGCATGCATGCATGCAACAGCCTAAAAAGTTTGATCTCCAAGTAATCTGATGGGGAAAAGGAGGCTACCTGTTAACTAACTTACATGCTGTGCTGATTCCCAGTCGGTAGTAACGGGAGCATAAAGGTGCATCAGTTTCTGTGTAGACAGTGTGCAAGACAAAGCAGCCACTTGCTCTGCAGTTTGTTTCTAACCTTTATATCAGAGCCATATAAGACAACTGATTTTTATTTAAGCACTCCCATAGGATGATTTTATTTCAGCCTTTGAAGCCTCAGTACTTTCAGCAAAAAGTGCTAATGTAATTATGATATGACATTCATGTTCACAAGACCCTAGAGCTGCATGCTTAACTGGATTAAAGCAAATGGAACTTGATGGGGTTTTGGCCTTAAAAATTGCTCATTTTTTATTTGTTTAATCATGCCAAAATTGAACAAGGAAAATATTCTTCTACTGTACCTTAGCCCTAGTTGTCTTGACTCTGCAACTGCTCTGTTGATGATGACTCAAAGCCATGGTGAACTAATTAAGACAGTACTGTGTTACTAACAAAAGAGCTGCTTTCTTCCTCCCTCCTCCCCCCAGCAGTTTGTCAAACAAAATTGTATCCTATACCAAAATAACAGGAATGTAATGTATCCTGGCACTCTGTCTCTAGTCAACCAACAGTATTTTGTAATGCTGTTTTAGTACGTGTATTAGAGGACTTGTGTTTTACACAGCCCATTAACACAAGGGAATCATTAATTTCTGGAGAGTGTCTTTGCCAGAAGGATGTGGGCTTTAAATCTTCTACATACGTAAGAAAGTACTGTCCATCTCAAATGTTCTAAATGGGTATCCTATCTAAATAGGGTAGTAATATTTTATGCTCTGCATTTTAAATAACTGCATTTTACAGTTGACATTATTTTAGAAAATTCAAACTTGCATCTGCATAGACATGCTTAGATACAGTGTCTTAACATTTTTTCACGTGGATCTGGATTATAAAGTGCTGCTGTTTCTCTTGTAGTTTTCTGTGCTTTGCATGCATGTTAAGATAATTTTGTCTTGTTTGAGGTATTTTTGTGCTGATGTAGTTGCTTTTTCCACCTTTGTTTTTTATATAAACAAAGGGCACGTGTTACATCTGCTTTTTGAAAGTAGTCTTTAAAAACTTTTAGCAATAGTTAACTCAGCTGCTTGTTTCTGCTCTCTAAGGGGTCGCCTGGCCTGATATGCACCGTCTGGCTGACAGAGTCCATCTGGAGGAGTTGACTAAAATTGGCATTCTGAAAGGCAATGTAGATGACATGGTGAAGGTTCATCTGGGTGCAATATTTATGCCACACGGACTTGGACATCTACTTGGAATCGATGTGCATGATGTTGGAGGCTACCCAGAGGTTAGTGTTAGTCCATTCTCAACTGCCTTGCAGATTAACCCCTCTCAATTCAATCCATGTTTCTGTTAGTTCATGTATGATTAGCCAGTCGCATCATCTCAGAGATGGAGCAGATGTGCATTTAAGTGTGTCTTTTTCTGGATATGATATTTTACGCAGTTTACTTTAAGGGAATTAAAACAGAAATTGCTTATGAGGAGAAGTCAACCAATGCCACCCTTCAGGCATTCTTAATCTGTTCAGTTTCTACGTATGTTGTGTTGTTCCTCCATGAGTCACCGCTGTTGACATACATCACTCAAGCGTATCCTGTGCTGTGGCAGAGAGCATCTCAGTATGCCTGAGACCTGTAGTGGGAAGACTCACTTGCTCTGTTCCAGATGTGAGACAGCTGTGGGAGCCCACTGCTGCACCTGGGGTAGTAAATCCCAATGGCTGTGTCATACGGAAGCAAGCTGGCTCTTACTCCTGTCTTGAACTTTGATCTCCGGTGTCAGCGTGGGCACCAATGTAGATGTGTTGTCCTGGAATGAGAATAGGAAGAAAAATATCCATCAAGTCTTCCAGTCTTTGCAAATGTGAAAGCATAACCTCTTGTATTCTGAGTTTCTGCAGAACACACAGAATTATTACCTTTTTCCCTGAATGATGAAATGGTGGTTCATGACTGTGGTCTGAAAGCAGAATGGGTAAAATTCTGTAACCAATGAATGGTAAGATGTTTGCAATGATACTAAAAAAAAAAAAGAAGTCTCTAAGGGGAATTGAACTTAAGGTTTGAATAAAGAAAGGAAGTTTACAGCAGCTTCAGAAAGACTTCAGAAGGATTTTCTGTGTATTATGTTTTGGTTATTTGAGTATAACTGTTAAAGTTTTTCAATAATAGAGTATGAAAATGGATCATTTGCCTTCTCTCTTATGTATGGTGTTCTTTTACAAGACCCTGAAAAAGAAAGTAAGAACTCTTTAGGTAAGGTTTAAGCATATTTTGGAGCTTGTTCATGTTGGGTGAACAGGCTACATAACAGCTGTTATTGGTGGGTTCACTTTTTTAGGCAGGGGAGAAACAGTATATGGTATTTGAGGGTACTCGTTATGTTCATAATATAATTATTGTTGAGACACAATACTGTGGTGACAATGTATGGGCATCGGCTAATAAATTTATATGTAATAAAAATCAAGCAAAAATCAAAAGCAACCCTATTCTGATTTTAAGGTTTCTTCACTAGCTAATACAGAAAGGATGGATGTTTGTGTCTCTGTCTCTCCCAAGTGCATTCTCTGTATGTACAAATAGAGGCATTCAGCAAAGCACAAGGGATGTGATAACTCAGAGAGTTCATGGACTTAAAAATCCAGGACCCCGATGTTGCGTGCCTTTGCTTAGATCGTTTTCACTTGTGTTGTGAATAACCATTCTGAATTTGGTGGACTTACGTAAACTGGAGTACGTGTTCAAGACTTGGTAGGGTAAAGAGACAACTGAATTTTAGGAAGAAGTGAGAAGAATTGTGAGAGTGAAAAGTACCATGCTTGGTTTTTACTTAGAAACTGTATGCTTTGAATGTTAGAGCAAGTACCTTAATTTCAAGGGAGATTCCTAGAACTGATTTTAGGGGAGTATAGAGCCACAGACCCTAAAAACCTTCCATCTCTCAGCCTGTTTCAGTAGAGTGGCATATGAGCTACAGAATCAGTTTTTGAAACTAATTTTTATTTACATATGACCAAATTTATAGCTGTTAATTATCTGGTATATTATATAATTTAAGGGTCATTTTTCTGTAAGTAGACAGATCTATCCACGGTTTTGAAAGAGCAACCTGTTATAGATAAAAATGGGTATAGGGATTGGATTGTCAAATGAATGAGGCTTTCTACTTTCATACCTAATATGTGTAAAAATACCAGAGCTCTGTGCAGATTGAGAATTTTATACTTGTAAATATTGAAATCATTCATTCATGTAGACATGCAGCTGCATTCTTACATTAACAATGTTTGCACGGCTTATTTTACTTTCAGAATCCAATCCTAAATAACAAATTTCCTGAATATGGGGGAAGCATGTATGTGAGCTCACAAACAAATAGCTAAAGTCCTGTATTTGCATGTAAATGTGTGCATAGATGATGTGTGGCATCAACTTAGTTTGAAAAATAATGAATTAGGGGTTCAGCAGAAGAGCAGCCCCTTTAAACTCTCTCTGCAGCGTTAATTCTGCCTCCATTAGACCCATCACTTCTCTCTGACCCAAAGCATGAGGTTCTTTATATTGGGTCATTTGACTAAGGTGAGGTATCTGAGCATCTGATGGTGGAAAACCCACATCAAAGGCCTGTTGATGGAGTGAACTTCATTAGGCTTCTCTGGGCTTGAAGCTCTAATGGGGGGCACGGTCCCTGCCTGAGGCAAGAGGGAGCTGTACCTACGGGGCCAGGGAGGCACTGGAAGGCTTCAGAAAGGGATGTGGTTTTCCCCACATAAATCTAAACATGGGTGATTGGACACCTCTCATGTCAGTGTGATACATGTCTGTATTAAGTGGCAGAAGGTTTTTTTATCTATGCCTTGTTGTTTCATGAGAAAATGCACTTTGAAGACATCTAGTATGCTGTGGAGTGATTTTTAGTGCATTTTAAATGTTTACTAGCTAGCAAGATTTTTCACAAGGAATTTCATAAAGCCATTTGTGTGTTTATTGTACACTGAGCCCATGCCTGTAGTATCATGTTCTTTTTTCTAGCTGGTTAAGAAGCAAGTTATTTGTTTTTGGCTAAGGGAATTTCTGGGAGTATTACAAAGGATTTTTTAAAAACAAAAACTTTCCAAGTGGATATTATTCCATTATTTTTCCTCAAGTGTAAACACTTACATTTGGAATAATACAATAAGCTTTAATTTCCTAATTTTTATCCGTCACAAAGTTTTGTGTGTTCCAAAAAAACTATTTCCAGACATTGTTAGCTTAGATTAGTTATTCATTAGTAGCCAAAGATTTCTTTTTTCAAAATTGGCAATAATATGTTTTCATCTTTTCCAGTAAGCAGCTTTCACATGCAGCATTGAACAAGCACTTTCTTTCTCTTTGACAAACACTGTAAAAAACTTGCGCATTTTCTGCAAAGAATACTCTGGGATATTAGAAAAATACAACGTTTCCCTTCCTTTTTATGCCATGATAAAGAATAATTGGTTTTGGCCAGCAATAAATGCAGCTTAGCAACTGTGTTTAGGGCAAGATTTTTAAAAGACCATAAACACCGGTGTATCCCATTGAAACACATAAGTAAATGTCCTGATTTTCAGAAGTACTCTGCAGTCAAGAGCTCCTTTGGGAATCAGGTCTCCTGCAGTGTACCATGGTATTCCTCGCAGGGAAACTGAGTGTGGAACACTTCTTTGAAAATTTGTCTGCTTCTTTTAAGGGTCTAACTACAACTTGAGCAGTTCTAAAAATTCAGCCCCAGTGGTACTAATCACTTCAGAAAATCTGGCCGTTAGTCAGACAGAGCTAGCTTCAAAGGGTGAAAACTCCACTGGGCTTAGCTTCAGCTGTAAAATTTAATCATGGAGATGGTTTTCCCACACTCTTTCATTTGTTTCTGGGTAAATTCGATATGGGATATAAATGAGTGTTTGTGCCTGTTGCAATGGAGAAAATGTGGTAGGTGATCCCAAATTTTCAGACCCTGAGGTAGATGGGACTGAAGTTTTCATTTAAATTTAGGTTCTGCGTCTCTAGATGCTTGAGTTGATTCAATTTCATGTTATATTAATTGACTGTAAGGCTCTAAAGAATGCTAAGTACATTTGATGACTTTCTATAATAATAAGCCAGTTAATTTAAGTTAGGTTAATAACCACTGTGATTTTAACATCTTGTGAATTAAGAGTTTCATTTCATATTGTCTTTTAAAATTATAAGATTTACCTTAGTTTAAAGTTTTAATTCAATTCTCTATTCTCAGGAAAAGCTGATCCTTTCATTGTTATTCTGCATCAGCAAATTAAGGTTAGAGGTTTGTTTTGATCCTGGAGTTATCCATGTCCTACCATTACTGTGCATGCTTGGGGAACATCTCTGCTGCTCAGAGAGGTGTACAAGCTACATCTGGCTCTAACAGAAGTCTTGCTTCCCAGATCCCCGATGACCGTCTGGGGATTTAGATCACCAAACCTACTAGAGATTACAGGAATAATCTTGTACCCTTTCTTGTTCTGGCAAAAATTATTTTCCTTATGTATCCTACTTTATGCTGAAGCATAAGATTTCATTTTTTTTGTGGTTAGCATTGCAAATGATGCATTAATGTTTTTTTTCTTTAAGACACAGAGGATGAGGTGAACTTACCAGGAAGCCTAAAGCTGTTATGTAGAGCCCCAGTGATGCAAATTGCTTCACTTGGTAATAACCATGCAAAGCCTTACTCTACCTTGCGTACCCAGGACCTGCAAACGTGAAACAACCTGTATAGTAGGCACTTACACGAGGGGAGATTAAAACAGCCTTTCATCGGTTTTAGCTCTAGGTTTTGTTCTTGCAAGCGATTGTACATCTTGAGAAAAGATTGGGAGAAAAAACCTGCTGCTTCTACTTCACAGGGTCCCCTTGAATCACTTTCTTTTTGATTCTTTGAATTCCTGCATAGCAGAACCCTATGGTTGTATGGGCCGTTGAGCAGGCAGACTGCATGCAAGAAACAAATCACTGAAGACTTTCAATTCTACAGCATTTCCATGCAGAGCAGCACTGAAATCCATAGCACTTATTGTTATCTTGGGTCAAACACCAAGCAGGAGAGTTTCCTGCAGTGTAAGATTCTGTGGGATTTTCCACCCCTCCCAGAGTTAGGATAATAGACTTACTCTGCTCCGGTGTCTTGTGGGTGCCCGGAAAAATTGTGATCAGTTCCCAACAGCTTTTCCCTGTGAGGACAGATCACACAAAATCACACAAAATGTTAAAGGTTGGATGGGACCTCGAAAGATCATCTAGTCCAACCCCCCTGCCAGAGCAGGACCACCTAAAGTAGATCACCCAGGAACACGTCCAGGTGGGTTTTGAATGTCTCCAAAGAAGGAGACTCCACAACCTCTCTGGGGAGCCTGTTCCAGTACTCTGTCACCCTTACAGTGAAAAAGTTTTTCCTTATGTTGATGTGGAACCTCCTGTGCTCCATCTTGCACCTGTTGCCCCTTGTCCTGTCATTGGACATCACTGAGAAGAGCCCGGCTCCATCCTCCTGACACTCACCCATTATGTATTTATAAACATTGATGAGGTCACCCCTCAGTCTCCTCCAGGCTAAAGAGACCCAGCTCCCTCAGCCTTTCATCATAAGGGAGATGTTCCACCCCCTTAATCACCTTTGTGACTCTGCACTGGGCTCTTTCAAGCAGCTCCCTGTCCTTCGTGAACTGAGGGGCCCAGAACTGAACACACTATTCCAGATGCGGTCTCACTAGGGCAGAGTAGAGGGGGATGAGAACTTCTCACAACCTACTGACCACACCCCTTCTGATACACCCCAGGATGCCATGGGCCTTCTTGGCCACAAGGGCACATTGCTGGCTCATGGTCATCCTGCTGTCCACAAATGCTGGAGTCTGGGTGTTCATGGCAGCTTAGAACTTGAGCAGAGGCAGGAGAGGAGAGGAGAGAAGGCTCAGGTGCTATGTAAGTGCAGTGCTGTGGTACAGACCATGCCCTGTCATACCACAGGGTTTCCCTCCTCCTGAGAAAGAAAGTGTCATGTACTTGGGTGGGGTTTTTTTGTTGCTTGATTTAGTTTCATTAGTTGTGGTTCATTTTTTTGAAGGAGATACTTGCTTATGATTGTTTTACTTGTTGAAGTTTGTTGCAAAAGACTTCGTGTGCTAAGAGAGTTTTTATCTTGAGTATTTATTGTCCAAATCTTTCTGAAATTTTAGCAGAGACTAGCAGAGCTTGTGTGTTTTTGAACAATTCTAGGTACAGGAGGAAAGAAAAACTAAAATAGTACAGTTCTGCTTTCAATTAAATGTAAAAGTAAGGTTTAAAAAGTATCATAGGTATGCTTTAGGGGTTTTGCTATGCAATTTCCACTAATATTAGTATCAAAAGATCACAAAAGAAAAAGCCCTTTCATTTAAGGACATTGCCTGCGTATGCTTTCTGTGTGTCACAAGAAAACGTGTCTTATTAGATTTTTAAGCGGTGCTTGCCATTGGTCTCACTTTAAAGCAGTATTGCTGGTAGCTTTCGCAATTCTTTATCCCATGTCTTATGAATTCTCTATCTAAATATTCTCCTCATCTTCCAGGTTTATATTGTAGTTGTCAACTTGGTGATTTTTGCTATGTGCTATTTCTTTTCCTCACAGTTACGTTTTAAGAAAAAGAAAAATGTATGATCTGTATGTTTTATTATTTCCATTATGATAACAATGGATCTTAGTGACATCTCAGGATCAGGAAGCAAAAACGACATGCGAGGTTATGCTCAGAACCACACTGTAGCAATGGGTTGAAATTCAGCTGTATCTGACTCAGAGCAGGCAGTGGCTCTTCAAATAAACAGCAGGTGATTCATCTTCATTCCCTGCAATAACAGGAACGTTTTGGGGCAGCGTAAACCTGATACCACAGTTAATACCTAGGAAAAGACAAAAATGTTTCGAATAAAAATAGCCACTTAAACATCATGTGCCCTTGGTTCCCCCAATATTAACTTTGAGCTGTGTCCCAAAAGCTCCAGCTGGTAATTAGATTCTCCTGCAGAAGTGGAAGCTTTGACTTGCAAATGCTGCAAGTGGTATGTGATGCTTGAGGCATGTTCTCCTGTAACCTGCTGCTGATTTCAAAGGCAAGACTGACAGCAGTTCCTTCAAGTGACTATTGGCAGCTCAGGCTGCCGGAAAAATGAGATAGATTGAATAAACTAATCTTCATTAGTAGCACTCAATAAGAGAAGCAAGGGCTTAGAGAGAAGGGACCAGGAGACAAGTGAAATGGAATTCAAGACTTTTATTTTATTAGCTGCATAGGGCTCCATTCTTTTCACAGTAAATGAGCTAATTATAAGTTGCATATATGCAGTGGGAGAATAGGTAAGAGTGAAAGAGCTGAGATTTCACTTTGGTGTTGATTTCATATAATCTAAATATAATGTTATAATGTTCTGACTAATTTAAATACTTGATTGCACTTAGCTTAGTAAAATAGTTAGGACTTTGCTGTATTGGATGTGGTCCAACTGGGACAGTCTTATTTGTCAGGCTCAAAAAAGTGCTGTGATGATTTAGCTGGAAGACAAGTACCAGCAACTAGTTTGTGTCACTACATGAGTATTTTACTGTGGTTCAGTATTTACAGTTATGAGTAGCTTTGGTGATCTCTGCCATGGCCGTGTTTTGCTGCCGTTGCTGGCTTGAGGAGGCTGCTCGGTGATGCCAACTGAGCATTGCAGCCCCTGGTTTCAGGAGGGAGGGTGTCCTTGCATCTCTGTGCTTGTGTGTCCCTAGCTAGTGTAATGGCCCTATAGGCAATGACCAGCCAGCACAGAGACATCACCTGTGGTTTTCTTCTGTCCTGATACAAAGACAGACCCAAGATCAGGCTCACCCGAGTGGACCTGAAGCTATTTGTGCTTCTGATCGCTTTGCCCTGGTAGCCAGTGTCTGTGGGACAAGATCCAGTATGATACACATTGCAGTTCTTCCATGGGAAAAGCAACATACACCCCCATTAACCATTGAGTTGCTTAGGAGCAGGCAGTAATTCATCCTTATACTGAGGTATTCTGGGGATATTGCAACTTCTAGTCTTCCACAGACACTTTTCTGGGGGATAGGCATATTTGCATACTTCCTAATTCTCCGCTTGTTCCAAAAATAGATCTATATTTTGTATTACTGCACACTTAATTTGAACTTTTATTTTGCTTACATAGTAATGAAATCAGTTTACATAATAATTCTCTTGTTCCCTTGACAGTCCTTATTGCCTAGACATGCTGGGTTTTGTTACCTTACATGAACCATTAATTGGAATCTGATGTTCTTGGCAGGAGTACAGTCGCAAATGACAGTGTCATACATCTGTGCTTACTGTGAGGGGAGTGTCTCAATTTTAAAATGTGAGCAGAACCTCCAAATAAAATCAGTCTTAGAAAACAGTTTCCAATACAGTCTGTTGTTGCAATATACAGGAAAATAAACTGCTTCAAAAAGTAATTTTGCCAGAATGTCACTGCAAGTCTCTTTTTAGGTGCCTAGGTGTTAATATTTTCTGGATTATTCTCTATGCTTTTTTGAGGGAAATTACCAGCTGATCCTTTACAGTTGTACAGTGCTGAGTGCGACAGGGTCCTGCTCCATGGCCAAGCCTCCAGGATATAACAATAATAGAAACAGATATCCACACAGCTGCTGCATCAGTGTTCATATTTTTTACTCTTCATTTCATCTAACTACAAAACAACATCATGGATATTGTTGAAAACAAAGCGTTAGTTGTTTAGCTGCAAAATACAGGGAAGTTTCCTCCTCACAAAGAAGAAAGTCCAATAATGGGAGAAGATTCATACCAATGGATGACAGTATGAGGCTTTGCTCCCAACAAGGTTTGAATTGGGGCAAAACGGCAGTGTCCTTGTTTCAGACCTCTCAACTATTTAGGGTGTGGTGGTGTTTCAGTCATTAAAAAAAATCCTCAGTTTGTTCTAGTTTTCATAAACAACTGAAGCAGAATGAGAGCTGAGAACTGTCAGCTCCTGGACCTGATGGCCATGATGGTTACAGAGAAGGCCATCAGTGCCCAGAGATCAGATGTCATTTGGGATGCTGAAGCCATTGTTTGATGTACGTTTTAATCCAGTGCTGTTCTCAAAAGAAGGAGTTTTGTCATCTCTCCCGCTTGGTCACTTTCCCCCTTCCCCACTCTGCTCATTCCCTGTCCCAGCTCATGGTGTCCTTCAGCTTTGCAGCAAGCTGGACTGGGACTGTCCTCTGCTCAGGGTATGTATGGCCATGTGCACGCAATAGCCAGAACCTGTCTCTCCCGTCATCCATTTTATGCATCTCTTGGTGCACACCCTGCTAGCCCCCAGTGAACACCTTGCTAGCCTCCATTAAAAAGGAGCGTAGGGCTTCCTTGCCACAAGTCCACCCACTGGTGTCCTGCTTGCTGTCTTTGAAAAGCTGAGCAGTGTTACCCTTTCTCCGAAGGCCCATTAGAGATGCTTTCATGGAAGAGATGTAGCCATTGCCATTTACACAGTGGCTTCAGTGCTGCAAAATCCAAAGATTTGGAGATGAAACAAAGAGCCGACACAACCTAGAGTTGAGATAGGATGGGGAGGAATATTAAAAAGAGTTTGTGAATCCCTTCTAGAGAAGTTAAAATTTTACTTTTGGGGAAGCAGGAGTATTCGGATGCCTCAGGGGCCCGCCCTGCATTGCTGACAACCTATAGAGCCACTGCCACTGAACAAAATTCTAAATGTGAATCCCTGGGTCTTGCAATTGTGTTCTTAGTTTCTGAGGAAGTACTAAAAGTAGAATCAGACTGCAAGCAGTCCAGACAAAATGTCTACACATTGCTTTAATGGCTGTACAGAGGTATCTGAAGTGGGCATCGAGGCTTGATCATCACACCTGGTGGTAAACCTCATTTGTTTTAAGAAAAGGCAAAAAAATGCAGATGCTGTGCCAGGACTGCCTTCAGAGGATGTTTGCCATTGTTTTCCTCACTGCACATTCATCTTTCTAGCATCTGTCTTGGATTGACTGCCTCAGAAAAGGCATTTACAAGTAGAATTGAAGTGTACTTAAAAGCCAAATATGGGTTGTTTGTTGTAAAGCAGCCGATAGATAGTTGGCAAGACACCAAAAGGTCCAGACACTAATCTAATTGTTTACAGCTCATGGAGAGATTAATCCACAAGATTGGATGCCCTCATTTCCTTTACTCATTACAATGAATGTGTGAGATGCCAAACCCCATGGGGCAGCAGCAGAAAGAAAAATGTCTCCATTTCAGTACAGTTACTGTTTCAAGTTTAGAAATATATTGATTCTCTGGGTTTTGATAAGAATATAAATGCAAAGTACTATGCTTAATATCAGAATATTCTTGTTTCCTAGCCTCAGTGAAACAAAATCGTGCTTTCTTATTTTAGTGTAATATAATGCTCTGCAAAATTCAGATCAAACATATGAAATAAAATATATTGAATACACAGTGAAAATGGTCAGGATACACATCCTGGCTTGCAAGGGCAAGCAAATGCTCCACATGAAAAGCGGGCAAACCTACCCACGGATGTCCAGGCTGGTAAGCTTTGAAAATCCTGTCTGCTGCAAGATGCTGTGCATTGGAACAGAAGCTCTGCAAAGGGAAAAAAGCAAGCCTAGTATTGCTTGGGCAGCCGGTGAGAATAAAACAAACACTGCTGAGTGGCTGTTGCAAGTAGGATTTCTGTGAAATAGGCTTTTCTCTGAACTGAAAGTGGAGCTCAGGAGCAAACAGTACTGTGGGGCTATATACACTTTGAAGAGCGAATGGTTCAATGAGACAAAAACGTGGCTAATCTGCAGGGTATACTCCTGCCTCCCTCCACCTCCCTGCATTGGTCTGGCAGAAATGCCAGGAGGTGCTGCCTCTTCTGCTAGGCACTCAATGCTTTGTGCTGGAGAAAGGGGATGTTTCGTCCTCATGATACCAGTCACTCTGCTAGTGATCCTGAAAAGAGTCACCCCTTCTGCTGATGATGAAAATTACTGTGACTTTGGCCAGAAGCAAGATTTGGGAATGCTGCCTGGAGACCAAATAAGTAACACCTTGGTCTTGCAGACCGGTTAACCTCTAACTTACTGGCTGAAGTGGAAAAAGTGTTCATGAGCGAAGTGTGTGCATGTTTGCAAGCTAGTCGGCCTGTGAGCTGTTTACTGGTCATGATGATATTTTGTTGATGAAATTTTGCTACAGTTGCAAAGACTTTTCAAAAAGCTAATGGGATTGAGATATATTTATTCCAATGTTGCAATACCTGGCACATTTGGGGGAAGAAAATTAATATCCTGAACTAGTCTTTGCAGTGTTTCTAATTCCTTTACTAAGCATGTCCTCGTATATCATTTTACTTTACCAGCTTTTGGGAAGAAGAGAATGTTTTGCTAGTTAGGACTTGTTTTGGCTTAGTTTTTAATAATATAAGTCAGCACCATGTTGCCTGAAAGTCTGAATCTGACAAAAGTTTAGTTTTAAATGGGCTGCTTTTATGAGGTCATGTGTAGACTCATTGCTCCTGAATCAAGATCATAAATGTGTAATTTTAATAACATTTGGTGAGAATAAGCATTTGCATATCCTTGGAGAAATTGTTCTCTCCTGCATAGTTAAGCTATTTCAGCCATGACGTGGAGGGGGCATTTCAAGATTTGCACGTAGCTTAAAACATTGTACTTTGCAAGGGAAGAATAGTGCAGGTAATTCTTTTTTCTCTGTAATGCAGTACTTCTCCCAAGTAGAGAGAGTGACGGTACTAAGCATATCCAAAGCAGGGGTTTCTGTGGTGCAAAAACCAGCTTGGGTGTTGACTTGAAAGCTGGTCATCGCTGTATGTGGAAGCTAAATGAGGAACTGATAAGAGAGTGTTAACTGTACAGCATGGTTTCAGTCCTCTACTTCCCAATTATTTTTGTATTTTGAGTCTCTTATGGAGCAGTCAGCGTGGGAGGGTCTTGATAAGAGGTCACCATGGATTGCCTTTCTGTCTGTCGGAACCGGTGTTTCTTCCACAGGGAGTGGAACGCATTGACCTGCCAGGGCTCAGGAGCCTGCGCACTGCCCGCAGCCTGGAGCAGGGCATGGTGCTGACCATCGAGCCGGGCATCTACTTCATCGACCACCTCTTGGACCAAGCCCTCCATGATCCTGCACAGTCCTGTTTCATCAACAATGACGTCCTGCAGCGATTTAGAGGATTTGGTGGGGTGAGTAATTCTTAACGAGGTGGTTTTCTGAAATTGGTTTTCTGTTTGTTTGCCTTTCCTGTGTACTTGAGAGTAAGTCTTTTGGAAGTTGTGATGTATTGCACATCGGGCTGAAGCAGCGCGTTGGGCCATTTGACCCTGCAGACAAACTGGGTGGTTTTTTTGTTATTTTTAAATGCGGTTTTATACTTGTGATAGCTGATTAACGATAGACCCATATTTTTCCATTGATTGAAGTACCTTCTGTCAGCACTGTACTTGTGAGTTGCCAGGTAGGTGTCTTGTCTACATGTATGAAACATGTGTGTTATGAAAGACAAGACTGAGATCCATATTCCAAAGTTAGCCTCCTAGACAGCAGCACGGTCTGGTGCTCGCTCCGAGGGCAGAAAAGCCTGATGCTGTTTAAGTCAGGGAGGCAGTAGAGAAAAACAACAGTAATTGCTCTTAGTGGACTATTGCCAAAACGGCACAAAACTTATGAATGTAAAGCCTTCCATGTTTTCCAAGGGAATGGCCAATGGTCTTCAGGAGCACCCAAGCTTGAGGTATCGCATTGCAGGCAGCAGTGTGTGCGCAGGAAGGTTGGCTGACTCAGAAGGTAGCCGTGATCTGGGCGATCGTTCCCATGCAGGCAGCTGCTGCGCAAGTAGAGGGGCCTTGTTTCTCCATGCTCTCCAGGGCACATTTCCCATTCAAAGCCACCACCCTTTCAGAGCATTTAGCAGTTGCAGTGGCTTCCAGTGGGTTTTCATTTTAGCAGGGGGAGCATTTGAAGGGTGCCTCATTGTTCTCCGAGCTTCCGTATTCATGCACAGAGAAGATAGAGCAGGCAGCTGCAATGCCCCATCCTCCTCGTGGCTTTTCTGCTAAGTCTCAACAAAGCTAACAATCACTGGCAACGGCGGTGATTTTCTGGTATGAAAAGTCACTCATTAGGAATTGTCCGCTGCTGCCATCAACTAATTTATCACTGTACACCATCCATGAGAGGGTAATTACTGTAACGCTTTTGGTCTGAGCTGCCTTTGAACGACCAACCCTGACAGAAATGTTGTGTGTGCCATCACCAGTTGTATGAACCAGCCAGGCTCCTGGGCAGCTGCCTGTGGAGGCTCCTCATACGATGTGCGTGCAGCCTTATTGAGAGACGTGGGATTTTACCCGCACTGATATTTAATTCACTGCTGAGGTTTGGGATGTTACCTGTGTCTGTGTTGTTTCAATATCAAGACTTGCCAGCCAGCCAACTGAGATACTAGTGAAAAAAAGGCAGCTAACTGCATTTTCTGTGAGCACATTATATATGGCACCACATGCTGAAGCATATTTTGAAGAAATGCTGTGTAGCACAAGTAATGCACTTGTGTAGCTTGACACCACAACACAAACAGGTTTAACTGTCTTTGCTTTCCTTGTAAACATTCTGTGGGAGTTTTTCAGCAGTTGAATTGATTCCTGGTGAGCTTTCGCTGGAAATGCTCAGCAAAGTCTACATTTTCTATGACTTGCTGTGAATGCCTGCTCTTGCTCTGCAGCTTGAGGCATGCATGTGGCTCACCTGCTGCCTGTGTTTGCATGGAATAGGAGTGACAGCACAGGATCTCTACCTTGGTAATAAGTTGCTGGATCAGGCACTTTTGTTCCAGAGATTTCAATCAAAGTCTAACTTTCTCCCCTGTTTTTTGCTTAGCTTCCTGTAATGATGACTTGTAAGAAGAGCTAGCCAACAAACTTTGCTAAAAGGGGGAGCTGCCCAAAAACGATTGAGCAAAAATCTGAATCTCCAATCCCCCTGTGAACAATACATTTTACTTAGAGAGTAAAAATAATAATACACACATACCCTGAGCCAGATGTTGTCACTTGAATTTGTCCAGGAGAAGAATGGAAATAAAATCTGAGACTGAAGTACATCTGAATATTTCTGAATTCTACACAAAAGCTGAATTATAATGCAATCAAAATTAATTTTTCCATCTTTACAATTCTGACTTGATTCTGCATAAATAGAAGGTGCATATTATGCTGTGTAGTGTGCTTAGTTACCTACATGCTTGTTCATTCTAGTTTACCCAGAATGAGTGAGTATTTCTCTCAAAAGTATGTCAGAAAACTTTCTCTGTACATTATTAGAAAAGATCCTGTGAAGCCCAGTGTTTTTACTGACATATATTAACAGTACAGGGGTTAGTATTGGTGTCAGTTCTAGCTGAAGAGCTCACTACAGTGTCTACATTCAGCCTGTACCCAGGGCTAAACTCTTAACAGTCGCTCTATCACCCAACAACCAGCCAGGGAGGGGAATCAGGAAAAGGAGAGCAGACCTATGGGTTGAAGTGAAAACAGATTTAATGAAACAGCACTAATACTAACAAAGGTATACAGAGTTATACTCAGCCAAATGAGTATGGCAGCCATCACAATCAACAGGAGAGCAGTCCTCAGAAGCAGAGAGAAGCCAGAGGAGGAGCCAGAGGAACCCTGCAGGAGTCCCCCTTCCTCAGCTTCCACAGCAAACCTTCCCCCTTCTGTCCCAGCCAAACCAGGCCATACAGCCAGTCCAATCCTCCTTTAAGTTTAAAAGAAAAATACATTCTACAAAAGGAAATAAGTAGTTCATTTCCCTCTGCAGAACTCAACACTAATTAAAATGTTCTTAATTTGGTTTAGTTTAATTCACTTCAAAAATGAACTTATATTTAACCAAAGTAACACCGCTGTAATTCTGAGTAAGACTGTCTGCACAGGGGATTTGTGGATTTTAATGAAATCACCTTGAATTCATGTCTTTTTTGGGCTTTGGATAATTTTCTTGCCTGTGACAAGTCTCTGCATTGAGAAGAGAAGCTCTTTTGCCAATGCCCAAGAGGGCAAGACTGTAGCCATTTATTGTAATTCATGCTGCCTGGTATTAGCCATGAAGAAATTGTAAAAGCTGGAAGAGCAGGAAAGAATGTGAGAAACGGGAGGTTTTCCTTCACCGGTTCTGCATTGTTGCCAGCATGTGGGGCCTGTACTGGTGGCACCAGCGCAGGTCCTGTGCACACTCAGAACAGGTCCATCGGCAGCCCAGCCTTCCTACATCCCTATAACACAGACACCCAGGCCTCGTGGCTGTAACTGCTCCTCAGGGACCTCATAATTTAGGCTTTTACCAAACAAGAGCTGGTCTGGGTCAAACACAGATCCCTCTAGAGGAAGGCGAGAAGTTTTGCCAGGGCATCTGCTTCTGAGAGCACAGGCTGCCCTGTCCGAAGCCCTGAACTCTTCACTTGACAGCCGTTGAGTTCAGTCCTTCACAAGTTTCCTTGGCCAATTTTGGGAAGTCACTCAGTCACATGTACTTCAGTTCTCCATCTGCAAAACTAAGGTCCAATTTTCTGAGGTCATAAATTCTGTGGGGCAAGGGCTGCCGTTGGGCACTGGCACAGTGCCTGTCCCAGGGCACCTCTGCTCTGCCTGGACTCTGCCTGCACTGTTCTCATAAATAAACATAGAGGTATGTGTATACAGTTGTATATATTGCTTAGGAAAAGCAGCCGATTCCTCAGGGAAGGGGAAATACCGACTCCAAATGCTGTCCTTTAGGGTTTGCCATTTCCATTCTTCATAAACTGATTACTGATTCATGCAGTTCGTACGATGTTTTCTTGAAGACCTAGTAAAACCATTCGATCTTTTTTTTGGCCTAAATATTCAGTCTCTGTTTGGGCTTTATTTTTGCCTAGGATTTGTAGAACTAGCACTAGACTTAATATGAAAACTCCATGCAACTTAGAGAAAATGCTGAAAGACAGCTCAATGTTAAATACATTACTTTCTTTCATTTTCAGATTTTTCTCATTTAAAAGTTAAATAGATTTACAAAACCCAGGACCTTGAAGATTCGCTAATATTACAATGTTTTTCAAAACACTAGTACTTCTCTTACTCAGTAACAAATGTTAAACCAAATAAAAAGCAGGCTATTTAATTGCTTCTACCTTTGGTTCAGAGAGTCATGCAGTTGTGTCTGTCCTGAGTTTTATTTTTCAGAAGGTTGAGCTCTGTTTCTGGGTTTATGGTGAATGTGTATTGTGGAATGAAATAGTTTACTAGGCAATAAACATTATGCTCATCTGCTTTTTAACATTTCGTATTATGTAACAGTAATAGTGCTACATAGCATTTTTTGGAAAAGTTTTCATAGAAAGGCAGTGGTCATAGTGAAATATATAGCTTTCTTTAAAGTTCTTGTGAGAGAAGTGATAGTTGTAGGCAACTCAAAACCAGCAGCTTATAAACCATCTTTAACCCTTTTCTCTTCAGTTGTCTAGTTAACGTAATTAGGTTAAAGTAAGAGCAGTTGTTTCTAACCTGTATTTAGCTTATAGTTTATTGCTTCTTTTTGAGCCTGGATGAAGGGACTGTGTGCCTGAAGCTTTTTTTTCCCAGTTATATCAGTTGATCTAATGAAATACATGGCCTCACCCTTCTAATCTTGATCCTCTTTTATAAAATGTTTATATGTGGACCTTTAAAATAAAGTGTGCCTGACATGAGGACTTTGCTTGTGGATAAGAAGAGGGAAGACTGGCAGCATGGGATGACAAAGAGTCATTGTGTGGCATAGAGCCTATTAGCCTCCATAGAAAACATCTTGGTGTTCCTACTTTGTGTAACATGGTAACAGGAAAGTGCCTTCCCTGACCCTGCAATGTACCCGCCTGTCCCTGGGTTTGACGTTCGGGCAGCTCTACTTCCTATCCAGTCCTCCTGAAATACAGAAGTCAAACCCTGATCGTGGTAAGCGTGCTTCATTAAAAATTATTGGTGAGTCAATGGCTGAGTTTAAGTAAGTCGCCTTGGCTACATGCATCTGCCTCTGTAGGATGGCAGTGATAAAAACAGACATGTGGATCCTTCAGACAGACAGAAGCACGTGTGCTAAGTTACTTTGTGGGGTAGCATGTGTGGCCCATGTCCTGTCATCGTTTCCCAGGCAAGTCTCCCACTCTGACATCTTGCAGCGATAGTATTGCTGCTTTCAACAGCCATAATCAAACAAATGCTCAACAGATTGAAAAAAAAAAAAAAAGGAGACATGTCACCAGTGGTCTTTTTTAATCACATCTGGGATCTGTCATCGTGCAAATCCGGACTATTTAATTGGCCAAAATTGTTTCTTGATTCTCAAAAGGCTTTTATATATATCATCATCCAAAAGAAATGAATGAGTGCTACAACCCCCTTCCCTTGGAAGATAACACAGGAGGCTCTGGGGAGCATGACTGTATTAGTAAGTCAGGACAAAGTGCGAGGCTGTATATATAGCTGACAGCAGCCCTGGTATTTAACTTCTATGCTGTCCTTGGCTATACCCGCACAACCCTGCTTTGGGACAGAGTTGGGTCCATTGAGTCAAGCCACGTGATGGTCTGTTGCTGGCATTAGGCAATTGTGCAATCAGGTCTATCTAGACAGATCATGCCACTGCCCTTGATATGAAAAAGGCATTTTAGGGTAGTCCTGGTATTCCTGGCCACTTCACCTTTGCAGGAGTGCTTTTTGAAGTATACCGTTTCACGAAAAAGCAGCGCCTCCCCTGGGGTGTTTGCAGAATGCCCTGAAAACTGCTAGTGCAGTGAACCTCACACCTCGGTTTGCTGTTCCTTTAAGCCGTGTCTGATTCCAAACCACTCTGTAGCCCTGAAACAAGCAGCACTGCTGAACAAAGAGCCTGCA
This sequence comes from Leptosomus discolor, assembly GCF_034619465.1. Lineage (NCBI taxonomy): Eukaryota > Metazoa > Chordata > Aves > Leptosomiformes > Leptosomidae > Leptosomus > Leptosomus discolor. The sequence continues at coordinate 50,412,852 of NC_141398.1, read as the reverse complement.
AACAGGGACAGCTCGGAGAGCTAGTTTCATAACCACTGTCCCCCACTGGGAAAGGCAGTCCCAAGCCAGTGAGCCTTGCCAGGCAGATCCAGCATCTTTTATCCATTTGGACAGAAGACAAGACCAAATGCCGGGCTCTCCTGTAGGGAAGGTTTTGCAGGTCCTCTGAAGCTGCTTCTTGCAGCTGCTGAGATTAAGCTCAGGGTGAAGCATGGAGGATGTGAAGGAAAAGACCAAATGCAAAAATTTCCTCCCCCCTTGAGAACCTGTGTTCCTCTGCAATTGTGTTGCTTTTAGGCAAATGAAAAATGTGCACTGAGAGTGAGAAGTCTGTCTTCTCTGTTATGGCAGGCACACATTTCGGGTGAGATCAATCCAGGCAGACAAATGGTTAGATCCTGGAGAAAGAGCTGGAGCTTTCCTAGGAGTGATGGGTGAGGCCCCATGACAGCAGTGGTTCTGTGTGCACCTCCAGCTACATCTCAAAGAGCGTTTGGAGTTGGTGATGGTGAGCAGGCTTGTGCAACGGTCCTGGCTCTCCCACTTCTCACAGCAATCCACAGCTGTGAATTGGTGATATGATCACCTAACAATGTTTCTCCTAAATGATGAGTTGCTGTGTATGGCACTCCAAACTGATGGGTTTCCCCATCCTCCCCTGTTTGGTGACTCTCAGTTCCCCAGCTTAGGCAGCTCTAGCACCCCCCTGCACTCTCCTCATTCTCACCTCCACCAGGATTTCCCTTCCTGCACTCCTTAGCCAGCCCCATCTCTCTTTGTCCATTATTTGTCAATCCTGTCTCGCTTCACTGTATCTTCCTTCCCCCAGCTCCTTTCATCACTCTAGCTCCATTTTCCAGCTCCTTCCCCATCCTGATTTTCTCTTGTGGCCTAGATTGGGCACAGCATTAACAGACACCTTGTCCCACTTGTTCATCCCCCTCCCTCTTAGTCTGGCTTTCCTTTGCTCTGCTTTCAAGTCAGTCCATCCTCTCAAAGAGTGCCGAGGTGTTGATGAAGGCTTGAAATACTGAACTGGCAAACACTATTTTTTTTTTTTTTTTTTTTTTTTGCTAATTGTACTGGTTAAGCAGATGAATTGTGGCTGATATTTCTCTGTAGCAGATGCATTGAGGAATTTCACCTCAAGCAGGTGAAGGTTTGTGAAGCTAGTGGTGCTCCAAAAGAAGCTCTCTCTATAAGCAGAGTCAGCTCTAGCTTTGGCTGGCCTCCCCTCTGCTCTAGGACTTAATTTTGCGCTAACAGTTTCACTTCCCACATCAACACTGTGCCCAGCTCCATTTACATTGGTGGGCTTGACAATGTGATGCTTTGGCTTTTACCATGTCATCAGATCTGTCCCCTAGGTTCTGGCATTTTTGCAGGGCTCACCTGGTACCAGCAGGTTTTTGGCAAGGGCTGGTCCACCCAGGCAGGCTGTGCCCAGGCCCGAGACCCAGCAGGACAGATGCGGGGAGCTGCTGCAAGGCAGAAGGCACAGTTCACCTTTAGATGCAATGTGACCGTCTTGCTGAATCCTTGGGTTATTTTTTGCTTAGCTGGCCAAATTTGAAGCAATGAATCAAAAAACCCACCCTGCTAAAATCTGTTCAAGTGCATAGAGTCATTCAATGTGTTGCTGCTCTTCTGCAGCAAGGCACTGGCCTTTCAGGCACACTGAGCATAAAGAGCCTCGCAGCTTTCAAATTTACAGCTGTCCAAATCAAATGTGTGAACTCAATGGAGTTCATTTATTTAATTCTGCTTTATAATAAACTTAACTTGATACCAAATAAAAGAAATAATCTGGCAAAGACATCATTAAACAGTTCAATAAGGACTGGATGACTCATTTTGTTTGAACAAATGGATTATTTTGCAATCAGAAGTACAAATGTTAACCAGCTTTATTTTTAGTTGAAAATGTCAAGAGGTCAGAAACAATTAAAGCAACTGTAAGGTGGGAGTCCCCAGAGTTTGTGTTCTCTTGGATTTACACCTTACTAAAATTGCTTTTATTGCAGCTTAGCGACTTACTAACATTTTTCTGATAAGATAACGGAAAATGACTGTGTAGGCATATTTACTGGTAAGAAGAGATTAGAGTCAAACAGAAATGGAGCATACTTTTCATTTTAACAGAACAAGAGCTGGAAAACTGAGGGGATCTGCTTTTTCCTTGCATGATTTGAAATGTAGTGATTGTATTTTAAAAGGAATGTCTGGCCCACTTAGGACTCATCAGCTCAAAAGTCAATGTTTTGAATATCAGCTACAAGATTTTCATGTTGCAGTTCCTCCTTTGAAAGTTTATGGTGTTTAGAGAAAAGAGAATGTGATGTTTAAGTGCAAAGAGCAGCTAACTGCAGCTCAGCAACAAGACCACTTCAAGAACAGGCACTTCGGGCATCAGGAGGCACTGCTGTTGAACCTGTCCCTAGCAAGGTTGGAGGCAAATTCAGGGGAGAATGTTCCTTTTGCTGTTCGTGATGTCAGGGGGTTGAGATTTATTTGCCCCATGTAATTACACAGCATGAGCTCGCTGATGCAGCGTCTCGCTCGGCCTGTCCCTGACGTACCCGATGTAGCAGAGGCACCACCTGAATCACCTGCAGGGCCGCCACCTCCTGAGGGGCTGCTCTGCCAGGGGTCACCATGGAGCTTGTGTGATCCCAGGAGGGTGGCAGGGGCTGGTGGCCCAAGGGGATTGGACCCTGCAGAGCTCTGCACCACGGTGCTGGTGGTGATGGGCAATTCCAGTGCTTGCAGCATGTTGCTCTGCCTGGTGTTGCATCAACACCACAGACTGAAACACACCTTGTGCTCTTGCCGCTGTCGCTGCCTGATGTGCTTCTCATCCCCGGCTGGAATACCTTGGTAACCGCGTGTTCTCTGTAACAGGTCCGGATCGAGGATGACATCGCAGTGACAGCCAGTGGAATGGAGCTGCTAACGTGCGTCCCACGTACTGTTGAAGAAATAGAGGCTTTCATGGCAGAAGGCCAAAGCAGTGCCAAGACATTTGACTGCCTCTCCAGCCAAAAGCAGTAAACTTCAGGATGATACTTACTGTCTCACACTAATCAATCATCATTCTGATTTAATGCTGCAGCATATAAAATAAAATGCATCCAATTCTTAATAGCAAGAGAAGCAGGCAGGCTATTAGCCAGAATGATTCATTCATTAAAAATGGAAGTAGGCAGCTTCAGTACTTGATATCCAGCTAACTCAAATGCTGCTGTTTGCAATCAGCAGTTTACATTACCAAGTGCCACCTGAATAACCCTGCTGCATTATCAGTGGGGCTTATACTTCTGTCAAATCTCAGCTCAGAGTTATCTTGCAATTAAATCTCAATTTTGATGAATGAGACTCTTTAAAATACCAAATAGATATCTGAATGCTGTCAGCAATTGTAACAGTCTAAGTCCTTTTTTAAACTTCATCACGAGTACTGTGAAAAACATAGAAGAAAAATCAGCTGTTCTCAGTAGACATAATGGCATTTATATTTTTCTTACGGATCTTATTTCAGTGTCAATGGAGTAAGCAGAATTGAATCTTTATTAAAATTCATCCTTGGCATCATTTATTCTCACAGCTTTGTGATCATTACGCTGTTCTGCTCCTATTGCTGCTTATTTATCTGACCTTTCTACCAATTTGAGCTCTGGAAACTTTGACCCTTCATTAGCCGGATTTTTCTGCTCTGGGTAGTGGGTGTGCTGATCCTTCACACACAGCCCAACGCTTACTAGATTTGTTCATCTGTTCCTTAAAAACGTAAGTTGCTGTGGTGTTCACAAGCCTTAGAAATTGGGAGAAGGGAGTACCTTTGCTGCAGGGCTCAGGGTCATTCAGCAGCATATGCTGTGCAGAATGATAAAGTTATTTTTAACTGTCCAATGTTAGCTGGTTCAGAATGAAATCATGTAAATTTTATTTGGATACACCACAAACATACTAATAATGATCATAAATTTTTTTTCGATTCATGCAAGATTTAAGACACCCAGAGAAGCCTTTCTTTACTGTAGGTGCAGGAGAATAAATACATTTCTTGCATCATAAAATAGCCCTAGTTGCTGTAACTACATAAAAATAATCCTGCTCAATTTATGAACACATCAAAACTCCTGTTCGGTCTTCAGGCTCTGTTGCACAGTTTGACTGCAGAGCCACTTCAGAACATCCCTCTGCCGTGTCAGGGGCAACTGAAGTCAGGGCAGGATGTCAGGGCCTTTCTGGGTCTCACCGCTTGCCAGATAAGGATTTTCAGCTGACTTGATCATCTCAGCATCTCGGTTCTCTTGCTCATATTCTAGAGCTGGCACACAGTTCAATGGGACCAACTGTGAGTTTCTGGGTGCCTGCAAGCACCTGTCTTATGTGGGGCATACAACACAACATGGGCTTGGATGGTGTCAAAAACTACTATGTTGCTGTCTTTGTGCCCCCCACCTGGGACTGGACTTAGGTCTGAAATAATTTCCTTAAAAATTGTCAAATGTGTTGCTCTGCAGAGAGCTCATTGCTAATTGGGTTGATCTGTGTGACAAGAACCTGCTCTTTATTTGTAACAGCTTGGTGACCCATTGCTAAATAGGAAACTGCGTGTTGGAGACTGAAGAAACACGTTATGAAGTAATCCAGGGGACTTGACTCCTTATGTTTAATGTCACTTTATTAACAAATGAGCCTATTTACATCTTTTTAAAGATTGCTCAGCGTTGGTTTGTAAGAGGTAAGTGCAGGAGGTCTTGACTGTGAAGGGGAAGGGGCGAGGAGGGGAGGGTGTGAGATCAGCAGCTTGTATGTGCAGCTGCGCTAATGCTTCCTTCTGTGGTGACTGCAAGTCTTGTACCTCTGAAATGTAGCCCTTGTGCAGAGGACATCAGGCTTTGCTGTGGTAGCTTTGCAGATACGAGAACACAGAAACTACACTGGCACTGCTCCAGACTCATCTATCCCTAAAACTTGGGAGGTTTTTTCAGTGCAAGACGGTGCTTGTGGCCTCAGCCTTGTTCCCTCCATATCCAAGTGCTTTCCTGTGGCATTCTCTGAACACACCCATGGGATCGCTCACTGCTTTGGGCACTCTGAAACCTGCTGTTGCTTGGGTTCAATAGCAGTTACTATTTTAAAGTAACACTTCACAGATTTTCAAAAAAAGATATTTTGGAATTGTTTCAACTAAGCCATAACCCCAGTGTAGTTAATAGGCCGTTCCCTGCCTCTGATTAATCTTGGCAAATACGGGGCTCCGCTGCTGCAGAACAGGTAGAGCAATCTGGCATGCTGCAGGAGGCAGAACTGGTTCTGCTTCAACATGTACCAGCGAACAAACCCCACCGCAAGTTCTCGGGGGAAATCACTCGCTCACATAACCGGCTTCTCTGTTGTTCTGCATGCCCAAGACGTGGATGCGTTTCAGTCTGGGATGGTGCATCGTCTCCCATTTTCTTTCATAATGAGGCCCATGAAGTTTGTGAATATAAATTTCATCCTTCCTTCCAGAAGTCTGTTCTGTAATGATGACAATTTTTATCCACTTAAGCAAAAAGTGAGTTAGAACTTTTTTCTAAATTAGCATGAGGGGGCAGGAAATTAAACCTTTAAAAAAAAGGCAAAGTGATATTTAATACATGTAAAATTTATTAGTGGGTGGGAAATACACGTTACAGCAGACTTTTTTTACTACATTAGGCTATTTTAGGCTGTTAGCTATCATGTTTTCCCAAATGCCCTTTCCCCTTGGTGCGAACAGACTTTGTTCAAGTGAATAGAGTGGCACCAAAATAACAGGAAGAGTGTATTATGTTGAGCAAGTTTGTGTGTTTAGAAAGGTCCAAGCACTTCTGAACTGATACATTTAAATTGCTTCAGCTCCCTGGGGTTGGATGCATTCTGTCATGCCAATTACGCTGCTGCAGCTACAGGGTAAGGTGGTAGAGCCTCCTAGTGCTCGCGTAGGCTAGAGTAGACCCATTCTCTTAGTGGTACAGTGAGAAAATGGGAATGAGGTTTCCTGGTGAAACCTATGGTGCTCTAATGCTCCTTCTTGTAGTGACAGGCACTGTATTCTCTCACAGGCTGTTGTTGTTAAGAAAAATGTGTCAAAAGGAAAACCTTAACTTTCATAGGCCTACACTGCAATGTTCTTGTGCAAATGTGTATTCTAGCCTTTCTTTAGGAAGAAGAGAGAATCGTCGACGTCACCTAGGTATGGGTGTTCTGTGCCTTGCGGTGGAGGAGTAAGATGGAGGCATTTTGCTGTCACACAGCCTGGGCTGCTCCACCTTGGGGCAAAGAGAGGGAAAGCCTCATCTCTGCCATTGCTCCTCAGGCGTCCAAGACAGCTATTTTGGCGGGAGGGGACTTAGAAGAATAGACTAATGCCTTTCTTGCAACCAAACGCTCACTGAAGGTAATTTAAAATAGTAATTTGTTATCATCTTAGGTCTATGGCTTCACATATTAAAGTGATGTGCTACACACAGCCTACATGCTTCCCTAGGCAAACAAACCAAATGAGGAGACTGCAAAGCCAGAAGTGTCATTGTGCAAACATGACTTTTCGTAACTCAGTGGTTTTGTTTCAAACAAGAAGGAAGTGGAATCAGAGCTGTCAGGAGTAACAGGTGGAGAAGTCACCCTCCAGAGCATCAGAAAGAGTATTACCCCTACTCAAAGAGATACAAGAAATCATTTTCACCAAAATCAGAAACAAATACCAGGGATTTGGAGCCCCTGTTCTGGTTATTAGGGGAGGACTACACATCACCCTGTCAAACCAGCTGCAGAACAACAGGGCCACATAGTCTCAGTTCACAGAGCAGACAACCAGGGAAGAGACTAGCTCCTGCCTTCTGCACCAGAATAGGTGCACAGTTAACAAATTACATGCTTTCGGGTCATCTTTTTCTTTGTAGTTTTTGGTGTTCTGTTCCTCCCTCTCCCCTTTAATTGCAGTACATTTTCAGTCTTAAATTTTTTTGTTATTGTTAAATCAGGAATTCAGCCAAAACTGTAATGAGTTTCTGATTCTATCCATTGAGTAAAAACCTGAGTGGAAGACAGGAATGGAGACTGTTGCACTGATTTCTCAAGATTGCTGCTTGAGCATGGCACCTCTGCATTTGAGAGAAATAGAAAAGGGACAGGAAAAATAAGGCCAGCACTAGAAGCAAAAGGTTTTTATTAGCTGCTGATATTTTAATGCTACCTACTTAAGCTGCAGCTAGAACCAAAAAAACCTATCTTTGTAAAAAGACTACCATAATCCAAAACAATCCCTAAAACTTTTCTGCATGTATTGAAACTTTAAATTCATAAAGAACTTTTCAAGGTTTCATTTTCTAACAGCATCTTCATAGAGACAGTATCCAAGTTCTCTTTGTAAGTACAGATACAAGGCAAACAAGCATCCTACAAAATAATCTATGGAAAAAGTAGTGTAGGAGGGAAGACAGTGTAATAATCCATTAGCCAGACACACAAGTTAAATGTAACACAACCATACCATCAATGAAATATTTAAAAATGAAAATAAATTAAGGTTACATCAAAGTTCCTGCTTTACTTTTATTGTTTAAATCCTCAATATAGTACATACCACTGCATTATGGATCATGGCAAAGACTTAGCACTAGCATCAAAAAAGTTGCTATAGAAAAACTTTTATGAAAATAAAACAAGACCGAAGATATTCCTTCACACAACTGTATGATGGCTATAGGAATTCTACTGTATCAGTTATTCAAACTAGGGCCATTTATTTTTAAAATCTTTGTGATTTTCTGCAAGATCTTGGTTGCAAATCTGAACAGCCATGAAAATGGAGATGAATGTCAATGAGCAGTGGTCCATACATTCTGGCTGAACAGATGCTGTCTGACCCCTCTCGTTGCTTAGCCAAGCTGACACATTTTGCTCTCCCTTGATAACGTGCACCCCAACAAGAATGCAACTTTGCAGAGCACAGGTTTTTTGGTAGCATTTTGACATTTTCTGAAAACCAAAATTTTGTTCTCATAAGGCCCCAGTCACTGCGTGAGCAATGTGAACCCAGGCTTAAAAGGCTTTGTCAATGTGTTGCTTTACCTCTTGTACATGCTTCAGACTCATTTGCAATTTGGAAGCCAACTGCCTGTATATATCATCATAGTCTATTGCGATTTTTCTAGAAAACATCAGTTAAGCATCCCAGCTCACTATTACTACACCCTCCCTATTAACTATAACTGGACAGGAAAGACCTACGTGTGCTTTATAGGACTTGCTCTACAGATTTAAAGTTGTCCACCAAACAGGAAAGCAAACACCCTCCACAGCCTTTGCAGTTTTGTAATATGTAATGGAGAAAACAAAGGGCTTAAATACCCTAAAATGTATTTAAAAGGCATTTTATCCAATTAGGAGTTTCTGATACTACAATGAACCATCCTGCTGGATTCCTCCCATTATGCAAACTATAAGAAGGTAAGTGAACATTTCTGTGAAAATGCTATTTCCCTAATACTAAGCTCCTTGTTGACTATGAATTTAGATCTGCATTTATTAGATTAATCTTTTAGAGGAGAAAAATATTTAAAACAAATACCCTAAGCAGTTTCTGGTTTAATTGTATCAAATATTCAGTGTTAAACCTAGAAAGAAGAAAATCTCCACAAAATGATGGTTAAAAGAACAGAGTTTTTGCTTGGTTACTGCATGGGCATTGCAGACAAGCTGCACCTCGAGCGTTCATTTCGTAAGGTTGCAACAGTGTCTACTGTCCATTGTTTTCTGGGTTTGTTGTGGTGGTTTCAGTGCCAACAGGTTGCACATTGTCTGCAAGATTGTGTGCGTGCTCGAGGAACAAGTCTTTCAGTACACTCAGCTCCTTGGTCAGGAGCTTAATTTTTGCCTCTAAACGTTCATTTTCTTCTTTGAGCTGGTTGACCCTTTGCAGCGTGTCTTGTGCTTTCTGCTTGCTTTTTAACCGGCTCTTTTTCACTGCCATGTTGTTTCGCTCTCTGCGCTGACGATACTCATCGCTGTTTCTATCCACAAAGGAATTTTTCTTTCCCTGTTTGCTCGGAGGCACAGCTTTGCCTCCACCACCAGGACTAACAGGCACCAGCTGGGGAACCTGCTGCAAACCACTGGTGTGTGCTTGGGTGTGAATCACGCTTACTCCGTTCGCATCTGTAGCGGTGTTCTGTTGAGATGTCTTGCTCATTTGGACAGGCTCTTCTTGGACACGACGGAATTTATCAGGAGACTGAAAAGCGTTATGTTTCTAGAAGGTGTTTCCAACAGGTCTTCACATGGATTAAGGGCAAGGTGAACCTAGCAGAAAAAAGAATGCCATTAAAGGTGCTGGCTTCAGCTACAATCTTATACATCACTGGCTTCAGCATAAGGTACCGATGGTACATCTGGCAATAACACATCACAACTGTGCTGGAAGTGGACAAGCTGCCAACTACATTTCAAAAGCCTCTTGAACGTATTTGGATTGGAAGGGACTGTTACTGGGTCATCTAGTCAAGCTGTCTGCATTGTTCACTGGCTTTACTCAGTTATTCCAAAGCCATCCCTGATGGATGGGTGTCTAGCCTAGCCTTGAATATCTCCAGTTTCACAACCTCTGTCTTGGCAACAGGTTCCACTGTCTAACTTTTCCTCCAGTTATATAATTTTCTTAATTTTCAGACTGCAGTTTTCCTTCTACAGCTTAAACCCATTAACAGCCTGACTCTTGACCAACAGGAGTACTTGATCCTTTTCCTCTTTAGACCATCCCTCTGGGTGTCTGCATAGACAAATTCCTCCCTGGTCTCTTCTCTGGAGTGATAGTGCTCAGACTGGCCACCTTTCCTCATCTTAGAGCACTTGCTTTTGAAGATGGTGTCCAAATTGATGACTGTTTTAAGGTCTCACTAGTACTGAGTGTGTGTGTGGGGGGAAATCTGTGGAAAATGTAGTGTGCTGCAAAGGCTGTGACTGAGTGACATTAAAGGAACCCCTTCAACCACAATCAAGGTTAGACAAGCTAAGCCTGTAACAAGCAGGTGGGACAGGAACACAGGGTGATGGCAATGTGAGAGTCCCTACATGGCAAAGACAGACGACTGCTGCCACCCATAAGACAGCAGCCACAGCTGACTCATCCACAAAGTATGTTCCCCTGCTGTAGCTCCTGCACTGGTCATTGTCCATTCTCCTCTCCAGAAGACAAACAGGCCTGACGAGCAGGACACCCTCTCACCTGACTCATGTTCCTCCGCTGCTAAGGTCAGCCTGCTCCTGACCCTACTGGTGGCACTAGGAGGACTCCACCACAGCTGCTGCAGGGACACGGCCCTGGCAAGGCTAACAGCTGCTCCCCTTCTCTTCCCATCTCACAGGATGACCTCCTAAATGTCTGGGAGAGAAGAGGGGAAGGGCAACAGGGTTGTTCTAAGTTCCTGAAACGCCTACCTATGGCTCCAATGAAAAGTACTCGTGATCAGTCAAACGAGTGTCAATTTCTTGTCATATTAAAGAAAAGTATCCAACTGGCATAAAACAATCCTACTCCAAGATCAGACTGCGTTGAAACAGTGCAGCCCTATGCCGTGTCACGCACATACATACAGTATCACACGACTAGTGTTCACCATCCTCCTTGCCGATCCTCAGGAGGACCCGCCGGGAAAGCAAGCAGTTGGCGTTACCAGTGGGCAATGCTAACCGCCGAGCATCGGCAGCGTCCAACCCAGGGGTTATGGCTTGCATCAGTAACAGCACAGGCGATGGGACACCTGAACTCCTGTGTCTAGCTGAGGAATGGATGTGGCGAGATGTTTGTAAACAAGTTGCTGTGTGTCACTGGTCATTCTAAACTCACATGTTCATGAGCTGTTTACTGCTCTTATTTGTTTTTCTCAGCAGGCAGAGTTGCTGTTTCACCTTCTGCTAGGGTATCATTAAAAAGGTTAAAATTCTACTCTTTAGATCAATTGCAAATTTTCTTCCATACTGAGGGAGCCAGAACAAGATGCAGCTGCAGAGTATGGTTCGGTAAAAATCACAGGAAAGCCTAGTAAGTTCAGCTTGAATGTTACTCAACTTTCTCTGTCACTGAGAAGTCTTCTTGCTTAAAACAAGTGAAAAAGATGTGTGAGTACAACCACACCCCTCCTATCAAGAAATCTTTTCATATTTGTATTTTAGGGCAGAGAGAGACCATCAACTCTTTCTGGTATCTGTATAGCCAAATACATGCATAAATACATACCTAACCTTTGTATTTAGTATTTTCCTGATTTTAACTCGTAAAGCAACTTTTTTGCAAACAGCATTTAACTCTTAGATTCTGACTGAATAAGCAATTTGGTTCAGCAGTTAAACTGAATATACAGCTAACAAGATGTCACTGTGTACACGTGATTGCACGGATATTTTTAGTCAAGATGCAAGTGTATGCTCCTCTTGGAGCGTATACTGGCTTTGTCTCAGCTTTATTTTTAAGTACAAGACTTCTGTAGCCTTCAAAGAATATAGAGCTCTGCTAGATTGCCTCTGACAACTGCAATTTTTCCACTAATTTTTGGCATCTTTTCAGACAGAATGCTCTCCTGTCCCCTCTATTTCAACACATTACAGTGCTTGCTAACTTCATCTGGACAGCCCAGCTAAGTAACCCACACCATTTTCACAGTCTGCTGTTTCTGCTTCCTGAGGTACTACAGAGGAAGGGGTGGCTCCTGCCCCCGAAGGCACCCCATGCGATGTGTCACAAGTCATATCACCAGGTTCCATGGGCTATTCTTCTCTATGCTATCGAAACTATTTAATATTGCTTTAACATTCCCTTCAGATCTCTGTCAAATTCCTCTGTAATCCAAAGGAAAAATTTGTTCCATTAAATGGAATTTTAATGGAATATTTTAATTGGGCTGTACACAGATATGAGCAGAGAAGATGAACCAGTGTCACACCTCTCAAGCAAGTGTTCTAGCCCTTACAGAACAGATCTCCCTCAGTTCCTTCGCACTGGAACTTACACATTTTGTATCAAATAACTTTCTTGAGTGAGACACACTCTTACCTGGCCTGACAATCAGAACTCTTACCTGGCCGAGATGACACCCGGATTCCTGTCCTGCTCCAACTCATGTTTGTGCAAAACAAGTAGCACTAACTGTACTGCATCACAGATAAGCCAGGAGTGGAAACAGTTAAGGCTTGAAACTGATTTTTTCCCCCTGGTTATTTGGAGGCTGGGTCCATACTAGCAATTGTCAGTTCTTCAACAGAACAATGAGAAGGAAGGATACCCTCGATAGGTGCTGTGGGATAGGTGCTGTGGGGCACTGCATGGAGATTTAAAGGCAGCAGGTATGAGACACAGGGAAGGGGCTCTCAAGAAGGGTGAGGTAAAGGACATAGTAATTGGGAGAGGCCACAAGGGTGGGGAAGCAGATGGGTCTCAGAGTTCATTTCTCAGACACCGTGCCACACAAATGCAGCTGCTCCGCTCCTCTCCGCAAACAGGCTTCCTGTGAACGGGTGACAGCCCCGGCAGAGCAAGAGGCAGCTCCTCGGAAAGCCAGCCGAGTTTCCGAGCATCTTGTTCCCATAAAGCTGCTCATTAGCTTGAGCTCAGCGACAGCCCTAGGCTGGTTCCACCCAGCACATGGTAGTGTTTCCAGTGGCCAGTTAGAACTGCCTTGTTCTCTCCTTGGGCCACCAACTGGCCACCCAGGACACCAACTGGCCACCCACTAGAGCATGATAGCTGGTAACTCTTGAGGTGTCTTCTCAAGCAGAGAGATGTTTCTTACTGTCTGACAGAGCTCCTCTGGGATCACACTGACTCCCAAGCAAATTAAGGCCTTTATTATCTTAGCTTTCATTAAAAAAAATAAAATTTAAAAAAAAAAAAAAAATTAGACTTAATCTTTGGCAAAATTAGACTTAATGTTTTGGCAAAACCCAAAAGATGTGTTTTAATCTGTTAATTAAATCAGTTTGCTGGTTTTTTTACTTAGCAAAAAATACAAAGTGCTTCTCTCTGCTCCTTTTCTGAGCTATGACTGTGTTGATCTTGCTCATTGGTGAGTGTAACTTTACTGCGCAAATTCACTCAGCTGTCTTGTCCAATGCAAAATCAGTCCCACTCTGAACAGCAATAGTTGTCCTCCCTTCTCTCTGACCCAGGCATACATTTGCTGAACACTGGGAGGCCCCACTCCTGTGTGGTTTTCTGCACACCCAGGCAAATTAGTAAGAGTTGGTGGCAACTCCCTCACGTTGCAGGCTTGGCAACAACTTTTTTGAGACCAGGGAGCTCAAATCTATCATCTGTTGCCATAGCTGACATCACTTTCCCATGTTTTTCTCAGACTCTCCGTACCTGAAAAATACACCCCAACATCCTTAAAAAAAATGTCCTTGGAACATCTAAAGTATGTATTCTAATTGCAGGCTAGCAGCACTGATGACAGAATCACAAACAATCCCAGATGCCAGGAGGAAAGGAGGTATCAATTTGACTCTGTCTTTTTAATTATAGTGAAGGTAGCTATTTCTAAAGATGAACTAATTCCTCAAATCTTAAAGTTTTTCAAATTAGGAATTTTTATACTTTCTGAAGAGGCATTATAACCAGCATGGCACTGTTACTAAGGGGAATATTGAATCGTCTTAATGACTGCTATTTCCCACCAGATGTCAGACCTAAAACCAACATTAAGCTTCCCGTGATAGATCTGTTTTGAAAGTTGCATCTGGAGTTATAAACATTTGTTGGGAAGCAGAAAGACTCGTCAAGACATTCAGAACTCCAGGGAGAAGCCAGAGAAGAATAACATCAGCTGTTAAAGCACGGCGCTTTATCGCGGCTCCTGGGACCCCCGCGGCCCTGCGCGCTGCCGGGAGCGGGGCAAACGGCACCGGCGGGGTTACCAGCCCCGCTCGCAGACCCTTCCATAGGCCAGGCACGTCGTGAACGGCCGCGTCCCGCGGCGCCGGAGGGCGAGCCGTAACCACCGTCTGGCCCCGCTGTCAAAAGCACCTGGAGGCGCCTCGGCCCGGCCCCGCTCCCCCAGCCGAGGGGCGGGGAGGCCCGGCGGGGCCGGAGCCACCGCAGGGATCGGGCCCGATCCGCCCCTCCCCCGCGGGCCTGTGGCGGCGACGCCGCGGCCCCGGGGGCCACCCGTCCGCGGCCGCGCTGCTCCTCCTCCCCCGCCCGTGCGGGGCGCGGGGGTGCCCGGCGCTGCCAAGCCGTGACTTCACCGGGGGAGGGAAGGGGAGGGGAGGGGAGCCAGGGCCGCCCGCCGATTGCATCATGCGCTCCCATGCGCGGCGCCCGCCGCGGCACCCGCCGCGACACGGCGGGGGGGAGGGAGGCGGGCGGGGGCCGGCCCCGGCGCGGCCCCCCGGCCCCCCCGCGCCCCGGCCCGCCGCCCCCCGCGCGGCCGCGCTTACCTGTGGCGGCGGGAGCGGGCGGCGGCGGCGGCGGCGGCGGGAGGGGCCGGGCCGGGCCCGAGCCTCTTTCTTTAAAGTGTGGCGTGCGGGCGAGCGGCGATTGCGACACCCTCCCGCTCCGCCCGCCTCCTCGCCAATCGCCGCCCGCCCGGCCGCCGGGATGATGCAATAGCCGCCCGGATTGGCAACCGGCGCAGCCAATCAGGCCGCTGACACTCTTAAAGGGCGAGGCCATGTTATGTTGGGGATTTCTTTTTCTGCGTGGGGCCGGAGCGTGTCCCGCGGGGCTGTGCCCTGCTTGCGCTGGGCGGCGCTGGCCCCCTCCGCCGCGGCGGGAGCCCGGGGAGTGTCGCGGCCGCCCCGTGGGTTTGTGCTTCCGTGCTGCTGCAGCCAGGGTGGAGGGAAACCCGCCGCACGGCCACGCGTGTCCCCGGAGCGGCTGGCTGCGCCCTGGCCCGGCCTGCGGGCGCCATCTTACCCACTCCAGCGAGGGAGAGGGCTGCAGCGTCGAGCCGCCTCCCTTCGCGCCTAGGCGGGTTGGCGGGAAGCGAGGCGGTCGTGTCCTCCGCGGCCTGTGGGGAGCCGGGCGGCTGCCCCCTGCCCTCCGGGCCGAGGAGCCCGGTGGCACCTGCAGGCGGGCCCCGCGCCTCCCTTCGGCCTGAGGGGAAGAAGCCGAACCCGTGTTTCCCCGAAACCTTCCCCTCGCAGGCAGCGCGGGGAGCATGTTGCGGGCCCCGCGTATAGGAGAAGGCAGCCGAGGCCGCTGCCGCCTCCCCGCCGGCCGGGGCCGGTTTGGGGGGTGGCTGGCGCGAAATTGGCCAGTTCCCCGCGGGCGTCAAAGTAGAGCGTGTTGTGTTGCTGTACTGATTTGCATCTCTTAATTGTTCCTGGGCTGTTAATTGCACCTGGCAGTGTGTTTCCATCTCGGTCTAGCTGCTGTGTGGTTTGCGTCTACGATGTGAGATGCGGTGGAAGGAAGAACTAAAAACATCAAATAAAAATTTTAACTGTTCTCTCGACAACAGAAATTATGGCAAATTCCTAACTTCCATACATTATTATTTAAATTTCTTTTTTAAACATATTAAAAAAAAAAAAAGCTACATGGTGGCAGATTAGGAAACATCTAGATCATAGAGTTGTATGTCATGGTAAGATTATGCACCAATTCACTGGAATATGTTTGTTAGAAAATACTTCATTTTTTGTAGAAAATAATTTTTTTAGCCCTTAAGATTTTCCACTTGGTTCACATCACCTTAGTTCTGCCCAAACAAGCACAGTATAAGAATATGTATGCTTGCATCTCTTAAATTGTATGTGTGCAGGATTGTTTACGGCTCTTCAAATGGGAAATACATACTCCAATACCTAGGTGTGCGTATTTCCAGCAGTCAGTTCTGAAAATCATAAGTTTTGAAAGTAAGGTTTTGAAGAAGTTTAGGTGTGCGGACAGTGTGAACAGTAGTGTGGAAAAAGTATTTTTTCGTTTAAATGCAGAGAGAAAATATAGCAATCTTGTGCTTCCCCAGTTTAGCACATAGACCTGCTTGGGAAACGTTTTATGTCTCTATAAGTGAGAAGAATCAGATTTGTAAACACAGTTGCAGAGCTCAGTAATGTAGATATAATTATATTTGCCATTTTTATGACTGTCTGATCTTGTGTAGGGGGTTTGTTGTTGTTTTTCTAAAGCCTTGTGGAAAATAAGTGACATTTGCAGAAGAATTCTGAGGATTAGTCTGGGCAAACAGTTTTACTCAGCTCATTACCACGAAGACACTTTTCCTTGTCAGTCATCGAGTATTTGCTTTAACATCTCTAATGTTTTTCTGTTTCTGAGTTGAAACGGTTACGTTTTCTGTGACAATGACTCATCCATCTATAGTTTGAGCAAAACTCCAGGTAAGCATTAAACATTATCCTTTGCTCACAATAGTTAAGTAAGTGTGTGCCCATAGAGTACTTTCCTAGGATTTTAGAGCACTTTATGACCATTCATTCATTAATCCTTGTCAGAGAAAGCTGAAGAAAATGAAATGTAGACCAACTTATTCTCATAGAGTCCAGTTATTTTAAACGTTAAAGCTCACACGTAATCTGTGCACATAAGGCGCTCCAGCACTTGGTTGACATTGTATCCTGTTACAGGAAAATCGTAGTGTTTAGTGTTTGCAGGATGGTTTTTTCCCCCACAGTGTTACTGTAAAAATATAATACGATGGAAGCGATCTAAAAAGTAATCAGAGAAATATATGGACAACTGCTCTTGAGAGGTGGCACTGAAATATGCACTTTATTATTTACAAGTTACATGAGCTGTGCAGTAGCTCTGGAGTCAGATGTCGCAAGCAGGCTGGTCCCTGCTGGGATGAAGTCCTTTTTACACTGATTCTGGATGTGTTCCTATAGCAACAGTCTACCTATACGACTACAGATGATATTGTAATACTATCTTATTTTCACGTGCATAATCCAGTCTCACCATTCTTTAGAGACTTTAGTCCTTGAAAAAAAAATTACACAGATTTTCAGCATCTTCAAGTAATCTACAGCAAGTCACAGAGGCAGAAAGGCTATTGAGGAAATAGAAATTGTGGGATTTGGAAGCAGAAGGTATAAAGGGGAGAGGAGCCTGTTGGGGTAAACGTCGCTGTTTATTACCCTCTCACTATGTTCCCTTAACACTTACAAAAACATTTAAGCAGTTCTCTGCAGCCTTCCACTTAGCGTGAAAACTGTTTTGTCACTGTTTGAATCACTTCTGTTGTGTCCAATTCCACTGTTTTATGTGTGTTACCTCTATCTTCATGGGTAATTATGTCTTTGTCCTGAAAGACCCTGAACTACAATCTACACTTTAAAACCCAGGTTTTTCTATAAGCACTCAGTTTTTTGCCTCTATTTCCCTCAAGGATAAGCCTTCACTGAATTTTTTACTTCAGACTTGCACATTTCTGTTAAAGGTTTACTTTTCACACACACGCTACTGTGTAGTTTTCCCTCTGGTCTAACATCCGTACCTTTGAATTCTTCTAGATGAGAAATCGGTCACTTTCTTTCCAGTGATTTAGAAGAGAGGAAAATAAATATATTTGTATATGTATTTTACAAGTGGAAATAAATAGGCCCCTTAGGTAAAAACATACCATTCTGGGCTGTGATGTACAGTGTGTTAATGTATTTAAGGGCAAATGCACTGAATTAGAAAAAAAATAAAAGCTTTTCTTGGTAACTGCTACCTCTGTTCTCTCAATCTAAATTTGTTCAAACCTGGATAGAAAGACTTTCTGAATATGACTGCATTCCTTACGATCACCACGCAGATGACATTCATTCAGGAATATCCCAGAACTGCAAAGTCTGTACAGAGGTTTTCTCTAATCTTATTATTGCAAACGCCCCTCCTCTTGATAGCCCTCACTTTCTGGTATTACAAGAATTACTTTTTGCATTCAGGACTGACCTGTACCAAGACCAAAATCCTATTGTTAGAAATCTAAATTCTGCAGAGCTGAAGTTATAAAAACTTCAGAAAGCAGAAGGATTGCTGAGTTTCATTTCTCAGGAATGTGGCTATATTTCAAAAAAATAAAATTCAGAAAGAAAAAGCGTTATGAATACCTCTGTCTATTTGTCTTGTGTATAACAAGCTTATACTTGTTAAGGACAGAATTTCCGAGTGGTTTTTCAATCCAGTTTAATAATTTAAATGATAGAAACTTGTCTATTAATAGATGATTTGTCAGGGGTCGCCTTTTTGAGTAGGTGAAGAGAAAGGAGAGGAAACATTGCTTAGTGGTGACCACTATTTCAGGATCGTGCTTCTAATTCTAGCACTGACTCACTATAGCCTTGGAAAGTTGCAGCGCTTTTGTTCTAGAAAATGCTAAGTAAGAAAGGAGCCATTCTGTTCTAATAGCAAACATCCATTTTATTGTAACACTGCCTGGAGTTCATTTACAGGAAAAATCCAATGCCTTTGTTCTTTCTGTCTGTGCAGCTCATAAGTCTTGCAACTAAGCATTTCCAGTTTCTAGTTCTGCATCTTCCAGTACTACTTCCCTTATTTGCAATTATCAAAATATTAAAGTTATCCAGATATCTAGAGTTACTCATACTGGTTTCTGAAAAGAGATAAACTCAATTACATGGCAGAATAAAGGGAATGTTTCTTAAAAGGAGGAGGACAAAAAAATAAATAGACAGCTATTCCCTCCACCCACATCTTCAGCAGGCTATTGGGTGATAGCAAAATGAGTCAGGCTAACACAGAAAGCTTACAGTGTCTGAGAAAACTAATGTATCGATGATCACTTTTACTAGAAACCTAAGCTGTCGCTTTTATAGTGTTACCTGCCACACTTCTCTCCAGCTACAGCTGCTCCCACTTCCTCTCCAGGCTTAAGTGGGGGACTGGTACTTCATGCCTGATGGACTGGTTTCATCTGGGTAGAATCTGCATTAGTTTTGCCCTAATATTTAATTCATTTACTGCTGTATTTTTGTTTCATGCCATTATCAGGAAGTTAAACTTTTTAATCAGAAACTTTTAGCTATCACTTTTAGAATTAGCCATCTGCATAGGTAAAAGTGTGCCCATTTGTTCACGTTTCACTTTTTTGTATGTTATTCTGGTTGGTAGGATGTATTCTTTAACAGTCACGTATCGGAGGCTTCAGTTTCATAGCTACAAAATACTTGATGATAAATTTTATTTCTACTGAAACTCTTACCCAGCCTATCCTTATCCCTCATGCTGTCAGGAATTTCTGCTTCAAGCCAAACCGGCTCAGGTTCTCCAATACCAATGTTTCATTTTACAAGATGGTACTCTGATCTGAGAAGTGTACCACTGCAGCAGCAGAGGTAGAAGGCCATCTCGTTACCCCGAGTAATCTTTTGTCATCTTGTGACACTTCTCTGCATGTAAAAATACTGTCACAAAAATGCGTGCTTTTTCAAAATTTAACATATGACTGTATCATCCCCTCTCTTCATGGTATTCCAGGGGACTGCTTAGAAAATGACCATTAGAAAATGTGTTTTCAGTAAATAAAGATGCCATTACTGTTTAGTAGCTATAAGTGTCTTTGAAGTGAGCGAAGCAGCAGGGGTTACTATCTGTGACCTTCTATAGAAATATCAGAATATGGAATTAGAAGTTTTCTTGTAGGTATTTGAGTTTGAAAATATCAAGTGTGCTTCTGAAGAATGCCTGGTCTGGGAGGAGGCTCTAGGTGTGTCACATTACCCAAAAGTGTTCAGATTTCTGGAAGAGCATCTAAGAAAAAGGAGCGCCACGTTCCTTTACACTTTTTTACAGGATTTTACAGTTTTTATCAACCTATGTTTGCGTTTGAGTGTTCTCTGGCTTTGCTCTGATGTCTGCTTATCCAATTAAAATTGGTATAGCCATTGTCATGAATTTCACTGGGGCTTGGCTTGAGTTTTACATGAACTTCTTCAGTAATTGTACTAAACAATGCAAACTGCAAATCTTATGGTATCTACAGAATGTGACAGGGATTTGTAGACTGCACTGATCAATACTGGGGTTTGCTCCCATGAGTACGTAAAATGTTAGGTAAGGTGAGGCTGAGTAAAACCAAAATAGATAAAGGATTGAAAGGAAAATGCTATGTATCATGTGTGTATATGTGCACATATAAAATGTGGTTCAAAAGAGACTTGTTAGAACTGAACAAGTCTGAGCGCGAATTAATGGCCCACACCTGGGAATAAGAGGTGAATTCTCAAGTATCCAGGTTTAGTAACTGCCACACCTGTCCTATATTCCCAAAAGCATAAATGAGGTCTACAAGGATTTAGATAGCTTAGCTTCTGAATGCACAGTGCCATGGCTCTTTTCCAAGGCATCATCAGTCACTGCATGAAAATCCCCACCCGTAATTACTAGGGCATTATTTGTCATGGGGTATACTCTAGTGAAGAACTTTACCTTATTCATACGATATTAAGAGTAAATAGTTTTAGGCATGAATTTTCAAAATGGTTCTTCAGATCAGAAGCCTAAAATAAATACCCTTCCAGAAAAGCAGTGAAATTGGAGAGGCATAGCTCTGTTTCTTCTTCAGTCTCATGGTGTTGGGAGAATGAGGACACGAACTTCTTTCTTATCAATGGCTTTATTATTTGCTGCAACCTGTATGACCTCTGAAATACTGTAAAAAGCTCAGTGAACAGCCACTTGAAAAAAGAGGCTGAGAGCTTGTCACCTGGCAGGGGATAGTCCACCCGATTGTTTACTCTGCCTCACTTCTGTTCACAGAAGTGAATAGAAAATGAGTTAGTTATGCCTGGATCGTAGAAAATATGTGGTAGGACAATTTGAGAATTGGCATGTCTGTCATTGACCTCGTGCTACCAACATCTGGGAGAATTTTGTGCTAGATAATCAGTGACAGTGATACTGTCATCAAGCAAGTAGAGTCTATCTATTGTCCCCAACAGAAAAGAAGTACTTACCTCAACAGAGCCATCCTCCTTCCAGAAAGCTGATTCTCTGCATTTGATGAGTTAACTGTTTTTTCTTTTTCTGCCTCCTGAAATGGAAGCAAATTCCAAAGAAACAATGGGGAGCAGCTCTCTGCTCTTTGGCTCTGCCTAACTTCTAATATGCTATAGACTCCCAAAGAACAAAGCACTTACACTTGCAGGCACCTGAATCTCTCTGTCATAGTGAACTTACCAGACACAATCTAGCATTAGGTTTCTATTGAATATAAACACCGCAGCCAAATTTGTAGAAAAAGCCACTTTCATGGCATGTCCCAGGGAGAACACTGTCACTGGAGAAGGGCTCATCTGATTTTCTCTCCTCTCAGCAGTAACTAGATCAGGTTTCCCTCTGATAGCCAGGAGAACCTTTATGCTCCCTCCATCACTGTCATGTCCTTTGAGGCCATGTTTCTGCACCTCACTGGCCTTAAAAACCAACTCAGCGAATCTCTGTACAGAGGAAACTCTTCTTGTTCTGAGTTGTTTAGCCATCATGTGGGGTTTTCCTGCATCAGGTATGATTTATTTGGTCAGAAGTTCTTACACAATTAAGACACCAACTGAAATTATCAGGAATTTTGCCTGAGGGAAGAATTCAGGATCAGCAATATTACAACAAGGTGTTGGTGACTTAGAGGGGAACAGCCTGTCTGCAAAAATACGGGACAAAAAAGAGTAACATGGAAAGCAAAAGTTGATGGGAACGCAGAATGCGTCAAAACATACTGAACCTGCTCTCGTAGACTCCCAGTGCTGCACGTGCACTGGCAATCAATATAATGGTAGCAGCCACTTGGCAGAGACTGAGACTTGCTCTACTAAAACGTGGTGGCTTCCCTGAAGACTGTTTCTCTGCATACCCCATATTTGCTGAACATACACATTCCAAAGAGGACTTTACCAAGGTCTAGCTATTGTAGAAACCTTCAAAGCGCACAGTGAATGCGGTAAAAGTCACAATCGTTCGTCCAGGTTTTTGAGGCCCTCCTCCAGGGAGTACAGGCATTGCTTTGAAGTCACCCACAGTCCTGGTGGAAATGTGGTTTGGCAGTTGGAGTAAAGGACTTTGCTTACCAGGAAATGAAATTCTTCGAGGTACGTTGTTTATGTGTACTTTTACCTCACGTCCTTTTTTTCTCTAGTGTAAAGCCCTTTGACATTAAGGGACTTAGCAGGCAGAACAAAACTGAGGGGTGTAATGCACATGCTGGTCTTCTTCTTGTGACCCAAATGAAGACAGGATGAGGGCACACAGGTGTATGTGTGTTCCTAGCAGGAATATGCACATAGGCAGACGGTCCCAGAGAATTCCAGCTATGAGAGACTACATTACTGCTAACAAGCTAATGTAGGATGTTGTGCTTTGCTGGTGCCATAAATAACTGGAAAAGCTCAGGCATAAATGCCAAGGCCTTAAGCATAAAAACTTTATAACAAAATATTTTATTTGTGTGAACACTGTCTTAATGTAGGGACGTTTACTCAACATTAGCGTACGGCATCAGGAGAGAACACTGCAGCATATTCTGAAACAGTCTATACGTCTTTGGCTTTCATCATGTGAAGGCACACTACCTGTGGCCATAGGTTTAGTGAGAGTTGACAGACAGCTCTTGGATACTTCATGCTATAGCAGCATTGGGGGCTGAGCTATGGGAAAACTGAAGAACGTGCATGCTTTTACTTTCTTTCTGAATGTTTTTAAATACATTTCTGGAAACATTTTCAGTAGGCTTAAAATTTGATATGTCATGTGTTCTGATACTCTGCTACCAGATGGATTTTTTTTAGCCCTGGCCAAAATAGGTAGAACCAAGGACTTAGAAGTACTTCAATGCTGCAAGGGAGATATGACCGAATAGCTCTGAGCCCACTGAAACAAATAGGCAAGGGGCACAGGGGAAAAGTCTGCCTTCCTGAAGACTGAGTTTGCAGTTGATGTGTCAGAACGAGGTCTATCTGCAGCATTTCCTAGAGATTGAACATTTAGCCTTTTCTCATAATAAGGACACAGATATTTAGGGTTTGATTGTCTTCCATAAATACAGGCACAAATTTTTGCATATCCAGTGGAATCAGCAGCTGAGCTCGCACAGCTATGTACAACTATAGGGGCAGCTATAGTTAGGAGACCCACAGTGTCTTGCGCTTCCGTAATAGCGAAGCCTCAGACTTTTATCAATGACATCTGGAGCTGGGTAAGTGATGTTTATTTCAGTTTATTAATAAAGGAGAAAAGTAATTTCCATGTGGTCTAGACCCTACCATCGATGCAAATGATCTCTTGATGACTTAAGTTAAATGTAAATGATCCGTAAGACCTGCACTTAGTTCTAGAAATACTTCCATCTACTAAGCCTTTCTAAAAGGCCCCAGAATATTCATGCTGGTGTGGAATAGCCCCTTTTTAATGGAAAATACTAACCTACTATCAGCTGTACTGTCTTATCCAACCCAAATAGCCGCTGTGCTGGCTGTGGTAACTGTCAGCAATTGTTTCTCTGACAGGGAGCAGCAGGGTTCTCTGCTGAGTTACACTTTTCCATCCTTCTCTTTTGGCAGCTGAGTGTCTGACTGCAGACAAGCAGCTACGGGTTCTGTGGCTTGCAGGTTTTTAAATCATCATTGGCCTTTTAAAATCATACATTTTAGTAAAATAAAATCCAGTACTGTAGCACTCAACACTAAAACATGTTGCATGAATTCTTTTTAGAACTGTGCAACTTATGTAATTAAAAATCTGGAATTTTTGACTGCTTCTAAAGAATATAGGAGTTATTTTTCTAAAATTAAAATTTACTTTTGCCACATTAAATTCCACTTTATGTTATATTTACCTCATTTACGTCATAAATGTGAGCAGTTTGTACTGCTCATATTCCCCATAAATAGAATGTTGGTGTTTGTTAATGAATATAGGATTTATGCTCATATTAAAATATTACATGTAATTTGGATAAAATTAACAGCTAGTTTAATTGTTTAAGCCTGAAAGAATTATTCAAAGTGAATAATTCAGACTCGAAAAATTTATTTCCATTTCCTATCTTAAATTACAGCAGTAGAAGGAAAAAAAATTGACATTTTTGCAGTATGGGAACCCGATTCATAGCTGGTTCATTTTTTACTAAGGCACACAAGTAGTTTACAAGGACTTCTTGTTTGGAATTAGAAACTTCTCAGCCCTGGGCTCTTGCTGAATGATTAGCTTTGATTATGCTTAGCTCCACTATTAACTGTATGGCCATATAATTCACATGACATGGTTGCTACCTCCTAGCTGAAGGGTGGTGCCTTTTCAGCGTTGATTTATGAGGATTTAGATAACACAACGTCTTGCAAACAGCCTAGCACTGTCACTGGCTTTTTACTTTCTGAAATAGTATTGCAAACAAAATATCATTTTTATGCTTCCATAAAACGAATGAAAAAGATGGTGGTTTCCATCAAAAGAAGTCTTCTGATTTTATTCATATGAATTCTGATAATACTTATTTAAAGCACTCTGTAGGCTCACTTGTCAGCTGCCTTTAAAAACTGAGCAGAAGGAATGGTTTGTTCCAAGCTTCGTAATTTGAGTTAGCCAGTCCTAAAACTTTGAAATGTCCTTGTAACCTCCCAACTTTAGACTGTGATCCTTTCAGGAAAAACCTACTGATTGCTAGACTCACCTGGTTTGTGATTAACTCTTATTGCACTTCAGATTAAGACTTATTTTACTTAAAGCATAAGATTCCAGTTTCAACAGAAAAATGTCAATATGAAGGTCTTTTGGAGCTCATGCAGTGGTGAGTAACGTCTCAGTTTTATGAACAGAACTGTCATGATGAATGTTACTCTGTGTAACTTCTCTTTCTGTGAAGGCTTACAAGGCAGAAACGTGTTCTCTCAGCAGGCAGGAGTGCCAGGTACTTTCTCTGGATGTTTTCAAGTGACCTTTGAAATCCCTGCAGGGAATGAAGGGCTGTATCTCGCATTACCTGCCAGTGGTTGCAGGAGAGCTGGTGCTGCCCCATCAGCCTGCTGCATGGTCAGTCTTGAGGAGAAATCATTCTGTGGGAGGGTCAACATGCTGCAGATGGGAATGTCAGCCCTGTATGCCAGCTCATAAGTGTAAGCTGCCTCTTAAGTCTCATCTTTGTGCAGCAGTTATTCTTAGGAGAGTCAGGGAAATTCTGATGCCAGGAGTATCACTATTGTTAGCTTGAAACTGATAACAAAACTGGGATGGTTTTAAGATGAGATTGCCTCTGACTTGCTTCCTTCCTCTGTGCGTCTTTTATTCCCTGGTGCTGGTGGTTGCTTTGATCATGGTTTGGATTCATTGGTGATGTCACTGAGTGACTCTTAAGAACTTTGCAGAGCTTCCTTGTGACTCCCTTCCCTCTCGCTGCCTTTGACATTTTTCATTTAGTAGGCCAACTCCTGCTTAGATTACTCATGCCAGTAATCCCAGGGCTGGCAGTGGGATAATTCGAGAAAGCAGAGTTTAGCTTAACAGGGAGGTCAAATTTTCAGATACAAGATGGCGTCCACACTGAGCAGTAAATGTGCTTTCTATTAGTTGAAATACTTATAAACCCTGACATTTTAAAATATAAGTCAAGTGTGGCCCCAAACCTTTCTGCCACTGAAATCAAATGCTTTACAGCATTAATAAAAGAAGGGTTACTCCAAAGGTGTATTATCTTCATATTTCCAGGTCTTAGTCCTTAATTCCGTAGATACTTTAAGCATCGAATATTTGCAGGCTGGGAATCAAAACCTATGAGCTACTGGGTAGTGAGGCTATCCCATTGTCTGACTTGTGACTCACACAATAGCTTCAATATAAGAGAAGTGTAAAAAGATTCTTGAGTTCTCTGAGAGGCCTCTTGCAGTTATCATCCTGCTGAAGTCTGCGATGGATTCAGCAATGTGTTCATCTGTGGAATGACAGCATGAGGCTTTCATATCCATGCTATACTACAGAATATAACCTTTTACCACATATTTACTCTTTAGTTTAATTTTGATCCTTGTAACAATCTCTCTTAAAGGGGAGGAAAGTTGATTTAGAGATGATAAGACCACAGAACTTAGTCCATGCAGGGACTAAATTTTGTGACAGGATGTGTCACATACCAAAATTACATAACTAAGAAATGGCATGACTCTATTTTTATAAGCTGGTCTTCCTCTTCCTTTTCAGTCCCATCACTCTCACTTTTCATATCTTGTTCTTCTGATTGTAAATTCTTTGTGTAGCAAAAGGTCTCTTTCTATACTTCTGGAAAGCGCCTAACATATCTTGGTATTTCCATAATATAAATCTTTTTATTTTATTTTTGCAGATACTCCCAGAATAATGTCCACAGTGCAAACAAGAACTACTTAGAAAGAATGATGAAGCCTGAACCATGCTGTACCATCTTCTTTTTGAAAGTCTTTTGAAGTCAGCAAAAAAGTAACATCTAAATCAGTGGCAAGGTTCCTCATTACTTAAGTAGTCTTCTCAAAATGTATTAGCCCATCTTTATAAATGTACCTTCTGAAAACCAGATGAGTTGGGATTGACTATACATGGTCTCCTTACACATTGCTAAAGTTACGCTTACCCCAATAAACTACCTTTTGCAGTAAAAGAAGAGGTGCAAATGATGTTACAGGATGACCACCTATTTTCAAAGGATTAGTGCAAAGTCAGAATGCATGTATAATAGACCAACAACAGTATTTTCCTCTTGTGTGATTCAGTGTTCATATAGGTGTGCTCTGGAACAGTTACCAATACACGTGTTCAGCCTTAGCTGCTACTTTAGTTAGTATTGCAAATTCATATTTTTTTAAGAGGATCTGATAGTTGTCATACACTTTGAGTATCAGAGCCAATTACTCATGCAAGTGAGGAGGTACTATTGCTCTATCTAGCAGAATTTTGTTAAATAGTGATGCTAACCCAGGTGTGCAGACTTTATGCATGACAAGACTATCGAGACTCTGTTATTTTGGTATCTAGTTTTAGGTACGGTTCAGGACATTGAGATTTGCTAGCCTAAGTTCCCTGCATAGCTCATGTAGGCACTTTGAGAGCATCTAAATTAAATGCCTGAAGTTGGTGTCACCTGTGCACAAACACGGGTACAAGCTATGTTCCAGTTTTCTGGATTTACATGGGGGTTAAATCTTCATTTTTGGATTACATCTTGGAGGATGCTATGAAAAGTAGCCAGCCACATCTAAGAGTTATAATCTTTAAAGAGTATTTTGAGAACATTCCGCCCCTAAAAGCAGAGTTGGGAACTGAGTTTTGGGTATGATAACTACCCTATTACTATTGTGCTGCATAATTTGTATGCCAGCTAAGGGTCTGCACCAGTTCCTACTCAGATCAATGAGCGTCTTCAATTCAACAGACTAGGGCTAGGGTCTAGAAAAAAAATAAGATGTGTTTCCTATATGCTTTCTTAAGGATACAATAGCAAAATTTTTTTTTTTAATAAAAAAAGTTCATTCCAGAAATAAATTTATTTCAAGATAAAAATTAATTTAACTTTTCCATTAAAAAAAAAAAATAGAAAGGAAGTGTATGAAAAATAAAGTGTTTCATTTGAAGGGAAGCAGTAGTCATACTTTTGCATTCTCATGGGTTGTGATATTAGCTCAGGACATAAGAGAGATGAAATTCTCAGCTTTGCTACTTATTTCTTGTGTGGCCTTGGCAAGTCATTCTATCTCCCAGCTTTCTATCTGCAAAAGAGGGAGTAACAACACTGCTCCAACTCTAAGGGAGATGTAACCATGAATGAAGTAAACGTGAGCTATTCATGATGAGAGAAACCACTGATGTTTGTAAGGCAGAAGATTGGAAAGTAAGTTCAGGTGTGAAACAAGGGAGGTTATTTTTCAGTCTAAGGAAAAAGACTAGAGAGAGAATGGGGATTTGTGGATAGGCCAAATATTGGGCAAAGCGATAATTGATGCATACCAGTAGGAGAACTGCAAACATCATTTGGAGAAGTCTTGAGGCAAAGGTAATGGCCTAATGCTGCAGAAGAAAACAGTTCGGTGAGAGGTGAGGAGCAATACAATCACTTTTTTTTTTTTTTTTTTTTGGTGGTATTTCAACTGTATGTTCTTTGGAACAGAACTTAATCCTGTATCTGAAAAGCATTCGGAATATTCTGGGCACCATTAATATGGTCAGTGAAATATGGACCTAAGAGAGGAACTATCTATGTAATGGCTCATTAACCATGCAAAAACCATGAACAGATAAACCACTTACAACTTCATAGACTGATTGTACATGATCACAGGTGTCAAGTTGGAAACAGATTAGGTTGTGAGTGCCATTTGAATGGAGGTGAGCAGTAATCAGGCAAATGGAAGTGAAAAGATGCTTCCAGTCAGCTAGGTTGGTAATTGCAAAGGACTGAGCTCTCAGGAGAGGAGCCAGACGTCAGCAGAGCACAAGGACAGCAAGGGTTGAGGACATGGTCATAGAGGCCCTGAAGAGAAGAAGGAATGATATGAGAAGGGAAGAGGAAGATAGCATAGATTTGAATTGGTTCATGCTTGAGTTGTAAACAGTGTTTCTCCAAAGGAGAAAAGTGGTAAAGATAAGTAATTAAATCACCTGTCATTGGACCAAACTGCACATCAAAAATGGTAATCAGTCACCAGCTGCCTTTCCCAGTTGAAGGGAGAGTGCTGGTTGAGTTGTCATACCATGCTGCATACTGATCTACTGGCCTCCAACACTTTGGCACATAAAACCTTTTCCTTTGAAAATTGTCATGTGTAGCAGCTTTTATGTGCAGTATCATGTTTCCCCTCCCTGGGGCAGAAGACATAGGAGAGGGAAGAAGTTTGTGTTTTGTTACACCACAACAAGTAAGATGGTAGATTGCCAGGTCTTTATTTGCATAGGAAACTCCTGCTGCTCCAATACAACCTACTCCCCAGGTGCAGTCAGGGCACAGCACTATGACCAGCTGAGGATAGCATCCCCTTGTCACTGCCAGGACAGCCATACTGTCCTTTCTGCTCCACAGTGCCCATCCCTGCCCTAGCCAAACCTGTCTACTTTCCCCCAAACCCCTTCTGCAGGTAGGAGAGTGGAGAGGTTGGGCCATGCTGCATTCACCCCAAGAAGTTTTGCTTGCAGACAGGACATTCTGGAGCTTTGTGAGTAGCAATGAAATACTCTAGTTTAACATGGTGGTAAAATAAATGTGTAATAGCACTCTGATTCTTAACGGGGCTGCCACATGCCATATTCTGTACATACTTCCGAGCTGCTGGCTCAGAAAGCAGAGCGCTGTACTGCCCATGCAGCCTATAAAGCCAGCCTGGGTCCTGTAGCCAGGTAACCTGTTTTGCAGCCCATGGGAGTCAAAGGCCTGAGAACAGCATAGGAAACGGGTTCAGGTGAAATGAAGATACTTCAGTGTTCCAGTGCAATTAAAAACTCTTAGCAGTCACAAAAGTCACTTACAGAAAGCAGATAAATATTCACATTCCTCCATTATTGTTTTTCTATTCAGTTTCCTTCCCTACTAGCAGAAACCAGTGCAGCTGACTTTGTATAAATGACTTTTGGTGCTGTTTTGAATTGTGGAGCATTTCTGCCGTCCTTCCCTAGCTTCTAGACAGTGAGATCTGCTTTGACGTGGAAGAATAGCACCCTCAAGAGTTGACAGTGCTGCTTCAGGGATCCATAGTATGCAGCACACATCCTTCCTCTTTTAGTTAAATTAACTCCCTGACACACGTAACTGAAGCAACAAGAACAAAAGTACTCTCTTGACATAAGATTTGAAATATTTGTACCAGTCGCTGTTGATATGAATGTGGAAATATGCATTTCTGCTTGTCTGAGGGATGATCAGGTTCTAAACATTTTATTTGCTTCAGAGAACGAGGTACAATAAAAAGACAAAGAATTGTCTTGTTTGTCTAAGTCTGGGAACCTCATTTTATACCATATTAAAACAACTTGAACAGGAATTTATATTTTCGTGTAAAAAGAGATTATTTAAAAGTTCTTAACTTAGATAAAAGGGGTCTATGTAAAAAAAAAAAATACTGAGCAAACCAGTCCTTAAATTGTGGGGACTTGTTCGTTAATTACAGTAATTAGGAATGGAATCTGATCCTAAACTTTCTGATTTACTTTGAATTTCTTTTAATATGTGGTTAGGCCTTAATTTCGGAATGATTATAAAATGTGAGAGCGTTTTAAGACTACAGAGGCGTAGGTATTGTTATTAAATGACAAACTTAGTTATATACTTCTGCTGTTTCATGCAGCACTGACCTTTCATTTGAAATGTCCATGGCCTATTCCTGTTTCTGCTGACTTCAGAGTCAGATAAGGCCTTTCAAAAGCTCCGAGTATAAACTACTTACCAGCTACTATTCCAGATGATATTTCTCCCAGCAGGCAAAAAGTCCAGTTCTGGGCTTGTTCCTTTTCTGGGAATGGGTTCACTTGCATAGGACAAGCAGAACTTGGACAGTTGGGTGCAGCTGGGGACATTTTACTCTCCACTCTACGGTATCCAAAACTCACTCCTGTCACAGACTGGAAGCTTTTCCTTTATATCATTAACTTGTCCAGAGTTCTTCTTACTACTTTTGGGTGTTTAGAAAGTGCTACAGCTCCCTGCGGACCACTGAAGCACACCTGCAAGGCACTGCTGCTGCGCTGAAGCCAACATGCATAATCTTAGAAAATACTGACTGTACATAACAAAAATTTAGAATTGATTTTTTTTCTGTTGATAGTGAAAGGTGAAAAGTATATTCTGTCATCTGTAAATTAATGTGTTTCCCTGCTGTAATTACAGAATCCATTCTCCTGAGACGATACTAGTGTGCAAATGCCAACTGACTCCGCTGGCCTTGCTTTTCTTGTGAAACAGAGGTTTACATGCGCATTGTGTGATACAAAAACATGGGTTCCCCGGTACATTGCAATTTTGTTTCCTGTTTAAGACTTTGTCAATTATTTTTAATTGCAAGGACTCTGTCAAACCCTTTCTGAGCAAGGAATGTACTGTCAAAAGTTTCTGTTTTACTAGAACATCCAGAACTAAGAATTGCAGTGATTTTTTTTTTCTCCAGCCATCACTATGTTTGAATAATTTTCTCTGCAAATCTTCCTATAGCAATTTTAAGCCCACACCTGGCCCAAGGGCCTTGCCTTGGCCTTTCTCTGTGCCAGTTTCAAAGCGACTTTCTGGACCAGCAGAGCTAAATGCCCGTGGGGCTTCTGAAGGTGCACCTGGGAGGTGTGCAAGGGTGGACAGGTACATCTGTTCTGCAGACTGCGCGGGGCCGCAGCAGGAGGAAATTTTGTGCATCCTCACCCCTCCCGAGCTGAAGCTTGAAACCGGGGCTCCTAGGAAGGCTGTGCCTTTACCCAGGAACTGCTGTAGGAACAGGAGCTGCTGTAGGAACGTACCGTGCTGCCCTCGGGAGCACTCGCGGTGGCTGAAACACGCAGTTCCCCTCTCCAGTCCCGCGGTGCGGGAACACCGATCGCCTTCTCCGAAGCCGCCAGGAAACGGAGGCTGGGAAGGCAAACAGCGTCTCCACGGCGGCTGCCGCCGCGGGGCCGGGCACACGCCCCGGTTACCTGGCTACTGCCGCGCTGCGGGGAGCGGGGCCCGGCTGCTACTGGGTTTATCTCGGGTAAACGCCGTGAGCCGGTCCGCGCCCGACAATGCTCGAGATTGCTGCGTGTGCATTTTGGGAAATCTGTAATTAAATTTACCTGCTTGATTCGAGCGGCGGGTGAGGGGGAAGACTCGCGCCTTTATCCCACCCTTCCGCGTACGGCGAAAGCCGCGGAGCTGCCGGCGCCGCACCGGGAGCGCACCGCACCGGGCTCCCGCCGCGGGCCCGCCGGCGGCACCGGGGCCGCTGTCACGCAGGCGACCCGGCTCGGTTTGTCCCGTCCCGGGAGGGCAGCTCCTCCGGGCCTGACGGACCGACAATAAGCGCTGGAAAGGGTAGGGCGGCCCCCGGCCGATCACACCGAGCAGAGCGGAGCTGGGGAGCCTCCGCTGTACCCCCGAGGTCTCCGCCCCTGCCCGCCGGGCGCCATCCCCGGACGGGTCCTAGCGCCGCTCGGGTGCGGGCTCCGCGGGCGCCGCTGTGACCGGGCGAGCCCCGCGGGGCCCGCTGGTGGAGCCGGGCAGCAGCGGGATGAAGCGCGGGCCGCAACGGGATGAGGCGCAGCCCGCACCACTCGCCTGCTCCGCGCCCGCCCGGCGACAGGGCGCTGCCGGCCGGTACCCACCGCCGGCGAAGCAGCGCCTTGGGTCCCGCAGGCAGGCACGGCGGGGCGAGTACTCCCGACTGGCCAAATATTTGCAAGTACGCGCCGGTGATGGTGAACTTTGAGACTTTCTCCGTAGCGCGGCCGGAGAGCGGCTGGGTGGGAGCGCTCGGCGCAGGAGTGGGAGCGGGCGGTGGAAATGTACCGGCCGCCTTTGGCCGCTCTGCCCCGCCGAGCGGCCCCGGGCAGGGAGGGCGCAAAGTCCCCGCGCCGTTTCCTCGGGCCTCTTATCAGCGCGGAGCCTCCTCGGCGGGGGTGGCCCAGCGCCCTGCGCCCGCCGAGCTCGGGGCGGCGGCGGGGGGGGGCGGGCGGTGCGGGCCGCTCTCCTGGCGGCGGCTCCCGCGGGAGGGCGGGCGGACGGCTCTGCCCTGCTGGGGCGCTAAGACCCGGCTGCGCGGTGGTCAAAGGTTCCCAGCAGGAGGTTTTGGACACTAGAGGGCGATCCCTGGCCCCGCTGCGGGGGTGTATATATACGGCACGCAGGACCGAGGCAACCCACTAGCAACAGGGCAGGCAGGCAAGGAGCGGGGCTCGGGCGGGCTGGGGCGGGGGACGGGCTCCGGGCGCGCCGCGCCGAGCCGAGCCGTGCCGTGCCGTGCAGCGCAGCACCGTTCCGCGGTGCCGTTCGCCGCCGGAGTGCCGCGGGCTTGGTAGAACCGCCGCTGCCGCCGCCCCGTCCGAAACCTGGATTGCAGGAGCCCTTCACCATGCCCGGCAGAGTGTAGGTGCTTCATGGAGCAAGCCAACTTCTACGAGGTCGATTCCCGGCCCCCGATGAGCAGCGGCCAGCACCACCAGCTCCAGACTCCCCTGCCCGGCAGCGCCTACAGCTACAGAGAGGCTCCCTCGGCGGCGGCACCTGCTGCGGGCGGCGCGGAGCTCGGCGACATCTGCGAGAACGAGAACTCCATCGACATCAGCGCCTACATCGACCCCGCCGCCTTCAACGACGAGTTCCTGGCCGACCTCTTCCAGCACAGCAAGCAGCAGGAGAAAGCCAAGGCCATCCTGGCCGGGGATTTCGACTTCCACAGCATGCATGGGGCCGGCGCCGCCGCCTCGGCGCCGGGGCACCAGCAGCAGCACCACCAGCAGCCGCTCTTCGGCTGCGTGGCCGGCTACATGGACGGCAAGCTCGACCCCCTCTACGAGCGCATCGCCGCGCCCGGCTTGCGGCCGCTGGTGATTAAGCAGGAGCCCCGCGAGGAGGAGGAGGTCAAGTCGGCGGCCCTGTCGGCCCTCTACCCCCACCACGCTCCGCAGCAGCACCCGTCCCACCTGCAGTACCAGATCGCCCACTGCGCCCAGACCACCATGCACCTCCAGCCCGGGCACCCCACGCCGCCCCCCACGCCCGTGCCCAGTCCGCACCACCCGCACCCCCCCGGCGGCCTGCCCGCCGCCGGCGCCCTCAAGATGATGCCCGCGGACCACCGGAGCAAATCGAAAAAGACAGTGGACAAGAACAGCAACGAGTACCGGGTGCGCCGAGAGCGCAACAACATCGCGGTGCGCAAGAGCCGGGACAAGGCCAAGCAGCGCAACGTGGAGACGCAGCAGAAGGTGCTGGAGCTCACCACTGACAACGAGCGGCTGCGCAAGCGGGTGGAGCAGCTCACCCGGGAGCTGGAGACTCTGCGGGGCATCTTCAGGCAGCTGCCCGAGAGCTCGCTGGTGAAGGCCATGGGCAGCTGCGCCTAGCGCCGCGCCGGGACTGGCGGGGCCGCCGCACCCGCTGCCGGGCCGCCCTCGCTCACCTGTAGATACTATACGTACCGGAGCGCAGCGAGCTCAGATTGTTTCGGGGGAGCAGGGGGTTGGGTTTTCTGTTTTGTTTTTGTTCTGTTTCGTTTGTGTGTTTTTTAACGATTAACGACCAATACAAGAAGCCAGGCAGCTGTAGTATTAAAAGGTTTGTGCCTTAGGGATGACACACGAATAAGCTGAAAACATGGTGGGTTTTATAAGGAGAAAGGCGAGGAGAAGGAGGAAATTGGAAAGCCCACGTGTCTACACAGGGTAAATAACGATAATAATAATAGTAATAAAGCATAGCAATCCAGATGTGCCTTAAAAGCTGGCTGCAGGAGCTCTGGGGCTTTCTGTGCCCCCCAGCTTGGCAGGGCGCGAGGAAGAAGGGTGAAGGACGTGCAGGCTTGAGGGACGGGCCGTCTGGGGGCGCCGGCCAGGGCCCCCCAGCTGGGCTGCGGTGCAGCAGGCAGGGGCAGCTGCGGGGAGGCCGGCGAGGCAAAGAGGGCTGAGGCGGAGAGACATGCAGCGCCAGACGCCCGTTTGGAGCACTGAGGTGTGGGGCAGCTGCGGGGCTGCTGCCAGGACTGTCCCAGCCTGGCTGGGCTGCCCCTGCCGAGCCCTGTCCCCTGCCTTGGCTGGGAGCGGGACAGGGGCCGCCATCGCTGCGGGACCAATGGACAGCCTGGGACTGATGGAGCAGCAGCTTGTGAGGGAGCATGGTGAGCTCCCTCCACCAAAAAGAAGAGCAGCAGTGTCTTGTACTGTATGTCACGACGTGGCGAAGCACAAATGAATAAATACCTATTGATGCGGGTATTTACTATGAACTTTCAGTGTATTTTGCTTTATTCCAGGACATTTAGCTCCTCTCCAAGTCTCTGTCTGTCCAAGCTGTGCCTCATGTAATGTGAAAGCCTTTCTGTGTATACTAGCTACACTTTATTTTTATTGCATTACTTAGATCTTTGCCATCACACACACAACTTTCTTATCTGGTGACAGAGACTATGCCCTTGTGCTGCAATGTTATTTTATTATTTGGGTGGGTGGGTGAGTGTGAGCGTGTGTTGCCTTCTTTGCGTTGTCTTAGGCTGGTGCTGCCTCCTGACCCCCAGGCAGGGGTGCCTGGGAGGCAGCGCGGGCCTCGGGGCTGCAGGACGCCCATGGTGGGGTGAGGAGGCTCGTCCCTGGTGCTGTAGCACCTTTGGACTCTGGAGCTTCTCCCAGGGTGAGAGAAAAATAAACAAACAAACAGGCCCCCTTCCAGGGAGCGCTGGTAGCCATGCAGAGTCTTTCCGCGTGTTGTAACTGCACAAGAATTCGTCCGGTTGAAGTAGTCATGATGGGAGAGAAGAACAAGGTGGAGACGTGAAGCTGTTTGAAAGGGTGACAGCGGGAGCACAGTGCTGGGGGCGTGTGTATGCGTGTGCCATGTGCGTGTGCAGTGTGTGTGTATGGGTACGTATACATGTATGTGTATGCACACACATTGGCGGGTTTGGTTTTTTTTTGAACTGTGGGGTGGGAACTGCATATAAAGTTTCTCAGAAGTCCTGGTTACGTTCATAAATAAACAGCATATATTCTACCATAACCATCCGCCTCTCTGTGTGTTTCCAGTTCTTTTTCTGCAGCAGGACTGCGAATGCCCTCCTCTTCCTCCAGACCATCCGTCCCGCTCTCCGCCAGCACCCACTTCCCCTGCCGGGACCCGTGACCGAAAGGCCTTCACGGAGCGCAACTCCCTCGTTTTTGCCCCAGAGAAATAAATACACGGTTGCCTTTAAGAGAACGGCAATTTCCTAAATACTTGTGGTGTCAGATGTGTGCCTGTGAGTCACCCTTCGCTTCACCCTTCCACCGGCGCCGTGGCTGGGCCGGGGGCTCGTCCAGCCTGCGAGGGGCCGCCGCCGCTCCCTGCCGGGCTTTAGGACGCGGTGCACGGCAGGCGGGAGGGAGCGGGAAGGCGTCCCGGCGCCGTGGACGCGCAGCCCACCCGCACGGAGGGCTCGGGGCCTGCCGCCGGCTGCCCCAGCCACCCCAGCCCCGGGCCCCCTCCGGCCTGGCAGCCCGCCGCCCCGTCCCGGGGACGCCGTGGGCCTCCAGCGGGGCGCAAATCACGAGCTGTCACCCGGGGCACGGTGGGGGCTTGCGAAAGGGGGCCGCGGGCAGGGCCCGGCCCCGCTCGCCCGTCAGCGCTGCCGCTGCCCGTCCCTTCCCGGCGAGACGCGGCCCGGGCCCCGCCCCTGCCCCGGGGAGTTTCGCCCCGGCCAGGTCGGGCCTGGACACACCGCCCCAGGGCTCTTCGGTGTCGGCGGGACGTGGGGCACGGCGCGGTCTCCGGGGGGCACCGGCGCCGGCTCCGGCCGGGCCCCTCCGCGGGGACGGCAGCTGTGCCCGCCAGGTCCCGCCGCTGCGCGCAGCCGGCCGCCACCGACACGCGCGGTCTCCCGGCCCCGCCGGGGGCTCCCGCCCCGCCCCGCCCCGCCCCTCCCCTCCCCTCCCCTCCCCTCCCCTCCCCTCCCCTCCCCTCCCCTCCCCTCCCCTCCCCTCCCCTCCCCTCCCTGGGGTCGGGGCCGGCAGCGCGCGGAGGGGAGGTGGCGTGAGGCCCGACGGCGATAGGTCCCCGCGCCGTGAGGCGGGAAGGGGCGGCCGTGAGGGGGAGGCGGCTCTGGCCGGGCAGTCCCTGAGGTGAAGTAACGCCCGGCCCGGCTTGTGGCGCAGTGCCCGGGTGTCGTGTCGGGAGGTCAACGGGGGGCTCTTGGTTGCTGCCCGTCCTCCTCTCCGCCGGGGCTTCGGGCCTGGGCGTCAGCGGCCGGCCCGCGGCAGGGCTGGGGCTGCGCCTCAGGTACGTGAGGAAAAGCTGCTCCGTGTCCCGTCCCCTTCAGCAGCAGCTGTGTCCACCTTCTCCCGGGGAGGATGACCCGCCCGGGAGAACTGAGCTCCCCCTTGCTCCTTGCCGCCACAGTGCGTCCAGCGTGGCACACAACGGCAGAGATTAAACACCCCAAAGAGGGAGCTGGACCCGAAGATGCCTGACCTGGCCAGGAGTCAGGCCGCGTCCTCGGGGACTCCCACAGCGCCTCAGCCCGCTGCAGGTGCGGCCGTGCGAGTCCCGCTCGGCCCCCCCGCCCCGGCTGGCAGCCGCCCCGCCACGGCCAGTGGAGGCAGCTCTGAGGGGGCCGAAGGGCTTTGCCCCTACCGGCGGGATTCATGCCGGCCTGCGGGGCGGAGGAAAGGCAAGGCTGCTCCTCCGAAATCCGCCATGACGGTGGGTCTGTAAGCACTCGCTGCTCGCGATGGGTAAAAGGCGAGTGCGGATCAGGATTAAGGGTTTTATTTTCCAGATAGGTGTAAATCGAGGGATTCAGAGCTGGTAATTTTCCAAGGGAAGAGTTAAGTTCTAGTGGTGTCGGGTAAAAATAATTACTTTTGCTTGTGCCTCCTTCCTCCGCCAGCTCTGCAGAGCTGCACTCCTGTCGGGTATGATCTGCCTTACTGAGTAATGCCGTCCAACGTGTAAAGTGGGGAAACGCTGTTATCATTTGAGCAAAGATTATTGCAGGGTATATGTGGGAGGGACTGTAATCTAGTGGTTAGAGCATGGGAATATAGTCCTGGTCGTTTGAGTTATGTTTTGAACTGTGACTCACTCTGTGTGTGTGTGTGTGCGTGTGTGGTTTCAGCAAATCATTTATGGCCTCAGACAAAGCAGATTTTCCCATTAATTTAAATGAACTGTAGATTGAACAGGTCTTCAGTGGCAGAAGAATCAACCATTCTGTGATTCAAAATTAAGATCATCTATCTACCACATAGGTATTTCAGTAGTTCTATAAACACAGCATGCCCTGGAATATTACGAAGCATAAATTATTGATAGCAGGAAAGTGTTTGAAGACACTTGCCTTAAACACAGTGCCAAAGTGAGCAGCGTTCTCTAATCCTAACCCTAACTGTAGGCTGAGCCTTCGACAAGGCCCCCAGCCGTGGCCTAGACAAAAACATTCTTGGAGCAGTGCACCCTTTGCTGCCTCTCCGTGCTCTTTGCAGCCTCCCAGCCCTCACCAGCTGCAGCTCTGCATTTTCTCTTCCTCTCAACCTGAACCTTTACCCGGGCACATGGCTGAGCCTTCGACAAGTCCCTAAATCATTGCCCAGATGAAAAGCCTCTCAGAGCAGCGTGTTCAGGGATATTTGCCCTAACACCAGGGTCAAAGCCAGTAATACTGCAATGCTCCCATCTCATGTGTGACCCAATGCCTTGCCTGTTTCAGCAGTATTTAGGCATGCATTATAAACGCTGGGTGGTGGAAAGGATTTTTATGCACTGCCTACTCCAAATATCACAGGACAGTTGGAGCTGGAAGGGACCTCTGGGGATTGTCTAGTCCAGCAAGCTCATGTGAAAACAGCTGCCAGTCCACGCTGCTGCAGAAGAGGGTGGCAGGCGAAGGCTGCACTGCTGCAGTGTGCCGTGGATGCAGCAGGTAAGTGTGGCAGGACTGTGGTCAGGGACTGGCCTTGCATGTGGCATTCCCACTCATCTCCCCGCACACATGCACCCCACAACAAGACAATTTATTCTGGCTTGGGCAAGGGTTTGAGCAGCTCCAGCGCTGGGCGGGGTGCTGTGGGTGTGTATATGCTCAGCAGCATTTGTCTTCACGACCGCGGGGTGGCTTTTTGAAAGTTTCCCACTGAGCCTGTTCCTTTTATACGAGGCACTGCTGCGATGCTGCCAGTCTCTGCCCATCCTGCTGCACAAGTGCGGCTGTGCAGTCCTTCCTTCTCCACCCCTTACCCTCGCCAGTCCCAGACAGCGGGTTGGGGACATGGAGAGGGTGAGACGAGGTGGTGGGCAGTGACTGAGAGGCCAAGCAAGTAATCACATGTTGGGGAGGAAGGGAGTAGTCGTCTGCTAGCACTGTGTACAGAGTTGAGAGGTGGCTCACAACCATAGCAAAGTCCTACAGCAGGTTGGGGGTGGCAGAGGAATGTCAGGATTTCTCAGTGATTTATTTTTTTTCCACTGAATGGGCAAATTGCCCCTGAGGAGCTTGCATCATCCACTTGCTTCAGGGGGTTGGAGGATAGGAACAGTTTTTGGAGTGCTCCACACGAATTCATGCTGAAGGGGGACAGTGCTACCAGGAGAAAGCAGGTGCTTCTCTGTCCTTTGCACTTGCTGGTTTGAATTTACTGGTTGAATTGTGTTTGACCCAATTCAGTGGTGGAAAGAATGGCAACTGTCTTAACTGAGCAAAGGGTGGAGGAAGGGGCCCACTGCTCTCTCTTGGTATAACAGATTAAGTAAAAATGTTTTATACATTGACATCTCTGGTTCTGGGCATCTCTTCCTTCCCCTGTAGTGAAATCCATGTTTATACAAGTGAAATCACATACAAACACACCCCTTGCACTGAGATACCTATGTTTCAGTGTGATTTGCTGTGTCATATCTGGGGTAACTGCATTTTAAAGCCAAGACAACACTTAGTAATAATAAGCGTACCGCAAGAAACTTCAGAAGAATCAGAAAGTCTGTTCAGATAATTCCTTCCAGCCCATATTATATTATTAATATTTTTTTTTTCTTATGGTACTGCTTAGTATCTCACACTTAGGCTATGGATCCAAAGAGAGAAAGTCAGTCCTTATCCCAAAAAGTTTACAGCTTTGGTGGAAAATCAGCATGTAGTCATAGTTTATCAAGCGTCTGTATATCCAGAGTAATGCCGTTCTGTGTAGGTAGCCTGAAACAAAAATCAACTATTTGGAATACAGATTTTTTTATGTAATTTCTATTATCAGGTTTCTCCTCAAGCGGCCCTGGCAGGGTAAAGTCAGTGTGTTTACACTACCTTGACTGCCAAGTACTTTGCTAGAGACTTCCACAAACTCCCTCTTTATGCAGCAGCAATGGGCTGATGTTTTAAGGACTGTGTGGGTATACTTCTTTAATTGGAAGGGAATCCTCACAAAAGGGAAACCGATTCCTTTACTCTAAATATTTAAATGCAATTTTCTTAGTTTAACACTATCCTATTTTACTGCAGTATTGCATCTTGCCTCTGAAATTAATAGTTAACCACGGAGAAAGACAGGTCTGGCAGAATAGAAATCAGGCATTATATTATCCCATGAGTCACATACACGCAGAGAACCAAACAAGTGTCAGCCAATGGCTTTGAGCCCAAAATATGTCAAAGAGGAGATGTGTATCTTCATTTATATTAAGTAGATAGAAAGCTTGTTGCCGTTCCCATTAAACAGGTTGGAGTTCTGCCACTGAGTTCAGTGGGAACAGGATTGGGCCCATGCCGTAGAAGCTGGCTCTGGTTACCTGCACTGACTGTATTTTCTGTGCAGCAGGGCAAC
Organism: Leptosomus discolor; assembly: GCF_034619465.1. Lineage (NCBI taxonomy): Eukaryota > Metazoa > Chordata > Aves > Leptosomiformes > Leptosomidae > Leptosomus > Leptosomus discolor. Next base: position 50,372,405 of record NC_141398.1, on the reverse strand, counting down.
TTACTTTTTAATAACAGTTCCTAGTCAACAGAGAGATTCAAGACCTCCCTTAATTTTAGGCATTACTCCTTGCTTTATTAGTTTGATGACTTGACTTCTTCAAAATGGGAGGATGCTCAGTAGTGGGCAGCAATGGATGCTTTTCTGAGTGCAACTTCACTGACAGTCAGTAGCAAGTGACTGTAGAGAGGGATTGGCACAGCACCTTTTCTGAGCAGGGTTTTGTGATTTCTAATTATTTACATTTAAAATAAAGAACCACATTTAGGAATTAACCCCACTTCAGGCATTCAAACCACTTTCTCTGGCAAAATCCCGTTGGAGTCAGGGAAAATCTTGGCTAAATAAATTCCTCAGAATGTTTCAGAACTTTCTTAAATACCGGGGAACTTTTGTACCTCAGTTTTCTCACTCTGGGTATTCCCTCCACAGCTTCTAATGCATCTGGCTGTAGATCTGCCTCAAGAACCAAATAAATCTTGCGCTGCTGATATGTATTGGACCCACTGTGTGATTTGTACTGGAGTCCCTCAGGGAGAAGAGATGATGCGGACAAATACCAGTAAGTACACGCGAACCAGCAACTGTGAGATCAGGGTTGAATGCCAAACCTGCTGTTGGTCACTAAGTGTCATGGATTCTAGCTTTTATATACAAGCTTATAGTCATCTCTGTCACATACACATTTTACTTCCGTTATGTTGTCATTTATATGTTAGGGTTTAATTTGCTTCAGTGGAACCAAATTCAGGTTGGTGGACTGGGAATGTATGTTCACTAACTTTTTAAAAGTTATTTTCACATTTTTATTGACATGCCGGTTCAGTTAAAACCCTGATGACAGAGTCAGGCTGAAATGAGTGCCTGTTGTTGATTCATAATTGTGCAAATTAGCATTTAGACTTCTCATAAAATAGTATAAAATTTGGAAGGCTGTGTGCCAGTGCTGCTTGCTTCATTCCAGTCAGCAACCCTCCTGTGTTTACTGGAACTCATGTTAAATATGAAAAGAATGGGATCGCCAGAGTTTTCGTACCAAAAATTTCTTGACCTATCTTATTATTGGTTACAGAATTGGCTTATTCCAATTGTTTCTAGAGGCAAGGGGGGTTGCTATTGACTGCAGTAAAACTAGGATTTGATTCCCTAGACTGCACTTTTAAGAATAGCACTGTATTATTTGGCTTGCTAAGTGAGGAATGTATATAACAACTCTATTGGAAACATTTATTTGAAAAAGTCAATAGATGATTACTACATGAAAGCATCAAGTTCTGATTTTAAGTGAACGTGTAGGTAATGTAAATAAATAAAGCTCTAGGTATACTGCTTTATGTTTGTCTTGTGGGCAATAACATTTGCAAATATTACATGAAGAATTCTGAGTTGATAAAACCAATTTACAGGTGGAAAGGCGGCCTTTGCTAAGGCGAATTCCAAGTTGGTATTTCACGAGACCCATAACGATATATAGGTCATTATATAATATGTGAAGAATGTCATTCACGTTTTTAATTTAGCTAACGTAATTTATTTTGTAATTTGGTTACCAAATGGTATAGGAAATCTGATTTTTTAGCTATCAGTAATATAACTGTAACTTTTATTAGCTAATTTGTATGTGGATGATTTCCTTATAATTTTAACCAGTGATATATGTTTCTTGACATGACTGGTGTTCGTCATGACTTTTGTTCAGTAGCTGGATGTATTCCTCAGTGTTACGTCAGTGACCTGGATTATCCCTGTAAGAGCTTGTGAGCAACCGGATGAGAGACAGTTTTCATTTTATTTAATTTAATCGAGTGAAATTTGCTCTTCCCTTTTCAGTAGCCAATAGGAGCAGGTTTCCCTTTGTCAGCATAGTGCTACAGCACAGATCACTGCGGGCCAGCTACGGACAGCCACCAGTGAGCAGAAGCACAAACAAGGCCATTGGAGACAAGGAGAGATGTATTTGGAAGAAAATGTGGTACTGAGGGAAAGTTAGAGAAGAGAGAAGAAAAAAGGCTGCAGTGGGGATGGAGAAGTGAGAATATTTAGAGTCTGAGTCTGCAAAAATTGGTGGCAAAATTTACATTGAGTTTAACTGGATTGGGAGCAAATGTTCAAGGAGAGGAATCCAGAAACAGGAGAGAGAGAGAACAAGCTGTCTGACATCTGCTCTTGGAGGACCTAGCACTTGGAATGGTATCCAGCCAAAGCTTGGGCCTGTGTGTGTGCTTGGTGATGGTAGGCAGGGTGTAGGGCTTCTGAGGCCACTTTGGTTTTTTAGCTTTCATGCTATATAACATGATCTGTTTATTTAGAAAAGCATATTTTTGCCCCAGTCAGAGTCATTTCCCGTGAAAAGCAAAGTGCTCTTGCTGGAGGACTGCTGGGTTTTGTGAAATATGAGAACAAGAAGAAAAGTTTCAGAAAATTTTGAAACACAGGGGAATCCTTCCCTGCATTTCTTCCATCACAAGTGTTCCACCCATAATTCCGGTGTGATGGGAGAGCAGGGTAAGGGAACAATTCACGTTTGGTATATGTATACATCCTGGGCACCCTTTTATGATGTACAACGTGGAATATATCCTCCCACTGGAGGAGGAAACACACGGATACAAGTCAAACAGGCTAGCAGCTATCATATTAGCATGTAACACAAAAATGGGAAATAAGCTTTTATAGAAGATTTGTCAGAGTGTGCTTGTCATCATAGGGCTTAAAATGCAAACATTACCTTCTGATACTGCCATTTTACAGTGACGAACTTGCCCCATAAGCAACTGTGAATCCCAGTGGTAGCATTTGCACGGCTGCATGTGTACAGTGCAGCTAATTAGTATATATTGTTGCTGCTGTTCATGTGAAAATTGTTCTTACATATTGAAAATCTCTCACATTGTTGCACGTACAAATTAAGCTGTTGTTTATGTGTATGTAGACATTTCTGATTGGGACACACAAATGCAGGTTTTCAGGAAAATCTTGCATTCTGATTAAAATGCAGGTCAAAGGATCAAAAGATTTTCAAGCCAAATTATATTTTCTGGGGATCAAAACGTATGGGCTTTACTGGCGTTCATTTTGAAATGAACTTTATAGATTTCATATGTGACTGCATTAGTAGAGTCTATAATCTGTTGGCAGTTATGACTTCTGGACCTTTGCAATTTCACTAATTTTATGTGCTAATTAATGGCTCATAGACAGCTCCCTCTTCCCAGCCAAAACAATACTGCTGACTGAAAAATTAGGAGACTTAAAAAGAAAAGAAAAAAAGAGAACAATAAATGAGGAGTCTTTTTTCAATTTTTTGTCTCATTCCTTTAGCTTAGTGCACTCGAGCAAGGTTTTCAAACTTCCACTATGTTCATGCTTTTTAAATAAAAAAGCATTAATTCTCAGGAGGTCAGGAAAACATTGTTTGCCTTGAGAACTGTGATCGAATCATAAGTTGGCGATACTGCTGAGTATCGTCTTGCATACCAGAGTAGAGCTGATGTGCATGAATTGACCAGTGCAAATACACCTGCATTGCTGTATGTACCCAGGGGCTTTCAGTCTCCAGGACGGTCAGCATTCATTCAGTTCGTGTGTGAGGATGTCAAGATAGACTTGTGTGAGGAAAGTCAGCCTGATACTTCCAAGGCAGTTCTTGTTTAGAGGTGTACTGGAGTCACTGGCAGTCAGAGGGTGGGTGTGAGTGCCAGACACCATCCGGAAGCATAGAAGAGGGTAACAAGCCCAGACTACCTTAACGGCAAAAGAGTGACTCAGCTGTTTCTGCAAAGTTTTGAGTTTCAGCAGAATATTTTTTCCGCTATGCTGACAGCTTTTCCACCCACGTATTGCCTATGTGGCGTTGTGCCACAGAGATATTTTAGGATTATAAAGCCTAGTGTAAATTTTTAAAGTTACGTATGAAAAAAGGTGCCTTCTGGATCATAAAATGTATAGATTGTGTGTCGAGTGTAGGGAGTAGGGGACATTTGAAAAAGCTTCAGGGAGATATATCCCCAGCTATCATTTACCTGTTATTTATTCCACCAGAACCTAGTCAATGATGTTTTCGAACAACCTGTATTTACAGAAATAGAATTATCCCTCCGAAGTTTTGGCATTGTTTTTATCTTGGGGCAGAGTTAGTCATTCACATACCTGGTATATACTATTCTTTTCTTGATCCTGTTACTGTAAGGCATTCCCAAACAATCCTGCAGGGAAAATAGAGAGATACGCAGAGAATTAAACCTAATAAAATAAAAAGATTTCTTAATCTGTCAAGTGTATTGCAATACTCAGTGAGTTACTATACTCAGCTGAAGATGAAATTGGATGTAGTGTGCTTGTAATATTCCAGAACATTGAGCCATTACATGTGAATACATCTAGTCTGCTTTGAGCAAGTAATTTGTCAGTTCTTTATGCAAGACTGTAACCCTTGCTGTCACTCTGTTACTGCTGCATGAATCAGGCATGGGAGGATGGATTGAGGAGGAGCAGGACAGTTAGGCGCTGGGGTTTGTGCTTGGTCATTTATGCCTTTAAGCAACCCAGCTGTGGAATCCAAAGGTTTGCTCTATTGTCACAATTTTTTTTTTTAATGCCACAAATGCTGATACAGCAGCAAAAGCCTCTATCAAGGGCCTCACCACATCATGGAACTGGAGAAGAAAAAGAGCAGAAATCCAGGGAAGTAATGTTGGTGACCAGTAACCACCACTCTATGGGAGATCATTCTTGTAAAGCAGGCAGGGCTATGGCTTCTTTTGACTCCATGTCAGCTGAAGGAGCGGTAATTAATTTTGTGATGTCTGCAGCACTCCTCAGCTTTCTTTGGTGTTTGGATTTTGGGGTTTGGGATTGTGTTTTGTTTTGGTCATTTATGAAGTTACTTCCAAAGAAAAGATATAATACAAAATGACAGCATATATTAAGCATAAAAGCATCACTGTCCTCTGGGAGCTGTCGGAGACGAAAACGCAGAGCCACTGAAATGCAACCCCATCCACTGCCAGAAGTGCCCACCGGCAGGTCAGCAAATCTCTGTGGTCATTGCTGGACAGAGCTAAGAGAACCAAAGGGACAAGTGACTTTTGTCCCTGGCTAGCAGGAAGACGCCAGCCAGGGAAGCAAGCTCACCCTTTGTTTCACCCTCAGGCTGCAAACGGACCAGGAAATAAGTCCTCCTAACACCTTGCAGTGGATGCAGATCATATTTTTCCTGTGTCATAGTAGGGCAACTTGGTTCCTCTATTGCTTCATGCAGTAATGTTAAAAGAAAGGGGAACAGTCCTGCTCCATAGCTGGAGCCCAGGCTTGGCACAGTTTATCACTCTAGGCTGAGTTTGGAGATTTGTGAGGCTGAATTTCAAAGTGAAACTCAGTGGATGTGAGTGCCATGGGAACCAGAGCAAGCAGGAGGTTTGTATGGATCCCCTTAGGGTTGAAGCTGCTGAGTTTCATATGGTGCTAAAAAAAAAATAATAAAAAAATAGAGCGTCTCTGGAAAAAAAATCTGTCTGTGTCTTGAGGCAACTGTGGGCACCTTCAGCCAGCACCTGATTCACTAGCGAACAGTTACCTACAAGGCATTTCGGCTGGCAGACACTTGTCCTAGGCGCCGTAGGCCGTAAGGGCTGTTTTCAGTTTAATCTATTTTTAATGTGGCGCCTTATTCCAAATTGCTGAGTTCTCACATTCCCGAGCTGTCACGGTAATAGGATTGTGCAGTCTTATTGGCTAAAGTTTTCCACCCCAAGTGCCAAAAGTTAGGCTCCTAAATTCGTATTCAGATTCCTTACTGACGAATCCTGCAGGAGTCAGTAGGAACTGGACGTGGTCTACACCTTGGAAAACAAGCCAGACCATTAGGTGTGTCAACAAAGCCTGGCTGCAGGCACCCAGATTTTCAGATGTGGGCCACTGTATGGATGGATTAAGCCCAGACTACAAACGTGTATCCCCAAAGGTCAGAAAGGTTCAAGTGCAGGGTTCTTTGTTCAGCCCCACTGTACCTGTTGTGAGATGAAACTTTACAGTGTGGTGACCGTGTGAACTATTATGCAATGCAGAGGGCAGCTTTGAAAAGGCAGGTTTAAAAGCAGCCGTTCTTCCTAGTCTGACTGCCTTCTTATCCAGAATGGCTACCAATGTTGAAGGAGGGAGGCAAGTTTAGTGCAAGTGGGAGTTTTGTCGGGGATTTGGAAATGGAGCACATTCAAAATCGTAGCAAGTGGCACAGAGCAACATCGTGCCTATCCCTTGCATTGACTTCCTGTCTGCACTGCTTCTCTACCCGTGATCTAACACTGCATATTTTTACTCTACTACCTTCTTCTGCTATTTCTATTTGTAGCACCATGCTAGACTTGTATCCGAGCCAATCCAAAATTCTTCTGAAACTCCCTGTGCTAGCAGCAACATGAAAGCAGAACTCTGCAGTGGCTGCAGCAGCTATGTTAGGGTTTAACTAAAGTTAAGAGAGGTGTCAGTCACTTCAGCCTTTTGGGTTGCACTGAAAATGGAAATGCCATCTGCCAAGAGAAACAGCTTGCAAAAATTGTGTTATGTTGCCTTTTCTCATGACAGGCCTAACAGTACTCTACGTGGAATTACCAGCCAACGCTTGAAACTGATGCACTTTTATTGCTTCGTTTTATATGGAAGGTTTGTTTTTTCATTGTTATTATTATTGCAAGATAACGCATGAGGCCATGAAAGTGCAATGCACTTTCACACAGATAAGGCAGTCCTTACTTACTACACTTTAAAGAGTGTTTTACTGCAGTGTGAAAGTGTCAAGTAATTTATTCTATTTTCCACAAAGGGAGGAAAAGCAATTTTCAAAGTGTCCTGTCCCACCAGAAGACAAAAACATAGAAGAGCCAAAACAAATTGCTGTAGAACATGTCCATGCACTGCCCAAAAGACCTATAAAGCTTCAGTAACCCGCATCCTTTCATCCAAAGAACGCAGATGAAATGAAAGACCCTTGTGCTAATAGTGACCCTCAGGCACCCCAGTCCCCTGAGCCATAAGAGAAGTGCTAACTGACTGCAGGTCGGGGTGCACAAAGCTCAGTACAGGGCAAAGGTATCCGAACAGGAGGTGCTGCCATCTCTATCCTCAACAGCCAGACCCTGGAGCCAAAAGCAGTGCTGTTGTGCCAAGACTTCCTAGCCTGTGGACAGGGAGGAGTCAGCAGGCCAGGCTGCTGCAATGGGCTGAGGAGATTGTAGCCCGGATGAGCATGTCTTCCCAGGGACCGGAGCAGAAATGCTGTATGATGGCATAGCCCTTCTTTCTCCCTTATTCTGTCTTCTCACATCAGGGCTACATCCAGGCCTAACCTAGACATTAGAGACATCTCTCCCCCAAACAGAGAGCATGTTTGATGTCTAGAGGGCAGGCTGAAAATACAGGTGTTTCTGAAATCTTCTTCCACTCTCACATCCCTGCCACCCCATCAAGCACAGAAACCTCACTCAGGACTTCATGCTTGAGTCCTATAAGGACTCTGATGGCGTGCTTCTCCTTAAGGACATTGCCACCAATACCTTGGAAGTAAGAGAGTGGTGCTCCTTCCTTCTGGCTGGTGTCTGTCTTCTAAGTCACTGTCTTTTATTTTAGGGCATTCACTGAGGAAGTGGGAGACCTGGGTTCAATGCGTTCCTCAATCTGAGAGTGCTTATCTCTCACTTCCCATGAGACTGTCTAACTGCCAGCCTATCAGCTATTCCGGGTGAAGCTCTTCAGAGTGAAACCATGTCTTCCACTAATGGGATGTTTGCTCTGCTTGTCCCGCTGCTGGTGGCAGCTTCTGTTTTAGTGAGGTGATTAGAGCTTCATGGTGTGAGGAGCCTCAGGCTGCATTTGGAGCTGAGGAGCTCCACGTTCTTGGAGCTGGTTTGCAAGACTTCATGCCTTAGGGCATTCAGAGAAGGGGCACATAATTTCTGGATGCCTGTGGAGGATAGCGTAAAGTGCATCTCCTTGGAGATGCTGTTCTGGGCAGGTGCGGAAGCAGAGAACTTGAATGTGAACCAAGGAGAGACCACAGAGTGCAGTTGGCTGAGACAGAGCGACCTCTGTGAGTCTGGACTTCAGTGCCTGAGTTCAGTTAAACTCTAGTTTTGTGCACTTAAGTCCTTTATTGGCCATAACTCCTTAAAACCCAACTCTGCATTTGGCTCCTTCCTGTGGACAGATCGTGGCAGATCCAGGATCTTTACTGCCACTTTGATAAACATTTCCAAGGTTTATTAAATGTGCACTGTGATGTTCTTTTGTGGAGACAGTAATTTGACAGTCATCATGTGAGAAACTAAGAGTTTGCCAGCTGGCCTGGCAAGACTTTTTTCTCCTTACTATTAATTAAACTGAGGTTATTGCAAAATTTTATTATGATGGCTATGATTTGCCCTGTGATAATGCTGGGCCTAATACTGAGGCATGCAAAGCACCTTCCACGCTGGTGACGTTAGTGGGAGGAGCAGCTGAGCAGCAACTCTTTGGACTCTGGTGTGAGCTCTAATAACAAAGTTTCAGGGCCAATTCCTGCTAGCCCTATTCAGGCGCCTTACCCTGGAGCGGGTTCTTCTTGTTTTGAGGGGATGGTTTCACAAGTAGGAAGACATAGCTGGGAGGGAGGAAGGGGGCAGCTGCTTGGCCACAATAGTGTCATATAACATGCCCTGGCAGGAGATCTCACTGACCACAGCTTTGCTGTGCTTGGTGAGACTGTGACCATTAATGGGAAAGTAAATTGGCAACAACAGATTGTTAGAACACAGTGAGAAAAGAAAGGAGGGAAAGACACTAGGGCTAAAGCCGAAATAATCAGAAAAAAAGCAGGTGCTGATGATGGCTGGGATGAGGAAGAAGGAAATTTAAAATTTTTCTCGTGATGGGACAGGAGGTGGTTGTAGCCTGTGTGGGATGAATGTGTGTGGTATTTGGCAGCTAAACCTCTGTTTCCAATCCATGCTCAGACCCAGCTGAGGGCCCTTGAGTGTCAGAGGCTCTCCATCATTCTTCAGTGGTCTCCAGACTGTGACTTTACAGATTTGCTGATACTGGTAGGTTTGAAGAAGATGGCTGAGTATGAAATTGGTGAGAAGTCATTCCCTGGCACTAACTCTTGACATCTTTCCCTTCTCTGTCAGAGACAGAGAATGTTTCACTGCTCAGAGTTAACTCAACAGCTTAACAAGAGATTGAATAATATTTATTTTTACCCAAATCCCTCGAAGTCTGAGGGACTGGAGACAGCATCAGTTTGAGATGAAAAGCCAAAAAAAAAGTAAATCATCCTTGGGTCAGGGTGAACTGTCATTTGAAGAGGCCACAGATGGCAAAGATGTTCATGAATCAGCAGTTTCACAGACCTCTGCCCATTCAGAGAGTAATGTGTGTAAACAGACATGAAAACAGCACAGAGCCACAGAGCTATCCGGATCCTTCCTGTTCCCTTCGCTCTGCTGAGAGGGACCTCCATGGAGGAGCCGCAGAGGAGAGGGCTGAGGTGCTAGGCACTGAGCTAGTCCCAGGGATGGTCATCCTCTGCTGCAGCTGTGCAAGAGCCAGAGAACAGGGTGATGGCGAGACACTGTTCCCTGTGTCCCTATCCACCTGACAGCACACCTGGGTGTGCTCTTCAGCAAGGGAGGCAGCTACTGACAAGCCTGGTGTCTGAGATAAAGGTAAGGAAGGAAGGGTTAGGCGAGGACATGAGCTGTTGCACCATTGCACCGCTGCAGGTGCAGAACAGCTCCGATACATTTGGGTTGCGTGGAGCGGGCCTGCCCCACTGGGCAGCTGCTCGCTGCAGCTGGTGGATGCATGGAGGTGAGGAAGAGGGATGCAGCAAGCCGTGGTGACACGATCCTGTTCTTTGATACCTCCGTGGGCTCCATGTGTCCATGAGTCTGGGACCTCCAAACACATCAGGTTATTGTTTTCCTTAGTATAGCCCCACACTGTGGTCGTGTTCCCTCCTTGTGGGATTGTCTGTGTCAGCTGACACAGACTTCCCTGCTGTGCAAGGGAAACAGGGCTGGCAGTGGAGGCCACCGTATCTGTAGAGCACAGAGCTCACAGCTGGGTGAGACAGCTAGGAGAAAGGGGGGTCTGCGCAAATCTGGAGTGGCTGTGCTTGTGGCAAGTGGAGGTTACGCACAGTTGGCCCCAGCCTGCGGACAGGAAGTTCTCCCGTGCAAAGGTGTTTGCAAAGCCTGTCTCTCAGGCTCTCAGCAGACTCAAGCAGCCTTCCCTTCATCCTGCCCTTGATTTTTATTTTTTTTTTTCCTATTACAGTCACAAAAGCTCTTCAGAAAGCACTGTATAATTCCATGGCTCTGTGAACAACTGCAGGCCAAGGGTGTGTGCCTGGACAGAGCGTGCCTTACCCCACAGAAACCCCCAGAACTCCTGCCGAGCTTGTGTGGGGGGATTCTTTCTGCCCCTCTTTGATGTTTGCCAAATGTTATGCCCGGAGAGTGCAACACCAGAGAGCCGTGCAGAGGACTCCTGCCTTGTTCTGCTTGCGTTGTGTATTCTAGGATCTGCTAGCTGAAAGGGCTCCCAGAGATGCGGCATCACTTCCATTCCTGCCTGACTGTAAGCCTGGGGGCTGCTTCTGCTGTAGGATAACATGTCAGTGGTGAGAGCTGGCCAAGCCTGAGACTGTGCCTGAATTGTTTGCGAGACTTTTATAGACTGTCTATCTGGGATGAAACACAGAGCCCGGATCTTCAAAGCACTGTGTGAGAAGGCAGCTATGCGACTCCCATTAAAGTTACTAGGCATCACATGACTGAAAACTTCTGTGACACCAGTGTGTTTCTGCAGAGGAATAGCTGGTGATGGGGCTGCTGAGACAAAGGGAAGTAGGGGAAAATGAACTCCGCCATGCCCCTGAAAGCAACACCTCACAAAATTTCAGCCGTAGGGCTTCTGTCTTTTTTGTAAGGAGCAATTATAGTGGGTATCACAGGAGATGTGAAGGAACATGTGAGACATTGGGATTTGTTGTCAGCAAATCAGATGCTTCAAATTAATTGCAAAGTTGGAGAACATCTAACTCTGTACTTGAGGGAGTTAAGTGGAGTAAATTGGATGAATATGACCGTGAAGTTAGAGCATCTGGTTGCCATCCACCTTCCCAAAGAAGAGAAAAGGTTCTCAGAGAATGTCTTCACAAGGCATAGAGCATAGGGAGCGAGCACAGTCACAGAGTGAAAAGTTGCCCACCAGGCAAAGACCAGTGATTGTATCATAGATGGGGAAACAGAGTCAGTCTGGTCACAGTGCTTTCTGTAACTCTTAGAAGACACTGATAGATGAAGACTCAGAGCAGACAGACTCCCTTTTTTGTACTGTTTTGACATCTTTCAGGCTTAATGTGAACTAACTACTATTATCCTAACTTTACAGATGGGGACAGACAGGTTGAGTGACATACTCAAGATCACATGAGCAGTCTGTGTCAGAGTGAGAAACTGCACCTGGATCTCTCAGTCATGAGGCTGTTGCTCTTGGCACTGCATCCTCCTGACTGCAGACGACACATCCAGATTGACTTTGCCTGTGTCCTTTCTATGCCTACAAATAGTTAAGTTTTTCAAACAAATCAAAGAAACAAAAAAGTCAGTCCTCCAATTTATACGTCCAAGCCTCTGTACGCTGTGGCATAATGTGTCTTAGAAGAGTCTGCAATTAATACAAGTAATTACCCCTTGCTGCAAAGACTCTTAGACATCACTGGTTAAGAATCTAGATGAAACTTTCACCTTGTTTACTGAGTGGCCAGTGTTGTGCGATTCAGAATGGATTTGGGTGATATCTGCAGGATAAATTAATTAACTTACTGTCAAGATGAATACTGCAAACTCCTTGGCGCCATTGGCATGATTTGGCCACCACAGGAGATTTAATACCAGTAGAGAGAAGTCAGGGAAAGAATTAGATAGGAAAAGTAGTCATCGGCTATTGCAGAGGGGTTCCTTGTCGTTGTCAGAGTTTGCCTCCTCCACTCAAAAAGGTCTAATATAAAGTCTGACAAAGGGGTGAGTATCCATAGTTTGTTGGGATATGTGCAGGTTCTAGACATGTTCTTGGTCTTCAGCTTCATTGAAGATCAGCAGAATCCCAGATCTGGGATTTTTCCAGAGTGCCCAAGGAACCATTGGCCATGGATCCCAAGGCACCAGACACCTGGGGCACATCTGGTAGTCCCAGTCTAAGCAGCGCAGCTACAGAAAGCCCAGTTTTCAGTGGAAGAACATATCCTGTTGACTCCAGTGCCCAAACCTGCTACTGACTTCTGCTGCTCCAGATATATGCTATGGGCTGCTGCTTTTAGCCTGGCAGTGTTGCCAGAGGCACTGGGCACCTGGCATTTCATGACACCAAAGGAACAGCCATTAATTGAGACTCATCAAGCAAATAGCCACTTTTGCTTGCTGTGGCTCTGTTTTCAGCTCTTCAGCTCTGAAGCAAGGCTGACAATTTTTGCTCGTTTCTCAGACCTCCTGTTGAGTTTTGTTAATTAATATTTGTGAAGTACTTAGACGTTTTCAGGTTTATAGTGATCCAGAGTATTATTATTACTGTTGGTATTATTAAGACTAATAATACTGCTAATAACCTTAGTGAGCCTAGCAAAATTCAATTTGACTGAAATCCTTGCCACAGATGAAAAAAACTGACTCCAGTGATGTGAGGGGGTACGTGACTCAGTTACCAGTAACTGCTGTTTACAAGGGGCAGGAAGAGTATATTTGCTCAAATGAAAAAAGGTCAAGGCAGAGGCCCATTTGCTGTTTGTTAATAAGTAATCTAAAGTACAACACAGCTTTACTGTAACAAATGAGCCTGGCTTAGTTTTCTTCCATCACCATTATTTCCAATCCAGTTCTGGACTAAAATGCCAATTCAAAAATAATCTACATTCTCATAGATTATTTTCAACATCTCCAGATCTATGGAGAGGATTTGTAACTGGGGAACAAGAGCAACAACAACAAAAACAACCCCTTTCCATATTTTTGCCAGTATTTGTCTCAGGACACTGTAGGCAATCAAGGTTGAAATATCAGATAGGGCATTATTTATCTCCTGGGAAAACTCTCCTTTAGGCTCAGACCTGTGCATCTTCCCTATGCAAATGTGCCAGTCAAGTGCTGTGGTGTAGCTGGCCCGCTTACAGCCACCCCACTAAGTTACTGATGTAACTTACAAAACCACCTACATCATCTCTGAATCTGGCTCCCAGTCAACAGTTAAAATTCAAACACGGGTACTAGAGAACATCCTTCTTCCAAGTGACTGAGCATATGTGCACTTCATGCATTGTGACCCCTATCCTGTCATTGTCTTTTGCAAAGAAAAAAAAAAAGGTAATTTTCCAAACAACACTTGTTTTTAGCCACTGTCCAATATTCTGGAAAAGGGCTGGAGTCTGTGCTTTGTGGTTCATCTACTGGCTGCATAGGTGGGATTCATGAGAAAAGTGTTTCCCATTAGTGAGCCACTTAAACTGCTTATCAAAAAAGCAATACTTGTGCCAGCTGTCAGCTAGCTGCAGCTTCTCATATGTAACTCTTGGTGTTCATGTCCTTCACCAGTACTGGCCTGAGGCACACATCTAGTCCTCAAAAGAGGGAATGTGGTGTACACAGTGCTAGAGCAGACGTAGCCAAAGCGCGGACAGCATGGCCCTGCTGGCATGCGCCTGCAGTGCCGGTTTGTGAGGGTGTTTGGCCTTATGCATAGTTATTTCTTGAAGGAAGGTAGCAGGGGCACACACACATACGCATGAGGTCACCTTTGGAAACAGAAACCATGCGAATTGCAAAGTACAGTTCCTAGCTTCCTGAAATGCAATTTTGAAAGGCAATGATCCTTTAATAAATCGAGAGCCCCTGCTCTGGCAGTCCCGACTGCCTTTTAACCCAGGGGGAGGGAAGGAGGCTGGTGAGGAAAGATTTTTCCCTGCAGGGCAGGTTACATTTGGCTGTGAGCTCAGAGCATCAACCCAGTGCCAGAGCCCTAACAAAGAGCCTTCCTGAGCTCTGTAGTCCTGGAGGGCACAGGCCCTGCCTCCATCCAAGGCAGGGCCAGACGAGCAGGGAAGGGGAGGAATGGCTTTCTACAGAGCTGCCCCTCTGGCACCAAGCTGAAGACAGTGAGGCTGAGCAGCAGGTGCTGGTGTGAGGAAACAGTAGAGTATACAGGGAAGAACACGTGAGAGTTGTTGTAGGGTCTTTGTAGTGGGATGGAGAGAGGATTCATGCAACTGAGTGCTCGCACACAGCAGAAGGCAGCACCAGTGGCTCCTAGCTGCCAGGAAAGGGGTATTTTGGATGCCCCAGGGCCCTCATGTTTGCCTTATTGTTCTGTGTTATTGACACAAGAGATGAGGAGGAGGGGTGTGGAGGACAATCGGTGTCCTGGGGAAGCAGGCATGGCTGGTGTTGCCCTGTGTAGCTGTACCTGCGTGAAGGGCTGCAGCTGGGTGGTTGGCAAGCGGTACAGTTCACAGAGATCCTTGAACTGATCTGGTGTGTGCAGAGTGTTCATCCCAGAACACCTGGTGTGGGCAGCAGGGTGTACAGTGGAATTGGTGTTCGCTTTTATGAAGTCCAGCTGAGCTGGGGATCTGGGCAAATATCTTGTAGCTCAAGCAAGGTTAAGAAGATGGTAAAGTCCTAGATCCTGTGCCTCCACACTGCTCTGAAGGAGCACGTGGCTGTGCCACATCACACATCGTGGCAGGGAGAGCAGTAAGCGTTACTAGTTGGCAGCCTTTGCAGAATGGTGATGCCACATGAAAATGCACGTGTTCATTACTCATGAGATACACATTTACTGCCCATCCCTGCCTTTCTACAGTAGTATACACCCAGGGTGGTGGAGCTTTCTGCTCCTGTCCCTGGATGTTGTGCTATTTCCTCTTGTTGTGCTTTGTTCTGGGTAACATCTGTTGTTTCTGAGTTGCCTAGTGAGTTGCAGGAGTCTTTAGCAACACTGATACACTGCACTCTTCCTCTGAAGACCAGTGAGGATTTACTTCTTCCCCTTACAGCAATGGGAGAACTAGGGTACCAGGATGTCGGGTGACTCTCCTGAAGCAGTGGGATTAGCTTAGAAAACGTTAAGTATTCCCTGAACCCAAGCCTGAGCATTAGTCATCTCTGCCATGTCACCCCTCAACAGCATCAGGACTGAACTTCTGGATTGTATGGTCTTTTGGAGGCATCTAATGATGAGCATCTAATGAATGAGAGGCATCTAATGAAAAGCAAGCCCCGTGCTGCAGACACCACTGTAGAGACATACACTCTGTTCTAACCGGTAGCCACAATGCCTGGGAAGATGCACAGGTGGTTTTAGAAAACCATCAGTAGCCTATTATCACAGAGGAGAGGGGAACAAACCCTTCGGGAGTTTTCCCCCATGACCATCTGTTAATTTTCCCCTGAAGCCATTCTTGATTTGCACAGGGTGGCATACTAATGCCCTGCAAACAGTGCTGTGAATCAGAGCTCTGTACTGCTGTTGCTGGACCAAGCAAGCTTCACTGACAGGAGCATGGTGACATGCTTCCTCAGCTTGTACCTCAGAGCTTCATGCACCTTGCGATCATTGCCCTCGGAGAAAGTTCTTGTTTTCCCATAAACACTGAACTGCTGAGGGAAGCTCATCTTGTTTACCCACCAGCCAGCTTCTGTATCGTTTGTATAGCCCATGGCCCTCCTAATAAAGAGAGGTCTTGCTCATGAACTGCCATATTTGCATACATCTAGAGATACTCAGGTATCTAGCTGTGCTTCAGGGGTAGCCCAAGATCACCGCACAAAGGCTATGCTATTTTAGGGGTCAAGTGTTAAGACTGCTCCTTGTCTGCTGTCCCCTTTGGTCTTTACAATTTGACCAATGCATACATACATGCGACACAATAAAAATGCCGACCAGCCTTCATGGCAGTGAGTGTCAGCCTTTTGTATGTGCCCTGCAGTATCTATAGTGCCCTGTAGCTAATGGTGGTCTCGGGGCTGGACCCACCAGTGACGGCGTTTCTGCTTCTGGTTTGTGCTGAGCTGTGAAGGAGGCGAGTCTCTGAGAGCAGCAGCTGTAATGCCTTACAGCTTGGTTTGTAGCTGCCCCTGCCTTTAGCTGGAGAGTCCCGAATGTTGCCTGCGATGGTGAACACAACCGAAATCCGAAGGTGAGCTGTGGCATTGGTGGTAAAAACCTGGTGGGGCCCGTTTTGGCTGAAGTACACAATTGGGAAGCGTTTTCCCAGCTTGCTTTTTTCATTCTTCTGAGATATCAGAAGGAGGTATTGCCCCAAATCATGGCATGGGGGCACTGTGAACAGCTTGGCTCTTTATCCTGGCATCCCAGACTGAAAGAAGCCTGAGAGCATTTGTTAGAAGTGAATTGGCCTGTGTCTCTCTCCTGGTGTTCTCTCTGTGTATGTTGAGTGATTTCCAAAGGAACTTTCTGAGCACTGCAGCAAATGGGGTAATTTACTATGGGACAATTGCTGCAGTAAATGAAACTTAGAAACAACTTTTGCTTTGCATTTGTGAGCAAAATATGGCATTTTCCAAAGCATTTGGGGTATTTGGTCCAGGGCAGAATTATCAACGACCATCACAAATATGATTTGTGTAGTAAAAATGCAAACCAACCAGACCAAGCTGCACAGTCATGAATTTGGTCCCGATGGAAGCTTGACCAGTTGGATGTTTCCTCAGAGAAATGTCATAATTTGTGCATTTTTGTGGTAAAATAATTATTCTGCTAGTGAAAAGAATGTTTCTAATATCTATGAGCAATGCAAACAGATAACAGAAAACATTTGCTGTTTAATGATCGAAATACCATTTTTCCTCTTTTTTTGAAGAAACAAAGCTGTTTCCTTTCCCCCCAAATGGTCCTGGATGAGACAAGCACACCGATGTGTGTTAGGGAGAGAGCTTTAATGGGGAGGGAGTTGGTGTGCTGTTGGGTAGGGGAAGGCTTTGTTTCTCTGCAGCGATAGGAGCAGTGTGGATTTCCCAATGGCTTTCTTCCTTAGTGTGTGGTCATTCATGAAACTCCTCATGCTGTGCACCAAGACCTGAGTGCCCAGGCTGAGTAATGAGGTGGTGTAGCCATTTGCAGATGCAATTAGAAATTTCTGAAGTTATACCCAAGGGTACTTTGATGTCTCAGTATTAAGCTCTGTGTTTCTTGATTTTGAGTGCCCAGCTTCTGACTTTAGAGCCGGCAATCCCTTTAGTTTGAGGGAGGCAAGCCCGGCACTTCCCACAAGGACAAAAACATTCAGTGTGGTGGCCAGAGAGACTAATAGGGAAATTTTAAGTCTTAAATGCTACTTCTGCAGTGACCCAGCCCAGCAGCTCCTCTGGAAGGTGAGTACGGACAGCCTTTCTGTAACAGCAAAGACGTCTAATCTGAAACATGGATTACCAGCAGCCAGGAAGTGACAAACAGAGTGACTGTTCTTGGGTGGTTTGTTCCCATCTGCCACCTCTAGCAGAGCACCCAAACCACAAGGCCAGGGGGCTGGACTCTCCTGGCCTGCTGTCTGCTGAGGATCTGCTGCTCTACAGCAACATGTTGTTGAATCATTGGGCCAGAAAGCAAGTGCACGTGGGGAATCATGGCTGTCTTACCTACCGGTGGGAGCATTCACATGGGAGTTTGAGATTCTGGACTCTGCTCCCAGGACTGTTTATGCATTTTACATGAAACAGTCACCAGGTAACATATAATACCCGATCGAAGCCCTCAGGGGATTTAGGCAAAGCAACGCCCAGTTTCTGGATCCTGATCAGACTTAGGTGTGAATTGGGCTGAGCTGCTTAGCCCTGTCAGGACTGGGGCAGTTCTGGGCATGCACAAAGGTGGAACTCTAGATAGCTGATGAGCTTGGAAGTATGAAAAAAAGTTGGAGATTGAAGAGGCCAGATAGTGGGAACAACCTAGGAGCTGCAGTGGGGTGTATATGCCAGCATTTTCACCTAAAGTGCAAATTTAGGGTAAAACATCAGGTGCTCCAGTAACAAAGTCCTCTTACAGCGAAACAATTGTTCTCACAGATTCCTGAAATAGAAACTTATTTACATAACCATTTTATGTGTTTTTTAAAAAAAGAAGTCCCATCCTAGCCACTGCATTTGCTTGGATTTGTTTCCACTAGGCTGCATGTGTTGAGCTGCACAATAGTGGCTGGCGTATGAATAGCTTGTTATTCTTACCAAGCGTGACAACTGCTGTAGCGAAATCAAGAGCAACCTGCTCTAATGTAAACTGATTTCAGATTGCTCCCGGCAGTCCCAGCTACCTCATCTAACCTCTTTTTTTTGCCAGTCTTTTTTTTTTCTTTTTTCCTTTTTCTATCCCCGCCCCCCCACCCCCACCCCCCCCACCCCCCCGAAGATGCACCCTATGCTTTCTTATAAGGTGTTTTATCACGCTGGCTGTTGCACTGGTGTCTATGACCTACAGATGAGCTTCTATGGTATTATCCTTGGTGCATTCCAAAGCCACTTGGACCCTTGGACCCTCCAGCAAATGCAGATGTCAGCTGCCTGTCCACTCCAGGGACGAGCTTTGTAGTGGCTGATGATTGTATCCAAGAATACCTGGCTGCAAAGCACCACAGATGTGTGTCTGGCTCTTGATGGGGCTGTTGCATCTTTGATACCCTACCTGCATGTTTGGAGAGCGGTGCAGGGCTGGATAAATGCAGACAAAGAGAAGCTTATTCGGAGTGACACTGCTGTCACGCTGAATACATGCCAGATACCAAGTGGGAAGCAGTTGTGTTGGTGAGTGAGTGGGGGGCATCGGGGCGTGGATTTGGGGCAGGGAGTGCTGTGGGAGAAGCAGCCCAGTTTGCTGATCGTCGCTGCCAGATCGGTGTGTATGATGGGTGTGATATAAATTACTATCTATAAATAAATACCACAACAGCATTTTAATGAGGTGTTTTCTAGTAGCACTTGTCCAGGCTGGTCGTGTTATGTTAAGGCTGGAGAAGTATCTCCAAGCAAACTTCTTGGCTAAACCTTCATAAACATGGTCTCACCCGAGATCTAACTATGATTTGTTTGGATAAGAGGTTTTGCTTGTTTGTTTCTGAACATACTTTCAAATAGGTTTGGGGTTTTACTTTTATTTATTTATTTTTCCTTCTTGGCACAGGTTTTGTGTTGGTGTCACAGAATGTAACTGATGCAGAGATAGGGAACAAATCTTGTTCCTTTTCTGAGCATTCATTGCTGTTCTCACAACAAGAAGCTTGCAAAAGGGCTGGGTCATCTGGGGCTTTGGGGGTGGGGGGCATTTGGGGCTGTGACTCACAGGAGTGACCTGTTTCTCTCCAGAGATTGGCAGGTAAAAATATCCTGGCCCGTCTCAGGGAGTGCTCTGTCCTTTGCTTCTCCTGCTGCGCTGACACACCTGGCGTTGCAGCCTGTGCTGTTTTGGAGGCCTGGTCTCATGGACCCATGCCCCACATTTGCAGTGCGGTTCTGCTGAGACTCAGCAACCAACTTTGGTTTTGTTTTTTTCATGGCAGCTAGCTATTTTTCTGAACTTTTGTCAGCCTGGGCTGCTCGACAAACGTTTGCACATAAATAGCGCACAGCACGGCGTGGGGGACTCAGCCACGTGCACTGTAGCAACCGCTGTGTGCTGTAGGGTTGCACTGCGCACATACATGCTCCTTATCTGTCCTGGTCTATAGGGTCCCCCCACAGCAATGTGTCAGATCCTGGAAGGTTGTCCCCTGCATACTCGAGTAGACGGGCTGCTTCATAGCTCTGTGCCGGGGTAGATCTGGGACTAGAGATGGGCTGTGGTTTCTATGTGAACCAAACAGATCATGGTGGGAGGCAAATACTGATGCAGGGGCTGGGTTTGGAGGCTGGATCTCAAGCGTTGCTTTCACATTTCAGGCCAAAACAATGGTTTCAGCAGAAAGCCTCTCAACATGTTCAGTTGCCACCACAAGAATGTGTGAGAGCTGTGTATATCCAAGCAAAGCCGACAAATAGTCTTTCTCATGCTAGCTCCACACTGAGGAGTTTTTCCAAATGTGTCTCCTGTGTGGAGACTCCATGTCAGGACCTCTTTGCTGCTTAATTTGAAGATCTGAGAGAGAAATATCAGTTCTTTAATCCTTAAAGATAAAAATCTCTGAAGTGAAGTCTCTTGACTTTCTGGACTTGTGATGCATACTCAGAATTCATTCATATTATAAATAAATAATTTGCAGGTGATGCTATAGAGATAACAGCTTCCATTCTTTCTGAGGAATCATTAACTCCAGCCAGGTCTCCCTGATCAACAGCTATGAAAAAAAATCAACAAAACAACCCACAAAATAATGTCAGTTGGAAAAGACATTTGGAGGGCTGCACTCCAACCTCCTCAGAGCAGGGCTAACTTCACCATTAGCTTCGGTTGCTGAGGGCTTTGTCTGTTAAATGTTTGGAATCTTCAAGGATGGGAATTTCACAAACCTCTCTGGGTACCTGCTCCAGTTTAACTGCTTTCTTCTATGATGTCCAATGGAATTTCTCCTGCTGCAACCCGCCGTCATTGCTTTTGCACACCTCTGCAGAGAGCCTGGCTCTGTTCTCGCTCACGCAGCCCAGGGTGCAGTTAGCTGTCATCACTGCAAAGGCACGCTGCCGACTCCTCTTCAGCTTTTCGTCCGCTAGGACCCCAGGGCCTTTTTTTAGCAAAGCTGCTTTCTAGCCACTGGGTTCCCAGCCTGTGCTGTTGCACAGGTTAGTTCTGTGTCAGGTGCAGACCTTACATTTGTCCTTGGTGAATTTCAGAAGATTTCTTTCAGGCTTGTCTTCCAGGTTGCTGAAGACCACCTGAATGGCTGCCTTGTCCTCCAGCATAATGACCTACAGCCTCAGTTCAATATGTCATGCACAAACTTGCTGAGGAACCACACTGCTCTGTCATCCAGGCTGCTGACGCAGACTGGCCCTAGCATTGTCACTTGAGGAATACTGTCTGTTAATGCCAATAATATGTCTGGTTGTTGATCATTATTATCTTTGGAGCTTCATGGCCCAGCCATAAGCTTTTTTTTCTTCAGCCAGCTTGTGGTCCATACATTCAGGCAACACCACCCTGGTTTGGCCCATATGGGAGACAGTGTCAAAGGCCGTGCTAAAACCAAAGTAAGTGACATCCAGTGCTTTCCCCAGTTGGTCCATCCAGCCCATCATTCCAGCACAGATGAGAACCACATTGGCTGTGAACAGTTTGTGTGTAGGAGATCCATGCTGGCTGTTCCTAGCTACCTTCTGGACATGGCTTCTGTGTGGACTTGCTCCATAATACTCCCAGGAAAAATGTGCTGATATCTTATGTAAGACATCTTCATCTTTGCTAATGCTTTGGCTAATCCCTTTCAGAAGCAGCCTGTTGATTACATGTGTTGAGTTTGTGAGACCTTCAGCATGAGCCCGCAGTGTTGGTTGAGGGAATTTTCGGCAGGGAGTGGCTGTGCAGGTCAAACTCAGAAGCAACCTAACCAGGACACACCTATTTCTCCTCTGTTGGCAATCCCTTTCTTCCCAGCCTCACCACCAAGGATGATCTTCTGCCATTGTTGCCATGGCCGTTGTGTTACCTCAGGGTAGGAGCCCTAAGGGGAGGAAATGGGAAGAAAGGAGCAATGAGGCTACCAGGCCAATGGACAGTAGAGTATGGTAGTGTCAGGTCCTGGCACCTGGCAAGGATTCAGCTAGTTTGAGTGAAAGGAAAAAATAAGGAAGAAGAAAGGGTAAGGTCCTCTACATGGAGTGCTAGGGACAGGCATGGTCATTTCTAGCGAGCGTGTTCAGTCAACAGGAAGGGCCGGGCACTTGCCAAAACACACATTTGCACAATGGCCTGTAGTAGTTTGAATTCACAGAAGACAGTTGAGTTTCACTCAGTATAACTTTGTTTCTTGCTTTCTGTAGTAGTACTTGCTTCCGTATCATACTTCAGACCCCAGTGAGCCAAAGTGGTTGGAAAGCCCCCAGGTCTGTCTGTGGGGCCAGAGTGAGACAAACGCTGCTTTGCCAAGCTGGCATGCCCTCGGGTGGCTTGAGGCTCACTCCTGCCGCAGCGCCTGCTCACAGCCAGGAGGCATCTGTGACGTCTCCTGAATCACTCTGTTTCTGTGGAAGACAAAACTCCTGGAAATGCTGGTCAGTACAGCGAAGGGCCAGCCTCACAGAGGGCCTTGTGGGATTCACTGGGGCCTTCACGGCTGGGAAGGCTTGGCAGAGCAGACACATCCCCTGTGACTGGAACTGGACTGTGTAATTGCAGTTGAGGAAAGAGGCAGGCGCAGTGGTGGGAGGTGACGATGCTGTAGGAACACTTGGGCACACAGCATTGGGCATGTCTTGCTAATTAGAAGAAACATACATAATCCTACCAGCTGGTGTTGTACCTGTACTAACGTGACTGCATTTCTGTGGTGGCCTTACATGGGTAATCCCCTTACACGTTAGAAGACTTTTAACAGTGATGCACAGAAAAGCAAATAGGACATTCGTGTGGTGACAACGCTGCTGTGGAGCCATGTGCATCTCTAATGAAGGAGACGTAATCTCAGAGTTTAGATTCCCCTGCAGGACAGGCTGAGGTTTCCAGGGTCCCAAGGCAAGTGTGAGTACCTGCGCGCTGCAGTCCCTGGTGCAGTAATGAAACCTGACTTGCTGGGTCACCCTCCTGCAGTGACACAATATCATTTAAAGTTGTTTGCTTATTACAGAGATACTATCACAAGGTGTGGTGCCCTGATTGGAGTCTAGCAAGAAAGTAACACTCTTATTCACTCACCCACCCACCTTTGGCAGATAGTCTGAGGGTCTCTCCTTGGCTCCATGACAGAAAGTGGTTGATTCACCTCCGCCCCGCAATAATTATGTGTTGCTGCCTACTGGAGGTTCCCGTGCTGGCATAGGAGTGGTAAGCCTAGAATCACTGCTGAGATTAATTGCAAAGTAACAGCACCATTTCTTGATGTCTGTTTTGTATTCAGACTAGTAAAAGTCACTTAATACACTGTATCGTTTACTTGTGATTTTTTTTTTCTTTTAATGATCATTAAAATGCTCCTAATTGCTCTTACCCTGCCACGCTCCTGTTGATCAGCAGCTATTTGCAATTTGCATGCAGCCTTCCCATCAAACTAGAAAGCAGTTCTGGTACCAAAACTTTTATGGCACTTTTGTTTTTTCCTTTCCTTTTGGCAGAGTCCCCGTTTCAATTCTTTTATTTGAGACCCTCCTGTGTAAAACACAGCTCCTGCTGGAGGGGCTTTGCCCTCCTGAAAGCTTATCATTTTATCCCCTCAGCTTTAGGACAAAATTATTCCCTTGTCACTGCAGTTCTTATTGAACCAGGCTGGCTTGGCAGGTCTCCACCCCTTCTTTAAGTTTATTTATTTTTACATCAGAAAGGTAATAAAATTGACAAAAGAGGTTTAGTCAGACTCTAACTGTACAGGTTGCCACACAAGCAAACTAAACCATCCAGCACACTTCCTTTTATTTACGGCATCAGTGCTGAGCCATTGCAGTACCAGCGCTAGGTAGCTTTTCCTCCCTTCACCTTTTGAAGCCTCTTTGCACCAGCGCCCCACACCAAGCTTTCTGTTCACACAGCATCCCCAGTCTCCGCAGGAGGGTGTTGGTACAAAGTGGAAGACTTCTAACAGAAGCAAGGCCAAGGCTGTAGTGCCCCAGCCCCCAGCACGCAGGGCTTTCCCTGGGAGGGAGGGCAGGAGGAGCGAGGCGAGGGTTGTAGTGCACCTTCAGCCGCTCAGCTGGCTGCTCCAGCCATGGCACAGTCTGCAAGAAGGGCCACGGGAGCCCTTCTGGGTGGAATTGGGGTCCCTTGGGGGGACTTCAGCCATGCCCTTGTTCTGGTTGTGTGGTGCCCATCCCCACAGGGGGATGTTCTCAAACACCTCATCAGGACCAGCTGTAGCCTCCACTTGGCTCAGTCCTGAGGTCCTGGAGCACCTCAGAGCTGCGGTGCTGAGAGCTGTGGTGAGTAACCTGTTCCACGGAGCGAGCGCTAAACCCTGTCCTTACCCAACCAGTGGGCTCTCATTTATGGACCAGATGTATGTAGCATCCAAATGACCCTACAAACACAGCTAGGGAAGAGGAGCTGCGATCTGCTGAGCAAGGTCTGTTTTCATGTGCGTTGATCAGTAAGGTGGTATCAGAGGGGGGTGTAGGTCCGGGGGCGGGGGGGGGTTGGCTGCAGTTGTTAGCAAAGAAGGAGGTGTGGGAGGATGGAGTAACACTTCAAAAGAGAAGGTGCATTCACATCTTCACTGTTTCTACTGGTGGACAAGAATTCTCCTGATACAATGATACATGGGGTCTGGACAAGGGAATAAATCATCTTTTAATGCCTAGCTCAATGGAGGGAATAGAGCAGAGACAGCAACACAGAAAGGAGAAATCAGTTCACTCAGTATTATTTGTTAATATACCAGCTTCACCGCCTTTGTCAGTACCGTAGCCATGTCAGCTGATGGGGAGGTTGCTGATGAGGAGGCTCATGGATAGGGTTAGAAGCAGCCGTGCCACACACTGGAATGTTTACTGCAGCAGCAGTTTCGTTTCTGACCCTGGCAGTAGGACTGCCCAGCCTCCAGACCCATGCGTGTGTTTTGGGGCCGGCCTTCCTCTTCTGAGGCTCTGCTCCCCACTGAGACTGTACGCAGGCCACTGCATGGGTCTGTAAAAGGAAATCAGGGAATTTACTGCTCGCTGCTGACTGGGATTACTGCACAGCAGCTGCTCCACATGCAGGGCAGGTTACATACGGGTTAACCAGCATTTCAGCTGGGGGGGGGGGGCTCTAACCTGCGTCAGACAGCGGACTGGGTTTGACAGGGTTCTCCAAGAGCTTGTCACAGTCAGCGCTACTGAAAGCCAATGGGATGGGGTACCCAAATTCCTCTGGTGCCATCAATATCCCTGTCTTGCTTAATCCAGTCATGTCTGGAAGGTGTCAACCACCAGTGTTTCCGAGCGCCAGTGCCCCCGTGCTCTGACGTGCCTGCCTGTAGGAGCAACCGAAGGGCATTGCCCCTTGCCCTTGAGAGGATGCGCCGAGGCTGTGGCTTAAACCTAAGCCATGCCATACACCGGAATGCGTACTGCAGCCAGGACCCAGGCTTTGGGAGCTCTGCTTCTGTCTGACGCTGGCTGAGCCTTGCCCTTGAGAGCCCAGTGCTGCAGCTGAGGTGAGGTGACCCTGGTTTGGCGGGTCGGACACCCACGCGGTCAAGCCCTCCCAAACATGAGTGGTGCCTCACCTTTGTGCTACTTCCGGCTGAACAGAGAGAGGACTTTACTTCCCCTTCTTGTATCAGGAAGGTCAGTCTCTGCACGGACTGCCTTTTGTTTTAAATCTATACATTAAAAGGCATCATAAAATGCTGTAATAGGGGAGCAGTAGTGACTCTTTGGAAGGACGTGATTACTGGCTCTCAGTGCAGGAAATAGAAAGCGGTGAGGTTCTGGAGTTCGTTTCCAAACAGGGGAGTGGGAACTCTCAAACCAGGAGGTGATTAGCGTGTCTGCAGGTCTGGTTTCTCCTTTCCCTGAAGTGAAGGTGGGCGTTAGGCTGAGGTGTGCAACATCCACATCATGCCTCAGCTGAGATTTGCCAATATTCACGGCTTTCTACTCTTTAGCAATCAGGTGGTACCTTCTGGGTGACAAGGGTTAAGAAATCACCTTTTGGTCACTATTGCAGCATTGTGAAAATGTTCTTAGGTGATATAACAGCTGCATCACATGAGCAGAGCACGTTCTCTCAGAGCCACCTGTATTCTCCAGTGTGGTTCAGAGAAGTTTGTTACCAAAAATGTGGATTAATTCTCTGAGTGATACTGTACACACTGCAAGGGAAATGCTCCGGATGGAGCTGCTCAGGCTTACACGAACATATTTGCCTGCTACAGAAAACTTTAAACTTACTATTGCTTAAACACTGTCAGTGGCAAAAGCTACCTTGGCCACCGTGGGAGCGGGACTGGGTCAGTAATGCCATGTTACGATAAACAGGCCAGGCTGTATCACCAATATTGTGGTTGCTCAGGAGGCAGATGGCCCTCTAGCTAGTTTGGGGAAATGTATCTAAATTTCAAAATTTGTATTGTCATATTAAACCACTCTAAAAATGGAGGTAATGATATGTAACAGACAAAGGTATCTCTTCCCAGTGAAGCCTTGTTGAGTCATTTTATATTACCACCGAAGGAACAAACCAAATTTTTACAACAATAGTTGGCAGTATTTCTATTAAATGGCATTAGCCAATAATTTCTAAAACTGCCTGTTAATTACGGCATTCAACCCTTGCAGGCAGTTCTATTTTACATAAGTGCAATCCAGTTTCCAGCCATCAACTGAAGACTATAGCCTTTCGTCGCAGCCAAACAAGACCGTGCGTTACCAGATAGATTCCTTTCCAGGGTAAATCTATTGTCATTGGGGTTTTATTTTTTTGGGGTTGTTTTTTGTTTGTTTTGAATCCTGACACTGCCAGGTAACATTCAAAGGAGACAGTTTATGTGCCACTACCTCTGGGCAGCTTGTCTGGCTGGTGCGCGAAGGCCTGCCCGCTCAGGTCCAGGGCAGCGCAAACACTGCGCTCTGCGGATGCGGCTGGGCTGTCGTGGCAGCCAGCCTGGCTCCAGAGCCCGGGTAACCTGCTGTCCACACCGCGGCTCCGGCACCAGCCGCAAACTGCTAGTCCAGAGGAGCAGCTCTTGTGCGGTGCCACGTCTGCGCTGCAGCCGCCGGCCCCGGCTGGGGCCCGCTGGCAGGCACGGTGCAGAAAGCGCCGAGCTGGCTCCGCGGGAGCCGGGGCGGGCTGAGGAGCAGGAGGCTGCCTGCGATGTGTGGTGCCCAGCTCCATCAGCCTGGGCAGCTGAGCTGTGTTGTGCATCCCCCCAGCACATTCAGCAAGAGGGCTGGCACATCGTGTGCTGCTGCGTCGGTCTGTGGCTCATCCTCAGGTGCTCTCTGAAGGGGTCTGCTGGGTTCACAGCACGTCTGGAGGACATCACATCATGCTGCGAAGCTTTATCTTCTAGCTGCACAAACCCATCCTAGAACACACGGAGCAGGAGCAGATAAGGATGAATCTCTTGCAGGTAACTGTAAGAGTGACAGGAAAAAAGTGACGTTCGTTTTGTACTTATCACTTCGACTAGCTGTAATTATTATTGCTATCGTTCGTGCTACTATTGTGGTATTACCTGAGGCCGCCCAGTCAGCACTGAGCTCCATTGTATTCAGCACAAATGCACCCAAACCCCTCAAAAAAACTTACAGTTCAGAATGCAAGTGACTTACAATGGTGAAGAGGAGGAATAAAACCAAATGGATACAATTAACTTAGGCACAACTTAGTCATCCTCTTCTTGGTGCAATTATAAAATGGACAAAGGTAGCGCCAGCTAACCTCAAATGCCCTTCTAGCCATAATTAACTATATTGCATAATAATGGTGTCAGTTTAAACATTGTTTAAAACCGATGCTTTGCTCAAAATTACTGTACAGCCACACTTGTCTTGCACAACAGACTAACACATAGCAGTGTCTTGGCTTCCATTTTCTATTTCGTTGTGTCATCTGTGCATAGGAAAAGCTCTTGACCAAAGAGGAGTCAGTGGTGCAGTGGTAAATAAAAGTGGGCAGGTTCGTCTGCCTGCGGTATATAAGGAGCAGGTAAATACTAGAAGTGCCCAGAGTAGAAGTGGGTACAAAGGGAGTGTCCTTTGCCTGCATTTACCCTTGACTACACCACTTAGAAGAGTTGCATAATTGATACAATTGAACCACATCAGTCCTTTATTTATAGAACATAATGAAATGGTTTTCAACATCCTGGATCACGCTGCATGGGTGATTGCCATATATGCACCCAAGGAGAATAAAGAAAAACATTTCCCTAAGGTATTATGTCTCTTCACCTGCTCTAGTTGCATGCAGGACTTCATTTTGAGAGCAGTTCTGGAAGGAGTGCAGCCTGTAATCCTGCTCTGCTGTTGCGCACGCTTTGTTCAGAGGCAAACTACAGCGGTGCTGCTCCATAATGTTGGAGTTGCACGTTTCCTGTGTAGTACATAACGCGTTGTCATAGTTTGGTGGAGCTCAGGGTGTGCACGTACCTGAACATACCACGGGCTATTGAGCACAGTCCCCTGCGTTGTACTCGTCAGTCCTTGTTCAAGCTCCGTAGCCTGCATCTAACATCATAAATCTGGCTTCCTAGAAAGCATATGGGCCCAAGCTCAAAAAAAGAAGAAAAAAAAAAAAAAAAAAAAAGCTGTGGCATTTGATAGCTGCTGTCAGTGATGGAAATGGAAGTGAGTCATGGAGCGGTCCCCTGATAAAGACAAATGACATAGATGATCTGAGCCCGCTGTTTGCGCCACAGGCTCCCACACCAGCCTGTGCTTGTGATGGTCTCTCATTACTGAGTCCGGCATCCAAGGAAGACTGCTCTACAACAGCATCAGGAGCATCACATGGCACCGAGACAGGGTTACTGTAAAAGTTACATAAAATAAAACAGAGCACTACTATTATTTTATCTTTTTGTTGTTGTTGCTATTATTGGAAACATACAGATAATTCAGAATTATTTCTCTTACTGGATCATTTGCCCATCTTTATACGATGTTCTACTGTTCCTATTGCATCATTTGAATTTGGCCTTTATTTATGATGTACATTGTTTCATGTATACACTTTATAATTAGAACTACTAATTGCAAGCTTGCTTACTGCCTTTAGTTGGCTTTTGCAGAGCATTACTTGCACAATTCTCAGTTCTTTTCAATTGCTGGGCGAGTATTTTCATAAATTGAAAATTTACGTGGTGCCTATCTAGTGCATAGAAATGCCCTGCATCAAAAATGGCATCTTTTCAGGAGTTGTTTAAGCTTTTTTCTCAAAAATCTTATTTTTCTGAATACAAAAATATTAATCACCACATCAACATACTGAGGGAGCCCCATGCTAGCTGTTATATTAGATTTTAATTGGGTTTTTGACACGTCATATTCTTGATAAATTTTGAATGGAAAAAAATCCATATAGGTTAATGGTTCTTCAAGAAGGAGCTAGTCATTTCCATACACATGCTGCAAACTTAAGACACAATGCTCCCATTTTATCATTTGTTATTTCAACTTTGCTGATGATTCAGTGGTGTTATTCCACTGAAAAACCAGAGTAACGCAGCAGTGAATCAGGCTCATTGGCTCTGCACCTCGCTATCTAAAATGAGGATCCACCTACAGGTAAAATACTATCACACTGCAAGTATCTCACGGACTGCAATCTGTTCTGGCTTGCCAGATCTTCATCGGAAAAGGATTGCATAGGCTCAAAATTAAAGCGTATGCTGACTGCACTGTAGTCAATGGGAATACTCCGGTGAACGAGATGAGCTGGTTTTGGCTTTTCTAATTACAAATCGCTCAAATCAAAAATAGCAGAGCATACGGTTACTTTTTTGTGTTGCGGATGTTTTCTCTACCCGGCTGCCACGGGTGGAGAAAGCAGCACCTCCGCCGCCAGCCCCAGAGGGCCGCGAGGCACAGGGCCGGCACCCCGCGGGGACCCTGCACGCAGCCTCGGCGCCGCTCAGAGGGGTGGCTGGGTGCGCAGAGAGCTCGGGTCGTGCTCTCCTGTCAGCACGCGCTGAGGCTGGTCACAGCTCCAAGGAGACACCTCTGAGCGTGTGTTCTTGCAGCAACGGGCGTTACATCAGACACTGCAGGTATTTTATTGGCAGCCATGAGCTCAGCTTCAGCGTGTTACATTTTGGTAAACACTCAATGGAAATAATGCTAGAAAGTGTATGTAAATGTAAGCAGCTTATTGGGTTTTCTTCCTTCAGTGTGATCATCCCATGATTTATTAAATAGTCCCTCTTCAAACTGCCAAGTAACTTCCCCTTTCCCTTATATGTCATTCTTGGTTTGTTCCCTTCCCAAAGTCAGTCTTAAAAGGCATCTCATAGAAATGTGCCTTCATCCGGTGCGTGGCCCTCTCCCCTGCGCACAAACGCTGTACATTTACTTCTCATGCAGTTACGCACAGCTTAAACTGACTGACAAAAAAATGGATCCCAGTTTTACAACGGTCCAGAAGACAGTCTCAGCAGGAAACACAGCCAAATGTCTGTTGATTTGACAAATCACCATCACAGAGGACCTGAGCAATTAACTGAGTGTATTGTTTTGTTTGGGGGGGTGGAGGGGATGATTAAGGTGAGCTGCCTTTAGCATGTTAACAGGCTGGGAGAGGGGCTCCAACTTACTCCTAGCGATTGCACAGGGAACACAACTGGAAAAGCTCTTTTGTTTCCGCCACTTGTTAAGACCATCACCTTGGGTAGCATCTGTGCTACTGTGAGCACTGAGCGAGGCCTCAGGCACGTTGCTTTGCCCAGCATGGCCCAGCCCTCCGCTCTGGAACTGCAGATGCAGTGCCCAGCACTGCTCACCCAGGTCACCGAGGGCTGAGCGCACCAGGCGTGAGCGGTGTCACACAGGCTGCGGTCTTTGGGCTGACATCACAGAATCACAGAACGGGAGAGGTGGGAAGGGACCTCTGGAGATCACCCAGTCCAACCCCCTGCTAAAGCAGGTTTACCTACAGTGGGTCACACAGGAACGTGTCCAGGCAGGTTTTGAATATCTCCAGGGAAGGAGACTCCACAGCCTCTGTGGGCAGCCTGTTCCAGTGCTCTGCCACCCTCACAGTAAAGAAGTTTTTCTTCATGTTCAGGCAGAACTTCCTGTGCTCCAGTTTGTGCCCGTTGCCCTTTGTCCTGTCACTGGGCACCACTGAAAAAAGTCCGGCCCCATCCTCTTGACACCCGCCCTTTAGATATTTATAAGCATTGATAAGGTCCTCTCTCAGTCTTCTCTCCTTCAGGCTAGAGCCCCAGGTCTCTCAGCCTTTCCTTGTAGGAGAGATGCTCCAGTCCCCTCATCATCTTCATAGCCCTCCGCTGGACTCTGTCCAGTAGCTCCCTGTCCCTTTTGAACTGGGGAGCCCAGAACTGGACACAGCACTCCGGATGTGGCCTCACTAGGGCAGAGTAGAGGGGGAGGAGAACCTCCCTCAACCTTCTGGCCACACTCTTCTTAACGCACCCTAGGATATCACTGGCCTTCTTGGCCACAAGGGCACATTGCTGGTTCATGGTCAACTTGGTGTCTACCAGGACACCCAGGTCCTTCTCCACAGAGCTGACATCAACACTGACATTGCTGCTGCATTTCACTGGGTTAGCACAAGCTTTTTCACCCCACTAAAGGCTTTGTCTTTGGGTCTTCAACCTGAAATCAGCCCAGGCATCAGCAGATGAAGGCTGGTACTGTCTGCTGGTGTTCAGCATCAGGCTGCAGTGACAACTAGGTGACACCATGAAGAGTGCCAACTTGCTAGTGATCCTAGCAGAGGGGGAAGAGGGGCCGTGACCTGCCACTCCCCTGCCAAAGGCACAGTCTCTGTGGCAAGGTTTGGCTGCAGCAGATGGGAGATAAGCACCAAGTCTAATTGCACTGTGTGGCTTTCAGGAGCGGAGTGATGGCTTCATTCTGCAGTGACACCCAGCCTCGACCAGCACTGAGCAATTGTCACTGTCAAAAAGACATCAGATGAACCCAGGAAAAGTGAAATGTCGTTAAATAAAATAAGAAATGAGCCAAAAAGGCACAATCTTACAATAACACTAAGGTAAACACTGGTCTGTGAAGAAATGTCAGCCTAGTTTTTATCTTGTAGCAGGAAGATTGTTTTTGAGAAGCTATGCAGAGTCAAATGAATTCATAAACCTCCGTACCAGGTGCAATCATTAGTCAGTAAATGAATTACACATAATTACCTGCTTTGTATTTAATTCACTTGGCTTCCAGTTTCTTACTCTTCATACAGTGAAACTCTCTATCTCTCTCACACAAACACACTCTCCATGGGCAAGGAGGTTTTGGAGGGCTGCCATCGTCCTGACTCATGAATCAGACTCCATGATTTGAATGATATTTATCTAAGCCTGCAAACAAAGAAGATGGCTATGTGTCCAATGAGAGAATAATTATTGTTATTATGTTTATAGAGCAACAAAGTTGGGAGTTAGGACCCCGGGGGAAAGGCGGCAGGAAGGGCGAGCTGGGCAGAGGCAGGAGGCTGTAGGCAGTGTTTCAGTGCAGGCATGTGCCAGGGCCCTCGCAGGGTTCCCTGCCTGTGAGTCACCTCTGCCAGGAATCGCCCAGCGGCCAAGGCGGGCGGCCAGGTGATACCTGCCTCGGTGGGGACGATCGCCAGGAGCCACAAGACCACCTTCCCGAGGGCTCTCGCCGTGATACCAGGACAACACTGGGCCTGCAAGGGTTTTGGCGGCGGCCGAAGGTAGTTGGGGTTGGCACAAAGCACCCCAGACAGCTCTACCGCTGCAAGGCTGAGGATGGGGACGTGCCGGTCTGCGGGTGAGCCAGCCCTGGCTGCGCTGGGTAGCAGCCTCCTGCTTGCAGCAGTGTGTACAGAAGCCAGCTGCACACTTACATCCACAATTACTTTAACTAAACTACAACGAAAGGAAAGAAAAACCCGTAACAGAAAAAGCTTGCTTTGCAAGTAAAAGCTGCTGCCAAAGCAGGTCGCTTAGAAATAAAAATGTCCCTTGAAATGACGTTTGGGCTCTCCCTGCTCCACAGCTTCAGTGCAAGCTTGGGCAGAGGAGCCCTGCTGCAGCGCCTGGGAGAGCTTTGGATGCTGTGACAGTGGCAGTGTCGAGCACGACCCAGGCTTGCTCCTGCCAGGTTAATGCTCTGTGTACTCAGAGAGGGCAGTGACAGCGGAGGCTCTACCTATCCTTTAGGACTGTCCGTAGTAGGCAATAAGCTTGGGATAACTGATAATTTGAAACCCATATTTCTAAAACACCTTTGCCACTCTAAAGCCTCGTTGTGGTCGGGATTGCAAGAGTTCCCCGAGTTCAGAGGGCACCCCATGCCCTGCTAGGAAGAGGGCTGCAGACCTCTGATGTGTGGCTGTTGTGGAGGTGTGCACCTGCACAAAGCGCACTCACGTTTCTTGTTGGGCTCACTGAGACAGTCACCCATGTTCCTGGCTGACTTCTGGTGTGTCTGTACAGCAGGATAATGACTGGCAGCTTTACCTCAGCTTGGTACCACCAAGCAGCAGCTGTGGCTCTGGAGACCTTGGAGAAGTACGCCAGACTCTGGACATATTTTGGTTTGTGGTTTAAGGACACAGCCAGCCAGCACTCCTGTTGAGAAGGTTGGGAAAAAAGTGTCATTTACTTCCATTAGCTCAGCTTTGGAATGGTAAAGTTTGAGCCACATTGCAACTATCTCTAATGATCTTTAGGTTAACAACATACAGCCAGGGAGACAGCAGCACAAACAGCCAGATGAAGAATTGACCTGGAAATAACAACTAATTTAGAACGAATCCTACGCAGGGAACAAGACATCCTATTCTTGTTCTCCCAAGACAAGTGTGAAACACTTCCAAATTTTGTCCATGTTATCAGAGGGGAGGCAAAACCAATAACCTGCATAATTATCAATGCTCAAAAAAAATACCACAAAAAATGCAAGATAAATAACTTGATGTCCATTCCACTCAACCCATTTTTAGAAGCAAATTTTCTCTCACTAAATGTTTTAACTGATGAGTAAATCCATGTTAATATCCTAGGAAGAAATATGGAAAGGCTTTGACTAAGGAAGAATTGCCAAGGCAATGATAGGCAATGTTACATTGGATCACGAAGCATTTCTTTGGGGGTGTGCGTTGAAGTGCTGGCTTTTGTAAACTGCAGTAAATCTTCCTTACTTAATTCCCTTTTCAGAACAACTTAAATTTTCTGGAGAAGGTTGACAGAAAACACCTATATGCTAACATTAACATCCAAGGGAAAAGAAGGGCTTTATATGAGAGCAATCAAAACTATTGCTGAGACAACACTGGCCACAAGAGGAGAAAACGTGGTTCTACGGACTTAGTAAAGCCTGGGAGTCCTGGATCAGGACTTTCTCAATCTCCCCAAACTGTCACGTAGCCTTGAGAAAGCCAACCGCCCCCTCAGTGCTCCAGTCTGCCTCGCTGTAGCAGCAATGAGACACTGGCTGCCTCCCCAGTAGCCTGGGAGAACCAAAGGACATTGTGCTGGTTACCTGAACTCACAGCACTTCTTAGCCTGTATTTACCATTGAAAATTGCCGCTTCTGTTGAAGATTATGTCAGAATGGAGAGAGACCTTTGTGCCCCAAAGCATGTTGGTTTATTTATTTATCGGTGTGTTTGTTTATCAGTTGATCTAATAAAAATATTACTGCTCCCCACCAATTTGGTCTACAAGGCATTTTAAGATCATTGAATGGAGAGAGTGAACAAAACCACACCGTATATTACCAGGCAGGTAGAGAAATAGCTAAGCACAGGACTTCATAAATACTACTGTGCATACAGCAGTTTATGCATTTCCCTCTCTCCCTCTCTGATATACAGAGGTTTTATATTATTACTACAGGAAAAAAACAAAACCTAGATAGCAGCCAAACTCATAGGAAAAGCACTCACTCCTCTGTTCACAGGCCCCGAGAAATACTGCCATGAACTATGGGCCCAACGAGAATGCCACAAGTACTTCTCTCTGAGCTAGCTGACAGAAAACAGTCAAAAGAACAGGGCTATAAATTGCTGCTTCATTATAAATCGCTGCATTTGGCACACCTATTCCAGTGCACCTTGGGGCTGTTGCTGGACATAATGTGCTTTTAGTTTTAATTTTTTAATATTGCAACCCGGTTGGCAGCTGGCTTTGCACATGTGAGCATGGTCATATTGTCACATGTACCACAAGACCACAGAGCAGTCACGCTCTTCACTGTCATACCCAAGAAGGTTTCTGAAAAATGTTGTTCTCCAGTTGCCTGGTCTAACTGAGAGCACATGGCAAGGCTCGGGCTGCGCTGTGCTGTGTAACACGGCTGCAGAGCCGGCACATATCCAAACATCGCAGAGCGTGAGCAAAGCAAGTTCAGGGCTGTCTGCACCTGTCTGGAGAGATGCATTTTTTCAGCACAGCACAAGAACTTAGAATCAGGTCCTTTTCCAGTGTGAACACTGCCTATTTTGGTGCAAGATCAGTATGGGAAAATATCTTTCAAATTTGGAGAGAGGAATTTTTCCCAGTTTACAAAGTGTTCAATGTTTACAAAGTTTTAAACTGGAGTCAGTAACAAAAGAGCACAGATTCAGCAGCAGAGATTTGAATAAGCCTTACGGTTGCTGGACTTCTTGAGTTATACCAGTGAAGCTAGAGTAGGGTTTTGCAGAATGATTAATACCCTGTGCTTGTGAGGATTTTACTACTTTTTGGCGAAGTTACTCATGTAATTTAGAATTTGTTTATCAGCCCTAGGAAGATTACATTGCTGGGCCATGTTCACGTGTGCTTTGGAAGGCTTGAAAGGGGACAGGGAGAACGAATGGAAAGAACCACATCCTCCTCTGGATCACAAATCATGCCTGTTTGTACCTGAAAGACCATAAATTTATCTGTTTGCAGAGTACTGGCATGTCGCCTGGGAACTTCCATTAAAAGATGTAGTTCTACTGCACTGCACCTCTCAGTGTCAAAGGTGGCATCTTTACCATGCAAAGGAAAGCTTTAAGGTCATGTCAGTTGTAAAAAGAAAAAGCCCTGATTAATCTGACAGCAGACTCAGCATCGCTTCCTGTGGGGCGGCTGGGGTATTTTCTCTAGTGACGTTGCAGCATGCTCTGGCTCCCAGCTTCTATGTTATTCCATTTTGTCTTGTTGCACAAGCCTTGCTCTAGGATGAATGTACAAATTTGTATTTTGGTGATGTGAAGCAATCTAGCCCTGACCTTGCCGCGGTTCCTTACACACACATAAAGCGTCCTCTGAAGCCAGGGAGAGTTTGGCTCTAAAAGCTAATGGCAGGACAGGTCATGTCCTTTATGTCCCAGGCAGGCGAGATCTGCCTGTATGCCCATGACTCCAGACCTTCCTAGTACCTTCCTGCCTGATAGGGAGGAGACTCATAACCTGCACTCCCATGTACAGCTTTGTGGTGTAAGCGGGCTCTCTAAATTCACAAAAACGAGTCCCCTCAGCACAACTAATGGGCACGGCTGTTAAACACAACCTTTTCTGATTCTGAAGAACCCATTCCTTGGCCTTGCCTCCCGCCATCCCGTGCCAAAGTAATGAACTAACCCCATTTACAATTGTTTTGCTTGACATATGGGTCCCAGATAGGGAGAAATAGCCAAAAGAAGGCAAATTTAACTCAAAGTGGGAAAGACTGTACTGGGCGTGGATATATACTGGTGAGCTTGGCTCTACAACAGGGAAAGGACAAAAAGCCAAAGTGAGGAGAAAAGCTGAGCTGAGAGGGAGAGGCGGAGGAAGATTTTGTGTATGCCTGGGAAGGAAACAATGGGACAAAGGGACAAGGGGAAGGAATTAAAAGAACCACATCCTTCTCTGCATCATAGCCCTGCAGTTTAAGTTATTCCCTCACACTGGACCAACCCATAGTGTCCTACTTCTAACATTGTTCCCCTGTGACTGCTGTGGTGAAGCTCCATGCCATTAGATGTGTCTTGACCAGGGACCATTAGGGCAGCAAGGCTTTTAGCATGTTAGATCAAGCCTCCCTCACATTTTGATGTGTCCCCCATGCTTGCTGGCGTATCCCAAGCCTCTACAACTAAGCTCTAGCCCCAGAGCCTCTGCTGAACAAAGCCAGAAGATGTTCCTCCCTTCCCTCCAGCTCTGACCCCACAGCCAAGCCAACCCTGTCCCAGGCAGACGAGCTCTCTCCAAAGCTCCCCACAAACCTTTAGTGGGGAGGTCCTCCCCACCCACCCCACTTCCCTGCAATGGCTCTTGAGGAAGAGCTACACAAGGAAAGGACAAAGGCAAGATGGTATTTCCTTGCACCCTCTTGTACCTATGTCCTCTCCCATCTCTGCTTCCACTAAGTTTCTCAAGCTCATCGTCTTGTTTGTGAACTGCTCCCATCAATGTGTGAACTGTCTCATCAATGACAATATAGGTGCTTTTGCATTATTGCTATATTCCATAATATTTGTACTATTCATAATAATCACCCTTGTATACTCTTTGTGTGTTCAAAGCATTTGCAACTATTTACTGCTTATTTCTCCCAAAAGCAGTGCAAGGGAGGTGGGTATGTCAGGAGTAGCAGCCCCACTTAGCAGACGGACCAGTCAATACAGAGAGGATACAATTAGCAGCAGCAGCCTCAGCATTTGAGTGTCCAGTATGAGGTCTTTTGGTCTGAACAACCCAGAAATAATGGAATCATAGAGTCATTCAGGTTGGAAAAGACCTTTGAGATCATCAAGTCCAACCACCAGCCCTACTCTACCAAGTACACCCCTAAACCGTATCTCCAAGCACCACATCTAAACGACCTTTAAACACGTTAAGGGATGGTGACTGAACCACCTCCCTGGGCAGCCTATTCCGATGTCTGACAACCCTTTCCGTAAGATAATTTTTCTTAATGTCAAGCCTAAACCTACCCTGGTGCAGCTTGAGTCTCTTCCCTCTTGTTCTATCATTAATGACCTGTGAGAAGAGACCAGCACCTGCCTCTCTACAATGTCCTAAATAGGTCTCCTCAATTTACTGCTCCCTTCAGATAAAAAAAATATCTGCAAGTGCCCATGCAGTGGGTCACCTTAAGAGCTCTCAGCCATGTACAGTGAGCAAAAATGGTTTAAAAAAAGCATGTGTGTTTATAAAGACACACACATATATGTATATACATATGTACGTATATATATGCATATATGCACAAGTATATATGGATATACATGCCTATATATGGGTCTACATACATATATACCCATGCAACGCATAATGTATATCAAAGGTAGAACTGCAAATATAATGTATATTATATTGTAGAGATCTTATATATATAAGTTATAATATATACATACATACACTTTTATGAGATATAATCTGGTTTCATTTTGCTTCAATAAGCCTTTGACTATGGTCAAGGTCCCTATCAGAACATTTGAGGTCCCCTCTTTGGAGGGTGAACTATAAATGCCCAACTTCCCCATCCCCAGACAGCTGAGGAACTTTATCCCTTCTTCGTAGGACCTGTGAGAGCTGACATTCAGCAGGAGAAGCCTAAAACAATCTGAACACCACCATCCTCTCAGCTCACTAAGTCCTACGGCTCTGAGGTCACACCATACTAAATAGCACTGCTACCTGGAGAGGTTCTGTTGCTGAGAACAAGGCGAGTACAAGGGGACAGGTTACACACTTGGAAGTGTACAGAGTCCTTCAGGATTTATTTGTTCACTCTAGAGAGAAAGTGAGTCATGAGAAACCTTAAGGTGGAGCACTCAAAACAAGGAGTGTATAAATGATTAGCAAGGGAAGGTCAGCACTAGTCCTTCAAGTCTGAGCATGTCCCGTTGTCGATAGTACATAAATAATACTAGTTGGATGCCTGTGGTTGCAGGAGAACAGCTATCACACTTCTAGTCTCTGACACATCTCTGACTCATATATCATCATCAATGAGGCTGATCTCAGTTTTCTTAAAAAAAAGGTAGTTAAGGTTACAGGAGTAAATTGGTGAAAAATGGAACTTGATCAACAGACCCAGTTTCAAGGCAAAGATGCATGCTTGACAAAAGCCAAGGTTTTTTTTAAAAAACCCAAACCAACCCCCCTTTACGACATGGAGACCCAAATGCAGGGATAGGAGACAGACCTGAATTCCACTTGCACTCATGCAGCAATGCAATTAATCATCCTGCCAGATAAAATCTGATTGCAGAATCCGTATTAGCACACTGATACAAACAAAAGAAAGTACATTGCCTGTTTTCTTCAGATCACAGGTTGAGTTTAGAGCATTTGCAGATAGGAAAAAAATCAGTTGACTTCTTCAGTGAGCAGGAATGACTAGTGATTCACTTGGAGGTATCTGACAAGAACATCGAAATTTATTTTTTCCGAAGATCTCTATACTGTTGATTTTAAAGAAAATATTCTGTAGATGACACACATAAGTACACTAAATATGTTATTCTTAAATCCACTGATACTTGTGGCATTGCATGACGTAACATCTAACTAATGAGTACAGCTGTCCAAAGGCTGTAGGTTCTGGT
This sequence comes from Leptosomus discolor, assembly GCF_034619465.1. Lineage (NCBI taxonomy): Eukaryota > Metazoa > Chordata > Aves > Leptosomiformes > Leptosomidae > Leptosomus > Leptosomus discolor. Next base: position 50,333,078 of record NC_141398.1, on the reverse strand, counting down.
ATTTTCAGCAATATCAACTTTATCAGCTATGGGGGAACCAGGCCATTGTTGTAGCTTATTATCCAGCTGTGACTGCTCTTAGACATCTCTGACACCACATCCCTTGTAGAGCTACAGAGTATCTTTTGCCCTGGTACTAAGCTTTTCTTCAGATACTCTCCAGTGAATTTCTTATCATGGATTGAAGTTGGACAAGTGAGCTGTATCATAGACATGGGGCAAATCCTGAATGGTGCAGAGCAACAGAAGCTTCTGTGGAGTGGGAAAGTATACCATCATATACCTTTCTCTGGTCTTATGCTAAAATGTACATAACTCATTTCACAGACGTCTGCATCAGAAAGGACAAATTGCACAACACTGGGTGACAAAGCAATTTTTTCAGCATATTTCTATTTAGAAATGCAAGGGCACAATCCTACCACAACCCAGCAGTTAGAAGGAATGTCAGAAAAAGCTATATATATACGTACAACAGACAACAAAGTCGTCAGTCTGCCTTTTCTCAGGGAGCTTCTCTTGTGCATTTTTCTTTCACCTACAGTCAGTCTAAGACACTTTGATGCCTACATCCAAGCAGACATCTGGCTGAAAGAAAAGAAGCCAAGAGACCACAGAGATGCGAAGCCAAGGCCAAGTGTTCTCAGTGAGCTGTGGGGGCTGAGGTGGACTGCTGGATGGAGGAGACCAGCTAGAACAGGAGTATGCTGAGCGTGAAAGTGCTTGTGGTTCAGTGGCTCCTCTCCCCGCTGGAGTATGGGCAGGTGATAACTGTGTGATGCCACTACAAAACCTGAATGTTGACTGGTGCCATCCCTGCCCTTCCTAGCTCTCAGGCAGTGGGTGGCAGGAATGGTTACGCTCCTGCCCTCTGACCCTTGAGGCAGGAGGCAAGAAGGATGTTGTTCCCATGTGTTTGGGTAAGGATCCTATTGGGGCCCATTTTCTTATGTGCACACCTTCCAGTCTCAGTGCCATCTGACTTACCAGTACTTCCTTCGCAGCCACCACTTTCTGTCTGGAATAATTCTCAGCTCCTCTGGTGACACTACAGTGCTGGCAGAGTGTGCCTTGCTGGTGATTCACCGAACTGTAGAATTAAAATGCAATTTTGAATTTTAATGAGGTTTAACACTGTGCAAAACTGTACAAAGTTCAATGAAATAATTTTGCATTTTTTTCCTGTCTACATACATCTATAGCTATGTGTCTTGTCTTAATGTAATATATTTGTGGATGTGGTCCATACATCCCTTTGATTTGAGAATCTTGAAACATTTTAACAAACAAACATTATCTATGGAGTAGAGAATCCTTACTCTGAATCATTCTTACCCCTCAGGATAGCTGAGATGCAGGGGAGACATATCTTCTTCTGCACAGCAGTTATATTTTTCAGGACCCCAAAAAATCTGACACTGAACTGGCCAAGAAAAGGGACAAGTCTCTTGCTTTGGTAACTGGATGTCAACTTCCCGCCTGTCAGACAATTTTAATTAACAATTGACCTTGTATGGTTTGCAGATTTATTTCTATTTTGCTTTCTGATCAACAAAACTAATAGAAAAGGTCTTTGAAAAAATAACAGAAAAAGATATCTGAAAAATTACAATCACGGTACAAACAACAACGGGTGAAATTGGGAGACAGAATTTGCTTTGTTTGCATATGTGGGGAGTGGCAGAAGGAAGCAGCAGCACTGAATGGCTGCGATACCATCTTCAAGTTGTAAGATCCTTTTCTAAGCCACTTCAACAAATGTTATATGCTGAGTTTGCTTTATCCTTCTCTACCTTCTGCAATCATGTGGGTACTCACTTGTGCAGCAATAGTTAGGGGAAGAAGCCAAAACATAATTGCCTTGTTTAGATAGCTGAACTTCTGAAAAGCATAAAACCTAACCTGATTTGTAAGTGCTGTCTGTGGACTAGGCCCATGTATGTACATCTTGTTTAGAACAGTATTTTTCTTGTGCATTTCGACAGGCACAGTGAGTGCTGAGATCACAGGCATGCAGTTTACTCATGCAGAAATAAAGTATGAAATGCAGTCTCTTGTCTGTTTTCTTCTTTGGGAGGTGCTACAGAGGGCTGCTGTTTTCAAAGCAATTGTCAGTGAAATTGTGTCTGCATCCTTTTGTGTGAAACAAAAGAATGAGACAAGACACAGTAAGAGTTACAAACTAATCAGAGGTCTGGCAGCCACTTTAGATCACAGAAAAATGTCTTGATCCACATACATTTAAATGAATAATTAACCAACTTAACTACTTAAGCAGCGCTATCATTCTTTGTCAGTGTGATCCTCATGCTTACGCAAAGTGTATGAATGCTTTTATGCAGAGGAGAGCAGAATATTAGAGAAAAGATTCATGACTCACAGTTCCTTGCAATGGACTACACAGAAAAAGGATGTTTAAACCTGTAAGCTTAGAATGGCTCTGCCTTCATCAGACAGGCACATTGCTATGACATGGCTGACTGGGAGCACAAACAACTTCTAGGAGAAATTCGTAACAAAAACCATATATTTATTCCTTTTAAAAGACAGGAGGAATAACCCCCAAAGCTGACCAAGCTATTTCCTTATGTCCCCTTTGTTATTTTCTAGTGTCTCTGGGCCTGAGTCAAAACCACAGCTGTCCACCCAAGCCTTCCCACTGACTTCTGTGGGGCTTGGATGGGGCTTGCTTGTTCTCAAGCTTTGGAGCTGCCCTTAGTCTGCCATCTCATCTCCCAGGCTCCCTGGAAGAGAGAATAGCAGACTCCAAACAACGTGAGGAAAGAATTCAGCTTAAAGCTGCCTAGAACAGGTTTCGGTATGTGTTTTGAGATAACTGGTAGTGAGGCATGGCTTTAAAATCCAAATAAAGGAGTGATGTCTTAGCATGATATCCCAGCACCAAACACCATAAAACTGGAGGCTTTGGGCAGAGCTGCTGATTTAATAGTAGCAAAATAAAAAATAAAACTGTGATTGAATTTGAAATTTGACTGTATTTCTTTTTTCTCTCAACCTTGCTGATATACATTACTGCTCTATTTTTTTCTGGGAAAATAGGAAATAAGGACAAACCTTGAAGGTGTAGTTTTCTGCCTGGACATGCAGCACTTTAGGCAGCTGTCTGCAAGTGGCACAGGCATAAATCTGTCATGCAGAATGGCACACAGGGCACCACAGTCATTCCCAGGCTTGCTAGCAGAGCCTCAGCAAACTATTGCCATGCATTTGGGTTCTGGCCCAGGACACGTCCTCTAAACATTGCTCCTTGCAGACCAGCAGCCTTCTATTCTCCTGTCATCTGTGTTCCCTCCTATTCTGCACAAAAACTGTGAAGAGCAAGGAAGAAAAAGTGAACGACTGTTCCATTTATCCAGTAAGACCTTGCATATGAGATGGAATAGCACATGGCACCCAGGACAGTATCACAACACAGCTCTGCTTAAACATGGTGGGTTTTGACTAAAGAAGTAAAACCAGGAACTGGTAAAAATTAGAGGAATAAGGTACAGTTTAATAACCACAATAAACATCTACTAACCATGTGGCAGTGCAGAGGTTTCCATAAACCCACAAACTCTGTGAAGCTGCTGAACAACCAGTGCTATCTTCTCAGGTGAGAGAGCAGGAGAAAAGAAAGGGTACTCCTCAATTCATCCCTTTATTCACATCTAGGAAGGAAACATCTTCTGGTGACGATAAACCACAGCCAACACATGAAGCCACCCCTCTGTCACAATGCACAAACCCGCATTCATGAAGTAGGGTGCACCCAGCATAAAGCACCCCCAAACTTCCACGTTTTAGGAGGATCAACCACCCGCTTTGTGGACATGCTCTGCCTTTGGGATTTCTCTCCTGTTCCTGAATGGCTGTGGCTGCCTTAGGGGAATCGGAGAATTTTTAAAAAATCACACTTTTGGGCTAGTGCATTATTATGGATGACAATTTTCATCCTTTTTAAAGGGGTGGTTCAGTGGCCCTTTGAGGATTTGAGTGTGTTTTATTTTTGCTGTTTGGATGAGACAGACTACAACCATGGATGTGAAAAACAAAGTTTGTTAATATCCCACTGGCTTTAAAAGATAAGGTTTGGCTTACACATCTTCCTTTTGGGATTTAATTTCTCAGATCTGAACCCCATGCAGCAGGGGAGCCATCATTTGGCATAATGCAAAGTGTGGCAGGGTGACATTTCTGTTCACACAAATCCTTGCATACACAGAATTTTGCTGAAATGCAGGTAAATGTTTAATGAAACTAGCTGGATGAACTAAGACTCTGAGAAATCAAGTCACTTGAAAGCGTGGCTCCATGAGCGAAAAATTGCTGTCAACATCCTATTGCTGTAAAGTAGACTCGAGTATCACTGCAGGCCAGGAGTATGAACCCTGAGGGCTCAGCTCCTTGTTATAACAGTGATATGAATGTACTGGATGAGTTTTTAGTTTAAAGAGCAATAACCCTTTTGCCAATCAACCCCAAAATATACCTAGCCTCTGATTCCTCACCCCTGCATATCGATGATTAATCTGCTGTGTTTCTTATCCTCATCACATTCCTGTTTTGTCTGTTTTCTGTTTGTTCAGTGAACTCAGATGTGCTAAACAATACTAGAGGAATTTTCGTCTCCAATCTCAGCATCATTTTGTACTACAACACTTCAGTGCCACTTAATACTGTGATGAAAAATAATGCATTGACTGCAATGTATATTGCTTGTGTTCTTCTTCACTGCAACAATGAGTCATTATTCAGAATATGTTTATGTAATATCATAAATACCAATCTCTGGTATTTATGCAGCATAGTATTTACTTGGGCAAGTTGCCACATGTACTAAAGAAGTAAACAAAGAGCCATTCTTTGGAGGGTTAAAAAAGTCTTAAAATGAATCCAATTTTCCTTCATAAGGCACTCCTTGTTATTTTACCTAAAGTGGCTCTTTAAGATATACAGTATGATAAAACACAAAATTCCTGGGAGACGTAATTATGGTTCCTAAGAGACTGGTGAATAAACAATCAGGAATAGAGTGTTTGTTTTCCCTAGGTTTTTCTTAACTATTAAGGGAGGGCATTACAAAAAATGGGGAGGAATGTGTTGGGTTGATAAATGGTAAGAAAAGTTGAGGAGCGCACTTCACTGAACACACAGGGTTTCTGCCTAAAAGCAGTACTATTTTATTGGATTGCAAATAATCCTATTTTGCAAATACATTTGTGGTGAGTGTAAATACTACAGTGGACTCTTTGTTTGTTATATTTACTGTAACGTGTACATCAATGGCACAATGCGTGTTCTAAAGTAAAGAGTTTGCCTTGTCTCACATTACTTTTAAGCATTAACACAAACAACTTCTTTCGAATCGAGGTGGCAAAATCTTCTGTGTTGTACGAAATGTTCCGTCTGACACAAATTCCTAAGGAATGGCAGGGGGGCCCCGTTCGGTACAGCGCTGAGCCATTGCAAAAACTCTTCTAGCCAATCAGGGACACTGCAAGCAACCCTACACATGTGTGGCCCCTGAAAACCTAGAAGATGGCTAAAGCTAAGCTGAATCGACAGCTGGAGAAAACCTCTCATATCAGAATGAGATCGAACCGGGGGCAGTTTTTAATAATATTGATCCCTGTAAAGTCATTCAGGTGATCCACCACCTAAAACCAGAGGTTCCCAAAGCCACTGGTCACCTCTCTACATCAGTTACCTCTTCTCTAAATCAGATTGATGAAACCAAGCTGTTCATTCTATTTGATGGTGCGAACCTTCAACTTGCCATCATCAGTAATATTTGAGCAAATTCTGGACTTTGTAGGACCCTTACAGAAGCACAGCTTCACACCACAGGGCCTGGACATGCACCAGCACCTGTCACTGCAGGTTTTTAACCTCATGGATATAATGATCAGGTCTTATTAGTTTAGCAGAACCAAACGTAGACCTCACATTCCTCCTGTGGCAAGCAGGTATAAGAGGAATAGATCACACTGCTGTAGTTAATATGCATTTATGATCTACTGATTTCCTTTAAAAAAAAAGACAAGACAGCAAAAGTCATGATAAAGACCATTTTGTCCCAGATCTGAAGTAAATGCTGATGCCATTAGAGGTGGAAAAGCATACAGCTCATGAGTTCCTGCCTAAGCGATGGGAGATATTTTGTCTCTTTCTGTCCTGCATATACAGATTTACAAAAATGGCTACAGGAAAAATATATGCACAGGATGAATCTGGTCAAGCTAGTACTTGTTCCTGTCTTAAGGATTTATTAGAGAAGTGAATAAGCATGCTTGTTGTGGTAATTAACCCCGTGTAAATCACAAATCCTGCCTTTATAGGGTTTTGTTTGTGCTGCTGTCATTAAGGGCCATTCAGTGTTTCCAAACTGGAGGCAGGCCCAAGGTTAAACCTCAGGAAATGAAGGGGGAAGATGCACAAAACAGGGATCAAGGGGGCCCTGGAAGGGGAGCCCCATCAGCAAGCCAGCCTCCTTGTCACTGGTTTGCTTCCTTGAGAATCTAGAGAAAGGAAAGACAGCAGCAATAAAAAACATTGAATCCTACAATCTTTGGGCAGTCTCAGCTTGGTAACTACATTTCTGTAATCTAAAAAACCAGATTTATTTCCAGCCTCTCCTCTCCCGAGCTCTGTTTGTGTGAGGCCCGTTTCGCTCGCCCAGGCGAACAAGGGTTTGGCCAGCCCTGTGCTGCCCTGGCATGTGTGGCACGTGTGCGGTGTGTGCAGGGTGCAGGGTATGGCCACCATCCCACACTGCAGGCTGATGAGGAGTAAATGTTCGTGCAATGCTGGGTTAGCTGCTCCTCAGCCTCTGGACGGTCCCTCCCACTGTCTACCCAAATCTGCAGGAATCTTTTCACTGATTTCAATGGGCATTGGATCAGATTTAGCGTTCCCAAACCAGATGCCAGAACAGATGTATGGTGGCAGTGCTAGTTCAGCCCTCAGGAATGGCCCCTTATCTTCTCCTTTGGTTTGTAGAGCACAGCCTGCCCTGTTTTTGCTAGCAGTTAACACCATTAGTAATTAAAGTTTATGTCTAATAGGAGATGCCTTCTTTCCTGTGACAAAACCCCTTAAATTAATTAGCAGCACTGTGATGCTTTCGAAGAAAATCTGAGTTGACGCTGTAACGCTGACTGAGCAGATACTTCAGCAACTTGCTAGACCTCTTGCTGACATCTGCTATATACAGCACGCAAATGATTACGGTGAAGTAATAGCAACAAGGAATGAGATAGTTTCTATGTGCATTTCTGATCACTTTGGTAAGGAGTGGTCCATCAAAGATGTCTTTCAGTTCAGGACACTTCTTACTAGAGGAAGTTTAATCAGTGGATAATCTGCAGCCACCTAGTTAGGCTAGTTAGGAGTATGCTGGAGAATCAAAAACACAAGCTCTTCATAGGTCAATACTGCTTGTGAGACAACTACACTTCTCCTCTCATGCTATGAACCCATCTTGTCTTCTGGCTACACTGAAGAAAAAATGATCACCCAACAAAGACAGTGCAACACAGCAAAACTGAAAACACATTTAGCAATTTGCATACCTTGCATGCCATAGAACACCCCCAAATCCTGGTGGAAATGTGCATAACGTGCCAGACATCTTGAACCCAGGAACTCCCCTCCCCATAATCCCTCGGGACTGAAAAGTTTCTGATTGTACTCCAGCTTCCCCATAAAAGCTTCATTGTTACTGCAGCCCAGCCTTTACCAGGAGTCATGGCATTGGGCCACAGCCTCCAGGGACACTCTCAAGCTGCACAAAACAAGTTTTTCCAAACAGTTTAAGTATTTCCCAGCCCAGACTCTCACATTCTAGTTGTTTGTGCAGGGACAGTAACCCACCAAGCCCTGCCTAAAATACTGGTTGTTTAAACTCCACAGAGACATTTTTTACTAACATTCCTTACTGCTGTAACCTCTTGACCACTTAAAACTACTGTTAACGGGCAGACTCCATAGGCCTAATGTCAAGGAGTCATCCCTGCTGCAAAAAAGCAGCAATCGGACAATAGATACATAATTTGCTGCTTCCTCTGGACCACTAGTTCTAGCTAGCAATTTCTTAGTTTAACTGGACTTTGCAGCAGTCCATGAGACACATGCAGCATCTCAGTTGTGATAATATTTTGTGATGAAAACAGGAAAATTTGCTCAAAGGGAGTTGACTTGGTTCAGTGGCACTGGAAGACCTGTATCTCTTAGAGGGCCCTGGGCCAGCCTATGGGCAGCAGTACCAGGGTGTCAGCTCAGTGCTCAGCTCCACTGCTTGGTGCCTGGAGCACCCCAGCCACAGGGGCAGGTTTCCATGGCCAAATTTTGAGGACAATGTGTCCAAGCTCCCACACAGAGATTTTGCCCTCTTTTCTAATCAGGCAGCACCACAGTGGGAAGAGGCCATTGCAAAATTGGTTATTGTACTTAAATTTCTAGCCTGGGAGTTAGGGGGGATACTGGTGTTTGCATCAAGGGCACAGACAGGCTGGGTGCAGGGATTTGATGGCAGCAGGTAGAAGCTGGAAACAAGGAATGTCACTGGGACACTCTGCAGCTGCAATGACAGTCTCTGAAGGTGTCTGTCTTGCACACGGCTTGTTTGCAAAGGAACACCACAGTCAAAAGCTCCATGATAGTGGCTCAGGCTCCCCTAGCCCCACCATAAAAAGCAAGAGTCTCCTCCTCTCCATCAGGTTTCTGCCAGCCTCTTCAACTTGCTCTATACGAACACCGATCCATCATGACCTCCCAGCTTGCAGCAAAGGGCTGGTAGCCAGAATTACATTGCCTTTGGGGATCTGACAGGTGGCTACTTTCTGCAGAAGTAGCCTGCAGCAGCCTGCCCACCTGTCCTGGCCAGCCCCATGGGAGCCACTAAGCTGCATCTTCCTTCCCTGCAGGACAGCAGCTCCCCAGCCCCACTTAAACTGGAGCAGACCCCTCAATACCCCACACCTTTCCCTCCATTCTAGTCCTAATCAAGCTAATCATGGCACTAATTTTCTAAATTAGTACTAATTAATGGAATGCTAATTAAAAAAAAGGTCTGACAAATTCATGGCTTCTGTTCATAATGGACTCTCTCTCAGCACTTTGGAGGCACTAGCATCTCTGCTCTGTGCTGAGAAAGCCGAAGCCATTGAAAGTCACAAGCACAGGTCACAGGGACACTCCAGCCACACTGCCTCGGCTTCCCCAAGCATCTCATGCGGGAAAAATAACACTGGCTTGAGTCACCACTTAGCGCCACAGAGTGTTTGGTGTTTTTTAATACGGGGCCCTTCAGAGGGCGGCTTTTAGATGGCTTGCTCTGCAAAAATGATAAAACAAACAGAATTGGAGCTAGAGAGGAATTTCTGAAGTGCTCAGCACCAGCCCTGGCCTCTGCCAGGAGTCCAGGCAGGCCCTTAATGAGCCGCAGCCAGCTGGTGAGTGCCAAGTGGGCATAGCCCTTTTACAGGTGTCTAAATATACACTGTTATATGAGGAAATAAAAGGCTTTAAAATGTGCTCATGAATTCAGCCAGGGGTGCTTGTGTTTAAATTACCATAGTCCATCCAACCTTTATCTCCCTGGACCTTAAGGGGCTTTGGGCAGGGATACAGACACTGTGCCCGGCCAGCTGCCCTCCCCACACTCTGCCAAGCTTTTCACTTTATGGCAGTGTCGTCTCTGACCAGGCAGCTGCAGAAAGCAAGCATGCAATAGAGCGTCATCTAATACCTTGGTAAGGCCTTTGGCTCAGTTTGTTCTAATTTGCTAACACACGCACCATAATTACAGGGCTTGTGTTTAGGCATATCTCAAGAGTTCCTCGTACATGTAATAGGAGAGGATAATTCATCCAGACTCCACGAGGGAAGACCAGCCCTAAACTGTCCAGTGCCAGGCACAGAGCCCTTTGCATAGATGGGAAGAGCCCCAAAAGCCTTTGGAAATCTGGTGCAGATCAAACCTGGCGTCTGGCAAGATTCTGCTTTTACACCTTGCGCTTGTCTCTTTGAAGCCTCACTGGTGACTGCTGATGAGGCGGGAGGAGACATGCAGGCAAGCTCCCTCACAAGTGTGCCCAGTGCCACTCCAGTTTTCAGTGCAGCCCCTTTTCCTTGCCTTGCCCCGCCTAGGGTCACTCTGGCAAGTTTGAAGGTGCCAACCTGGAAAGGACAGGCTCAGCCAGCCATGCTGTAGAGGACTCCTGTACGATCATCCCCAGTCTGCTAGTGGGGTGCACAACACAATGAAGCAGACTCGGCTATTCACACGAGGCTTCTTGCCAGCATAGCTATGTTGCTTTGAGGTGCGCTACCTTTTTCTTTCCTGACCATTGCAGCTATGGCCGCAAAAATTTAAATGGAGACCAAGCCCAAGTGCGGGAGCTGATCCTTTGCCTTGTGTGTGCCTAATGGCAACATCTTGTGTCATCTAATAAGCTCTGTCTTGCATCTCTCATCACACAGATTGAGCCTTGTAAAAGATTATTGGATCTTATATAAGCCCTTGGCTGGGTAATGTGCAGCCCTGCAGAGAGGGCAACTTCTCCCGGCTGTGCACCTGGTAGCGGCTGATGTTTTGCTCTTCTTTCATGATGTTTGCTGAAGTTCTGCACTGAAACACTGAAACCATCCTTCTTGCAGACTCAGCAACACTCACTGCTTTTGAACACCGAGCAGAGCTGTTTTACGTTTTGAGATGGCAGCTGATACAATAAGCTGATGGAAAAGTAAGTTTGTGGCATTTTTTGTGCCTAGAAACGTATCTCACATTAATGCAAATATTCTATCAGGATTCCACTGAGTCCATTCCCCAAATGGACTGACACCTGATGGAGCAGGCTGTCGAGCTGTGCCATGCAGTTATGCGCTAGCAGGCTCCAAAGGTAAGCAAGATCCTCTACAAGGTCCTGAGGGCTCTGCACCCTGGGGGCTTGTTTTTGAATTATAATGGTTTCTCCTTGCAATACCATGAATTCCTGGTCTTCAAGTGCGGGCACAATGTGACGGTAACTGCTCTACAGTGGTTACAGTCTTTGAGGAAATCGGAGGGTGGCAGTGTTACCAGGAAGGTTGGTGCCTCTTTCCTGATGCTTTTATGGAGTTTCTGACAATTCTTTAAGACATCTAATTTATAAATTTCTCAAGAGAGATTTTTTACTTCCCAGAGGACTGACACATTTTGAGTTTTTTACACTGAATTATTGGCTCCAGCTGAAGATGAAACCATGCAGCTGCCTGGACCATAATGCTTCCATGAGAGGATGGACATGGCTGTCAAGTGTGGGCCCTGTCGAGGCCTATCTCCAAGCACCCAATGGAAAATCACACCCACAGCTTGGAGCTGGCAGGAGCCCTTCCACTGAAGTGCTGCAATTACAATTGCTCTTACTAAAGCTACATTTGGCCTTTTATCTGACCTTCTTTGATCTTTTCCACAACCTCTGGCAGGTCTTCAGTGCATTCAGTTCTTTATATTAAAGCAATCAATCCCATATGCAACCAATTAGGTTTAGACATAGTTTGGTGACCATAATATTGTACAGACATTCTACCAAGTTTTCAACAAGAGAGGGTGGCTCCTACATGTCACTTTCTAGTGGGGACCATGCTGACTGCAGTTCAGAAATATCCCGAGGAGAAAAACATAATCCAGAATTACACTCCAAGCCCAAACGTCCCACTTGCAGACAACATGCTGGCTTTGTGTACATACAATAGGGACCCAAACACTGCTCCTCCTCCTTGGGCACAGCATGCAGGGCAAGAATCTCACTAGACTTGTGTGACCAGGTTTGTCATCCGATAACCTCATCACCTGCCACTGTCATTGTCCATAAGACACACCAAATATGTTTCACTTATCAGAAGCAAAGAGGCAGAAGTATCCCTGAAGTGTTTTATATCCATGCATTTTGTCCAGGCCCCTAAGGAGCAGTGGGAGGGTAGCCAGTACAGGTAGGTATTTGCCTTCACTGCCTTTGCACTGAATAAATACAGTGCAATCCTCTTTGCTTCTTTCTCCTTTGCTGCTGTCCTGATGCAATGCAGTATGGCCAATGTTTATTGTATTATCTAAAGCTCCTCTTAGGTAGTCTTCAGTTAAGAGGTACATCCTCCACCTGCTTGTTCATACATGGACTCCGATGAAAAATGAAACTCCCTTCTTTTCAGATAAACCTGCAACAACACAACTCTTCCAAAATTCAGCAAAGGCACTGCAAGACATCACCACTGTCTCTTTTGAGCTCTGGGATACAGACTGTTGACACTGCTATTTGTTAAAGTGTCCTAGAGTCTGTTCACCATAGACTTTGCCCTGTTAGTGATGACGAAGGAACACATTTCCTTGTGTAGGTCACTTCCTTTCAATGGAAGGAGCCAGCATTGAAGGCGATTGCTGGTTTGTTTGCTAGCTCCCCCACCAGGGAGAGGATTCATTGTGTCGGAGATCTTGGTGGCTCCAGGAGCAACTTCAAGTCAATTCTCTCACACCTTGAGAGCTCTCTTCAGAAAGAATGCTCTTTTCTTCCTGCTTACACCTTGCCAAGGAGAAAGAGACATCTGTGCGAACCTTCTAAGTCTTGCCATAGCACAAACATGCAATAAGAAGCCCAGAAGCAGCAGCATTATAGGCCACGGTTCTGGTGCTAGACTATTTGTAGTGTTTTTGTGTTACAGCAAAAGGTCTGGATAACATGGCAATAAGAACTCTAATGAACTTCAGATGGAAAACTATTTAATAGAGTAGCTGTCCTTCAAAAATGTCATTCTGTCACAATCAAAATGCTTTGTGAAGCTATTGTTTTTACCAACTGTTTTTTTTTTTTGAGGAAAAAAAATGCCAACAATTTTTGGAATAAAGCATTTAGATTTTTGATTTTATACAATATATGTGTTTTTAAAAGTTATAATGATCTAAATAAGTCAAAACTATTTTTGTGGAATTTTCCTTTGTGGAGAATTTCAACATTTTGAGGTTTTGTTCCGAATTGGAATGAAAACAAATTTCAAAATCTCAAAATCGTCTGTGAAACACAATTTCCATTCTCTGGCCAGCTCAAGTTTCAGGCTAGAACATGTATAATAGCTCCCCTGCAGGGAATCCCTTTAGGAAAAATGTCTCTGAATGAATTTACGGGTGCAAACATATAGTTCTAAAGATTTGTCTATTTGTCCAAGCAGACATCTCACCGCTGAAAGCTCCTCCAAGTCTCAAGAAGCCTCCACAAGTTCCTGAAAGATTTATTTCTGAAAGGCATTACTAACTTTGTGCAGTTGATGGTGGTAATTTCCTGGTATTGATATTAGTCATTCAGTTACAGTTGCCACTTATTTGCCATAGACCACAGAACTGATACCATAACTATTTTCTTGTCCATCTTAAGTTGAACTGCTTTTAATAGTTCAAACTAGAGATTATAAACTTTACATTACATTTTCAATGTAGGTGCTGTCTGTTCAGATTAAAATATTCACTAGAACAGAATTTATATTCTATTTAGATGGATTCAAGTATTTACAGCCTTAGCAAATAATTCTGTCCCAAAAAAAAATAAATCACATATTACAAACAAGATGACTTGTACTGTCAAGTGTAAAGAACAAAAACCTACCATAGGACAAATTAATTATTAGGGATGCTGAGGGAGACCTACTTTAAGTGCTGTTTTCAAGTGAGTTACTTTGGATTTACAGTGACACAAATGAGTTCAGAGGCCAGTCTGTTCACAGCAGCTTTATATATCACAAAGGTATGAAGAAGCCTAATACTGAAACTAATTACCATAAAAAGATTGTAAGTCAATCATACACACTGTTTAAAAAAAATCCTACGTGCCATGGGTTTTTTTGCTGCCTTTTTCTAGTTGTGTTTCACTGGAGGGGAGTTGGCGTGCAGTGTGCTGATGTACTGTGGAAGAGTGTCCGTGCTCCTCCAGAAAGCAAAGGCTTTGTGTCAAGGTGAAAGCTGAACTAAACACATACTCTGCAGTCAAAGTTTGTTTATAACTCCTGACTCTGCTGGGTCAGTTATGTGGCAGTTTCACTAAACAAACAAGTAAAAAGCAGGTCAACGTCCAAATACTGGAGTGCAGCTTATTTAAACTGCTTCAATACTTGCTGGAGGAGTAAAGCTGTAAGCGAAACAAACTGCCTCTGCAGTAAATGAAAGCACATGAAACACAGTGGATCAAACTCATGTCCAGGTATGACTCTGAGCTGTCCTTGTCTGTCACTAAGATGCCTTTGACCAACTATCTCAGCATAATGCAGGAAGTTATTGAAAGCATATTTGGCACTTGATGCATTTGTTGCACAATCAGCAACATAAATCTTTCAATCTGCTGTCATGAGTGGCTATATTGTAAGGTGTGTGTTAAATCATCACAACAGGAATCGAATCACTCTCTGAAGGACCGGAGAGAGGAAAACAAACTAAAATTGCATGGTAAATCTATCAAGGAATGACACAGAGAAGCACAGCCAGTTGAATCAGTACTATATGTGTCCCTTTCCCATGCCTCAGTTCAGCAAGATATTTTCTGGAATCATTACCCTATTGAGGTAGCTGTTTACCTTGTATATACAAACCACTTGCTTTACTAGACTGCCCATGCATCTCACACCCCTTCACGTAGTTCTCTTTAGAAACGCTGTGAGGTACAGAAGTGCCATGATCCCCCATTTTGTATAGGCAACTGAGGCCTAAAGTTAGGAAGCTGCCAAAATATAGGCAGCTAAACACAAGCCCTGTCTCCAGCTGAGCCTTCCCCTTTGTATTTCCTTCTGGAAAGACTGAATGCTCAGCTAGGTCTGGAGCAGAACATTTCCACCAACTGGTCTTTCAATCTGCATTCCCCTTACTGAACACAAAAATAAAAATGAGCAATCAGTCATCTGATGCATATCAACATGTATCTATCGGTTCATAAATTTGTTGTCAGCCCATATAATGTAACCTCACTCTCTTGACTTAATAGCCCATCTTTCCTTCTATGCTAGAATGCACATTAAAAAAAAAATGCCCATCTGATTAGATACCTAATTTTAATGTTAAACAACCCCTATATAAATTTGCTCCCTCCTTGCCTTGTATTGTCCAAGAAAATGTGTCAGCTTGCTTCCTGCTCGGAGGCTGACTTTGTGAAGCCACTGCTAAGGCAGCCAGTCAGACCGCCACCAGGTAGCCATGCCAGCTCCACACCTCAGTTCAACAGCAACTCTTCCTCTCTTGGAAGGGGAGCTGTTACTGTTGGAAGTGGAGAGGAAAGGGTCTAGCAGGGAGTTGGCTCATGGCTGGGAAGGACCTGTTGGTAGTTCTCACGTGCTTGATAGTAATCCACTTGTTTGATACCAGCAAATTAGTCAACTGGAGTATTGGTCACTTTCTTCAGTGTAAAATTTCAGTACAGACATTTTAGATTCATTCATTAATTTTTATTCACATATTAAGGGTCTTCTCTTTGCAATATGCCTCTGCTCCTGTGTTTGGAAAAGTTCCCTTTAGATGCTGTGGTTGCTCTCTTACATTTTGCTCTCTGTTAGCATTTCTGAAGGGGACCGTCAGAAGCACTCCGAGTTGGTCTTGCTCTGTTCTGCCCATACCATGGACTGCCTTTGACAAGAGCAAACGTAAACCAGGGTTGTCTGCCTTTGAACACTGCAAACTGAAATAAAAATAAAGATTTGCGAAATTACAGCAACCTTACTCATGCAGATTTATTCTAAGGGAAGTGGGCAGAGAATTGGTCCCAGGAAGATCGCAATACAGGAATCCCTAGATTCCTAGACAAAACCTGTCTAAATGAGTTTGTGGTCAACACTTGAAACAAGCAATTGGCCCTCCCATCAGCTCTTACAACAGACCGATTATGGCAGAGCTCCACGCAGCTGGCACGGAGAGCTCCTCCGTGGCTTCTGCTGGCAGTCTAACATGTGAAGGCGCGGTAATATATTAACCATGCACCACAAGATGGAAACCACTGCTTCTTTTGATTCTACCTGGAACACTTTTTTTCTACTCAGCGTGTAAACATGTGAGCAAACAGGGACAGTGGTTTAAAAAGCAGCAAGCATGACTAAAGTGCTTAAAGGAGAAGATACTTTCAGCTGAGCCGAAGTGAGATGGAGGCAACTATCCAGCTCAGAGGGACAAGGGATTTGGTTCAGGGAGCCACAGAAATATTTGTCTAGAAGCCATGGGAGAAAATGAAGAAAAGTATGCTTTATAATAAATATCAAGACGATCTTGTATCACTAAGATCTAGCAGGCTAAGAAATATTTCCTTCAGGGAAGCTCTGGACTTTAAAGTCTAACAGACATTTTCTAATAGCTAAAGACTAAATACATGCATAGAGTAATTAAAATAGTATTAGATTCCCATGCAGAAAGTACAAATGAAATGGCAATAGCACTTTTAGAGCAGCAAGCACTATACAGGACTAAAAACCTAGTGAGAAAAATCTAAATTACCATCCCACAGTCAGCCAGCTATAGTCTCTGATCTGCAACCATGTCAGCAGGAAATAATGGAAGAAATTAAATGGGTCACTATAAAACCAATAAGGAAGTAGAAGAAACACAAAATCTGTGATACAAAATCAGTATGTTGATCGCTTTTTCTGTCCAGCTGCTTTTACAATGTGGAAGTAGCTGGTTTGCAGTGTCACAGTGCAAGAAAAGCCTACTACCCACTTTCTTGCACCTTTCTAAACAGACGATCACAATTACAAATTCCACTTAACAATTAAAAATTCTGGTTTAGTAGTAGTAGTAGTAGTAGTAGCATCAGCAGCAGTAATGGTTGTTGTGTTACAGTAGCCTTGAGAGTCATGAACTGTATGCCCTGGACTGCTGCTCATTGCACTCTACAAGCACACAGTAACAGATGGAAGAGTTTAAAACTTTGATCTTATTTGTTTGTAAAATTTTGATTCGATTTAAAATTTGCTCTGTTCCAGTAAAGATTTATTTGTGTGCTTTTCTTTACCACTGTGAGGAACGTGACTGCTCACAATGTGGAAAGCAAAGCACATGCAGGACAAGAATCAGAAACAAGCAAGAAAGAGAGGGGAGATGGACAATATTAGCATCCCTGAAGACTTTATTTGCCTTTGCTCCTTTGTAATGTGAAGCTTTATTTACTGCCAAGCCCCTCCACACTCAGAAAACATGGGTGAAGACACAGAGCATGCTTAGATTGCCTTAAAACTTCAGAGATTTAAAAATGGCAACACAGTTTGGCTTCTTGTTGTTTGGCATCTGGTTTCTGAGCCTTGCAGTGCATTTGGATCACATTTTCAGGCTTTTCCCTGCAACTGGAAAAATTAGAAATTTATTGTTAAAAAAAAAGAGAAGCGAGAGAGTCATGTGATCATGTGCTTCCAGGAGCTGAGACTTGAAGAAAAAGCCCACCCCAGACTCACAATAAAATCATGAGAATTGAAAACACCAGACTTAAGGAGCTCATCCAAGCTTTCTGCTGTGCATATGGAAAACCAGGGTGTTGTCAGGACCAGTTAGCTAATGTCATAAAGAACTCAGAAGAACAACGTTAGTTATTATTTAGGAGGAAACCAAAGTGTAAAGTGTTTTACATATAAATCTGCCCTTTAAAAGAGCAACATTAAAAACGCAAGATTGAGCTCTGGATTACTGAAGGGTAATAAAGAGGTTTTAAACACAGACATAATTCATTCTGCATGAAAATGACTCAGCAGTGCCTTGACCAAGCTGGAAACAGGACCTCTGGAAGCGATTAGGAGTGGACTGTCTGCCATCATGCCTTCCCCAACTAATCCATTTGGGATGGTAGATGTGCAGAGCAGCCCAGTGAAAGGAGCTAACCCCAGAGCTGAGCAGGGAGATGGTGGCTCTGCACCTCTGTGATCAGCCTGCCTTTGACTCGGAAGCAAAGCAAAGGATGGTGGCAGTGGCTCTGCTGGCACTGACAGGTAATGCTTTACAAAGAAGTAGATTTTACTGTGAAATACATGGTGTGGCCATCCTTGTGTCTGTATCACAGTGATTTCAGGGGTTTCAGACTAGCTGTAGCCTGGACATGTGGACTGAACACCCCCACTAGCAGTTGGAGCCTGTTTGGTGCACTCCTGGAGTGCCTCTGCCCGTTTGCTTTCAGGCAGAGCAATCCAGTTTGCACAGCTGAGACCATGCTGCAGTGCAAGCAGAATCAGGTGAGTGGGGACAATGGAGAGTTTTCCTTCAAAAGTGACTCCTGAGCCGAACCAACCCACTGCCACAGGCTCATCTGCAGCTTTACATGGTGGACATAAGGAAGGTCGGCTCTGGGGGCAGAATTGAACCTGCTGAAAAAAATATTTTGACCTAAGTGTTTTTCAACTTCATCCACTTGTGGGTTCATAAGAATATCGCTAATGGGCATGAAGACTCAGTGATAGCAAATGCAAGCCTGCTGGCAAAATATTTGCTTTTCCTTTGCACCTTTTGCAGACTCTTCAGAAGTTCCTCCATTCCCCAGACATCCGCAGTTAAGAATCACTGGTTTCAGTCTTTTGGACCAGATCTGTGAGGAGCAGAGCTCTGTTCAGTTTGGTGGCAGTAGAATAATTCACACATGTTGAAATACTCATTTCCTGGCTTTAGCTGCTTTAGAGCTGGACCTGTCTTACACGCTACATAACTGCTTGGAACCCACTGGTCTGTTCCTCCTTCAGATGCAACGCAAAGGGAGTGCTGTTACTTTGTTAGGAGAGAACTTAAAACAAACAAGCCGCCACTAACTGCAGTTCATGTATATGGTTATGGTTTTAAATTGCAAACAGGAGGCTACTTGGCTTTGCATGGTAAGCATTGTCTGGCAGCGGATGGGCTTCTCTGATCTCCCTGAGCCTTGGATTGCTGCTGTGAGATTGTGTCACAACTAGTCATTAATTATTTCATCAAAAGCCTATTTTTCTCATTTCCTCATCATTATTTCCACCTAGTTTCTTATAAATTGAATCCAGTTATTGGCAAATCTTGTTTCTCCCCTAAGCGAGGTCTGGGCTTTGCAGAGAAAAACATTGACCTCAGAAAAAATGTACTGTTGATACATGTAGTTCACATGCACATGTATGCATACACTGGGCGACAAATTACTGTATATGTGTATAAACATTGCTCTGACCCTCCTTGTTCTCCCATTTACTCTGGAAGCAGATTTCTCTTCTTCCTACCTGTTAATAGATAGAAATACTGTAATCCTCACCATGGGAATGAATAAACAAGGAAAAGCAGAAAGGAAAAAGAAGGTGAGTGCAGCCCTCAGGAGGTTCTACCATACCTTCACCAACTTAAGAGATATTTATTTTTAAAAGGCGCCACTATTCTTGGAAAAATGGAGACCTCTCCTGGTAATGCCAGCCCTGATAGACAAAACAGGATAGCGCTACTCATGGGAGATAATTACGACCTCAAGAGAGTTGGGAGTACCAAGCCAAAGAAGTGGGGCAGGAGTGAGGCAGCCACAAGGTCCAGAGAAAAGGCTCAGAAAGCTCTCCTGTCACCAGTCGCTGACATGCTAGCAAAGAGAGAGGAACAACAGGATCCACCAAGGCCTCCATCCCCTCAGGGAACAAAAGCAGCCTCACAAGCACATTGTGAGAGACAGCCTGAAGCACGGAGGCTACCAGGCTGCAGTGGGCTGAAGGTGAGAGAAATGCCCCAGGAGGGGCTCCCCAGGGCAGCCCCAGCAGCCCAACAGCCTGGCTGCTAAACCAAAACAGCGACAAAAGCTGTTTGACAGAAAACTGCTGCTGCCACCCTTCCTAGCCTGGAGCTGGAGCAGCCTGGCTGCAGGAGGCAGGAACACTAGCAGCAATTTGTTGTACCTACGTAAGAGTCATCTGGGTGAAGAGCCCAGTTGTTTTTGGGAAACACAGAGTCTTCTCACATGTGCAGCATGTTGTGTGCAAAGCAACGAGGAATGTCAGCAAGATCCTTTCTGTGTCTGACTCAGCAATGGCGCTGTGATAAGTGCGGTTTGTCCTGCAGCTTGTGCTAAAGAACGCAAGACTTACCACAAGGACTCCAACTCTTTCACAACACAAGAGCACAAGAACATAAGAGCAGCCACACTGGGCCAGGCCAAAGGTCCATCTAGCTCCTGTCTCCAACAGTGGGCAAAAGCAAAATGCCTGGGGAAAAGTATGAGCACAGGGTAAGCACATACAATATTTCCCCTGAGTGCTCTCCCAGCCGCCTACCATCTCCAGATTAGAAATTTCTGGAGCCAAGTATGTTTTTATGTACTTAGAGTCCTCTAAGTTGCCCTGGGTTGTATCCTTCAACAGTCCTTGTGCTTCTCCTAATCCTTGTGTTCTCTCAAGACTTGTTCTTTCTGATCTCTTATATTTATTTGCCCTCCAGATACTTTTCACCCTCTTCATGCTGGATGTATGTCCCTCCATACCATCTGAATTTTCCACCCTTAGTCTTACATGTTCCTCCTTTCTTCCCCATCCTTCAGATTCCACCACAACTGATGAAGATGCCTAAAGCTCAAAGACACCTACTGGGACTGTCCATCACTTGAAAGCTGACTCTTTCATACTACGAATTCTCAAAACTTTTTGGCCCCAAGATATACATATTGTCCCATGTTTCCTCGCCCTCACCATTTTTTTCTGACCCTTCATTTTTGTGGTTCTCTGTTCAGGGCTGGTGCCCCTCTCTGAGGTTTACCTGTGCTCCCCCCCAAAATCTCTGTGTATTATAAGAATTTCCCCCCCAAAATTTGGTTTATTTGTAGCAGAACCGTTGATGAGAAGTAATGGACCAATTTGCTGGTACTGTCATCTTGTGTAACCAAGGTTAGGCCACGGAGTGTGTGACACTCCTGAACTAGGTGGATTAAATGTACATCAGATTTCTGCAAAGTGTGAAAAAGACAAAAGCCTTAGGTCTTTCCAGAAATCCCCACGCAATCTTTTTTGGCTCCTGAGAAAGACCCATTAAACTGTCTGCAAGCCGTTACTGGCAAAGACTCCATTCTGAGGGGACACTACATGTAGAGGCCCCATCCTAGAAATTCAGAACTGACAGTGAGGAGACAAGTCCCCAAGAGCTGCACCACGTGGCCCATTCCCAGAAGCAGCAAGTAATTTTCAGTGCTATGACAGTCAGGGGAGGAGTCTGTGTAAGAGATCATAGCTGTCCCTTTTGGGAAGGTGGTGTCCATACTTCATCCTGGACTTCCCCAGTGATGAATCACCTCTCCAAGAAAGCTGTTCCCATGAGTGCAGTGGGTTCAAAGAACAGCTCTTGCACCCATGCTGATTAGTCAAACCTCTGCTCTCTATGCTTTCTGTTGGATTGTCATTGATATTGACATGCAGAGCCCACTGCTGCTCTGCCCGGGGAAAAAACTGCTGAAGCTTTTTTCTTTTTGAAGCTGTAGGGCTACAAGCTTCAAAATCACACTTTCTTTCTTCTGGGGAATTAGATTCACTAATCTGGTGAATCAAAGCAAGGCTGTTATTCCTCTCACCCCTCATTCCTGGTGGAAAGGGAGGAGGTCAGGGAAGGTCATATGATTTTTCTTACTCTCTCCTCACCAGTAATCAGAGTGAATGACTGAGCCTCATGGGCTCCGGGCAATTTTTTTTTCCCATCCACATGCTCCACAGATACTCATTATAAAGAGTTAATGTCTCATCTGGCCTCTAATTACAAAGGTTAAAGTCCATTCTCATACAAATGGGACACTCTGGGCAGCGATCTTGTAAGCACCTCCACATTCCCCTGTGCTGATACCTGCAAGGAGCATGTTTTAATGCCCATCAGTCTCTTGCTTCTCATGGTCAGTAAGTGTGTATGATTTCAAGTGGTGTTCTTGTGAGCTCCTGACTGGTGCCCTGCCAGAAGATACCTTAATTTAGAAAAGCAAATAGTGAGGCAAGCTTCATCTTGTTGCACACACAAAGAAAGAAGAGTATGTAGAAAAGTGTGTAGCTTAATCCTTGGATGCTTATCACAAGGACTTGGCACAGGAGCCATCACAGCACTTCTGGAGTGCCAAACCTCTGCCAAGCCAGCTATTGCTCACCTCTGCAAATGGCACTGGGAGAATCTGTACATATTCTAACCCTGCGGCACACCATGACTTCAAAAGCCATCCTGAGCAGATGATCAGCTGCAAACTGGTCCAAAGCTGGAATTAGCTTCTCCACTAGAAGGAGCACACAAAGCACAGAGGAAAGCTATTATCAACATAAACAGAGTCTTATTTTGGCTTTGCCAGTTGTTGCCCATTTGTGTCTGGTGTGAAGTCATTGTCCTGCAACTAAAAGCAAGCGCATGCATGCATGACATTATCAAAGCAGAAGGAGATGTTGTCATGCTGCACTGGAATTAGAAATTTTGCCAGGAAGAGGAAAGAGTATTTTTAAATATGGTGTTGCTACATCCCATGTCTCTACAGAGCAGGAAAGTGTTTTAAGAATTCTTACTTAACATCTTTTTCAGTGTATAAGCAAAACAAGATTATTTTATAGCTAAATTTTATCTGTGTAAAAAGTTGGAATAAAAAAGTTTACTTATACTCCAGCTAATGTAAATATGTAAATCAGCCATTGGTTGCAATGTTTCACTCAGTTCAGGGGAAAATGTTATTACAGCATTACCCTCCACCCACACTTTACTTCTACCTATTCCTTCAAATCATCTATGTGTTTAAAATTATAATCAATATTTTTAGTAGTTGCTATATAGAGACTGTGAGTTCTTAGGGGCAGGGACCACTTTCCCCCTGCTCAGCATCTAACACAACAAGGCTGTGCCTTGGCTATTAGCCAAGACATCTGTTCCCAAATAAATATTAATGCTACACCTCAGCATGCACCCTCTGATAATTGCCAGGGCTGTAATTCACAACACACATCTCACCGAGAGATTTTCCTGCACAGCACTCCAAAGCCCTAACAAGCTTTGAGCAGACGACAAAACAGTCTGGCAAGCTGGCAATGACAGCAAAAATGGACATTTTTGCAGCAAACCCAGAGATTTATACAACGTCTTCTAGAACAGCAATACATTATGGAAACACTACACATCTGCATAATTGCACTCTACATGATGCCATCTATTCCATACAGCCCACTGTGCTGGAATATGTGCACTGATCACCTAGGGTACGCTGGGCTCCATTTAAAACACATTAGTACTAATCATAGCATCTTCTCACACTTTGTATACTAGAATAAACACCAGAAGGAATGCATTGCTCTGCCCTCCCCCTTATGCACAGGCGGAGACTTCTGCCTTCCCCCCATGCACATGCAGAGACTATACAGTAGCACCGTGTCCCACTTACAGCAGACTTGAGACTCAGCATGGCATAGGTTATCTCCTTATGGAGGCAACATCACTATATACAGCGCATGGATTTAATTTTCAACAATCTGGCTGGGTTAATGGTAATTAGTGTTTCTAAGAGTTTATACTGAAACATTCACACCCCTAGACCAGCCTAGCTCAGACAAGCTGTCTTTACAGTGTCCATGCCAGAAGCCTGTCTCAGGAGTCCCTTTGGTCACAGACCCTTTTCTCTGGTTGCTCGCCTCCCTGCTGTTTCCATCAAATGTACTTTGGACACTTCTAAGCCCCAGCTCAGAGCTCTCAGATGCCACCAAAGAACAAACATGATAACAGAGTCTCTGCCACATTTCAATCCCACATCTCAAACACAGCAGGTGTATGAGCTGCAGGAGCCCACGGGTGTTCTGCACCCACAGTACGCACTACCTGTGAGGCTGAGCCATAGGCATCTCTGCAGCTTGTCTCAGTGTTGGCACCACTCACTGAACTGAGCTCTGAGTTTTTGACATTAAAGAGCAACTGGGTCCCTCCTTCCCTCTTGCCTGTGTGTCTTGTGGACTCTGACAGCAGCTGCACATGTGATAGTGGGGAGTGTAAGGGAGGTATAAATTAGTAAAAAGTTAGAGCTCCTCTAGGACAGGCATACAGAAACCAGAAAGCTAAAGGGACCTAACAGTGCCAGCGCCATTTTTGAGATAACTAATTTCAAAGCAAAAGGGGAATAATACATTTAAACTAAGACAGAATTACACAATTAGGAGGGGCTGGGATACTACCCAGTTGAAAGAATCAGCGATAGAAGAGAGCCTTAGCCATGTATCAAGAGGAACTGGACACATTTTTGGAAACTGAGCAAACTGAGGCATAAAGCCACTGGCCAAGGTTAAATGAGCTGGAAAAGAAAGTGATTTATATGTCCTGGGCTGATAAGGGCAGGTCTTGCTGGGATTTCAGGGCAGACTTTCCCCATTTGTTAGTGTTCCTGCATTGTTTGCATGTTCAGTTCATACTGATGAGATTAAATGTAATGGCTTTGGAAGTGTGAAGCCATGATTGCTTTGAAACTCTCAATCGATGGGATAAATCTGGATTGCCTTCCCTGAAGCCAGGAGAGAAAGGCTGGACATAAACCAATTTGGCAAAAATCAGTATTCAGCCTTTGATAACAGAACATGACAGAACATGACATAACGTGACATAACATGACACGACACAACACAGTTTGGCTTAAGCAAAGGTAGCAGATTTGAGCTTTTGAGAATACATTGCTCATATCAGAGAAGAGGTATTCTTTCTTTCCCTATCATTAAATACTTTTCTGATTCAATATTCAGTGGCAACCAAAGTACATATGGGCTGAGGTTTTACAGCTCCCATTGGTTCAGCATCTCTGAAAAGTTAGTGCTATGCATATGCACAGTCTCAATGGGGAAATAAGGATGAGGCATCCTGGGGAGGAGACTAGTTCTTCCCTAGCTCACGTCTAAACCTGTCCATTCAAGCACATGTATCATGTCGACCACCCGATTCCCCTTCCAGGCTGGTGAGGGGTCGTTGGGCAATCGAGTGACTGATATAGTTTAGCCCTGGGTACAGGCTAAACACAGACAACCTACTACGTGGAAATTGAAATCGTTGAACCAAGGGGAGGGAAGAGGCATATGGGGGGTGTCTTCCCTCTAGACTTTGTAGTGAGAATGAAAAGTTACGTCAGGCTTTCTCAGAAGCTAATCTGTGGCTTTCAGGCCAACATGGGTTGTTGCCAATGACAATTTGATTTCTGCATCAGCAGGTCACAGAGATCAGGTCGGGGCAGAGGGAGTGCATGTATCAGCCCAATAAGACAAGGCTGAGCACTCTGTCCACTGTCTCTTTCTCCTTTTGTTGGCGTCTCCCTGTCCTGAGTTTGGGGGTGTGGGGGGGAAGTAACCCTTTGAAAAACAAGACCCAGGTGTACTCAAAGGTAGCTGCTGGCCACTCCTGACTGGCAGCTGTGGTGATTCCTGGACAGTTGGGGGATTTTGCAAAGCCAGGAGATGAAATGACTGTGTAACACACAGGGTGTTTACTAAAGGCTAGACAGATGAGATGGCGCCTGTGATACCTGTGCTAACAATACTGCATCAATCTGCTCACTGCTACTGTAGGGCAGAGCAGCTCAGGCACTGGCCTCTCACCTCCTGGATTACTGTCCCGATGCACAGACTCTACAAAAGGTCTAAGGATGGAGGCCACAGTGGTAAAGGCCACTCAGCAGCCTGCTGGGGAGGTGGGTGCCGTTGTGGTGCACTGCACTGGAATGGCTGACCTTCCTTCAGGTGAGTGGTGTGGGCTCACCACACACACCAGCCTGGCTGAGAGTCCTCCCTGCTGGGTGGGCTGCTCTGCAAAACCAGCTGAAATGGATGGAGGAGCTATTTTGTCAGAAGGATCAAACAAGAGGCACATACTGATGCAAAGGGTGGGTAGGATGTGAAATCTGCATCCTGGCTTTTGGAGGCAAAAAAAAAGGAGATAGGTGAGAATTGCACAGGATGAATCTCATATCTTCAGCCTGGGAGCCTGACTATGCTGCAAGCACACTGGGGTAGGAGATCCAGCTACAGCTGCCAGTTAGCTCTGGGGACAAAATCTGAGGGCACAATCTGAGGACATTTTGGCCATCAGACTTGCACAGCATAATCTCTCCCAGCCTCTCCCCGAAGCCTGAGAGAGTTTGGCCTGATTCGTCCTGATTGGATTTTGGATCAAGCACAGAAGGTATGAGGGTTTCAACAGAAGATGGCTAGGACCAAAGCTGTTCTAACAACCCTAAAGCCAAACTGATAAAGGAACCTCTATGACACAGTCCCCATTTTATAAATGAAGCAAGAGATAGGAGGTGATAACAAATTAGAGAAGATAAAACCTCTACCGTTCTCCACCAGTCCATGATACTGATCATACCAACCTCTAACTGGCTTTAGCCCAAGACACTCAGACCCTGCAGGGCTGAGACCTAAGGTAAAGTGTCTGGGGAAACATCATGAACTGAATATAGATCTCCTGGTTGTGGCCATGATTTCCAAATAATAAACACAACTTCCCTCCCAATGAAACACTGAGCAGATAATAATAGCCTTAAATAAAACTATTACAATAAAACACTTAAGTAAACCAGCTTGCAATCTGGGATTGTGACTAGAGTGAGGAAAGCAAGATCTTGCAGTGTCTTGAAGGCACACCAATAGGTAATGGCTGAAGAAATCTCAGAAGAAAAATTGCAACCAGCACCCTACATTTAGACTCTGATGCTAACAATGTAGAATTATAACTGCATTAGAAGAATTGCATGACTGTAACATAAAAATCAGTTAAAGAAACAGCTTGTAATTAATAGTGCATACTAACAGAAAAGTGATCAATTCCTCTTATCTTCATCTTGACACATGTGGATGCTTCAGCTATGCAAGTTGTGCATTGGCTGTACTCCCAGCTGGGGAGGTCTGTAGCACCTGACTGAAGAAATTGTGCATTCTCTGGCTTGTTCTTACTTTTAATGCATCTTGGAAGAAACATCTACATATAATTTCCCTCTCTATCCTAAAACAAAACCAACCAGAAACAGACACAAAGTGGCTTCTGGCCAGGACTTTCTTCAAAACATCTGCTCTGCAGCTCAGTCAGGCTCTGTGCCCTGTGAAACCAGATTTTAATGAAGAAGGAAAGGAAGAGGAAGCAAAATCACCTGTGGCTTCGCTTCTGAAGAACTGAATGGTTACATTAGGCTTGGTTTAGCCTAGCTTTGAGCACAGGTGTTAACTAAAGAAATTGTGTTGCTTTTCTGATCTGCGGTCTATAGATTTAGGGCAAGGAATGCACGGTCTGATAGGAAGGAGTCTATTGCAAACAAGTCAAGTAAGTTCATGAAGTATAAAATTCTCTTTAAGTTGCTACATTTTGAATTTATACACTATGCAGCATAAATGTGTTACTGGCTATCATCTTTCCTATAGGTACAGCCAAGTAAAATTGTAACCAATGTGAATTTGAAAATATCAAGAATTAGCACATTTAAGATATTAACTGCCAAACATTTCAGAAATTACTCTGAATTTCACTAAATCTTAGCTCCAAATCCTCTTATATGACCTAAAGAATAGATCTCTGTTTTTAAAATGTACTCAGTGTTGTCTGCTCAGCTACCAGCTGCCGCTATCTGCCTGCTGTGGTTGGTAACTGTAAATGTGGGGGGCCATTTTGAAACCAAAAGAGATTAAAGACAAGAAGAGGAAGTCCAACAACTTGAAGATGCTATCATCAATCCACAGCTGGCCGGGAACAGGAAGCAAGCAGAGATGGCATACATAACATACAGTCTCTATCGCAGAAAGACAAACAAAAATTAAAGGCTATAGAAATGGTAGAGATTACTTCTCTGTGGGCATCATTATTGCTTTGGGCTGGTCATCTGTGAACGAGCAGCATGCAGCTAGAGTGTAGGCTCTCTCCTAGTGCAGACAAGGCAGAGTTTGTCTTACAGCACAAATGCTTTTATAGGTGGTTTAGAAAGGGAGCAGGGCAAAGCACAGAACGAAGAATAATGATCTGCAAGGGCACTTGAGGATCAGACTTCATTCCCATGAATGTCAGATCTTTGTATCGACTGCAGTGGAAGGGTATTAAAGTCCTGAATGGTTTCATCACCAGTTTAATTATAGCAGATGAAATGCTAAAAAACCAAGACACGGCTTCTCATACACAGCTTGCAGGGAAACTTAGCAGTATCATCACCTCAGGAGCCTGTGTGCAATGGAAAAGCTTCCATAAGGAGAAAGGACATTTCAGGCCAAACCTAAAAGAGCCAGATGTGGGAAGGCACAGCAGTCCCTGAGAACAGGCCTGGAAAGGTGGGCATGCTGGATACCACAAATGCAGCAGTTTCAGCAGAGCTGCTTCACTCCCTCTCAGCAGTCGGTCCAAGGTGAGGCCTCTGCTCAGGATTCACAGGAGCACGTTTACTGGTGTGTTGTGTCCACTCAGGGTGGCAGATGCATGTGCTTCAGCTGTGGCCTCCCCTGCACCTGGACCACACTGCAGTGGCAGTCAGCAGCATGTCATGCCATCCCTGCTGCAGCTGCATGGAGAAAAGGGACCCACAAAGAGTCTACAATGTTTTTCAACTTCTTGTGACCCCTGAATGCCAGTGTAAATGAGGAGAACTCTCAAGCCTGGGAGGAGAAGAGCATTCAGGCCAGTGCCAGTCACAGGACAGGGAAAGGAAAGCATTATGCCCTGACTTGCAGCCAGTGGAGTTCGGCCAGCTCCAAGGATCTGACCCACAGCTCATTAAACACTTCACAGGGCAGTCTGAATCTCTTTTTATGTTTTGTTAATGCCATGAAGTAAATTGTACCTGTAATACATTTGCATGTGCAGCTTGCATCAGGTTGGATTAAGGTATAGAAAGCCTCTTAAGCATAAAAGTGCCCATTGTAAGAGTGCTGTCATTAATGACACTGTACTCATTTAGAGCAGAGTTCAGCCACAGCCTACCTAGCGTCACTGCAGAGAAATCAAAGTGGGCACATTCAGCCTAAGTGCTAATACTCAATATCTGCACCAGTGAGGTAATTACAATAATCCCTTAATTACTGGCACCAGGAAAGTTTCAGGAAAACCTGCCTGGCAAACAAGCTCACCCTATAAAAACAAAAGTTCACAGGCCTTCAAAAAGCTGAAAATATTCAAGTGAATGAGTAAAAGATAATCAAAGCGGGAGACAAGTTGGAAGAAAAACTAGAATCCACGTTTTACAGATTACTTTAACGTCTTTGCTGCTCACTTCCCATAGCCCTTTCCGGCAGAAACAGAGGATCTGTTTCATAGACTTCATTGAGGTCCCTCAGTAGACCAGCTCGTCTTCATCCCCAGCACTGCACCTCCTGGGAGAGCAAGAACATGGAAAAGCACAGGGAGGATGCACCAAAACTCATGCTAGCTGAATCACAGCCCCTTGCTGTAACCACTAGCTCCTACTGGTTTCTGCACAGCAAACTCACAGCAGGCAGCAGGCACTGTGCTGTCCCGACTGGCGTTAGCTGCTAACAGGAAGCCCAGAAAGACTAGATAAAAACTGAAAGGAAATGAACAGCACCAGATGCAAAGAATTTCACCGAGGACTAGCCTGTGCCTGAGCAGCCTGCGCCGAGTGAGGGGCTGTGTGTGGCTCTGCTGCCTTAAAAGCAAAGTGGGGAGAATGCGGACTGTGAGTCACCACTAGTTTCCTGTTCTCTCCCTCCTCTGCGATGGAGCAACTTGGGCTGGCTGTGCCAGACACCCTCGCCGGGGCACTCAGTGTCTCAGCCTGGCACCACTGCTCTGGGCTGCAAAAGGGAAGGGAGCCACATGGTGCCGGGGTACCGCCCTGTCACAGTGCGGGGGAGCTGCTCCGTGAGACTCCTGTCAGCCGTGCTTGGATTAGGGAAGTCAGGGGTGTCCCGGGCGTCACGTACAGCAAGCAGTGATGCTGGCCTGGAAACACATGAGTCACAGTCCAGGAAAACTCCCAGGAACGGGCTTGGTCAGAGGAGAGGAAGGGTCTCAGATCCATCCCCAAGACATGAATCTGCTTGGAAAGATTTAAAAAATGGGGATTCTCCAACAGTTTGTGTCTCAGGACACTGGGGTGCTTTGCCTGCATTAAAGTTTCCCTCTTTGATTCATAAAACAGATGTCCGCAGACTTCAAATCCAAGACTTGAGTCTGTGTTCTCTTCATCAGTGTTCCAAATGTGACGATGGGGAACATACCATGCTGAACTCCATGAAAACGAATGCTGGGCTCAGGCTTTGTGAATAGTGCATTCAGGACTGTTTACTAATAACAAATCACAAATATAGCATAGGACACACTGTACTCAAACTATAAACCATTGCAAAATTACTAATCCAGATTTGTTAAAATAGAATAAAATAGTTCAAGCAAAGCACTGAAAAAAATTCTGCCACACCAATCTTCCTTCGACAGGATGGTGCTCATCGTTCATTTTCACAGCCTTTGCCTCTTTTCAGTTGCATGTATAATTTTTATCCTGGTTAATATCAACTCATCCAAAAATTAACAGGCAGTTTTGCCTTTGTTTTAATTGCTAGAGGCATAGGCAAGACAGCATTGAGGTCAAGGCACATGTTTAATTGATTAGCTGAGAATTACACTATACTAATTGGGAGACCTGTGCAATAATACCAGGGGATGTGATAAAGCCTTAGGGGAATATGAGTTTTATGAAGTAAAAACTAAATATATACCACCACTACCATGGTACATACCATCAGCGCAGATTTCCCACTTCAAATGACCAGACCAATTATAGTATCCAGAGAGTCTGTTTCTCAGAGAGGAGATACTGGGGGAGACAAAAATGAGCACAAACCTGGTAGAAACTTCTAGTATTAATTAAACCAAAACCTGAGTCCACCATTCTTTGCGACTTATGCTCTGAGAGCAGAGCTGCATGCAACATTTTGCTGCAAATTGCCTTGTTCTGTGATTATAAAAATGAAAATAAACACTTGAAGAATTGTTCTCATATTTGCTCTTCCAACAGTAAGTATCAGGCCAAGTTTATCAGCTCTACTGACTTCAGTAAAGATACCCCCAAACTAAATTTGGCTTGCTGACCTTTGCACCTCTTCAAATTTGGAGTAAATGTTATTAGTTGTGAAGATGATGGACTGAGCCAGACAGGGCAGGCACGTGCTGTGCAAGCTTCCCCGCAAAAGTTCTGCTGATACAACAAAATCCTGACCTGCAAAACCTCTGCTGGTCTTACAGTCTGCCTTTCTTAAAGAGAAACTGTTATTAATGTGACACTAGATCCAATTGTTCTGTGACAATGAGCACATCTCTCCTAGGAATTAGACCAAACATACTTCATGGGCAATCCAAAGCAGCCTTGAATTCTGCTGTGGGTCTAAAAGAAAATAAAACCTAATTAAATCTGCAGGCTAAAAAGCCCCCCCATCATCTTTCCCAACAGAAGCCTGATTTTCAGCCTTCACCAAAGACCTCTCCAAATCTAGCCAAACCTAGCAAAAATTGAACAAGCCACACCTGGCTAACAGTTTCCTGGAATGTTCCAGTTAGCTAGCAAAGGAGGTAAGATAAAAGTGAAATATTTTCATTAAAGCCCATTAAAAGTGTGCCTATCATGAAGGATTCGTGTATCTTTCAGTGCAGAAAGACACTAATAAAATTGTTGGGATAGATTCTGCCACTTTTTGTGCCCTTGCTGTATTCTTGGTCTCTGACTTGCCCTCAAGCTTAATAATGAAGTGACTCTATATAATGGGTGGACTAGAGAATTGCATATATGTGCTTTGCTTAATTGCCCTTTGCATGCTGTGGTCGATCATGCAATAACAATGAATCCTTTATAATGAAATCTGGGAATTATTAATTGATTCCACTTACACATACTGCCATCTTCCATAGGAGATGCAGGAATTTGTTGTCTTTAATGAAATTGCACTAGAAATCTTGGGGACTGTTTGAAGTCACGTGAGACAGACATTTACCTGTGCTAGGTATTCCTAGTGAAGATTAGGTAATTAATTTTGTGTATAAATCAAGGCTCAAATGCACATTGTAATCATTAGGTTTGTTTGGCTTTTTAATGTCAAAAATTAAGGACTTAACTTGTTTACTGCGTAACTATAGATTGGTTTGTGTGGAGATGTTTATAATGAAATTCAGCAGCAAGGGAGCAATATAAAAACCAAGGAACTGGAACTGATCTCGGGAATAGAAGTTCAGTATTGTCCTAATAATTATGCTGGCAGCTGTATTTGCATGAAACCATGCTTTTTCTGTAGTACTCAATTAAGGTTATTCAGCTGCCTTGATGTGTTTAGAAACAAAACCACTGGCATCCAAATAAGGCTAATAACAAAAATGCAATATGATGTTTCCCATTTCCAGCAAAGGGTAAGAGAACAGATGTTCCTTATGTTGCCATGTTTCACCAGCACAGGGGGGAGCTGAGAAAGTTTGCAATTCATAGTGACAGTGCCATTAAACTAATGTAGTGCAGAATGTGCGCGATGGAAGCATGCAGCTCTGAACAATCTGTTTGGGCACAGAGGAAAGGATGGGGAGAACTAGAATTGACCTTTCAGGTTAAAAAAGAAAAACAAACCAACAAAAAATTCCTCTGGCCTCTCTTCCCATATTCAACAGAGCTATCGGCTATTAGATGGGACTGCTGATGGTATTCCAGGCTCCTTTTTTTGTCTGGACATCCAGCCTGTGCTATGGACATTCAGGATCCAAAGGGAAATGGTTGCTTCACCCCATTGCCCTTGGCTCATGTGTGGCAGTGTTGTGCACAGTGCTGCACAGGTAGGCTCTGCTCCTGCAGCTATGAGAGCAACACCACTAAAGAGGACAGTCAGCAGTGTCAGACAGCTACCTCAGGCCATGAAACAATCTCTTGATCTCTCGTAGACAGCACATCTGCCAGTCCATACCAGGACACGGCATTACCACAGTGAGTGATGGACTGACACAAGGTGGCAGTGCTCTCAGAAAATTGCCACAGCTTCTCCTCTGGGATCTTCCAGAGCCAAAGTGGCAGCTGGTGCTTGCCACCTTGGCATGGCACAGCCATGACATGGCCATGGCATGGCCAGGCCCCTGCGCTCATGTGTCGCCATTGGTGCATGGGTGCATCACGGGGCCAGTTGGCAAGGCTGGTGGCTAGCACAAGGAAACAACAAATCTTCACTGGGATACAACTGTTCCCTGGGCCTACAGCTGCAGGGATGCCTGCGGGGACCCGACCAGTGGGGCAGGAGGACTGTGCAGGATGGTGAAGCAGCCTTCAGTTTTCAAAACTGTTTATTCCTCTCCAGAGACCTCCTGGTGGTGTATATTTGCAACATGCCTGTCACACGGGGACACAAACAAAAGCTGTAGAGCAGAGCACCCCTGATTTGGACCTGCACACAAGGCCCCCTGCCCCAGCATGCTGAAGCACAGCCTGCGCGGGAAGGCTCTTGGTGGGCTCTGCTGGTGTGCAGTCGTTAGGCTCCCTGTGGTGCTGCAGCCTCGGCACTGCCGTAGACAAGATGGGGTGACAAGTGGGACAACCCCAAGCCCCAGGACTGTGTGTGTTCCACAGGGAATACCTAAGTCCTTTTGGAGCCATCCTCCAGCCCATCCTGGGCAGCCTCCGGTGACAGCTGAGCAGGGGGAGCTTCCCCTCCTGGAAATCCCCAGAATGAGCTGAGCAAAATATTAAGCAAACACATTCCCGCAGGGAGATCTCCCCTCCTGAACTCGAGTTGTCCTAACACCCCAAGGACCTAAATCCAAGCGCAACGTATTGTATGATACATGTTAGCAAGTTTTGGGGAGGGGGGAACAAGGAACCACAGACTACATCCACTCCCTTCAAAGTCTCTGCCAGTGCTCGGTTAAGAGTTCAGACGTCGCCACTGGGGCAGGCTGGGCACTGGGGTGGGAAGGCTGCTGAAAGACACACAATATCAAGCAAAGGGTAGATCTCCAGTGAGGCACATGAGATCGGGGCCACCAGCAGAGCAGGAGACACACAGAAAACAGTGGCCGCCAAAGTAAAGCATCAAATGGATCCAATATTGATTTTACTTTCTGTGCAAATTCCTTGGGAAGGCTGCGAGTGCCCGCGCTGCCTGAGCAAGCAGATTGCGCTCCAGCCTGCTCCTGAGTGAGCACCACCACCTCTGAGGGGTGCTGAGCACCTCCCCATCAACAGCAGGTCTTCAGCACTTTGCAGGATCAGACCCTTTGACAGATCTGGAGTATTGTCACTGACCTTCCTCTGAATGTGTCTTGCCTTGGCTCACAATGCCAAAGTAAATAAATAAATAGACTAACAAGCAGAAATGTCTTTACCGGACATTATTCTGGGCTGATTGGTTGTGAAACTTTACTCAAAACCCCAAAACCACAAAAACTGCCAGTTTTCCAAGCCCTGTGTTTTTCATAGCTCTCATAGCATTCTGAATAGTTCGCATTATTTCAAACATAGAATAAATATACATTTAAACTGGTTGGATTATTGACACAGAAAAAAAAAAAAAAAAGCACTTAACTCCTTGTTCTGTTTCTTTTTCCCATGAAGTGAAATAAGAATTAACACCACTGAACTATGCCTTGGACTTTCACATTTACAGATGTAAATGCTGACAACAGCCAGAGTGCCTGCAAATGCATTCGTACAGAATTCATTGAATAGGTGTACTTTAAATTAAAACCAAATTAAAGTTCACCATTTATGTCTCTGTGTCATTTACTCAGAGAATGCCTATTGTTATGACCCCAGGCACTTGCACAGTTTTTTTCACTGCATTATACACCATGTTCTCTAATGTTAGCACATCACCACACTTCAGTCGAGCTCAGTAAAACACTTTGGGCTGCAGTTACCCCTGTATTACAAATGGAGCTGTATAAAGAGAGGTAACTTGGCCAGAACTGTGCCTAAGTCAGTGGCAGCAGTAAGGAGTATTGACCATCAAGTCTCTGCTCTTGTATTCTTCATAAATGGTATTTGGTGGCCACAGACTTGACTCCTAAGGCCAGAGGTCTGTGGGAACGTCCAGACGGGGCATAGCTTTGTGTGAAGCACGAAGTGCTGGTGCCCATGCCATGCCCTGAAGCCCTGACACAACCATTTCTCTGAGTCCATCCAGGCTGCACACTCAACCCCTACCCAGGGTCACTCACAGCCACAACGCCTTAGGGAAGAAAAGGCACATTTGAGCTGCTGGTCCTCTATTGGAAAATCAGGCACAGAAGGCAATTTCTCCATTATTTCTTCAGAAGTGCTGTTATATTTTATATGGTCATAATTCCATAAAGTCAACACACTGACTAACAATCACAAAAGGCTACTCGAGGACAGGAGGACAGGGAAGGAAAACCAATCTGTTACTTTTGGAGATCCTGCTCTAATGAGTAACCTTATACAGTTATTCAAATACAAATGTCTGGTAGCTCAAGTGTCATATATGATTAAATCTCTGCAACAAATTATGTTAATACTGTTACTTCAAGAACACAAATTAATTAAAAAGTTACAAAATGCAGGCATGGAAGTCATGTTGTCTAGAACCTGTATAGACAGTTTCCCTTTTCATACAATAGCTGGATTAATTACTGAAGTTGCAAGAAAATGAGAACCCTTGTCAACCCTTCAAGAGTCTTCACTGAGTAACTCTCAGTAGTCTTTATGCACACTAGTGTGATGTGAGGAGATATTCATAAAGGAACATGAACAGTATCTTGTCCATACTTCTACTGATTGTAACTTTGAGATTATTTAAATTAAAGAGTTTTGCTGAAAAAATAAAGATCAGATTAACTTTCAGCACTTGCTCTCTTCCTTAGTTAGCATTTGTGCTGTTTTCTGGTTACAGGCAATGTAAATTGATTTTTTTCAGCTTCATATTTGTTTCTGACCTGTTTCATCCACTTGCCTAAACAATTCTCTAAACAATCAGGAATTCACTTTAGTACTATCTGGTTAAGGAAGTGCTTTCCTGAAATGGGGTCTTGGGCCGAGTTTCACTTCTAGTGAAGAAATGCTTTCTTTGAAGCAGCAACAATTGAACGGTGGAAAGAAGGTAAATGCAAACAACTCCAGTTAAGCTTCATTGCTGCTTTTTAAAAACAGCAACAAAAGAAAATCCCTTTTGACTTCAGTTATACTCTGGACCAAGAACTGTCCAAGTCTTCACACAAACACCCATCCTTTCTCTGGGACAAGAAGAGCAGCTGCAAAGGGTCAGACACAACCCTGGCACACAGGCACTTCTGTGGGGAACAGGTCCCAGAGATCCCAAACAGACTCACTGAAGCTAACAGCATTCTGCACAGGTGCCTCTTCCTAACTGTGCAGGACAAGGGCCTTAAACAGTCTTCTAAATCAAGTGAAACTGCAACAGACGGAGGAGCCAGGGCTGCTTTCCACTGAGAAGCCAAATGCCTTCAGGACTGCCTGGGTTTAATACAGAGCATGCAACCAAAAGTCTTTTATTTATGTCTTTGTTCTTCTGAGCTGAGGGAGGGATGCCATTTTTCTTTTCATGCTGCTGCAACATAGTCACCTATTAAAGTTATGGTTGTGCTCATTCCTGGAATTTGTAATGGATGGTAATTGTGCCTGTAATAGTAAAATTGCTCTCCGCTAGGCTTTAGCTTTGCTAGGATGCATTCCCTACTGTCACCCAAATCCTGGGATAATAATGAGGCTGAGCTGCTTTTATCAGTTTTTATAAAAACTGAATACACAGTATTGCTGAGAAACAAAGTAGAACACTTCCTGTCGGACTATCAAAATGTAATACATACGTGTTAAGGAAAAAACAAAGTACTTGTTTTGAACTTGAATTTGAACACTAATTAAACCCTGTATTAAGATACATCTATATAGTGCTGGAAATTAATGCTAAGTCCCTGTATCTCTCTGATTTTATTGAGAAATTATAGCAGCTCAATAGAACTGGAAAACATCACATGCTTTAAAAGAGGTCTGCATTGCATTAGTGTCATGATGCTTTAAGTAAATCAAGTGCTCCAGAACCATCCCTGATTAAGAGTCTGGTAGCCCAGTGTTCACCAAATATGTAGAAGGCATATAGAGGCATTGTTCCTAAATATGTTTCAGTCCTTACTTCTAGAGATGAGATTATTCACTTCTGCATCTTTACAGCAACTTTACTGACACTAATCTCCATTTCAGCTGCAAAGCTTTTGGACCCAGAATTTGGGATGACAACAAAATGGAAGTCTGGCTAAGTCTAGGCTGCAAATTTGAGCTCTCATCTCTTTCTTGATATGAGCTAATGGTATTTAATTGGGCTTTTTCCCAAAGTGGAATAACAGTGTGGGCAAGCTAGAAGTTAACTGTATTTTTTAAAACATTTTGACATCTTCTTCAAAGGCTGGGTACAACAATCAAAACATGGTACTACAGCCTACAAACAGTAGGAATTAATAATTCCCAAGGCCTAATATATGCAAAGCAAAATGGGCTGCTCAAAAGATGAAATGCTACCTCAGTGGGACACTAACTTTAGCAATCATCCTTCCAGGGGAAAAAAAAAAAACAAACCACCAAACTAAAAATAAGATTTGACACTGCTTCTACCTGTATTTGGCTTTGCAATTGCAAGACAAATCCATACTGCCCTCCACCTCACCTGCAGTTTGTAGCACGCCTCATACTCTCACTGTAATACATCAATGCTTTTCTTTCCCCAGGTCATTTTAAGAATGAATATGCCATACATAATTCTCATCTAAGCCTATTACAATGGGCTATAATAGAAACAATGGTGAAATGGCTTTGAAATAATGATGAATTGGGCATGTGGCACACGAATGTGTGCTTCACCAGTGAGTGCCTTGTGGACGCTCTGTGTGTCCCTGAGGTGAATTTTACTGGTATTCTTTTCAGCAGGGAGACCTCTTCTGCTAAGCCATGGTCCCTCTCTCCTTGGGCCTCTGTTCTTCTGTATTTTACGGCAATTCTGTTCCCAGCCATCTTCACCCCACATTCAAAATAAGAAAGACCCTGATACAGGTCTGCTGCTGTTACTCGGTGGCTATGTCAGAGCTTCCTATCATGGCGTGTCTCAACAGCAGAAAATACACATTGCAACAGCATAGAGCTGTGGCTTATGGCCAATCAACTGTTACGATTACACTACTGCACTGAGCTGCTTTTGCATTTCTCTGTGAGGAAACCTTTCAGAGGCCCTAAACTGTGTTTCATAACCTTTTCTGGTTTTACATGTCAGACTCATCTTACTTGCATATTCCCCTGCACAAGTTCCCCTTGGGAGCCTCTGGGAGATGCTGATGTGGGCAGCAGAAAAATGGTCCCTTCATCTGTATGGACTCTTCACTGAGTGCATGTTAAGGGGACTGTGTTCAGGACACTGATGCGACCTGGGTGCCCAATTTCTTTTCAACAGGGAATCACTTCAAAGCTCTGTGAGAATGCCGGCTCAGCCTCCCAGACTTCTTTATAGGGACTGTACAGCCAGAACATACAAACCACCTTGGGTTGTGTCAACAGTAGGCTCCTTTCAAAAGATGGTGGTTGAGTGCTAAAGTCCTGCCTTTAGCTTCTCAGGAAACCTAAAATAAGATAACCTATGCAGAGTACTAAATAATTAATTTTAAAAGTGTGTGTGAAACTATCCATAAGCAATTGAATCCTAATAGAATTACTTTCAAATATTTACTTTATCAGCAAAAATCCAGTAGTAACAGATTTCTAAAATGGAAAAAGATGAGAAAAGGAATCAGCCTTGGTAAAGTAGGAAGAAATTGAAAAGACATCTTTCCCACAGGTCATATCTAATTACCATCTGGATATATTAAAAATCCCTCACCTTCTTCATTCACTCTTGCTTTTACCAATGAGAAATTTGGTAACAGGATCTAAAATATGATGTCATGTAATGGATAGCACATTACTATGGTACATACTGATGTACTGTGAACATGTCTATATTTCATAGCTAAAAAACCTGGGAGACAAATGTGGCCCTCACTTCTGCTCAAGCTCAGTGCAGTGCTTGTCCTCACCAGCCCCACATCAACCAGGCACTGAGCAGGTATTCAAAAGTCCTCATTTGCAGTGCAGGCTCTAGCCTATAATCACAGTAATCCAGTAAGGCAGTGCTCCATGGCTGCCAAAGACCAATTAAAAAACTGGAAATATTACCTCTTTTTCCCTCCCCAAATAAGGCCCAAGGCAAAATGTGTTTCTTTGCCAGATACTTTCAGCTTTCTGTGGATTAGCTTCCCAGACAGGGGTAACCAGATGCTTTATACATGTTTCTAAACTGACATTAAAGGTGTGGCCTCTGGTTTTCAGTTTTTCAACCTGTCAAATGTCTTTCAAATTTTCTGTTGACCACTGCTGAGCAAGTACCCTTCAGGTCTTGTTTTCATTTGGGTCATTTGTAGCTCTGACTAGCAGAGCTTGACAGGCTAACACAGCACCAGGGCAAGAATTGAACCATGCTTGGGTGCTCCCTGCTACAGTGCTGGTGAAAATAGTGTTTGAGCTGAAGTGATTTTCAGTCCCGAAAGAAAGACAAATCCAACACCTCAATGCAAAGACTGTTGTCATAGTCATCTTCAAACACAGTGCCACACTGTGCTCTGAAATGCACTTCACTACAAAACAGCAGGGAAATTCAGTGCCTTGAAGTGAAATATAAGTTGAGCTGTAAATGCTTCCTCTCTGCATCACACCACAATAATAAAATGTCCGAATATTTAGGAGCCACTGAGGCATATACATTATTAATACAAAGGGATGCCTTCAGCATCCCTTCACCGGGGGTTCCCTGCAAGCCATGGATAAGGTAGAAGACGAAAGAGGTCAGAGCCTTATGAAAGACAGCTCAAGGAGATAAGATCTGAAATGCGTGGGCCAAAGCTATGGGTAGGAAGCGGGGGCACATGATGTGATGGGGCAACTGGCTTTGAGCAATGGTCTGATCCTGCTTTGAGCCACTCTTGCTGAGCACGAGCCACACAGCAGTATGGTGTCCTTCGGTGCATCCCATGACAATTTGCAGACACCTCTGGCCTTTTCGACCAGCAACCAGGCTCTCCTGGTCCACCAGGACTTTACCACTCGCTCCATTAGGACCTGGAAGGAGTTCACCCTACGGCTTTAGACTCCAGTTGCTTATTTGTTATTTATTATTGTTTTTATTATAGTAGCCTCAAATGGCCCAAGCATACAAGGGTACCACAGGGTTCAGCCTTGATGAAAAGCAGATGAGGAGCCAGACCCTGCCTCCAGTAATAAAATGCAGAAAGCTGATGTAGCAATGCAACAAGGCTTTTGTGTGGTTTCCTTCTCCCTGCCCCTGTCTCTTGCTTCCTAGGGGATGTAGGAGACAGAATCCTAGTATTACTTTGCAATATTACTGTTAAGGAGACCTGTTTTCAAGGCAGCAAAAATTGAAGGCAGCTCCCACCTCCTTTCACTGCAGCCAGGTTCTAATAGCCCTGTCACATCCAGCGATATCCTTTATTACCAACGGGTCCTGTGACGTCCATGGAGTTGCTGCTCACACACATATAAAACAAGAGTTATAAAGATCTGGCTCTAATAATCATTTAGCTACAATTGTCTTGTTTGTGCCAGGTTTTAAACTTCACACTTCAGCCATTTTGGGGAGAGGGAGATTTTTACCAGAGCTCTGTTCACAACAAGGTGGTTCAATTTACATTGGGGAATGAGTAAAAAGTTCCTCTCCTACACACAGAAATGGCTGGAAAGATCTTGCTCAATCATAGCAGAGAGTGCTGTACCTCACTGCAAAACAGAAGATGAACTCGAGAAGTTTCAGAAAACAGAAGTACAAAGTTTAGGAAATTAGGAGCCTGCTAAAAGCAAGGATTGTAATGGAAAATATTTCGCAACTCTAACTCTTGCTGTTTCTAGAGAGATAAGCAGAGGATAGCCAAATTGAAATCCAGCTAAAACATCTGGACTAGTTCTTCTGCAAATTGTCCCATAGAATTTTTATTAAAAACACAGTGCCCTCAACAGCCTAATGCAATATAAAAGCAATACAGGGCTAGTGATTCAAGCCACCTACAGAACTAGTAATACCACTTCCCCCAGCATTTACATTACACTATGAGGTTTCCCATTCAAATTCAGATCAGAGCCAGCCCTATTCAGCTGGTTAATTCTGTAAGATTATATCAGAGGAGATCTGACTTAATGCTGATTTTAATAACATATCAAACCCTTTTTTTTGACAGAGGCAGAGATTGTCCCAATACATTTTTTTAAACTATCAGTATCAATAACATAAATACAGAAGTGACAAATACATTTGTAATTGCACAGCTAGTTTGTGGTATTGGCATAGCAGAAAATGTTTCAAGCCTATAATACTGTCAGTAAGAATTACTTTAGGTAACAACTTGGGATCAGTTACTTCCTCTAAAATTGGAAATTGCTGAAATTACTTCAATTACCAGAGCTCTCTGGGAACAGTATATACATATACCACTTGTCCTCTGTGCTGTTTGGGAATACTTTAACTAATAGCAAATTATGGACTATCCATAACTGGTTATCATTATTTCAGAGAGAGCTTTTCATCTAAATCTCATTAGAAGACCATTTTTTTCTTTCCCATGTTTAGAAAATAGAGCAGATGTGGATCTGAATGCTGTTATGTTTGCAAATAGATGCAGGACACATGGTAGTGTGGTATTAATAAAGTTTTGGGCCAAGAGTTTTCAAAAATAGGAGCCTAATTTTAAGATTCTACCATCCATATTTAGTGTTGGAAATGAACAACCTTTTTTCATAGAGATCCATCAGCTCCTATTGAAATCAGTGGGTGCCACAGCTTTTGGAAGCTGAACCACTAATTCAAGAATCCCAAGGGAGAGTGAAGAGCCAAATTTTCATCTCCTCATGTTTGAAAATCTGGGGATAAGATTCTGTGTGTAGCAAAATTCCTAATCACTTCAATGAAGCCAGGATTTTTCTCTGATCTGGAGTTGATTTTGAGGAAACCAGGTTACCCTGAGACACAATCAGAAGCAAGGGATGCAGGTCATCCAGCACAACAAAAGCATGAGGTCATCCCAGAGATGTCAGGAATTTTACAGAATAACTACTGCTATTTTAGATTATTTTTTTTTTCACAGTTCTAACAGACTTGTTAGTATATTTACTGTTTTTCATTTTCCTGTGTTCCGAACGTTCTTATACACATGGAATTAAAAGAGCATTTTCACCTGT
Organism: Leptosomus discolor; assembly: GCF_034619465.1. Lineage (NCBI taxonomy): Eukaryota > Metazoa > Chordata > Aves > Leptosomiformes > Leptosomidae > Leptosomus > Leptosomus discolor. Next base: position 50,290,893 of record NC_141398.1, on the reverse strand, counting down.
GGGAGGACATGCTTAGCATCAATACTGTCCATACGATGTAATGGGAAAATGCAGTATACTGCAGAGACTTCTCATAGCTCATCAGCTTCAAAGACTCTGTCGTATCACGGGCACTTTCAGCGACAGGGAATGCAGTTCATGCAGTCTCGGAACGTAATTCATTTTTCTCTAATTAGTATTACTGAACGTCCCCCAAAATACCTTCCTAGAAAGCGTTTCTGCAGCTACCACAGGCATGAAGAGGGGCTTCTCCACAGCTGAAGAGCAGGAGGAGGGAGATGCAAGAACTACAGCTGGTCTCTGCCCTTTGCTCAGCCCCTCCTCTTTGTGCCCACGGGACACCTTCAAGGTTCAGGTCTACTTCCAGAGCTGCTCCTGGCAGCTAAGACTGTGCTGCAATCAGGACATATTTTATACATATTATGGCCTTATGGATGTGAAACTCTGGAAGACATAGGGCAGATTCACTCCCTGCCTATGTCATCAAAAATGGAGTTACACCCAGTCAGGCCAGCAGCAAGCCCTTTGGCTCCAGCTGGGGTGAATCATGCCAGCATGGAACCTGATTCTTCAGGGGAGATAACATTGTAGCTCAAATTTTTAATAAACAAGGCTGGGCTTGAGCTTCCTCTGGGTAAAACCACACAGGGACTCTTTCAGTTTCAGGAGGTGAGAACCAAAACAATACTCTGCCTCCAAACAAAGCCCGCTTTTATCAATTTCCAGGATTTTCCTAATGCCAATGTCGTGGTTCTCATTTTTCCACAAAAACACTGCTAATAATGGAGCCATCTCTTGAAAAGTTCCAGGATTTATAGCAACTGGCAGCATGTTCAATACGTAATTGTTTTTTGGAACAATCATAACCTTATTAGTTGCCAGTCTCCCCCACCAAGATAAATTTAAAGGAAATCAATCTGCTGACACTTCCCTGATAATTCTGGTGATTCTAACCTTTAAATTTAGCAGTTGCACTGAGCGTATACCTTGAGGGTGTGAAACCCCAAGGCTTCCAGTTAAGAATTAAATAGTTAATTACTAACAGTGAACAAAGACCATTCACTAACATAAGCCCTGACTTTGCCCAATTAGTATTACAGGAAGATATTGAAGCAACTTTGTCAACAAGTTCAAGCAAAGATTTCATGGAATTATCTGGTTGGGTAACAAACATCAGAACGTCATCAGCGGAGAGAGTCATTTTATACTGCTTCTAACATGAAATATGTTGTATCCCTTGAACTTCTTCCCTGGGTCCTGTGGTGATAGCATGAGGTTTCAAATCATAAATTATCTGCACTTTGGGACTGGTCAAGGTTTTGAGTTATCTGGCTAAGTTTACTAAGTATCCCTGCTTAGTGTTAGCTGGATTTATTTCTTCTAGTGAAAATTCAACTGGTCTGGCTGAATATCAAATGCTGAATAACTATTTCTATTCTTGAAATTCTAATCTTTGGGAGAATAAAAATCTTGTAATCAAAAATCCTGTTTACCCAACAACATTAGATTACTAATGATATTGTCAGCAATTGCTAATGGTAACAAACAATTATTTTGGCAGTGCAGTCATAAACATCCAAATGCAGATCTGATATAAGCACTGCAACCATTTGTCTGTTTGGCCTGCTGAATACGCACGTAAGTGAATGAACTGCAAACACAGATATAAAGGTTAGATGTGACCAGAATACTTGGAGGGGTTTGTTCTGCAGAATTAGTCATGCCCAAAGCTCAAACCTTTACACGCCATACAACACGGGCTCAGTGCACCATGGATGCTCATGTGCCGCATGGCTGCTATGCCAGCTGCGGTCAGTTGAGCAAATAGGTGTGGGGCCTATGTAGCTAACCCGGAGAGTCAAGTCATGTCTCGTAGGGGCATACTCTACAGATCACTCGAGAGATTTACAGGTGAGTCAAAATGAGGGTTAACCTCTCCCAAACGTCTAAATCCACGGCGCTGAATAGCTAGGTCCAAACTGATCCACAGAGATTTCACAGAATACTTTCCCGCGGTTACTGCTTAGTGCTATCTGGCCACTTTGTAACCTCTTTTCAGCTGTGCAATTATACAATGAATACACAACATCTGGTTTCTGTTATGTTTGAAACACGCCTCATCAGTGTTTGAATGAGAGAGTATGCTGGTGAACAGCTCTGGAAGGATGGCTGATGTAGCAGCAGAGAGCATTGCGTTTCCACTGATAGCTCTGGCAACATGTGAAGCATTCTCGTTGGAGTGATTGCGGTCATAATGGTATGCAGTTGGCATTTTCTGATCGGAATTTATTGATATAACTCGCTAAAGAGAAGACTATGTGAGAGTGCCCCCTCCTTACACCGGAATGTTTCATGAGCAGGAAATATCACCTCCTCAGCCAACCTGGATCCCCACTACTGCCAGAAAGCAAAATGATTGAGGCTTGGTAGTGAGAAGAAAATGGCCTGATTTTGAATTATATTCTCTTTTCTTAGCAGAGTTTAGCTCTTTTTTTCCCCCCTAGCTAATGATAACTACTGCTCCATGTAGGTACTCTGGGGGGAGATACTACAAGAGCTGTTGAAACGAAAAGACAACTAAAAAAACCCAGGTGAAAATACCCAAGAATATATTTGTGCTAGAAACTGAAGGAAAGCTTTGGTCATGAGAGGATGAGAGACAGAATAGGATTCTAGCACAAAAAGGGGAAGAAAAAGCTCATTTCAGACGTGAGCAGGATTAGAAGATACAATTGCCTTCAGAAGCTGGAAATTAGACTTGAAGAGTTTTCCCACCAATATATCCAACGGTCAGAAAACAGAGGCATTGCCCAGACACAGCTCAGAAGGATAGTTCTAGCTCTCTGACTGCCTGGTTACAACTGCAGCTCTGAATCCCAGATCTGTAACTTTAGGGTGACAATCTGGAGTCTGAACTGGGCATTTATACATGTTCTTCACAGCATAGGGATCAGAAGCCTATATTAAGGTATCTGAAAATACGGGCCCCTACATTGGTAGGATACAACTCCATGTATCATACACTGCTCATGGTGGTGCTACTAAACTGTTCCCTTCCCAGCACTGCTCAGTCTTCGACCCATATCCACTAGCATTCCCTTTAGCCCAAGTTCATATCACAAGCAGTAATATTGAAAATTATTTTTATCACCCTTTAGACAAAATAATTACTTTCCATTTATAGATTTTCCCTTCTTTTCCCCAACTAAAAAAAAACCAAAACCAACAATAAACAACATTTTCTACAAAGATTCTACAAAGAAATTTTCCGACAACAGTTTAACTGAACAGCAGTTTTCCACTCAAAACCCATAGGCAGGCAATTCCTGAAGAACTGTTCTTAAATGACAGGAGAAATCCAATATGGTTTTCTCACCTTGCTAAAAGAATCACAAACCCATCTTTTCTTTTGTCATCTTTTATTTACACAATTCAGCATTAGAACCTGGATTTGGAACATTTGAAAACCTAGAGTTTCCTCAGCAGAGATTAAATCACTGAAACACTCCGTTCATTGTATAAATAACGCTGGAGCAAACCAATCCTGAACTAAGCACCAGTTCAGATTCAGGTAGATCTTTCACAAAGTGTCACACTTCAGGAATTAGTAGTTAAAAACACTGTTTATATTTCAAGACAAAATACAGAGCAGGAATTAATCTCTATCCATATTCTTATCCATTTAAGTGAGTGATGACAGGTACTATATAAACATCAACATGTGTGATAAACTGAGTTGGTTTTAATTCAGTGATCTGACTGAAGCAGTAATTGTGCTGAAAGGTATTTTAAGAATCAGACAAATGCAGTCAGTTGTCTGACTGGAATAAGTCTCGCTTACCATTGGTGACTACAGTTTGCTCCTGACCATCACGTGTGCTATTTAGCGATGAGCACAAGCAGCTGTTTGAGCCATGCCACTCAGTCAAGGTCCAGGTGTCTGCTGCCCTAAGATATCATAAACTATGATTCTTTACTCAAAGGAGCTTTGTTTCAGCAGATTGCACTGGCGTGGCAGCTAAATCCCACTTGTGAATGAAAACATTCACTAAGTTCCTCTTGTGTCAGGTATTTTTCCCTCCGTTACATGTCCCATGCTAATTATAGAATTATCTGAAGGGCTTTCTAAGTGATAATGACTGTAAAACACAGTTCAGTGTTGCAATTACATTTCCTCTTTCTATCCTGTGAGGCTAAAGATTAACTGATTTCATCCTAACATGCCGGTTTTTTGATAACTTCATAATGTTTCCTAATCTCTGACTAACTTCCAACTGATGAGTTAACTACTATAAAATAGGTAACACAAAATCACCTTGATTAACTTCTTTTCAGCAAAAGCAGTGAATGAGAAAGACAGGGAAACAGCATACAGAAACAACTCAGTTTTACTGTGATTCATATGGATACCAGACTAAGTTCTGCACTAGTTTTGATTGTAGGAACACTGAACATAATTTTTACTTACTTGTAACATATTTCAACGTTTCAATATCTCAAAACTTCCATGCTAACATTTTTTGAATTAAATGTTTCATTTTCATCATTTTAATTTGAAAATGTTTTACCAAGGGGGAAAAAGGTATATCAGAATATTTTAAAATATAAAGGGTCAATATCTAAATGAAACCCAAAAGCTTTTTTATTTTATAATCTGCCAAACATATCCACATTTAGGTTGTCTCAGATTTGGGACATTCGCTTTCTGCATTTTGATAATTTCACAATGAGACTATTGATTTCTGGGTAGGAAGTTGGCACCTGGATTTTAGGAGCCAATGACACACACAAGACAACTGTGGGATGCTCTGTATACTCATTTCATTACTAAATTCATCTTTCAGACTCTTTCCTGTACCACTGAGCAGGCAGTATCCAATAAAGAGCATCTTCTACTTTTCCTCCTTGGAACTGTTAAGGATCCAAGGAGGAAAACAGCCCTGCCACCTTCCCCTGGTTGCTGTGGGACCATTGATGGAGGAGCTCTGAGGCAGCTCCCTGTGCTGGGCTGCTCTGCAAGTCTGCTGCTCTCCCAAAGAATCAGACCAACTGCATGTTGTAGACACTCTTCCAGGCGAATTAGACAGCCCCACTGTGCCTGCATTGATTACCCCATTGTTCTGCACAGCGGCAGTCAGTCTGATGCCTCAGGGAAACGTTAGAAATGTGGTGCGAGTCCTGTAAGCTGTTCAGAGCATGAAAAGTAAATCTGACCTGTCCCAACAGAATTGGACTTAGTGCAAAGTAGCTGGTGCACGTGCATGTATTTCTGTCCTTAGATTATTTGGGTCTGTCCTTTCCTGTGTGAGATGTGGAGCAGGGATTCAGACCCAATGCAAAGAGAGGGGAACGCTTTTGTAGCTGAAGATGCAGCTGAAATGGTATGTGGGTTCAATGAATGAATTCAGGCAACTATGGATGGTGGTGGCAAATTAAGTGAAAGGGAGGGCAGAAAACACTATTACAAGCACTGTACTGAGAAGGAACATATATTCTCAGCAGACTAACGATAGCATTGCCTAGCACTGCAGCATCCTTGTTAATTCTTCAGCCTGTCCCTGACAAAATGGGACACAAAACCCGAGAGTTACTTTTGCCGGTGTTTTGCAGTATTGACTAAACTAGCTTTGACAAACATTCATTAATCCCGTAACTGCCTTCCATGACAGATCAGAGCATGCCCTGATTTGACTTATATTTGCTGTTGGATATCACGCACTGAGTAAGAAACAAGTGGAACCCAGGAATCCTGCCTCTGTCTCCTGCATTACCCACCCAGCACTCTAGTTGGCAACTGATTTCATCAATCATTTCAGTATTTAGGGGGTGCCAGTCACCAGGCTGCAGGATCCAGGAGGCACAGTTACCTCAGTGCTTAAGAAAACGGGAAGAACTGCATTCCCTGCATATGGCTGTGGGTAACTGTGCACACACATAGAAGTTTTAAAGAAACTCCTCCTCACCAAAGTACGGCTTCAGTCCCAAACAAAGGAGAAATCCAGATCTCTACTGCACTGGGCATGGCTTGTTTCCTTGCTAAAAGCTGTAATATCTGTAGAGGTATTCCAGAAAGTTCACTTAAAGAGCACTATGCATTTTCCAGGCTCGCCAAATACTGCTTAGCTCAGGTAGGAGCCATCACAGGTAAAATGCACAGGGTGCAATTAAAGACTATAATTTTATTCAGATACACTGGGGACCTGAAACAAAGTTGTGCAGGTAATCTTAATTATGGCATTTGCTATCTGCTCTGTGTTTGACCTTTTAACCTATATAATTTTTTTCTTAATACAATTTTGTGTGTATGTGGTAGCACTACATGCACCCCTGAAAGACTGTGTAGCCTTCTTCATCTGCCACAGACTTTCTGTAAGTAACTGGCAAATATTTGTATACAGCTAGACGAAGTCCCTCCATTAGTCTGGATGAAGAATGTGTGTACTCTCAGGCCTGCAAATGTTCTTGGTGTTAGTCAATGCACTAACCTTTGGCCTCGAATGACACAACTTCTGCCAGTGGCTTGCTGGCATATGTGTCTGTCTGCATTTGACGGAAGGCCTGACCTCTGGCTGTCTTTCTGTCCACACTCTGTTTTTATAAAGATGCCTACCATAGAGTCTCTAAGCACCTTCCAGGAGAATTGAAATACACAGAAATTAAGATAATACACTACCTGAGCATGCAAAATTTCCAAGTTCAATAGTGATTATGACTGTGTCAGGACTGGAAGATTTGGTCATGCATGTTGATTATTAACATGGGTCTTAATTTCTAGATTGTTCTAAATAGTCATGTTGATTTTCTAAAACCCAAGATTTAGCTATTTTGCACAATCAAACACTTGATGACCTCCTGCAAGCAAAGATTTTATCAGCTGTCTGCCCTCTGTATTTGCAAAGTCTTAAGGATAAATTCCATCTTGCAGAATATGTAAAACTGCTTTCTGTCACCTTAAAATAGACAGTGGTTCTGCCAGACAGATGTGAAAAACAGATTATCAGTTGGACATTGTGGGGTTATTACCAATGCTTTGTTTTTAATTGATTAATCAGATAAGGAAAGTTAGGGGTAGCTTTATAACAAATGGTAATTTTCTTCCTCTCTCATATCGGTATGCTATAGGAAGCAATAGACCACAGAAAATGGCTACCCCCTTTGATTTTACTGCAGATCTGGCCACAGGAAATGTTGCACATTTGGATCAAGCAGGATAAACAGCAAGGGCTTCCTCTTTTGTGAAATCATCTTTAAGCAGCACCCCTCCCCAGGAAAATAGGTTTTCCACTTTACATAATGTTGCAGCAGCAGTGGTTTGTTCCTAAGTTTTTTCTGGGTAGGTTATGAACTTTACGGCTCTGACCACAGATCAGTTATTTATCATAACAGGAAAGATGAGACCAAAGATATTTCTTAACCTCCTTCTCTGCAGATCAGAGAGAAGCAAGCCAACAAACATTAACGCTTCATATTCAACTGACAAATATTATACAGAAATTGCTCCTCTCTTCTAATCATATTTGGTTTAATTCATCTGTAATTTTAAATAGTACAGAGCAAATCAATATACACAGTTTCACTCAGATCTCTTCTTCAGTGCAATATGATTAGTCTCTCAAAAGTAGACATGCAGGTACAAAAAGAATAATTTTTTTTAGAGACAAACTAAAGAAGGTGGCAGAGAAAAGCCTCATTTCTAGAGAAGACTCCTACATTTGATATCTATTACAGGTGTTCCTATGTATCCTGGCAGCATGTTTAATACACATAAAATGTCTTTGAAATATTGCTGGAGACAAAAAGCTTTTCCTTGTCTAATGTATTTGCCCCTCAAGAACTGCCCCTCGTCATCAGGGAGCCTGAAAACACTGAACTCTAGTGGCAGATTTAGCATATTTTTCATGTTGCAGGAGAAAATTATTAACAGTAGGAAAGTGCATTCCTATGTATAGTGCCATATGACAAGGTGCACATAGCTGGGATTGCTCAAGTTACTGTACCACAAACCTAAAGAGTAGAGTATTTCATACTGCACCAGATTGCAGCACTTAACCACAGGCCTGCCGCGTGCCGGTGCAGAGCCATGCTGTTGGAGGGGGAGGTGGGACAGATACTAACCTCTCCCAAACTAACCTACCAGGAGTGAATTCAGAGCAGTCACCAACAAACACACTTACAAGTATAAGTTTTAAGAAATGAAGGATTAGTCACAAGTACATAAACCTTTACTCCTGCTACCTTGCAGTAGCATTAAGCCCCTCTTCTAACACTCCTTCATTTGGTCATGCACCACAGTTGCCCCAGTTCACAAGCAATAGCTTGAGCCAGCACCTTCGCTCTGTCAGTGAGTGTTCGTTCCCATTATGTTTGCCCTGTGTCTTGGTAGCACTTTGCTACCAGTCCTGGAGACTTTGAGGTCTTTCTCTCAACACACTCTTCCAGCTAGCACTGTGTTCAGGTGCCCTCAGCCCATGTTCCTCTAGGATGCTGGTCACCACAAAATTCATAGAAAAGGAAACCCTACTGCAGTGCTTCAAAGCTCAGGAGACTGTCTTGGGAAGACCTTTCCTATTCATCTTAGGTGATGGAAATGCATTCAGATAGGCATGCAGGAGAGGTTTATGTCATTGGTTACGTTACAGAAGTCATGTCTGACCAAAAGGCTGTTTGAAGTCAGGAGGCTCTAGCACTGGCCTCAGTAATCTTTGGATCAGATTCCAAATGAATTATTTTTGTTTCCTTTTGACATCAGTTGGACACTTCCTAGTTCACATGAGCCTGAACACCCAAACAGGACTCAGCAGGTTGTAACTGCAAACCATACAAAGAAGTCCTGCAAGCCTGAATTTGCTGAGGCTTGCCTCAAACAGAAACGTGGGTGATCTACAGCTTATGGGGCGTAAACCACAGACTGCTGGCTGTAAAGCACGTACTGCCATTTCTCCATCCCTGTGCATTAGCCAATACACGTAAGAACACAGATATTGAAACATTATCTTGACTTTAACTCAATTCAACACAATGTCCAACTCAACAAAAGATTCCCAACTGTCTCCTTGCTGGAAACAACATCAATGGAATATATGCAATTAGCACTTTAAAAAACTTTGAGTAGCTCCCGGCAGACTCACCAGCGTACCTCAAGTAAGATTAACACTTCCCAATTGAGAGGTATAGTCTTCGTGAGCCCACCACTAAACTTTGTGCATTGTTCCTGCAGCCAAAGCTAGTCATAAAAGTTGTGGCCACCCTGCTGTGTTTAGAAAATCCTTTGTAGTTAAAATAAATTAATAGATAAATAGATAGATAGATGAGCAGCAATTAAATTTAAACTCATTTGTTCCTGAAATGACTGAATTTCCTCTGAACGCAGGTCTGGCTGTTATACAAATATCTGAAATCTACTCAGTTTAATTCTTTAAAAGGAATTCTACTTTGTCTGGTAAAGAAAACTTGACTGCTGCCTTTTTTGAATCAAACCTTCTGTTTAAGCAGAAATGTCATTTATAATAAATACAGTATTGGTGGAAGAAAGACAAATCTATTGTCTGAGAAGAACAAGCTATTTAAATTCCAAAATGATGGAGAAATTGAAGGGAAAGAGGTGGCTGAGGGGCTTTGTGAGTCGCACAATGCCTCAAGCACTGCAACGAGTCTAGAAAATAATAGTGATCTGCTTGGGGTTGTGTCTGTTTCAAACAATGATGACAACTCTTCCAGTCTCATTTTAGTACTGTTGCTGTTATGGAAACTTTCCCTGTCCTCATCAGCTCGATTATGTGTCTCTATGACACTAATGAATCACAGCTGACACTTCCGGGGCTCAGCCTCTTTTGAAGGCCTTTGCTTCCTTCGTAAGCTCTTTGGTCAAGTTTAAATCTTATTTTCAGAAGCTGAATTAATAGTATGAAGGAGTTTTGAGGATTAATTGAGAAACACGTGAAAACAGCAATGACTGTTACAGTACCGGTACTCCTACCACTGATATCATTCTGTCTATGTTTAGCCTGTACCCAGGGCTAAACTATAACAGTTGCTCTATCACTCGATGACTCCTCACCAGCCAGGGAGGGAAATCGGAAAAACGAGAGCAGACCCATGGGTTGAAATAAAAACAGATTTAATGAAACAACACCAATACCAACAGAGATATACAGAGTTATACTTGGCCAAATGAATATGCAGCAGTCACAATTGACAGCAGAGCAGTCCTCAGGTGCAGGGAGAAGCCAGAAGAGGAAAAGGAAGAGGAGAAACTTCAGCCAGAACCCCAACAGGAATCCCACAGGAACTCTCTTCTTCAGCAAACCTTCCCCTTCCACAATGACCATGACACTATAGTATGGGCTACCCCTGTGGCTAACTCAGGTCAGCTGCCCTGGCTGACTCAAAACTACTAACAGCCTGCCTAGCATGGCTGGGCTACGATTCTATCCCAGCCAAACCAGGACACTTTCTAAATAACACCCTTAAATTTTTGAGAGGCACTCAGATGTAGACAAAAAGAAATAAATATAAATAAATAAAATTAATTCAGATTCCCCCCTCTGGTCTTTTGAGTACCTGTTGTCTGCTTTCCTGGAACTAAGCTCTACAGCTACAGGTACTCACAGGGGCTCAGCACAAGAAGTGGTTCTTTTGGTGGTTTGGAGCACTCTTAGGCACTTGATCATTTAAATCACTTTTGCAAACAAGACTCACACTCCCAAGTGTTAGATCCACAAAAGACCATTCTAATGTCGACTTTTAAGAGCTCAACCATCCAGCAGAACCTGCAACCCTGAGTAGAGGTCCCTGTACAATGCCTCTATAGATACAGACTCCAGGGAAGGACAAGTGTGCAGGGAAATCAACCATCTAAATTAGCCTATAGTAAACACCAAGAAGAAAGACATACCTTTGACCCTAATCATGTTGCATGCTTTCCTCCAGACTGCAAATACACAGTGCCCACGACCCGCATCCTTGCCTGCAGGTTGGTACTGTAAGGACACCAGCCTTTTCTTCCAAACCTGGCAGGGGCAGCATCTGGTTTTCCCTTCACTAGCTCAGTGGTCACAGCACTTGTCTGAGATGGGGGAGGCTTCTGCCTGAAGGGAGTTGTCCCTGTGGGTGCACCCATCATCCGCCTCCCAGGTAACTGTGAGCTCAGGAGCAAAGCTGGCCGTCCTGAGTGCGGGGGATTGCACATGCTCCAGAAAAGACGCTGCCAGAGCCAGCACAGCCAGCTCACTCTCCCCATTTCCTCTGGGGTGTCCTTTCAGCTGCAAGCTTCACATGAAATAGCAGCATGCCTGTGCCAGGTAGCACAGCAATACTGCAGGACTCGTTAACAGCTCTCACCTCCACAGGACTCATTGCAGCTCTCACCTCTGCTAGCTAAAATAAGGATACTTATAGCTCCCAATACACCCTCCTGGCTGAAACAGCAGTGAGATGGTGGTGCCAAGGGTGGATCATGCACTACAGAGGGATGGGATGGGATGGCAAAGCAAGGCAAGCAGTATGCACAGCAGAGAGGCAGCTCTGTGCTGTTCAAGCGTGCGTAGTTCGACTGTAGTGCACTAATATACAACCCATTTCTGACTCTTAATGAGGGTGAAAATTCTCTTTCAGCATTTTTATAATTATTAGGCCTCCAGGAGTTTTTACTGGAAATAACTGACAAGCTCCTGTCGCAAGTATAGATAACTCAGTGTTCAATGGCAGAGTTTGGCTGACAGTTTTATTACACTCCTGAGCCAAACAATCAACTGCATTTAAGGCCAGATGACTCTCCTGTTGTACATCCATATATGCTTTACAGTACAGCTGTAAACAATAGTGAAAGCCCCTACAGGAAATTAGATTTGCAGATTTCAGCTTTTAGAGGCTCGGCAAATTAATTTGATTATTTAGTGCTGATCTGTCACTGATGCGTTTTGCATCATACATTCCCAGGGACCTATTCAAGGCGAGACACACAATGTGAGATTCAAAGTCCCATTGTCACCCTAATTTTAATTTTACTCACTTTGAAACCTACTTCTAGCAAATCACCAAACATTCAGTTACAGTTTTCATGAGCTCTAATGCCAAGAAAATACACTTATTCTCTAGCCTAATCATACAATGCAATGACAGAAAGGGCACAAACAATATGAATTTCCTCCCAGTAGAACTATATGCTGTGAACACTTTTATTGGTAGCACTCACCCACCAGATGAAGCTGTCCCCATAACTCAGTCTAAATAACTCCTTCCTTCTCATAATTTTGGAATGTATTTTCCATTTCAATTAGTTTCTTCTTATCTGAACTCTAACGAGCTATGGGGTGCAACCCAGTGGCCTCTCCAAGGCATGCTGGCTGTCCAGCTTAGTTATTTCATGCAAATGCCTTTTATTTTTTCACTTAAGGTTATTAGTCGGACGGGCATGTAAAGAGAAAAAGTAATACATATGAGGATTGAAAGTAAAAATCAGACATGCTTTTTAAAATTTGTTCTCACGGAATCTAAACTACCGGAGATGGCATGCATATAGCAGTAGTAGGCATCCTGCCTTACACTTTTACTTCATATTCATCTACACACAAACTTGTACCAGGTCAGTTAAACCAGTGAAAACTTTGATTTAAAAGTGGAATTTGTGCCTTAGCTAAGGTCCATTCTGATTCGGTCCATTAGCTGATTTAGGCTGGCCCCAGAAGACTCTGCTTCAAAAGGTGCTGCAGGCAGCATTTTATACAAAATTAACAATAAGGTTACGTTTCATTTCCAAATCAGTTTCAACTGTGAATTCTTTTGTTTTCCACTTATTTTCACAAAATTCCAGTATTTTCTAGATAAAGTGAGCTCCACATAACAGGACTCTGTCTCCTTGCATCTCTAAAAGCTAAACTGTAAATTGGCCATATGGTGTTCACCACTCTAGAAAAATGTTGGTGAAGATTTGAAGATTGTCTTGGGGCCAGCGAAATCTTATGCTAGACTTGGCTTTATGCTGTCGTTCAATGACCACCTGCATCCCCAGGACATTACATAAGGAAAGCAAAAGAGCAAGCAAGGCGCAATCAGGTTTTAGTTAGTGAACAGCAATTGAAGATCACTAGGCAGCAGGGACAGACCAGTGGATGAATATCAATCTCAAAGTAGTTAAACTGTATAATATTAAATAAAGATTTTAATAAAGTACAGTATTTACAACACAAGTGAGGTACTAATTGCTTCACAACAAAGAAATAAGCCAAACAAATAAGACACAGAATTTAGTCCCATATACTAAAACTGCGTGTCCTGGTTTGAGCTAAACCAGAACTGATTCTCTTCAGTGATTTTACTTTTCAGTTAAGCCTCTTCTAAGTAACTGCACTTTCTGAAATCAACAGCATGTTTTTCCAGACAGTGTCTGCTTCTAGTAGTGATAACGCTTGATGTTTATAGTTAATACCAAGGAATGGTATGCAGAAAGGCTCTTGCTTATACTTGCTCCTATAGCAACCAAGGTCATTGCTAAATCTTGTGCCCCATGTTGGGATCCCGGAAGTGAAAAGGGTGACAAGCACATAGAAAGGTTGCACCTGTAGGGAGAAGCAAACCAGACAGGTGACCCAAAGCTGACCAATTAAGTATTCCATCCCATGTATCTCATATTCAGTATAAAGCTGAAGTATCACAACGGTCAAAGCTCTCTTCTTCAATGGCCAACATCCAAGGACTCCATCCGTTCTTCTGTCTTCGATCCCAATCCATGCGTTCCTGAACCCAGTTCCTGAACCCGGCTCCTGTCTGCTGCCGAGTCCAGCCTGGGACTGCCCCAGTGCCAGCCCTGCAGCATCAGTGGTGATGTGTCATCATCGGCAGGGGAGGGAGTTGGTTTCGGTATTTGTTTTATATTGGCTTTGTGTATATTTGTATATACTTCATTATTTTTCTTATTTTTATTATTATCTTTTCTTTTATTGTTATTGTTTCATTAAAGCTGTTTTAGTTTTCCAAACTGTCAGTCTCTCTCCCTTTCTCTCTCTTCTCCTTCTGTCATTCATTAATGGCCAGTCCAGCCTCAGCACTTGACACTGCGATTCAGATTTATCCCAAAGTGAGAGCCAGTCCACAGATCAGACTAAGAAACAGTAAAGAGAACAAAAGCCATCCAAAAAAGGCACTAATAACAATGTACAGGACATAGGAAGAGATGTCACGTAGTGCTTATGCACTTATGAAATAGTTTTCTAGCTTTAATAGCAAATTACAGCAGTTTAACAAGCAAATTCAGACCACTAAAAAACAAAAATAGTACAAAACACTACTAGTGAACTGCTTCCCTAACTAGAGTGACTAAAAGTTACCTACTTTCTAATATAACCACTGCCTTAAGTCTTTGAGAAGCAGCTCCAGGAGAATAAATATTTCCATTTAAAAAAAAAAAATAATCAGATTGTCTGAAAATGGATTGTCCATGGATCCTGAAAGATCCATTTTGGATGCAACCTTAAGAGATCAAGGTTGAATTACCTCCTATATAGGGAGACAGGAAGACAAGGGCACCAGGAAAGATACGGTGAAGACAGGGGAAAAGAAAACGTGGTAAACTTTGAAACTTTCTACAAGTGTAACTACTTACCAGAAAGGCTGTTCTGCAGGACAGATATTAACTGCACACTTGTTTAGAGACAAAGCAAAGTTTTTAAAATAAAAGAGCTAGAAGTCTGCATCACTTCTTAGGTAGCAACGTAACAGTGCTACTTTGGTGCTCCGCATGCTGTCGATTCAGCCACTCCTGTAAGCTGGTCCCTCATCAACTGTTGCTGGCATGATCACAGCATTATTTTTAGTGCAGCAGGCGGAAGGAAGACAGGCATGTAGCCAGCAGAAGAGGTCTGATGGAAGGATTTAAGTTTTAAAATAAAGCAGTACATGCTGTTTTAAAAGCTGAAACGGAGAACAAGGAAGATTTAAGAATAGTGGGGAAAGGATAGAAAGAAAATTACTGCCCTTCTGTTGGTGTTCTTGGAAATACTTCACTTGTTCTACGTAACTAATGTGCAACCCAAGGTGTGGACTGAAGGAAAAGCTATTCTCACTCCATCAGTGAGATTGCATCATTGCCTTGAAAACAGACCAGAATTCCTTCCCAGGAAACATGCACTGGGATTTACTAATTCTCTCACAAACTCAGATTATGATGAAGTTTACATGGGTTAAACTGGCAAGAACATGATTTCTCATCTTCGAGAGCACAGGAGAGCTGTAAAGTGGGGATTTGTATGGAAAATTCAGCTGTGGTGGAACATGTGAAATTGTGCATATCCATTATCCCTGTGAGGACTGAAAACAGCCAAAGATTGGCAGGCACTGAAGACAAAGTAGAGCAAATTCACACCTTGTGTCATCCCAAGAACTCCAGCAACACACAGAGCAGCCTGTGGAAATGGCCATATGGGAAGTTTGGCTTCAACAAAGTGATGCCCTTATAAAAGAAGTGACACCCACATCCTCAGAGCTGTGTCAGGCTGCAGGTGCACTCTCAGAGCCATCCTGCCTCTTCCCCTCCTGGGCCAGAGTCAGTCCCAGTGCCTGTCCTCCTTGGCCTCGGACCTATGCATGCATGTGCTTTGCCACAGCCCTTCACACACTGTGGGCCGCAAGTATCTGCAGAACCAGGGAGGTGCTTGGTGCAACACCGTGTTACTGATGGGAAGAAAAATCCTCCATGTTTTTGCAGTGTTGCAGGTACACAGATCATTTCAGACAGGAGCTGAGATGCTTGTCTGCTACTTCACAGTGCCATATACAGGGTTTTTCTTTTTGTCTCTTTAGCTCACTTGGGCCAGGGTCAGCCAAAGTACAGCCTGCAGCTGCTCTCTTCTTTGATTATTGATGAGGATTAGGATTTATTTTCTATATACAGCTCTGTAGGTGTGCAGGACATTTCACACAAATATAAAAGGATAGGGCTCTGAAGAGTTTATATGGCCCAAACAAGTCTCAGCACAGCTGGTGAAGACATACATACAACTAAAGTCTTATTGACGTAAGCTCCATATGTATCTTATCAGGTGGAAAAAATGTAGGTTGTTTTGTGTGTCCTTTTTCTGAAGGCAAAGGGACATTTTTATGCATGACACTTTAGCCTTTTGTTATAGCAATCTGCTGTTTCAAAGCCTAGCTCACAGGACTCTCATATTCAAACTCGGTGAGGCGGTTTGCTTCAAAAATAGCTTGTGAAAAGGTTTAATTCAGATTAGCACTCAGGAAATAAACATTATTGGGTAAAGGGCAGAAGATGGCCCTTTGCTCTTGCTCCAGAACAAAGCCTGTATTTCTACAGCTTTGCCTACAGAACTTAGTAACTAGCTGCAAGGACATGGGACTACTTTCACAAGTTTTCTAAGCCCTTTATTCTCCCAGGAGCAGTCCCAGGGCCTGAGCAAAGGGAATGCTAGGAATTTCCACAAAACACAGAGAAACACCCTTATAACTTAAAAAAAGAAAAGAAGAAGAAGAAAAAAAAGCTGCAGTATGCTTTCTTCTGTTGTGTTACCTCTCCGCTGCTAGCATCTCATTTAGAGTTACAGCTACAACCCAGTAGCTTTTCTGTGGCTCAGAGTGGGTATCCACAGTCATCCCATTTCTCACTATGCTTCTTCCCTTCCACTCCCAGTGATTAGGGTCTAGAGCCAGAGGTAGCCTCACACTGTGCATCCTCACACCATCCTCCATGCACCTGAACATGGGAAGACCTTCCGTAAACTTCTAAATAAGTTTTTGCTGAGCTGGTTTCCTAACATCCACTTGTCTATTTTACTGCCTATGCCTCACCGTGACACAATGTCTGAACCAAAATGTGAATAGAGGGATAGTTCTTTTCACGCTTTAATAATGTGAAAAAGTTTTAAATGGCAGTGTTTTGTCTAGTTCCTACGTAAGGCAGTTGCAATACTCTTTGAGTAGGTGTGTGCTGAAATGGGATACGACCAGCACGTTATATAGCTATCCAAACACACACTCCGACAGACATCCTGAAAAGGGATGTCAGAGGCACCACAGCTCTGATTTCAGCTGCACCACGTAGCTGCTGCATCACAGATAACTGAGGATCATATTTATGATTCTCACCTAGCTTAGGGGGCTCAGGCTAAGGGATACAAAGCCCTGTTTTCAGAGTTGGTAGGCAATGCTAGCTTGGAACAAAGCTCTGGAAAACTAGCTTAACATGTCCTATATGTCCTCACAGACACTAAGAAGGAGTTGTCACTTTCTAAAACTTTACCCTGAACTGTCCCCAGCATGTACCAGTACATACCCCAGTATGTAAAAGAGGACAATAAGTTTAAGCCTCTAATACGTGTTTCAAAGGGGACTTCAAGGGGCTTTGGGGGTGAGCGTGCTGTCAAAGCAAAATTTATGCAGAAGATAAAAGAAACATGTAAGGTTCAATAATGACCACTTCTGCTGATCACTGGTTCATGACTGCAGCTGACTGCAAGAAGACAAATGATGGAGACTAACACAAACACTCAAAGGTAATCCTCAGAACTCTGAGTGAGATGTGCCAAGCCCAGAGGGTAACAATAAGCAGAAGAATCAACACAGGAATATCGACAATTAAGTTGGCATACTTGAGACCCATTGAACAAGCAATCCTTACCATGAAAGACCTGTAACATTACTGAAGAAATTTATTTGGAACTGGTTATCCAAGGGGTCCCAGATTTGACAATATAGCATAGCAATATTTTAAGCCAACATGAAGCAACAGGTATCCAAGAGGACAGTGTATCTAAAGAATACAACTGGCAAGACTAGACTTTCGGCCTTCTGCAGAGCTATTACTGCAAGATAGGCAGTGCTGTCCGTGATGTTTCAGCAAAACACTTCATGACTCCTGGAGCCTTCAAGTCAGCAATATTTACTGGAAAGGATGCAAAAACAGATGCCTTGAGTAGAAGCAAGTCTACAAACCAGCCTTTCAGTTAGTGAAAAAGGGCACTGATTAATGAGCTGGCATACACAGGCAAACTTTTTATTCCATCAACTTTACAGGTTGGCTAAAAGCCCCCAAAATTTTGCAAATCATGATTGCTCCTAGGGGACTATCTTTGTCTGGTTAGTTTATTTGTTTGTATGTACATTCAGTAACTAAGGTCAAAAGTTTTATAGCAGCAACTGTCTCTGAACTGTTACTTGGCTTTGATTTTTCAGCTATGACACTGAGACATTTATGCAATATTGTTAATAATAGAAATGCACTTTGTTTTACTTTTAACTAATTATAGATTTGCCTGATGCAGTATTTCATGTGCATGGGTAAAAGGTAACAGTTATAGCCTTATAAAATCTAAAGATTAAATTCTGCTGTTAATTACATAGATTTCACTGGTGCTGCAGAAAATTCAATGATGTCAGAATTCATCTACAATAATGGTTTAGCCATGAGATTAGGCAAAATACCTATTACTTGATATCAAATCATAGTGGTGCAAACATACTCTACAACCCTTAGAAATGACTGCCTGGACCAGAGCTGAATATGTATTACAGAACCACAGCAGAGTTTGCATAGAGACAACTGATTCCAAGCTCAAAATTCACATCAATAAATTTGACCAGTGCAACCCAGAATCCACATCCATATTTTACAAATTCAAAGCCATTCTTATTCCACCCAATTTCAAGCCTGCTACATGGCACTTGAGACAAATTGCACAAAAAAGTTCTGTTCATCTAAGTTTTAAAGAAATATCCAATCACAACATTTCAGCCTCCTTTGATTTTCTAAAGCAAATGTTTGTAAGTCAATAAAATTATTTTACATTATCATTCACTTCAGACTTAGTATGTACACACAGGGCAAATATTGCCTATGAAATCCAGGAACAGAGATGATGCCACCTATTTAGATGACCCTTCCTTTACAAATACTTAATAGAAGCAGCAAAAGTCTGACAACAGGCCACTTGGTCTTTTGTGGCAGATGTTCACAAACAACCCTAAGAAATAACATGTGCATAAAGTGGGAGTTTCATGAACAGAAAAACAGCTAAGCTCACTGTGCAAGTGATTTGCAGTTAGCAATATTGCAGACTTACTGATGTGCAGCTTTATTTACCATTCCCATTGATAAGCTGAGAGGGAGGAAAGCTGTCTTAAACACCAAAGAAAACAGACTTTTTCACCTTTAACATAAACTGCAAAAAGAAGCAACACCACAAGCGTCTACAACAAAGGGCCCCTCTGGGCATGATGCCATCATCATCACTGCTTTCCATTATCAGCGTACATTTGCAAGAATTACGATGTTCAGGTTCCATTTTGAACTCCCGTTCGTCAGAGTGTATAAACTTGTCCTTTTTCATTGTCTTCAAACTGAAATTTGGCAGAGGAGTGCTGGTGGGTGGGGAGTTTTTGGAAAGACTATTATTTTTAAAATTTGGTCTTTTCAAACTGTTCTAAATACAGCAGTGGGGAATATGCCCTGAAGAGCAATGCTGTTGCATGTCTCTCAAGGGAGGGGTATTGACAATTAGATATTGTCAGTCTCTTATTCAGTGTAAGAGGAAAACAAGCATTTGCGTTTCAGGCTAACTCATGGAAGGCCTCTGGCCCAGCAGAAATGATGAGTTCAGGGTGATGCTGTGGGGACAGGAGGCCGGGAAGCTGTCCATCAAGGGTTCCCAAGGGTGGTCCATAGTCCTCTTGCAACACACAGAGCTTTTGTATGTGGCCTGAATAAGATCTGGGGGTTGTAGCTGTTCTCCACAGAACCAGCTGATTATCAAGGCTGTAGCAACCATAGGGTCTCCTCCAGGAGCTCTGGGATGGGGTGAATGTCTGGGCATTTGGGATCTGTCAGCCACTGAAAGCCTCGACTAGCCTGCCCCTCCAGAGCAGTCAGGCATTTTGGCAAGTCTCACAGCTGTGTATTTCAGACCCCTGGCTATTTGTCCAACCATTCCCATTACTCCACATGACAGCAAGAATCCTCTGCAAGATCTGGCCCAGGAGTGCAATATTTCCAGAATGAAGATGAATTTCTGCTTTCAAGAGCAGCAGAAGCAGTGCGTAGCACAACTCACTGTGTTAAGAGTTGAGCACAGATGGGGACAGCAAATTCCCACTCCAACCAGCGGCCAAAGTGATGGGCAGACTCTGTCTCTAGGAGACGCGCCCCAGAGGGAACACTAGAAATTAAATCTGGGAGAGGAAGAGAGGGATAAGGAGTGATAACCAACAACAGAGTTGAGGCAGCCTAAACACCAATTTGCAACACTAATCCCCTGTTAGAATTTTTCTGAGCGTGCTATAATACCCACAGCTACCTGTCTTCACATACCACCACACCACCTGCCTCATTCACCACAGAATCCCAGAAACCCCAAACTCAGCCTGCTTATAAGGAGCTCAGGAATGTCTAGAAACAATGTCAAGGTCTACAAACAAGGTCTAGAAACAATGACCTTCCGTTCACTTGCATGGATCCCAACTCCTTTGCAAATTGCATTTCTATGCTCTTTCTCATTTTATGCCTGCCTGCACCACAGTCCCCATAAGGATGCTATAGATAATGACAGAAGCAGTGAAAGTGTTTGTCAGGGGGCTAATACAGGGCAAAACGTCCTGTTGTGAAGAGCTGAATGCACGTAGTTACATGCAATAGAACAAGGGGAAGTGGCTTTAAGCTGCACCAGGGGAGGTTCAGGCTGGATATTAGGAAGAGTTTCTTTACTGAAAGGGTTGTCAGGCATTGGAACATCCTGCCTAGGGAGGTGGTGGAGTCGTCACTCCTGGAGGTGTTTAAGAGACGGGTAGATGTTGTACTGAGGGATGTGGTTTAGTGGTGTTGGTAAAGCTAGGACAAAGGTTGGACTCGATGATCTTGAAGGTCTCTTCCAACCAAAACTGTTCTATGATTCTATCTCAGCATTGCCTGAACATTGCAGGGTGGTACAATGGCCTTGATTACTTTGGCCTAATGGAAATGTTCCAGGCCAACTGGAAAAAATGGTCTTTGCATCAGGACCTTGTAACTTAGTTTCCACACTTGCCTGCTTGCAAAACCCCAAAGAGTTCATTCAGCTCCAGCCCAGAAAGATGCCAGAGACCTAGAGCTAACCACAAAAGAGAGGGCCTTGATTAAGGACAGAAATTTTAAAAAACTTAACCATTTCCAATTATTTTAAAGAATAATATATAAATGGATCTTTCTGTAAATTTGTGCTGATTTGGGTTGGATTATGGGGGAATTCCTAATGCACGCTAACTGGTATACAGTGTAAGGTACCTTCCATTCATCCTGTTCTAAAAAAAGATTCAAATCATGCACAAATGGTAATGTTGGCAGCTGATCCTTTCAGCCCTGAGAAAAAGGGACGATCTTCACACCTGCTAGTATCTCACTGGATTCACTGGGTTTGCTCATTTACATTTGCAAGAGCGACTTATTGGTGTACCATTTCATAGTACATTTAATTTATCAGCTACATGGCAAATATGATACAATTACCTAAGAAGAATATGTGAAAAAGTAGCATGTGACATGCAGCTGTATCTGTATTTCCTCCTGTGCTTCTTAGAAACTAATGCAATTACAAAGCCATTTTGATGAAGACACTTTTGCTGACTCCTTCACATAAGAGAAGTTACTGACAGACTCTTATCTCCTCCATCAGAAGAGTGTTCCTGAAAACAGGATAGTCCATGGCTAGACATAACACATCGTGGAATCTTCGGCACCTGCTGGGCTGCAGTATCTGCCCTCTTGGTCACATTTAAGTTACCATGATAAGAGGGAGCCATTTCTGTCCCTGCGCAGATTGACACTCTCCATCCTACAGAGAAGAAGTGGTAGGAGTGACAGTTTCCATCTGCCCAAACAGCGTGAAACCCTTTAACAGCCTTCTTTGGAGCTAGATGCTTTTCAGTCACTTGCCTTGGAAACGTGTTCATATAAACCCCATGAGGAAGAGGCAACCCACCCATTTCTGGAAGTGTACTTTCAATATGCGAAATGAACAATCCCTACAGCATACAGCTGTTGTCCTGAGGAGACAGGTTCTATGCTGGGGCCAAGAGCTAATTAGTGACAATCATTTCTATTTCAAATTACTGACAACCATTCACTGTATCACATTCCTATCGATAACCAGCACTAGACACGATTTATTTTACAACACCCAAAGAGGAGCTGTTTTAATCCTGGGAAAAAGGTACCTTCTATGTCCCTTCCCAATGCCCATGTCTCCTTTGCTATTTCCAGCATACAGATGACAGAAGTCTTTCACAGTAGCTGCTTGGATCAGCAAATTTTAGCTGAAGAAATCAGTGCTTTTAGTATATAATTGTCCAGGATGGTAACTGTCACATAAAGCCTGCTGTAATACAGATGAAGACATGACTCAGCATCAGTTGCCCTTCACCAATCTACTTCACTTGAATTACAACGAGCTGAGCACCCGTGTCCTGAAGAACCTGCGGATCAAACTCAATGATACAGCACCCACTGTAAGCTCAGCTTTCAACCTGACTAAAAGTTAGGCAGTAAACAGGAGACATGAGCCAAGCAGAACCAGTTTTGCATAGCTGCTGCCTAGTCACATGTCAGCATCCAACATGACACTCAGAACAGGGCTGATTTAAAAAGTAATTTTTAAAAGGTAGGGAAATTGTGTGATGATTTCTTTAAAACAGGGCAAAAAGAAATCACTCCCTGAATTATACTTTTGTTCGGCTCTGAGGGCTGCCACCCTGCTGTTTTAGCTATGTGGAAAGTCAGGGTGCTCCTTCTGTTCTAACGTTTATTTTCTGTATCCTTGTTTTATTTTTAACAGCTTACAACAGAAAGAAATGCGTTATCGCATGACTGTCTAAAGCAAATAGTACATTGTGGTTTTGGGCTTGGACACTTGAATCTGTAACTTCCCAGCAACAAGTACTGTTCTCTCTGTAGGGCACTTCTGGTAACTCATCTCTCCTAGTGCGAAGTAAGGAAAACTGTCACCTAGCAAGCGAAACAGAGATTTCTTACAGTCCTACCAGTTGACAAAAAGCAGAAAAATGACAACAGGCTTCAGTTACTGTACAAGACATAATGCTGCACAGAAAGCAGCAGGCCTTACTGCTTAACACCAGCAATGGGCTTTGGACAACTGGGATATGGTCCTGACCTGCTACAGGCTACCATGCTTCCCCGGCCAAGTCATTTCACTTTTCTGCACTTCGATTTCCCAGGCTGTGAAAACGAGTGTGCTGTGGTTTATTTTTAAGCACTTCAGCAACTGACATACTGTACCTCAAACTCCTTAAATGGTTACATCATTTTCACTGCTATGAAAAGTTCACTAAAACAGTGTTTCAAAATCCCTCTCTATGTATTGTACTTTCTGTTCTCAAGTCTGACTGTGGTTTGACTTCTGGCATCTGAAGTTCAGGCTGCTGTGGTTGTTTGACTTCAGACAGCAATTGCTAATGAATGCAGATCTTCTGTAGATTTGAACAAGCTGCATAATCAATGGAAACATAACCAGTGCAGCTTTAAACACTGGTCTATACTTCATTTGTGTAGGTCCTGCTTATCAGTGGCTACTCCTTTAAGAATATTATTAAGACCCTGTAAAAGTCAACAAAGTGCCTTCCTCAGATGCACCATTCAGATGGTCCATTCATTTGGACCTCTTAAGAGAGAATTCTGGACCCGGATTGATGAAGAAAAGGCATATAAAATGTTAAAAACAAAATATATTTTTAAGAAAAACTGTACTTTCCATCCTTGTGAAAGACAGCCATGTTCAGCCCTTGTGTTATTTGCTGATTATTGCCAGTCAGAAGCTGATAGATCCATTTTTGTTATCAAAAATGACCAGAACCTAGCAAATTACCTTGGTGACAAGAGTATCTTCTGCATGGATTGTCCTGTCGATAGCTTGGGTTTTCTTAACTATATATGATTTTAAATATATTAAAGTTAGAAACTCATCAAATAAACCCTGTTTCTCTCTGCTGAGTTTTGACATATTTTCTCAATCTGCTGCTGTACCCAGCAAAACTGCGATAAATGGGCTCTAGAGCAGCTGAGGCCAGTGGTTTCAGACTGTGAGGAGACATGACAGGCAAAAAGAGGAGGAAGAGATTATTACAACACATACAGAGAGAAATACGGCCGGGATTTAGCTCAACTCTAGTGAAGTTAGCTCAGAATTACCAGAAGCTGAGAAACTTCACAACTACCGTGCACATACTTCAACAAGGAAAAGTCAACGGGATGTTCAATAGGCACAATACTGAGACAGCCCCTGTAGGCAGGTACACTCACCATGAATGGGAATAACAATTCATACTATTCTGAGAGCTGATAAATGCATTATAAAATCGCTTCGCCATGCTGGTAAGGAATCTCTATACTGCTGGAGCAAAAATTCTCTAATCCTTCAGCATCTGTTCACATGATTAACATCGTTGATTATTCATGCAGTCTCCCGAGGAAAGACCAGATGGTTTATTCACTAGGTTTGAATCCCTGACTTTTAGCTTAAAAAATCTGGCCCTCTAGTAATAAGCTGAAGGAGTCACACTATTAGCAATATAGTAATGCTACTAGTAGGTAAGCAGTAGATCCTCATCTTGTGCAACTGGATACCGCTGGAACATCCAACACATTGCAAAGATGTTACATACTTTCCCTCAAATGAAGCACTGTGGTAATGCAGCTGAATTCACCAGAATTCAAGTCAAGCATTGGTCATTTTTCGTGACATCACTTCCCCTTCTCCTGCCTGGGACCTTTGACTCTAAATGAAGGGTCATTGATCTGTATCCTAAAGGCAGGTTGGTCTTCAGTATGAGCAGTATAGAATAAACATCTGTTATGTGGATCTCATTAAAATGGGGCACTACCTATTCTGTGCAAAAGCATCCCACATGTGGGGGTGTATTAGCTCTAAAATCACTCAAGCAGTGAGGAGTATTCAATCACTGAACCCATCTTTCCTAACCATTATTTTCAACTATTCTGTAACTGAGCAGTTGTCTTGCTGCACCATCTGTGGTACAGCTAATCTCTCAGCACTATTTCCTACTCTGCCCTTCATCACTGTGTCAAAAGTCATGATTTTCTCTACTATAATTGATGTAATCCTACTATTGTCTAACATGCTGATTTCAAATGTAATTGTATCAGAGCTATAGCAACAAATTTGCAGTGAAATGTGAAAATTAAGGAACTGCAAAGAATTACTTGAAAGTATTATTGTGAGAAAGTAATGGCAAAAAATGGATCCTGCTGTTAATCAAATTAAAAGTGAACATTTCAAAACTGTATTATTCCCATGTTTTGCATACTTCTGTTACTGAAATCAGAACAGTGTCTTCCAGTAAAATCTGGTCAACTAAATGACTCATATGACTTCTGAAGTGACCATGGACTGCCTCTGAACTGCATGCACTCGCAGGAGTTCTCGTGTCCAAGGGCAGATCACAAAAAAAGGGGAACTGAAAATGGCTGACTGTAAAGATGGCTACGCATTGCACTTCCTTATTTATACCAAAATAAAATAGAAAACATTATTAACCATTTTAAATTTTAAATGACGCGACCCCTGAGACTAGGAGCACCAGTAGACATGCATACAAGTGCGTGCACTTCATTCATGCCCATCCTGCACGCTAACCAGACATTGTACACGCATGCAAAAGGACTTCCGCATTCAAGTCTTCAACCTGCTCACATGCCTCCCACAGCAGGCGCAGACAAGCTGGATGCCCTTTACACAGACAGTCTGAAGCTTCCCACCATCCTGTTTACATTCAATCACTATCTGCCGTATTTCCAGTTCCAAGCCTAGGAAAAATGGAAGCTAACAGAAAAACATATCTATGGATTGAAAAATCCAGGCCAACATTTTCAGGTGATTTGGTACGGCTCCAGCACTGGTGCTTAGCCTTTAACACCTGACCTAAGCCTGCTTCTGGGGCACAAGTGAGCTCACTCATTGAAAGGTCTGGCAGGCAGAGCAAACAGAAGAGGTGTCATCCCAATCACTCTCCATTTCTGAAGACCTCGGGACTCACTGATTCTTAGCAATGGCCACTACTCAGAGCTATCTTACAGGTCTAAAATTCTAGCTCCAAAAATAGAAGAATATAAGAATAGTATTGATTGAGCAATGTGTAAGTGAAACTATTTCTAAAGACAGACAGTGAGTGACAGAGAAATGGTGAGCTTAGAAATGATGAAGTTTTCACAGAGGAAAATCTACAGAAATTGCAGCAGCAGAGGAAAGC
Organism: Leptosomus discolor; assembly: GCF_034619465.1. Taxonomy (NCBI): domain Eukaryota; kingdom Metazoa; phylum Chordata; class Aves; order Leptosomiformes; family Leptosomidae; genus Leptosomus; species Leptosomus discolor. Next base: position 50,264,640 of record NC_141398.1, on the reverse strand, counting down.
TTAGAACCACTGGTACTCACTGGCTTCCGATAGGAAGAATGACATTTGGTTTAGGAGAGTAGGTATTCGAAGGGTGATGTGCTCTGCTCTTGGCTTTGACATGGAGAGAGATCATTGTGGTCTCTAAAGCAAAAACCACAGAAGACTGAATTCTGCAAATCCTGAATCTCTGTGTGTTTTTTCCTGTAGGGTAAAATCTACGGATTTCTTTGGAACTGCTATGTTATAAATGACAGCAGATCAAAACCCACAGAGGAAAAATGCTGTGTTCCGAATTTTAGTCTCTGCATTTTCGTTATACATTTATGTCTTCATTCCTTTGAATGCCAGTGAATATAATAGGGAGGAGCTTTAAAGAGCATGGGTTTGCTTACTCATGGTACACAGCCGAAGTTTGCTTCCTTCAGTCTGACCAACTAATAATCAGCCCAATCCTCTCTGGGAGGTCAGAGTCAACAGGAAACACCTAATTTCTTGGAAAACAATGTTCTCCCTTCATAAAGTTCTGGAAGAAAAATTCTTTTAAAAAAAACCCTAGGCCATGCCATGAATCGTGCACAGGAAGAATGGCCCAAAGTCTAGTTTGCCTTTCTCCCAAGAGATGCCCTGGAGTTGCAATGACTTCTTACACATGCACCCCAGGGAATAGAGTTGTCAGAAGACAGTACCACCACGAACAGAGCTAGCAATGCAGATGTTACTTTTACTGCATCTCTCAATCCTGTCCTACAGCTGAGGATTTTTTCATGCCATTGTATGCTTACGAGAGCAGCCAGCAGCTATAATTAATATACACACTGAGCCACAGAATGGAAGAAAATATAAAACAATAATAATGGAAATAATTGGAAGTTTTAACCTGTAGAAGAAGCAGAATTGAATTCTTTGTGAGAAGGAAAAAGGTACTTAAAATTCACCTGTTAAGCACACTTAAGGCCACATGGGCTTTCTCCTCCTGACCTTACTTAACCTCTTCATCTTGCTCAACCTTGCAATCATCTATTGTAATAAGGGGCAAAACAAACTCCTCTTCAGAGCTAAAGTCATGCAGAGGAAAATTATAGCTTCATTTCTTTGGAAAAACACTGGCAGATTGTTATCTTGACACTGATTATGAACAACACTGTGAGCATGAAGGATTGGAGTGAACTGCTTCCTCTACGATCCTACCATAAGCCGTGCTGTACTACACAGAGTGCTACATCTAGAGTCTTTAAAAAGGGACAAACAAGCATGGCTAGAGCAAGGTCAGGGCTGAAGTGTAGAACCACGGCACAGCTGGAACCATAATGCATCAACCACTCACAAAGACACACTGGTCTAATTAAAATGAGTTTAAAGTTAATTCAGTGAGTGCTTTTAAGGCTACTTAAAATTCACCTAACATAATTCACTGTGGCACCCAACTAGATTAAGATCCACCGATATGGGCCAGTTTAAATTGAGTGAAGAGTATCAAGGCTGGGAAAGAGAAAAGAGAAGGGTTTTACATCCACTCAACAAATTGGACTTTTGAGTTTGACTAGGAATAAGCTAGGGTCTCACACACTCAAAGAGTTTTTGCTTCCCTTCTCAGCCACCTTCCTCTGCCTAACCTACTACAACATCTTTGTGCACAATTCAGGATGGCCGAAGAGGGACTGGGATTTGAGAGGACAATGTCTTCTCCCATACAGCCAGGTGCAGATACTGATATACTGCTTTGGAGGGGATGGGGAAAGGAATTGTATAAAGTGCTCTGAGTTAGCCTCAGATTATAAACTTCCATTCAACTTTCTTAAGCTGTCTGGAAGGAGCATCTGGGGCTGCACTGCATTTGGACAGCGCCAAAAGTGGCAGATGGGGAGTGGCAGAGTACATGGGGATGATAGGGGCTGCTGGCAGGAAGCCTGGAAATGCTGACACTGGCTGCAGGACATGGGAAGGATCATCCTACCTGTGCGTGCCTATGTCCTGACAGTGCAGGATGAGGGAGATAAGCTCAGCATGGAGGGTACCGTGTGTCCTAAGCACTCAAGGGGAACTAGAATGTTTGGAGGGCACAAGGGCATAAGCCGCACTGCTGAGTGGTCTGGGAAGCACTGTCTAGTCAAAGGCCAGAGGGCAAGAAAACATCACAGCTGAGAGATGCGAAATCTTGAACCTGTAACCAAGAAGGTGGTGTACTCTTGGGCCTTGGAAGGAATGCAGCCCAAGTTTATCTTCCTGCCAGCCTCTGGGCCTTATGGTATAATCTTGTGCTTAAAGACAGAGCAGTGGCAGCTCTGACACAGTCGGACACCCCAGGCTCAAGCTGAACAGTGCTACACGATGCACAACAGCCAAGTGCTTAATGCAGCTGTGTATGGGAGGAACACAGTGAGATTCCAACATTTTCTCTGTTTGTCCTCTCTTTCCCTTCTGCCCCCAGAAATTGTGCCACTTTTGGCATACCAGATCTAGCAAGATAGCATCTGGCAGTATTGTCCCCAGACTTGTCCACTGTCACGGGGAATCTGCTTTTGTAATCAGTCACGACTGGAGCCCTTTGAGGGTGCTCAGAGCATGCAGAGCCTCTGCAGCATCATCAGACCACGTGCCACAGAGCAGCAGAGTCAAGCTCCTACCCCGCACCCCTAACACCACTGTCAGACCCAGCTATCCCCATTAGCAAAACATCAACACTGTGCAGAATTAAACTTGCTTGTCAAAATAGATTAAGTCTACCATTCCCCACAAGAATGAAAGCAGCAGTAAGCCCTGCTTTGTCAAGAAATCAGCTGAAGTCAATGTAAACAGCATAAAAGCATCTATAGCTGGCTTGTACTGCCCTCCTCTAGGAGCTCTGGCCTCCTTTAAAGGGCATCTGTGAAGGCTACTAGCAGAGCTGAGTGAATCACCTCTCTCCTGGCTCTCACTGTAAGGGCATCGAGAACCTATCCCTTTTATTCCGTACCTCCCTATAAATCTTCTCTTAAGGATTAAGCTCTTTCCCAACCATTGGAAAATCCAGCTCCAGATCCCTGACAAACACACACAGGCCCAGTCGATAGGGAGTGGAGGGGGATATCACATTTGTTTCTCGATTGAAAACCAAATGAAGCTGAGTCAGACAAATCCCTTGGTTTCCTCACACTCCACTCCCTTTGCTTTGTGGAGCTCCAACATGCTGGGAGGGGAGATAACATTTGGCAACAGCAAAGAGGAGCGTGCAGGAGAAGAAATAGGGAAGTCCACCTCCCCAAAATTACTGTAAAATCTGACTCTCAAAGATAGGCTAGTGGGACTGGGAGGAAGTGGAAAATCATTATGCCAGGAAGGCTCCATTTGCTAGTCAGAGAGCAGAAAAGCTGGTCACTACCAGCGGATATCTCCTGTGTTGTTATCTCTTCCTGCTGAGCTGCCCAATGGGAGGATGAAGATTTAGTCAGCCCATGGTCTCCCCACTTCCGTATGCTGCCCCCTTTGAAAGAACTCACTCATTTTCAGCCCGGATATTTTATCCTGCCAGAGAGTTGGTGCAACCGGTTCCTGCAGCCCCCTGCAAGGCCACAGCAAGGGCACAGAGGGGTGTAGTCCAACACAAGCCATGCTCTGGCAGGCCGCAAAGGCCACCAGCAGCTGGTCCTGATTAGAGCAGCCCCCAAGATGCTGTAATCTCTTCTCTAATACTGCTCTAATCAGTGCTGGGGCCAGCTTGTAACCTGTCCCCAGATCAGGGAGCTATAATTAATTGGCTACAGCTCCCCATAGGATCTGGGCACAACTCAGATCCCAGCCTTTGCAGTTTAACTTGAGGCTAACATTTATCTGAGACTAACGTTGCTGTAATTAGTTTTTCCCCTGTGAAAACCAAGACTGTTAGTGCTGCATGTTAAGTAGAAAAGATATGAGGACAAAAGTACATGAATTACTGTAAGTTTTGACTACTATTCAGGCAAGTTTCAGCTGCCTGTTTACTTTGCTATGGTATGAAGGCCCTGCCTCAGTAAGGAACCTATAGAACTGAGACCATATATAAATCAAACCCGAGCAATGCAGGAAAAGTATAGTATGCATTTCTTCCATAAAGGTAATAGTAAATAATCTACTAAGTTAATGGTTCACTGATGCAACTCAGTTTAAGAGGGGGAAAAAAACCTAGGGATGTTTTATCTATGACCCTTGGCTTAGGTCTGAGATACAGCTTTAACTGAAGAGCAAAGGTTAACTGTAATAGAAAATGTTGGCATTACTATAGCTTACAAGCCACATTCTGAATTTTTTGTCAAAATGAAGACAACTTTTTAATTATGGCAACACAGCCATAAAAAGTCGATTGCAGAGAACTATTTGTCAATGTTTGTTCAGAGTACCATGGAAGAAGAAGACAGGAGCAGGTGGAAAAAGAAGACTTGGGAAGGGGGAAGACTTCATATTCACTTGAAAACTGTGAAGAGAAGCAACAGTCAGGAGAGCTCTCATTGATGGGAGAAACATCCTTTTACACGGAGTTAAACACAGTAAAATTCATGTCTCAAAAGTAGTGCTGAGGCACCTCCTTCACTATGGGCTCAGTATTATCCTACCAGACAGAGCATAAGCAAAGAAGCAAGATGCAAAAAAAAAATAGGCAAATAGTAGGAACTCTTCAGACAAATGTTGCCCTTGGGTAGCAAATAAATGTAAAGGAGAACAGAACCCAGTGCCTCAGCCTGAGGGCCAGCCTTCCAAAATGCAACACTGTGTAAAACTGGAGGGTACTGCCATCGCTTTGACTGACAACAGCTAATACCTTGGGGCATGGTGAGGGGAAGAAAATTCACTACTCTGAACTATGAACAGCAAGTCCCTGCTCTTGCCTGTATTACAACGTACCAATACTGAACTGTTCCACTTGCACAGAAATTGCGTGAAATAAAATGACAGTGAGGGCAGCATGAGACACTGACAAGCACGAAAAAATAAAAAAAAAAATAAATTGAAAGCAGTCAGTCTCCACTGAAAGGAATTTTAATGTGGTTTTTCTGGCATTGTCTTTTGGAAAACACTGGGGTTTTGCTACCCTTTCAACTTCTGGAGTTCTCACAAAACCTCTAAACCAGGTCTTTATTTATAATAGGAATTTTGAAACTATTTTTTGCATTCTTTTAGACTCATTCAATTCTTGACCCCAATTACATTGAATAATGCGGTTACGACTAACATAAATATAGTTCCGTTATAAATCAGGACATGTTTGCCTGGAGACAGCCCTTTTTCTTCCCCTTGTTCATGTTCTGCAGCTGTTCAAATACATCCCCACACTCCCTGGAACCTGCAGCATGGTCTCACTGCCACAGCTGGTGGGGGCAGAGGTAATGAGCTGCAGGCTTCTCTCCATTGGTGCTCAGCCAGCAAGCCAATGCATGCTCCAGTTTATGCTGTGATGCTGAAAGGCTGAAAGAATATTGTGTTCCTGTGAGGGGTATTTGATCTCCCTGCCAGGGATAAGGGCCATCCGTGTCAGTTTGATAAAGATTCGGTAGCTGGCTGGTTGACTCCCTGGGGCACAGTTCAGTCTTGGCTTAACTGGAGAAAACATCTTACTGCATCTCTATGCAGAGAATAAATGATTCCAGGGATGCAACTATAACTGAGTATTCAAGGCTTTCCACAATGGGGATTATTAAAAAGACAGCAATTGTCATCAGGTATCAGCAATACCACATTTGATTAGAATAGGAAATAAAATCTTTACTGGTATTATCTGTTGGCGAATGCTGACTCAGCTGTCATGCTCCTCTGGTACATCAGGTGTCATATGAACACCAGGACCGCTAGGGGAATTAGGAGCTCAGCAAAGCACTTCTATGATCCTGTCTTCCCCACCAAACAGAAGATTTGTGAGGAAGATTTCACATTAAATGATATAAATAGCAGGCAGCAAACTGATGGAGAAAAAAGGGCTCACCCACCTTTAAAGAACTAATTACTCACCATGCACCTTGTCATTCTTTTTTCATCTTCACCTCCTACTGCCAGCTTACAAAAACCAAAACTCTGCTTGTCCCAAAGCAAGAGGATCAGCTCTGCTTTTAACATTTTCAGACTCCACTGGAATCCAAAAGGCCAGAAGTGCTACAGGGAAAACCCATTCTTGGGAGGTTCCCACCCCAGTTCCCAGTTCACTGAAAGTCACACTGGATAAGCATTGACAAGCTTAATTAAACAGTGGGGGTCAACATCTACCCGCAAATACATGCCAGCTCAGGATCTAGTCCTTCAAAAGTGCATTCATATATAAACTCCTGCTTGAGTCAGTGGTACAGGAGAATGTCCCTAGAAGACAGTCTTTGATGTCTCATAGAAGAGTTTTAAAAATACAAATGAGTTTTCAAATGATACTGAAACACAACCAAGTCTTTAAACTGTCATTAGCAAACATCAATCAGGTCAAAAAGAAGAGAGTTTAGCCTTCTGCCTACAAGGGGATCTAGGACTCAAATTCCACCATTTGTACCAATTTCTCAGATGTCCACAGTTTTGCCACTATCTGAGATATATACCTGCACAGTAAGTTGGTGGTAAATCTATTTGATTAGGAGCTGAATCAGGACTGAATTTAATATGTTTTTATTCTTTCCATTTTATTAGGGTCAGGAAACACTCTGCTTGATCCAGCAGATCTTATTCTAATGATATGTTTAATGGAATTCATTGGCTGGAGACACAAAAGGTTATAAGCACCAAAGTCCCAGCTGCTTTTGGTCTGAATGCCCCATGTTAACATGCCTGGTGTGGGCACTGGTGAGACCCAGCTCTGTGCAGCAGACTTGCAGGAACTGCCTGCATCCTCCTACACTACTCAGGCAAGTAAGCAAACTGAGTGCTTCCTGCAAACAGAGCAGTATCCCCACAGAACATGTCACCTTCCTTTTACAAGATTATTGCCTTCATCCTCCACCTTCACCAACAGCTCAGCAGCTACAGCATTCACCCAAAATGGCAGCATGGAAGGGAAACAGTTTTCATTCCATTCTGTAATTGAGGAACATACCTGCTACCCCAAAGGCGTTGGAGGAAGGACTCTCTCAGCTCCATCAGGAGCCACTGTTCAACTTTGCATGGAATCATTAAACAGTGACTGAGCCAGAAAAAGGGGATGGGAGAGGGAAAGAGACTATTTCTCAGCCTTAAGCTAAAAAATTAGGTGGCCTACAGAATATATGAACTCCTGCCTCGGCTGCATCCACAAGCTTAGGACTTTAGCTACAGTTCGGTAACTATGACGTGCACCACCACGAAGTGTCCACTTGCCTTGACCTATGACTGTGTAGTATTTATGGCTCTTTTCTGTATATTCCCTGTTCACGGTTGTTGAACTTAGAGATTATTTACTCAGGGGCAGATTCTGATTCATTAACACAGAAGAGGAGCTATTCCATGAATAGTCCCACCGAGATTAACTCGACTTTCAGCTTTACTGCCCAACTCTATACCCTCTCTCATCAAAAGGTTAACTGGGAGTAAAATACTTAGAGGATTATTTTTATCCACTGGGGTTTTATTTCAAAATACCTCCATGCTATCAGAACACTGAGTTTAGAAATTTCACCCACTAGAATGCAGTACATTGGCATGAAGTGAAAGTTTGCAGCTACACGTGATCCCGGAAACTCTGCAATACATGCTGATGCGCAGTATCATAGTTTTGCAATTAGATTTACATTCTAAAAAAGAACTGAGATAAACTAAGAAATAGTTCTCCTACAATATGGTAAAGAACTGTAAGAATTTATATGAAGTTTGCAGACAGCTGCTTCCCAGCCTCTTGGCCATTACCCTGGGCTTAGAAACGGGGAAAAGTTAGGGTGGAGCAAGAAGGCCATCTGTCCTCTTTGGACACTTTGTAGTAATTACGCTGATGAAGCTCTTATCATTAGAGCGGAAACCACCTCTTCGTACCTTGGGAAGCCTGCATGCACTTATGTGGAACCTAGTTCCACACATTGTATTGAAGTACCTGCACTGACACTGAGCCAACATCACCGTAGCTTCAAGCTGTGCTAAGTGAGGCCTTCTGCTGCAAGGGGTAGGTCTGGCCATGTTATCTCTTCCCTTGTGCAAGCACTAGTCCTTTTGTGACTCCACAGGGAGCCAGATCTGGGCACTGACCCACAGGAAAGTCAACCCAATGTATCAGCTAGCCTGTGTTCTCCACACTGCTCCATTAGCACCAGTGTTGAACGCAGCTGGGGCAGTACAGCCAGTGAGACACCTTTCTCGGGAGGAACCCATACCTGGACTAGCACAAGGCAGTCATGATGCTGCAGGCTTACAGGCTCTGCTGTCACGCTAAGCTCATGAAGCAGCAGTCAGTGGGAATGAGATGACAGGACAGGTGCTGAGTGGATATCCACACCACATATATCTGATGTACAAGGGTTCAAATGGAAAATTAGGTTGCCTTTACATTCCGTTGTGAAATTCTCCTGAGTGTTTCATTAACAGACATTTGCATCTTGGACACCTTTTAACATTTCTTCAGACACCCATGTTGAGCAAACTGGATACATATGTTTTCTTTGTAAACTTTCCAAACACAGTTGCCTCAACTCTTATTTCAGTGTCAGTGGGACTCTAAGCTAGGTAAAAGAGCTCAAGACAGGGCCCTTTGGGTAAAAGAATATTGCAAATAATTTATCCAAAAGATCTAGTGTAATGCAATTTAATGTTTTGCAATGGCAGGCATTTCACATGTACCAGTACTTCCATATTGATCATGAAAGCCCATCACAGCGTGCAAAAGGGAGGAGCACAGGCTATGCAACCTGCTGCTGCCAAACTCAGGAAGGAGCTGCTGTGCCCTGATACTGGCCCTGTAACATGTACACACCACGCTGTGGGTGATGTGAGGCAATAGCACCTGCTAGCTGCCCCCCTAAGTACCCCAGAGCTTTAATCACACACAAACTCACCTGAATAGGAGCTTGAAAATGGCCTCACTTCTCACTGATACCTGCCATGCAAGCATCACTGGAACCACCATACCTTTTGGTTAGCAGAGGTGGCTTCAGCTCAATGTGGGACTACACTCAAGACAGAGTGGTGCCCTTTACTAGAAATCAGTGAGACCCCTGTACAGTTCGTACTGCAAGGGCTGAAGAATTGTCTCGTTCCTGACTCCTACATTTAGTTCCTCAACTTTTGACCCAAGGATCCTTTGAGGAGGGGCCAGAGCAGCACCTGTATGATCCTAAGTCATTGCTATCCATATATGTGTTGTGATTCAGGTTATCCAGAGCAATATGCATCTGAAAAAGTTAGCTCAAGTAATGGCAAACCGCTGCATAAACCCATGCTGGAAAATAAAGAGGAGATTGCTCAGGGCTTGGTGTTTGGGACACAAGCCTTGGATCAACTACAGAGGTGTAAATCTTGCTTCGATAGGCTTAAAGAGAGTCGCACAGGAAAATTTACCCCCAAGATTGTCTCTTGAAGGACATGCCTGCAAGAGCAGATTAAATCTGCAAGCAGAAAGAGTATGTTGCTTTTTTTCCCAACTCCCTTGAGTAATTTTATTGATACAGCATCAAATCCTCTTTTCTGTTTACAGCACTATGATTCTGTAACTACTCATTTAAAATCAACAGTTAGCTACAGCCTTACACACACCTAACAGAGAAGGGTTTGCTCTGTTGTCTTTTTGCTGAAATGTGACTACCCTTCCTTCATACCCTTCCTTCTCTCGTGCAGATGCTGACCACAAGGAAAACCACAATGATAAAGCTGTTTTCTCATATTAGTCCATTTTTGTAAACAGTTCTGAATGCATGAGCATAGCTCCTTGGTATGTGTTAAGGAATGGAAATCTCCACTCTGAGTTGAAACCCTAATGAATAAACTTATGCTTCTTTAGCTTGAACGGAGAATGTTACCTATATAAAGCTGCATCTAGAAAAATCTTTGCAAAATAGAGGGACATTTAGGTGCAACAATAATGCAGAATTAGCCCCTAATTGTTCCTATACTTACACTATTCTGATTTTTCTCTGCTCTGCCAGACTACTTTTTGTTTTCACGCCCCTTTACTTTATTGAGTTATTGACAGTCAGATAAAATATTACAATATACCCAATGCGTCTAAAAAATAGGCCTGACTCATTAGACTGACTCAATCTAACACATTTTCCAAATTATACTCATATAGTCTAATTTTAAACCATTTTAATGTAATTTAAAAATGTTTCAGATTTTGGCAGAAAAAAAAAGGCATCTAGCAATGGTAGAATAAAGATCCAGCTGGCACAGAGATAGAAAAGAGAAAACAATTTTGAGAAACACAAAATGGCAAGGAACTAAATATCTACCATAATGAAAGCAAATGTATTTTAAATAACCCAGCTAAATTGTTTATGTATTTTTTAAATAAAAATAATTAACCATCTTACAAAAACAAAACCTTCTTAAATACAATGTACTTACAGAGGCTCTTGAGTGGAAAAGTTTCTACTGCTCTGGCTTATAGAAGAAGCACCACAAAAGAAATTCTTCCCACACACTAACAAATGCTGTGTTTTGTTCTCACATCGCTCTGCAAAAATGACTAGCTAGTAACTTTCTTAGACACAGATAATTAATTATTAGCCATCTTAAATACAGATATGCAAAAAAAGAAAACCAAGAATACAGCTATCCTTCACCTGTCATTGTCACAGGCAGTAGTTTGGACTGATTATCAGATGAGCTGTCCTTACTGAAAGGGAAAGTACGGATGCTTCCAGAGATACCTCTAACAGAAGAAACAAGTAACCTCAGAAAATGGCAGGGCTTTTTTGTGCTGAAAAGGGTATATTAAGAACAAGTATGATCTCTCTACTTGGTCTTTCCACAGAAAATTACAATAACTGAGACAAAAAAAGAAGGGTTGAAAACGAAGATATGTTCAACTGAAAATGCGAAACTTGATCTGGAAACTGCTTAAAATAAGTCTCAAATGTAGGCAAATGTCCTGGATAGGCTACATCTCCCATCATGTATCTCTCTCTGTCTGTCCTCCCAGCATGGATGAAAATTTTGTCACAGGAAACCCTTGCCGCAGTGTATCAGATGTGAAATAGCCCAGTTGGGGACATTATCCTCTTGAGGCAAGCAGGCTCGCAAGAGCCTGTTTCTCAATTCCTACTGTTAAAAGTCGTGCTTGCTCTGGGGCTTCAGCAGTTTTTTGGGTTTAGGAGGCAAACCCACTTGCTTTTCAGGTGGGTATGGAACAGAGTAGCTTTGGAAAAAAAAAGTCTTTCTGTATATTAGAGCATCAATCTAGCTACAGCCAGAAAAAATCCCTGTGAAAAAAACCTGACACACAACAAGACAACCAAACCTTAAGCACTTAAAGGTCTTCTGGCCCACAGCAGCAGGACTTGTGTGCTATACTATGCAACCATGGAGACTGATGTAGGACTTGACAGAATCTTGCAGGCGCCCATCCTCTGGAGGCCCCATCACCAGCCACAGTACAGTGCCATGTCTACACTCACCACTGTTGCCTTGTAGCTCAGGTGCAGCTGGTCGCTGGCTAGCAGAGCAGCCCATATACTGCATCTTGCATGTGGGCTAATGGATTGAGATCATTTCAATGGGTGGGAGAGGGACCTAGTGCAGGATGTATGCTGCACCTTGTTCACCATGTGAGAGACCTCTCTGGTCTGAATTAAGAATTAACCAGTAACAGACAGTCAACGTAAAAAACTGAGATGGCAGGTGCTTCGGTTCAAATCAGCAGCAAAACTGTTGGTGACTTAAGAGACTATGATCCCTAGCAATGCTGTGCTAGAACACCATCATCCTGCTAAACTCACAGTCAGTAACAACGGTTATTTTGGATAACTGTGACCACCAGGATCAACTAGGACGCCAGTCCTACAAGGGTATCTGCAATGACTTGGCTGCTGTTGAAGTCAGTAAAATAAACAGTCTTTTTGCAAGATCAGGGCTAGAGTTTAAATGCATAGAGCAGCCAGCTCTCCCTTGTCTCCTTTTGACTGGCAAACAGGTGTGATGAAGAAAATCACCTAGCTGCATCACCTAGCAAAACCTCACTGCTGAAGGTTTTGGGAGTCAGTCTGATGACTGTTTGAGGTGAAGCCATAGCCTCTTGCTCACCATCAGTCTTCCCTCTTCATTCATGTCTCATCTCATCAGACAGGTACACTCGCAGCCACTCTGCTACGAATGGAGGGGCTGAACAGCCACAGATCTGCTCAGAGGCCTCATGATCATGTGATGCTAATGAGGCGGTGTGGAACCGGTCTGGGAGGTGCCTCTCACCAGAGACTCCTTAGGTTAGCTGCTGCTGACAAGTGTCTGTCTCTCCTTTGCTTTCCACAAGGCTGTTTGCTCCAGCCATCACAAGGCTTAGTGCCAGTGCTCTCAGCAAAGGGCAGCACAGCTGTCCAGCCAGACTCACATTCCGCCACAAACTTTCTGCACAACCACTGCCCAGCCCCCTGCACAGCAGTGTTTCAGGTGCTGCCTCCAATAGTGCAAATGATAAACAGCTTCTGCCACAAGCATAAACTCAACTTCAGCATCACAAAAATGAAATACTATCAGGAGATGGGCTTAGTTATTCAAATTTGCTCTGTTTTCAGTATGTCACTCAGAAAATGACTGTGGTATGCACAATAAAAAAAATAGGGAAAAACAAATCAAAGGGTTAAAGAGATACACCATTACAATTGACAAGATATTTATATTGTTTGGTTTTGTTTTTTTTCCTTCATGATTCTGCCAAAACCAACCTATAACCACAGCACTCAATTTTTCAAGTGTATTTGCCTGAGGAAAGGCAAAGTTTTGCACCTACACATGTGGGCTTTTTCCAGGCATGTATGTGGCTGCTGTGAGTGCTATTATCCTTCATTAAAAGTGATAGATCTTCAAGATAAACAGACATGGATTACCATTCCCCAGCTGAGTCTGGATCTATTACGTAAGTAGTCACTCGGTTTCTATAGTTCAGCTTTACAAACATAAAGTTATACATGCTTTCTCAATGTCTCTCATCACATTATAATTTCCTTTTCTCTTTACCTGGAACCTCTTCTAATTTTTCAGAAACCAAAACAGTTTCTCTTACCAAGTATTGAAAATACATACATTAAACTGTGGAGTGTTAGCTCAGCAAAATGTAACTTAGTTTCAGAACAGAAGGTTTTTCCTTAGAAAATACTCCAGTTGTAATTACAGGCTCATGCAAGTTTTATTTTCAGCAAAGGTAATGTAGAATTTTCCTTCATTGTGCAAAAAAAACAGTAGCCACATGTTGTGAGAAAGCTTGTCTGAAGTGATGATAGGTTGCCTAGATATACTAAAATGCCTGGATGCACCAGGAAGAAACAGGATTATTTTTTTTAAAGAACTAACCACATTGTTAGACATTAAACAGACCTAGTCAAAGATCAAATTTTCACAGAGATGCTAGTATCTATATTTGTTCAACAAGCTTGCTTTTAGCTTCCATACACAGCGTAGGTCTCAAACAGCTCCTTATATTAGTTGTTGGCTAGCCTGAAAGCTTCAAGCGAATCCACTTAAATGGCCATTTAAGTATGCTCATGTCCCAAAGCGCTGCAGATAGTTTCCATCTCTATGAATGAAATCAATGCAGAAAAAGAAGACAGGGGTAGGAAGCCACAAGAAATAGTATCTTAATATTATTTGCAGTGTAGAAAAACTGCCCTAGTTCTATTTATCCACACGCAAAGTGCTCTAGGGGCAACCTCTGGTCCATGAACATTTGGCAATTGGTTGGAGCGATACCCATGTGCAGTAGGCGAGTGGCTGACTGCTTTTGCTTGCACACGCATCCACACAGTCTGAAGTACGTTATTCTAATGTATAATGGCTCAGTTATGGCTCTGCCTCCAGATGTTCATTTCCAAAGCCATGGCAAAAGTCTGCTTCTCAGACCCTTAGCCAAGTTTGCCATGTAGGGAATTAGGCCTGGCTGGAAAAAAGCTATTCCCTTTCATGCAAAACAATTTCAGTATTTTAAATTTGTCTTCAACACAATACAAAATAAAAACAAAAACTCTGAAATATCCTGGGAGACCAAGCCCTGCATCCCCAAGTCAATAGTCAGCTGCAAGAGCATTCATTGATTTGTGGAGACTCAGGTTCAAGTCCCCACTCTGAACCAGGAAAACACTAACTTGAATCTGGATCTCCCACATCTCGGATGAGTGTCCTAACCACTAAGCTTGGGTGGAGCTCTTCCTCTTGCTTTACCCCACCCTGGATCCGATGACATTTTTACTGGAATAGATATATTTGTCTGAAGAAAAAAAAAAAAAAAAAACAAAAAACCCCACCAAAAAACAAAACCAACAAAACAACCAGAATCCAAAACTCAGGAACAACTCTGATACAAAAAATCACTTCTGGATATTTAGAATCTGCCAGAATCTGGATTTATTATTCCATTTTGAAAATGGGTAAAAACATGACGCTTACCCTCTTTGAAGGACCCCATTAGCAAATATAAGACAGGCCTGTTCTGCAGTAGGGGAATGGGATTTGTTGAGTGAAACAGAGAGAAATACATCCATTGCACATTTAGGCGTACTCTGCAGGACTTCGTGAGAAGCAGCCAGAGCAGAAGGACAAAGGAAGAGATGGTGTCAAAGGTTTCAACAGAATATAGGCTGTCCCAACACTCTTCCAGTCATGGAAAAAGACACTGTAGGAGCAAGAAGGATACGTATGGAGGCTCCCTTGAGCATCCCTGAGGCATGGAGAGCCGGGTAAAGGGTAAATTGTATCTCCTCCCTTTTCTGCCAACTCCTTGAAGGGCAGTGCCAACTGGGCACTGGGAGGTAGGTCGGGGGCTTTTCAGATGAGAATATCAAGCACTTCAGCTGGTGAATTACCTAATGCCCTCATGCCCCACACAACAGCTAGCTACTATTATTTTCAGGGAAGAGCTTTAGCCTGCTGAGTATGGTCCCACTCCTATTTTTATACCATGAAAACTCACTGAGAAGACTGCTGTGAAAAACAGCATCAGTTCCAACAAAGCGGCCTGCTTTTCTGTTCAGCAAGTGTGAAACATAACTGAGCTATACCAGTTCTGTGGGGGAGGGAATTGCAAAACTCTCTGACAAATTGCCATGGATTTCACTAGGGGCCAGTACAGCGTTTCCTCAGTGAAGTCCCCACTGAACTGCCTTACTTAGGGCTCAGCCACACAGCATACTCTATTGCATTACTCTGTTCACTGTTTCCTTTTCCTGATGGATCTCTTAACTGTTCCATGGATTTTATGCTATGGAATCAAAAGCACATTGTTTTATGTACTCACAGGTCAAAGAAAAAGATGGACTAATTTTCTCAGAAATCATTTCTACTTTTTTCTTCTTCTTTTTTTTTTTTTTAATATAGAAGCCTTTTGCTATGAAATATGGGATTCTTTTCAATTATTAACTGCTATCTGGTAACTTATTACACAAGATAAAATTAAATGACTGTTTAACCTTGGGCCATACACCAGCAGTAGTCATTTTGTGTGACACCATTTCACACTGAATTCCCTTGTACCAGGGGAAATCTTTGGGTTTCAAACCTTTTAATTTTTTACAATTTTATTGTATTTATGCTCAGATGCAAAATACATTTCTATGGCTCTACTGGAGCTTGAATCTGATCCTAAGAGTACTGAAGTTCTTAAGCACTGTACCAGTTCTGTAAATGGCAAGAAACATAGCAGGTGTGCATTAATAATTGTTTAAGGGGGAACCATTTTCAGTTTTTATCCACTCAAAGTAATAGATGTAATGGGAGTTAAAAGAATTAAGATCTCTGTCCTTCCAGACACCTGGGGTTTTTTAACATTATGGAAAAGAACAGTGTCATTGAAGAGGCCAAACAACACAGACAAAGTTATGTAGAAAGAAAAAAAAAAAAGTTATCTTCTAACACAAAGATAATTGGGGAAATTCATACAAGTGATTATCCCACAAACACTGGAGAATACAGACAAGCCTATCAGTCAGTGCTCCCAAGCAGCATATCAACTTGTGCTGACCAACTCATGTTCCTCTTTAGCTGCAAAATTATTTTTTTTTTAAATATAAAATTAACACCTGACATTTGCTCTTGAAAAAAAATGTATCTCCAGGCAGCTCATCTCCATTATCAGAAGACAAATATTATTCATTTGTAACATTGCAGGAAAGACTGTAGTCTAGCAGATAACAGCAAGGGTGGTTACTTTCCATAGGATTTTTTTTAAGCAGTAACTCCTTCCACCCAGCTTAGGTATCGACACAGTCTTGTCAATGCTCCCTATTTGTACAGTACCTGTGGCTGGTTTAGAACCAACAAATTGGAGGCAGATCTGGTCATTTCATTAGAGACATAAGAAAAACAAACCAAAGTCCTGTATCCCAGCTCCAGCAGTGGTGAGTAACACACAATCATATTTCCCTACTACAGCCTATAGTAACTGCTCCAGCTTCCTAACCATAAGCAGGATCCCTCTGCTTAACAGTCTTTGATGGATTTTTCCCTCCATAAATTTCTCTCATACTTTTTAAACCTGTCAGCTTTTGGCATCCACCACAATTCATATCAACGGATTTCATATTGTGCGAAACTCCTTTCTGTTTTCTTGAACATGCCCCTTGATAGTTAATTTGATGTCACATTCTGCAACACTGACTGGTATCCCCTAATCACCTCTGCAGGCCACTCAGGACCTCAGTTGCCTCTTACTCAAGGAGCCTGCTAATTCCCAGCCAGTTTAGTTCCCCTCTGTATGGAAAACGTTCTCTGCCTTTGGTTGCCTGCAGCTGTTCAGTCCTTCCTAAGATGAAAGCGAACACTGCATAATGTTCAAAATGTGGATGTATCGAGGATTTACACAGTGACGTAGCAGTATATTCTGATGTGTTCTCTATCCTCTTCACTAAATTTGAATATTTCATTTACTTTTTAACTGCTCCTGAACCTGGAATTGTTACAGTATCAGTTAATAAAACCTCCGAATCTCTACCTGAGTGCTAGTAACTAGTTCAGAACCAATGAAGTTGACATGTTTTTCCTACGCATATCACTACACACTGAGGTCGGAAAGGCTCTGCTAGTATATTGTAGTACAGTATGTACCACATGAAGATCTGGCATCAGATATCGTAACTATTTGAAAGTCGCTGTGTGATCCAGTTTGGTGTGTTAATCCGAAATGTCAATTCAAGTCTTCTCTCAGCTTCTAAGGTCCCTCCCAGAGGGCTGTTCAATCCTTACACTACATTGTCTTATCTACTTTATAAAAGGCTGGGGAGTCTAGATTAATATTCAAGCTGTTGGAACAGGCAATTAGGCTTTTTCTTACTCTTTAAGTGAAGCATCCATCCATTTGCCAAAAAGATGTTTAACTGCTAACACATCTGCATTTCAGTGGTCTTGAGAAAACCCAGCACATAACAAATTTGACACTAGTTTGTATATCTAATGTTGAGGTATGACCATTTCCAAATAGCTGCTTTTTCTTACTGTAATATTAACCCTTTTCCATACTTGCCCATACAGCCACTTCACAGAAGACAGCTTCATTTTAAAAAATTCGTTGCAGATAACACCAGAAAAAAAATCTTTAACAGGAATAAGCATGACAGAGATCTTATAGTGTGTAACCCTTAATTTTATCTACCTCTGACCAAAACATTTAATTATGAGGTTATAATTAGATTCACTGTGTCAAAACCTTCTCTCTCAGCCATATTCCCAATGCAGAGCATGGTCCTTTACCCTACATGTAACACAGGTGATGGAAAAGGGTTCTAGTCAGTTCTATTCCCTAAACCACAGAAGCTGTCCTTCCACAATCATCTCTTTATCAAACCACCAGATTGTTTTCTTGCTTAATATGACAGACGTAATAAAACACTGGGGGCTTTGAGTTTCTTTACAAAGTTCACAAGGTATGTTGGCTTGTACATACATGCTTTAATGACAGAGCTAAAACACACTGAAAAAATATGCAGCAGCATTGAAAGTGATCCAGGATGAGCAATATGATTTTCAGCTTTACTAATTAGTGCAGAACATAGTTACTAAATTACCAATATCATTAACACATTGCATGCAACTTTGCATAATAGACTGTAAACTAACCACATTGTAATTCCTGAGAACAGATAAGCACATTTGGTAGATGAGGCTCTGGAAGAAAATTTCCTTAGTCATAACAGGATCCAACTCTTCCGCTTTCCCTCCCCATCACATTATACTTTTAAGCAGAGGAGCTATTGGACATAGATTTTTTTTTTTAATGTTTTGGATTTTTTTTCCAAACACTTAGAGAATCTGATATGAATCTCTGCAAAGCTGAGTGAATTTTCTGGATAAAGCATTAAAATCCAGGTCACACTCAGTTACTAATCATCTTTGTATATGCAAAAATCCACATCACATAGATAAGAAAAAAGCCTGACAGACTCCCAATTACTTACTTTTTGTATCACATTACTTATTTCAACCAAATTTGACAAGAAAGGTACATAACCAAAAGAAAGAGAAGGCTGTAAATAAAAGAACACTTTAAATATTTTTAAAATTCAGGAATATCAAGAGTTCTTCAGCTGACAGCAAAACAAAGCCTCTGCCTGGGTTAGCCTCCTCTGTGTTGGCTGCACCATCAAAGTTGACACAACAGCTCTTAACCTATAAGCGGCCAAGAATCTCCCACGAGCTTTTATGCACCATCACTTCCATGGCTGACCTACCCAGGTATTTATGTACTCAGCCTAGATGTGAGCCCCTCCTCTCCAAAACCATACACACTTCACCTTTTCAATTTCACAGTTACCTTTGTCTGAGATCATATCTCACAGCACTTTGGGCTGAGATGCTTTAGGACTCCTTTCCAGACCACTGGCCCAGCTGCAGGAGAACTTTCCTGTCTGCCAAGAACACCATGGCAAAGGCATTGCAGGACTAACGCCCTCAAATTATTTAGTCTCACTATAAGATGCACAAGTTCCAGTCACATTACAGATAAATCTGGGCTAAGATAGGCAGGTACTTCAGCAAAATTTGTGCTTAAACCACCTCGATACCTAAATCAAGGGACTGCTACAGAGATATCAAAGGGACTAAGTCACTAATCCAGCTAAGATCCAGATTGGTAGTGCAGCATTTATGTCCTCTGACTAAAATGCACCTTGTGGGAAGTGCCCCTTCCTCCTTGAGCTTGGCAAACATGGTGTATCTAGAAGACCTTTCACATCAACATATACAACCTAATGCAAAAACTGGGAGTCACTCACTTTCTCAGTTCTAATCAGATGCCAGAAAGCACTGGCTGAGAGCACTTTTTGTCTCTTCCTACCTCCTTTCTCTCCCTCTCTTTCTGTCCCACACACTTTGCTTGGGACAGTACTTTGTAATTTGCCTGCAGCAAGGTCTATTCCTGACCAGACTAAGACATGAAGACTCTTTAGTGTGGTGCCCTTTTCCAAATCCTCTTGTGCATAATTAGTTGATATTTAAATACAGTCAGCTGGAGTTGAGTATGTTGTCTGTAAACAATGTGAAAGGAGCAGAAGAGACAGTCAAGTCAAACAACGTGACATCCTGCCAGCCCAACAGGCATCTGAAAGGAGTTTTTCACATCAACATTTTTGTTCCAAGGAAAAAAGACAACTTGTATTCTATTTAAAAGCTGTTACGAGCCTGTATGCTGCCTGAAAAGGAGCGTACTTCACTGAAACTCCTCAAATTTTATAAAAGAAGCAACCTACTGACACAAATTAGGAGCTATGATGCTCTTCCATCTCTACCCATCAACTCCTTCTGTCAAAAGGCTTTATATATTTAAATGTACTGGAAGAGATTCAAACCCGTCCTTTAACCTAGTGTGAAAAGTGCTTCTAAGTTGGTGTGTAAGTTTCAGTATTTAATATCATGCCACACTCTGCTCACTTCTTATCCTGGACCATAGGCTTTCATTTCTCTAAATTATACCTGTAAAAGTGAGATTCATTTGCCAAATTTAATAACTATCCAAGGGTGATTTTGTCTATAGTAATAAATTGAAAACATACATGGGGTTAAAAAGTAATCATATCTCAATTTCATTTCGACCACTAAAAGTTTTCAACTCTGTGCTAAGCTAGGTAAAACTACTCGGTTCCTGAAGATACTTATGCAAGGCAACTATATAGGTCTTTTCAGAATTTAGAATTTACAAACTTTTGGTTATTACGTCTTCCCTCTCTGCAAGTTTTTCCTTTTCATCAGTTCTTGCAGTCAAGTTGATCAAATACCCTAAAACATATTATCATTTTGAAATAAAATAATTAGAGTTTAAACAAAAAAGCCTCTCAAATATTGTCTCAATAACACTACTCCAGTCTCCTAATGTGTTTTATCCACAGATGTCTTCATAGGTTAACAGGCATAAGAATTTTCTGCCGATTCTCCTTGCTGGCCAGACACTATGTGGCCTTAGAAGCTACATAGACTTCAGCAGAGTCCTGAATTTGAATTGATAAGCCTTGCTAATGAGGCAGGTATATTATCTTGGGCTTAGGACTGTATGAATGTGTTTGTACTCGCATCCAGTCAGCTCAGCATACAAGCAGAAGAGTGTGTGAGCCTTTTGTCTCTGGTATAGACATACCCATTGCATTCTACAAAACCAGTACCTGTAACCTGCAGGCAACTATGCAATGAGATAGAAGCAATACCTGTCAAAACACAAACTGAACATTTGGTACCCACAAATACTCATACTGAAATAAGAAGGGCTATGAGCATGTAAGTTTGGCTCATCCTCAAGAGTACAGTTAATCCAGGTACGCGCACCATGTGCAGTGCTATTCCACAGTTCCTATAGCATTCACTTAAAGCATTTTCTTGGATGGCTTTTATGGACTTTGAAAGTGCTCCAGGTACTCTACCCAACTTAGGAGCTTAGAAATGTTATGATCTCAGTGCGGCATACACCATATAGAAAGCAGCTGCATTTTCAAACAGGTTCTCCTAATCTTTCACACTCTCCCTTTTTAAGCCTTCTTTCCCAGGAACTCACAAACATTTCCTCACAGCTGAGTCTCCCCCATCTCAGACAGCCACATCTCCCACCCTTAAAAGAAATACACTTCATATGGTCTATAGATTATAGTCTTTGCATAGTATATCCCAAGTCTTCTTCTAAAACAAAAATGCAGTTTCTCAAGAACTGTGAAGTACGGCAAATTGCTTGGCGTTCACATGTGAAACATGCTAAATTAAGATGCCAGAGAATCTAGAACCTGTGGGCTTCATCCTTTAAGGTTTTGGCTACAGAGTAAGCCACCAAAGCAGGCCTACAGTCACACAGAGATGATCTGTATGATCTCAAGAATGAGTCTACAAATGCCATCCTACCATAGGACAGACATTTTCCTTGAAAACAAAAAAGTAACTGGGAAAAACACACATGCTTTAAAAAATTGATCACATGGGGAAAGCCGAGCAGCAGCAATCTAATGCTGCCATTGGTTAATGCTGATATGAAGAGTGCCATCCTTTTAGCCACCAGATCACAGCAATTAGATGAACTGTGGCTGCTGGTGTAACAACATATTGTACACTAAGCTGCTGTCAGAGGACAGGGTATGCTCAGATGTTTTTCATAAAAGGTAACAGGCTTCCCAGAGAGGTTGTGGAATCTCCATCGTTGGTGATATACAAAAGACGTCTGGACATGGTCCTGGGAAACCTTCTCTAGGCTCGAGCAGAGGGTTTGCGGCTCCCTTCCTGCTGCAACCATTCTGTGATTCTGTGACAACATGGCTCCTTTCCAGAGACATGAAGATAATATCCACTGCTCCACACTGACACTGCTTCAGAGCAAAAAATGACAAAGAATAAGGATGAACACACAGTGCAGATTTTAACATGGTTTAGAAGTGGCACTTAGGAAATCAGCATACCACTCTCTCATGAGTGCTTTATCAGTTCTCTTTAGCCATCAGCCAGTGCTGATCCTTGATGACTCCAGTTGCCTGTCTGGTGCTTTCCTGTGGTGCCACTAACATGGGTGACCCTCCGCCAAACAGGACTCAGTGCAGAGCAGAGTGCCTTACAGCATGCCACCTCCTCTTCCTCCTTCCCTGGCAGGACAGGAGGAGCAGCAGAACAGATACATAGGTTGATCTGTCCAAACAAAGATCTACCTTGCACCAAGGGACCCTAGGCTGGTAGTTCCCAGCCACATTAGTCTAAAATGCAATATTTGAATCTCACAAGGGAGCCACAGTTAAACTAATACTCAAATCTCTCTCTCTTTTTTTTTTTTTTTTCTTTTTTTTTTTGACAAATACAGGCAAAAATGACAGGTTTAGGGAAAGGATGCTATTTTTCCTCTCTGCTCTTCTGTTTGCCAAAGAGCTAAAGGCCTAAAGAACATCCTCTGCATCATTCCCCAAACCATGGGCTACAACAGCATCAGTACAGCAACACACCCTCAGCCCTGGTTTATTCCCCTCGGATGTCCCACATTTTGCAGGACATCTGTCATGTTAATGCCAGAATGCAGTTCATGCAAACATGAAGCCCCTTCCTTTTACTGACTCAAGTTATTTACTAAAAATAAAGAATCACTAGTCTGAGATTACGGAGAGTTATTTCTATGGATAAGGTCTAAAGCATTTTAAGATTTTGTCTCTCTCTGACTGGAGCTTGTCTCCACAGGAATGTTTTCCCAGTCACATGGTACAATTACACTGGTGTAGTTAAACCTCTGTAGTTATATTAGAATTATTTCTTCCTCCCTGTGGTCACTCTTATTCCAGAATATAAGGATGGGGTTTTATGATTTAGTTTAACTACTTCCAACTACTAGATGGGATAAACAAATAAACCGACAAACACAAAAAAGGCATTCTTGTACCAGAGTAACAGTGCCTAGACAGAGGAAAGATCTACATTGTTGCCCTAGTTTCTTTGCACACTAGGTTTGACATGAACGTGGTTCCTTTGCAGACGAGCCCCTTGCTGCTGTTTCATTGCACAGCTTTTCCCCAGGTGCTGGAGAAAAATCCCCACAGGAGTTAAGGCCCTGCTGTGCACATGAGCAGGACCCTGTGCTTGCTTTAGAGGGCCTTTTTATCCCCTCAGCAACCCTCCTCACAGCACAAAATGTCTTAATTCAGAAGCTGCCCTGTCAGGGTTACAATAAAGGGAGCGTTTTCTATAAAGAGCAAACATATGCCAGTTCTCAAGATGGAGCTACCGCAGGACTCTTTACCTGTCCAGACCTAGGCTGGAGCTGATCTGCATTTGCCAAAGCAAATGTGTGTCCTGACGAGAGACACTCCAAGCAGCCTGCTCACTGCCTGCCAGACAGGGAGCCACAGAGGTGCGCTGCCTGCACTGGAGCGACAGCAGTAGCAAAGTACAACTCTGAAGAAATGTTCGTCTTCTTGCCGCTGAGCTAGGATGCCTTGTCCTCTCGTGACAACAGGACAGTAATGCAGAGGCAATTACATGGATACATCAGCTTATGGATCAAATCCACAAGTGTATTTCCACATCATTGTGACTGTCCACATTAAGAGAGGCTGTAGCCCACTATTGGTCAAGTACTACGTGAACGGCTTGAGTCAGCTGTCTCCAAACTCATTTTATAAACTACTTTCCAAAAGCACTGTCATCCTCCTCCTGCCACCACCACAGGGGGCATTGGGGTCACAGCCACTATAGGAAAGCAGGAGCAGCTGCAATCAAACCTGAGCTGAAGTGATTGAGCCACAGTTTCCCCTCACAATACCACAGGGAAGATGAAGGTCCAAAAGGTGGCTCAGATGCCTTGCCATAACCTGGGAGGGGCTGGGATAGTTGCAGAGGCGGTGCGCTCAGCTCCCTGGAGGGAAGGTGCGCCTGGAATCACTCATCAAGAGCTTCCAAACCAATTACGAAGAGACGCTCACAGGCTATGTTGTACTTTCCTTTCATTTTTTTTCTCAAAGGAAATTGCTCGGCCACAGTATCAATGAACTCGTACCTTTTTTCCGGAATCACATGCAGGGGATCATAATGGGGGGGGAAAAAAATATCCCACAGATTTTCTGTGAACTTCTTTCGCTGGCAAGAGCCCATCCCACAGTTCTTGTTCACAGATGACTCCAAAAATTATCAGATCAGAGTAAAACTTCTCAAGCAAAACCATTTTTCCAGCTAAAAACATAATTTCACTGAAAACAATCCTTTTCTCTAGTGGCATACTCTATTTGTTAACCTTTAGCGATGGAAACGCTCAAAGCAAACTTTTCTGCATTAATTTTAAAATTCCACTCCAAACAAAATTTCTCATACAGAAATTTCCTGGATTTTTTTTTTTTTTTTAAGACAGGAAGGACAACCAAAAAACCTCAACTTTCTAATAGTTGTTAAAAGCATCAGTTACTTGTTTGAACTTGTTATAGGAAAAACACTAGGAAAAAGACAACACTGTGACTGTGTTTGGTTTATGTTACAAGTTAATATGCTATTAAAATGTTTAGGTCTTATTATGCACTTTAAAAATGTTAGCGCTTAATGTGCTCTGATTGGGGCTTAACAAACCCTTTAAAATGTTACAATGTTAAACCACCAAATCACATTGTCTCTAAGGAGTAAGCGGCTTAAAAAAATCTTCTGTTCTTCACAACCTAACCCTTACATTAATAAAAACAAAATCCAGTCGTAATGAGTTTATATCATATATCAGAATGTTTTGACATCCTTAATGACTGGGAGTTAAAAAGTTGGCTTAACTCTGTGTGCTAGTGTGTGCTTGTTTGAGTGTAGGAGTTAAGGTTAGTGGTTTTCTGAAAGCCTTAAATAACATAGATAATGGAGATGAACATCGTGCGTTTTTGCCATAACTGGTGTCTGGAATCCTATTGCCTAATTTAAAGGGCCAGTTATGTGACTGTGAATAATTGAGAAAATATCCATTTAGCCTCATAGGTGTGATGCAGTGGGCAGAATACTGAGATAGTGACACTGCCAGTGAAATCTGGTAAATTCTGGTTAGTACCCGCTGCTAAGCACCAAGGCGCAGATTTTTCAAAACAGGTACAAAAGCGTACCCACAGTGCCACGTGGGGGATGGTAGCACAGACTAACAAACCTGGGCCAGACTCTGCTACCTTGCTCAAATCAATCAGTATTACATGCCAGCGGCAGTCTTTCAATGGCACTAGTGGTCATGGATTTCCACTATTAGACAGTTCTTACAGTTACACTCTCATAATAAACAGTTTTCATTAATATTCCTCAGTTGGAAAAAAGTTCCACAGCGAAGGACACCTACCACAAAGTCCAACATAACGTGACAAACAGAGTAACAACATTGGCTTCACAAAACAGATGCATGTGATAAAATAATTGCAAAGTACAACATTCTAATCGCGGGAGGAATTGTTCTGGTCTGTACAACAAAGGATACCTGCAACAGCGGTCAGTGGACGTCCCCTATCTATAGCTGTGCACAAAACACTATGACAGTAAACATGATAGGCTTGCTTCTTTGTTCTACTCTTCTAATTCAAATATGTGTTACTCTGGAATTTGAATGATCACTCAGGTAGAATGTATTCACTTCAGTATGTGCCCAGCTTTCTTGAAAACTACAAATTTGGGAGATGTCCAATCGCAGCAAAACAAACCCACATGACTTACCTAGCTAATTACACAGCGTGAACAGTGAATTCTAAAGTAATAGTCATGGCAGATAGTTCTTGAGGTTGAAATACACTTGCACACCCTATTCATCAAATAATTCCAAATAAACAATTCAGAAAAATGCTCAGTCTTCATGGGTAATTAACAGAAGTGGCCTAATTAGCTCAATAAACTGTTTGCTGCAATTAACTCCACTAAGCTTTAAAGTGCCATTCTTCATGGATACAGTTTTTGAGAGAACTATTACAGTATTACCAAGTATTTTCTAGCAACATGGGATGTGTTTTCAAGCTGACTACTGTCACAAGTCAGACCATTTCAAGACATTGAGAGCACTGATGGCTCCCCATATTATTTTTTCACCACAGACAGCTCAAGGTATGTTATCAACTTAACTTACACACATCTTGGTGCTAATTACCACCCTGCTATATTGAAGCCCACAGTGTCACTTACTCCTCATCAAACTGGATCAAAATTTCTTACTAGATAACATGACATGGAGAATTTCTCTTGCCTTTCATTTTACTTGTTTACAAACATCAGCCTATTGTGAAACAAACATGAAAAACGTTCAAAGGCTGAAAAGTTCTTTCACTTTCTCTTGAACTTTCATGTTCCATTCATTTTAAATATGTGGCAAATTTATTTTTTATTTTCCATATTAATTTCCCCATGTTCCTTTTTATTAAAATAACTAATACAGAAAAATTATTCTATCTGCTCTGCACTCAGTTGTTTATGGTTTCAGAGATACTGGGCTCTATGCAGAAAGCAAATAGAATTCTTCAGAGCTACTCTTCCCAATCCAAATTTTCTCCAACCTCAAGCATCCAAAATCACAAGGTTAGATTAAAACTAATTATTCTTAATCAAACTCACCAAGTAATCCAGACACAAAAAAAGCCCAGTGCCTTAGTTTTCTTCCCATATTCTTTCTAGGGTCTGAACT
The DNA here is from genome assembly GCF_034619465.1 of Leptosomus discolor. Classification (NCBI taxonomy): domain Eukaryota; kingdom Metazoa; phylum Chordata; class Aves; order Leptosomiformes; family Leptosomidae; genus Leptosomus; species Leptosomus discolor. Next base: position 50,238,032 of record NC_141398.1, on the reverse strand, counting down.
TTTCTATTATACACATGGCAGGTTTTCAAAGTCTCCTACCTAACAAGTACAGCTTAAAACTTGGGGGGCGGGGGGAGGGGGGGGCAGGATGTGGAGGGAGAGAGCAATAGACAGAGGGCAAAGACAAAGAGAGGGAGAGAAAGAGAGAAAGACAGTCATGGGATTGCTGACTCAGCAGGTATTCCTTGCCCAGGAGGGGACTAGGGTACCAAGGCCAGAGATGGGTGCCTGGGTCAGCTCCTGGCAGAGCGCCCCAAAGTGCCCAGGCAGCGAGGTCAGCCTCATGCTTTCCCATTTTTTGGGGGACATGTAGCTGTGGGAGATGCACAAGCACAAGGCCCGCACCTGGGGCCAGCAACTCCCCAAGACAGCCCACAGGCAGATGTTACGCACATTTCCCATCTAATGGGCCCAAAAAACACCCCAGCCCATCTTCTTTCTTTTGTGCCCCTCTCTAATGCCTTAACTTATTTCAACAAATAGGGATTCATTTTTATTTTTTTTTGTCCTGTATCATCCCAGTCTGGGTGCTGCAGTGACAGCTGACCAAGGCAGAAGCTTTGCAGGGAGGAGTTTGCGAAGAGGCACAGGACAGGAGGGCCTATCAGCACGCACACCATCTTTTAAGTGGACTCCACAAGCTGCTTTCCAGCTTCCTTCGCTGGAAGGGGGCTGGTGTGAGCATACTTTGCTTCACGCACATTTCACCCTGTGCCTGGGACACTAACCAAGGCTGGCAGCAAGCTATAAGTACAGAAGCTTGCAATCACACACACTGCCATGCTGTGGAGGGTTACTCCCCTGCTTTCCTGCAGTGCAACAGGGAGCAGCATTTACTGCAGTGGAGAAACTATCAAATTCAGATCCTGTTAATATTCCTTAATAGGCAAAAGGCAGAAGAGTGGGGGAAGAGAGCAAACAATACGCAACAGTGTTTAAATTACAGTAAAGTACATTAACAATAAATACTCCTCTGTCAAGAATATGTCATGTAATTATATTTACTGCACTGAACAGAGGTAACCAATGTTTTGAGAGGGTGGTTTTGCACTCCCAAGATGACTCTCCTTCGGGGACAGCATATGTGAATAATCAGTCAGACATGGGATATCAGCTGTGAAAAAACCTCCTTCAGCAGCGTGCCAGTTGCGATGGCTAGAAAGTTAGCTCCCTCTCCTGGATTAGACCAGAAACGTAAATAACGTACATTGTACTGATCTAAACCAGGGCTTAGGCATTCTTCGGCATTTTTATTCTTTTTCTTCGCAGACCTAGAACCTCAGTCAAGAGAAATCTATGCTTCCTGAAGAACTGGGGTCTGCAGAGAGTTACAGCATATCACCTAAGAAATGACACAATCTCACTGCCAAACTTACTGCGACATTTGTTAAACTGCCGTACAACTGTAGGATGCAGAACACACATCTGCAGAGCCCAAGCAGTATGACCTGCTGTCACAAAGTGCCAGGACCCATAAAAATGTCATTGCAAACCAGACCTCTCTCATGGCTTTGACACTTTGTCCCTCAGCCCTTCTGCAAGCAAAAGGGCCATTGCTGAGAGTATGAATTTGGCCTGGACACACTACACGTAAGGACAGCAGGACTTACTGCCTGACCTGAGAATTTGAGAACTAAGGCTGAGGTGGAGACAGAGAGTAGATCATAAGAGGAAATTTTGCTAGGGCTTCAAGTGTTTTTACCAAGTGTCTTTGCAAAAAGGTTAAAATATTGGATGGTTTTACTGGAAAGTTGAGATGCAACTAAGAAAAGAATGAAAATGTAGGTGTTTGTAGCTCACTTACTGTTTTGGATTTGATGAGATTCAGATAAAAATCAATGGCAAAGAATCTAAGTTCCCTTCGTTTTAAACGTAGGACTTACAATAGCTATATGAAACTGCACATACAAAAGTTTAAATAAAGTTATTTTCCTGTCTAACTGTAGACTATTAACTGCTAAATACAATCATTTAAGATTATATATGATCTTTCATCTGAGAAATTGAAATTTCTTCACATTTTGAACAGTACCCTTCAGAAATAAACATGCACTACTTGTAAATGAGAAAATAAGGCAGAAAACTTTAAAAGCAAAATTAAATGCACACAGGACAAGTGATTTGGCCAAACAGGAAACCATTAGGATTGAAGCCTAGACTTTTCAACTCCTCTATCTCTGCTTTCACTACAAAAGGCCATTCTAAAATGGATATTTTAAAAAACAGCTACAAGAAAGAGACATATCTACAGTCAATCCAACCTCTAAGTTGGAATCACCTCCTGCAAGAGGCTTACTCTTTCTACTGAGGAGTCAACTGCCTTCCAGCTCAGCTGCTCCAGTTAGGTAGCCAGAGCATTTTAAGAGCAGTATTGCCAAAGAGTTTTAGAGGAAGCATGGGAATCCATGCCATAATAGGAGAGTTTATCCACTACTGTATCTCACTGGCTGGGTAAGAAAAACAATCTTATTATTCAAACTCAAAAGCTTTGGACTTTATATTACTATTATAAGCAGATTCATAGATACACACAGAGTTGTCTCCAAAGGTGTTAGTGCCATATAAACACTCAGCAAGCTGAGGTTACTGTAGTTCAATTGCTCAGATAGGAAAAGATCTGTAAAAAATTTTTGAATCTCTCTATTGCTCAGCTTGGATCCTCCTGAGCATCACTCTCACAAAGCCACTATTCAGTCACAGACATTGGGGCCAATTTGAATAAACTCCATTACTCTGAGGTTTCAATGGGTGCAAGAACCCCTTACTGACTGGCAGACTTTCCCAACATGGGTGAGGTTCAAATGGAACGGGTAGTGCCATGGACAATGCCTGCATTGCCCTGCTCTCCAGATGTCAGTCTGGAAGACCTTCATCATAACAGCCAAGACATACCCAAGCAGTTACAACAGAAGTAAATGAAAATCCCATTTTAAACCAGGGTATCTATCCAAAGAATTTCACTGAAAAAATTATATCTTCCTACTTAGTTAAAAAATAAAATAAAATAAAATAAAAGTTTTTTCTACAATAAGCGCACAACAACATAAAATGTCACTAACAATAAAATAAAGAATATATTTCAGATATTATTTTCAGGATACCATATTGAAAGGCACTCATAAAACAAAATATTCTACCCTAATGACACACAAAGTAGTATTTAGGTTAGGGCTAGTCAGCTAATACTAACACTAGATGAGATGGGTTATAAAAATTTGCTCTCTTTGAAATAGCAAAACATCACACACAGAACAGCCATCTCACCCAGGTAAACATGCAGAATTTTCTACCTTCTGAGAAGATCAACAACTCTTGATTTTCACTTCTGGGATCTGGATGAAATTTAGCTGTAGCAGGAAACCAACTGAATCACTAGAACACTTCCTACCTTTCAACTCAAATTGCACAGGACTCATTAGCTTTGATAAACACTGGGGAGGAAAAGGGACAGTAAGAGCTAGCAGCAGCCCTGATCATTACGTAGGAATTTAGTCAAGAAAGGAAGAATAATATCTGGATAATGAAGCACAAAGATATAGAAAAGATACACACATACTGGAAACCTTCAAAAGGTCCTCCAAATGGCCTTTTGCATTAAAAATCTTGATTAACATCTGTGACATATATGTATATCCTCAGAGACACACATATTTTGAGGCAAAAGGAGGACTCAAGTTGTCCTAAACTGTGTTTTCCTGGCTTTCTGCACAACTGGTATCTGTAAAGGAATCTCAGGAATAGTGGAGCATGGAGCACAGAACCTCTCCCAGGACTCAAACTAATGACATCATTTCTATGTCAGGATGAATCTAAGTCACCAGAAATTATTTTGGCTCCTTCAACATCTACAGAACTCCTGGAGAATTAAATATCCCCAAAACTTAGTTTTGTAAAAGCTGTATCTTAAATTTGGCTCCATTTATGTCACAATACTGTACAATCTGGCAGCATTTAAACACAGATAGTTTGTGCTGAGTGCACAGTAGTAACTAACAATATAACTGGTCTTTTATTCTGAGTATTTGGTATAAGAATTTACAAGCTTGTATGATGTTCCAGGGTTGTAATATTACACATCTTGGAGATTTACTATAATTCCTATTGGTATGAACAAAAAAAAATTCTTTCTGAATGAAATGTTGCAAGTTAGTGAAGACTTTTATTCTCTGCTGCATAATCTGATTCATGTTTACCCTCAACATTAATACTAGCTGTGACAGCTGTATTAAGAAACGCCTACAAAAAGTAGAAGCTTTAAAGTTGCTGCAGTGACTGCTGAACTCTTTTTAGTCAAATAACGTAACTTAAAATAAATGCAAACTGTTTCTTTTATTTTTCACTCACGATGTGTATTTTTATGCTTGGCTTTTGCAATTATTTAAAAAAAAAAAAAGGAAGTCATGTCCATTATATCAAGTGTTTCCCATAAACTCCCCTGATAGGTTCACTGCCAATATTTTTGTTGCTAGTCCCCATGGAAACCAATATAATAGCTTTCAAATCTGTTTCTTAGAAGGACTATTCCAGTCCCATCTTTCAGTCTCTGTAGATTTTCAGTAATTGCTGAGACGTTCTGACGTTCAATGGTGCTATCCAAATAGGCATCAAATTTGATAATAGTGCTATGTTAAAATAATCCTTTTAAAATACTATATGCACACTAGTAAGAACTTGTAAAAAAATGACAAAAACTTTTTAGTTAATTTAAACAATTTAAGTATAGTATTTTACTTAAAGTTACAACAGAATTATTTACAATTTAAATATTTAAAGCCAACCAATCACTTTGGTATTCTCAGCTTTTACATTACTTAATTTCTAAGCCCACCTACTGCCTTTTGATTCCACATCTCTGTAGTCATGACATAACGCAAAAAGAAAACAGAAAGTAAGAGATTAAAAAGTTCATATTTTACAGGACCAGTTTTCACATAAAGAAGTTTTAATTTTTAACCCATTTCAAATAATTCACAACTATCTTTTTAAAAAAACAGCAGAGGCATATATGCATATGAAAACAAAGATCTTAATGGATAGGTCACAGTCTGTATTTCTTCTAATTAGCACCCATGCAGATAGCTAGCACATACAATGAGGTTCAAGCAAAGCACACTGCATGTGGGGCTATTTAAAATGTAGCAGCTATAGAAATAGTAGAGTAGTAAGCTATAAAACCTGATTTTTTTCAAAATAATGAAAAAGTAGATGAACAAATACTTAAGACTTTTTCTAATTTACTCGATAATTTGAATAAACCAAGAAAAATTCTCCAAAATTGTGTCTTTTAAGAACTTGAGCTCCCAGTAAGGAATGAGAAGGCTAAGTAACTGTTTTTTAACAAATGATTACTGCCATGATCCATTTGTGAAAACAGCCCTGACTTCCAGTGAAAAATAGTGAATCATTAAGCTAAAGCTAGAATATTAATGACAGCCAGTAATCACTTCAAAGCTTGATGCATTTGGCCTGTTTGGATCTAAGCCTAGTTCTTCTGGTCTTTTCTACTGGAAGCAGATTCCCTTATGCTATCCTGAGCACTACAGTGAGAGTTTGTCCTGCCACTCTTCTTCCCATGTTCCCACTGTGCTGAAAGCCAAATGTACCTGTCCTATTGTGGAAGCACGTAAGAGACAGAGAGGACATATCTAGGAACAGGATCAAGGTCTATGGCCATTCTCATCTCACAAAATGGTTGTGGAAAAGTCAAAGGGCTATCCCATGACTGAGGAAACTGTACTATGCCATTAATCCTAGATTCTATTTATGAGACCTGTGGAAAATAACAGCCATTATTATGAGCTTATGCTCTGTCAGCTATGGAAGAGTGACTTAACTCCTACATAAACGAGTGTGCAAAATATGGGAGATGTTCAAGAGAGTGTCTATACAAGAAGAAAGTCTCTTACTTGGGGGAAATCCAAGAGGTATTTTGTCCTGCTTGGAGACAACCTCCATTGCTGAAGTAACTCACCTGCTCCTCAGGACTCCTTGTCAAATTCTTGCTATTCATGGACATACAGTACATGTTTCTGTTCCATGTTGTTTCTACTGCACCAGTCATAGCAAGAGCTGAGCAAGAACTTAATTCAAAGTAAGTAACAGTGCCCCATAGAGTGAACAGGATTTTTACTTTTGATTTCAATGAAGGCAAATCACAATGTATGTGATTGCATTTTGTTCCAAACTATACAGATTGAATCCTAAAAGCTTATATATCATCTCAGTTTCTTCATACAGGTCAGATGTATTTTGAATTTTTTTCTCATCTTCTTTAGTATTATGAAACTGGACCATGAAAATGTTTGAAGTTCCTCTTTTAGGGACTGTATCTCTTGTACAGAAAGTGCTGCTTTTGTTACATCTTGAACTCTCTTTTTGTGACCTGTCTCCTCAGGTTAAAAGGGCAAGTGTTGGCCAGCAGTTGCTTCTATGAAGGACTCAAGTGCTAACTTATAAAGGCCATAACGTTCCTTTGTTTGTTCACAGTGGCAGTGTTCAATTTACTTAGCTAATAGGTTATTTCAGTTAAACATTCACATCCTGCACAGGGTGAATTTCTGAACCACGAATGGTATTCATGCTATTGTTGATATACCCTTTCAGAATCTGTGGTACACCAGTAAATGCAGTTTTTCTGCTCAAGCATCCTTGAATAACACCAGGATATTTGTATAAAGAATATGGCAGGAAGGGGAGATAAAACTTGAAACATAAGATGAAATTTGAAGACAGAATATAGTAAAAGAATTTGTGTTTGATTACTGGGCTTTACATCTGGGAGTGTCCTATTGCACCCTCATATTAATATAGTCTTGGCACTCTGAGAACAACGGGGCAAAAGAAAAATACCCATCATTCTGCACCAATGTGAATCAGCAGAATTGTGTTTTCTCAACTGGGAAGTGGTTTAAACTTCCTCTTTCATCTCCTATTGTTTTTAGACAATTGTCTTGTGATTGTTCTTCAGCTACACAAACTAAGACACTCCCTGGATAGGCCCAGGATACGCTTTGATTTCATTAACAATTTGAAACAAAAACCAAGGGACCTAGCAGTAGGATTAGATATGTACCAGGAGATATGACACCATCTCCCTGGCACGAAGCAGTTTTTTCCATTTCAAGCAATACTGAACTTTGATTAAAGGCAGATAGCCAGGACATAATCTCCTGACATAAAAAGAGAGATGCTTGTCCTCCATTCTTCCCTTGCCAGCATATACTTAGTACAAGATGGGACTAAACCACCCTCCGCTGCTTCCCTTGCAAATCCCATGGCAGTGAACAGAAGATTGTATCTGTAAGTTACAAGTCTCTGTGCAGATTCTGGGCCTCAGTGTGCCTCAGATCTATATACACTGACAGCTACAGAAGCTCAAAATCTGGGTTTAACAAAGACAGTCTTACGAAGAGCTCCCCTCACCCTGATGCATCTTTTGCCCAGACTGCAACTCCTCCTCTGAAGTATCACACACATCAGTTGACTGTCTTCCTACTGCAGCAAGACCTATGATGCATCTGTTGAAATGCCCACCACCATCACCCCCATCCCCACTTCCTTTCACTGACAAGTGGAACTAACAGAGAAGGAGGAAAAGAACATAGAGGAAGATGACTTTCATATGGTCAGCTGTCAGCACTGGCTTACAGAAACATCCAACCTGAAATTTGTTTATCACAATCATATATGTTCGCCTTCATTTGCTTCCAGGGAATTGTTACATTTTTGCTTTCCTTCAGTGGTAGAATTGAGATGGTGACAATGTTTAAACAAAGGAGAGACGAGCATCTAGCTAGTATCTGTGTCTTTACCATGCCTGGTAAGTCTGTCCATGGATCAAACTCTCCTCTTAATGGTCATCAGATTACACCAGGATACTAGAAACATCCCAGGAGTAATTTCATGAGCACTAACCAGATTAAACTCATTAAAATTACACTTGTCTCATTTGGGGTCACCAATACGTGAAAATGGCCCAATTACAGCTTTCAATTTACATATATCAGAATTCATAGGTGACTGAGTTTTGAAGAGGGATAGAGATTGCAGTCTGCAGCATTAATTCTCCAGGAGAGCTCCCAGGGGGAGAATGGTGGAAGCTGCTAAGCTGCAAACAGCTGGAGGTGGAAAGGGATCTGTGGGGTAACACCTGTGCTTGCCTGCATTTTCTCTCTTCCCTCAGCATCTGCTTCTGGCCAGTGACAGAGACAGGGCCCAGGGAAGAGGGAGCTGAGGAAAGAGGCTGAGGCAAAATCTTCAGGGACAGCAGTAGTCACTAAAAATCATACAAGTTACTTCTGTATTTTTTGTTCCTGTTGAATTAAAAACTATTAACTGGTCATAAATTTGATCAGAGAGATTTATGATTTTTAAACTGGGAAAAATGCTGAAATTTTAAACTAGAGAAATTTCCCTTAGTCAGTAAATGACCTGAACAGACTAAGGAAGAAGTGATTTCATGGCTATTAACATCAGAGTAGTCAGCTGCATAGCATTCACATTTCATTGTAGAAACAAGCAGATAAACAATCTCCTTCCATTGTTTGTAGTAATCACAGAGTGCTAAATAATTTCATGTCATTATTTCAGTTGTGCAACAAATAAGGGAAATAGCAAATGAAGTCTAAAGCTCTTTCTGTGTGTTTTGTTCTTGTACTTAAAATCTGTCCTTTTTTTTGTCTGGTTAAGACAAATATAAGATTTTTGCATGGTGTATATGAAAAGGGGACAGGTATACTTTTACCAGAAGTGCATCCCAAATCTGCTTTCCCCAGAAAATTGTGCTTATTTATATATTAGTTTTAAGATTCCAGTCCTATCAATGCCACATAGAAGTGAGGCTGTGTAAAATTATTAAATCTAATGGTATTCTGCTAGCCAGTAAAACTTAAACTTTCAAATCTGTAAGACTGAGAAAGCCTGGACACTTAACACCAAGGGAAAAAAGGAAGTCTGTTTTATTCAGTAAAATTCTCACTTTGAACTTAATCTCCTTTCAAATAGATTGGTGGTTTGCATACCTAGAAAGCTAAGAAAGTCAAACAAATTCTTAATTCTATTCATTCATGTTTGTATTCTAATATATATTATGTATTCTGATACATATTATGAAATAGATCCTATTGTTTTGGGCTCTCTTCAAATACAAAAGAAACATAATCCCAGCCTACAGGAGTTAATTAATGAAATGGATAGAATAGTTCTAGCAGATTCGAGCTCAGCTTTCCACCTTTAACATCTACAACACGCGCTGTTGATGGGAGGGTATCACCGCAAGATCAGCTTGTACGTCAATAGCAAGATGTATAACAACTTAGTATTGATCCCTTACTGCTGGCACAGATTAAAGGAGAATTTTTTCAAACAGATCCTTTGCTTTTGTTTTGTTTTCCAAAACCACATATTAACTGTGAGCATAAAACAGATATGTTTTACCCTTGATCTCCAAAGTCCAAATCTAGAACCAGTTTTAAAACATTTCAAAGACAATTCAGAAAAGAATTGGAAAGTCTCAGGTCATTTTTATGCCAAGTTTGTATTGCCAACTGGTGTTACGTACCTTATCGTTCATGACCCTAGCAACTGAACACACTGAAATGCAGTGACTGCTGGGTTGCATGTTTCTCAGGGTGTGTAGGGAACGAGCAGGGAGAAGAGGGAATGTATCTTTTGTAACTGCTTTAGGCCAAATCTGTGCATCCTTCATTCACTGCAACGTCACAAGATGCTCTGTACACCAGAATGGCTTTACATAATCCAGGAGCTGCAACAGCTCAGGATCAGAGTAAGCTCACACGACAGGGTCAGTTGTTTCCTTGCTCAAGCTGAACCTAAGAGTTAGTTACTTTGGGGGAGTGTATTCATATCTATTGCTTTGACAGCATGAGGATCACTTTTCACTCTAACACACTTGAAGTAGAGATAGATCTGGGCAACTTGAACACCAAGTGTTGAAAGGGAAGATGACCTTGTGATACCATTGTTTGTACTTATTAATATCCTGAAATTGTTTGACTTATTCCCCATGAACCACTCTGGAGAAGACGATGGAAGAAATTAGATGTCAAGCTGCATCTTCCCCACAGAATCCATGTCTAGGTACAACACAGTAGAGCTACTGAGGGTACTATTGCTACACTACCATCACAGACCCGGGCAGATGTGATGTTAGCTAAATGCCAAACAGCACAGTCATGACAGGCAAATGCTCTTCCCAGGTGAATTAAACTGCTAAGTGGCCTATACAGAATGTTTCCTATCACTAAAGGCATTCATTAGGAGATCTCTCAGGCATTATGGCCCAACCCTGAAGAGCTGTGTGTCCTAGTGACTTCAGCCACAGAAGCGGGAACTTTAGAGAAAAGGGCAGAGTCACACTGGAAAGAAGGGGTGGACAGGGAACTCAAAAGAGCACACAAATGGGGAAGAATATAGCCAGGAAAAAGGAATATAAAGAGGAGGAAGAAAGAATGGAGAGACATGCTAAAGAAACAAGAATGCCACAAAGGAGCAAGGTCAGCAGTAGAGTGGAGGAGGGTGAATTTACTGGGAAATGTTGCTTTAGTCATCCTGAAACTGTTAAGTGGTCAACTGGTTTCATCTGGAGAGAATTAGCAGGGGCAGAAGGGGAGCAGATTCACAAAACTGCCTGAGGAAATGGTAATGTCAACCCTCTATCACCAAAAGCTTGGCTGTCAGCACACTCAGGTTGTGTGGGATCAGTTGCCTTTTCTGGCTGATAGCATCTGAACCAACATTTCTGGAAGTGTCTTGCCCTAGGGCTTTCAGAGGGGTGTACTGAGCAGGGAGGGAGGCACGGAGCAGTCTCTCATGTTAATGCTATTTCACTCTGTATGAAACACTTTTATTCAGCATGTGTGAAGGATGAGGGAGCAAGGAGAAAATTACTCCATTACCTGGTTGTTGACAAGATGGATGAAAAGGCTGAATTTGCTGAATAGTGGGTATTTAAGAATTTCTGCAAAGTGGAACAGCAACCAAAGGATAGATTAAGAACAATCAAGGGAGCCTAGACTACCTCCTAGTGAGGGCAGCTGCGTGCTCCCTTAGAAAATGTTGCTTCCAATTATCTCAGGCAGCATGGGAAAGAAACATCTGTAATCTAGAGCAACTTCTTTAACTGCTGGGCAACTGCATAAAAAAGCTTACAAAAAACCTGTTTGAAATGTTTGGAACAAAAAGAGAATTTCACTTGACAAACAGCAACAATTCATGTGGTTTTCAGTTTGGTAAAGAAAAACTGGAATTTAATGGTTTGCAGGATTTTTTTATTATTATTATTAGCATCATTATCATTATTGTTCAGCTTGGTGACTAAGCCAAAAATTGATTTCTTGTACAGATCCAAAAAAGAGACAGGAACAGAAACAGTGGTCTTTTGGCTGTGAGACACAGGAAGTTTCAGGAGAATTCAGGCATCAGCAGTGGGGAAGCTGCAAAGAGCAGCCAAAAATCAAAGGCAAGAAAGCTGAAAAAGGAAAAATAAGATACAAAGAGGAAGAGCTAACCCCACCCTATTCTTTCTGGCACCACAGGCATCCAGAGTACATGACACATGATTTCTTCCACTGTGTTGCGGGAGTAGGAGGACTCACTTGATTTCTATCACGCCTTCTTATCTACCATCTTCCACCTACATTTAAGATTCAGAACTGCCAGAATTCAGATTTTCTCTCTTGGCAACATTCTCTTATCCCTCCCTCATTTCAGTCTGAATGTGCTGGGGTTACCAGGATTTGCTTTGATCCTGAACCAGATCTGAAGATACCTGCATAACCTCCGTTCAAGCTGTGAGCACACCCTTAGGTTAAGCAGGTTCTTCAGCACTGCTCAGTTATTCCCTCACAATTGTGTATAAAAACATGTAGTTCTCTTTTACAAAATAAACCAAAACTAGTTAGGCAGATGCAAGTATGATTTCATTCATTCATCTCATTCTTCATCCATACATAAGTGCAAAATCATTTGGTCTAATTGTAATAGTAAAACCATTCAGAGACTTTGAAGTGAAATATCACTCAGAAAAGACTTTAGTTGGTTAAATTCAGGATCCTCTTTACATTTTTTGGCCCACTTTTTCAGTTCCTAATGTGGATAAAATCAACACACCTAATATTTCTAACATAGTTCAATCCCGAGACACACTGATTTACAGGAGTTCTTTTGATTATTTTTTTAGAACACTTTTGTTTACCTGAAAAGTAGTCAAAGGTTATGTTGAGCCAGTCATGACTTTCAGTGTGAAAGTACAGTTTTCTATCTAATAAGCAAGAATCCTTGAACTAAGGGACAGAGGAACATGCTGAGGGCCCAACTCTGTTCAGCCTTATGCACATGAGCAGCCCAGGTAGTTCAAGAGGACCAGTGAGAGTGTAAATCTTTACATCTTTAACAGAGTGGAGCTGTGCAAAGTAAATGTAATAATGTCTTCATGTTATAGAATATAGCAAATATAAAATATATAGCTCATGTATTGCTTCAAACCATCTCTGGCTTCTTTTACACCACTAGTAGAAAATTGGGAAATTTTTTAGTTATTTATCCTTAGTGTGTTTTAATGTCCTCTCTTGAAACATTTCACAGAGTGGTCTAACAGCACATTATTAGCATGATCAGTAACCACCACACAGCCGAGGAATAGTTTGAGCCCTTTGCAGTACACTATATTCCTGTTAATTCTGTGGTGACCCATGGGAAGTACAAACGTATGAAACATGAGATTTGTGTTGAGTTTTCACGATAGATTAAATAAGACGAAAGCCATTGTGATTCATTTAATCATTTTTATTCATGTCAATAGGATTGCCTATCCTGTGATAATTGCACAGTTATGGTTATGAATCTCATAATTAACCTGCATGTTCAAAAAAAAGATAGACCAGTCAGACAGCCCAAAAGAGGGATTCCTGTGGTGCACAGCATTATACACAATTACTACACATTAACACAATCTTAATTATTAATCTTTTGTATTTGCATAGTACTTTTCATCCAAAAGCACTTTGAAAGCTGTGTATAAAGAATACCAAAGAAATGCTGAAAGCTCTAGAATCCTAGGGCAAAAACTCCCTGTCCCAGGGAGGACTCAGCAGATGGGGATAAAAGCTCTCAGCCACTCATACCAAAGCAAGCCCTGCCACAGAGGTAAAGTACCACAGGACTTTTGAAATTCTTAACAAAGCAGAGAGGAGCTCTACTTGAACATTGAGCAAGCTGAAACTTTTGCATTTGTTTTACTTGGAAGAATGTAATCTTGAGATATCGTACAAGTATTTTAATACAGAATGCCAGACATCACATTTTCATGCTTCAATTCTGTTTAAGAATACACAAACCTCTGAATCAACTAAATGAGTTGCACACCTTTCCCAGCCTTGTCACTTCCATGCTGCCCCCTTACACTAAGAACAGCTTTATTTTCCCTCTTCTTGCTTATCTGTGCTGTTCTGCCATCTTCTGCTCGTTTAAATCTTTCCTCACAAAGGCTTGAGCAACACAACTCAAAGAGGAAGTTAATTTTAAAAACAATAGCTAAAATACATATGGCTCACTCTCTAATTATGAATAAGATCTCTCTCACTTATCCGGATACTGAACTGTGTAGAACAAGTACTGTTCGGTTTTGGTTTTTTTCACTGTAGGGCCAAGTAGTTTGCCACCTTCTAATATATGTGATGTCAGGCTTACACAACAGCTAAAATATACTTACCTACCAGTATTCAGAAAACATCAGCTATTAGTCAATTAAATCAAAGTAACCTTAAAGTGTTCAAATTGATAGGAACTCTCCCAGTCACTTAGAAAACACATTGTTCAGCCTCTCCATCGTCATAGCTTCTTTAAAATACCACAACAGATACCACAAGAATAGAACAGTTCTAATTTTAATACAGATATATATCATAATCAGAAAACAGGTCCTGCTCAAGCAGATGCTGTGATGTGTTACATCACATCTGTACACCAACGTATCACTGAATCAGAGATGTTACACACTGCTGGCATTCACCTCCTTTCAAGGGGTCAACAGAAAGACTTCTGCCCCAAACAACTCCCACTGTCACGCCATAGCCATGACATTGTTGTATAATCAGACAATAGCAAAAATAAATAAATATATAAATATTGTCAGTACTGTCTCCTCACTTCTGTTTACATTTTAATGAACTCCTCTAGTACTAACTTCCAATTTCCTCCATTTCCAGAAAGCCAGCACTCCATAAATATTGAGTTGTACTATTATCTGCTGATGTACCAGTTTTCTATAAACAGAGAAAATCCAAACTTATCACTGGGCCTAGCTGTTGAAAAAGGTTAGTATAACTAAATAACAAAACAGGAATGTTGTTTACTTGTTAATGTTCTACTAATGAAAAAAAGCTGTTATGGCTTTGATTAATCTAGACCATACTGGACAATTCTGGCATAACTTTCCTTGAGGAGTGACTATTGATTTCCTTTTCATTCTACACTTTGATACAACATATCTGGAATCTAGCCCAGGTTTCATAACTGCTACTATCTCCACATTAACAGCCTGTGCAAGATTAGGAATAGCTTTTGAAGATATATGCAAGGGTGAGGCAATCCAAGAATTTTCTCCGTTTCCACAGGTTGAGCTTTTACATCTGTCTGTGTAACAGCTTTTAAGGAATTAAAGGTGTTTGTAGGCATGATCAAATTCATCAATTGCAACTAATTCATTATGCCATTGTTTAATCTTTTAGCACTGTATTGTTTGTTCTCTTCTCTGTCTGTATTTATAATACCTGGTGTAGACAAAGTAATTACCAGATACTATGGGATGGTGACTGCTTTATCAGCACGAGCTTGGGAGAGCCACACCATCTCATAAATGGTGAAGAGTGAGTAATACCAATGGTCTCAAGTAGATGCCAGTAAAAATCTCCTCCATCTTCTATTCTCTCTAATGATACTCTGAATATAAATCTGTATGTGGATCTTTCCTATCGGTTTATACACAGGTAAAGCAGAGCCATAGCTCATCCAAAACTTGTCGGTTAGATAAGTAGCTTTCACCTATGAAGAGCAATGTATTCAAAAAAGGCCACAGTAACTGCAACCAAAAAAAAATTACTTGTAAAGAAAATATTTTAAAATATTCAGTGTAGTGCATTAATTGCCTGGTATAGTGTATTCTGGTCATTTCTAGGAACACAGAGCATAACAAGTGACATGGTACTCATGCCTCAGATAAGTCTTCCTTGAGAGGTGGTATATTCTATTTTCCCATTTTACTTCCTCAAGTCACAGAATAGCTACTCTAAATGTGTCTGGAAGTCATAAAAGGCCCAGTCATGTGGTACTTGGTTAATAATCAAAGAACTGCAATAAATTAGGAGTTCATCAGTTTGCAACAACAAAGATTAGGACCTGGCCCATGGAATGATTACGAAGCAATGACACAATGACAAAATTAAAAAGGCAACTCTACTTCCAGAATGGATCAGAAAAGGCTCTTCCAGCAGTTAAGAGAACATCAGTGCCACGTAAAAAACTCTAAAGTTTCCAGTCCCTCTTTATCAGTATGTTATTTGAAAGTGGGATGTGTGTGCAGAGTTCACAAGGACAAAAGGGGCAAAGAGAAAGCCTCACAGAAAAGAAACTGAAATAGTTGGCTTGGTTGGCAAAAGCCAAGAGAGTACAAAATCATAATTCATGAATACAGCCACAGGAGCAAGCCCTAAAGAAGGAAAACCCATTTAAACACATAAACAGTGTTTGCTCGTTGACAAATGAACATAAACTGGCCTGGAACAATGTCAGCTGATATTTGAAAGACCATTTCTAATTATCAGAGCAATTAGACTTTGGAAAAGCCTTTGACTCAGAGCAGGCAAAAAATGGTAACTGATTTGATGACTTTCAGTATCCCTATAAAGAGGAGCATACATCGAGAGGTTTGTGTAGAACAGTCTCAGTGGTCCTAAAGATTCATTAGTCTTGAGTTGCACATATGATACACAACGAAGAATGCGTTTATCGAAGAAAGTAAGTATTGACAGAAGCCTATCAGACACTAATCGTAAATCATTTCTCAATTAAATTAAGCTCTCTTTGGGGGCCAAAGAGTGGATAGGAATAGGTAAGGAATGACTGAGCCTGATCTCAGTGTGGTAGACATCTAAAAGGATCCAGACAAGGTAAGTCTGCTACAGGCCCCGTAGTTCATATCTAGCGCTGATATAGTGACCACAGTAGGAACACGGACTCCTTTGACTGTCAGTTGCAATCCATTTAGATAATTTGAAAGTGGCATTTCTGCAGTACTGAATCAGTGTTCTTTTCTTCCAATGGAACTTTACCCTCAATCGAGCTTAAAAAGTAGGAAACAACTCTATTCCATCTCTTCTTTCAAGAAACAAGTTTTTGCAACAAAGTTATAAAAATCTTTACCAAAATGTAACTTGATACCATTGACACTAATGGATTTTGCTTTTGCTATGTTTTTAATTGAATTAAAATACATTTATTTCAAATAATACAAATTAATAATACTTTATTAAGCTTTCCTCTTTTCAGCTCAAACTACACTAGGCAGTAATACAATTATTCAGCATAAGAGTTATTTTGAAGATAAATTCATAGCGTAAACTATAAACATCAACTCATACTGAATAAATAATTCAGCCACTATTAATTTTAGTATGTATCTATAATGCAGTATGTCCATGACAGAACTCAGAGGTAGTGCTTTACTCATACGTTTTCTGGGAATGTATATTTACTGTGAACTCCTAAGCAAACTGGTAATACTAATTTATCAACAGAAGAAACATAAATCCATACCTTTTCTGTCAATACCTTGTCCATACCTTGTCAGCAATTGGCATAGTCAAAGGCAATGAAATGGCCATTCTTACAGAAAATGTAGTTTATGGATCCCCTTTTAATAAAAATATCACTGTTAAAATTGCTCTTTTTAACTCTCAATAAATGTAGAAGTCAAATGACCCAATACAGTAATAATGAATTGCTTAAGACAAAAAAATACTGTGTAAATTTAAGATTTTTACACCTATTGCTGCCACAGTCTGTCAAGCACTCACTACCACAAGAAAATTTTTTCTATCCAGCTTTGTGTTGGACAAAATCATTAGAAAATGAAGCTGTTATTCAAAAGAGGGGCTTACTGTTACACAGCATCTTCAATTAACATTTTGCAATTATCATGAACTCCAGAAGGACAAGATGGGTGATGCGAAAACGACTGAAGACACAGAAGAGAAAGCCTGGTGAACGGCAGGCTAAAGGGGAGTCTGGACAGCATTCTGCTGTTGCAAAGACAGCAATCATCAGGTTAAGAAGTGAGAAGGAGCATTATCCATAGAAGACAAAGTCACTTCCTCCCCCTGGGCTACTGGTAACCTTAGCTAGACCTCTCTGCTCAGATGTGGAGCAAGGGGGGAATTCAGCAACCGTAATGCTCAGGGAGCTAGAAATCATGATTCGTGCAGACAAAACGAAAGAACTAAAGCTGTCTCCAAACAAGAGAAAACCAAGTATCAGGTTAGGAGTTCTCAGGTGTGTAAAAGTTTTCTGCTTGGACGAGTATCAAGCAATGTTGCAGCTTACTATCAGCGCTCTCTAACACAGAGCAGCAGGGGAGCGGAGTGGCCTGGGGGCACTGGAGCTCCTTTGAGACTATTTACAGAAGCCTGTCTGAAAGTTTTAGGCAGATCTGATTCTATCTTGGAGGAATAATAGTAACAAAAGGATCTTTCCAGCCCAATTCTTTTTTTTTAATTAATGATCTTAGACAATGCATGCAGGTTTTCTATTTTTGTTGTTCAAACCACAGAAATAAGTAAGACAGAAAGGGAAGCAAGCGCCCACTCTCAGCTTCAGTGACATCAGACAAAACAAGTAGCAGTATTTGCTTCATTATCCTGAAAACACCAAGCCACACTCTGGATTTGGCTTCTGTCAAAGCTCATTTCAGAAAAGCTATAGGCCTAATGGGAGCATAGACTGGGCTTTTCTATCCATAGTCTAGTGTCCTGAAAAGCAAAAAAAACATGCTGAACTGAGCTACTGAGAGGTTTTCTAGTGTGGAGATGAAGGGTCATGGAAACAGGCCATATTTCAATGAATATGCCTGTTCTTAGCAAGGAGATCCAACCTCATACACACAACGTAGATTATTACCCCGTTGATGATCAGTTGCATTCACATGGGGACCCACTTGCAAAATTGGAAAATTCACTACTTACACTTTAAGTGGATATTACAGTAGAAATACAGAAAAAAGCATACAGAAAAAAGCATAACAGGACACAAAGCAAGCAGAAGTTTTAGACAGGCAAAATACATGCTATGCATTTTTAATAGTGCAGGTGATTAACCAGGTTGTTAGGGATGAGGTACTGAAGCCTTTACATCAAGGTCAGATGTGTTGGTACCTAACTAGAAGATACCGGTTTCCTGCAGGTATCACTTGATGAAAGTCTATGGCCTTTGCCACAGAGGTCAAAGCATTCCCTTCCAGCCCAAAGACTGTGATTAATAAGAGCAGTAACACAGTAGGTAAAGGATGGAACAAAGAAGGCCACAGGCAAAAGCAACAATTAATAAATAAGTCTGCAACACTCTAATATAGCACTTCACATGTCCAATGTGATAACTAATTAATCATAGCAACAACTTTGTACTCTATGCTGCCTTTCATCCAGCACCTCAAAGTGCTTTACAAATGTTAATTAATACGTAGGCTGTACTTTGAGGAAAGATATTATGGCATTGGCCCCAGTCAATGTTAATTTGTTCTTCAACAGCATGGCTTGTGAAATCTGGTCGACTTTCCCAATGAAACATAAAATGTGCAAATCTTCCTGGCAACAAATCTGAAAATGAGTTTCTCCATTAAAATATAAGCTATTCCATTGTATTGCTGACAATATGGCATGCTCCATCCCTTCACGTTGTACTTCAGTATAAACTCACATAACACAGCATGGTTTAAATGTAAGACAAGATTAACTTTTCACAAGAAAATTGGATAACTGGTATTTTAGTCTGAACATCTGGCACATTTTTAGCTAAACTGTTTCTTTAAAAAGCTATTTTTTTGCTGTGCATTCACATACTACAAGTGTTTGACTAACTTCAGCTCAACAGCTGAGACAAAAGCTTATTTCTTTGCTGCAGTGACCAGACTGGGGCTAGCCAACATGACTGGATGTCTGTATATTTTGCAATTATTCCAATTCTTCTATTTAGCACTGTAAATTTACATGACATTTTGTATACATTCAACCAATTTCTGCTCATACAATCAGTCTCCTGGCTTCAAAGGCGTGTGTGCATGAATGAGACACACAGGATTTATCCAACATTCCCATTAAAAAATCATAATAGATTGCTCTTTAAATTCTTTGAGTATGTTCGCATTGTGAACACATCCCTGACTACAGAGTTGCTGAAGCAAAACTTTTGGGGCCCCTATGATCAGAGCTTGAAAAAGTTAGCTAGTTCCCCTCTGTTACACAGGCTAAGTAGAAAATGGTTAATACTTGGAAACTATTAACTCCGGAACATCTCTTTTCTTGTCTTCTTAAAATCTTGTAATAGATCATCCAGACAACCTTAAATTTACACTGTTATAAAGCTCTATTTATCCTTCAGAATAATAAATGAAGGACACCTTATTTCATTCAGGTTTTGTACCAAAAGTATCTTTGCAAACATATATTTTAAATATACGTGCACATGCACACACACATTTAAGTTGTTCGAAGGAAATGCTAAGGAGAAGCAATACCAAACTAATCTAATCACTAGAGCATTAACATCATAGAAAGGGCTGCCTAATATTCTGCAATAAACCTTTACCATTTATTCCAGGAACCACTCCCCACCTTCATGCCCTAGAAAATACCAGCAGTGCAGGACAGAAACAGAACTAGCAATTCCTAACTTCTGAAAATAAAAGAGTTCACAGCAGAGCCAAGTTTCACCTTAAGGTTTGGAGAAGGGACGGAAGGAAAAAAAAAAAAAAAAAAAAAAAAGGAGAGAGAAGAGTACAGGAACCATCATTGAACAGGTGTCTGCATAATAACAACAACAACATGAGTAGAACTAATAAGCTTAATTTCAGCTAGCTTTGAAGTCAGGTGCAGGCTATTAAGAGAAACGGTGGGTTAGCATTCCTGGGAGCAGGTTTACTAATAGTATTACACAAATAAGAAGTCATTTCTTTATGACTTGAATGGTCACAACTAGCTGGGGCTTACAGCTTTCTTTTATCAATAAAGTGATTAAGACAATCCAAATCACAATGTTAACTGACACACTTTGGGTCTGGCTCTGTGTATGTGTGTGTACATGTGTAGCAACTGCTTGTAAATTATGCAAAGCATCTACCTGTGTTACATTCACCCTAATTGGTTTAGAACTTAAAAATGCAGATGATGCAAACTGGAAAAAAAGATTAAAAACCTCTGCCTGGTGACCAGTATCATGTTTCAAGAAATCCAAAGTATTCAAGGGGTACACTTAGTAGTAAGGAACAGGAAAGAGTCGAAGAGTCAAACTGTTGCTTGGATCACAAAGCAAGCAGCCTTCTGCTGCTCTTTAAGATTTATTTCAACTTCTCATCCTTTCTCCCATCCAGGGACCTGACAAGCAACTCCCTAGCTATGACTTGTCTTAAAAGAGAAAGACAGCATGTCCCAGTGGCGCAGTGAACATTTTGACACTGTTGTCTTTTGGGGGTTTACATATGCTTTTTAATAAAAGGAAGAACAATCCTTTTCTCTTTGAGATAATAAGGAACTTTAAGAATGAATGCAACTTCCATCTAAATACAGTTTAAGTGTGTTGATACTATATTTCTTTCAAATACACAAGGGTACACAAACATCAGCCTCCTGACTTCAGCAAAACACTGCCTTCATTAAATCCAATATCTTCTTCCATGATTACATCATGTAAGTCCTTTTAGATTAAACGTAAAGACTGTACTCTCCAAAACTGAGCATATACGGCATAGCTGGAGATAGTAGATGTCTCTATTAAAACAACCTATTCTTCCACATATCTTTCATTTCACTAGAAATGCTGAAACTTAAAGAAGAAATATGATTACATCAGTTTGTGACCCACTGTATTTCTGCTTAGCGTTTTTTCTTTTAAACATACTAGATACCCATTGTCAAGGTCAGGGGCATTAAAAGTGATTTGTTAGATGTAAAATACTGTTTATTATAGTCTAAAGAGCGAGCCAGCTTGAAATAATAAATTAGTGCCAGATGAAAAACTGCCAGAATCCTCTATTATACATGCCTTTCTCTGGAAAGCATCCCAGATTTTTTTTCTTGATAGGCTCTTTTACTAAAGACTCCCTGACTTATGGAGTGTGAGCAAAAGTTATAGCTTATAAAAGGGTCAGTGAGGAGCATTAAGGGGCTCTGAAAACAACAACAACAACCAAAACTCACGTATAAACTGAGATGTGGCTACAGCCTAAATGGTACAAACTGATGAACTGCAACAAATGCTAAGAAAAACTTACAGAGTTCACCCACATAATTGCACTGGGTCAGATACTTGTAGCATCATCAGAAATCTGAAAACTGTACGAAGGAAGAAACCTGAATTATTCTCTTCCTCACTGCTCTGCATTCCTCTGTGTTGTTTCACAGACAACATGCATCTGAAAGAAATGAGTAACTTGTCTGAATTATGCATTTCATTCTCAAAATGAATGTAAGTGATTTGGGAAGAACACATCTTGATACCATGAAAGAGAAAAGCACTTCTAATACCAGCAGGAAGGCTGGACTGTAATGAAAGACTGTTTCTTGTCCCAAGGTAAATGTCACCAGGTATACTGCAAATTGTTATCTGTTGCTATTCTTCAATGGAAAATAACAGAATTTATATCCTTTCTTGTAACTGTGAGACGAAGGAGAAATGGAAAAGTCAGCCTCTTTCTCTCTCTCTCATGCATGATTATTGATTTAACCACTATATGCTGAGAAAGCAGGGTGGGACCCTCGGTCACTGCAAGTCAGCATTAACAGCAGGGGCATAAGGAAGTGCTTAAACCCAAGCATCTGGCTGTGGCTGGGAACCTGGAGAGAATAAGGGATGACTAGAAGTTTTCATTGCACGTGTTGCAAATATCATGTAGTTCCAGGTCTGTTGGCTTGCTGCACCCTCACAAATAAGCCAAAAAGTGCCATCAAAAGCAGCCTGCCAGCAACAAAGTAACAAAGAGGCCCCCACCGGAATGGTCAATGCCGAAAATAAAAGTCATGTTATAAATGTTTACATGATCTAAGTTTGGAGTGTAGAGTCAAATAATTCTCACTGGCTCTTCTCTCTCACTTCCGTTCTTGGCAGCTAGATAACAAGTTCAGCCAAGCAACTTACTTAAAATGTACTGACACGAATCCCCACAGCATAAATAATGTATCTTACCTATGAAGGGTTCCTTTATTCTTGAAAATAACTTCTTCCTAGCCTTTTCATGAAAATCAACTGTTTGCATTCTTCATACAATTCATAGTATAGTCTATAAACACAATACTGAGTATTGCTGTTAATAACTGGAAGTTTGACATGGGCCCAAATCTAAACCATGGAGCTGACGCCCCAGAGCATAGAGGAAGTTTGAATCTGAACATTGCATCTCCAGTCTGTCTCTGCGGGAAATGAATTCACAAAGCAATAATAATATCATAAACAGCACTTAACGTGTTAGGGCTGATCCTGCCAACCCATACTCCTCCGGCGCAAAGACTCTTGGCAGGTCTTACACAGTGCTGAAATATCATTGAAAGTCTCAAAATGGACCTTAAGTGGGATTTAAGAATCATACCATTGCCAAAGGGTGACATTAACCCTTCTTGCCTGTACCACTGAAATCAGTCTTCATGCTAGCATAAGCAATACATGACATAAACAAGTAGATCAGACCATACATCACCCCTGCAAGAACACCAGTCATCTGATTTTTGTCATCCTCCCTGTTGGGATTTTATCACTAGTGATATTTAAATAAGGGCAGATAAATCTCATGAGCACAGAAGTCATGAAACACATCTGGGTCACCTTCTGCAACATCATGACTGCTGTTGTCTGCTCTGCAGAATCAGATCCTTTTTGTTGACGCTATCTGTAGCTGACAGTCCAATTCAGTCTGGATGTATGTCTGTCAGGGACTGGCCTGGAGGGTATCGTACAAAATGAGAAGGAAGCCAGCAAAGGCAAGTACTGTGCTACTAGAGGAGGCGCAGACACGCTGAACATGTTGGAACAGTACGGCTCTGCTAGCTGAGATCTGTCCCCTTGTCCTCACACTACTGGCACTGACTACAATTCCATTCTCCAGCTGGCTAGATGTGTATCTTCCACAGCAGATCGGTATTATCCTCCTGAATACACAAGCTTCTTGCCTTCAGACTTTCACAGTTGAGATTTTCTTTTCTCCTAACACATCCACAAAAATTCAAGTTTTGTCTGTATCTTAATGCATTTTCTGAACATGAATTCCTGGAGCAATTCTTTACCTTTCACTCTTCTATAATCTTCAATGAAAGCATTAAAAGTGAGAGTACAATTTGAGCAAAATTTCCAGACCGTGAAGAATGCTTTCTGTGCAAAGAATAAATTGGCATATGTAAATACTGTATATGGATAAGATTACTTGCAGGGACAGGTACCATAAAGGTACTTGCATAGACAGGTATACAAAGGTATATACAGTACCCGATTCATATACTGTCACACAATGTTTGCACAAGAAATTCAGAGGTATACCTGCTTCAATTTATTTATTGCGTGTACTATTAAACTGCTGAATTTTTAATGTGTTTCTTCACTCTAATATCAAAGAGAACTTCCAGGGATTTACCGTGAAAGAGGAAAATGAGTATTTAAAACAATGGAAATTGCCTTAGCAACAGTCAGTTATTATCACCTTTCAATCTAGGCAAGTCTCAAAAGCTTAAAAAAAAAAAAATCTAAACACTGAGACATACTCTTTTCAAGTTGGAGGTGAAGGATGCCAAGTAGTAACACTAAATTGCAGCTGCCCTAGGAAACTTAGTTCAAGACAAGCCAGACTGTCTTCATGTGGATTCTTTTCACTGTGGCAAAGGAAAATAAATCAGCAGCACAGGTTGAAATCAACAGGGATCTAGTAGCATGTTTCTCAGAGGATGTTTGTCTCACATTGGCCCTTGACTGGAACTTCAACAGGTTCATGCCCTGTCAGAAGTGTTCCTCCCTCACAGAAAGGGAAAGATAAACCAGCCCTTAGATGGTATGGGACATGCAAGCACCAGAGCTCAAGAACCCCCTCCTTGACACCAGCAGCCACAGAACTAATGTGACACTGCAGCTCCAACCTGCTCAGAAGGAACTGCCTGCTCTCCTTGTCATACTTAGCCCTCGATCTGCTTCAGTATACCAACCAGAAAACCTTTAGCTGGAAGACAACAGCTTCGTGTCAGCTACAGGAAAGAGACATGACTTTATATGTTTGAATGCTCATATACAAACACTCATGGCTCATCTCTTTCCTCCTGACATATTCCCATCTGGGATTTGGAGGATGCATCACAGAATTCATAGCATTGAGGATCTATTTACTTGCTGTCTTAAGGCTTTCCTTAAGGTCAGTTGAGCATAAAAGATTTTAAAACTAAACCAACTAAACAATGAAAAAACCCGAGACATCTCAAACGGGATAATCCATGTCAGCAAACAGATGACTGTCAAGCAAAGGTAACCTATATCTTTGTGGTTAAATAAATAGATGAGCTCACTAAAATACATCTTCATGTTATATATATATATACATATATATGCACATATATATAATTTGAGCAGAGGTGGAACCCTTTCCTAGCAGAACTATAGCAGATATCAACTAAAACTGCTGCTGAAAACAGCAACACAGCAGATCAGCTTGGAACTCATCCTATCACACTTTGGGTGTTACGTCTGGCTTCTGCTTCCACTAGCGGACAAAACTCTCAGAAAAGCACCTTTCTAACTAGCTGCTGAGCCATTACACCTTCCCTTACCACCCCTCAGCAAAAAGGACACAACTTAGGATAAGTACTAGTTGTACAATAATATTGCCCATTACTTTTAATAATGTTACCTCCATTAATTGTAATAATGTTTTCATTTGTTTCTGCTGTCTGGCAATCCCTGGCAATTTTCAAAATTGAGTCCTCTCTTCATACAATGACTGAGGAACTAAAACACTACAGCACTGTAATATTGTTATAGCTTCACTACAGCACTGTAATATTGTTATAGCTTCACCGCATCTGAAATCCTGCTACTCATTCCCAAGTAATTTCACCTGAACAGTGAAGAATTTTTTTTTATGGACTTTCAGAGCTTATTTTTGAAGTGAGATGGTCCCACGATATAAAAATAAGATTTGCTTAGCTGTTACGTAGACCTTTTCATCCCCAAACGTCAAATACTCCAAAGCAGAGGCAAAACTTTTAGCTTTATTTAACAGACAAGCAAAAAAGACAGAGAGCAAACAGATACCAACTCTGCAGAAGAGCTGGTACTGGAACACAGGTCTTCTCATATTTCCTGCTCCATGACTTATTCACTGGGACTACATTCCTTCCATTCTCTGGGCATCTTTCCACCTTTTAATTAACCTCCAGTAGCAACCATTAACTTGCTTGGAATTACTAAAGAAAAGGGAACTGAAGGGCATCTGTGTTTTTGAGGAGATGGGACAGAAGCCCACCAGCAATCTAATATCAGGCTCACTCCTGGCAGGGAACATTGCCACATGGTTCTTTCAAACCTTCTCTGGCAGCAGAAAGATACTGCGATGTAAAATACAGCCAGGAGTCATGAAGTCTAATGAAGAGACAGAATGAATTCCTAGACTTTTTCCACCTCAGTTCCACTGATACAATTAAGTGATTCTCAACAAACAGCACAATCGTTCCAAGTGCCAGAGCATGAATCAGCACATTGGTCCTCTCTGAAGAAGGATTCTCCAGCAGTTATCACGCTATTCTGTAAGGCCTTTGCTCTGCTCAGATCTCCTGTTGCCAACAAAATGAAACCTTCCATGTTTTATTTGTAGGATTTGTCATAGCACTTCATTCTGGGTAAAGAAGTCTCACACTAACTTACTCTACATATTTCGGTTCTGTAGATTCTCAAAACAGTTCAGATGCTACAACAAGTTCTACAAAATTTATCCTTAAGCACCAGTGGTACAATGTTAACATGGTGTTACGTACAGTAACTGAACATATGCTTCTCTCAGGATTCTGACAGACAATGTTCAGGGACTGCACTGTCATCCTCTTGTATTTTTTCACACTTCCTTTTCAACACGGGACAACTCTATCAACAGTCTGTTACTCAAGGCTTTGCAATAACCAAGTTGAAAGTACAAGGTATTTGAGTCCTGTGCATATTATAATGCAACTGAAGTAAATCAAAGCAGTAGATACAAACATTATGAATGCAGGCCACTTTAAGTTACAAAAATGTGTAGAGATCCAAGGATTAACTCTCATGAAAGATGCAGGCATTTTACAGTATCATTTAGGAGAAAGTAGGTACCTTAGTACCACACTGTGATACAAAAACCTGATACCTCATTCTGGATATGCCCTAATTCCAGAGGAACCCTTAATTTTTACCATATCATCTTGTTCCTTGAGTTCTGCTCAGCATGTATACAACTGCTAATCTGGATCAGGATGCAAGAATTCAGTACCTGCCCATCAAAGCCTCCTGACCTGCCTGACAGCAATCAGAAGACCCCATTCTTTCAAAATGCAGTCAGAGAGCAATGCACACTGTTCAAGTGCTCATGTGCAGAAAGGAATTCAGAATTCACTGGACCAGAAAAGAAAGAGAGAGAAGCCAACATGAACCTGCCTCCCTAGCCAGGTGCTCAGGGAGCTCACCTGGGAACTATTTGGAATTGGGACTACCCTGATTTCTGGTGAATTCTTTAGTCACTAACTGACAGATTCAATCCCTCCCTTTCATTCAGTCTCTCTCTCATACAGTCTTGTATTCCTTTTTACAGGCAGCTGACACAGCTCTCCTGGGAGGAAGATGATGCAGGCTGGAGAATCTCCTACCTGAGGAGGCTTTGAACATTGTCTTCCTCATTAAACTGCCTGACTATTATATACAAAAGTGGGTAAAATCACCTTTTAAAACAAATTATTTCTACTTAACTCTTTGAAAGAACAGGACCCAGCACCTATCCTCATGAAGTTGGTTTGAACTGTAAATCCAGAACTCCTGCTCTATATGGACCCACTGAATCACCTGCCTACGTATCCCCACTGGAGACCCAGTGCCCTCCATGTGGAACCGACATACAACTCTGCTCTCTCCATGGGCCACATACTAGAGGATAGCCCTACAAGGCACGGTGTAAGGTCACTTGGAGAGACAGAAGCAAGCTCTCAGAGACTGAGCTCATGTTACCTTCATGCTCTGCCTAGGCTGGTTTATCCTCATCAGAAGAATGGCAGGCTGCCCCACAGGAACAATGCACTAACACAATTATAATGTTTCCCATATCCAAACCAGCTTGCTCAGCAGTTGCCTTCATACCACTGCAGAGTCCTGCACTGCTCCACACAAGCCATCACTGCCTAAGAACTATGTTTCTGCCTAAATCTGCCCTCCAAACCTGAAAGCTCTTGTCAAAGGACTCAAATCAAGTTTCCCCCATCTCACTAAGTACCCACATGACCACCAAGTCTTGCATTTCCCAAATTAATCCAGCTGTGATCCCTTGCAAATTGATCAATTCCTTGATCCTGTCCACTATGCTGAAAAATGTGGCATGGCCAAAGTTCCATCAGAGGATGAGAGAACTGGAAGTGTAAGGGCAGAGCCCAAGCCTAGAATATGAAAGTGTCTATCTGGAGCATATCAAGAGTTGTGTAGGGATCCAAGGATTAACTCTCATGAAAGATGCAGGCATTTTACAGTATCATTTAGGAGAAAGTAGGTACCTTAGTATAAAACTGTGATACAAAAACCTGATACCTCATTCTGGATATGCTGGATTATGACTAAGAGGATATGGAGACACATAAACTGATCTATCTTTATGGTAAAAGACAGCTACATCACCCATCCATATGATCAGGGAACTTCTTTACTTCCTCACAGTTGCAGCACAACATGTTGCAGAAGTAAACTGAGCCTTTTACGGATGGAACATCAACAAAACTAAACGAAATAACATGAAAACTTTTCTCTGTGTACAATGCCTAGCAGTCATTGTCAGCCGTTAGGAAACTAGTGTCCTTTTGCAATCACAAATGTCTCAACTCTGTACAAAACCTATGGTAAAGCTATCTAAATCCAACTGTGACTTAACATGAAAATCCTGAAAGTTCTACTCTTCCATTTTTCATATGCTGTGCTTCTGTAATTAAAATATTAAGTGTATCTTTTAAAATAAGTATGAAAATTACACTAACATTGTGTGAATGGGAAGAATAAACTTTGACAGACAAAAACAGAATCCTGCAAGAATATCCGACCGTCATTTTACTGCTTTACAGTGGTTATAGCCAGCACTTCTGCAACAAAGGGGAGTTTCAATTACTCTGGGGCACCAGGCACAGATTGAAACTCCCATTTCCTTATCTGTTTAAAGTTGCTCAAATAAGCATAAAGTAGTGGTGTAATCAGAGAAGCTATTTCCATTAATCTTTATTTAGATTTTTTTTTTTTAAAATCAGGCCATAAAATTAGTTTATAGGGATGATCTTCCTTTGCATGCAATCTCACAATGCACACAATACCTGTGGGTTTACCCAGGCAGAATTCCCACTGAATCTATGGGGAATTTTTTCCTGATTATAGAGCACAGAGTCATTTCCAGTATTTTACATTAGCTGTCTCCGAGATGAGTATTGCCAGTACTGGAGCAACTTTAATCTGAGAAGCGGGACTAACTCCATATTAGCTTTTGCCTGAATTCTGCTAGCTATGACATTTTGTAAGTCCAGCATCAGCTGTCATTAAGGTCCCTGGATGTATGCTAGGGCAGCCCAATTTGTGATATTCTGCATTTAATTAGAACTTTAACTGAAATATATTGAGCCAAAAGTCAGGATAAAAGGTGTCCCTCCCCTTCATTCAAAAGAAATCATGCTCTCTCTCCAACACACATGTGAGAAAATTATATTATTTCAAACTGTAATTAGGAAAAAAAAACCAAAAAATAAACAAAAAAACAATTCAATTACCTCACATGTGTGCCTGTAGGAGCACGTGAATGCCATATCTTCCTTGCAAATAATACAGACACGCACTTATACCTAGTATGCTAGCAATTGCAGTAGATGATGTAACGCATATAAAGCAGAATGCTGAAAAGGACAGACTCATTTGGTAGATTTACCTGGAAACAGGAAAAAATGCACAAACCCAAGATACTCCCATTAACTTCAGCAAGCTTTGGATCAGGCTCTACTTGCCTGCCTAATTAGGGCTCTTCTGGCTTCCTGGCAGCGAATTTCCAAGAGGCCACCCTGCCAAGAGCTCTCCTACTTGCTGCTGACTCTACTACTCCCCCTCCCCAAGGAGGTGGGGGTTCTACAGCACAGAAACCAAATACATCCTTTCCAAAACTGCCAAGACATGTATGAATCCAAATGTGCAATCCAAAATTCGGTTCAGTTTTAACAATATTTCCTTTGTCATATGGAAATTATTGCATGCTCTACTCCAAAGAAAATACAGATATCTCAAAGTCTTGCTCAAAAGCCCAGCTTTTAACACGTTGAAATAAGCTACACGAGTAGAAAGCTTTGGCGAGCTTTACCGGCCGGATTTATGCGATGTGTTTTAATTGCCATCTAGCGGGAATAACGTGTAACTGCGTCTCTCGAGTTTCTCACGTTACAGGCGTTCATAGAGAAATCCTGTCCTCTCCATCCCAGACGAACTTCTAAATTGGCAGGGCGTAACTGCCCAGAAGGTGTTTGTTCTGGCTCAATCCACCTGGACACAGTGACCCATTTTGTCTGGGCCAGGGGATGTCTATCAAAACCAAGTGGTGGTGATGCCTTTTCATGCTCAAAGCTACACTTAATAAAAATAAGCCCCACACTTTTCTAAGGTCTGAGAAACAAACAATTTGTGTATGCTATCCCCAATATGAGATTTTCAAAACTCTGGGAAGACTTAGACTAAAATGCTTTTACTGCAACTCTCAGGCATTGGTAAAGAGATGATACTGCAATGCTTAAGAATCATCATTCAAACCCCAAATACTTATAGGGAAAGAAAAAACATAAGTCCTCATTTATAGGTTATTAAATCTTTAGGGCTAACTTGGTGAGTAGGCTAGCCCTAATTTACAAATATATAATCAAAAATCCTTTCTTATTTTCCAAGTGTAAAGCACCAAGCCAACCAGCAAACTCATTAAGCAAAAGCTATTTCCATTTATAAGAACTTAGATTCAGCTTTCCAAATACCTCATTTCTATCCCTCCAATTAACATGCCACATATGGAAGATATTATACCAGATACCCTTCACCTTTTGTCCTCAAAGCTATGAGAGAGACCAAGTGTTCCTTATTTCCTGATGAATCCTTAATTACCTGCAATGTGACATATTCCTCCTTCTTTCTTTTTGATCCTAAAATCTAAAAGGCAAAGCCAGCAAGGAACACTGTCTTTTTCTGACCCTTTCATTCTATATATTTCCCAGTCAGAGACTTTAAATAATAAACACTTGCAAATGTGTAGTACCCATCTGCATTCCTTTTCAGTCTGTCAGTCTCTTCATAGACCTGGTAGTCTCTTTGTTAATGGCTCAGCTATGTTCATATTCATGACCAGTTTTTTCTCAAAGGGCAAGAGAGATATGCCGGACAGCAAACTGCTGTCTGCCCAGTATGGTGCCAGAACCATCAGACCCCAAGCATCTGAATGGTCATCAGACACTACAGCACAATCAAAGTTTGGTTTGTGACACGACTTCAGATCTCAGATCCTATGTGTTAACATAGGCATCACAGGCTGACACAAAAAGCCAAGAGAGAAACAAGGAACTGCCAGGGCCATTCATGTATCTGTGTCTATTTCCTGCTCTGAGAAGATTCCAGTACCATGCCTCTCCTTCTGATAATAGCAAAGTATGTAAAACAGAATTTTTTAGCAAACAAGCCTTGCAAAATGCATTCACCCTTTTATTTGGCATCCTATACTACTTGCCAGGTAAGCCAAAGACAAGATGCCTACTTGCAAAAGAACAGCCAACTAGCACGTGGTACTTTGTTATCAGCCTGGAGTTCCCATGTTAATAGACCTTAATCAGGGCTGGATTAGCATTTAAGAAACACTTTCTGTGTAAATTTGGAATCTTGACGTTAATATCTGTCTATGCTAGAGAAGGAGTATTGCATAAAGTTGACAAAGCTCATATTGGCTAATCCTATCCTGATGTCAGGATCATCAAATGGTACTTAATACTTAGGACAGAGACAGTGGAGACAACCACACCAGTAAGACTTCCACTCTTAAGGACTTTGCTCAAGAGTAGTTTTACTAGAGCAGGACAAAAATGCAGCTTCAGTGGATGAGCTGGGTCTGCATTTTGCTTGGGTAGTGTTGTGGTACACCTACAATCATCTGCATGCTGTAGCTATGAAGGGTAAGAACGCCATAAACCCATTCATCTCCTCTTTATTTTTATGCTCTAACCTACTTTAGAACAGAAGGGCACCAAAGCAGCTCAAGCAGTTTTCCAGACAGCATGTCTTACAGAAGGTAAGTCGGCTTCATTACCTCTGTGGCCTTGAATGGAAGAGACTATCTCTGGACACGCTTATCTCATTGCAATTAACAGAAGTCTTGTGTGTTAGAATAATTGCACGGTCACACTTTATAGTACACGGCAAGTGAGGACAAAAAGAGTGTGACCTGCCTAAAAAACAATAACCTTATTGAAAGAAGTTCATGATCCCAAAATGATCTGATCTTATTTGTTAATACTGCCTTTCTATCTAAGGCTCCTGAACGTTCAGCTACAAGAAAAGCCCAATCACATGCTCAAATCCATGTTAAAGTACAAGCACAGTTTATAACTCAACACTTTTTGAATTATTATGTCCTTGGGACACAGAGTTTCTGCTCCAATCAGTTATTTTTATTTCTCGCGTAGCAGCGATTCCATCTGGAAATAACATAGTTATCTCCTATCCAACAAGACAGCCTGTTTCCATGTGCTACGTGTCATCCCCTGGTATCTCGGCTTTCACCGGACTACACTGTTCAGTTGGAAAAAATGGAGAAACAGGCAGTGGCCTGTTGCATAAGGTACGCTCAGCTCCTGACAAGACTGGTGAACAGTTAAGGAGGCACCAGGCACTGATTGTTAGGTCAATTTTCTGAATGATTGCTCCATAAAGCCGTCTGTGTCAAGCCTGACCAGCTACAAGGAAGCTATCAACAGAGACTCTGCAGGCTGTTATTGCTTGGCTACTTCACTACATTTAAAAGCAACATGACCCATCTTAAGTGCATGATTCAAGGTGCTCCAAGTATCAAAACAGTCAGACACTTTGTGACAATTTACTAATAGCCATTAACGTTCTCAAATGAAGAAACCCACATCTCAATGCCAATATTAGTTTAATTACTCACTGTGCTCATAGGGACTAACTTTAAACCATACAAACAAACCCAAAAACCAGTTAAGTACCGTGGGGTTTTTTTCAAAACATTGTTAATAAAAGAATAGTAATAATGTATCAGAAAAACACAGACGCAACATAATAATTATCCTTCACACTTGCACAGCACGTTTCATCTGAGAAACACAAAGTACTTGAAAGACTAAAATTAATTCTAATTAAACCTCTCAGCATCCTATGTAGTTATATGACATTTACAGAGTGGTAAGCAAGATTCAGAGGTATGCTAAGTTGCACAGGATGATAGACCTTGTCATTGGTGGAGTCAGACCAAAAGTCAAGATCCTGGCTTCTAGTTCTGTTTTAACTGCTAGGCTACCCTGTCTATTTCGTTCAGCACCAGGTTTTCTGCTATAATAAAACGACAGACAAGGCAAAGGGAAGAGCAACCTATTTATATTTAAAAATTGTGAGATTTAATGGCAAGCTAAATTGTTTTAATAACTGACTATTTTCTTCAGGCTCTACATATGCTTCTCTATTCCCCAGTTTTCCATCTCATATGTAGTCTAAGCATGTTGAATCAAGCACCATCAGGATAGAAATTACCTCTGGAAGGGAAAGGTTTTGTCTGTCCACACAAGATGCATTTTCCAAATCTAGAATGACTTCAAAATACATATAATAGCAGCAGCCATCACAAGAAGAGTTTTCTATTAGAAATAATTGTTAAAACATACATATTTAACTAACTATATTTTAATGAGACTTTTTCTTTTTAATTATTATTCAGTTCTCAGGAAAGAAGGAGGGAAACTGAAGCAGCCAGACAAGAGAAAAGATAGTGGGGGATGAAAAAGAAAGAAGGTGCCGATCAGATAATTGCTTAGACCAAAGATAAACACTTTCTAAAGCATTAGAATAACATTTCACATTACAAGAGATGTAACATCTGCAAAAGAGCAGACTGTTTTCCAGGCTTTTTTTCTTAGCTTATTAAACAAATATAATGTAGGAAAAAGCGTTTTCAACCAGCAAAACTTGTTAAATGTGCCTCAGATCAGTTATTTGAAAATTATCAGCAAGCATAATAATCAGCAACTATTTGCAGGTCATCAAGGAAGACATAACCTACAAGAACCAACCATTCTGAATGCTGATACCTCGGTTTCAACAATGTCATTCAAAACGTAATTGATTTTCATAAAGAATTTGGTACATAGACGTGGATACTTCGTAAATGGGGAGGAAACTATTACTAATTCACAAAGAAAATTCAAATGTCATGGACCTATACCATACATAATTCCCACTGGCCAAATTACTGAAACTGACAGTGTTTAAATACAGTTTAACATTGTTGGTCTTTCCTATATGAAAGAAAACAGGACAGAAAATTATAAATCTGATTGTAACCACGCATAAAAGGACAAGACCAAGGGAATGACAATAGACAGGATAAATCACTATGCTTAACATACCTGAAATACATAACACACAGAGGATTGTCTATTTAAAAGTACATATGCTGAATTCACCCATTTTTTCACAAAGAAATTACTTAACTTAGTGAGTAGGAAACACATCTACTTTTGTGTCACAGTACTGAAAAATCTGGCCTACAATAAGTCATTTATGTAACTAAGATATACAGAACCACATACAGATCACAAAATAGCTGAGGTTGGAAGAGACCTCTGGAGGCCCCTAGTCCAACTCCCGTGCTCAGCACAGGGACAACTACAGCAGGTTGGTCAAAGCTCAGCTTTTGAACACTACCAAGAGTGATGACTCTGCAATCTCTTTGGGCAACCTGTTCCAGTGCTGGATCACCCTCCTGGTGAAAAAAATTTTCCTCATATCTAGTTGAAATGTATCTTGTTACAACATGCTACCATTGACCATGTCCTTTTGTTGCACACTTCTGAGAAGAAATAATGGAAAGAATTAAATAATTCCTTGCTAAGCCTCCTTTACCACAAAGAAAAGTCCTTTAGCATTTGCTATCTGAACTCCTGGATCTTGCCCATATAACCCACAAGCATAAGGATGTTTGATTTTTCTTTCTTCCTAAGTTTTTTGGGGTTGGAGAGCAGCTATTTCATGTGGCTTTTGAGCAAACTGCAATTAATTAAACAGAGTAGCTGGAATCACCAACAAAAAAACCTTAGTATGCATTCTGGAATGAACAAGTAAACTAATGTACAAAAAAAACAGATGACAAAGTACTGTAACAATAAGCTGTTAAGCTTTATGATAAATACGTAAGCCCTGATTTGGGGAAATACGCTTTAATAACTCTAAGTCACATTGTGAAATGATAAAGAAGTAGAATGGGAAATGATATGATTTTATACCATTGCTCTTTTCCCCTAAAATACTCCAGAATTTTTTTTTGAATGAACACTGATATATTCATAATGAATTATTATCTGCATAGAACACATCTTGACTGCAAAATGTCACACAGATTCCTGTATATTTTTCCTGGTCCCCTGAGACGGGAACGGTGAGACCCAAAAAAAAAAAAAAAAAAAAAAAAATTTAAAAAGAGCTAAAAATAGCTGATAATCCTTAGCTGTCACTAATGCCAAATATATTGCTGCTACAGAACCCTCACTTACTATCCAGACCATCATGCAGAATCTAATTCTTTGCTATTATTGTTTGGGTACCAGGTACATGACGTACACAGATAAAATGTGATACTGGAAGAACTGTGTGTTAGAGGGAGAGCAAGATGACAGCTGCTATATTGCAATAGCAGATCACCTTGCCTCACATTTACCAATCTTTTCCTGAGGAAAACGTCTTTCATATGAACTTCCACTTCCTAATTTAGCAATAAAACCTTCCTCTTTTTTTTTTTTTTTTTTTTTACTTTACCAGTAGCTTTTCCTGTTTAAAATATTTTGCAATTTTGTTCAGTCTCTACACAAAGCAGGGGGGGGCAGGGGATGAGGGATTTATTTTTTTATTTTTAAGTGTAGAACTTTTAACTAAAACTGTAATGTTATGCTGGTACAGGACACCATAAGAAATAGTCAGGATACGGTCTCTAAAGGTGAGAAAATTGCATGCTTTCTGTTTGTGCTTGCTACACCTGAACACTTGCATGATAGAGCTAATCCTGTTTAATAAGCAGACACTCATTTTATAAGAGTCCTGCTTTTAAAACCCTGGTTTTCTCAGAGTCTGTAATCCAATGTTTAGTCACTTCCATCTACAAAATACTTCGAAATTCCACACACTGATTCTTTCTTAAAAATGAAGACTCAAGGAAAAAGGAAAAGCAATAAAAATACTGGATTCATGCCACTGGAAAAATCCTAGGTTCACTGACCAGTGTCACTGAGAGAAATCAAGGTACAAAAAGCATTGTTGTTTGTTGGGGATTTTTTTCCTTCTTTTCCATGACAGCTGTCAAAACTGAGGGGATCAGGAAGGAAATAGTATGATAGGGTTTCTGCTTTGCCACAAGGTCCTGCTATATTACTTTCCATGTAACCATTAACCTCTGAAGTAATGGATTGACATGTCAACCATTTCATTAGAGCAACACAAGAAGAAGAATGACTCTGTGGTTAACACAAAACACTGAAAGGCCACGAGAAAAGGTCCTGTTCCTGCCTGACAGATCAACAATCTGTAAGAATCATGGCTAAATTTGATCAATGTGAGGCTAAGATCCACAGAAGCGTTAGTTCACAGTATCCTGCCTGAGACACCTAACCTCTCAACCTCTCAGAGATACTGAGCACCAATAGCTCCTGTGAAGAAGACTCTATTTGTGATCATCCACCACGATCATCAGCATCCAAAGCTAGGCATTCAAATTCTGAAGATTTACTTTGCAAATGTAAAGGCCTCAGTCTCTAGGACTCACAAGTTGTGTTTGAAGAGTTTATGTGCCTCTCAAAATGATGTAGTGTTTCTGTGATGCTACGATGCAAAACTTGTGATGGGACCAGAGGCCACTAGCTAAGTAATCCACTAATACAGGTAAACATTCTTCCCTCAAAATGCTGCTTAGCTCTCAGATGTTCTTAAATGAATACTACTGAAAAAACAAACATGTTAGTGTTATGAAATAAAAATATCCAAAGGCTCAATACAATAGGCACTTACAGATTCTATTTACGAAATGATAGTGTGAGATCCAAGTAATATGCATAAGAGAGTATATATAAATATATATCTCACACATGCATACAGCTTACCGTATTGTGCAATAAAAGAGTGCATGTGGTTTTGACCTTCTATTTTTCCTCATAGCATTTTGTGTACAGCTTAGATACTATATTTGGTCTAATGCAAACAACTACACTACCACAGAGTATCTGTTACTAATTAATTCTGTATCATTTTTCATTTACCTATTGTGTAAAGCACTGTAAAAAGTTATTTAGTGTATTTCTCACAGTGATCCCAACCTTACTTCAATAAGGTCTCAAATACTCTTGTAATATCAAACACTGCGTTGTTGCCCAGCCCTCTACACAGCTACACATCACGCTTCATAGTTGAGTGTGCTCTGTTTCTGCTGGAGGGCACAGTGGAGCAGGTGGGCAGAGTGGGATAGTTACTGGAAGAGCCTAATGAGATTTTTTCCAAGCTGCCAGCGTGTTCAAAAATAACTGCTTTGAGGATATCAAGTAAGAGGAGGTACAGAAGGAGGCAAAGAAAGGGCTCCACTAACGAAATGCTCAGGATTTGAAAAAAAAGTCACGCTGTCCAGGCTGCTTGCATAGAAGCTCTCTCTTTCTTTACAGGCCTAGACTCTTACTGTTAATTTTTTAATTCAGCGATAATGGAAAGACACTTTTTGTTGAGGTTTGGGTCAGGGGGGCAGGGTGGATTTGTTTCGGGTTTTTTGAACATGAGGACAAATTGCTGCCCATAAAGATATCCAACGGCTAACATATCAATCTTTCTTTTTCACCTTTTTCTTAAAACCAGATTTTACAACGTAATAGGATATCTCAGAATAATAAAAGGGGCCCCTAGTGGAGGGCTAGAGTACTCAGACAGTACAGCAACAAAGTAGCTCACCATTGAAAAGTCTCCATTAGACTCCAAGAATTGGCTCTCTGATAACCATCTTGTTTTCAAATGGTTGGTCTCACAGATCTGCACTCCATATTCCATGCTTCCCAAGATAGCAATAGTTTTCTTCCAAAAATTTCTGCCAATTTATTTCTTCCCTTACCACAAGTCTGTCCATTTCTCCAGTCTCCTCACCATTTCAGCTGGAAATTGCACCATCCTGTTACCACACTAGAACTACTTCAACTCTCGAGTTCAGAACAAATCAGAATTGTGGTCCACAGGGGTCTTTTTAGACTACAATTTTTGTTCACATCCTCTCCACTAGAACAAAAAAAGCGATAGCTGATTTCCATACAAGATCTTAGGTGCTTGCCTAACACATCAGATGATTGGCCCAAAATTTATTAGCACTTATTTGTTATTAGTACTTTGCTCCTTGCCACTGCTACTGAGTCACGAATATTATCAGGTGGTGAAAACACATCTCATTTGCTAGGCTAGCATTAGGCTTAGTCTCACATCTAAAATATACCTGGGATCACAAACTCAGCATCCCCTTCATGTCATTCAGAAAGCTCCCTGTCAGATCCTAGAGCACACCTATCAGATTGGAGCTTGAAGAAGGCCCATTTGAAGGCAGATGAGTATGGTACTGCTCGTGACCCTTCTATCCCAACAGTCCAGTGCACTGACAACTTATCTGCAGTGTAAGACATCTGGCATATGTACCATACCCTGTGTGAGGGCCTGAACTACATATGCCTTTTTAGGCATAAGCTCTATTACGTTTCACTGGGCATTCACAATATGATGCTCAAAGTGCAAGAAACAGAGAATGAACCCTTAGCCAATGGTTGCAGCACTCAGCTGTGTGAAGAACAGCAAATGGAACAACTCCAGCAAAAGAAACTGGCAGTGGCAGCCTATCCTTGACAAGCTAGCTGGGAGGGCACTGCTGAGCACGTCACCCTTGCCAAATCATCCACCCCTTTGATCCGGTGAAGGCCTCATTGTCTAATGCAGGGTTACAGGGTTTGTAGCACAGGAAGTGTAGAATGAGGCTGTCTTAGTCTGTGGTTGTGCAGAGGACCTCTCAGCTGCTGCACATAGAGGTCACAGTGCTGTACAGCACACATCCCTGCACCATGCATTGTAGCAGCCCTTCAGGAATGCCCTAAATCAGAGCTGCTACGCAGAACATATGGACCATAACTGCAGCATATCATGTGCAACAGTCCCCAATTACAGCTAAAAGGACAGAGTAATTTATTCCAAGATTGTGAATATAGTGAATTAGGCTCAATTCACATGAGATAAACTGATTCCTGGATCTGAACTTTTATCCAGAAGTATTCAAACTCTTCCTGTTCTGCCTATGTACAAGTTCACTAGTCATGCCATGCCACGCAAAATCACCTGATAGTTAAATATCTAGGATATAGATTACCAGACTGGGTCCTGTCCTCCCAAAATGTTGTCATTTGTCCTCTTCGTCTCTGTTCCGCTAGCTGCTTTTTGGCCCAGAATAGAAGTGAACAGAAATTGAAAACACAGATAGTTCAAGAATTTTCAGTGAGAAACCAGTCCTATGTGCAGTATACACATGTTTATGGGCACCAGAGTGACCTTTATTATCCTTGGAGGCATAGGAGAAACTGAGTTTTTATTCTCTTCAAGTGCCTGCCTCCCTGATTCATGTTACCTTTTCACCCCAGTTCACGTTCTTGCAAGGAGCACGCAAAAAGCAAAGAAACAACCATGTACAACTAGGGGCAGTGCCCTGTTTTACAAGACAAAGCAGAGGGCTGTAGGCATTCTTCAGAAATTGAAAAGCTAGCAAAAAAAGGGTGTGTTGGGGTATATGAATTTTACCTTCATAATTACCCTATTATTTAAAGCTAATGAATAATTACTACAGCAACCTTGCTGTCATACAGTATACACCTACTCACTCACAGCTCAAGATGAAACCAGAGAATCACATTTGGAGCCAAATCCTCCAAATGCATCTTACTGAGTTTAATGCTTAGTTTGCCAGCATCTCATGGCATTAAGCACCATTTATTGAATCAGATCCTTCACTGGCATTCATTGGTCTCAAAATAGCTTCAAGTTAATCACATCTAGGGCTTTTTATACTTCAAAATTCTTAGCAATAACTCTTCCATTCATGTTTACCTTCACCTACCAATTCTTTATTAGAATTTCTTCTAGCATTTAAAACTTTTCACATGCTGAACTTTCCTTCAGAAATGCTATTGACAAGGGAAACATTAAACCAAAAAACTTTGATTAGTACATGTGACCCACAATAACTGAGAAATCCAAAAGTGAAAGTAAATTCAAGCAAAAAATGAGCTGAAAATTTTTGCAACTTTTACAACACTAAACCTTTGAAAAATTAAGACACTGAAGGTCTATATTCTCCTCCGCAAATCTTGCAATAGGGCCAGTACTAGAAGAGCTAAAATTGCTCTCCTATAAGCAAACTTTATGGGCATTTGCCTTTTAAGCAAAGCAGATTTTCTGACTACTGTGCGCTCCTGTATGAGAATCATATTTAAAACAATGCTTGAAACAAACAAAAAAAAAGATAGAAAATAGTAAATGTGCTTTCTCCATACCATCCCCGCTTCAAGGGAAATACAGGAGAGAGGTTGATTCTGGTGAAGAGTGGTGCAAAAGCAGGTGAAATCCCACTAGGTTACCAGGAAGGAATAAATACTTTTCTACGCTAATGGAAAGCAGGTAGACTTTATTCAGCTACATTATCGACAATGAAACCACAGTTTCATACACAAAGGAAACAGAAACAGGCCTGCTTTAGGCAACTGTGGAGGTTTTTTTGGGGAGAGGACAGTTGGTGTTTTGTTTGGGATTTTTTTGTTTTAAAGACATCCTTGGAAGAGGGCAGGAAAAGAATGTAAGCTGTCTCAGAGCAAAGCACTGACATTAGCTCACTTCTGAGCAGAGGGAAAAGAATGTATGCAATGTCTCTTTTCCCTCTCCTCCTAATTTTCTCACCAGTCCATGGTACATGCAGCCAGAAGAGAGGAATAGGCCAGCCCTTCTCTCGCCATCCCAGGAGGAGATGCACAGAAGCATCATAAGTATCAGAACCCAGTGCATAGACTCAAATTCACTTCCCCTACAAAGAGACTTCTATGGTTCCTGTCATCACAGTTGCAGAGTTCTTGCAAAATATGCCTATTTGTGCATTATCACTCAAGATAATCAGGGTGATCTATTTGTTATTACCACTAAAATTGAAACACAGTTATTAATTAGGGCTACCTATACTGTAAAAGAATTTAAGACTAATTTCTAATGCCCATCACTTAAAAACTCTGTTCAGAACTCACCTCTCTTCTCCATATCAACACTGTTTTGACGATACTTCTCAGACAGAGTTGCAGTCTGCTGGTACAGTGTAAAAGCAAAATTATCAGCTATATATACACTGTACCAACATAAAGCAGAGATAGTTAAAAGGTATGAGATTATATAGTCTTCTCTGTCAATCTCAGAAGTATTATGTTTGGTATTTTCTAATGTAACAAGCTCTTACAGTGCAGGTGCACAAAACAGCCATTACTGACATCACATCAGCCTGCATCACCTACAGGTGGTAATTTCCAAGGTGATTTGCTCATTTTCAGCAATCTTTCCAGAATCACCTCGGCACAGATGTCATACTCCCCACAGGAAAAGAATGGCATAATATGATCCCCATTTTAACACTGAGAAAGAGAGCTGAGCAGATTTCCAGTGACCAGATAGAGAACGAACAGAAATCAGGCAAAGTTCCTGGACTCCATTACTACCATCACAGCAATTCCCCTCAACAGACAGCTACACGCAGGTCCAAACCTCCTCAGTTTTATTCTCTAACAAGGTAAAGTACAGGCTAAATGCACATAAACATTTGCCATCTTTGGAACTAAATCACTGAGCATGATTTGCTTTGGATATTGAATTTATTGGTTCTCATACAACCTCAGTCATACAAAAACTGTACCTCAGAAAGCATTTCCTACCTGAAAGGTAAACTTAATATTATTTTAAGCACCAGAAATACGTTTGACAATACATATGCTGAGGATGGCAGACAGATGCTAGCATGGAGATAGGCAAGAAGTCAGCCTAAGCTGAACAACTTCACATGAAATTAGCACAAAACCAAGAAAGCTGCAAGGTAGTCACGGGATGCTGGTATAGTCAGGCTTTCTGGGTCACAGAACAGAACTTCATTCTTTTGACCACAGCAGAACACACACACCACCAGAAAACACACAGGAGGTCAGGTCAGGATGCTTTCTCAGGGGAACACCATGGGGCAAATTTGTCACTCAAAGCTGTTCCACTCTTCAGACAGCAAACATAGTAAATAAGTCACTATTAGGGTGGGCGCTGTTCTGCTCTTGGCCCCCTTTTTGGGCTGCTACTCCCTCTAGTCCAGGCATTATACAGATGGGAAACAGGTTCATGTAAGAGCCTGTCACACCACAGGGCTTCTCTGCTGGGTTCTGAGCTACCTCTTCCCTGGGAACTGTTGAAAAAAAATCCTTGTTGCTCTACAAGAGCATAGCAGAGTAACACAAGAAAGTTCCCAACAGTTGTCCTACTGTGGCCATTAAGAGAAGAAAAGAAGAAAAGAGAAAAAAAAGAAAAAAACACTGAACATGAGTTTATCATGGCTTTCGTCCCTTCAGGGCTTTTCACCTTCTCCTCCTCTCCTCATCAGGAAGAGGATGGAAAGCACAAATAAGAGAATAATGAATGTAACACAAACTCAACAGGAGAGTCCTTTCCACTTAAAGGGATGGAAGAGGAGGAAGGAAAAGACAGCCTGGAGGTGGAAAGAGCAGTCTGAGAACTTGTTTGCAGGGGAACAAAGGCTAACTACACAGGGAGAGTCAGAGCACAGACATCACTGACTGTCAAACGCCTCTTGGGGTGCTGTCTCAGGAGTAAAGCAGCACGGGTGTTTGTCACCTTAGAACATGCACCTGGCCACCTTGCTCCCATTTGCTTTTGGGATTGACAT
Organism: Leptosomus discolor; assembly: GCF_034619465.1. Classification (NCBI taxonomy): domain Eukaryota; kingdom Metazoa; phylum Chordata; class Aves; order Leptosomiformes; family Leptosomidae; genus Leptosomus; species Leptosomus discolor. Next base: position 50,195,260 of record NC_141398.1, on the reverse strand, counting down.
ACTTCTGCATGTGTGCTTCTCAGTGTTAGTTGACTTATACTAGCTCTCCTGAGAGACCCTGTGGAGACATGGGGAAAGAGGGGCAAAGAAAGGCCAATCAACTGAAGCTAGTGACTGTGCATCTCCAGCACTGGTTCTCAATTCATTTACAAGGAGGAAAAAAAAAAAAAATAGACAGTTGAATAGGACAAACATTGCTGATTCTTTCCTATTAAATGAATCCAACTCTCATTACTTCTACACCTGATTTATAACAGTGACAAGCAGGGTAAATGCAAGTGCACTCTAGTTAATTTTAGTTTTCTGAAACCACATAAAAATAAAGCAAAATTTGGAATTGGAATATTATCCATGTTGAAACAAAGCTTTATAACACCTTCTGAGACAGCCATAAAACTGTTGCTGCATATCGAAACAATGAAAAGACAGCCCAGTGTGTGTTAATGTGGCAGCTTTACAGTACATTACACCTCTTAGATTTATAAGAACTGAATTTCCCAGTTGTTCTACCTACCCGCAGGCACCATTGCCATGGATATAAGTCATTCACCCACTCACTGTATGCAAAATGTTAGATACTGAGTGCCCAGGAGCAGACCGATTACTCACAAAACCAAAAGGACCATGAACAGCTACCCTGTGGGGAAACACCCAGGTTCAAAGTTATCATTTTCTTCCCTTAGAAATACACTTCTTTTCAGAAATGCAGAAGCTCTGACAAACCACAGAAACAGAAAGGGTGAAGCAGCCAGTATTTCAGTTGATAATATATCCTAGCACAATAACTGAACACCAAAAAGGATGGATATTAGAGCCTCTATGAAGAGTTTCAGAATGCCACACTTAGTGAAAGGTGCCTGTAACAAGCTTTATATTTGTACAGTAAGCAAACTCATTATTCAATATCCTCAATTGTATACACTAGATCTCGTGGATTAGGATCTTTCGTGAAGCCTTTGTGACATGCTTCTTCCCAGCTCTATTTCTCCCTATCATTAGTTCTCGTTTCCATGGGAGCTCTCCAGGCATTAGCCTTACAAAAGTCACCTGAATTACTGAGGAAAAGGGAATAAAATACCTGCAGGAATTTAACAGCTGTGCCCAGAGGTTTCAACCATTGTATACATTATTTTCATATGATGCCCAGTTTCCACTCATTTGGTCCACATAGGGCTATCCTGTTGATCTATTGTGTCTCTCGGGAGCCACTTTCTTGGTCTGCTGAGTTTTTGATTTCCTGACAGGAACTTCTATTTACTTCCTAGCAGTGAAGCAGAAAATGTCTCATGATTTAATGAGTCTATAGGTAAAAATAATTTTAAAACACATGCCATCCTCAGAGATCAAGTGGACTTGCCACAATTTCAGATCCTGTATGGTTTACTAAGCAGAGAATAATATATGTAACAAAAGACATTCAATAAACCAGAAGAATGCTATTTAAATGATTTGTGGATGGTCAGTCAGGGAACATTTAATGCACATCTGATGATGAAGAATTACTTAATACATGTCTAGAAACGGATAGAAGTAGATATATAAAAAGACTACTGGGAAGTCATTCACCACCGCAAGTCCTCAACACCAGATAGTTGTTGGATGCTCTATGAATCATAAGCTTGGTGGCAGCAGAATTTTAGATGATCGGAAGGCCACATTACAAAAAAAAAATCTTTTTGAGTAGTGCCTCTATGAGAAGCTTCAGAAAAAAGCTACAGCAAATCTGTAATGAAGATTTTAGCACCCTCTCCCCATAGAGTAACTAGGAAGCCAACTTCTGACTCACCTGCTCCATCAGAGCTTCAGGCTGTAGTCTCAGAAGCACCTGCGCTTCTAAAAGCCAAAAGGAATTCAGATGACCTAGGTAAGTATGTGACAGGGATGGCAGAAAGTAGCATGCCCTGCAATAAAGGAAGATCTTGAATATCAGACTATTCCTAGAGCACAGGCTAATTCTTGTGCTACTATCTGAGAAAGTAGAGAGACATGAAAAGAAAAAAAAAAAAAGGGGGGGGGGGGGGGGGGGCAGGGGGAAACTGTAGCCAGAGATGCAGAGAGGAATTATTTTACTTGGGTATGATGGCAGGCTCCAGTGGAGCATTGGTCCAGGACTCAGTTCAGCTACTTTTTAGCTTTTTAGGGTGAGAGAAAATGGCATGGGTGATGTGCTGTTTTTTGATCAAGTAGTCCTGGTACTGGTATGGTCAACAAGTACGATCTAAAATTGATGAAAAGGAATTTCCAAAGCTTCAGTCAAGATACAAACACTTTCATTTACAAAGCCCTAGAAAGAAAAGGGCTCCACCAATTCCCCAATCTACAGAGCCTAAATACTTAACAAAAACATAGTCTTGCAGATTATTCCTTTTTAAATGGGAACAATCTACTTTTCTAATTAGCAAATATAGACAACCCTTCCATCTCCTACTTTCTTTTTTTTTTTCTCCCTCCTCCAATCTCATCTTCTACCTCTCTGAAACTGAGAAAGACTTCTCGCTCTGCTGGGGATAAAGCAGACACGACATCAGTGAAACTGAAAACTATTTCATACTTGCTTGACAAGAACAGTAGCTCATATCAGGAGTACCTGGAACAATAGAGGCCATGAGCTAGAGTGCTAGGTATGAGACTTAAAGAGAACTCAATCTGACCCTCTGTTCTATGAGTCGTCTTCTACAAACTTGCCTGGTCAACCTCCCCTGTAACACCACCTACCCCACAGGGCTCTTGTAAAGCAGCTGTGGTAAAGACTGTGAGGCATGCTGAGGACAACGGAATAGATGCCAGCAAGGAACTGCTCTTCTCCCTGTGCACTGTGTTTCTTTCCCTGCAAGTTAACAGGGATTGGAGCAAAGCCTTTTGTAATGAACATAACAAAAGATGATGAGTTGGCCTCAAAGCAGTAATAAAAAAAATTTAAGAACTCTTATAATAAAAAACAGATTCATATAACTGGGTTTTATTATTTCCCACAGTTTTATTTTAATATATGACTCAGGGTGTGGAGACAAAGGTGTGACTCAGAGCAGTAATGGGACTTTAAAAGCTTGTGCCACAGGGGTGGGCTAGGCCCTCTGGTTGCCATTTACAGGAAGCCCCTAGTCAAACAAAACTACTACCCAGGTCTACGTACACTTTGTCCACATAAAGCAAAATGTGCATGAGGCATGGTGGGTACATTGGGAGGAACAGACAGGAGATGTGTATGAAGATCGAAAATGCTATGACTGGAGAATAGCAGAAGTAAAAGCGCTAGCCTTTAGATGCTGTCAAACATTGGTAGTACTTAAAAACAGGTACCAGAAAGAACACCTAGATATGTGTTTGGTCTTAGTCCTTGCTGAGTATTTAACCATGCCCTTTAGACTTCAGGAGGTTGAGCACCCTGAAATCCATGCACCACATGGTGCCATCAGCAATCAGTGCTGTGTAAGCAAAGAGAAATAGGTAAAGCAGATGTATTTAGCCATGGCAGCATGCAGGTGTTCATCCAACACACTTGGCTTTGGCCTTCTGCACACACCTGCAATTGCTCCATTGAGAATCACTAGCATTTCAGAAAACTATGCTTGCTCCCTTTACTTCAAGAGGTCATCTTAGGAGTTGTCAGTGAAGAGAAGCAGATGTTGTTTGTGAATCAGAGGAGTATACCAAGCCTCACAAGGAAGTGCAGCATTCAGCCATAGCCAAGTTCAACAAGATTCTTTGATTTGTCACTGGCTTCCCCAAAGCCCCAAAGATTTGCTTTGAGCTCAGCTTGAATGGCCAACAACTCAGGTAGAAAAACACCAATTTGTCTGAGCTGTCAGCAGCTCCCTGAGCTATTCCTGAAACGCTACAGGACTTGACTCAATAATTTGAGACTTTCCAGCTGAAAATATTCCATGTGCCACAGGCTGACTGTTTTTCCAGTTCAACAAAGCACTTAAGAACATTTCATTAAGAGCACTTGCTGAACAGTCTGCTGTCCTGCAGTTCCACAGGTGATACAAGGTCTAGACTATCACTATTTTCGATACTACACGCCATGTAGTGCTGGACTTCTGCACCTTAGTGCTTTAGAACTGGCTGCAGTTAGGCACTTAGCTCTTTTAAGAAAGATTTCCCAAGAAAACAAGGGTTTGCAGTCACACTATAGATATGTCTGCCTGCCCACATCTTCCAAGTTTGAAAGGAGGATCAAGATGGTCAAGAGGCATCTAAGCCTCAGTGGCTTCTTTCTGCCTCCTTTCAGTAATCTGCCCAATGTCCTTTCTCAACCCTCTGCATAGTACTGAAAGTCGGCAGAGAGAAGACACTGAAGTTAGGGTGAGCTACAGGACATGATGGCATCCTGCAGCAACAGTTGTGGCGTGAACACACAGAACACTACTGGAAGAGAGATCAGTGAGATTACAGGTAAAGAATAAGATCTAGATTCTGGTCCTCCTCTCTGTTAGAGACATAGCCTTTCACTGGCTTACAAACTCCCTTTGCATTTCCTTACTGTGATGTGCAGACAGCAAGTGAATACCAACACCTGGCTTAAACTGCATCTTTCCAAGAGGTTGATGTGTTTACATGAAGGATGATTCGCCAAATGCACAGAGAACAGCCCAGCTGCTTTCCAACATAATCTCCTTACTCTACTGGCAAGTAGTTCCAGAAAGAAGAAACATGCTGCCTTGGAGAATCTTCTGCTTCTACTTGCATTTGTGCAGGCTGCTCCCTGTTTGGACTGAGGGCCCTGTGCACTCTCGATAACCCTACAGAGAGGTGCAGCCAGAAAATCTCACCACACCCACCCACCTCCTGAATTTTGTCAGGCAACACCTGAAGAGCCTAATCCCTTTGTAGGGAAAAGGGCAAGCAGGAGAAAAATCTGATGTTATCAACAAAAATGTTTAGTATGATGCACTGTGCAGCAAATACCTACCCCTGTGATGATACTGTCAAAGCTTAACATAAAGAAAAGGCATCCTGTCCCTCTTCCACTTGAAAAAGCCCACCAGTCATAATACCAAAGGACAACATGATACATAAGACTACAAGTCTCCAGGCAGACTGCAACAGGAAGGAAATATCTGTTTTAGAAATAGGTGACCAAGTCCAGAAAGGTAAGAAATTTGTGAAAGATCACATTAAGCGCCAGTGTCTGAGCATCCTTCACTGATCCCTGGGCTGGGGCACATAGCAAATGTGTTCTGAATGGGCTCACTGGCCCTACCCACACCATCCCTGCTCCCATGCAGCTTTTCTTTAAACACAAATTGTTTTGACTGGGAACCATCCAACATTGGCAGGTCATAAATGGCCATCCAGTAATGAAAGAGAACCACCAATAGTGCTGCAGTTCTGTTACAATCCATATTCTTCCAGCAGTGCGAGGAAAGAAACGTTTGGTAGTGCTAGTCTAGTGCATTTAAGTGGGACAGGTGTATAGCACTATCCACACCTCCCTCTTGCTCTGCCTTGTGCGTGAGCAAAGCTCAAAAGCAACCCAGTCCTTTCTGTCTGAGCGCACCTGTACCCTGCAGCAACCAGAAAGGAGGGGTGGGTGGATGACCCGATGTACTTGCGAGAGCCTGTCATCTCTGTCTCAGCAAATTTTGGGGCTTGAGTTTGTCATTAGTGGGGAAGCCAAGCCCAGATTTTAACCTCCTTGCAGCTCTGTTTTCCCTGTTTACCAGAGAAAATGATTTAATAAAAATTATTCCAGCGGGTTTACAGTGTAGTTTCTGTGAACTCTTTTAATAGGTAAGTACTGGAGGGGATGTGTATGAACTCTAAGCACAACACACTTAAACCAAGTATACGTTTCTGTCTGTAAGACAGCTCTTCATCTTGCATATAGATGAGCTCCCAGAAAACAGGATAATCTATTGTATTTGTGGCTTTCTGTGCAAATATTCACCAACACATTAAGCAAAGAGCATGATGCATGTTCCAGCTTTGTTATTCTTCCTAAAAACAATAATATTGTACAGACAAGTGTTGTCATTTCCTTACTATGCCATGATACAATAGATATGCCAGCTTACTAACAGGAAAGGGGAAATAAAGCTTTTTAGTATTTCAAAGACTGTTAGACAACTTGATATGCCAAACTAGCTTCCCCATTCCCTGAAGTACACAATAAAATAAGGTTCTACAATGGAGTCTCCACCCCAAGCTACTCACAGCACCCCTGCGAAGCACATCATGTGGCTCCGTTGGACACCTTCAGGCACAGCAATCCCATTTGTGCTGCACAGGCAGGGAATACACCTTTTCAGGAAGATACACTACCTAGCAGCAGAAACATGTCAGCTTCTTATAGCACTCGAATCAGCCATAGGACCACATCTTGTCTCTGCCAGGGAAAGCCAACAAGCTAATCTAAGGCCTCTCACCCAGGGCATACAGTTCACAGGATATTTAGAAAGCCGTTCCTTTCTGTTTCTCAGCTGTTAGTTAACAGCTTCCAGCTGAGACCCAACAACTGGCTGTGTAAGCACTTCTAGTCAGTTCTAGGGCAAAGTCAAACAAGTCAGTTCAAACCACTGCCAGGTGGCTCAGCTAACTTGTTTTATTTTGTCCTGGAAGACTCAGGAGTGCTCACAGGTCAGGAAGAGTTGAGAGGGAGCTCCAAAATTCTGGATGAATGGTACTAACTGGCATCCCAAGCATTAGTGCCTTTGAAGAGAAAACCAAGACAGGTTAGGTTAAACACCACTGACTTTGTCTTGACACAATCAATTATCAGGGAGACAGTATTCAAAAAGGCAGGAGGCAGCAGTCTGCTCTATCATGTCTCACCGGTAAATCTTTGGACCAGCAGCCTGGAGATTTCCTCTGGCAGCTGACTTACCCCCTACAAGCAGAGAGCTGCTCTGCCCCACCATCTTGAGTGCAGGTCCACAGCACGCTGACACAGTCATGCCTTAGGCCCCCAGTGAAAGCAGGGTCCAGGCTCCATTCCCCAAATCACTGCAGGACCCTACAGAGCACTCAGCGGATGCCAACTGCGGCCACTTGGTGCTATCAAAATGAAGCAGTAGGTATGATTTCAGGCAACTTAAACAGAATCAGAAACAGAATTCCAGAGCTAATGCAATTAGAACTAATGTTACTTGAAGTGTTTCAACCAGACTAGAACTTTTCTATGACCTATGGATCATGGTGACAATGGCTGGTCTGATCCAAGAACAACTTCCATCCCTTCATCTAAATTACTGGGCCATACTCAGACTGGAAGAACAGATGGCAGAATGATCCCCAGTCCTCTGTTCTTCCTGTTTTCTTCTTCATGCAACAGACACGGATACACAAGTATGTTGCACAGCCAACATTGGAACGTGTTCCAGCCACCCTCGCAGAGATGCCTCACTCTTTTGATGGCATACTATATAAAACCGCGCTTTGAAAATATATGCTGCAGGATTACCAGGGGTTTTTTTTAATGACAACGTGAACCTAAACCCACTTCAGCAAGACTTTTACTACTACAGTAATTTTAACCTTAAGCTTAGATGCCAAACTTTGAGAAACAAGTACTTAAAATAATCGGCACAGGAAGCAACTGTGATCACTTTTACTTTAGAATACCGAGTTACAGATCCAGAGTGCCATCTACTGGGCTTCTCAGAGGATGACAAGAGTGCACAGAAAGGAGGGACAATTTGAGTCGTAGTTTTCGTGTCCAATAGGGAACTTGTTTCAGTAGATAAAGGGTAAGTGGTAGATACGAACTAATTTCCTTTAAACGAAAGCTTTTAACTCTGCCCAACGTGTTATGTTCATAAGCAAGATCATACGAAATAAGAGCCAAGTGACAATTGTGGTGTTACTTGTGTAACTGGTTTAAACAAACAAACCAACCAACCAACCTATCCCTCTCAAGGTAATTATTCACAATGTACTGACAAACCGGAATGAAATTGCAAGGTGGGTCCCCTGGACTTTATGCAGGGACACATATTATTAATTTTCAGTGATGAAACAGAGACTAAGAATTCATCGGTGCACTGAGCTGAGTGCAATTGCAAATGCAGAAGTGAGGAATAAAATTCAGGATGATCTCAGCTGACTGGTGAAATGGTGTAAAGTCAGGATGCCAATATTCAGCTGAACAAGTGGTGCAAAGAAGAAAGAAGGGATCTAGCACACAGATGCAGAATAGGGAAGGACAGACTTAGCAGCAATGCAGAGGGAAAAGGACCTGGTGGTAGTTTTCCTCTGAGAACGATGTGAACCAGGCTATGGTGAAACTCAAGCTAAAAGCCTAAGTCAGTAGCACAACCATGTCTCACACACACACAAAAAAAAAGTCCCAAGCTGGCAGAAATGTCACTTGTAAGAGATAGAGGTGACTGTGACTATTCCAGCCGTTAGCAGTTGTGAAGCATTAAGTTTAATATTGTCCAATTTAAGACACCATCTTCAGAAATTTAATCCAGTCCTGATGACAGCAATAAGAACAGGGTTTAGGAAGCGTATCCTTTGAGGAAAAAAATGAAGAAATCAGGGGCGTTTGCAATCTATAAAAGAGGAGACTAAAAGAAGTGTTCTAGCAAACTGATACACCAAAGCATAGTACGGAAAAAAATAAGAGACACTTTCTCAGTGACCACTGAGGAAGAAAAGATAGAATTATGTTAATCACAACAAAGAAAATTTAGACTGGTGATTTAAGAAAAGCTTTTTAGCTGTTACAGTGGTGAAATGTTGAAATACTACAGTGTTGTCAGAGATCTTAAAAAAAAAAAATGCATAAAACAAATGCTTGTTCTAAATTGATCATCCTTTCAGGTCCCTTTCACCACTGCATTTCAGTGTACCCTGACAACACACCAACTGTAACAGTGCTTAATTGAAACTAGGTTCTTTCAACAACCCTGGCTCTAGACACCTCATTCATTAACAATCTACAAATAGCTCTTTAGATAATCTACTTAGACTCATCTGCTTATAAGCTGTCAGGAAATATCTTTGAAGGAGTGATGCAGTTTGAACATACAATGACACACTTCATATAGGTGGAAATTTAGAAGTAGAGTTTTTACATAGTTATCTAAGTGTCCAACAGTTCATACCTGATGAATAATTTACTTAAAAGACAGCAAACATTCCAGTCACCAGAATCTACGGATAAATAGCTGCTGCTCAAAGGGAGTTGTAAGTGCAGTAGAGTATCTGGCCCTCAGTTGTCTGTACATTGCCAAAATATTGCCATTTATAGAGACTGTGGAGGGAGTTATTAATACCGCTGTGTACAAGGCCCACATTCCTCCTAGAGGAGCTCAAAACACAGTGATACTGCCTGAAGAATCTCCTGAGCTTTCTAAATCATGGGATTAAAGTTCCCAGATTTTGCAAAGGACCACAAAAGAGTGGCATCCATATGTTGGGTTGGTGTCTGGTGGGGTTTTGGTAGCAGCAGAGAGGGCTACAGAGGTGGCTGCTGGAAGAGGCTTCTAGAAGCTCCCCCAGCTCAAATTCAGACCCGCCTCTGGCCAAGGTCAGGCCAATCAGCACCTCTGGGAATAACTCTATTTAAGAGTGGAAAAAGCTGTTGGGCAGGTTCTTTGTTTGTGAGAGGAGCAGAGGAGGGGGATGTGAGAGAACCAGCCCTGAGGACACCCAGGTCAGGGAGGAAGGAGAGGGGGAGGTGTGCCAGAGCAGAGATTCCCCTGCGGCTCATGGAGGGACGGCGGGCTGACCCCCTGCAGCCCATGGACACCAGCGGTGGCCCAGACATTGGCCTGCGGCCCATGGAGGACCCCAGGCCGGAGCAGGTGGCTGTGCCCGGAGAAGGCCATGACTCCGAGGCAGCCCGTGCTGGAGTAGCCCATCGCTGGGAGGGCTGCAGCCCACGGGAGGGACCCGCACTGGGGTGGTTCATGAAGAGCTGCAGCCTCATGGGAAGGACTCACGTTGGAGAAGTTTGTGAACGACTGTCTCCTGTGAGAGGGACCCCACGCTGGAGCAGGGGAGGGCTGCGAGGGCCCTTCTCCCTGAGGAGGAAGGAGCAGCAGAGACAACTCTTGACAAACTGACCACAACCCCCATTCCCTGCCCCCTGTAGTCTGTAGGAGGTAGCAGAGCTGAGCCTGGGAAGAAGGGAGGGGTGGGGGGGAAGGTGTTTTTGAGCCCTGGTTGTATTTCTCATTATCCTTGGTGGTGGTGGTTGTTTATTAAATTGATATTGTTTTCCCCAAGTTGAGTGTATCTTTTCCCATGACCATAACTGATGAGTGTGCCTTCACTGTCCTTTGTGTCAACCCTCAAGCCTTCTGGCTATATTTTCTCCTCCCCATCCCTCAGGGGACAGGCTAGGGGTGAGCATGGGGGTGTGTGGTGCTTTGTTGCCAGCTGGGTGGGCTCAAACCATGACAATCAGTCAGCCTTACCTACTAAGGCTCTTCCCAATGCCCAACAAATACAATACATTGCAGAATTTAGAGTGAATACTTCATTGTCAGAAATAACTCCGATCAGGGTGCTTCACAGAAGACCTGATTCTCAGCCTGATTTTCCAATTATCTCATCTAGGTCCCCATTCAGCAAGCCTGGAATACTCTTAAGGCTCAGCCTACTCAGAAGCCACTGTTGTAAGCCTGAAGATCATGTATTTGCTACATCCAGCTCTCGGTTATATTCCTGCCCCTTACTGACATAAAAGAGAGTCTTCGCAAAAGCTTGAAACAAGAAGAAGAGACAATCAAATGTTTTATTATAAACACAGACTTCTCACTGCCTTACTGCATGCCACAGGACATTTTTGGTTAAAGATGGTTGCTAGATTTCCATGTATAGCCCTGCATTCCCAGCACCCACGCTAACCCTTAGAGATAGTGAAGAACAACTCCACTTACATAAAAGGGCATTGTGTATAAATAATGTTTGATGTGAATAAAATTTGTAATAATCAAGGAGGATGATAGAAACATAAGCAACAAATTATTAAGATTATATTTAATCATAGGAATTACTCTTACCTGGTTCAGATGTTCAGCTAATTTGCACAAGCTAATTAGCCTCTTTGGCCTATTCCAGAACTGTTCCACACTTGGAGGAACCTCTTTCCTGTTGCCATTATTGCAAAGAAGAGTAGCTACCTAAAAAAAGGCACTCTCAACAATTTCCTCCTTTGTTGGACTAGAGTAAAAGATCCTGCCTTCCTTTTTCAAATGTACACCCCCCATTTTCTTGTTTAGGTACTGGGGAGTCACATACTAATGTAACTTCCTCTACTACAGCTTTCTGAAGACACAGAGGTACAACATCATGTTACTAGAAATACAAAGAACACCTTTTTTTCCACCTTTATCATATCAAAACTGAGCATGATAGAGCAAGGTGATGGAGAATGGGATGCTTCCAACACAGAACTGATCCATCTGCACCTGGCTACATTTAGGGTTGCCTGTTGGGACTCATTTACATTAAAGTTGAAAGGCTTCATATGGTTCCCTCCCACTGATGTCACCTCCCAGTAAATGTGCCTTCTTCCTGCTTGTATTCTTGCTCTTAATCCTAATGCCCTACCAGTTTCTGTCCTACTACAGAAATATGACAAACCACAGAGCAACAGCAACCCTATTGCAGTGGGGGCCCACAGTACCAAGTCAACCACCAGCTGTGCAGCTGGCCAAATCTGTCTAACATGGGCTTGGCGCAGGGCACATCCGTAAGGACAGTTCAGACCAGAGTCTCCCATATTTTCTATTGACATAACAGGCTTTCCAAAGACACTATTCAACAGGGCAAACCTTACTCTCAAGTTTATTAGCAATTAAGAATCACTTTACAACCCCATTACTCCCCAAATTTCCTTTTGCTAAACTAGTCAGGCCACTGCTTTATATAAAGATACACTACAAGATAGTTTATCCTTCCAAGTAACTATTTCCCAGCTGTTGTTTATGGTGACCCCACTAAATTCAAAGTTGAATGATGTTTTAACAACTATGGCATGTTTTGGTTCTGTATGGTTAGTTATCTTTTAAGACAACGGAAATTTGTTTAGATGGATACAAAAATGGAGTGACTGGAAAGAACATCTACTATCATAGAGAGTATATTTCTTTAACCTTGCTCTCTTCCCATACACTTCACACACATTAAAGACCACATTAATTTGAAAAGTCAGTTGCAGCTTCCCTTTGTAAATGGCATATTAAATTTCCTTTATTATTTCTTCCCAAAATACAAAAAAACCCACCAAACTTCATTGTTTGCTTCTCTTTTATTTAGAGCATTAGTAGCAATGAATGAAATAACTGGTTCCAGCAACTTTAATGATTTCTGTACATTTCTGAACATGGAGAAAATGGGGACAAAAATAGCAACAAAAGGGAACACATGCAAGCTTCATTGCATCCTCTCTGTGCAGTTGCTATGCAGCAATTGCCTTCCTACAAAGAACTTTGGCTTTTTTGCTTACTAACATTTCGTCATTCAAGTAGATACAGTATGTTCAGATCCAAAATAATTTAAAAGAAGTCTTTGCTCTGAAAGCTGTCTCAGATAACTACTAATTAGAATGTACATGCCCTCTGACTTGCTCATTTTGGAACTATATTAACAATAGGACATAATATACAATCTAACTAAGCAGCCAACACCACCACAAAAAAAGTCCTCTCTTCACCCTCATGCAAAAAACACAGTGAAGCAGGCAGGCACTCAGCCTAAAAAAAAAAAAAAAAAAAAAAAAGAGCATTTTTTGGCAGTTAATGTGGGCAACCTTTGTCACCACTGTCTTTTCCAACAGGTTTCTGGCCCACTGCTGTTTTACACTCCTGTGTTTCGCTATGGATGTGGGCATATAGAAAGCTAATGTTGTAAACAGCCACCTGCTTACTCCTTCAGCAATAGTAAAACACTTAAAACTTTGAAAAGGGAAGTCATTTATTATGCATACAGTGGGAAAAAAATCAGTAAATCAGTGTTCTTTATATGGATTTAAGTAAAGAATTTATCCTCTTACCAAGGACAAATGAGAAAAATTAAGTACTCTACAGGGGTCCAGGACTACAATCCTAAATTAAATTACCAGCACATATTTCCTGGCTGTGTCGCCTCGGCCATAACCGTTATCCCATACACCATGTACTCAGCCTCATGTGGCAGGAAGAGACTGTGCTGCTGCTGCACAGCCACCACCCTCCTCCATCACCAACACAGCTGCACCCAACCCCATTTATTACCCACACTACCTGGTGACTAGGCTAAACTGCTTACAAGCTTACTGCCTGCACTCGGAAGTACATTCTGGTAGAGATAACTCAAATAAGCCCCTACCAAAATCATGCAATGCATCTTGAGAAAAAGGCAACCATATAGCTTTCTCTTCATGTTCCAGGGCAAGGGTACAGGTGCCTTCAAGGGACATTTGTAAAATCCCTACTTGGGTAGGCACCCAAGGGGTTGAGTGTTCCCCATCAGAGGCCTCTATTGTGCCCCAGGGAAGCACAGCTGCCCAGCTGCACAGGCTGCCTATTCCTTCTGGGAACAGCCCCACACAAAGCAAGGTCATGGATGCTGCCCTCAAAGATGAAAGTCACAAAACTCTAAGATGTAATAGACAATATCCTAGCCTTGCTGAGCCGGGATGTGCCAGTTCATTATGTTTCTGCTGCAAGAAGTTTTCTTAGGATGAAGCTGAGATTCAACCCAACGGTTCTCCTGCACCAGCTCTGTTCTTTTAGCCTTATTGAAAATGCACCCAACCTGAAACTGGGTAGGAAGACACAATGCTCTTAAGGTTCCTCTGCTTTTCTCAGTTTTAATGGTTTGTGGGCCACCTCTCCTAAGGAGAGTTTTCTGGTGCTTTTCTGTTAGGTTTTTCCTTTCTTATTGCCAGTAAAATGCTTGAAAACATAACGGTAAAGTCACCCAGTTGTGCCTGGTGGCTTTCAGCAAGGAAGAACAATTACAGAACAAAGCATTTATATCAGCAGGCAAAGTGTACACACGTATGAATACTTTGCATTTTCCCTTGCAAAGCCCCCTAAACTGGCCAGAACGTTTAAAAAATAATAATCCTGCAGCTACTGCACAGTTGAGTTGAAGAAGATTATTAGAGTTAATTGAATTCTACTATTTGTTTTCATCATCCCACAGCCAGCATGCACTGTTCCTCGCTAATCAGCATAAGAGGGCTGACTGGGATTTTTATCTTCCACACAATTCCACAAAGATTATACACATATTTCAGAGCAAGCCAACATTTCTACCACAGCAAAAGAAACCAAGTGCAGTGTTATCCTTCTAAGTGGTCATTCATTTAACAGATTCCATGGTTGTTCTGTAAAGGTTAATCGATCCTAAGCTTCATTAGGCTCTTAGGATTCTGCAATACAGTTAGTAACACAGTTAGCAACACCATTCATTCCCAGATTTCTTCATTTTTGTACTTTTTTGATGAAGTTTAATCTATTTTTTTAGCTTTTACAAAAGAAACACTGTCATAGAGAACTTTCACAGGATAAAACATAATATTCATGTAAGACTAGCACATAGAGGCTTTCAGAGGCACTAGAGATTACTTGAGTTGCTACCAGTGGAAAACAGCTCTGAAGCAACCATTAAAACCACCTAGAAGAAACACCTAAAACACCAGGTTACTTCTTAACATCTGAAACTTCATTTCTAGTCTTCACATTTCCCTGTCTTTAAAAGAACAGTAGTACTGTTTACATAGTTCAGAAAGTAATTCTTCTTGTAAAATGCTTCCTTATGAAAAGTACATAGTAATTCAATAAAAGAACATTTTAGAAGTAGTTAGTGAGACAGCTTGTTTAGAAACAACAATTCCACAGAGTGATAGAACAATTTAGGAGAACAAGTCTCAGCCTCTGAAAATCAATAAGCCTTTCTGTAACAGTGGCAGTAAAAAAACAGCTTTATAAAGTAAAATCACTTACAATTATCAGCTTTGTAAGAGTAGTCCATGATTTCCTCAAACGACCCACCAGTTTTCAGGGCATACTTTTCATTCTGAAGTCAAACAAAATAAGACTGTCACCACAAAAACTTCCTACTCTTTTTCACTGATGTGAAGGACCAGACCTTTCTTCTCCTATTGATACCACCTCACCACATCCAATTTCCATTACCACGTTGGTTACCCCACTAACGCGCACTATCTCCTTCCCACACCTCCCAGATACCACATAATCTTCTTATGAAAATTTTCTAACCTCTGCACTTTAAGAACAGGTCACCCACATGGGGATCCTCTCTGAATGCAGAGCTGCTCTTAGGAAGATGTTCATCTTGACTTACAAATAAGGAATAAACCAGGGATTTCCATCAATAAACGTTTGGCTGTTACAGCTTGAGGGAAGAGCCCAGGTTCCCAAGCTACAATCTAACTTTCTGATTTCATCTGAGAGCAGAGATTATCCATTGACACTCCTACAAAGGCAGTTTGTTCACAGAGCAAAAGATTCATGAATTACTACATGATATTATTTCCTTACATTTACTTTGGTATTCCTACACTCTTGCTGCAACAAGTATCCCAACATTTACGCTCCACCCTCTATGCGATGAAATATTTATTATTTCCTGAAGCCTGCCAACAGACGACTCCTGCTGCAGCTTATCGACAGCCCTGCTGACTGCCCAGCCGGGCACCTGGGAGGGCTGGTGGGGGGCTGCCCTCAGCTGCAGGCTCCTCAGCACCAACGACTGCAAAGGGAGACAGCGAACACATGGGCTGGGGGGGGAGGCGGGTAACTCCTTTCAGAGCGGTTTGAAACAAAGTGGGAAGGAGGAGAAAAGAATCTAAGAAGAAAAATAAAGGCAGAAACCAAGCAGTCAGCATTTGGGCATTATTTTGTTGATTTTAACTACGCTTGCTCGGCCACACACTGGCAATACTGATTACGAGCAATAAAATGCTTTTTCCTTTAAGTTATTGCACTACCACAACTAACACAGCACTAACACGGTCGGCAGACCACCACTGAGAAGACTGGTTGGTCATCAAAGTCATCCAAAATGAGCTGTGGGCACGCAGGCTACCTGGGCGTTGGGGCAGACCCTGCTGCCTGACAAACTAAGTGACCAAACCTGTCACTTGATGCTTGGCACTTACCGAACTGCGCTAACTTTGAGGTTACTGCGGCTGGTTCCCCCCGCTCCTCCGGGGACGGTTTGCAGGTTTCTCAGAGGTGGCTGTCACGCCCGGCACACGCACCTCGTGCGACACGCAGCCCTCTCGGGCACTGCCACCCTCAGAGGGACCTTGGGGGGCCGAGGGACCCTTCGCCCGCTCCCCGCAGGTGCCTCGCCTCAGAGAGGCGTCGACAGCCCCCGCCACCTTCCCGCCGCCGCCGCGCGCCCCCCAGCCCCGACACCCCTTCCCAGCCCCCCGGCCGGGGGCGGCGCATGCGCGCGGCGGCGGCAGCGGGGCAGAGCGGCGCGGGCAGCGATGGCCGGCGGGGAGCAGCGCGGCGCGCCCGGCGGCCCCGAGCGGGTGGCGCTGAAGAAGGAGATCGGGCTGGTCAGCGCCTGTGCCATCATCATCGGTAAGGGCCCGCGCCGCCGCGGGCAGCGCTGGCAGCCCGTCCCGCTCGGCTGAGCCCCGCGCTGGGGCGGGGGCTCGGGGCCGACCGGCGCGGCGGGCGGCGGCGGTGCGGCGAGGCACGGCTCCCGCGGGCAGGTGTAGCGGGGCGCCGGCTGCTCACCCGTTACCGGTCCCGGGAAGGTTACCGGGCGATGTTGCATGGGACAGCGCGTCTCGGCCAGTGGTGAGCTGAGTGGAGGGAGAGAGCGGCGATCGAGACGCCGTTTCGTTATCGCCTATAATGCACGGTCCCTCTTGAGGTACCAACAAAATATGAGTAAAAGTCCCCTCTACCCCAGTCGATCAGCTGACTGCAAAATCGTGAGGTTTTCTAAAGCGTTGTCCCAATGGTCTTTTGAGCTGTTAAGGCTTAAGCAATGCTTATTTCTAAGGCTAAAACAGAAGTTAGTTCTTTTATCTGAGATTGGGCTTCTTCAAAACGAAGGTGGCAGCTTGCGCTTTCAGAAAGCCAACGAATTTCTGAATTTGGTGGGGGAGTTGGACTAGATGATCTCCAGAGGTGCCTTCCAACTCCTACCATTCCGTGATTCTGTGAATATCCCAGGACCTGCGATAGCTGTGCAGGAGTTGGCAGCAGCGCCGTCACAGCGATGCGCTCTCCCGCTTCCCGTGCCTGCTGAGCGCTGGCAGAGCCACTGCCGGACGGTGCCTTTTCCGAGAAACCTTCTGGTTTACGTTTCAGAGCTGCCAGCCAGTGTGGCTGAGCCTGCTTCTCCCATAATAGAGTCAAAACTGAGAAACCGGGACAGGCTGTGCTCAGCACCTTCCCTCAGCATGCTCTATCGCTGCGGCGTTTTGACTAGAGAAGTGGGAGAAAACCTAGGCAAGGAGCAGTTTCCCAGCCAAATACAAGCAGCCTGGACAGACGCAGTGAGCCTCAAAACCCCATGGGAAGACCCAGCCGCTACCTTCTCCACCATGAGCTGTTGGAAAGACTCTCAGTGACAGCTGGGGCAAGGTCTGTGGCAGCACGGGGAGATGGCAGTGGGCACGACAGGAGGTGCCATGTCCATGGGAATACGCTGTGCAGTAGCAGAATTGGCTGGGACACACTGTTATGTCTATGTGAATGGTGTCCCCAAGCTTGAGGAAGAGGACTTTACTGCATACTTCCTATGGGTTACCATACTATCCTACTGCAATTTTGTGCTGTTAGCCCTGTATCCCTTTATGCCCCATTATGGTGGATAGGGTCTTGCAAAAAAAAAAAAAAAAAGAGAGAGAGAGAAATTTTAATGCCATTGAACAGGAATCTCTTGCATTGAGTGAGGCTGTCATATAAAAGGAAAATATTTCATTCCGTTCCCATAGTGAAATTCTAAAATCTATTGGACAGCTACAACTGCAGGTGTTGGGAAGATGTGTTCAAGGTATGCAGACATACCTTTACATTGAATCCCTTGGCATATTGAAGGGAGGAAATCAAGTTTCTGGATCTCCATGGAGTGCAGATGACCTTGCCTAAGTATGGGGTACTGTGGGTGTTCAATGAGGCACAGTGCTTATTGGCAGGCACTTGTAGGGTTAGGTATCTCCTGAGTTGCTGCTGGCCATAGGGAAAATTTATGGCATCTATGTCATTTGTTAAGCCTGGTATTAGATAATTGTATCTCAAGACTGCTACCCTGCTCTTCTCAATCCCTTCCCAATCAACCTTTCATCAGCTTGACTCATTTGCAGCGTGTTGCAAGCAGAATACATGTATATAACTCTTGTACAAAATACATCTTGTGAAACAGCCTGTCATCTAATCAAAGACATTGAGTAGGGAAAAATATTTACATTTATGATAAGGTCTAGTACTGTCAAGCAGTTTAAGTATTGGAGAAGGTTATCTGCACTACCGAATAAAGCCTAAAAATTCTGCTGCAAATTACCGCGTATTTTGATAAAAGAAGTTTGAAAATCAACCCTAGGATCCCATTTTTGGGTTTGATTTGTTTATGTGCAGGTGTATGAAATTACATCAGGTATCACAAAGTCTTCAGTAACAAAGTGTCATATAGTGAGAGGGTACTATAGCTTTGCAGCTGTCACTACGTGAAACATGACAGCCTATAATCAGAGGACACTGTAGATTACACCAGGCAGTCTTGCAAGACTTTACTGGAGTTAAATAATAGGAATCTTATTTAAGACTCATTCAGCAAAAAAATAAACTACTTGGTCTGAATTAGTATTAGGGAACCAGTTAGCTCACAAATTTTCTATATGATAAAATTTAACATAGGAGGAAGACTGCCTTCCAAATGACTGAATGGGGAAAAAAATGGGTGCAGGCAGTGTCATAGCTTTTTGAACTGATGACAGACCAGGACTGTTATGTCATCCATCATAATGGATTTCCTATTTGGGGGAGCGAAACCGTTTTCTCTTCAAGGGTTTAGATATCAAACTTTGATGTGTCCCATGGCAAAGTTATACTGCTTGAGAATACCAAGAAAAAAGAAATCAGCTTTGAAAAAAACCTCTTCTTGCTCTGCATGGAGCTGAAAGAAGATTATGCTCTCTGTTTTTCTTTAAATGTTCTTGTAGGTTATCTTTATTCAAATAGTATATAAAAGTGCTGCAGATACAGAAAATCTAAGAGGATATTTTTGCATTATCAAATAGAAGTTTGATGCTGTGATCTGCTAGCATTACACCAAATGTTCTGGTTTAGCTGACTGCTCTACAATTCTAATCAGCTGCAGGATGGATATAGAGAATTATAATCTTCTACTAATTAGAAACAGGAAGAGGAAACACGAGGAAGTGTTTGGAAAATACTAAATATGAGCCTATAATATGTGATTAATAAGCTCATGGTTGCCTTCTATACACTAATTCTGCTTGTTTAGGATAAAGCAATATATGACTTGCAATTGGAAGGGGAAAAAAAATCAGATTGTGTTCTGAGTGCTCCTTAGCACAATGAAATGAGGTGAAAGAGAAGCCTTGGAGGTGGGAGCACTGTTATCTGGTATATTTGAGAGTATTCCAATAATGTCAGAGTCTCTCAGTATTTCATAGTCCATTAGGACCCTGTGAAATTTCACAATTGCATCTGAAGAAATAAAAACTACCTCTAGATGCAGGTACCTCACTTTAAGCTGGTACACCAGCTTAAACTTACAGACTTCTGGCTGTTAGAGCTAAGGAGGCGCTGAGCTTGCCCTGCGAACATGGGGCATGGACTGGTTTTGGGAGCAGTGACTGTTACAGGAGGGCAGAGGCATCCTGCCAGCTGCCCTGTAGCTCCTGTAGCCTGTGCTAATTCCCTGCAAAACAGGTGTTCCTTTTCAATTTTCTTTCCTTGTTTTGATTTATACGACAATTTTCTTACTACTTTTACAACGGAGATATTTGTCAACATAATAAATTGCCGTGCCATCTTAATACACTCACAAAACTCGTGCTTTCGAATTTTTAACTTTTCTTTATACATGTTTGAAAGACTTTGCCATAAGAAATACCAGTTCACCTAACAGAAAATATTCAGAAAAAGTAGCAGAAAAACAGATTAGGAATATAATATGCTTGTCCTTTATCTGCCCCATAGAACAGTCTCCTGATTTCTCGCAGCAGCCTAGCTTTCTCATGACACTTAAGACTACCCTTCATTACTTCATTATTTATATTTTAATTTGCATACAAACAAGCCTAATTAGAGAAGAAAGCTGTTTCCAAAGGTTGTTTCATGTTGAGACAGAATATACCTCTTTGCAGTATCCTAATGCAATGCAGGTACTAAATAAAAAACCTTTTTGTTTTAATGCTACAAAGAGACGGATACTTAATGATTGTAAAGCTGAACACAGTGTTTAGTAGTAGTAACAAATCTTTCTGGCAATTCATCTCTGCCACAGAATTTTGGAAAGTGCCTGAGACTTGCTGTAGGAGTACCCAAACTGCTCTGTCTCAAATGTGGTTATGTACAATGAAAACAAATCTCTCACGGGCTCCAGCTATTAATAATCTTCTAATGTACTCAACTACACTGCAAATTAAGCTTGCCAATACTCAGATGAAGTGATACAGTTTAAGAAGTAGTAACGTATGTGCTTTATTATCTACTAGATAATAACTTGGATACTATATAATTACTTGAAACCCGAATTAGTGTTTATTTAGCAGACACAGAAATCTATGCCATATTTAATTCAACAGTTATTTTATGCACCTTCTACATAGCTGGCCTCATATCTGATTTGAAGAACTATATGTGTAAATTAAGATAATGGCACATGTATCTTTTCTATGAGCACAGGCATGTGAACTATACAGAGAAACTCTTATTCAGTGACTTCAATGAGAGTTTTGCCTGTGTAGATGAAAAACTAAGAAGCTCCATGACTTGGCTCTGTGTAGTTTCTACCACACTCCACTGTTCTTCAGAAAAGCATAAGAATTAGAAACAGCAGCCTGATTAACATCTGATACCAGCCTGGTTCTTTTGGTCTGAATAACAAATTCACCATTCTTACATTAGAAATATACATTTAACGGTATACACAAATTGCATGTATAAGACATTTAATAAGAGATGTTTGACTGTTTAATACAGATCAAGTAGCTTAATATAAAACAAACAATTAAACATATCTTAAAAGTTTTGTTTATGCAGCTTGTAAAACTGCATGGAAGTAGCCATAGGGTCATACTCACGTTATGGTGAAATCTGTTGTATACACATGAATGATTTTATGTCAGGCTGTATAAGACCCATTAGAAGACTTAAAATTGAGCCACAATAAAATATGTCGGCTAAAATTAAATACGCCTCCTTATTTTGCTGAGCACAGGCAGTCAAGTTATCTGCATCAGCTGGCTTGGTGTTGCTTAAAAAATGCTTGCAGTGGTTATTCTACTCACATACAAGCTTGGTATAAGATCTCTTATAAACTGGTTCCCAGTTCAAGTCCAATGATAATATCAAAGCTACATTCAGCTTTGAGTGAGCAATATGTTCAGTTATTGCTACTTCTGGAAGTACCTTTCTGGAATCTATCCATCCACATAGCCCAGAAAACAGCACACACATGCTTTCTTCCCATAGCTGATGTCAGTCAGGCACCTTATGGATGGTCTTAGCAGAACTCATACAAGCTGAAAAGCTGCCTAACATTGGAGATGCTTTCTTATGTCAGGGTTGTCCTAGTATGTAGTCCAAGTTACTGTCCACATCATGATAATCCATCAAGGGAATGACCAAGTAAGTTTCTTGGTTGTCATTATATCTGCCTGGGATTGTACTTATTTACTAAAAATTGCATATTCATCTACAGGGAAGACTTCATTTGCATAAATATCCAAGGGCAGTGCTCCAAGATAACACCAAGTTCAGAGGTATAATTGCACTGGGTGTGGTTTTTCCTCCTTGCCATTAATAGAAAACTATTTACTAGTCTTCCTGCATGTCAGTTCACTCTCTTCTTGCTGCCATGTCTCATACCATTCTAACATACCCTAAATCCTGCAGACAGTCTTTATAGACAGAAACTTAGTACAGGATTCAGTAAGCTGCTAGCTTAACACTGGGGAAGGAGAACACATGGAACTTGGAATAGCCTTCATACTCATCTTCTTCATAACATGCAAGAACTTAGTGGAAATGTATAGGCATTAATACCAGCTGCTTGATGTATCCTCTGCAATCATGTTTCATATGCCACCATTGCTTAAGGAGAGTGGTTATTGGTCATTGAATCAACTGGCACCCATCAGATCCATCTCTTTATCAAGTAACATATCAAATCATTAGGAGATCATTCCTAGTCAGGCCCAATGGACATCACTGGACTAGTACCCAAGTTACAGGACTGCAGCAGAAGGAAAGATGTATAAGAAAAACAGAAGAAAAACACCCACATCTCTAGGAGATTTCCTCTGATTTCCATGATCCTGGGTCACAGAAAACAGTGGTGTTGCAGCAAGTATCTTCTCCCCCTCTGAATCTGTGTGAAAGCATTTCACTTTTATAGCTAGCTGAAGTTTCAGGACACACTTTTGTTTGCTGACTTGTGAGAGAAATACAGATTACTTCAGTCGTTCTCTCTCTCAAAAAAAAAAAAAAAAAAAAGGTGTTTCTAAAAAGAAAGAGTCTTCCTTATCTCTGTTACACACCCTGCTAACTAATATTTTGAGCATTCAGATCCGTGTGGCACTTGGTGACATAACACACAAAGTATTTACACATACATGACTTTTTTTCAGGACAATAGTTCAGGATCTAGTTCTGGGCTATAGAAAAATGTAATTCAACGTCTTGTCCTCTTACAAATACAAATTATGGTTAAAGGCAACAGTCAATTTTTGTTCAAGATAAATGGCCCATCTTCTTTACTAGTGAGAAACCACGAAGACCCTTTTGAGGCACTTGTGAAGATTTTTCCATACTATCCAGAGGCTTAGGCTCAGATTCAAAACTACTGAAAATTACACGCAGGTTCCATACGTACATTAAAGCTGATAGGTGTCGGTAATTTGGTATGATACCCAGTATGAAAAAGAGGCGCATACTACTGAGAAAGATCATTTTGAAAGAAACAAACGTATGGATGCCCATCCAAAATGCATCATGCAGGTTACAGTTATGGCATGTTACGTTTTAGGGGTGATACTGTGTTCTCATGTTCTTCAAGGCTGTTCCAACATACAGTTATCCATCAGAATCGTTTGGAGTAGCCTTTCACCTGAGTTTAGGGAGCTGAAAACAAGCTGCAGTTTCACTTGCAAGTAAAAACCATGGCAAAGTTCAAACTAAGCTTGGTAAAAATCCAAGGAGATTCTGCAGCTTCTCTGGGCTAGCAGCTTACCTCTGAGACTGAGTTAACAGAGGGAGGTGAAAAGGAGCTCTAATCAGAAATTCCTGACAGAAAAAAAGAAAAAAAAAAAAAAAAAAGACAAGGAAAAAAAAAAAGGAAAAAAGGAAAGGAAAAAAAAAAAAGGAAAAAGGAAGAAAAGAAAAAAGGGAAAAGGGAAAATGTACAGCATGAAGAGCAAGAGCCAAAACGGCAGCAAAAATCCAAAGTAAAAAATGTCAACATGAACAAATCCTTCCTGTATGATCTTCAGGAACAGCAGTAGGGCATAATGAGGATCTTTTGCAAAAAAACTTGCCTTATACTTAAAGTCAGTGATACTTGAGCAAAACTTGTAACATTTGTAACACAATTCTGCTTCCAGGTGATTAACTGTCAGGTATTCATTGACTGGTGGTTTTGTTTTGGGTGGTTTTAGTGTGGGTGGTATTTGCTAATTACTTTTCTTCGTATCTTCTAAAAAAGTGGAAAATTCTCATTGGGACCCTGAAAGAAGGCTGAAGTGATGGGCTTTCTGCAATGGATGTCAGTAGTTAGTATACTCTGCAACAGAAACTCTCCTTCTTCCTTGATAGATGAAAAAACAAAGGTAGCATCCTTTGGTAGTGTCTTACTCCTGATCTGGCAGTACAGTGCCTGCTTTCAGTGGTGCCATAAATCTCCACTCGTGTTCCCTTTTCCTGTGCCTTGCAGCTCATTTCCTTCTAGCATAATGTAGCCTTTTCTGTTGAGAAAGTCTGTTCTGCTTTGGCAGGCTCACAACAAGCAGAAATGGTTTGGTAGAGGTTTAGCTTTTTTGTGTTCGGAGCTTTTTGTGTGCCAAACTTTTCCTTTCAAGACCCCGTTTTTTGTTGGGCTGTGGGGGGAGTTTCTACTAGCTGCCACACTTTTTTGTCATCTTGATTACAGCATGATAAAATGAGAAGGCATTTGTCAGTACCACAGTGCCCCAAATATAAAACATCCTAACAGTGTGATTTTTTCTGCTGGGCCTGAAAAACCCAGAAGTCTCCCAAGGAGTTCTTTAGCAGGTGTTCCACGGCAAAGAGCAGGGAGCCAGCAATCCAGCGTGGACTGAGCATCTCAGCATCCTATTTCATTTTTAGATGCCTGTATCCCTCTCTGTAGAGTGAGAAAGCATAGAGAATACGCAAGCCCTGTTCTCCTGCAGAGGAAAGCCATATATAATAGTAAATACATTTCTTCACTTGCCAGCCTCCACAAAATCTCTTTGTGCAGTATTAGTTTATTCTTCTGATGTGTTCTTCTGGCACTGGCCCCTGCAAGTCAGGGCTGAAAAGCAAGATTAGAGGACTGGTTGTCTACAAATTGTTCCCATCCTCAGGAACTTTTAGATTCTGTTTTTCTGATTTCAGGGTAATAAATGGCCCAATCTAGTGTTAGGGTGAACTGATTCAATTTTTGCTTCTGAACATGGTTCATCATCTGTTTCAGACAATAGCAACAAATTCCACTGGATCTCAGAGAAAGAAAAATGGAGAGGAATATACTGGTGATTTTTAAGCCTGAGGAATTTCTGTATTATTGACTAATGGAATAACCCCCATGGCTGATTTGCTGTAATTCATTTAACACTTTATTTAGAAGAGTATCAAATCTTATGGAAAAATAAAATCTTTCTGCATCCAAAAATTAAGTTGAAATTTTTTATCTGATCCTTAAATACTGTTGTAATCACACTTCAAACATGGGGCTTCAAGATCAATAGTATAAAACACTGGATTAAAAATCAGTGAAACTTCAGAAAGGTTACTTCTGACTCCAAGAAATAGGTCAGTGATCTGGATGAGTGGCAGTTTTTTTGCTGTGAAAAACAATAGCTCTTTCATCAGTTACATGAAGCCGCATAAACTGGATCAGGCCAAACATCTTAATATAATGTACCACAAAAATTACATTTGAACAATGTAAGAACCTCATTTAGAGTCACAAAAGCCAGAAAAAAATCAAGTTAAGGAAGAATCTCATTCTATTGAATACTCTGGGTCAGAGAACTAAAATCCACAATATTGTATGATCTATGACAATGAATGTCACAAGGCTACCCATCACAAAACTGCTAGTTCACCTGTAACACTAGACAACTCACAATGTGTTAATTATGCTACATTAATTCTGGGTTTGATAATCACATAGGGATGAGCAGTCAGGCTAGAAAAAGTTGCTCTCTAAGGACAGAGATGCGTTCAGACAGTGGAGGACAGAAGTTGAGCTCTGAATATTGAAAAACCTTTTCTATAACTTAAGCAATTTTGCAAAAAGGTCATTGCACTTGAATACTTGTGTGTGACATAATAAGCTACAGGTCTGACAAGCAAAAGCATCACTAGCTGTCTAGTCTCTTGTAGTTTCCTAAGTGCCTTCCATGTCTTTGCTGTTACATTGTGCAACCACCATGAGACAAGGAGAAAAAACTTAAGCGTGTGTATATATGACGGGTTTTTATTAGTCCCATATTGTTCTGTGAGATTGCTCCTGCTTGGGCCCTGCAAGAAAAGTTGATGAGTCCAGAAGAGTGTTCCTTGCCTCCCTGCCAACCCATGCCTTGGAAAGGATCAATATGTGCTTCTCCATAAACTGGAAGATAATGACTGCCAAGGAATATGAGGACTTACAGCTTTAAGCTGTGTGC
The DNA here is from genome assembly GCF_034619465.1 of Leptosomus discolor. NCBI lineage: Eukaryota > Metazoa > Chordata > Aves > Leptosomiformes > Leptosomidae > Leptosomus > Leptosomus discolor. Next base: position 50,169,243 of record NC_141398.1, on the reverse strand, counting down.
TTTTATATCACAAAAATTCATCCTTTTGTACAAAACACCCAAGGGATCAGTTTTTCTTAGGGAGTTGCAAGGAATGGACCGAGAAGAATGAAAATGAGGGGTTGAGTTCCTTCTCTGGATTATTTCAACATTCTTTAGCAGCTCTCCTGAGAGCTTAATAGAACAGGGTTTGCTTGCTTGTTTTTGGGGAGGTCATCTTAGACCATATTGCATTTCCATTTCCCCATGACCTTTTTTTTTTCTCTGCCCAGATTGTGTCCTGTTTTGATAGCAGACATTTCTTTGGTAGTTGGGGTTTCAAGCCTTGTTTTATCACTAATTTAAAACAATGCAAACAATTCTGATGTCCATGAAAGGGAGATGAAACCATTTCAGAAACAGAATTCTACGACTCCATAAACACAAAAGTTTCATCATTTCTGACACTCTTAAATGCAGTCTAAAAACTTGAAAAGCCATACACTTTGGAAATATAAATAATCAGCTCTGGTTTTAAGTGTCTTGAAAATAGTAATAGCATTAGTTAGTGCAAGAGAGCAGAAAGTATCCAAGCTTGTTAAGCTTCCAAACACTGTACTTAGACTCAAGTAAATTAAAAAATAGCTGAATCAGTATTTAAAGAATAAGGGAAAGAAGTATTTGATTCGGGGTGGTGTCCTCACATGCCTACCCTTCAGCTTGGACGAGATTTCTATTTGTATGATAGAATTAAAATATTTGTAATTTAAAAAAGCTGACAAACTACATTTTTGTACTACTGCTAGTAGATCTTGTTGCAATAAAGCCATTTCTTACGGTAAACTTTGCCAGAGACCAGTAGGACACAACGTCTACATGTTTGTTGGTTGTGGACACGGCCAGTTCCCTAGCAACGCACTAAGATTTAAGCGGGCTATTACAAAAGGTACCCAAATCCTGTACATGTTATGACTGTGTACAGAAGCAATAGTTCCCCTTCATGTGCTCGGGTTCCTGACGGAAGATTAAAGACCCTTTTCTTAACAGGTCCCAAGTCCCTCAAATCTTACAGAAGTCAATGAGAGCAGAGAACTTCACTGCCTCATAGGACCAGACCCTAAATTAAATTAAAGCAACTAGGTAAGAAGCACATTAGTCTGTGATTAACCACATAACAGAATGAGGCTGGCAGTTGTACCACAGGGAGGTTGAGTGAGAATGGACTGTACTGTGTTCAGGCTGCACAGCACAGCAGAGATGGTGGGGACAAGTGTAATCTGTTCTCATTAACTGAAGTTATAGGGGGCCAGTTTCCCACACTCCTTTTAGTACAGATTTAATAACAAAAACACTTGTCATTGACCAAACACGGTCAGGGCACAGAAGATTCTCAGGCAGCCCGGCTGCCCTTTGCAGCGGGTAGGGATTGTCCTCTCAATTTCAGAGACAGGGAAAGCAGCACGGAAAGGCCAAGAGGGGCAAGTTCACTTCCAGCGACCAACTCGCAGGACCTCCCTGAAGACAGGTATCTGAAAACACTGTCTATTGAAATCTCTACCTTTCCCTTTGTGGCCTTCTGAGGTAGTCCAAGGATTTCTCAGCTGAGATTTGGCTGCTCAAAAGTACAAGAACTGAAAAATCCCCAAACCAATGATGAAATTTCTGTAAAGTGGCGTTTATAAAGAACCTACTTCAAGAAGACATCTATTGTTTAGATAACTGAGAAAGAAGGAAAACAAGACAAATCAAACATCTCCTCTGTGGCAGAAGTGGAATAGAAAGTGTACCATAACTAAGGCCTTATACATTGACGTGGCAGGGATATTCAGGTCTGCATTAATCTGTGTTTTTGCAGGATTAGCTAATTTAACTCCATGTTTTTGTGTACTCAAGACATTCTGTAAACAAGTGTTTCCATCCAGGGGGAAGGAGTGACATTTTTTGGATGAAATTTTTATACAGCTGGTCAACTGCTTAGGCAAACTTGATATATAAAGACATCAGTGAGCGACATGAAGTCTACTAATTCTGAAGATACTTAATTTCAAGAGATAGTTGTGGTATTTGCTAATACAGGATTCATGTACACAAGAAACATTTATATAGTAATATCACTAACTCTTGAGATCGCATTACGACATCTGGCATTTTCCTTAAATTCCCAGATCATAGATATTTAAGTTTCGAGAAAAACTGCCATTTTTTTGGAAATAAAGTTTCTAGTTCTTGTTGGCAAAATTATCTAAATGTATTCTTTAAAAATAAATTAAAAAAATTAAAATAAATAAAGTCAAGATACAAGTCAGCACCAATTTCTAAATCCATGAGGACAGCAACACAGCATTGTAAGTGATGCCTGCAGAAGCATATATGAAGCTGCTAAGTATTTGTAAATCTCATTTAAAATCAGGTTGAGATTGTTAAAGTGCACTTGAAACTACATGCGAGCTTTAAATCAAATATTGTGCAATAGTTGTTCACACCCCATGAAGCATAAATACCCTTTTTTTGCTTTTAAATTCCACCTCAGTTCTTTGACCATAGTGAAACATAAGCATCTTTGTATTCTTCACTAAAACAGAGAGAGAGACATGTGGAGATGTAATGATACCATGCTGATAGAGGTAAAACTAACTATAATATACCACAATTTGCTAACAGGGATTTACAACCAGAAGAATGTAAACTTGAGAGCCTGAATGATTTCAGATCAAGGAGCTGTGAAACCTGCAAGAGCAGCAAAGTTTGCTGAAGAGCTCATGTCTTGTTCTCGTCTGCATCCAAAATAAGGTTTATGTAAGATTCCAGGCAGTGGCGGTAGAGTTTATAGGAGATTCTTAATCAATCTTTCTTCCCAATAACATAACCTGAGCTATAACACAACAGTTGATGTATTTGGTTGGCTTGTTACTGCTATTTTCACATTGCTTTGTTTTAAATATGTATTGCCTGGAATTTCAATTCAGGAAGGTGCTATCAGTATTTAACTCCTTTACTGCTCAGGACAATATCAAAGACTACACTTTAAGGTAAAGTTTAACATGTTTAAATTCGCATGATACCCCTTCAGGTATTAAGGATCAAGTGATGTCTAGTTTAGAGATGCTCTTCTTAATGGATCCCAGGTTATAATGTCACAGGTTTGCAGAAGCTACATAAGCATGGTCAAAAAATTGACGAATTGGCCCAAGTACTTTTTCAGGGCTCATCTTTGTGGGATCAGAGCAGGAGGTGTAAAACCCGGTAATTTGAGAGAAAAACAGAGATGAGAGTGGGAATTAAGTTTTGCCTTATTTACAGTTGAGCAAAGCAGTTCAAGCTGTGTCTTTTCTCCAGACCTGCTGATTCCTGTCCCCTTGTGTCTCTTTACTGCTGCGGACCCCTGGGGCAAACACAGCTCACGTACTGGTAGCCACAGCTGAGGGTTGAAAGGGCACCAATGCACACAAGCAAAGTTTTTAGTTCTCAAGGAATAACATTTTTCCCAGCAAAAAGCTGCGGATTGATGCTGTGCAAGGTAAGCAGGGAGGTGCAGCAGTGGCTGGGGAGCAGGGTGGGGGTCAGGGGGAAGGTGCCAGCTTCCAGGCTGGTTTCTTCCCACTAGAGCCTAGACTCGTCTAAGAAAAAAGATCCTTCTGTGCACTTGTAGTAGTGTACCGTGTGACTTGAAATTGCATACTGCCATTCTATTGCATCTTTCATTAGGCAAATGATGCTACTTCCAAAAGGACTGACAGCTTTCAGGAATGAACAGGAAGAGCCTTTCCCACTGGACAACAGTTGCTGATAAAGTTTCCAGACTATTCGAGTAATCTGTTGACTGTGGTCAGCCACAATGAGCAAGAACAGAGATAGGGGAAGGGAAAAAAACCAAAAAAACCCAAAAAACCCACAACAAAAAACCCCACCAAATTGACCAAATTGTACTTCAAAGGTGGTGTGAGGGTCCCTGCCATTGGAATGAGTAGGGCTGAAGAATCTGGGCTGGCAAAAAGATGAATCTGGCATACTGTCCTTGTCTGACCCACAGCATTCCTCAACACAGCTGAACTCTTTGGCTGTCATTAAAGCTAGGTTGGGGAGCTTTAGAGTAGCATTTTGTAATTGCTTTTCTTCTTGATAAATACTGAAAATCATTGCAGGTGCAGAGGGCACATGAGAGCCATCCCAGAGGCACAGCTGTCACTTGTGGGATTTCTCTGCCAAGGGACAAACATTAAGTCAGCTGCATGGGCTGGCATCTGCTTCTTAAGCCGCTGCGGGGGGGGATCTTGCTCCACTATCAGTTGCTTTCCTTAATTCAGCATTTATCTGGTAGTAATCAGTCACAGTGCTCTAGAGAAGACCCCCACCTCCTCCAGTGTGCATGCAGGGCAGGGCATTAGGAACATTTGTACATCAGGGGATTTGATGACACGCTTCTGCTCTTTGCAGGTGAAATTCCAAGTCAGGATATTGAGGTCCAGAGAGCACAGAAAACAGACGTCGGACAGATAACAAGGGCTAATACAACGTAAAGCTGCATTATTTATAGAGAGCAATGTGCAGTGCTGCACTTTCTTACCAGAGCAACCCAGGGTTTAGGAACATTAGAGGGGTTTCATCTACATCCCTCTTAGAGCACCACAGTAGGTTTGGCATTCAGTTTCTCTCTGGCAATTAGTGGAAAGGTTGAAGCCTTCCCTAACACCACAGGAGAGCTTGGCTTCAAGGGTCACAGTGCTGAAGTCCCACAGTCAAGGGGGTAGTTTGAGGCCCTGTTCCCCGCAGCCCCCAGTGCTGCTGTCAGTGGTGATGCAGCGGCACCCACCAAAAAGAACTGCTCCACAGCTCTCTATTGGGATCCCCTCATCTTCACCTGACAGCACTGCCCTGCCATAAACCCTACTCGAGGTACCTGGTGCCAGGGAAGAAAGCAGAAAAGGAAGGTGCAATATGAAGCTCAGCAAAGGTGGCTGGTAGTAATCCCCACCTGGACACACAGCCTTACTACTACCTATGCTGCTTTCAGTGTGGCAGCATGCTAGACCTCGCTCAGTGTTACTCCTTTGAGAAAATCACAAGGAAAATACCTCCTAGTCCTTAGAAGAAGTTTTTTCCCAGTGTTTCTGCCTTATCTGTGGTATTCATTGCAGCATATAGAGAAGGGCACGGGAGGCTGAGGTTTGCTCTCTGTGGTAATGAAATGCAGCCCACATACCCCAACACTGGCAAGAGAAAAGGAGAACAAGTCAGAAGTTAAGGAAGTAGAGAAATCAGACCAAGTACAAGAGTCAGAACAGAGGAGCAGGAAATAAAGTAGTGGACTGTGTGCCTGAAAAGAGCAGACAGAGCCTGCAGCTGGTGAAAGGATTAGCAGAATAAAAGGGAGTTTTCAATTTAGAGCAACAACAAAAATGCTATCATACAAGCTTTTACTTCTCCTTTGATATGAACACATTGCAGCAGCGTTACTCAAATAAAACAGAATAAAACCATGCACTAGTAGACATCTGACTTCTTTATTATTTCACATGCTCCAAAGAGGCCTGATTCCCCCCACATCTCCTCGCCACCTATCTACCTTAGTGCAGGTCTCTTATTGTCCTCTGTACACGTCATCTAAGTGATCAGACTCCAGTGTGGGAAGGCATTACACAGGTGGGACCAGCACTGACTGAAAGGGACAGCCATGCCTCCTTCCAGTTGCTCATCTGGGCCCTGCAATTCTGAACACACAGATTTGTAAATTAATCTGTCATACCCAGTGTATGCCCATGTGCATACTTGGGAGAGCTCTTGAATGATGCCTGCAAGCCAGAGAATCAGATCAGGGTTTCCAGTGCCGGTTTTGGTTAAGGGAGCATTTGCATTTTACTCGAAGTACTATGTTGGTAATGTATCTTTTGCAGTGAGGTCTCTACAGTACAGATGTGCCCTTCCTACAAGTACAGTCAGCACCTGCCAATGTAACTTCCTTTGAATGTATTCAGGTGGCAGATTATTTTGTGAGAGTCACATTACCGAAACAGAGGCTTTAAAGCTTTCTTGATGAAGTTTCTCTTCGTTAGCCTTCTTCTGTAGAAGAAAAGCAATTGAGAAATTACAACTAATTTTACAAAGAAGAGAGAAAAGAGCATCCCCTTTTAGAAAGGCAGACATTTTAAACCACCACATTTTCTGGTTTTCAACTACTGGGTATGTTGGCAGAGGTTGGGCTACTAACAGTCTGAGCATGGTGAGCCTCATACGGTTTAGCTGAAGGGCCAGGCTTCAGCTAAACAGTGAAGTACTGCAGTCCCATAAACACACCTTGCAGGTTTTGCAAGTACTGCTTTTCCTCTAAGGCTGCTTTCCACTGCTAGCGGAAAGTGATTCCAAACTGTCATTATTACACGGTTTATACACCTTAAGCCAGAGCCAAATGTGCACCTTACTACTTTTAAAGAACTTTTCGAATGGCCTCAGCTATAGTGAAGGTCCTGGGAAGACTGAGGTTAGCAATTCTCACAGATTTCCTTTGATTGCTCTTCTCTAGGTTGTGAATTTTTCATCTAATGGCAGCAGAGCTGCCTAACACAGCCCAAAATCACCACCATGCAGCCTTCACATACAAGTAGTATCCACTTGCTAGTTCTGCTCATCAGGGTTCTTTGCAATTTAATCAGTCTTACGTTTTCTTAAAATATCAAAGACAACAAGAAAACAGAGGTTCTTCTCTCTCAAGGGAAAAATACATGCCATCGTCTTGCAAACAGGTTGATTACAGTAACACTGGGGGAAACAACAAACCAAAAATGTGACAGCCACAATAATACTCCCTAAAATTGAGGTTAAAGCTGATATTCCATCCTCACTGCAGCTCCCTGAGTTAGCCAGATAAAAGACGCTTTTAATCCCTGATGTTTCCCAGCTGATGGCACTGCTTGATTTTGCCTTTTCCCTGCCGTTTGTGAGCTCGGTCCAGCAGCGGGGACCGGCCCAGGCCATGGCGGTGGCCGTGGTGGTGGCCATGGCTGGGCGAGGCCCGGCCCGGCCAGCAGAGGGCGGGCGGGTGGGGCGGGGGGGCGGGGCTGCCGGCCATCTGGCCCCACGTGCCAGAGGAAAGGGGAAGGGGCGGACACCCGAGCGTGTTTCTTTGGGGTTTTACGCTCGGTAAAGGATTGTTGTTTGTTGGGTTTTCTTAAGTGAAACAGTTCTGCGGGAAACTCGAGCCTGGCTTATTAAATACTCTAGTCAGTAAAAGGCAAGCACCCTCCTTTTGAGGAGGATGCGGTTTATTTTAATCTATAGCTACTAAATTTTAATAGCTAAATATTACGATGATTGACAAATCTCCATAGTACCTTATGCTATAGCAAAATCTAACCCTAGTACTAAAACAGACTATTGCTCCCTCTGTAAGACCACATCAGCCATTATTAGTGAAGTTATGCCTGAAATATTTCATTTCCTTTACTCAGTTTTCTGTTCTGCCTATGCCTTCATTGTTACAAAAACTTGGTTCTTTAAGTCCTCAAGGTCTACACCTGTATTTTAGTGCTCAAAAGGCAAATATCTTCTTTATCAGTCTATGACAAGTTAAAGAAAATACTTTTGTCAGTATTGTAAGTAGCCTGATTTTTAAAATCTTTAAAGTTGGGTGTAGCATAATCAGATTATAAATTCTTAACCCACTAAAATCCACTTGGAATGCTGGAATTGCACTTTATAATGACTGGTCATGTTCTTACTTGCTAGGAATTTTAACATAAATATTTGAACTAAAGTCAGATTATAAGATCATTTAATTTTGTTAAATACCAATCCCTGTAGACATTAAATTGTCGCCGTTATTTTTATAGCCATTTTTCTTTTGCAAGCGCATTAGCAGAGGAGCTATAATTCATTTTCCACTAGTAGAGTAGTTACATTTTTTACTCGCATATGGAGTTGAATGGCTATTATTTTAATGCCAGGTTCTATAGATTCTTTTATTCTCCACCCATTCTTTATTAAGAGTTTTCTGAATGCTATTTACAACGAAATTCAAGGCCATTACACGAAATATCTAAAACACTGCCACATAGTCTAAATTGATACCTGACTAGAGGTTAAGAAAAAGCACTTGGAGTGTTTGCTGGTTTTAATTCAGCAGAGTCCCTGTAGCCTAGTAATTTTTTAGGCCTGACTGCTTTGTTGATTCAGAACTTCATTTACCCTTTTTATTTTAATTGGGGGCGGCACTTTTAATCTCTTGTATTAAATGCTACACTTCAGTTAATAAGCTGGAGAGGAGCAGGGCAAAGGCTGAGCAGCACCTTGCACCCGTCCATCCCATTAAGTGCTGTGGCACAACTTCAGTGCATGGCAGCCATCATGCTCCCAGCACTGCCGGCACGTGGGTCAGAGCCCAAGGTCAGCAAGGGCAAAGAGTGGCAAGTTTATTTACTGTAAATAAATAAAGCCATTGAGACTGCCTGTGCTGCCACAAGATTTCTGGTTAGCACCAAAATTATGAGCTACACATTTTACTTCTTGGCTGATTTTGTAGGTGTGTCGTGCCATGAGTTCACAAACATACTGTGACAATCAAAACTGGTCATTAATGTCCTCAATTAGAAGTGCTTAACTCCTGAGAGCCAGTTAGTAACTGACAGTTAGCTGGGCTGGAGGCTGCTTAGTTTAGCAGTTTTCTGTTCAATAAATATATAAATAAATATCCACAATGAGTGGATAGCCACGTCATTATTGAAATAATCCACCTCATTTAATTTGGATTTAAACAATTAGTAAAGCACAATTCTTTTGACTAAGCTTTTGTTGTTGTTGTTAAACAGTAAGCTCAAATTTTTACAATATTTCATACGCAAATAAGATATATTTATTTATTAACTCCCAGGCAGGATGTAAAGCTTCAGCATTTGTTTGTAAGATACCTTTTTTTAAACAATGACACAGCCTGTCATCCTGTTGGCCTGAACAATGTCTACTTAGATGTGGGAGACCTGAGAGGGTGGGTAGACTTTTGATTATTCTTCTGTTCACAGCTGTCAGTGAAAACTGTCTGTATCTGCTGTTGAGGATACAATATACAAATATATCAAAAGAAAGCTGTGACTGAAACCAGGTTGGTCTCAAACTTTTAATTTAAAAAAAAAAAAAAACAAACAGAAACAAAAAAAACCCCAAACCTCGTTTTCTACAGCTTCATAAAAAAGCAACAGGTAATGGCTTACATTCCTCACACTGGCACAGAGAAAGGATGCTGGTCTTGGCCTTCATAGCCAAGATACCCAGACACAGACTGTCTGTTACAACTGTGGCAATGAAACACCCAATACACATTTGGGGATATAATCCTTGATGATGCTGACTGATGTGTTTGACTACTGCCATACTAATTCCTACCCTGATTGAATAAGCATGGGACGCACCTCTGCAATGATGCTGAAGGAAGCAGGACACCCGGGTAGCGCAGGCTTTCCCTATGCCAGCGCTACCTGCCAGAGGCTGCCTTTGAACATCGCATCTCCCCACTGCATTACCTGCAGCGTGCCGCCGAGTGCTGCATGACCCCCCTTGAGCTTTGGATTACCATTTCCCGAGGACAATAAACAGCACTCGATGAAAGCAGGAGTCTGGCAGAGTTTATGCTCATGGACCATACATAGTTTTTCAGGAACATTGCTCGCTGTAATACTTCACTGAACACCTAGTCATGAAGCAGTTTACCTGACTGTGGCAAAAAAAAAAAAAAAAAAAAGTGCAGAATTTCTTTGTTAATATTTCACTTTATAGGGGAAAGAGCTGCTTAGACGAATTTCCAGTCCGTATTACAGACCCATTCAGAATTTCAGATGTACAACAGATCTTTAAAGAAATGCACAAGCACGAGTGATATTTTTCTTTGCTAACCACACAGGAAATTGCTTAGTTTTATCAGAAATATGGTCTCTAAATACAGTCATTAAGGCCATTCCTAAAGAACTGCTGAATACTTTCAACAGGCTGCACGATCCATTATTTTTAGAGTCCGTGTGGATTGTGTGCTGCAGATAAATAAAAGATGCCCTAAGGACTTTGTATGCTAAGTGAGTACGCAAAGTATTATCAGGTCCCTTCATTTTCTGGTGAGCATGGTGATACTTAGCATTTTCTTTCAAAGTGCAGTTCTTTAAGTGTTTTAATGAGAATTCAGCTTTGTTTAAAAGATGAGTTTCAACTCCCATAGTTCCATTGAAAAACATCAAAATCTGACCCCAAATGCACTCTCATAGTTCAAAAGCCAGAGATGTTTCAGTAAAGCCCCATGCCCTAATTTTCAGGTTGGTACCATGATTCCTGAATGGTTTAGCTCTACATGAGGCGCTGACCTACAATAAAAACTGCACACTGCATGTGTGAGTGACTGGTCTGGGAAACCCATCCCAGGGACAGGTCTTAGCATCAAAATTACGTACACAAAAGATCCCAAATGTAAGTAGATAAAGGACTGGAAATTTAAAACGATGGCGGTTTTGGCATTCTGTTTGGCAAAAACCTGGTGTGGGACCCACTTCCACTAAGTTGGTGGAGATGGAGCAGGGCTAATAGGAGAGACTGCTCACTTCACACAGAGTTCACTGCCATGTTACAATAGCTGGGTTGGGTTTGTCCGACCTCTAGCGGGCTTGGTGCCACCAGCAAGTGCACTGGGTCGCAGCCACGCTGGCCATTTGGGCTGTGAGTGCAGCTCACAGAGGACAGGCTGAGCTCCTGAGTCTTGGATAAAGCTCCCCGGCAGAAGGTTACAGTATTGCATACAAAGTGCAGCCGGCGAAAGATTTGTTCAGTATTGAAAAAGCATAAATTCCTGTATCATAGGATTTTTTTTCTTTTATTATCTGCATCCAATTGTCTCACCATAGTCAGTTGCCACTATATGCACTCTTTCCCATACACAGCACAATATTTTGTTATATCTAGGTGTTTGTTGCCTCTTTTTTCCCCCCATTCACAGTAATGCTTGAAGCGTTAGTATTCCGTGAGCACGTCAGCTTCTGTTTAAAAACTATGTTCCTAACCCTCATGAGTTGTTTTAGAAAATTGTCAAAATCTGAACCATGAAGCCTTAAAAAAAAAAAAACCTACAAAACATAGAAGACAAGTAAAATAGCCTGGAATATGTCACTTCTAATACTTTATCAGTGTCATGAAGGGGGAGGGGGGGGGGGAATGGGATGGGTTTTGAGTTTTTTTGGACAAAGTTCCACATCCTAGGAAAATATGAAATGGTAAAAAAGAAAAAGAAAAAAGAAGGAAGACATGGCTGTGTCTTTTCACCTCTCCAGTCAAGTAACACAACCAGCAGCGCTGCACAGCTGAGCAAGAGCACCCCAAAGTCTTAATGAATGTGTGCAACTAGCAATGAAGGAGCATATCACACAAGGTGTCTCTGGCAGTCCTGCCAGGGTCATCTTTTCACACCAATGAGCAGCTCCTGAGCAATTTTATGGGCCAATTTCTCCAAGTTAAGAACAAAAATGCTTTTTTTTTTTTAACATCAAGCAGGCATAGCTGTGAGGTCTACCTTTCTCCCCATCGCAAAACCTTGTTATTATGAATAAGTAAAAAAATAAATTCACAGAATTTGTCAAGTTCAAGGCTCTCAAATATCTGTTTTACAAACTCTCAACTGACTAGAGCAGAAAGAAGATTTCGTTCCAGAGGTCAGTATTTTTGCAGGATGTCTTTTCAAGGCTCGTTGGTGCTACACAATACAATGCTGGGTTGAGGACACCTTCTGTTCTGCAGAAAACTAATACTTGTTTAAGTTTAGGAATACGAGACAGATGAGCAAGTGAGTTGTTATTATTATTATTATTATTATTATTATTATTATTATTATTATTAAGAGAAATGTTTTCACATGCCAAGGAAGCAGGCTTGGGCCAGCAGACAGACAAACTCAAGGTCATCGTCCCACTCTCCCCCTTTGACACACTTCACCTGCCCTGTTTCATGTGGCTCTATCTCTCTCCATCCTCCACTTCTATGGATGGTATAACGCATTTAGCATCGGCGGTGGGCTTGGGGCACACGGCACCACAACATAAGTAAGGATTTACCTTGCCCAAGCAATTGTGCTGTGTGAATGCATCAGCACCTCCTGGAGGTGGCAAGAACATCACCCACGTGGGAAGCTTGTAATCTAGCACGTTTAGATGAGGTGCTGTTTACTATATTACTTAGTACTGATTTGTTGGGATTGGTCAAACAGCTTCCAGTAACTGGCTCATACCTCCCAGGCAGGGTTAAGGCTGTATTGTTACCAACAAGAAAAAAAAAAAAAATATATATATATATACACATACATAGTTCTAGACAGCCTATTCTGTATTATATTTGTAAGATATGTCCATGGCATGAACATAAGAAATTCAAACATTAGTTTCCTTTTGGTTCAAAGAAGTAGTTTTGTAGCAAAAAACTCTAGTAGAGGCCATGAAGGAGCAGAGACAGTGGCTGTTTTACAAGAAGTAATTCATTTTTTCCATATCTTCACATCTTAGAAGAAAAAATAAATGCAGCGAGTATGAGGAGTACCAACACCAGTGAAGCTGAAACAATTTATCCCCGACATGGTGAGCACAGTAATGACAATCTCCCTGAACAGCACAGCCAATTTCTTTCTTGCTTCAGGGTGGCTCACCAAATTCCCTCCAGTTCCTGCTGACCGAGGCTTGCTTTGAAATACCTATTAGTAGGTAAAGCATCTGCTTTACTTGCTAAGTCTTCTGGCCTAAGAACTTCTGCTAAGGAACACGAGACCTCCTGAAAACCCGCTTCTCATCAGGTGCTTTCTGACATCTCATCTTCTTGGAGCATTTCGGTATCATCGCCATACCTGTTTGTAAACATGTCGTATGCCAAGTGAAGTGAAGGTACTTCCCAGGCACATTTACCACATTCATGGCAGGTTTCCATAAGAACATTTTGTTTTCAGAAGGGCCGTAGCACTTTCACTCCCGCCGAGGTGGCTTTCGCACATGCTGCAAGAATTACATACTAGGAAATCCACAATGAGTTTGGAAGAGAATTTTGCCTTATCATATATTCATTCATGAAGGACATTAGATTTTTTTAAAATATGATCAACTGCTTAAAAAAAAAAAAAATCCTGTGTATGTTCATATGAAAGGACCATCCATAAGCTGCCTGTTCCTTCTTGTCCTGCTCCTTCAGGTAGCTGCACCCAGAAAGCATTGTCCATAAACAAAAAGAGTACTGGCTATTTCCAGCTCAATACAGACTTGCACATGAGGAGGACTGCTCTGGCAGTCTTGCTGTAACAGGAAGGTGTCACTCTAAGCCTTGCTGTGCCACGGACACCTCCTCCCTGCAGCAGTCTGGGTTTGAGTAACAGCCCCACTGCCAATGCCCCTCGCTGCCCATCACCCAGGCTGCCGGGGATGAGCAACATCCTTTCTCAGAGATGGGAACCTGAAGCACAGAGAGATTCAGGGCTTTGACAATGCAAAGTGCAAGCACGTGAAAATCACAGACTATCTGTCTACGCATTTAGACTGCATTTTATCACTGCTGTGCCAGACGGCTGCCGCCACCTTATCTCTGCGGTTACACCTCACCAGGACTCGTCTCTCTCTTCCCTGGGTCCATCATAGCATGGCCTGATCACACTGCTTCCCGCGGTGCTGCTGCCACTTCTCTCCCTGTTTCCCTACCCTTCCCAGCCCACCAGCAGGCCTGCCCATCACACCGAAGCAGCTGAGCAGGTACAGAAAGCCAGGTGTGCAGTCAGCTCTCACCCCCTCAACAGCGTGAAAGCCACAGTGGTGCCCAGGGGTCACCCCATCAGCCCCACACAGCACAGGTCTATAGCGTGGTGTCTCTGCAATGTTGCGCATCAGCTTGGAGATTTTCTGGATTTCTTGTCTGTTGCCAGTTTGGGAGATGCCATGCTGTGTTTGGATTTTATCCGTTCTCCATGTACTGACACAATAAAAAGCTGACACAAAGCGTGTGGGTGGAAGCTCACACAGAGAGCTTGCTGAAGGATGGGTATTTGCATCTGCTTTTTGCTGCCAAAAATAGCAGCAAACTTGAGCTAAGGTGAAAGAGAGCACCGAGCAGGAGGAGACTGCGTGAGAGGAGCTGGGGGACTCATTTATGGGCTATTCCGTCTTTGGGCAATTCCTGTTTGTTCCGTACTGCCAGAAAGGAATATTGTCCCATCTCAAAAAGGCAATTAAAACCTACAGAACTATTGTGGTAAAAAGCAGTATGTCTGAAGTTCAGCATGCTTCTCAAAATACCACTGGCTCTTTCCAAAATTGCAGTATTTTCAGGTACATTGACCTGTGAAAAATAGAGACACGTAAGTATCTATGCTGGCAGGTAGCAGTTAATTTTTAAGGATCCTTTAGAACTTAAGGCCTTCCTCCATATGTGTGAGTATAACTGTTATAACTGCAGCACACAGCAGCACCAAAGACTGTCAAGACAGTTTTTTAAACTCCTAAGGCAGGTATTTCCTTTTCAGCTTAAATTCAAGATTTGTTACAGTTCTTGAACAGGGCACAAGCAGTCTTCCAGAAAAGCTTGTTTGTTTTAAATATGTTGCAATGCTTCAGCCAGCAGGAGAAACTATCACCAAAAAGCCCCATAAATTTTATCAAGTATTATGTATGCTTAGCAATACATTAACTTCTCATATATCTTCTTGAAAGATTTCACCACTCCACTCCAACCATGTAACTTCCCAGTAGGGAAGACCCAGAACAAATCTATTAGAGCTATGAATAATATTGTGTGTCTCATTTGCAACAAAACCCATTCTTCAGCTGCCATGATTAATGCTGTAGCAGTGCTTAGGGCTCCCTGTGCTAGTTCAGCTAAGGGATAGCTATATTTAATTTTACTGTTATTCTATTATGATCTAGCTTTGATAACATCTACATCCCTCATCTGATTTTTTTTTTTAAAAAAAAACCATAGAAAGTGCTTCTGGTCCTGGTGGCTTTCCATCCCAGCTGCATCAGAAGGTCACAGGTGGGAGATGCCTCAGTCATTCCCAGGGACTCCCTCCACAACTTAAGATTTTAACACTGCCAAGATTTTCCTGAGCTCTATCCTTGATCTCCTCCACCACCATTTAAACAATTTATTTCTGGGTTAACCTTATCTGTGCATTAAAAAAGCAGCCCATGCACACAGAAAAAAAATTTATTCCTTACAAGTATTGTCTGTATATTTGCAGACTTGTCTTCTCTTGTTCAGCTCCTCTTCAGGGTAAACTCCCATCCCTCATATCATATTTTACAGCCTCTGGACTGGGAGCTGCAGAGCCCAACCTGGCCACCAGCTCCAGAGGTGAAGGAGGGAGGAGCGTGGGCAGGCAGGGCTGGCTGTTCCCTTTCCCTTGCTCCCACCCATCTTACACTTTCCCATTTTTCTGTACATGAGCCATGA
The DNA here is from genome assembly GCF_034619465.1 of Leptosomus discolor. Classification (NCBI taxonomy): domain Eukaryota; kingdom Metazoa; phylum Chordata; class Aves; order Leptosomiformes; family Leptosomidae; genus Leptosomus; species Leptosomus discolor. The sequence goes on along the minus strand of NC_141398.1, from coordinate 50,153,853 downwards.
TGCTGAAGTGGCATCCCTGCACCCAGGGCCCTTCTTTGGGGTGAAGGGAAGGGATTTCCACAGCTGTCCCCCATGCCAAAAGAAGCATTTAAAATAGCCTTCGAGCCAACCTGTAATCGGTTTCCTTGCACTTGCAGCTCCTTCCTGGCTACACCCCACACACACACACACACCCCCCCGCTGCCTGGCACTTCGCCACTTTTTAAGCGAGACCCCTCAGGGTGGTCCCAGCCCTTGCACAGCACTGCACCCATCTGCAGACGACAGTGTCAGATGTAGCGGGCGGGTCACCCGTGTCACTGGTACAGAGGCACCCCATGGGTCGTGCTCCAAAAAACAAAAGTGTCCTCTGCAGGGGAGCACTGAAGAACAGGTTGAGCACTGGCCGCAGAGCCAGACCAGACAGCTACAGAAGTTGCTTGCTGAGCCCTTTAACAATACCCTAACAAATCTTTTTTCTTTTTATGTGGCTTTCAGGGACAATATAAGACTTAATAATGTTGCTTTAAAGGCATTATCAAAATCTAGGTGCTATTCAGTATATTTCCTAAAATGGCAGCTGTGACTCTCAACTTTCATCTAAAAAGAAAATTACTCTGAGCTGCTCATGCCCATGGAAGGACTTTTACACAGGCGAACATGGCCAGCCACAAAGCCTACAAATTATAATGAAAAGTTGAAAAAAGATTTTTTTCAACATGATGCCTTTTAAAACCGATTTTGCAACTTGTGGGGGGCCTGCATCTGTTTCTTTAATCTGTACCAATATTTCCTTGCTGCCGTGCTTGCATAGCTTTACTTGAAGCCGCCACATTGCAGATTGAGCTGCCTGGGTGTACTTCATGACGTGGTTCAGTTGCAGTATTGAAAAGCCAGCTTTTACACCTGACACAGCCCTTGTATGTTAGCAGTGCCCTTTCACAAGCTGACATACCAGCAAACAGGAAAGGCACAGTACACGTCCCACCACCTCATCCCAAGAATTTATCTTTTTTTTATTGCATTACATATTATTGTATTTATTTAGATTCTCTGGTTTGCCATTACAGTGCTATACTAACACTTTAATATTCAGGGAGTTGCTTCACCTGTGGCAAGACCCTCATGCCACAAGCAGCCCATTGCTCCAAGAAGCTCAAAACCATCTGGGCAATCCAGCAGGGATTTGGCAGCAGCAGGGCTGTCCCCACAGCCTCTGACCCTCCCACTCTTGGCAGGAAGCTGCCACCTGCTTATGAGTTGCCAGGGTTGTGTATTTTCTACCTTAATTTCATTTCAAACCACAGTTGTGTGCTACAGACACACAACTACGTACAAGCACAACCAGGGCAGATGAGCTGGATGAGCAGCAATTCCAGAAGCCGCTTTAAGAAATGCGAGGACAGAATTGAAGCCAAACACAGCAAAATTTGGCATAACTGGATATGTTTAGGGAGCTTGCTATACACTGTGAACTGAAAAGCATTTATAAAGCAGAGGGGAGGAAGAGAGATTAGATTTGATGACATAATAGGTTCAAAGGCTGCAGGGTAGCTGGTTAGGTATCTGTCAATACCTCGGTAATGAGCGGTACCTAATATTTTATTTTTGTCTCTACTCTAAGAAATGCTGTCAAAAGCATAGGCTGAAACTCAGCTCTGTCAGTGAGGATTTTACCACTAACTCATAAAAGAAGAAAGCCCTTAGCAGAGGCCTACAACAGCAGGGTCTTCACATCCTTTTGGAAAGAGTGCTATTTAGGTATTGCTCAAAAAGTCCCAAGCCTGACAAGAACCTCTTCTTCCAAACCATGAGCAGCTACGAGGCACATCTTGCAGAGTGGTTCCCACTGGCCTGGGAGGGCAACCATGCCCCGGCCCCACACAAACAAACAGCATCTCTGATACCCAGCACTCCCTTTCTATGCCCAGTACTACAGTGGCTCACATACTAATCAAACAAAATTAGTAGGACAAAGTCCACATAGTCCAGTATTTTGGTCACCCCACAGTATCCCTTTAAAAAAAATCTATGGGTGATGACTAGGCAGCACAGGTATTGCAAATATAAAACATTAATTAATTTCTAATATTTGAGATTTTGAGATGACTTTTCAAGCATAACCTTAAACCCGCCCTGGTGGCAAGAGCACCCCTTGCCCCTACATTATAGATAATGCTACAGGGTGTGGTTTTTTGACCTCTCAGCCCCCCTGAAAATGGGCATTTTCTTGTTTAGATTCCACTCAGGAAGAGATGAAAATCTTCATTATAAAGATGCTTCTAACTCCTTTCAATAAATTAGTTGGGCATGATGAGTGACAGCAGGCAGTTGTGCAAGCTGTCTGAGTTCGTGCCACAAAACCACTAGTTGCAAACACAGATGTTCACCTGAGTCTTACCAGGCTTCAGCAGAGCTGAGCACACACTTACCGTCCTCGATTGCTGATAAACAGCAGAGCCTTCCTCAGGGCATAATCAGGTAAAATACAGTCATGCAAAATCTGGATGAGGAGGGTTTGAGGGGGCGTTCTTGTTTGGTTGGGTGGGGGCTGTGGGTTTGTTTGCCTTTTTTTTTTTTAATTAAAAAAAAGAAAATAAAAGTGCATTTCTTGCTTTCTTTTACCTCACAGCAAACCTTTTGTCCTTTCCAGGTAATATCATTGGTTCTGGGATCTTTATTTCGCCAAAAGGAGTTTTGGAGCACACCGGCTCGGTGGGACTCGCTCTCATTATTTGGGTGCTTGGAGGCGGGGTGGCTGCCCTTGGCTCGCTATGTTATGCTGAACTGGGAGTCACTATCCCCAAATCAGGAGGGGATTATTCCTACGTCACAGAGATTTTTGGTGGGTTAGCTGGGTAAGTACCCTATGTCTATAAAGTAATTTGAAAACATATTTATATTAAGAATTTTGCATGGAAGAGACATCTGACTTGGAAGAGACAGGGAGCATTTGTCAATAAAATGCTTTTGCAAACTCATTCTTTCTGTTCTTTAGAGATACCAAATCGCCCCTATGCAGAGCTCCTGGTGCTGTCTTCCAAGGGAAGGCGACAGATGCTTTCACTTCCCTCTATGACTCAATAAAGTCTGTGACAGGAAAGAACGATGCTGTAAATGATCCTGTGTCTAAGTGACATTCCTGTGTACCAGTCTTGAATGATCAGTACCTCATATTGAGGAGCTTCACGCATCAGGGAAGCCAGGCTGGAGTGAGTTACCATAAACCAAACCTGCTTGCAGTGCTGCTTCACTTACTGCAACTGTACAAAATAACAAGTGTTGTAAATACAAAGAGGGGGGAAATGCTAACTCAAGGAATGATTTCTTTTTAAAAATACCACTAACAGAGTAGTGTGGCTAAGGAAGGGACAAGTGAGAAGACGTTATCGTTTGTATTTGGCTGTATATTTTTTGTGTATTCAACAAAAAAAAATTAGACCATCAGCCTGTACTCACAGCTCACTACAGAAGCACCAAAACTTTCTGGCCAGCTCACTCATTTGCAAAAGGCCATGTCACATGTTGGTGCTTTATTTGTGAAACTAAGCATCGTAACTGCAAACTAGAGAAAGAAAAAGGAAAAAAATAAAAGAATAATCTTAATTGAGATGGAAAACAAGCTTGTAACAGTTGAACTGACTGCTGAGCTAGAGTAAATCAGCACAGGCCTAACATGGGCAGGCTGTCACCCCATCCCATGGGCTGTCCCCTTGCTCCTGCCTGCCTTGGCTCAGTGCCACCTGGGCACAGCCAGCATCTGAAAACACGCTAGGTGAAAAGGTAGTTTCCTGATGCTTGTCAGACTTAAGCCATCACCTTATATTAGTTCTCATGAAAGTCCATGTTTCTGCAGTCAGAGGAATTGCTCCTCTGAACACTGTCCCACTTTGCATAGAAAATTACACTGGCATTGCAGCATGGATTGAGGTAACAACAGCATTGGCTTGATTAACCAGAATCTCAACTTGTCTTCACTGAAGTTTATTCTCTCACTGGGGGCAGGAGCTGCACAGCAAAGCTCCTGCTCCCCCTGGGACACTGCAGGCAGTCAGCAGCCTGCCCCATCGCCTGCTCCCAGGAACGAGATCTGCAGGTGAGGACCATGAAAACGAAATAGCATAAAACTGCACAAGCGGTCACAAGTGCTATCCTGGGAATATTGCTCTGAGGGAGGCCAGAAGCTATCACAGTTTCACAAAACCAAGAGAGTTATACTTTCTAGGGGAGAAAAAGAAAGTAATTAGAAATAAAGTACAACTAAACCTGGCTTTGGTTGTTCCTCAGCTTACTCTGTGCCGTCTTCAGAGAGTTTGCATGGTAGCAGAAAGCACCAGGTTATGCAATTGCTGCAACAAACCACATGCCTGTTGACTGATCACTTCCCAGCATTTACGTGGCGACAGAGCAATGCTCTTGCCTCCCAAAGCAGGGAGCTCTCTGCTGTGGCAGCAGCTTGTTTGGTGTCCAGGCTTGCGATGCACAAGCAGTATCAAAAAAGCACAACCTTGTCACAGGAAGGGAAACAGTGCTCCCGTTCTAGCTTTGCAAAGAGACTTTACCTTTTCTCCCAAGAAAATAAACCATGTCATAAGCATGACAAAGGGTTGCCTTAGGCAAGAAGCCTTCAGGTAGGTTTTGGTGTAAAAAGGCAGGGCTCACTCGTGTTTTTCAGTAAAGCTGGGCTGGGATTGCACCCTGCTGCACTGTGCTGAGCCACAGCCTAAAGCCTGCAGCTTTGGGGAGCTCTCACTAGCACCTTAAGTTTTCCACTTTGGAAGTGCCCGTTCCCCTGCTGGCACTTGCACATGGGGCTCTGAGCTGAAAAGGGCCCTTCGGGAGCCTGCACTATGCCTCCCCGAGGGAAAGAACACTGCTTCTCCAAAAGTTAAATTTTCTCTTCTGATTTAATCCTTCTACAGCAAAGAATATTAAACTCAGCACACAAAGCTTTAGCACATCTGCCAAAGATTTTCCCAATGGCTGATCTGGATGGTTTCGTCTGTTCACGCGAAGAGGTTTGTTATAGGAGCACGTGCAGTACCCACCCAGACCACGACATTTCCTCTTCACTTCTGTTCTCTTGTCCCTGCCCCCCAAGATCCTCCCCATTTATTATGTTTTCCAGCATAGATATAAGGAACAAAGAACTACTATTTGATCATAACAGCCGTTGGAGTACTACATGCCCCAGCTTCTGTGTCTGGCAGTATTCACAGTTGGTTGCATAAATTTAAAAAAAAAAAAATAAAATCATAATCATAGTGATGCTAGCTGTGATGTAAGAAGGTGAATGGAATAAAAGAGAGAGAGGCAGGACAGGGCCATCTCCTGAGCTGGCAGAAGCTCTGGCTGAAGAGTAGCAGCCCTGCTCCGAGTCCAGCTAAAGGACGATGTGTGAAATGCTGCTGAAAGCAGTCATGATGGCAAAACTCAGCTGGAGGTGACCCTGCAGAAGAGGCACTCCCCAGAAGCTCTGGCCAGGGGAGAAGGAAGAAGCAAGGGAGGGCTCCTGTTGCACTGGGCTCTGGTCTGGTACAAGAGAGCAGACTACCCGCTTTCATCTTCATTTAGAAGTCGTCTTGGTTTTAAATAGCATTTGTGTATGAGCACAGTAACTGCTGAGAATGTGTCACATCCAGTGCTGCCGGCGCCATCTGAGCACAGTTCATCTCACGTGCATGTGGGCTTGCATGTCTGTACAGGTCATAAAAAGAACATTACCCAAAATAGTAAATAATAGTCTTAATATGTATTCTTGCAGAAGACAATTAATAAATTCAGCTTTATGAAAAACCCACTACTGCATTTCTGATAAACAGGACTTCTTCTGAATGCTCAGCAATAACATTGCAACTAACACAGATGCTTCACTAGCAGTGACTGATGACTGGATGTACAGCCTTACTAAAAATCAATAGTATTGAAGAGAGCAGAGAGCTCTAAGCCAAAGCTTTGATAAGTGTCACTCCAAACCGAAAGTAAAACATGCTTCAGATACGCTTCTATATTTCCTTTTTGTAGTTGTTGCAAAAATCTAAAGTCTCCAAAGGCAATAATTCTTTCAGCAATGTAGGATAGTATTGATAATATTCAATACTCCTCTGAGGAGTACAGGCACATCCCAAATAAGTGTTTGAGAAACAATTTCACCAAGTCCACTAGACTACTAGAGACCCAGATCAAACCACGCACTTAATTTCTTTCTACAGATGAGGAAATTAGTATGCAGATATATCTGCAAAAAATTCAGTTTTGGTCCAGGGATGACTGGCCTTTCCACATAAATGCCACACCTTCCCAAAAGCATCATGTCCCACCACAGACTGTCACTTATTCCCGTGTGTTTCTAAAATGGAGGGAGGGGAAATCTAATTAGAGACATTATCTAATGCACATGTACGTTGATGGGAGGATAGCCATTAACTTCAATGGACTCTGGATCAGACTCAACAACAAAAAACACAGCAGAGGCTATCCAGCTAGCAGCTGTTGATGCTCATTATGCACAACCATGATTTGCTCAGAATACAAGCAGGGAGGTTATTTTACCAGCCCTTTTGCCATCAGCACGTGCAGGAGCTCAGATTTCCCATGCAAACTCCAATGCTGGGGGCAGGGGATCACAAGAGCAGCTACATCTTCCTTTTTCTCTACATTGACCTGTCTCGAGCCTGTTTCCAAAGGCCTGATCACTTCTTAGTCAGCAATGAGAAGATTTAACTTCTCAGGTTCTTGCAGTGCTGCAAATTACTGAATAATTGTGAAAGCCTATCAGATAGGGTTCAGCTCCTGATACTCTCAGTGCCACAATGCAGCCCTCAGGGCAGTAATTCCCCCACTGTCCATTTTGCTATTTCAAGAGCCAGGCAAAGTAACTCCAGGTGTGCCATGATGACATGTCCCTGCTTCAAGCTGGACTTTGAGCTTCCAGCACTGGTTATGCTCCCCCTGCATGACTGCCCAGGGCAGAAAGCGCAGCCCCAGCCCTTCAGCTTGAAACCTCTATTTGTCAAATTGTGTGCACCGTGATAGCAAGGATACCTGAAACTCAGTTATGTCTGCAGGAAATTTCAGCCCCGTGTCACTTAAATTAATTATAGCTGATCTGGAACACTTGTTCTTTGCTAAGGAAATGGTACTCTTAACTCTTCCTACACAACAGATGATAAAAATTGGTGCTTTAAAAGCAAAGACTTCCTAGAAGACCAAAGAGTGTTGGGTAATCATATTGAGATTAACTCCTGCCTGCCAGCCACAGCAAATGCCACATCCCCATGACCAGCTTAACTCAAGAACAACCATCCCCAGCCGGCTGGGCCTCCGGCTTCTGATCCTGTCCCAGCAGCTGCCGACAGCACTGGGAGAGCAAGGCAAGCGCTCAGCAGTGCAGCCCCAACCCCAACAGCTAGATGTTCAGGGATGTGAATGTGATCTGAGTGACCAGTGTGGATACCTTTTCCTCAGATCCATGCTTTGGTTAAAACTTACTTGGAAAAACCAAGATAAAAGTGGGCCTGTATCTTAGGCAATCTTCCTTCTTATTTTAATGCCATCTCTTGTTTGAGCTTCCCATTTGACAGTGCAACTTTGTCACCCTCTGCTAAAATTCTGTATTTTCTTTAATTGGTGTTATCAGTCCTGCATGCATTTCAATTCAGCATGAAAAAAATTGACTGTCAGGAATCTATTGAATTATTAATGTTCCCATTAAACTGGATTCTACCCAATACCAACAGTAATGCACTTCATGTTACAACATAGAAGCCAGGGCCAATTTTGCCTGAAATACTGTTTTCAGAATCATTCTCCCCACTGAACATTTTTAGGAGAACACAGTTCTTGGCCTACAGAAATGGTATGGGCTAAGACAAACACAATAGGGAATTGCTGATGGCCTCTGCCTACCAACCCCCATGGCCCTGTGGGTGCAGCTCTGCCTGAGCCCTGCCAGCAGTGCTGCCAGGCACACGAAGCTGGAGCTCTGCAGGGGCAATGAGAACTGAACTTAACCTCATGGAGCACTGCCAGCATCTTAACCCCATCAGCAAATCATTACTGCAGTCTTTAAGTCATGTTTAGTCTTCAGTGGGGACCAGCTGGGTTAACTCCCCCAACAAGCAGGGTCTGCAGAGCTACCCCAAGCCAGGTACACCACCCACAGCACTGAATAGCACAAAGCAATTACTGGAGAAAACAGCTCTGAACCATGATACAAACATTAGAAATTTAAAAAAAAAAAAAAAAAAGACTCACACAACAAAATAAAGAGAAAGGAAAAAAAAAACCCTGAGTTTTAAAAACAAGAGTGCCATTTGGGAAGGTAACCAGCGTTTGCATCATACCAGTTTACCAAGTTAACTCTCTGGTTGTTAGTAAGAAAAAGGAAGCATCATATTGCCTCATACTTCTCAGAAACAACAAAGCAAAGTGAAGGATGGAACTGAGACACTCACCACCTCAACCCAAGAAGCACCCAGCAAACAGCACTTCTTCCCTTCGGGTTAAAGGCACCAAGAGGGATTCCCCCAGCTATGCCAGATTTAAGGGGCTGACAGCAGGCAGCATGCTGGGAGGGAGTAGCCTTTAAAAGAGCAACCCATGTAATCTAGAAATTATACTGTCTTATTTTGAAATATCATTTCCAATCCTCATTTGTGCTGGGCATCCCTGAACATTACATTTGTGCATGCATATGAATGAACTAATGTGTATGTATCTGTGTGTACACACATGGCAAGGATTTCACTTTCTTGCAATGACTACTTGTCATGACAAAAATAATAATACTTCAGATATTTTAAAACACTATCCAGATCCACTGCTGCTTTCATAAGATACATATTTTTTTTCCTTTTCCCAGAGTGAGAAACCAAAATATCTCACACTTTATATTTGCAAGGGTACTTCGTTCAGTGCAATCCCCTTCAGCCGCAGCTGGAGGCAGACAACCAGTCCGGCTGGATCCCAGCTGAGTGATCGCAGAATACTGCAGTGCTAAGCTGCCCCGACCCAGGTCACAGAGCCAACCTGAGCAGTGACAAGAAACTCCTCGATGACTGTCGGGGAGTTGGTGGCAGCACCAAGGGTGCAGCTTGGGGCCCTGCCAAAACCCTTCAGAGATGTCTTAAATGTAGGGACTGCTGTCTGCCGCGGTAACACATCAGCCCAACTGACAGAGCTGCTTTCGCTTTGACATACAGAGCTAAATCAAAGCGTGCCCACTGGGCATAATCCTCACTCTTCCATACATCTCTAAACTGTGCTTTGCTTAAAGATGTTTAATTTAAAATCCAGATTGTGCTGGGAAAATGGGAAAAGGGATGAGAAGAGGCACAACTAGGTGACTGTTAGGTGTGACCAGGACAAAGGTGCTCAGTCTTGATGCCTCAGGAGCCATCCCAAAGCACTGCACAGCCAAGCATGCATCGCCTCCTCCAGCACACCCACAGCACTGCTTTCTTGTGGTTTTTTTCTTGCCTTTTCAGGTTTCTGCTGCTGTGGAGCGCAGTGCTTATCATGTACCCGACTAGTCTGGCCGTCATTGCACTGACCTTCTCAAACTACGTCCTGCAGCCTGTCTTCCCTAACTGTATCCCCCCCTATAATGCCTCCAGGATCCTCTCCATGGTGTGTTTACGTGAGTATTTGCTTCTCATGCACACACAAAAGTTGACTCGGTTTTACATGAGACCACTCAAGGGGCTGCTCCAGCTGGGCTGGCGTCACGGCCGCAACCCAAAAGGCAAGCGGAGAGGTCCCAGGACAAGGCACTGTGACCAGTGTGGGATATTCAGGCCCAGGCCCTTACTGCTTGCCCACAGCAAGCACAGTGGGCTGGAGTGGGGCACAACGGCACTCCAGTCCCTGAGGGTCCCGGGGAAAGTGGCAGCAGGTGAGCTTGTGGGATGGAGCAGTGCTGTGCTCCCTGCAGAGCCATAGGTGCCCAGCACGGGTGACCCACCGGCATGGGTTACCCACCACCATTTGAGCCCTTCCTAGTCTTCTTTTGCATTCACAAATGTGAGCATGTAGGAAACACAGCACGGCACCAGCTCTGCATTAATTACTTATGGAGCCAGCAAAAGCAAAGCAGAGCTATGGGAACCGAAGACATTCACTGTTTCCATGAGGAGGCAGCAATCCCTGCACGTTGAGCACAACTCAGACACTTACCAGAGCTGAGGGGAGCCCCGGCAGCACCTGAGGGGGAAAGGCTGCTGGCTGCCAGGCATGCCCCTGCAGCTGGGAGTCTCCTAGGGAAAGGCAACAATCCTCCTCACCCTCACTCCCTGCCACTCTGGAGCTCCCCACGGGAACTTGCAGATCAGTCTGTGTTTTTCAATGCTTTGAATGCGTGTTCTTAATAAACATAATTTCATTTCACTGAATTCAGTCTTTTGCTCTCCAGTCCTCCTGACCTGGGTGAACAGCTCCAGCGTTCGATGGGCCACGCGCATTCAGGATATATTTACAGCAGGAAAACTCTTAGCCCTGGCCCTTATCATTATTGTGGGCTTCATACAGATCTTTAAAGGTACTCTGTGAGACAGCTCTAACACGGGTATGGTACTGTCAATTTTTCCCACTTACTGCACTGTTTCCTCCTTACAAAACAGCCCAAAGGAATGCTGAGTTTAGCTGATCTGCGGGGCTGTGTACTCACACAGCCATGGAAAGGATGGCACAAAAGAGAAATCAGCTGTATCCCCTTAAACAGTCCCTTTCCAGCCCACCTTGTTGGTTTTGATAGAATAAAGGAGGGCAGCTGAGGATGTTTTGGAGTAGCTACTGAAATTTTTTAATCTGTTATATGTTTCTTAAATTTCAAGTGCTCTGATTGTAAAATGAATAAGCGATGCCTTGCCCAGGGCAGGAAGACACCTGCTTCATTTTGGGCACTACTCCAATTTCCTACAAAAAGTCACTTATAAGATTAAAAATGTGAAAAGAATGTCTCACTGGTTCACCAACTTAATGGAAAGCAGAAAACACAAAAGGCTCACAATGTTTTTATCATGCATATGACTAGTCATATAAAGGGAGATGAATTTACATTTACAGAGAGCAGAAAACTTGTTTTTCAGTGGTGATAATCCCACAATCTTGACAAGTCTTCCAGCCCCATAAACATTTTATTTTTCTGTATTTCTACTGATCACACAAAATTCTTGTAAAAGAAAAATGCATTCAGAACAGGCAGGAATCTACCCTGCCAAGGAGCTGTCCTCAGACAGTGCAGGCTGGCAAAGGGCCCCATGAATAATGACGGTGACACCAGTGCCACAGCACAAATGGCGGTGAAGGACGCCCGTACGTACAGCCCGAGCACGTCCCCAGGACACCATCCCACAGAAAGCATTGCAAGTGCGATGCCAGCCCATGGTGACATGAAGAGCATGAAGTCCCAAATCCAATAAGGAATAAAGAATAAAATAAAGAATAAAAAGCAAAAGTTTACCTGTTTTCCGGTGTCTCTGGTAGGTAGGGGTGGCTTAACCTTTTGCTTGCACTCTCTGTGCAGGAAACTACGAAGAGCTGACGCCAAGCAACGCATTCAATTTTTGGATGACTCCATCCGTGGGGCATTTAGCATTAGCTTTTCTTCAAGGGTCATTTGCGTTCAGTGGCTGGAACTTCTTGAACTATGTAACAGAAGAACTGGTTGATCCCCGCAGGCAAGTGTCCATATCCATGCCATCCACATTTTCTTGAGGTGCTGAAACATTGGAGCCATCTGGTAATATTATTCATTTAATAAGGCTGCAGCAATGTCCTTCCATGTCTATGGGACCAGTCTTTCTAAAGGAGAGTGAGATTTTTTGTTTAGGACAGATAGCAGGCGAGTTAAAGAAATAGTGAAATTGAAAATATATTGCACAAGGCATCAACTGAACCAAACCAGTAGACAAAGCAGTATCATTATGGTGCTATTCAATCATACAGTGCTTCTACAACAGAAATTAACCATTGATGAGATACCACACAAGTATCTACAGGGAGAATCACTTCTATTAGAAAAATGTTGAATAATGCTGGAAGTCACTTTGCTTTTTCACCCAAAGAAGATCTTCCACAGACACCTGAAAGAGAAGATTATAAAGTTGTTGTGCAGTGAAGGCAGCGCTCCCTGCCCCAGCGTGGCTGTGGGCACCTGCCCACCGGGGCGACCAACATCGGGTTGCTGCTGGTCCTGGGTATGGGAAGGGGCTTGGAAATGATTTATCATGAGCAGGCTGGGAAAGCTGGAGGGAAAGCAAATTTTAGTTTAGTAAAGCAAAGCTCAAACGTTTCAACATTTCGGAGCTGATGAAGCGGAATGACAAATGCCAAGAGCAGCTCTTGGAGCGTTAGTTATTTCTGGGCATCCAGTGCACACAGCAATTAAACAAGGAGAAATTTAAGCTGTTACTCAGCCTGGATGGGAATGAATTAAAGCTGCAGCCTTACAAGCAATTCTGCACACACCTTCACACTAGCAAGTGGCAAAGTGCATGTCCAGAGATCTTGGCAGGAACAAAGAAAGTGTGGTAATGTGTTCCCTCAATAAAACACCAATATTCTACTGGACCACCACAATTTCAAGGATGAATAATGAAAAGGTATTACTTAAATAAGGCAAATATGGCTTCAGTTGAGAAATAAAGAAAAAAAGGAGTGAATGGCCTTTTATTATTATTATTTTTGCAGCATCTGAGGCAAACTAAAATATGAAAAAATAATTGGATAACGAAAAACATTTCCCATTTTTACTAAATCTATTCAAAATCACAAAAATTAAATATGTTTTTAAAAAACTTTTTTCCAAATCTGACACACAGAGAAAAATGCATTATTGCATTAGATACTGAACAGTTCAGGTATCCACCTGTAAGGAGGTGTGTGGATCAGAGGTCAAGTACATCTGTACCGATGTAAGCTGCCATGGTGTTGTATGACCAGACCAGGTTTATGGCACGGGACAGGCCAAGGCAGCCACCTGAAACACAGGATCCCCTTGCTTTTCAGAGCAGGTGAAGGTAATGCAAAACAAGGATTTTATTCTGCTGCTGTGCCTGTACATAGGGCTTCTGAGACACAGCTATTTCGTTTTTCAGCAACGCGCTGCCTCAGTCCCAATCAACAGCCCAAAGGCAGCACGTGATATTTTTGTCCCAGGGAGTTCCTCTGCAGACATGGCATTTCATAGCATCCTTAGCCTTCTCCAACCTGCAGTCAGTCAAAAAGCTGACGGAAGCGCTGCTCCCCTCCAGAGACAGACGATGTACCCACCCAGCTGGGTGACCTCCCCCGGGCCGTACACGGTTGTTGTGGTCTAGCTGTGCATGACTGTAATTTCTTATCTACCCTCCTAATTCTTTTATTAGGAACCTACCTCGTGCCATATTCATATCCATCCCATTGGTGACATTTGTGTATACGTTCACCAACATTGCATATTTCACTGCCATGTCACCCCAAGAGCTCTTGTCCTCCAACGCTGTGGCGGTAGTAAGTAAACCATTCCCTGGATGTCTAAAATACACTTTGATTTCAGTTCTGTGCTTTGCACTGTATTTCAGTTTCTCTGCCTTCTGTTGCTTTAGACATTTGGTGAAAAGTTACTGGGCTATTTTTCCTGGGTTATGCCAGTCTCAGTGGCCCTATCTACATTTGGAGGAATAAATGGATACCTTTTTACCTCATCAAGGTTAGATGGAGTACAATTTTATGAACATTATCTAATTTGGGGAGGGGCTGTTTTAATTTCATTTGCTAAAGAAATGCTAGCTAGACGTTTTGGATGTTGTAGATCATGAGGTCATTGTTGGGCTTGTTGGACACATTCAGTTATGAATTGCTCTGTTTTGAATCAGCAAATGTAATACTGACTCACAGAATCTCTTGCAAAATAATCGTTACAAGCTACTGAAAGTGTCTGCAGATGTGGAATAACTCACAGTAAGAGCCAAACACAGCTTTAGCATGGAACCAAAGTAATTTTACATCAATAGTTCCAGTAGCTACAAGCTAAACTGCTTCGCTCAAAGAGCAATTTTAGGGCCTGATGTTGTTCCCGGTTACAGACATTTTCATTCCCATGCTGGAAAAGCTCTTTTCAGACAAGATGCTTTGCATGCACACTGATGACAGTGGGTCCAGAATCTGTAAAGTCTGTTATATTGTAGTTTATAAAGTGTATTTATATTAATTGACCTCCCCAAACTTAATTTAAAAGTTATAAATTTTTTTTTGAGGAAATGACTCGAGTCTCAAGTACCTTGGGAAAGTTATTTATCTCAGCACTTTCATGAGTATAATGAGATGCAACAAATCTGAGTGCATATGTAATGGGTTATGCACTTAAAAGTGAAATCTTAAGACATGTTAAACCTTATCCAAACCCCTTTTGACACTGGAAATGTTATCTGTGAGGGGTTTTGTGCCTTGGTTATGTATGACTGATCACTACACAACCTTCACGGTATTGCCCTGAGTAAAGAGGCAACGCTGGCCAGCAGACAGCGACTGGACAGATTGCAGTCCTCCTCCTCAGAGGTGATTTGGCATCTCAGAGCAGGTCATTTCACAGATGGCATTAGCCGTTGAAGTCCTCGTATACTGAAGGGTCTAGTTTAAATAACTTAGGTCAGGTTACTTAGGCAGTCGCTAGTCGTCTCCCCAGTTGCCGGCCAGCACCCACAGGCTGCAGCTCCCTTCCACAGCAGATGTATGTGGGAGGTTGAGACTAGAGACATTATATGGCTGGATATCGAAGAGGCTGTTGTACACCCAGTGGATTCAGCGTTACTATTCTTATTTCCAGGTTATGTTTCTCTGGTGCTCGAGAAGGTCATTTGCCAAGTTTGCTTGCCATGATCCACGTCAAGCACTGCACACCCATCCCTGCCCTGCTCGTCTGCGTAAGTTTTACTGTCCCTGCTTTTAGAAATACTGAATCATGGAAAGAAGAGCTGGAAAAATCCCTGAGAGGCTGTTTTACCCCAGAGGAAGAGAAGTGAGTCAGCCTGGAGTGCTGCTGGTGGGTGTTAGCTGAGCAGCTCCCATGGCCCCAGAGAGGAGCAGCCTTCAGCCCCGGAAATAATCCCTCCTACTCCCAAACACGCTTGACGTCTAGAGGGTTTCCCTCACACCTAACTTGAGCTGCAATTTAAGCCCATTAGCACTTGTGCTTCCCACAGCAGAGATAGAGACTGGCTTTTGAAACAGAGATATTTCATTTAAGAAAAGTCAAGCTATTTTGACCGGGTTTGCCTGCTTTCCACAAACATTTGGAAATGTCCATGGTCACTGCTAATCCCACTTGGGCAGGGCTGGTTTAGATTCCACCACCAAAGCCAGAGACATGGCAGATCCTAGGGAGAGGACAAAGTGCTTCTAAAGTTACTTACTTTCAACAAGGAAGGTAGCCTGTGAGGGATGATCAGACAGTACTCTGAGGACCAGTGCTATTTCTTTTCTGTGGGACAAAAAATGAAGTAGGGACAAGGATTACAGTGACCCTGAATAACACATTTGGTGAATGGTACATCAGGCAGACAAGAGGTCACCTGCAAAGATCAGAAACCAACTGGTCAAGTGTTGGGAGGGTTTGGGGCTGGTCAGGTTGCTCGTGTGCTCTCATGGGAAGATTTCTCTCACTTTTTATACTGCATAAATTTCCATGATACTAATTACTTACAGAAGTTATTGTTTGAAACAAAGAGCTTCATACACATTTACCAATACTGAAGCTAGAGTATGTGATGGCATTTACTGTAGCATAGAAGACATTAAAGAGGAAAATGGCTCCCAGTGCTGCTGTCCTGGCTGCATGGCCAGAGCAAGGGAATTCGCTGAAGGGCATTTGCTCAAAATCTCACCTGCATCAACTGCTGCCAACTGCAGATTTGCCACTGATATCAAAACAGCAAGGATTTGACCCCAGATGCACTAGGAAGGTGCACATTTATGTGTCTCCTGGCTCTAAGAGCAATTCTGGCACAATACATCCAGACCAAATTTTACCAAATAAGCCTCCTACACATTCCACTTTTATGACAAAATACACGTCTAGCTGAGGCTTCATGGCACTCCCGGCACTTAGTCCCTCATCACAAACATCTCGCATGTTGCCCATGCAGGGTTTTGGGGTGAACTTCCTACAGCCTGCCCTGCCCCGGGCAGCCAGAGACCCCTGGCCCCACCATGGGTTCCCACCGGCCAGTTTTGTTCTGCTGGTGCGATAAAGCAGAACTCCTTTGTCCTTAAAACTACATCAGCTGAAATAACACGCTGAGTTTCAGAGGCTGTTTCACTGTGAAACAGCCCCAACACGAGCAGGCTGCCTGAGCCAAGCTGGCTGATCCACCAGGTGTATGCCAGCCCCCCCACTCTGCTCAAACCATTCCCTTTGAATTACAGTGCAAACCACAGAACCAATGCTGCGTATCAATTCATCATTTGAAGGTGTTTTAATGCAGCTCAGGGTATATCAAATGCTGCTAGGAAATATTAATTTCTTAACAAATAGAAATATAAAAATAATATAGTGTAGGCAGCTACAGTAGCAAACTGGGTCAGACTTTAGGCAAACCTAATTAATATATCAGGTTCCTTTTTCTCTTCCAGTGAATCACACCTAGCTCTTTGCATGGAGAAAGGTTTCTTTGTACATGGAGAAAGGCCTTTTTAACATCACCAGCAAGACTGTATTTTTACTAATCCTTTCAAAAAATCAAGGGGCCAAGCTAAGTGTAAAATAAACAGACTGGGGTTTTTTTGCAAGACTGTGGGGAGCGGCCGGCTCTCCCACCTGCTGTGCAACTGCGACCAGGCTATTGAGGGGAGCAGCACGCCCCTCTGCAGCCTCGTACCACTTGGGGATCACACCCACGCCATCAGCAGATCTGACACATCAGAGTCACCTACGCACGAAATCTCCGAGCAGCATCGCTGCATAACCCGTTAGTGGCAGAGGAGGGTTGTATGTGCGTAGAACACTGTGCGCCTGTCAGAGGAAAGCAGGAACATGTTACATGATACCAATACTGAACACTGTCCTGTTTTAAATCCATTTTGTGGTTAGACTGATTTAGGTGTTGAAATCCCCCTGCCAAGCCTGCAAGGCTTTGAACAGAGCAATGGAGGAACCAAATGGTCACTTGATTCAGTGGTGCTTAATTCCTGGTGCCGGTGGTGCAGAAGCCCTCCCTCCTGAGAGGACTCTGCTATGGAAACAGCCAATTAAGAAGAAGGGACATAAGCAAAAAAAGAGAGCCCGGAGTAACACAGACCAAAATCCTGAGCACTTTCTGGAGGGATCTGGATATTTAGTTTCCCTCAGGCTCTGGCCACCAGCAGACAACATTCACAGGACCAGTACGTGGTGCAGTCAGGGGCTCAGCTCGGCTCCTGGGATACCAACAGGCAGGGGTGCAGGACTCAAGGAGCAACCTCCTGGCCCCCGATCCAGCTCTCCTGACTTTGCAGAGTTATGCAAAAATACAGTACAAGCAGGCAAGCATAGGCATGAAAATTTCCACCATCCATCTGCCAGTTTCTAAACACAAGTAATGCTCAAAAGATTGATGATGCTGGTCATCTGCAGCATGAGCCATGGGTCAGTGGGGGGAAAGGGCAGAGCTCTTATAATATATAGGGCACCTGCAACAACATAGTGCACTGTCCACTGCATGTTAGCCTGCAAGAAATCCTTTCATCAGAAGTACTCACCATAGGGTTTAATAGCTTTTAAAACTTGCAACAGAATTAGGTGGAGCGGGGCAATGGAGAGCTCTGCCAGCCTTCCCAGCCCTGCCTGCCTGGACACGGGCAGTGGAGCCACCTCTGCAGCACCCCGGGGTATTCATAAACAAACCTACTGGTCTCTGGCTTCAGCATGCCCAGATAGCCCTAAATTGCCATTCAGCCCCAGCCTTGGTGGCACAGCTCAGGGATAACGTACCGAACCGCAGGAGGCAGCAGGTGCCCAGCGGGGGCCATAAACAAAAGGAGTTTAACTGCTTTGATGGGTCTTTGCTTGGTTTTGTTGATTTTAAGCTACCTTTTCTAGTAATGACTCAAGTAAGGCTATGCTTCTCTCTTTGCAGTGTTTGGCCACTCTTATCATCATGCTTGTTGGAGACACATACACACTAATCAACTACGTGTCATTTATTAACTACCTCTGCTATGGAGTGACAATTATAGGCCTGATCGTGTTACGCTGGAAGAAACCCAAAATCTTCAGACCTATCAAGGTGACAACATTAAAGCTAAATCTCTTGGTTGGAATAGCGATGCAAAGGGTGGTACGGGCACACCAAACCCTCCATCCTCCTCTTTTGAAGAACTGTTTATTTTTTGGTGTGGTGGTAACGTTTTAAGGTCCCAAACCATGTCCAAAAACACCATTAGCGTAAAAATGGGATACACAGGCAGACCCCTTGTGAACTTGCTGGGGTGGGCAGAGAGGACAACAGTGGTGGGGGGAAGAGGGGCACAACTCACTGGGAGACCTGAAGCCGCAGCACTGCCTGCAGCCTCCCACAGCCCACCGCCACTGGTCAGCCACTGCTGTTCCTCTGCACGGTCGTGCTCTGCTCTGCTCTCTCCTGGTAGGTGAACCTCCTCATCCCCATCACTTACCTGGCGTTTTGGGCATTTCTGCTGATCTTCAGCTTGTACTCCGAGCCGGTCGTCTGTGGAGTTGGACTCATTATCATTTTAACTGGAGTGCCAGTGTTTTTCCTTGGAGTCTACTGGAGAAATAAACCAAAGTGTGTAAATAGACTAATAGGTAAGCCAGTGCTGCAGTGCCTCACTGTGCTCCTGGGGCCTCTGGTTGTGCACGGGTCTGGAGGGATCTGCTTAACTTCTGACACATCGGCACTAAAACAGCAAGGGAGCTGCCTGCACGAGCCCAACCACCGCTCTCGGTCACAGGCAACTCCTGGGCACAAAGTGGCAAGATGGCACTTGCCTTTGGGCAACTGCTTTGCTCGCTCCTGGGCATGTTTGCCTCCTTTTCATACCCGTGTGCAACTCCATCCACTCAGCTTGCTCACAGCAGCCTGTCCCAGAGCAGATACATTGGAGTGTAACTTTAAGCACATGAAGGCTAAATGAGCTGTCATGAAAGGACTAATAACTGGCCAAGGGCTTTGCCTCCCCTTGCTCTGCTTTCCTCCTGCTGTGCCACCAGCACGTCCTGCTGCACAAGCCCTGCATGGCATGATGAATTATTTCATACTCAAAAGATAAGAAAGCCTTACATTATCACTAACATAAAATTAAAACTGCACAGAAGTCTTTTACGTTTTGGTGGTGTTTGGCTTTTAATTTTTTTGCTCCAGGTGAGAACGTTCAAACAAGCACACTGCAGCCCCTTGCTCTGACCAGAGGGTTTCCACCAGCTGCAGCGGGGCTCCGCTGCTGGCAGCTTCCCGAGACCAGTGGTCCCCACCGCTGCCACAGGGCCGACGTGCTGCCAGGAGGGCTGGCAGCCATCCCCACCCAGCCCTGCCAGCCCACCCTGTGCAGTGCCAGGCAGCTCTGCAAGGGGCTGGGGAAGGGCTGTGGGTGGGCATCCCTGAAGTTGCCCCATCTTAACCTGCCCCTGCTCCACAAACTGTTTTATCGCTGAGCTGGAGATGAAAAGGGTTGGAGGAGGCGGTGGGCTGTGCAGCAGGGTCAAGAGGCCCGAGCTGGGAAGATGCACTTTCATTCACACATCGCATCGCCCCAGCATCGTGCTTTCATTTAGAAGCGCTCAAGCATCCCCGTTAACCACCCGCACGTTTGCTCTTCGCAGAATCCATGACGTGCTGGGGACAGAAGCTGTGTTTTGTGGTCTACCCTCAGGGGGGAGTTGCCGAGGAGGAGGAGGCATCCTCGGCCCGCTCTTGGAGACCGGCGAGTGAGACAGCCGTGAGGAAATAACAACGCGGCCTCCGAGGCTGAAGTGGCTTCTTGTTTACATGCTGATTTTTGCAAAAAGTTTTTCTGGAAAAAAGAAAAATGTTTTTAGAGCTCCAATAGTGAAGCCCATAAAATGAGCTACACCCATTATGGCATCTGTAGCTTTTAGTTTTTCCCTAAAAAAAAAAAAGAAAAAGAAAGAAAAAAAAGAAAATAAATAAAATATAAAATAAGGCGCTGGTTGTTTTCTTCTGGCAGCATACTTGCTCAGCGGGCGAAAGCAGCACAGATACAGCTCTGGAATACTGATTTTAGCTGCCATGAGGGTCCATCACAGACATACAAATTTAGGCATTTCAAAAGTAGGGCAGCTCCCAATGCAAAATCAAAGTGAAGAAATCAAGAGAAAGCAAGGAGACCTTGGGACACCCATGCCAGCAAGAAAATTCCTGTTGCTGTCCCTGGGTGAGGGTGAATCCCCACGTAACATGAGGTATTACATGAAGTTACAAATGGAAGGATCATCCCTCCACGTACCTGCAAGAGCACAGTGTGTCTGTCCCAGCACTGAGCATCGGCGCGGCCAGCTCCGCCGGGGCAGGGTCATCATGCTGAACAGGCACCAGCCTGGCCAGGCCTTAGAGTAAAGGGTACAAAATTCAACAGTCTGCTTGACTGTTCAGACATCATTTGGTGACATTGGAAAAAAAAAATACAGAAGTAGTGATAAAAAACTGAAGTATCTCAATGCTGAAGCATTTTTGCAAAGGCAGAGCTGGGTTCCTGTATCCTGGATGGGGATGGAGCTCATTGAACCACTCGGGAACTCTTGCGGGAAGCTCAGCATGATCCAGGTGCTGACAGGGGAGGACAGAGATGTGGAGGGGTTTGCAGCAGGCTCAGCAGTGGGAACTTGAGGGAAAGAGGCTGATGAAGCCCGGCGTTTCTCCTTGTTACTGAAGGGTCAGGTGATGTCACATTGCTTCAGAGGCAAATTCCCCATTTCAACCATGCTCAGCCAAGTAACAAGGCAAAATCATTCTCACATCAGATGCTCTTTAGAAGGTGTTTTGCATATTTTATTTGTGGCAAACACTAGGAAAAAAAATCCAGTTCATGTACTTAATTAATATGGAGAGGTTTGCTGCTGTAGCAATATGGCCACTTTCACACCAAAGAATCTTTTCAAAATGTGAAATGCAAGAACAGCTCTGAGCAATACTATTCTTTTGCAACTTTTGAAAACAAAAACTGTCACGTTCAGTAGCCTTGGTAACAATCATGTGAATTTAATTTTAAAAGTATCTTTCTGTGTGTTACAGGCCCTGGTATAAAAATTAAGGATTCATTATCTCTTAGTGTGTCAAGTACCACACGCTCTACCAAGATTTAAGAACAGACTCAAAATAAGGAGCAAGCTCAAGGAACCTGTCTTTCCAACACAATGCGTTATTCAGAAGTATTTTTATTTTTAAATATCTACCCATCTCTCTCCAAGCTTTCAGATGGCAGACACTAAAAAGAAACACAACTTACACTATTCTCTTTGTATAAAGCTGTTAATCATAAAAGACTGAAATACATATTTGGCTAACGAAAAAGGTGTGGTTTTGTGTGTACGTATGCACACATGTAAAAACAGATTCCACATTTTAAATAACGTTATGAATATAAAAAGTTTGCTAATGAAAATCATATAAATTCAGCTTGCCTTTTTTTTCTTTTTAATTCACAGCACACCTCCCCTATTTACACCGGGTAAGCAGCACCCGAACACTTAACCTGGGTCAGAGGCTCTTTGGCTGAGTCTTATTTTCCATAGTTCAAAATCCACTTTCTGTGGTATAATTTACAACAGATTAGTTTTTTCAATAACTTTATTATCTAGTGGGCAAATTAAATGTATTATAGCACCAGCAATAACGATTGCTTTCAGAACTGCTAAGTTTTGGTGTGGTTTTATTTTTGTTTGTTAGATAACTAAGGTATGGAAATCAGCCAGCACAGAAACTTTGCAGTTCCTGAGAAAGCAAGTCTGTATGGTAATGAGAAAGGTAGTAGTAGTAGTAATAATAATGGTGATGATGATAATAATAATAATAATAAGTTGTAACTGCTACCAAGGCTTACCTTGGCTATTGTTTAAAGAAATCAAAAGCAAAATTAAAGGACCAATTGCCTCATAGTTGTTAACTGGGTTTGGCTCAGATTTTCCCTGATTGTACTGCCATGCTTTAAAACAATCGACATTTGGCCTTTAATCAGAATGCTGAATTTAGAACAGGATAGTTTAGTAGAGCTCATCTTAAAATTACGTACAAATCCCCAAAAGGTGTTCTACAATGTCTTATTTCGTTTTCAGGAACAGCTTCATCTGTGCTCCCAACATCACGTATATTATTTTTAAAAGGCTTTGCAAAAGTTAGATCCTAATGTGTACAATTTCTAACCGTAGAAACTAATGCACAGAACTAGAAAGACAAATTCATATGCTAATTGAAATTTAGCAGCATGCTAAACCCCGTCCAGGTGTGATTTTTCCAAAAGATGAAGCAGCAGGCCCAAAGGAGAAGTAATCAACTAGCGTTTTAAAGTCCACTGAACAAAAGAAAATTCCTGAGACAGCTCACACTGACACTACAAGCACATCAGGAATATTGTGATGCTTGATACAGAAAAGCAAGTCATTTCCAAAAGAAATTTCCAAAACAAAGCTTTAAAAGAAATGCAATACTATATAAGACTATATAGTATGTGTTATTTTATTTATGTAGCATAAAATATTAGAGGCTGTAATGCAAAAAAATACTCTGTGCTGTTTATTCTTTTAGTGCTAGCAATAATACAGCATTTGGAGAATCTCAGAGGGAAAATGAGATAATGCAAGTATTAACAAGAGTATCACCTGTAAGTCAGCCTTACAGCCTTCAAAGTCAATAAAAGATATATTGGATTATTCTTATCTGCATTATCACAGTATGGAGAAAATCAGCAACAGATCATGACATCACCGTGCTATGCACTGTGCAAAACAGAGACTGGGAAGATGGTCCCTCTCCCAAATAAGACAACGCTCAATAGGAAACAGGAGCTGGGTGGGCACTGATGGGAAGCACACGGAGAATGAGGCAGAGTTGCTGCTGCTGGCCCAGCCACTCTCAAGCATTTTCATCAGCTTGATAAAGGAATTGGTTGTTTTCAGTTCACATTAGTACATAAACCAGAAGAGTTTGCTCTCAGCAGGGTCAAGGTAAGAGCCTCTTATCAGGTCAGAGCTTTCATCCAACTCAGAAAGGATTGGTGAGTCACTGTGCATTTAATATTACATTTGAGTTGGAAGCATCTTTACAAAAATGTATCTAAAAATATGCAGAAAAGATCTCATTAGTCATGCTCAATCACTTCTGAAAGTGCAACCCTGACTCAGCCTTTGACCACGGGACTAGAGCTGGTGGCTCCAGACGAGCACCACCATCACCTGGTGAGGACCTGCGGTGGGGTGGGCAGCCCTGGCCAAAGCCCGCTGTTCCCTTTCTGTGACAAGCTAACGCTGTGAAAGCAACGTGCCTCTCCACACTGAAGAGCTGAAGCTAAATAAAATGACTCATCTTTGAGGGGAAAACAAACAGGCAACCAAACAAGCCGCAGCAAACATGCTGTCCCATACTTAATTTTCAGAGGCCTTTGTCAAAGTATTTCTCATTTTTCACTCTCCTATTTGTGAATTCTTGAAAACAACACCCATTTGCCTTCCAGCCCCTTCATACTAAGCACCGAATGACAAGAGGTTAGGAATCATTCAGCTGCTGAGGAGTTTTAAGAGAGATATTGAAGTACTTGTCATAAATGAAAATGTAAAAAACAGAATCAAGGGTAAACCTCGTTGGAATTTGTCATTTTCGAAAGCTTTAGAGTTTACACGGGTGTGCCCTGTCTCGGGAGGATGCACCCACCGGGGTCACTATCTCTGTCCCCAGCTGTGAATACAAGCAAAGCCTCTTTCGTTTAAACCTCCCCTCCTTGTTCCGTGACACTTCTCACTGGTGCTCTAACTTCAGTGAGAAACTTCTGCACTTGGACACAAAAAGGAAAATCCAAGCAAAAGGATTAGAAAGTGGCCAAGAGATGCTCAGAGGCCAAAAATAAATTTGCCTTAAAAGTCCAAATGTAAGAGATAGTGATAGGAGGGAGGAAGACCTAGACAGCATACATAACAACGAAGAAGGAGTTAAACGTAAACCTCTACCGCTCATATCAGCCTTGGTCACCATTTAATGCCTGTAGCCAAGAACACAAGAGCCAGAATCTGAAAAGGGGAGAACGTTCTATTGAACAGTTTGCTAGGATAAGACTGACAAGAGACAGATGAGGTTTGCTACCTAGCCATTTGTACTGGATTTTAAATCCTAATGCCTGCCTGGAAGATTAAAATTCAGTTTCCTGTGAAGACCAAAAATCCTAAATAAGTAAAAGCAGTTCTGCTCCACCTCAGAGAAAAGTCTGATTAAAAAATACGTAGTTCCCTCAAGGCTTTTGAAGGTAGCTCCTTGGTTTGTCGAAAAACGACATATCTACTGCGCTGGAGAGGCTGTCAACAAATTGCTGCAAGTGCACAGGTACCATTTATTACATCGTTTCTGTTTCATGGGCTGTGTTCATTTTGGCCTTACTTACACCAGGATACTGTTTGTAGTATTACTGCTTGTGCCACTATCATCGCAACTGAATCAGCACTTCAATGCAAAGCAAATACTCTTTCTACTAGGTTAGGAGGTTATTATCCCTCTGCATCAAGCTGTGTCCTCCCATCCTTCATGGCTACGGATAAATCTGGATGACCATAGAATCTGTCCAGTTCTTTTCAATACAGATAAATATTTCCAAGCCTGTAGAGTAAATCTCTGTCAACACAAAATAACTCAGCCTCCACCTTCTACTGAGAAACAGCAGGACAGAGCCTGCGGTACCCTCCAGAGCATAGAATGGGAAGTGGAAGCATCAGCAAAACAAGCATTGCCCTCAGCAATGGGAATGACACACTGTGCTTCAGAAATTATTTGGGTTTTTTAACCACCTAAAGAGCCATACACTTCAGGGCTTGTTTTTGTTACTTGGGCTATATGCATACATGCATTTTAAAAGCAGCTGTGTACAACAGTGAATGGCTAGCAGTAACATTTCACATGTACTATCTAAAAATGTGATGCACCACCTCCACAGCTTCAGCTACCAGAAAAAGCAAGTAATAAGAAAAACAAAACCCACCACCCAAACCAAAACCCAAATCAAAACAAACCACACCTCACCGTTCATATTAATGTCACCACACTGAGCCGTGGGTCAGCACATGTGGTGTCAAGACTCAACACAGGCTGTGGGAGCACAATTTAGGCACCCTCCATCTTTGGTGTTAGTGACAGTCAGACAACCACAGCTTCTGGGCACATGATATTTTATTAAAAATTAAGAAGTCCAAAGCAAGAACAAAGTACGATGATGCCCAGCATCTTACTTCCTTAGTATCATTGTCCAGGAACCAGCAGACACTGGCAACCATGATGCCATACCTGAACCATATACCTGTACATACGTTATGGTAAAATGTTGTATCTAAATTAATATATACAACATGTAAATTTAAAAAAAAAAAAAAAAAAAACCATAAAAAGAAAACAAGTACATTTAAGGGATGTTAGAGAGTCAAACACAAGCTGGAAGGTGCCAGAATTTCAAACAGAAACATTCCCCATGTTTTAATAGCAGTAAGAGAAAACCTAAGGTGGTCATTTTTCCCTTAATGCTGCCTACAAGCTTCCATTCTTCTTAAACCAGTGTAGGTATTCTTCTCTATCCAGAGATTTTTTTAGGGAGGTTTTTCTTGGCTGCTCGGACAGGGGAGTTCCAGATCTTAAAAAAAAAAAACAAAAAACAAAAAACCACTATCTTAAATACTTGTTTCCCTTCTGCGTACAAAAATCTTTAAAGACTGCAGAAAAGCATTATTAAAGTAAAAACTTTAACAAGTTTACTAGCTGATTAACTTCAGGTTGTATAGTCATTAACGTGTGACATTCTCCACTGAGCAAAGAAATGTGACAATGAGATCTTCCTGTTCACGTCTGGCATAGTAGCATTTTTTAGCTTTTTTTTTTTTAATTTTAGGAATATTTTATGCCACATAAATATAATACAAGGAGGCAGCTTACATGAAACAGAGCAGTGTCTTCAAGGATGGTTGATTCACTGCTTAATGCTTACATGAGCTGGAGGAAGGGCAGACACACACTAAGGCAGATTTTGTGGTTTCTTCAGATATCAACATTCCAGGACACTTCCACGCACTTTTTTGTGCTCAAAGCACAGACATTGAGATCTCTTCTGCAAAATTAACAGTAAATTTGTGACTCTTCCCTCCATGGAATGAGCTAGGGGAGCTGGGAGAGAATACTCTCTTGCAGAATACAAAAGTTAGGTGCCTACAAAGAGCACCAGGCTTGTGTCTCTCATTGATGCAGGGCTATAAATTCCAGTAGTGAGGGCTGGGAACATTTCTGTACATTTCAAGCATCAAATTTTCATTCACCTGGATTTTCTTTAGTTTCTAAAAATAAAGCCTTCTCAATGAAATTTCCACTGAGTTACCAAATGGATCAGGACACAAAATCTGTATGTTATATGTAAGAAATTACACAAAGTTACACATCTTAGAATAAAATACAATGTTAGCTGTTCAGGGTTGTTCCCAAAATATAGCAGTATCCTGAAGCATGTATTTCAACTTTAAGAGCCTTACAGTGGTGATAGTTTAAGGCATAGTATGATCAACATATTTTATTATACAAATACATTTCTGTAACAGAATTAAACATACATTTATTTCTAAGATCCTTCATATCCGCACAACATCAACTTTGAAGTCTAATCTTCCTCCCAATTATAATTAACTTTACATATACAGTTCTATGCATTTAAAATTACCTTCAGACAAAAAAAAAAACCAAAAATGACACTTCAACCTGTAGCCTTAGATGCAAACAACCCTGGCAGTGTAATGACTACAGTACACGGCCTTGCAAAGATGGAATGTACCTAAAACATTTACAAATGCTATGAAAGCAAGATCTCTTTCAAAACTACAGTTCCTTTGATGAAATGAAATTCTGATCACAGAAGCATCTGGAAAAAATGCGTAAGCACTATTTACCTTACGTAACTACGACTCTTACTTGTTAGGCATTTTGCCACAAGCCCTTCCCGCTATTAACGCCCTTAAGGAGTTTGAATCTTCTGCCTCCGGAATGCACCAACTTGAAACCAACTTGCAACTGAAGACAAGAAAAAAAATTCACTTCAATTTAATTCTTCCATGTTACATTGCGGTAAAGCCAAAGTCCTATTCCTTGCTCTTTTTAAGGCACTCCCGAAGGGAGTCCTCATAAAAGATCCAGGGCAAAATATAACCCATTTAAACCCATTTGACACTTTGATGTAAACTTAACTGTTCACTGCAAAAGCCTGTCTGCCTTTACAGCCAGGAGGGTCCTGTGGACCGCAGAGCCCAGGTCCACAGATGACAAAGTTCACCTCAATTTTACAAGTTCAGTTAATAACTTTGGGCAACTTGAATTCCTACAGCAATAAACAGGCTTCAGAGCACTTAGGTATTTACAGAGCAGCAGCATCAACTTCCTTGTTAATCCCTACATAAAGCATTTTAGTTTGTCACTGCGTCATGGGGTAATGGAAGCAGAGTTTTTGTTAGAGCATGGGGGAGATGAGCCAATGCCCACCCCAACCATCACAACAGGGCCAAGCTATCACACAGTAACGTTCTGTCATTCTGCACCGAGTCACTCCTGGTTAACCAAAGTCACCCTTCTTCCAGGTAAATAACTTGCTTCCTTTTAATTACATGCTAAAACCCAAAAAGGCACCAGTTTACATTTAAGTGTTGCACAATCCACACGGTGTGAGCTTTGAAAATGGCAATGATCTATTTCAGTTCTTAAAAGAAACAAGGAAAACAGAAGAGCATCTTCTAAAAATAAAACCCCCTGATTTATACATCTGCACCCAGGTAGCAGATTTACAAGCAAACTTGTGAAACAGATTTTATTTCAAAATAAAAAAAAAGTCTGATCATGACAGTCACCAAGTGCTCAGTGCTTCCTACTGCAGCCAACAGGAGCTGTGAAGCCTCAGTTCCCTTCAGGGCACACCCGAAGTGGTACAATCGTAAAAGTCCCTGAACAGAGAAGGGAGGAGGGCAAGAGGGCAGGGAGAAAGCAAACAATTCTTCAACCTTCACAACATCACTGTGAAGAGAATGTAACATATGACAACACAAAATCTGAACATGAACCAGCAGTGTGCCCAGGTGGCCAAGAAGGCCAACAGCAACCTGGCCTGTATCAGAAATAGTGTGGCCAGCAGGACGAGGGAAGGGACTGTCCCCTGTACTTGGCACTGGTGAGGCCACACCTTGAATACTGTGTGCGGTTTCGGGCCTGTCACTGCAAGAAGGACATTGAGGTGCTGGAGCGTGTCCAGAGAGGGGCAACCAAGCTGGTGAAGGGTCTAGAGCACAAGAGGAGCAGCTGAGGGAACTGGGGTTGTTCAGCCTGGAGGAGGCTGAAGGGAGACCTTATCACTCTCTACAGCTACCTGAGAGAAGGTTGTAGCGAGGTGGGTGTTGGTCTCTTCTGCCAAGTAACAAGGGATAGGACAAGAGGACATGGCCTCAACTTGTGTCAGGGAAGGTTTAGATTGGGCATTAGGAAAAATGTCTTTGCTGAAAGAGTGGTCAAGCATTGGAACAGACTGCCCAGGGAAGTGGTGGGGTCACCATCCCTGGAGACGTACAAAAAACATGGCACTTCAGGACATGGTTTAGTGGGCATGGTGGTGTTGGGTTGACAGTTGGACTTGATGATCCTAGCGGTCTTTTCCAAACTTAATGATTCTATAAAAAAGAAATATTGCTGCAACTGGGGTTCAATACACTCCGCTTATACTGAACACTGCTAATCTCTTAGTACAAAGCTGTAGCAGGTAAGACACCTGGTATCACTCTGGGCATTCTATACAGAAACTTTGGTTTTAGTGGGTGCTTCAAGGTATATATGGCCATCAAAACATTTCTGAAGGGAGCAACAAAGGAAGTGAGCAATTTCTACAAAGAGAAAGCTACAAAGGATTTTATTTCCTTCTAAGTATTTGTAATTAAAATTATTAAATTTTAATTAAATTATGTCTAAAAAGACAACAATGTTATTTCTAGTTCAGTACTCATAGTTACAATGACTGGTGCCTGCCCCAGGTTCCAAGAGAGTTCTCTCTAGTTTCACTAAGACCACTTGAAAAGCAAAGAAACACTAATTCCCTGAATGCAGAGTGAATAAATGCACAGAAAAATATCAGAGGATGGAGATGCCTCCAAACTGCAGTGACACATTCTTACTCTCCTAGCCCCTGGTATCACACACTGGCCTACTTTGGCCCCACTGGGGTTTCAGGAATAGCCACAAAGACAAAAACTTGTCCCATTTAGTCTTGTACTGTACTCCCTGCAGGACTAAAGCACACTGGTTTTAACAGACAGAGTTGAGAGCAGACATACCACCTATCATCAAAGTGCACTGTCATATAAACAAGAGGTTACAAAATTTACAGGGCCAAAACAAAAACTTTTATTAGCAAACAAGTAAAGATTCATCATCACTGGTATTGATTTCAGAGAGGGGAGTAGAGGACTCTAACATTGGCACTTCCACAGAATGGCAACAAGCCGCATGAATACCCAAAGGCTCCTCCCGGTATGAGTTAGGGCAACATCGGTTTTGTCCATCCACTTGGATATGAACACGCATAGGGCTGTCTGGATAAGCAGAATCCCACTTTTTTAAGGGTAACCTACATGGCTCTTCACTCAGTGGATGACTTCTACTTAAACTGTCCTCTGGGACAGTCCTCCTGGATGCTGACCCTCCATGGAGCGCTTCTGTAACACCTTCAGATAAAGGATCTCTGAAAGCCTTTCCTGAATCCGCTTTACTGGACTGCTTAAGCTCACTGCCAGAGGTCTCAGCACCTAAAGATTTATCAGTGCGTCCAGCCTCAGGCTCTGCATGTGCTGCTGTGCAAGTATTTGGCAAGACATTTGAAGGCGATGGCTCTGTGATTTCAGTCTCGGGCTGCAAGCTGCTACATCCAGCTTCTTGTAGGCCCCTGGCTTGGCCATGGGCATTTGCCTCTAAGCTAGGTCCTTCAGGGGAAGGTGGAGGACTCCGAATAGTCCCGTCAGCATGGTTGATGATTCCATCACCCAGTGTAGTCTGTGAAGTGCGGGCAGGCGTCAGGAGCGGGATCTGTCCTCTCACCCGAGGTCTGTGGAAGAGTCTGTTCCAGAGCCTGCCCAAGCGCCGCCGAGATGAGCTCCGTCTTGATGAATGTCGTCTCATCTGCCTCCTCATGGCTGTTCGAATGTTCTGCAGCACAGAAGCCTGCAACACAGATGTAACGAACTATGATTTCACACATACTCAAGACTTCTCCTAAACCCTGTTTTTTCCACTAATATCTCCACCTTACCAGGATTCTCAGACTTGATCCCTACACTTCCTTGTTAAATGCGTATTTTCTAATGAACTATTTAAGAATGGCAAAGACAGCTCTACCTGTACCAAAAGACTCTCTATGAGTTTAAGCTGTACTTGTCTGCCCAGGAAGATTCTCCACTCACGTGATCACATCACCACTAAAGAACCAGACTGAAGACCACTGAGTCCTCTATCATCAGCAATAGCAGAGGATCCTCAAAAGCTGATGACTAGCAGAGAAGAAAGGCCAAGGCAAACTATTACTCCACTCGAGTAACAAACCGCAAGTGCTTTATCACACTAGGAACTGTAGCACAGTTGGATACCTTCAACAGGGCACAAGAGATTTTTGAGAACTCAGCAATCAAATAGAAGAATGACTTAATGGCTTCCCAGTGTAATGTATTTGTAAATGAAAAATAATCCCAGAATTTCTCAAAATTACTGCTAGAGACCTTACTTTCTTACCGCTTCAGACACATTTAGAGTTTCAGCTCGAAAAGCCTTTTTTCTGTTTACTTTCTGACCTTTCTCTCTGTCTCTGTTCATTCTACCTTGATGTAGAGCAAAACAGCATGTGCTTATCTCACTGCTGTTCCCTAGCAAATACATTTAACGAGTTCAAAACTACCCAGAGTGCCAAGACGCGCAACTGTGGTTCTTCAGCTCCAAGTACACACTTTCATATGACTTCCATATAATTAGCACAACTACTGAAAGAATACAGTTCCAGATTGATTCTATCTAATTTATAGCAGTTTGGCTGCTGATAGGTTCATTGGCACTCCTGTCTCCATACCTGTGATGCATTGTACACAGGGAAGTCTTCAACTGGGGGGATAAGCCCTTGTGCAATCAGCTGCCCGTAGGAAGGTGGAGCTTCCCGCCGCACAAACTCTGCCTCAAGTCGCGTCATCTGGGTCTCAAATGCTCTGGAAACAGAACCAGAGGGAAAACACGTAAGAGAAATAACAGCCAGTTTGTCCTGCCTCCCTCACATTTATATATAAAAGCACTGCAGAAGGCTTCACACTAGCATCAAAACCACAAACCTTCAGCTAGGCTCAGGATGCTAAAATAAACAAAAGGAGTAAGAGTACAGGGTATAAGCATCAGTAAATCAAATCAGCAAACTCTTTGGTGTGGTCCCAGGTTGCACTCTGCAGCAACAGAAGTTTTTTCAATAGGCCAGCTTATGCAAGTAACAGTGACAACTTGTTCAGCAAGAGCCCAAAGGTTATTTTTGGAAAATACAACATTAAGAACTGGAAACAATCACACAACAGGGACTGCTTGCAGCTGCAGAGAGCTTTGGCTGTCCTGCCAGAACCGAGGTACCTAGGTTCCCAACATCGCACGGTGGCTGGTTTCCAGCTCCTTAATCATGCAGATTTGATCAGGAGAGAATGTAAAGCACACTGTGCTGAAAACAGAAACAGTGTCAGCAGCAAGGCACAGAGCTGCTGCTGTGACAAGAGACAGGCTTCAGAAAGTCCCTTACAACTCTCTCCCAAAGGGCAGAACCATGCTTGTACAAACAGAGACATAGAAACACACAGAGGCTGTCCAGACAGCAAGGCATATAGGACCAGGCTAAAGGGGCAGAGCTCACACCAATGGGAACAGCAGAGGTAAAAAAAAATGCTCAGAACAGGCCCCACCACTGCAGGACATTGCTTCAAGTAGAACCGAGAACGACAGTGTTTGGGGAAGGCAGGGGGAAGAGTTATTCAGTTCCGTTTCAGCAAAGACTTCACTGTAACAGTTCAGCATTCAGTTTTTTGGCAGTACAAGGTGTTTGTTGCAGGAGGAGGTGGAAGAGGAAACTGCTCAAAACAGTTTTGATTGAAGTTAGATACAGGTTCTGCCAGGTCGCACAATAAGTGATCTGAGAGATCATAGAAGTGCCGACATTCCTCTCGCTACTTCTGAAAATCTTAAGTACTCTTCTCTAAGCCTAATTCAGTGACTGCTATTTGTCATCAATTCCTTGGACTGATTTCACAGTATTTTGCAAATTCTCTGGTTAACAATTTACTTTCTTTCCTTTAAACAAAAAGAAAAAACCACAACAGCTATTAAAGCACCATAAAAGCAAGATACTTACCTGTACTCCCTGGTCCTCAGGGAATATAATTTAAATGCACAACCCAGTGCTATCACCAGCAGCAAGCCGCACACAAGACTCCCGATCAGAGCAGCTGTGATGACCTTCCTGGGAACGATCACCAGGCAGTTATGTTCATCGCTTCCATCCTGGCAGTCTTCTTGGCCGTCGCAGCGCCAAGTCTCAAAGATGCACAGATTTGTACCACAATGGAAGTTTCCTGGCTGGCAAGTGAAGCAGTTTTTTTCATCCGAGCCATCTGGGCAGTTCTTTTGGTTATTACAGCGGTCAAGTATCGAGTAACAAAGCCCGCTGTTTCCTTCACATGGGTATTCGTTCTTCTGGCAAGCAGGACAGTTCTCCTCATCCTTGCCATTTGGACAGTGCCACCAGCCATCACAATGCTGCTTATCTGTGAAACATTCCTCATCACTTCCACAAGGGTGTTCCCAAGGAAGGCAATAGCCTTTCACCTGATAGGTTGCATTGAACCCATGGCCAGTGCTCTTGGAGCGGGCATGATATGAGACAGTGAGCTGGCCCTTTGATGACTCCACGCTCACCGAATGCCTGTTGTTGTGGTACGAAAATGTTTGCATTAATTTATCACCTCTCTCTCCGATGCCATCATACACCTTTACGTAGTCGTTGTAGCCTAACTGCAAATCAAGCTGCAACAGAACATGGCGATTATCTTGTGTGTCCACGTACCATGTGCAACGAAGGTCTGACCTGCTGTGATCAGCACGGAATAAGTCTGGGGAAGCAAAAGATCCATAGAAATTACCCAGCCTTTTGCCACAGGAAAGATCAGGACAATTATCTTCATCTGAACCATCACTGCAGTCCTTCACTGCATTACATCTCAGCTCATTCATCAAGCACTTGGTGGAGCGGGCTGCACTGCACTGAAACATTCCTGAGGGACAGATGCTGGACGGAGGCTCTGTTGGAGGGACAGTGCAGTTTCTCTCGTCCGAGTTATCACCACATTCATCCATGGAATTACACTTCCAAGTACTGGGAATACACTTTCCATTTGCACAACGGAATTCATCTGACTGGCATTCAGCCTGACCTATTTTCCCTGTGAAAGAGGGCACGGAGAAAAGTCAGTATCAAAACTTTTGTAACCATCTGATGTCAGTTTTTAACGTTTACTACCCTGCATGTCACAAGTCAATTGGTCAGGCCAGTACACTTCAGGAATACTCTTAAAAAGCCAAGTGGAAATTATATCAGTGTTACCACGCTAACACCTTACAGTCATCGAGACCGGCCCAAGACTCCTGACAACAAAAAATACTACCATCTTCAAGTTTTGCCAGGGGGAGTATAAGTGAAGCCAAAAAAACCTGTAAGGTTTTACCTCTAATATAAGAAAGGCGAAATCCCTGAGCCTGTCCTGAACTTGATGCATCTGAGTGAAAAAATATCCAAACATGGTCCCTTGCAGAGATGAAAGATGGAGGTATGGAAGATCCACACACTTTGTACTCCTCCCTCTTGGAAGAGGGGCCAATCATCAGCCAGTCTACTGCACATTTCTGAGAGTCTTCCAAATCGAAGTTCTTAAAACTGTTAGCAACAAAAGAAAACACAAGTTAGAAAGAGGACATATATCTGGAACAAAGCCAAACAGAAAAAAACAGACTTTAACAGTTGACTTTCTGCACCAAGCAGTGCTGACATAAAGAGATCACATTCAAAGATAATGAAACACCTACAGTATGTTGTGTACACACAAACAGAGCACTCAAATTCCCCCAATTTGGAAAAGCACCCATCTCACAGGCATAAAAGCACGCCAAGTAGCTCCAAAAGCTGACAGAATGATTCCTCTTTTACTTAAGAGTCCTTAAACAAAACTACTTCCAAAAACTACAGATATGGGTAAAAGCAGAATTCCAGAATACATTATACAGAGGGTAGATTAATGTCAGCAGTCTTTTCCAACCTTAAAAGCTACAAAACTATGGGACAAGAGGGGAGACTACTGTCTTGGAAAAAAGAACAATAGGGAGCAGTAAAAAGAACTCTAAAGAGATAAATACGAGAGACAAACATCAACTCTTCAAGATATGGATAGGCAGGGAGAGGACAAGAAGAGAAGAGGACTGCAAGGGGTGGAAATTGAACCTAAAGTCTAACACTATTATTTTTTAATTCAAAGATTAAAATATTCCCTTTCTGGGAACACAAACGCAGAGCAAACAAGCCTGTAACCTTTTACAGTCAAACCTCCAGCCCTTCCACTGACCTGAGCCCAGTGATTATTCAATAATAGTTTACCTAGTGCCCCAATTGTTTGCAGAACTCTGAATGCAACCAGATAATACTCCCTAACCTGTAACTCAGGAACCATACAGAGTATTTGTTCAGTCTGATGAAACAGATTACATTTGCATTCAGTAACCTGCAATGACAATAGCATTGCAAAAAGACGCACACTAATTAGAAAAGGGCACATTGTTCAGGACACTTAGAAACGAATTTTGGTCCTCTTTCATATCACGCAGATACACAAAATGAACTTGGTAGAAGTTTGTGCATGCTCCATGCAAATATCTAGACAGAAGTTTCAGAAGGGCTGAAAAGCTGCTATGAAATACAGACCTCCTTCCACAAAGGACTTCTCACAAACATAAAAGGCGCAGTCTTTGAAAAAGATAAACAGAAAACTAATTTTCTGATATCACTGTGTATTTACAAAAGGCTGTCAATGCCTGCCAGATCTTGCCGTTTGAAGGTGAAAGGGAAAGAGCAACTGCATAAACTACCCAATTCATTTAAGCAGGAGACCCACCCAACCTACCTGTAGGTTCTGCCAAACACATTGGCTTAATAACTCTCCAGAAAAAAAATTATCAGCAAGAGAATGAGAAGTAGGAGAGCACTGAAAGTGTTAAATTAAAATGGAAATTAAGATACGTCCAACAATGTATGTGCAGACAAGGACAATCCACCCAGAAATATGTCCTTCCTCTTGTCTAACTCTTTCTCCCACCATGCTCTATGTGTCTTCCCAGCTGGGGAGAAATATTTCCACAGTACCTAATTCTTTGCTGAAAGTGATCTCATCACGCTTCTCAAAACAGCACATTTTGCAAAGAAATTTTGGATGACTGTGCGGTCAGAATGAAAAGATTTAAGTATTCAGTCAAGGTAGGTAAACTAAAGAGTATCTCTGTCCCAGGTGTCTGCAAAAAACTTTTTCATGATCAAGAAAGTGTACGAACAGGCACTACAGCCTGCAAAAGAATTAGACAAAGCATCAGTGACCCACTGTCAGTCTGTTGCAAGAGATGTGAGACAGCATTACTGAGCTACCACATTGGGTTTGCTCTCTCTAACTCATTTTGGCACCAGACATCAACAAGGGTTTCTATCATCTACCTGGAGGATTGTTTCTAGGTTTTCTTTCCATAGAGACTTTTTGGCTAAGTATTAGAAACATCTATCAGCCCAATAACAAAAATTTTTAAGAAACAGTTACTGAATGAAGAAATGGAAACTCATAACTGGTAAGGTAGGGGGGGTGACTAGAAAACCTTCTGCTTGTGCAGTACAAAAAAGATCATTCACTAAATCTTCTGATCTCTTAACTTCTATAGTTATTTTAGATGTACCAGGACCAACCTTAAAGAGCTAAACAACTTGTTCTCCTATCCTACCCAGTTTCCAGCACTCCAGTCGAGTCCCACAGCCACTCATTTTCCCCATTCTGGTGAAAAGAGCTACTTTTGTCTATCAGGTAAATAATTCACCCACCAGAGCTGTTACACAACACAGGCTGCACACACCCAGGGGAGAATTTGCCTATATAATAAGCTGTCTGCACCTTACATTAAAATGCATTTCTTTTAGGGGGGGGGCAAGCTTTAACACTTTCAAGATTCACACAAAGGAAGAGTACAGAAAAGTCAGCTACACACATGCCTTGTTTACAAACTCCTCTGCAGATGATAGCGACACCTCTGGAGAGCCTGCGTTTGTTTATAATTACCAGTATCGTCTACTTGCACCTTGAGAATATAGTATTGTACGTTGCTAATAAAGGACTTTTTTTGGTTTGTTATAAAGGGTGTGGAAGAGGAAGAAACTTTAGTCTCACCTTCCAAAGCGGAAGCACAGGCATACAGAGGATAACTTGATTTTCCTGAGCATCAGTTGTGGCTCTGAAATAGATTCAGAGCAGAATCTAACACTTCCCCACTAAGAAATCCAAGCTTTAGCCACAAAACCAACTGATTACAAGGGTGATGAGGCAGAACAGACTTGCAAGGAAGCACCACCTTAACGGCCTCCCTGAAAACACCGTGCCTCTCAGGGATGCACAAGCTACCAAAACAAATGCCTTGGTAGCTGAAAAAGGGCAATACAGAATACTCATAAGTAGTAACTCTTTTTAAAAAACAGTAAGTATCTTAATCACTGGTGCCTAGGAGTTTCCAACACCACTGAATAAACACAATTTCTTTGAAATACAGAAGCTCTAGTTCTGATATAAAGTTTTATATATAACAAATACCACAGTAGTGCTAAAATTTCTTCTTATAAGGCCAAAAGCAAAGTCAAAGCAATTGTGCTCTACCTCATGTAAATTAATTAACAGACATATTTTGAACAAATTTTGCTTTGGTTTAGGCTTTGTCGCTCCACTCCAGCACTCTTTCAAGTTATATTGTCTAAACGGAAGCAAATTTTGTCCCATTTAAATTGATGGTGATTTTTACTTAAGACCAAAATCATGATCTATTTGAGCAAGCCATCAACCAACCTCACCACAAAAAACACTCCTTTGTAAAGAAATAAAAACCAACATGCATACATATGTGTGCGCATATAAATATATGAAATTGATTTTCACTTTATAATGCATTTGGAACAACAAGGTTTTGTGCAAGAAGTTTCTGTCATACTAATCTGACAGTAAATAGCCCACTGATTTATTTTACCTAAGAGTCCTGAATAGTGCCTTCAAACTCTGCTACTTCACTTCTTTCACCATCTGTAATTAGATCTAGCACTGCTGCTGTTACAGTCTTCTGAAGAATAATCTAATCCTTCTAACCACAAAATAGAGCACAAAATAGACATTTAACTTATTCCATTGAACTTTCTCAAACTGGAATGCAAATTCTTCTGTCAAAAGGATTAGCCCAATGGTTGAATGACTGAGTGTATGCAGTGGAAATAAGGGACAAAGTCTTGTGCTTGTAAGACTGTACAAACATCTTACAGTCTTTGGAAAAGTACTGAATAAAGTCTGTAGTTACAGTTCTTGAGGGAGGTCTCAGGTCCTTTGTAGCCAAACCCCATGTCATTTTCTGTAATTCAAACAAGAAACAGAATCAAGTCGTACTGAAATACAGAGTACTAATGGTTATGTCACCGATGTGTCAAACAGTGCCCATCAGCACTGCAGTATTTTTAAACATCTTGGGCAGGAAAGCACAGGGTTTGGGAGGAAAAGCAAAAGAAAGGTTGGTTCAGTCACTAACCCCCTCCAGCAAAGCATGCGTCTGAAGGAGTGGGATGTGGACCCAGAGGCCTATCCTACCACACGAGCTGCAGTGCACAGTAGCACTAAACTCCAGCCCTTGCACCCCTCAACTACAGCCTTCCCCACCACACTGCAGCTGCTCCTTGGGATGCAAACATCTCCCTTCACCCACAAGCTTCACTTATAGGCAACACTCCTCTGCTTTGGCACCTCAGCACTTGATGACGAAGGGAAGGAGAATCCGGCTTTTTTTCCTCTCCATGACAGGAGCACACAGCCCTAGCTCAGAGTGCAGGGAGAAGAGGAGCACTCAGGCACAATACTGCAGGAGTCAAATGCTCATATTTTGAGCACTCAGAACTGCAATATTAACAAAGTACAGAACCCACCACTAACACACAGAACATCCTTTAAAATGCTTTGTCCCTTAGGCTATTCTCACTACTACCTGTAATCTCCAACACAATACAGGAATAGAGAAGGAGACTGGTATAAAAAACCAGACTTATTGGACCAAATTTTGCAGGTTTTGTTTCTTCCGAAAGATGCTATTCAAAAGCTCTAACTCCAGTTATCTTGCTTTTGGAACACCTCTTCCGCAGCTAATTCCTTTTAAAAAAATCCCCTAATTTTATACAAAAGCACAAGAATAGTCTATTAAACACTGGAAGCGCTCGAACTCCGAGAACAACTCAATCTGAACTGCCAAATGCAGCACTAAACCTGTTTTTACAGAATTCTACAGAAATAAGTAAAATCATCTGATTTTTCCTTCAGCGGTATGATACTGAAACAAGGTTACCTCCAACACTGAGCAGGACTCCAGGAGCTTACAGAAAATTACAGGATCAGCTATGTATCAGATCTTGCCTATACAATTAGTTGAAGCATTCATTGAATAAAAGTAATAAATGAAGCAACAGTAGCCTACAATTATATTTTCCTATTAACTGTCAAGTATTTTTACGTTGCTAGAAAGAACATCACTAAACCAGCTTATCATAAATACTCATGTACTATGAGTACAAATCAAGTAGTTTCCAAATACACTGAAAATATGAAAAAAATTTGCTACCTGCAAAACTAACACTTAGCAGAGCTAAGCTTTTTGCCATCTGCACTGAAAGAAGCAGTAGCAGCTAGAAAAAAAATGTACTTCTATAAATAATGTAGGGAATTCCCTACAACCCTCTTAGTAATTTAAGCACGAGCAACTACAGATTCAAGAAGAAAAAAAAACATTCTTAATAACTGGAAAAGGACAAACATGGGATGATCAGGAAAATGAACAAAAAAGGGGTAAACTGTTGGAGGCCCAGTAGATGTAAAATCTGAATGAAAGTAATTAGTAAATAAATTTTAAAAAAATGTCTAATTGGGCCCTCTAAATTAATTAAAAAATTAGAGAATAAATATTATGGGTAGATCAGTAGAGCACAGTCCCAAAATAAAATAGACCAGCCAATTAAGCAAGAAAAGTTACTTCTATTTGCCAGCCTCTCACAGCAAGTGCAGACTGTGAACAACTGATGACTTAATTGGCTCATTAAAAACTTCTTCGTAACCACCGAAGCACAAGGACCTGGAAGTCAGGAAAGCTCTATTCTACTCCCAGCTCCCAAGCACCACCTAACTGTGAAACCTTAGGCAAGAGACACCGGGGCTGTGTTTTCAAAAGCTGACATATACAACTGAACGAAATAAATGGCTATTATGAGTTTTTTTCAATTAATGTCAAGTTCTGAGTTTGGTAAATAGACTATGAAGCAGTCCCTTTAATTCTTCATACAATTACAGACCAGCAAGCCTTTACATGAACAGGCCTCAGTTTTACTCAGAAATTGAAACTCAGATGGTATCTGAAAATTTCTTTTTTCAAAGCAAATGACATGAATCACTGAAGTGAAAGCCAATGAAGGTGATACCCCCCGCCTTAATTAATAAGACATAGCTTGAGTGGATCACCAAGCAGATGAGTTTTCAATACTCTTATCTTGAATTCTGAACATGGATAACATTTTACTCTCAGTCCCATAAATTCCTATAATAAAATGCAATTAATTTCTATTCTGCCCACATCAGGTTAACTACAACGACCAGGTAAAGGCAACTGCTAAACAAAAACCATTTTGATCTTTTTCTCAGATAATGAGGAAACATACACACACGAAGCCTGTAAAGGATGATACAAAGGCAGTTACTGCATATAACATCTTTATCTGATCTTACAGGATTTTTATGTGGTCCTCTGTGAAAACAGGCATAAAAAAAGAAAAAATGGGTGGAAAAATCAAGTAGTTTCCAAAACAATAACTAACAGACTGATTACCTGAATCTAAAGTGGCACAACATAGCCCTGGAAAGCAGTAGCTACACATTTGCTCCCAGGTCTCAACAGCACCATTCCATCAGACACAAAAACTTGGAAGACAGTCTTGAGACATGCATAATTAACAGAGAGGTATAAGCACAGAGAACATATATTTCCTGTTCTTGTGAAGTCTCCCCCAAGGATTTCTAAAAAATAAGCTATAAAGCAAATCAGAAAGAATGGCAATGTGAGGATATGAAGAAAATCAATACACACACATGAAAGGTAGATATCGGGACAAAGCTTCTAAAGGACATGCCCACAGGAACCAGCATCTTACATCCACATGTAGATCTGGGCACTGCTTTACTGAAAGCTGCTGAATAAAAGGTTTATAAAAAATGACCACCGACTGCAAATGTTTCAGAAATCGAAACTACTTTGAATTGCAATTTTATCCCTTAATGACTCAAATATGATACTTATATAACATTGCTGTCTTACTGTCAATGAGAATTCAAGATCAAAGGAAATGCATTCAGCGTAACATAACACAAAGGAGGCAGGGTTTTTTTAAACCTTTCAAAATCCAGATGTTATCACAGGAACTGTCTTTGGTTTTCCTAGCAAAATTAAAAAAGCTACTCTTTTATGCCCTTATCAGCACACTGTTAGGACAAGAAGCATACCCAACTGTTAAGAAGAAAAAATGTTTGCATTTGAACCCTCTTTCCCAGTTAGTCTGTATCACGCTAGCCTAGGCAAGTCAGCTGCTTCTTTTATGTCCTTGGCATTACGAGGGCTGCAGCCTTCTAAAGAAATCTTCCAGTGCTGTAACATTTTGCATTTCGTACACTGGAGTGAGTCATTCCAAGTACATTTATAGTCAGAAATGTAACACCACAACGCGACTCCCTAGGATGTAAACACACAGCTCCCATTGTTTGCATGTGCACAGGAGGGCAGGATATGACAGTGACAGAAAACAAACCCATTGAGAAGAAATCTTTCAAATCATATTGCTCTGCACACATCTAAACTGTACACACACATTATTACCAGCTTCCTCATCTTACTTTCCTTTATTTCTTTAGCCCCTGTTACACTCATTCTTGCAGAAGGGAATCCTAATTCTAACTGGGAGCTCTGAGACATTTTCGTAGCACAAACTGCAGTACTACTCTCCAGAGTCAAGTCCTGTGTCTCATTTGTATGTTTCCTCAGAGCTTCCAACAATCTCTGCTTTGAAACAAATTCCCCAAGTCCAATACAATTTAATGGGGTTTAAAAGCATGTTTCTATTTATGGATCTCAAATGCTGGCAGGTATCTACTTCCTTACTTTTGATGAGTAGTTCCTATTTTGAACTATGGATGGTGGAGCCCTCCTATTATTCCATCTGTGGCAGATTTGTTTTTAATTGCTGAGCATCTGCAGTTGAAGAGGTTTGCAGTCCTTTTAAGCAGCTGAGCAAAGAATGAGCAGATGGTGTCAAATACAACAGTACTAAAAACCAAACAAAAAACGCTTTCCTAGGTTTGCTTTTTTTTTCTTTTTTTTAAATAAGAAATTCTTGGTTTGAGAAGGATACTACAATTAGCCCAGAGAAATTAAGCACATTCGCATATGCTGGTATTACAGCCTAAACATTCTTAATAGACCATTCTAGTCTTTTCTGAATAGTATTTTTATAGAATGAGTGTTGGAGATAAACATTGAGCAGAAAAGCACGTGTCTTTTGCTTAACAAGTAACAATAAGCAATGATTATCTTCACTGTCAATTAAACATAGCACCATTTCAACACATTACAGAAAAAGCCATTTTTGCTCTAAGAATTTTACATATTCCACTGAGACGGTTCCAGGTTTTATAGCTTTCACCTATTCCTATTTATAAGCAATGAAGAGAAGGGCAACTATTCAATGTGAGTAAATATCCCGGTTTCCCACCTCCTCATCTATCCAAGGTGGATGAAATCTCATGCAGGCATTGTGAAGATAAATATTATTAAAAGACTACAAGTGACTTGCATATACAATAACGGATGTCAGAAGTAGCCTACAGAAACAAGACGGGGGGGGAACATTTCTAAAATGACAGAGATAGCCAGCCTGCAACCATGCTCTAGTGTAATCAACTTCAGCTTCCTTTGACCATTCAGTAGCTCTGATAAACAGACTCACACCGGTATAACAAATAACTTGCATTTTGTTTCATTTCAGCAAAGCAATCCTTTATCTCCACGGAGTATCAAACCATACCTAATTGTTATCATGTCTCCACGATCTCCTTGAATGTACCAGCTGCAGTTTACAGCTGGAGGATAGTTCAATGGCCAAGAAGGACTATAGATGACTCCCCGTCTCTCTGTGTGCTGTTCCAGTTCTCCACTGCAAGCAGCTGTTAATAACAGGGGAAAAAATATTGTTGTTAATGGTTTGCCTAACAAACAATTCATATTAGCTACAAGAGCTTTCATCAATTTCTGGGGATTGCAGACAAATGAGATTCAACAGTTTTATCCTCTTACTGCTTTCTTCCCTGTCTCAGTTTTTTATTAAGACACCCACTCTACGTGTAGGTAAGCATAACCTGCATTTCAATGCAGGATCAATCAATAAACTTGTATTAATCTACCAAAGGTTACAATCAATATTACTGCATGGATCTGCCAAGAGGATGTAATACAGAAGTCCTTCTTTCCAGTTTCTCAAAGCCTGGGTATGTCACCCAGTGACTGAAGAAGATTCAGTGTAAAGTATCTAGAAGGTAATTTTGTTGTAACATGTTCCTGGACATGTTGCTTATTCTCTTAACTATACAACAGACCTGAAGAGTCTGTAATGGTTAAAAAAAAAAATCCCCAAAAAAAAAAAAAGAAAAAAGTAAACTGAACTCCAGTGTCAAATGTTTTCATTGAACACTATTAAGTCCTTTAAATTCCTTCTGAACTCCCATAAACATCAGAAATTTTCCAGACAGGGAAAGGAGCAAACAGGGCTAAATAAAGGCCAATATTTTCAAGCACTTTCAGACCTTCCTATGGAAAACAGCAGGCCAATTAAGGCTACATCAAATACTTATAATTTGTAATTAAGCAATTCAAAAATGAAAGTGGAATGTTTCAAGGACAAGTGGGAAAGCTGTTCTGATGGGAAAATGTACTCTCAGCAGACTACAAGAGGGGAAATTCTGTGTAATGGAATAGCTATTCTGAACATTCTTCAAAAATATTTTTAAAACTATTTTTAAAACAAGTTACTATCTAGAGCACAACTTGTAGACTGCAGCTGAATATTCAATTTTTGACAGGTTTACTTTCTTGTAGCTTAAAAAGGTGGTGAGGAAAAAAACGTCACCTATACCTCGTTTCCTCATACGCATACACGTCCAAATATACTGGGTTATAAATCACAGATTTACAGTATTGCTTGAAATTCAGCCACATAAATGCATCATCTTCAATTCACAGTCAGGATTAGATTCAGCTGCACTGGAGGGATGGGGTGAAGAAGTGCCGACAAAGCTGCTTGGCTGCAATCAAGTCAAGTGGCAGGGCTGCCTGCAGAACGCCTGGCTGGGGCTGGGGCCAGGCTGCAGTATACCCCCACCAGTAAAACTGGGCCTAGCACTATTCG
This sequence comes from Leptosomus discolor, assembly GCF_034619465.1. Classification (NCBI taxonomy): domain Eukaryota; kingdom Metazoa; phylum Chordata; class Aves; order Leptosomiformes; family Leptosomidae; genus Leptosomus; species Leptosomus discolor. The sequence goes on along the minus strand of NC_141398.1, from coordinate 50,109,810 downwards.
GTTTGTTCACAGTAAGCACTTTTGAAGTGAGAGCCACGGGAATATAAAAAGCATGAGGTGAGTAACTTACCTGAGGCAAAACATATAAAAAGCCATTATTTTTACTCTCCAAGCAGGGCATTCCACTGAAACATATGCATATAATTCCTACTCGTTTCAAAGGCCACAACAGCATATAGAATACATAAACACACGAAAACATCTATTTTCCAAACAAATATTTTGCAGTAAGGCAGTTACAAAAAAACAAGAACATCGCTATCACACTTCTAAACAGAGAGGCTCCACGCTAGATGCTGGCAAAACACTGAGATGCAGATGCAATTACAGAACTACAATACCAAATGTAAGATCCAGAGGACTTTTCAACTCTAGTTCTCTAGATTGTTTAGGTCTTCATATGTGCTCCTCCACATGCTTGTCACTGCGTCATCGTATCCTAACAGCATAAGAGCACCTAGAGCTAGCAACCACGTACGAGGAGCTGGAAAGACTGCATTTCTAACTGTCAGATTACTAAAACTTCTGAATGGGAAGGAAATTGAACGCACAAAGCGGAAAGAGCCAATACACCAGACAACGCTATCCAGCAGCTTCCAGCAACAGCTCTGCAAATATTCCTGGCTCCTCTTGCACCGAACACTGTTCTGGAGTAATATCACTCACTCGCAGTATATGCATTAGAACAGCGAACAGAATCGTAATTACACAAAGCTTATTTTAGTTTCCATTCTGAGGAAGCTCCAGTCACACTGGTGACTCCGCATGAGCGCCTCCACTCACGCATTCATCAGTGCAGTTAATCAGAGCTTTTATCCTCCCAAATACTTGTTTCTCAGTTTTAGGAAGTATTTACAAAGATCCTGAGCAATAGTTATTTGAACTATGCCAGCCTTTCTGAAGTAACATCACTAGCATTCTTTCTTTTGCAATAATGTATAGTTTCCTAATTTGTAAGCAGTGGATCTGATGTGACAGTTCAGGTTCTCAGTGAGAAATGCTTTTTCCTATTAACAGTGCACATCTGCTATGAATGCGGGGCATGGAAAGAAGACCAGACAAAAGATTTTCCAGTTTAACAGAAGAACTGTAGCTGTGAAAATCTAAACATACAAGGAAGGTAAGGGCTGCACTTACACTCTATGTCATTTTGGGCAGTTCATCTGGCAACGGTCACTGCCACTCCATACTTTCCCATGGCTTTACCCCTGACACACAAAAAGCATTTCAGACTTGCCCTACTCAAAATTAAAAGGACAACTGCTTTGCTCTTACAAAGGCTCCTGATTCTAAGGGATCACTAATCCAAATTCATATTGCAAAAACATAATTGCACTATTTGAAGGATATGTCCACAGCGCCCTAAACCTATCGGGGCAAACTGGGGATGCACACCAGTGCACCCCCCCAAAAATACTACTGTGTTTACCTAAACCTTACTTAATTGCCTTAAGCTTTTGATGCCTTTCAGTTCCCATCAATGCTCGTTACTATTGTATTTGCAATATATCAATAGATCTCCTTGCTAACCAGTCGTCTGCCTCTCTACTCCTTGTGCACTGACTGCTGTGTGGCAGACAAAGTGTCCATGCACTGCTTTCAGTAGCTGTTCTTTCACCTACATAGATTTTGAAAGAAAAATCTGTACTAAACAAAGCCTTCAGTGCTGGCAACAAAACAGAAAAACCACACAAGGGCACAACTTCATACTGTTGGGGTTTCAGTGTCAATAAAGGGGCCTCCACTTCCCTCCTCAGCTCCTGGCCATGAAGACTGCAGAATCACATATGTGCCTAAGTATTGCATTATTAAGTTGGGCTTCGGCCTGACAGTGTGGTTCCTTAAGGAAAACAAACAAAAGCCTTTTCAAATTGCCAAAACATCTAAAGGAAAGGGAAGTCTCTAAATAGAAAGGTACAGTCCTGGATTCTGAAGGCTTTATCATCAGCGACAACACAACAAGAAGAGCGGTGACAACGTTTTTTCAACAATTGTTATACAACTTGCTTTCTGCAGCCTTTCTGCACAAACCCAGAAGAAATGTGAAAACCCAATTTACTAAAAGCCCCAAACGGCTTACATTTTCCACATTTAGGATTACTGAAGAAACATAAGAGGACAGAAGTCCCTGGATTGGCAAACCAACCCACCAAAAATCTTACTGAGGCTTTTAAAAAAAGATAAATTCTGAAGACAGACAATAATGAATCTTTCATAGATTAAAAAAAACTTTAAACAAATGCCAGAAGAGGTTTGAGTTCAGAGAGTTTCTGTCAAGCAGGCATAAATCTTAACAAGGCTCTTTCTGTAATAATCAAATGGATTTCTTCTACTGTAAACAGCATTAGATTCCCCCTGCCAGTTAAATATGACACAAATACTTGCACAGAAAGTTTCCAAAACTTTACATGAATAATATTACTCCTATTTTTGCAAAAGCAACCATAACAGAACAGACATTGAGCTGCACCAGAGAACAGCGCTGGGGGCACTAAGCTGTGCAGGAATAAATTTTCAGACGATCCCAGCAGAAAATAAATCCTGCAGTTTCACATTCTTCTGTGATGCCCCAGGGTCTGCCCCAGTCCCAAAGGACACATCCCAGCCATCTGCTCCAGGATAAAGGATGGTTTGCACCTGCCACAAGGAACCTTCTCTCAGAACTGAATGCTTGGCAATACGCATGTCCTCAGTAGCTATCTCAGGGTCAGCAGCCAACTCTCCTCGAGTTCTCCAAATGCTCCCTTCAAGGAGGGCTTGCACACATTGCTTAATGCAGATCCTCTGTGCTTATGGAAAGGACTTAAGGCTCGCCTTCATTTTACCCAGTCTCCAGCAGGCTGCTTCTGCTCCGGATACCATAACCAGCAAAGGCACAGCCCAAGGGTTCAACTCTCTGATCTGACAAAATCTGAGCTCACGTTCTGCTGGATCAACAGGCTGAACTGGCTCACTACAAGCCCAGGGAAAGGGGGCTCAGGAGGAAGACTGCTCCCTGTCAGCAGCAGCAGCTTTTCTGGCTTAAAGTCAATGTACAAATGCAGCTGAGATCGTGGCTCGACCTGCGTTCTCCAGAAGTCATTATTTCTGCTATTACTAGCTTTCCAAAAAGAAACCACGCTGTACCTTATCATAGAGATCAACACTGTAGCAAGCTGCTTTGTCAGGACATGTTTAGGACAGCAAGCATTCCTCCCAACTTTTACCAGGGCTCCTAAGGAACATCTCCTGCAAGACGATTCCCAGCCAGGTCACCTGCCTTACAACTGCACTATCCTACCTCATTATCCTCCAAGGCACAGGTAAGAGAAGCTACACATGGATCACACTATTGCAATGACCTTTTATGACCATTTTTCTCCCCTGCTCCAGTTACACTGTCATGAGACAAAGTAACTCAAAACTATATCAAGACAAGAAAACATGAAGGCTGCAGGACTCTGAAGTTTTCAGTGTACTTGAAAGAATAAAAGCCAAATGTTACAACTCCCTCTTTCTGTTTCTAGCAAAAGAACAGCATTAGAAAGCAGCAGAGCCAACTGGATGAAGCATTATGTATCTCAGGCCAAGGCAGTATCACCAATCTAGGCCAGCCACCGCATAATTACTCAAGTCACACTTCATAAACTCACATACCATACATCCAACAGATGACAATCTTCATCAAAAGCCAAAGAACCACACAGGCAGAACAGACTAGGACATATATGACATTCTGGATTTTTTTCCAATGAAAGAATGGAAATACTGCGTTGCAAATAGATGTCCTATATGGTTCGTCCACACTTCCCCTAAACTAAATTTAAGGAAGTTACCTAATCATAAAATTACTACCTCTTCCTGATTTAAACCTTCTCTCAAACCCTCATGTTGATTTGAATGCTTGAGCTCCTACATTAATCAACCCACTGCCTTAGAATTATTTTAATGTTTTCCCATTTCCTTTCCTCCCATTTGCCTTATTTGGTATTTCTGGTTTAATCTCAGTTGCAACCTCTTCGGGCATAAAGTACACCTACAAACGTGACTGTGGATTGACAGACACAAGAGGGCCCTTATCACTAAGGGGACCCTGACTGCAACGTTCCTGTAACATCAGTAAGTCACAGTACTGCTATAGAGAAGGAAATTACACTAAGGGCTGCAATCCTGGTTGAATTTCCACTTTGACATTCATGAGACATTTTTAACATTCTTCTTTTACCTCCCCAGGGAGTGGGCCGATGTCCCTGACTTGATATTCCCAGGCACATTTCCTAAACATAGAGGTTTCCCCAGTACATATCAGCACGTACTACAATCTTAGTTTCAAGCTTATGATGTTTTCCTAGCACAGTGACACTGACAAAGCCTATGAACTGAGGAAGACTCAGAAGCCCTAAACTTCCTAAAATGTCATTGTTACTCTCTCTCAAACAAAGGTCACACTGTTGCATGGGGAAGAAACAGTAACAACTCAAAAGAACAGTAAATACAAGAAAAGTACATCTTACCTAATGAGGTAACAGCACTTTCTATTTTCCCAGTCAGGAAGAGATTCACTGTGTAAAGACAGAAAAATAATGTTGATACAGGTTCCAGCGGCACAGGGTGGCAGTCAGTAGTTAACCATTTGTAGGTGTTTGCTGGGGTGTTAATATAAATACATTACAGTCTTCCAACAAGAACTTTGCTTATCTACACAAGCAAGTCATATAATCAATTATTATCCTTCACTGTACTATAGAAAAGTCAACACACATTAGTTTAGTATCTGTCAAATATGCTACCAGAAGAAACAACTGCCAATCTATCCTAAGTTGCCTTCTGCAGGATTTTTTTCAATTAGGAAAACAGAAGAACAATTACACTAAAACATTTGTCATCACAGCTAGTCACTTTACCTGCTTAAATGCCGGAAAATAACTAATGAGATTACTATCTTTAAATATGTCTCCTCTGAATAAAGCAAAGTTTGTTCCTCTCAGGTAAAAGTCACCTTGAAAATAAACTGCTAAAGCTAACACGATTACCTTGACTAATCAAGGGCAACAAATGGAAGTTTTCAAAAAGGTCCATTGGTAAAATCAAAACAGGATGAGGCGGTGCTTGCAACACACATCTGACTTACAAATTAGCCTCCAAATACTCTTCACTCTCTCAGAAGTCTCCTCTCACAGTATATACCATTAGAGTGATCTGATAAGAGCACTTATTGCCAAAAAAAATTTCTCCTGTGTCATTGTTGCTCCAGAGGTCAGCATTAACATTGTAGTTCCATAGTAGTCTCCCCATACGCTCTTTAAGGCACTTCTCTAACAATTACAGCATATTTCACTAACCGTTCTCATTTTAGCAGTATTCTGTAATCTACAAAGTCAGTCTATTAATAAAATGACAAATGTTTAAAAGAATTGGAAAGGTTTAAAAGGTTACCAAAACTTAATTTACAACATCCCAGACCAAGCACTCACTTTGGCTTTATTCTGTATGTGTTAAGTCCTAAATCTTTTTATAGTCAATCTGTTGGCAAGCATTTAGTAAAAAACGTTTAAAAATGAACAGTAGGAGATGAGAGGAAGAGAAACTGTCCCTGTTCCCAACAGTCACTTGGGAAGCTGCTGACAATTAACACTATTTATGTCTCAGAGTAGAATGTACGAGCACGGGCCCCCATTATCTTAGACACTGTCTGAACACATCACAAAACAATGACCCTGGCCCTGACTACCTTCTGGTACAACTTAAACCAGCACAAGAGGAAAAAAGTACCTAGTGCTAAAGGGGTGAAACAGAAAAGCTGAAAAAGATCCTTAACTTGCTGGTTTCAGCCCAGTCACCGTTTTCAGTCAGCAGTGGATCTGAACTATCACCAAATTGCAGCAGCCCAGGTGCTTATGGCAGTCCTTCCCTGACTTACGTCTGGATGACCACAATTTGGACTTTCTCCTTCCTGAAGCCAAAGGTCCAAGAGCTAAATGCAGACAGTGCTTTTGGCAGGCACACGGACTGCTACAAACCTCAGGCTGAGGCCAGGCCCCACAAACCAGAAAGAACAACTGCTCCTGGCATCACCCATCGCAGAGGACTTCAGGGTACTACCACAAGGGCAAGGGCAGCAACTTCTGGCTCCTTCTGAGTGGCTGCAGGATTGAACTTTCAGTAATGCACAAGGGAAGGAGGGCAACTAAATGCAGCATACGTATGCTGTGGCTTGAGAAGAAACAGGCCTGAGCTGCAGATTTGCGTTAATAAGCATTAACACTATGTTCAAAGGACCTTAACTGATTTTATTACATAATTATTGTACAGTAACATATTGTACAGTAACGTGCCATGTAATTATTTCCTTTGTTTCACAGAGCTAGTTTGCTCCAATAGGTCAGTAAGCACACCTAGGAGCAACACTACCATCCTGTACCAGGAAACAGCTCAGCTCCATTAATTCTTGCTCTGTGACAGAGCAGCATGTCTGATTGTGACACTTGGATCACAGCAATAACAGTAACACAACATTTTCTCACACCGTATTAAAGCACCGCTATTCCTGTAACCATAGTAATATAGTCATAAAGACAGAGAAGAAATTAACCAGTGATTAAGTCACAAATTCGATTCCATGAAAATTAAAATATTTTGTTTCGCTCCAAAGAAAGTACATAAATACACTCTGCCTAACTATTATCACCACAACTGAAAGGAGTGTTTGAAGATGCATTGTATGGTAACGTCTGGGTCTGTATTACCATTCTACAGTCCTTCTTCATATTTCCTTCCCAAATCTTCCTGATGGCCATAACGGAAGATGAGCTCCCAAGCAGAGGTTCCCTCACATGGCTGATGAGGGGCCCCTATGCCCTTTAAATGGAAATAAGTAGCATGAAGACAAGGGGTGTGACAGAGTGGAATTATCTGACTTGGAGCCACATTACTTTCTTCTGAGGACTGTTAAGCAGACAGTCCTAGCTTGCTACCAGGACAGAGTTATAGGCAGCTTTGCATGCCAGACCTGGCAGATACCTAAGAAAGACAACCCCCAAAAATACTCTTTTACCTCTGCAAATGCAAAACACCTATTGGATGCTGTTGCAAGCTCTTTGCTTTCATTTTCAAACTCTTTCACACTAAGAAGTCATCAGTCAAGAACAGATCTTTAAAATAGAGTCTAAGTTTCACATCAGGTACTTTCCCCAGCGGCTGAATAAGCTTACAGCTCCCAGTATCTGTTTTCCTCACTCTCGGTCTCACTCAAGACCGTCAAATCAAACCACAAGAGCGCTGTAACCCAGCATTTTCTGAAGCACTCAGCTCTCAAAAGTGTCCAAGGCCCAAAAGAAAGAACAGCCGTTCCCTGATGTTTTTTTTGTCTCTTATCAAAACAAAATCTTGTCAAAATAAAAACAGGTGGGAGACTAGGGGTATATTAGAAAGTTTTCTAAACACTTTTCTTCTTAGCTGTTGGGTAGTTATGGGAAAGCCAGAAAAAACAGCAGCGGTTCAGTCAGCTTGAACTCCATGTAGGAAACTTACTGTGCCGTTCATTTGGATTGCTAAATAATTCTCAGGGTGAGGTTTTCAGCTGGGAAAGCAGTTATTTGGATCAAAAGAGAAATTTACATCTTGGCACCTCCGAACTAAATGACAGCTACCAGGCTTTTCCTACAGCCAGAAGGAGAGACACCAGCTTTGCTGTTTTGATTACTTCCTATTTGATAACTTTCTATGTCCTCCAGAATTTCTCAAGAATGAGGAACAAAATGGCCTCGTGAAAGAACAGTTGCAACAAACCCAGTTCCAGTCTTTGGAGCAGCAGTTTACAGACAAGGTCACATACAGCAATGGTCAGTGGCAGTGCATTGATACAGACACCAAACACCACATACAGCCTACGGGAAAACAAAAAGTAAAAGAAAAGAATGGCAAGAAGCAAGAACCAAAAATAAGGACAAAAGGAAAGGACAGACAAGCAGGAAGTAAAATACAGAAATAGTTAAATCAGCAGCATTATATTCTTATGGGTTCACTGAAGCAGAATACCTTACAAGCTTCCCACCTCTCATGTTTCTCAACTTCCACTACTGCCAGTTGTGCAAGGAATAGGAATAATACATTCCAGCTGAAAAGAAGAGCCAGACAGTGAAATTCTAGAAGTCATAGAAAGCAGAAATCTACTAAACTTTCAACCTGGCATTACTCACAGCTAAATACACCAAGTGTTCTCACTTAAACTCTGGAGTTTACATAATCTTTTATTATTATCTTACTAGTCATTTTAATAATAACCGTGCTATTTCTGTTAAATAACGAAAGCCTTAACAAAGGTCTGACCAGTCCACAAAAAAACCTCAAAAAATTCAAGAGATATGGTGGAAACTTTTATCTTTCTCTAACTTTAAATAAACAACGCAGCAGAAATTAACCTCACGCTGTGCACATCTCTGACATCCCTTTACGTCCCTGCAAAAAAAAGTGGTACTAGCTAGAACAGATGTTCAAACTGTTTTGTAGTTTTGACAGCTTTTTACATTGCACTCCCATTAATTAAAATAGATACATTTGAAGTAACCGGAGTATCTTTTAAACTTCAACTTCCTACATTTTTCTAGGCAAGCACCGATGTTAAAAAAATCACTTTAAAAAAACCAGAACGACCAGTCTGGCCACAGATACCCATTTCTGATCATTTATGTAATGATCATAATGGGAATTATTAAAAATGAACTCCAACCCACTTTATTAGCAAATAGCCATTGTTTTCGCACATTCTAGATCGAGGAGCTGCAACACCAAACACCCGTCAGGAGAGTGGGGAGCAGCCTCAGCACCGCCAAGCTGCACACAGTGCTTCTGGTAACGCTGCTCCACCACAATCTTTTGGCAGCACGCAGGAACGGAGCGGTCAGCTTTAACAACTCCCAATTTCTACCTGCCCCTGTTAAATACGCGGGCCTTTGGCTCGCTCGTTCTAGGCACAGGCGTCAACGCTTCTCCCGAACAAAAACCACCTTCCCTGACAGAAAGGGCTGACAGACTGGAAACCAGTAACACGCTTCATCACGCTGCCATAACTTAGCACCTGCTGCGAAGCAGAGCGGAGAGCAATTGCTTCAAGCAGAAGGGAGGGAGGAGAGCTGAATATGGCAGAGAAACACGGGGGGGAAAATGTTTTTCCACCCTGCCACTCAGCGAAGTGACAGGCAGGCGAGAAACGCGACCGAGCGTCGGGCAGCCGAGGCGGCACCGCGGGCAGTTTCGTAACGACCCCGGCAGCCGCTGCCCGCACCGCGCTTCACGGGAGCTAAAAGTCTGGAGAAGGCACCGATGATGCCCAAACTTTTTTTTTTTTTTTTTTTTTTTTTTTTTTTTTAAGCGCTATGCGGGGTTACCGCAGCGGTTTCGGAGCCAAGGGCAAAACGCCAGTTTCCGCAGGACCGGGCCGAACTCCGCTCGGCCTCCCGCCGCCGGGGAGCGGCCAGGCACGGCGACCCGGGTGGGCGCCCTGGGGGACCCGCGGCCGCGCCGCCCCCCGCCCTGTCAGAACGCAGCGGGGGAGGGGGGCGGGAGTGGGATCCGCCAGCCCGGTTTGGGGTGTCGTCGTCCCGTCCCGCTCCCCATCCCCCCCCCCCCGCCGGTAACTTCCCGTGGCGGACCGGGGGGCCCGGCAGCCCCACCGCAGGTGCCCGCGCCCCCCGCCCGCCGTGCCCGGACATGCCCCGCCGGGCGGGGAGCGGCCGGGCCGGCACTCACCCAGGCAGATGGCGGTGAGCGGCACCAGCGCGCCCTGCCGGAGCTCCGCGGCCGCTGCCTTCTCCATGGCGGGTCGCCGCCGCCTGCCCTTCAGCGCGGGGGGAACCACGGCAGCTCCGCGCCCGCCTCGCCCCTACGCCGAGCCGCGGAAGCCGGCGACGCGGCCAGCCCGCCGAGCCCCCGCAGGCCGGGGGGCCGGGAGTGGCGCGGCCGCCTGCCGCCGCCGCCGCAGCCCCATGGCCGGCCCGCGCTCCCCGCTCCGGGGCAGGTGGAAGAGGACAGACCGCAGCGCCAGCGCCGCCGCCGCTCCGCCGCCGCCGCCCCACGTGACAGGCCCGCCGTGCAGCTGCGGCGGCCGGGCCGGAGGGCGAGGGGAGCGCCGCCCCGCTCCGCGCCCCGCCGCGCACACCTTGAGGGGCCGCCGGCAGCTGGCGGGCGGCGCAGGCGGAGCGCGGCCCGGGGCGGAAGGGAAGGCGAGGGCCGAGCCCGCCCGCGCAGCGCCAGGGCGCCGGGCCGCCGGGCTTCCTGTCAGGCACAGGGCGCTCCGCTCTCGCCTCGTCCCGGCCCCCTCCGCCGCCGTGCCCGCGGCCATGGCGCGCCCGAGCACCTGCGCCGGGCAGGGGGCGGCAGCGCAGCGCCCCGCGGGGGCTGCCCCTGCGCCGGGCGGGCTGCGGGGAGCCCGCGGCCCCATGGCGGGAGGCCGCGCCCAGCGCCGCCGCGGCCCGCCGGCCCCCCCTGCCGGGGGAAGCGGCGCGGGGGCGGGCGGAGCTGCCCCCCGGCCGGGCTGGGGGAGCCGACTCGGCCCAGCTGAGCCGGTGCGTCCTTTCCCGAGAGTCCCCTCCGAAGCTGTGCTGCGAGCCCGCGGGCGGCAACGGGGGCTCAGGGAAGCGGCTGCTGGAGCTGCCTCCTCCGCGGCTCGCGAGCGAACGCGCTGGAGGTTTTACATCAGATGTCACTGGTAATTGCACGGGGGGAAGAGCCTCCCAGAAACTCGGCTGCCCCCCTGAGCTCTCCGCTCCCTTCAACGCACGGGTCACCCGTCCGAAGGGATGGGACCCGGAGCCTCCCAGGCCCAGCGGAGTGTGAAACCGAAATAATCTGGTCATACTAACGGGGTTACGTATCCACAGCAAGTCAACGCAATTTGGATCAATGCAAGTGACGTAAAACCATCGTGTTCCACTGAAAACGGACGAAGTCTCACGTGTTTACAACAAGCAGCCAGACAAAGTTAACTGGGAACTTCATAAGCAGAAGAGCAAAACAGCGAAAGATGAAAGATGCCCTTGTTCAGGTGACGAACTGCTAAAATGAACCAGCTCTACCTCACCTATTTCCTGACCTTTTCATCATTTTCCCATTTGCAGGTCCTCACATCCTCCCCCAGAAAACCAGTACCAGCTCCTCTGTTGGTGGCACAGCTTCTATTTTCCAAGGAGCAAAGACCTGACAGCACTGCCGCACTGCTCTGACATGAGCGCTGCAGCCCAATGAGCAGCAGTTTAATTCAGCTACAGATGCCAACAACAATAGAAAACTCCATGACAGCGCCTTTTCTTAAACTACACAAAGGAGGGCTGTGCTACAGGGCATAGTTTAATCCTCCAGGGCAAAGATGAGGTCTTGCTGCATTGCACTATAAGCAGAAAAGTTTCCCTACAAAGATTGCATCTTTGCTTTCTGTGGCTATATCACAGGAGAGATACCAGATGTGCAGTCTGTGGGTATTTGTAACAGAAACTCTCCAATCGCTAAATTAATATTGACCAGTAAAATCAACATCATGAAACAGTAACATACGTTATTGTACCCAGTTTCCCATGAAAGGGATGCAATTCCCAAGCAAAATTCATATTTAAGGGGTTTCCATCCAACATCGAGGTCTAACTGTGCTAATGACACAGGCACAGGAACTCACAAGCACTGGGCTGGCATGCCCTCCAGGGCAGGTTGCGGTAGCTGCAATTCAGTTATAACAACCAGGGACTCGGTTATTCTGTCATCGATAGTCCCAGGTTCAGCGCTTCACTCTGACTAGACCTGGTGGAGTGATCACATCGCAAGGGTGACATTCCTGGGGAAGAATAAGAAAAGCAAGAGACAGCAGTAAGAGGAACTGGGATGCTGAGGTAAATCTGAGGCGTTTGCTAACAGCAAACATCACCTTTTAGCAACGCACGCACCATGAGTAAGATTCTCACTAAAGAGATGCCACAACATAAATTATATGCTGTATCAGAAGCTTCGTGCCATTTTAAACTTCTGATTCTCATCTAAGAGTCAGGTTTGGATCAGGTACTGCCCAACACCAGGGAGGAAAGCAAGCGGCCGTGGGGAAGCTGGGTGTCCCGAGCCCATGACAGGTAACACCCAGCTGCGTGCATCATTGGGTCTCTCACACCAAAGGCACATTCGATGCATGCCCAGGGACACACTCGGACAGATATTTCAGATATTTGTTAACTACGTGTGCCCCACTGGGGAAAACAGCTGCATGATTCTAAACGTCTGTACGGTTCAAATATGAGAGAAAAGCATACTTAATTTGCCTGAGGTGCTCTGCAGTTTAAAAATACTAATTAGAACTATGCTCCTCATTTGCCTATAAGGTCATGAGTGTAATTTTAAACACACGGCTCAATTAAACAAATAGTTTCAAATGTCTACAATAAAACCACTCCACAGAGCTATGCTCATGGCACCGTATCTTGTTTAAAATTAATCCACTTGGCAGAAAGCTTCAGACGCAGATTTGGCCAGGGAAATAGAGAAAACGACCAAATTATAACATGGGAAAGGAAACACCAGATGAGAAAGAAAAGGCAGAAATGGATGAGAAAATACCAGGCCAGGCGGAAACTATTTTAGGGCAATGGTGATGACAGATGCTTTCTGGAGTGTATACGGGAAGCAGATCGTGTTGGATGTAGAAAGCATATCAAAGTCAAAGCACAGACTCAGGTTCCCTTTTGCTGATTCTTAATTGATAGTGAAAAACTCTGGCAAGGCGATGAAACAGGGGGCTAAGGGCTGTAATGCCTGGAAACACCACAGTTCACCAAAGGACATCTCTCAGCACGCTGAGATACTGCTTTAGGCCTTATTTCAACAATTCAAAGTGTGGCTACCGTAATATCTCCAGGGTTCAGGTGATCCTTATCCTTGCTGAGCTACAGACTCGTACCTTATCTTAGCAGCCCTTTGATGGAATTATAATAATTGTAATTCACATTTGTCTATCACTCTGGATCTTAATGGAGGCCTAATGGATGACTGGCCTGAGGATCAATAGTAGCACATCTTGCCTACTTGGGATGAGAGGACTGGATGTTAAAATAAATACTTCTACTATGCTAAAGATGCAGAAATAATAAGCAGATCGACACAAACGAAGTTTACACATAGGTGAGAAGGCCCTGCACGCCGCACAGAGGGGCCCTGCCTGTTCTGCAGATGCAGCCTGCTTTACAAGTACACGCGTCTGTGTGCTTTTTAAGTAGCATAATAAATCACACAACATTTTCCACAACTAAATTCTTCCTAATCCAACCAGACAATTCTTAAACCTTTAATGGGCCCATGATTGTAAAATCATTTCGTCTGGGTTTTTGAGCAGTAATCTTCAAATTACGGTCCTGTAACAGCAATAATGGAAGGTGTCATAAAAGAGTTTTTCCTCGGTGAGTCTATTATTATAATAAAATAATTTATCTATTCACCTCTACATTCCGCATTAACCCTTTTTATGATAATTATGAGTAAAGTGCATCTCTCATTTCCATTAAATAACATCCTCGCATCTCACTGAAACAACACACTATATAGGACTGAAAGCAAAGTGACAGATGCAAATTCTTTTTTAGCAGACTCTATCCATGCCACTAACTTGTTGTTAAGATAAAACCCACTCAGTTTAGAATTATTCCTGTACTTCAGTGTTCGTGTAAGACTAACTTAAAATCCTGAGTCTTGATTTTCAGTCACACACTTTTGTGTTCACAGAAATATATGTACAAATTAGAAAATTATATATGAAATTATATATACATATGCTCCAGCATCTACTGGCATAAGGGAATTCATAATCATACTACAACATCCACACAAACACCTTGAAAACATAACCAGGAGAACCCATTCTAGGTGCTCTACTTCAGGATGATTTGCAGATCTTTTTAAAATCAGTTTAAAAGAGTTGCACCAAGCTAAACCACTGTTGCAAGCCAAGTGTCAAGCCTTCATATCCCATTTCAGAACATGTGATACGGAGACGGCTCTAGGAAATTTCATAGGTAGAAGTTATACATTATATATGCTGGAGCTATAGGCATGTTCATTCATTTTAATGCTTTTGACAGAACTGGATCACAAAAAAGTCAAGTAACACCACCAAAATAAAGTTCTGATAGAGTTTTACTGAGTGTAATCAAAGGATATTACAAATTTTTTTTTTAATTTACAGTAAAAAGATGAAGACATCAAAATGATACAGCAATGTTGACAAAGAGATTATGGATTTCATCAATATTAGTACCAAGAATGTTAAAATAACTTGGAACCTCAACCTGCCCATGTGAGTAATCTCTGTCTCAGTCTGACTGCATCTAATTTTATTGCCTTTTCCACATCAGTTCCTTCTGTATCTAATTTTTGTAACTCATAAAAGCTTATGTCTCTTTTATAAGCAACTCTTTCTTTGGATTAATTTGGTTGAGATTTCTTTAAACCAGGACTATAATTTTACCTGTTACACAAGTTCTTTCTGTGCAATTATCTCTTTTTCACCATAAATCGGTTTCAACACAAGAGTAGCACGTACAGATTTGTGTAGATAAGTGAGCCTGTAATCCCATATATTTTAATGACCACTGCTCTCTTTTGAAACCTGGCATTAAAGGAAAGTTGGTTAGAAAACATTGGGTGTGGTAACATGCATTATGTGTCTCAACGTCACATAGTTTACCACCAGTTTTGTTTTTACAAGGGTTCACATTGCACCACTATACAACACTATCTGCCTGGATTTAATAAGGTTTACACTTAGTAAACTCTCTCCCTGAAAGGGAAGATATTTCTCAAGAGTTCTTTGCTGCACCGACTTTAATGCTATTCCTGTCTTGACCCATTATAGATCATTGCTAAAACTTCACAGTGAACTATTTTCCTTACTCTTCATTAGGAATTTGTAAGTCATGCATTCTATGAAGAGCTGGAAAAAACTTGATGTAATTCACATTCATTTTATGAAATGTGATGGGAATAAATATAAGCAACTTGGTATTACGGGAAAGCGAATCCAAATTGTTTGATGGAGAGATACTATAATAAGATGACCAATGTATAGGCATTTTTCCAAGGAGTGCACAAATCTGTGATATTCCTCTGTGACGCTGAATGTTCAATGAAATCCTGAATTTGTATCAAGCACACCAGATTATGAGTAGCAATTACATTAGGGTAATTGCTTGAGAAATAAAATAAAATCATTCTCTCTTGAAAGGGTTGTCTTTGTAACTACTATCAAGGTAGCATTAATTGCATCTTAATTTTTTTTTTTTTATACTTGTAACTTAGCTCTCTTAACAAAACTGGAGGTCTACAGAACCTGCTCCATTAAGTAAATTAGGTCTTGTTTTTATTTCACAGTGTTATTTATTGAGACCAGAGTTTTGAAACATGCAGCATAATTACAGAAGATGATTAGAATTGTCTTTGTTTCTAATCCTTACAGAAATAATTTGAGGAAGTTTATCATGGTTCCTTATCAAAATCACTAATCTGTACTTCATCAATCAGCTCCACTGGACAGCAAGTCATTCTGGACACGTGAAAAAGCCCAGCTAAGACCAACACCGTTTTATTTCTCTTTTCTTTTTACCCTTAAATATTTTCAGTGTGATTCAGTTTTAAAACTATAATCTCATGACACTTTTTTATGCCAACAATTATGTCAATTGTTTCATGAGGCTCTCGTCTGTCACCTGCCAACACACACACCTCGTTGCCTGCAGTACGGTCCTGAGCTCTGGTTCCTGGGATCCTTTGAGCACCTTCCCACTCCCGCTACCTTGCACAGAGGTTCTGCAGCTTACACAAGTACAATGAGTTCCTACAAATCTATTTCACTTGTGACTCCACACACCTTTCAACACCACACCTCCTACCTCCCCTGTGACTTTATCATTTAATAACTGTATTTGGATTGACTTAAACTGTGGTGACACTAGTTTTCATTATCTCTGTACTAGAAAGGCACTGCGAGACAATAGTGAGTCTCCTGATCTACTAAGATGCTAAATTGATTCCTCTCTTCTGCCCGTTTCTTCATATCTGTTGATGAGCTAATTTGGATGATTTAATTTAGTTTATGATAAATCCTTTTATGCTTTGGTTATGTTAGGGGCTTTCTCTCTCTGGTAGCTGGAGTCATTAAAGGATTTACTATTCTCCTTGACATACAAAATCTTTGGTAAATGAGGGCTAAAGTAACTCAGAAGCGAGTCTCTTCTGCTTGTAAATGATACAAGAGCAATGCCAAATGAAAGCTGAATCATGTTTCAGGTGTATGAATGTGTTTTCAGATTCCGCTTCACATACAGAAATTCAGGGAAATAATGGGCTTAGTAAGGCCTGAAGTTCTCTTTATTACTTTACTTCTTTTCTACAGAAGAAAATGAAGTAAACTATCAATACATTCTTAGCCAAACATACACTATCTGCATGAATTACTACAGACTTATTTCAGAATTTAAGTAGGAGATCAAACAGATTTGAGTTAGAAACATGAAAGCTCCTCTAAGTCACAGGATGAACACAGTGAATGTGCACTAAAACTATCTCCTAGGGAGAGAACAAATATTTTCTTTGCTCAGTATGCATATTGTTATCAGAGCAGATTAAAATAGCCACATGAGGTTGCTCAGCAATGTGCTTCCAGCCTCCAATTCTGTTTAAAAAACAAAACCAAAAAAAGAATAGAAATTAAATAAGGTGTTGCATGAAATCAGGCATATCTAAAACTTAGCATGCATGGAAAAGCAAAATATAATTAGGGCTGAACAGACACCTTCAAATGAGTTCAGTGACTGGCTTTTGTACTGTGTGGAGAAGGGCTGGACACAACTGCAACGCAGATGGACAGGCTGCAGAGCAGCTCCCCTGTCACGCTACCCTGTAGCGTTCCCACTGCCAGCCCAGGAAATGCTCTCTGGTATAACATTACCCACTGGTTGGGAACACTAATAATTTTTAGAGCTGTCTTCCACCCATTCTTATGACTGTGAAACTTGTGCAAAGACTTAAGACTGATATAAATTATCCAGAGCATGACATTCAGCAGGCTGACATTTGAGGAATGGTGCAGGAGGCAACTCGGAGATAGTGCTCTGCCAGTGCCATCCACAAGTGCTGGGGTAAAAATCACTGCAATACCTGCAGTTCAATTCTGAACTGGACTCTGAGCACTGCAGAAATTCCACTGTAAACTGAATATAGTTATAGCCTATACTACCCCCTATACTTACTATAGATGGCCATTTTACTTGCATCCAACTACGAGTTCAGCAGGAAGAGTATAAACAGAGGGTAAGAAGAACCAGGCTTTTCATGTTTCATTGACGATTAAGTAATTTTTCTTTTTTTTTTTTTTTCTCTAGTGCTCATTGCATTACCAATACCTAAAATGTAGCTGCTATGGCTACTCCTTTTCATTCAAATTTGGCCCAGGCATTTCCTCAGAGGCTTTATTTGGTCCTAGAGAATTTAACTTGCATTCCACCTGTCCCAGGGGTGGTTGCTAACACTGATTTATGGCTTCATTTCCTTTATTTGTCTACTATAGTTATGTTTTTAGAGTTCCAGTGGCATGGTTTTGAGTATAAATTTCTGTTAAACCCATTCTGCACAAAGCATTGTACTTCTTATTCACTGCAATACCCTACGTAGTTTTAAAAGTCCTCATGATTTTCCGTATGAAAGTATCCTTCGAATCATTATGACAGCTAAAATCATTACTACCAACAATTCTTCCACATTTTTTTTCTCTAAATTCTCAATACATATTCATAGCACAGTGATTTTTGGGTTCATAAAAGAGCAAATTACAGCTTATTTCCCAAATGACTGCAAAGCTCTTCTTCACATGCACAGGCAGAAAAAACCAGCAAAAAATGTGGAAGTATGCATCAGTGAGGCTGTTCCACAGGAAGAATGAGAAAGGACATAAAGGAACACATGAGCTCACCTACAAAAGTCTCCCTATTTTTCACAGGGATAATACAGCCAGACTTATAGTATTGTATTAAGAAGGACATAAGGATGACAATGTATTGGCTCATCAGGACAATAATCTGTTCAGCTAATTTTACTAAATGTCAAGGAAGTCTAAAGCACCAGGAAACAGAAAAACCAACATGTGCTCACATGTGAATGTCAGGTCATTAGGCAGACTGTGTGCCAATGCTTATCATGAAAGGGATACAGGAACATAGACTCATCATACTAAATCATAAGGTCTGTTTCCATATACAAAAGGCTCTGCGCTCTTTGCAGTGTCACACCGAATAAACAAACACTATCTCTCTGGCACCTTAGCGATTCTACCAACTGTTCACAGCAACAGCAAGAATGGGTATTTATTGTGTAAACAGTGTCCAAAACACAAACTGGTAGCATGTCATCAGGAATGGTGGGCTAGTAGCTAGCAGGTGCAAAGATTTAATCTCTGTTCCTTGCTGCTTAGGCTATTTTTTAGTACTGAACAGTGTACAAAAATCTCTAAAAAGTAAAAGCTGTCTGAAGCATGCAAGTGAACTCTATCTGATTATTATAAACCTAGTAACATTTTGACAAATGAGAATGCTGATTCAGACCACGTTACTGAAAGAGATGAAGAAAACAAAAAAAAAAAAAAGAGGACAAGCATAAACCATGGAACAAAACTCAAGGGATTTGCAGAAGAATCAAAGCTGCTTCAACCTTCAATGGAGCTTAAAAACATTAAAAGTCAGGTTTTCTTTTGCATAAAGAAAACCCTGTAATCCAATATACCCTTTAACTGTGACTCAGTCTGTGCAGCCAGTTGTATGTTCTGACCAAAGCATGTAAATAAAAGGAGAGCCTGTGGCAAGTGGGCTGAAGAATGCAAAGGGAAAATCATTCAATAATTGTGTAAGAACCACGTTGTAAGAAAGTATCTGAATGAACAAGACAGCAGCCGTGTGGATTCATTCATACACAGTCTGTAAGTGTGCCTGGAGAGAAGTAAAAAAAAAAAAAAGAGGGGGGGGGCGGGGGGAGAGAGTATGAGGATAATTAGTGATTTAGAGGATCAAAACTCTTTTTAGAGAGCACAGGTACTTGTTTTCACAAAGCTTTCAAGAGATTTTTGAGAAATCCTTCACACAATTTAAGACCTGGACTATGTAACTGTACATGTTGTTACAACACAACATCATATGTAAATACGATGCCAAACAGAGACAGTAAAATATTTCTCAAAAACTGAAAGACAAAGTCCTGGAAAATGTGAGAAAATTCCTGCCCTTGCACTTCCCTTTTTCTGAAGGTAGAGTCATTCGAGATCCTCTTTCATATGCATCAACTTCTCACACGGGGTCAATGGCACTCCCCTGAGCTGACATTTGTTTATTTATCCTTGAGGCCAACAGTAGCATGACTGCCTGCACTACTGCCCCGAGATGTCAACCCTTCCCAGAGTATTTAGGTGGCTGCCAAAACATTCCAGTTATTCCCTTAATTGACTGGGAGACGAAGGTGCTAGATAGAGAAGCCAACCAAATTAATGAAAAATATTATTTTAACAGAAATAAGGAAACAAGATTGAAAAAAATGCAATAGAACAACTTAAGGTAATATCCACCACTACCTGGAGTAGCAGGCAGATGAACAAGAATGTCACAAAACAGTATCTACTTACATTCAGAATTATATGAAAGTATATACTTTCCTAAATATATAATTCCTGCACAGAGTTCTTAGTCTGGGAAATCTCAAATGTAAACAGATATTCCAGAGGGGCTGAGGTGGGAGGAGGAGGGAGAATACTGCAACAGGCAACCATAATAAAACCCAATTTATACATGGGTTTCTCTATACTTATACATTACACATTTAAGAATTCTCTTAAACAGAAAGCAGTCAAGCTGGTAGACAGAACCAGCAGGGTCACAAATTCTAAATTAAAAGTAGCTAACAGAAAAGTACTTTGATCTTGTACAGATTTGAGAGGAGTTCAGGGTAATGCAGTATACATACCACAGAAATTCCCATGATACCCAGACTGGCATATGCATTTACAGCCATCAGTGTTCAAATATCCTTCATTGTAGCACTTTTTCCCATGGCAGCATATTATTTGGTTTGTCCGTGTTCGGGGAGGTGCTGTGGAGATTAAATCAGTTTTAAAACCTATTTGAATAAAAGAATAAGTATTTATTTATACTTTCATTTGTATTCGCTTTGCCAGAATCATTTACAGACAGGTTGTGTTGATTTTTCAGTTACTAACTCATCCAACCAGTTGTTTTGGGAGTTCACTGTAATTAGCTTTTATGAATCTATCATTATTCACAGACCATCTTGGAACAAATGAACAAAAATATTTGTATGCATTTATGTTGTTGAGTACTAAAAATATGGCAGCTCATATATAATTTTTATGCAACTTAGGAAAACTTATCCATTTTAAAATATTAGTCTGCTGCAGTAACTTGTCAACTTTCATAAGTGACAATAATTACGACAATTGTTTTTTTTAAATCTTACTTATGCAATACTCTTCTGCTCTAACTACAAAAAAGAACAGTGGTAGTTACGGTCACAAAAATGGCATATTACTAGCTTGGAAAAAAAATAGTGATCCAAAGAGATAACATTTAATGTCATTGTTTCACTAGCTAATATGGTATTGATCCATTTCCACAGCCACAGGTGTAGCAATCACAAATTCAATTCTTCTTGTTTCCCCTATTGCAAAGAACTTTTGTGTTGTGATTAGTTCATTTGTTCTCAATCCTACGTTCACTGAACTTAATGGCAAAGCAGTGCCCACTGATTGCAACGATTGAGGTATGAATCACAAAGGTTTCCTATTTCTCAAAAGCGAGGCAAACTAGCAAATATTTAACTGCCAAGCAATTTTAAATATTTCATCCCATGTCTATAGATTTACTGAAAGTACAGTAATCCCAGTTGGAAACAATTACAATTACTCACTGCAGTGCCCACATTTAGCTCAGCACAAGTCTAGCTGTATTTGCGGGTAATTTACTTGATGCATTCCAGCACAGAAGGGCTCATTAGAATTTCTGCTAAGCTCTGTAGTGTCCAGAGTCAGGGGACAGAAAGTTAATGCAAAAAACATTAGTGATACATAAATCTTGATGTGCAAGCATTCACAATTTTAATATTACCACAATATAACTTTGTTTCAGAAATATTTGTATTTACTGAATAAAACATGCTCTCTTTCTTACAGGCAATTGTCATTCCAACAGTCATTACTGAATATTCTTCCTGAAGTTCTTCACAGGGAGGAACAGACACAGAGCAAAGATCTGGATCAATTTCAGATTGTAGAGTACCCACCAGAAGCTCTGCAGCCAAATTAGCTATGATCAGTGCCAGGCAGGCCTAAAGCCAGTGGTGCCAAGACAGCCCCAAATCTATTTTTATGTTCTCCTGAGGGCCCCGCGTTCAGAGTTGCTGAAATACGGAAACCAGCATCAGCTGCCTAATCAATTTATGTGAAATCATTTGGAAATTATTAAGTCAGAGATTCAACAAGATGGTATCAAAGGAACCGACTAAATCCTTCTCTTATTTCTAGTCATGTAACACCGAATTTGGACCACTGCATCTAAACTACAGTGTTATGGGTCTTACTAGCCACCTTTTTAAGAGATAGGGTAGCTCAGAGCAGCCTTGGGCTCTAATCATTCCAAATTTCTGTTTACAACTACTAATTCATTAATTCCTCCCTAATCTTCCAGATTCTGTTTCCACAGACCACAGCCAGAGGGACTGCCAGAAGAAACGGCAATTGACCTCATGGGAAACAACATTAAAGGAGCACATGAAGTTCACCCTGTTCTTGCCATCTTAGAACAGGGGCAGATTTTGGCCCTGGCAACCAAGGCAGTACACTCATTTTGACCAAGTGCCCCAAGTTAACTATTCACCAAATGGTTTATTTTTCTGGGTAGTCAAAGAACTGCAGGACACTGTGTATCTTTTCTGCTGGTCAGAGTCAAGAAGTAGAAATCTTGAGCATTATTTTTTTCTCATTCAATATGCAAACCTTACATACTCTAATTTCATTTAAGGAATTTGCTAGAAATACCTTGGATACATTTTCTCAGGCAAAAGAAAAGGATATCATGTGACAATGGTACCTGAACAGTTTGCATAATCCCAACCTTCATCACACATGGACATGCAGTTACAGTCATTAAGGACACACAGCTCTAACACTTCAAAGGACAATCTATTAGAAAACAAAAGAATCAACTTTAGAACTCAGCTAATACAGATAATACTGTACAAGGATTTGGTTCGGGTTGCTTTAAAGGTAGGGAAATAACAGGATACTGGTATCCTGCTCAATTAAGATTATGCATTAATGCATATTTATTATATAAAGATAACTCAAATGACCGTGAGAAGCACCGAATAAAAGATCATAACCCACACCAGAGAAAAAACTGAGTGACTCTGTTTTGCCTGAAAATGACATGCAAATTAAATGTTAATTTAACAAAAATAAAAGTCTAGTACTGAAAATAATAGCCACCCAGGGCTGGCCAAACAGAACTGAGTTAATGTGTTATTTGACAATTTCTGTTACTGACAGCAAATATTTATTCTAACAAAAAAGCACTATATATAATGTAATTCATCAGAAATAAACACACAAAGTTAATTGAATAGTTTAAATCAGACATTTTTCCAAATATTAACCCAAATCTGTAATAATTAGGTACACTATACTATATTATTTCTGGGCTATGATGTTCTAGTATGTTCATTCAGTGAAATATGTCAAATTAAATTATAGGTATAAATGGTCATATTATTTGCTCTTGCAATAATTTTGACCATTACATTTCTCTATCATGGGAGAAAAAAAAAAAAGAGAGGAAGATTTTTAATGTACATAGCATACACACTAAAAAGCACATTTGTTTAAAAAAATCATCTAGAAACAATACCTAATCAACCTTTCTGTCATAAAAAAGCTGTAATTCAGACAATTTCAAAATACTTCTTGTCTTAAGATATTATCAAGAGATTTTCAGAAAAACTCAGCACTCAACAGTTTCCATTGACAACAATGAGCTCAACACATGCTTTGGCAGGAGTAACATGAGGGCTGACTGTGTTTAGCCGTATGTAAGTGAAGAATAATCATAACCACTACAGCAGATAAGGACAGACCTGGTTGTTTTGATGGCACTGCACAGTTAATAACACAGGAAAAACTCTACCCACACAGCTTGGGTTGAATCATCTTTTCCTCCCTTCATTATGAATCAGATTCTTTATTATCTTTTTATTGAATGAAAACCTGACTACAGCACAGTCAGTGGGAGTTTTGCCATTGACGTCAGTGGGTCAATTCTTGATTACCTCACCAACTAATATTAAAAATATCCTTGTATATTTAAATCTCAATCATAGCTTAACTACAGTTTTTTTGACGGAAAGAAAAGACCTGTTGCAAAACGAAAGACAGATGCCTCCCTGTTTCATATACCTCAGGCATTATCTTTTAAACAACTTAGAACAGAGATAAATTGCTGGCTTTTCTGTGGTTGCTGAATGCATTTAAACTTGCATGCTGGCCTTTTCAACACATGAAACAGAAGTTCCCACAACCACGTTAGTAGTACGTATGTGCCCGTGCAATCTGTGCAATCTCAGGTCTCCAGGATTAAAAAAGCAATGTCCTGGAACAAGGCTCATGCAGATGAACCCGGAGCAAAGCACCCACCTGCAGGAATCGTGCTGCAGGTTCCACAGGTCCATCTGCAACATCTGCACCTCACTACCTTAATTATAATGAAAGAGACGTACAGAGACTGAGAAGCAACCACAGCCATTAATAAATACCTTCAAAATAGACTGAATTTCAGCTCATTTGAAGATCTAAAGGCTCTTTGGCCAAAAAGGAATGCTACGTGTCAGAGGCCTTAACATTGTAGATTTTATTTCATAGGGGTTAACAACACTCACACTTTGCTCAAGGTAATTGTTTTTAAAATAGTTCTCAAAATTAACAATAAGGCTATATACATGTAATAGAGACGTGTATTTCTTACTACAAATTCCATCTTCACACCACCTGGATCACAGTTAGGACATGGGTCTCCTGTGATATCAGGCTACATAGTTTTCAAATCTATATTACTCCTACGCAAAAAAAAAAAAATATATAAAAATTAATTTTTATGTATACACATTTGTTAATTAATTTATCACAGAATCACACAATGTTAGGGGTTGGACGAGACCTCAAAAGATCATCTAGTCCAACCCCCCTGCCAGAGCAGGACCACTGAGAGTAGATCACACAGGAACGCGTCCAGGTGGGTTTTGAATGTCAGAAGTCAAGCTGAAAATGAACTGCATTGTAATGGTTTCACCATCTAATAAAACAATCCAAATTGCCAAGATAGGCAATGTACATTTAAAACATGCGAAGTGAAAACACCTTCAAGAAAACAAACTTCTGAAAATAAGCCAAGTGTACCTAATGAAATAATATTTTTCAGAGCGGTCAAAGAACATCTCCAAAACTGCCTCACTTCTCCCAGTGGTCCCACAGAACCCCACATTTTAGATTTTGGCCTTTTGGATGAAAAATTCTCCGTTCTGCTGCAGGAAGGCAGACAACTTGCAATTTTCTAGCTAACCTGTCTCCCTGCTTGAAGAATCTTGGTTTCCATTCTGAACTGAGACACAACCAAGCTTTCAAAAACTTTTTTTTTTTTTCCCCGATTCAGGTGTAGTTACGAGCTGGGTTGACTGGAGAATGCAGCAACACAGGTCCTAAATGGGAAGAATCTAAATTGCTCAGTGCCTGTCTCTTACTCTCGCTGCTGTTGCCCTCTGTTGTGTTTTCTGTCTTTTAAGTGACATGGGGTATCTGTCTCTAAGTTCACAGGCTGGTTTTACCTCCATAAAGGTCTGGACTATAAATATCAATAGCAGAATACACGAGGGACTGATCTGCTGGATGATGGGGTCAAGTCACTTTCTTCTCAACAAGACACACTAACGTCACTGCTTATTTTGTAAGAACAGACAACGAAAATATTTCAACAAGCCTACAAGTAACATGTATAATTTCTGCCAATTACTTACAAATTAAACCATCCATATCAACACTTTCTACAAGCAGCAAAGTAGTAACTGGAAAATGCCTTTGTTTTCCAACATGCAGACTACAGTATCCCAAACAGTTCCCCCCACCACCCCAAAGTTCAGAGCTGACATGTTACACACTGACAAATCCTTTCATGACACAGACATCACATCACATTATACAGGCAAGACACCATGTCACTGGACATGCCTGTCGAAGCATGACACATCACAGAACAGCGTGTCAGGAAATATGAAAGGGCAGTTTTACAAACTGGGGTTAACAGGCAATGTGGCTTCACTCGACGTTTTCATCAAAGGTTTTCAATCAAATCTTTGTGACTAACATGCAGGCAGCAATGCCAGCTCACAGGCAAACTGGAAAATATCTTCCCCTAAGCCTGTAGTTGCTGCTGCAATAAACAGCCACTAAACATCTGACTGCCTCTAATATTTTCCTTCTTTAGGCGACTGTCCCCATGATAAAGATGTCTCCAATATGCACATCTGCCTGCAGGAGTCACTTCACTTTTTCCTATTCACAGACATGGAGAAATGAAAAATTAAATTTGATCACATCTGTATGTGAGAGTTCAAGACCCTGAGCTGGAAATCACCAGAGGCTGGTACGGTATTCTGGCAGAATATCACTGCATGTTTGCCCTGTGCTTATGTTCTGCCCTAGACATGTGCTATGGGCTACAGTTATAGAGAGGACACAGGGCTAAATCCACCCTTGGTCTGATTTAATTTCAGCATAGTTTTTTTCTTATGTTAAGCGATACTTAACACACTCAACTTCATTGAGTCAGCAGCAGGGAGTCACCATGATAAATGTGATAAATTCCGGATACAATTTCACAGAACAAGCTGGTGATGAAACTCCTAAGAAAATTATTAGTCACAACAGCACAGGAGTTAGATCTTCTGGAGCAATTCCTGCCACTTTGAGAATTCTTTACAATGTCAGGTACTGGCTTTTTATTTCACATTATTTTTATGTAAATGCTAAGCTATTGAGATACTACTTCACATGTTACTCTTCTATAGCACCTTGATAGAATTTCAGCAGCTGATTCTCAAGAACAGGTTAGTTTCGTGCTCCTAATGCAGCTAGAAACCAGTAACAGGTACAAATTATGGAGTTTTTGGCAACTGTCTAAGGTAAAAGCTTATTAAAAATACACTTAACAGGATAACTTAAATTTATTACCCTACAGCTCTTTAGAGGTACTGTATATGCTGTGGTTAAGTCAAATAAAGTATGCTAATATATCATCTTTTTCCACCACTGCTGTACACCTTACACATGAAAGTCAAATATTAAGTGTTCAAAATACATCAGACACCAAAAGAGAAAAGGTGCAGCAGCAGCTGAGAACAAAGCTAGAATCTAACCTCTCAAAATGTAGTTCCTGGGCTTTAAGAGTCATTTGGCCCAATCCAGAGATCTATAAAGCAGTGTTATTTCAATAGTTTAGTCTCCTATTTAAAAAACAAATATTCTAATTCAAACACATTTTCCAGTGATGTAGCTGCTGTTAGAAAACAAGAGGAAACATGCTTATTTTGTGAATATACAAGGCAGTCAGACTTCTTCTCTCTTTCTCACCTCAGAAAATTTGCCACCACTGGGATAAAGCATGAAAAGCTGTAAGAATACAAAACTGTCTTCCAATTACGTACATAAAAAGATATTTTATTTATTCATCTAAAGTTAATTTTTAAGGCTTTCATAAAAGCCTGGAACTATGGTCTTTTGTATTCCAGATGGAAAGTGTTTTATTAGATTAATTCAAACCAAGGCTTAACTTTCAACTCATCACACATGATAATGCCATGTGAAAACCATTAAGCAGGTTCAGGCCAGAGCACTGGTATACCTGGTCCATACTGGAGTCACCTGTCCAAAGTTCTTTTGGGATGTATTTTGCATGTTTTGCATTTAAACTACGCAACAGCAAGTCAAAGGCAGGTGTCATACAAACAGCCAGTGAAGATACAGAGGCGACATATTTAATTATAAAAACTCTGCCTGTCTAAAACAAGAATCTTTTTGCCAAGACTGCGACAGCACTGTACTGCTTCCATGGGGCTTTGATTACAGACTACTTTGAACAATCCAGAGCCTCCTGACCTGTTCGTGAATCCACGTCTCGGGTATTGTGTCCTTGCTCACACAAGCTAGAAAATTAAGGTAAACACGAGTAATGATTAAGGAACCACCGTGCATTTTAGGAACCATTAGAGAAAATCATGCTTAAATTGCCTATGTGTAATGTCCACAGAGAGGACCCAAACATGCTCGAGAACTTATACTGTTTACTTCATTCCAGATCTTCAAAGGCAGGAGGATTTGCTCTCCCAGCTTAAATAACTGAACAGTATACTTGCTATTGGCAATTAAATTATTCTTTGGTTCCACTTTAGTATGATTTCAGAGATCCATTACAGCTCTAAAACGTTCAATACTGTATGCTCTGTGGATAAAAGGACCAGAGCACAATTAACAATTTTAGGGATTTGTGTCTGTCGCAAGAATTTGGTCAGGGTCGTATGCAAGTTCCTATAATACACTTTTACAAGAGGTTATAGTTTATTATATTTAACATGCGAGGATTCCCTGTCTTTACCAGGTGTTAATTTGTCCCATTTGAAGGAGGCAGTCATTATGGGAACACATTGTAAGAAATATGGTATGCATCCTTCTTTCTTACAGACTGTGGCCATTTAGTTTAGGCTTGACATCAAAAAAACAGCTTTTTTTTTTTTTTACAATTAGAAATATCGTAAAGTATTTTCTAAAAACTCATCATAAGCTACCTATTACACTTACCTCTTCTCAGGCAATATCAATCATATATTCATATAATAATCACACATCTTCATGCAATATTTTGAGATTAAAATAGGAAAAGTATCTTGACAGAAAAATACCATCCTGGAAAAACATGTATTACATATATGTCTGTAGGCGAGCACAAAATAATCTGAGTAGCTAATAAGCACCTTCAGCAAGAAGACTGTCACAGTCCTACACACTAAATTTTCAAATAACACCTTTATTTAAACCCTTCACAAGTTTTATTTGCAACTTGATTTTTTACCTATCAATGAGATTAAGTCAGTCGGGCCCCTCTTCCCAGAAACAGTCCAAACGCATCTGTGAATGTTGCCAGCACTATTGAAGAGGCTTAGCACCAGCATGATCTAACTGCAGAATGACTGGGCTTACTGAGAAGAAAAATAAAAACATGGCTTTAATATCGATTTTATCCAAAAGCTTAAAGAGCTTCATACAACATTAATTAACTCTCCCAGCAACTCTGTAAGTTCAGTATTATTGTAATTTTGCAGATGGCAAAAGAGATCACAAGTTAAGAGCAGCGTGTCCAGTGCCAAGGAGCAGTTGAGGAGCAAAGAACAGGTCTCTTGATACACAAGGCCAGTCTGACCACACACGCTCTTGCTTGTTGGGAATTAAAACAGACCACGCTTGATTAGGTGTGTATTTTCAAATACAAAATTGCGAATACCAGTAGCATAGCAGCATAAGGGCCAGAAGGTCTATGAGCACCACTTGCTATATTTTAGGACAGTTGATGACATGACTGTATACATACACATATATACAACTGCCTTACTTCACTGGTTATTGATGTGATGGTGTAAAATTTGGGTGAGAAGTGGGAGAAGGAAATGTATTCAGCTCACATTAAAAATAAAAATGCAAATATTTATGCAGACAGGTGTTACTGCCTGCTACCTGGCAAACTACATATAATCTTCAATGTAGTTTTAACTCTATTGACAAATCTTGACTTTAGATTTAAGTTCATTTGGCCCATTGTCACATGTAAATGTAAAAGAAAAAAAAACAAAACCAAAAAAGCCATACACACTCAACATGCACATTTCGCTTAAGCGCTGGTGATTTGTTTAGCAGTCCTAAATACCTTAGGAACTTATCTTTGTAGAATCTCACATGATAAATAATACAGAATCTTTTTGGCATGACTTATATTCTGGTATTTTAACAGAGGTTTGTTTTTTATCACACGCATCACAACACTTAACACAACTTCCACTCGGAAAAACCAGACTTTAGGTAATAGAAGCAAATAAGAAGCGGTGAAGGGCAGGTGTCGGTGCTGCTGGGCGCCCAAAGCCCCAGCGTCAGACACTCAGCCATACGCACCCGAACTGTAAGAGGGGAAGGGGAAAAAAAAAAAAAAAAAAGAAAGAAAGAATGGCTGCGTTTACCTAACTGAGGGGCTACTGAAGTTCTGGAGACAAGAAAAAAATAAATTTGAGAGGCATTTTCTCGGCCCTATACGAAAACCGGCCCGGGGCGGCGGGGAGTGCCCTCGGCTGTGCAGGGTGCAGCGGGCGGCCCAGCCTGACTGGCGGCGTCTCCACTCTCACGCCTGTACATGGGATTTTCCCCCCCATCGCAGCGCAGCTGCAGCCCCGCGGCCCCGGCGCAGCCCCGTCCCGCAGCGGCGGAGCCGTGCCCGCCGGCAAAAAGCGCGCGCCGCCCCGCGCAGGCACCGCTGGGATTCGAACCCAGGATCTCCTGTTTACTAGACAGGCGCTTTAACCAACTAAGCCACGGCGCCGGGCGATAGGCGCAACCTCCGCGCCGCCCCAATACAGCGGTCCGGAACCCGCCGCCCTGCCCGCGGCCCCGGTACCACCGCCAGCGCCGCCGCCCGGCCCGGCCCGACTGCCCTCGCAGGCCGAGGCAGCGGACGCGGTCCCGCTGCCGGCCCGGCTCCGGCCAAGGCCCCGACGCGCGGCTGCAGCGCGGGAGGACGAACCGCGCCTGGTGCCGCAGCTGAGAACCGCGGGAAGGGGGCGGCCGCTGCCCGTTCTCTGTGCGCGACCGCGCACCGCACACACGCGTCAGCCTTTGGTTTGGCACAACGCAGGTAAAGGCTGAAGGAAATAGATAAACGTCAGCATTTCAAAAAACCATTGAGGCGAGATTGCTTACGGGTAGGCTCCAGTCCGGCCTCATCCCACAGCGCCTCGACTGCCCAGGGCTCCCAGCAGAAGATACCAGGGGAAGATCGGACCTCGGTCACGTGCTGCAGTCACCTATAACGATGCAAAAATTAAACTGCAATATGCGTAACCACACTCTGCTTATGTGCTGTGTGATCTGTGCACACACATAGCGCCAGAGGGCCTGACCGAACACGCACGTGTTCGTACAAGCAAAACCACCAGAAAAAGCGCTCTGGGCAGCTCCCTGCGATTGTTCACACCGATTTCATGCTGCCGCCAGTAGAACGCCGTCCCCGAGGGCCGCAGCCCCTCGCTGTGCCAGGATGGTGTCACCGGGTGGGCAGGAGCCACCAGTGAACACGGAGCCTGGCTGCGACCCAGGCCTTCGGAACGGATCGGCTTTGTGCGCAGACCCTGCTACATGGCTGGGGCGTCCTCAGAACCCGCAAAGGGCAGAGATTGCTTTGGCAGCTTAGCGGGCATCGAAGGCATATTTACAGCCCAATTATGGATGTATTCTGCAAATAACTCCTACAGGAGGGTGGCCACACTGACTTGGTCAAACAGAGTCTTACAACTTTCTCATCAGATAAGAACGGGGACTGAGTGCATTAGTCAAACTACAGGGCTACAGGAGCCAGAAAAAACTGCAGATAAATCTCCAGCTTATGAATTGTCTGTAATCATCACATGCTCTGTAAAACCCACACGGCATACAAATATGAGCCTACTGCTGCAGGTGAGATCAGTTCAGCACTGAAGACAAGCTGACTCACGTGGCACCCAAGCACTAAACAGTGATGGTAATGGACACAAACCAGCAATAAGTATTAAAGCTTACTGATTTTATTAAAAATAGAATGTAAGAATTCATTTGTCCTTGTTTTTCCTCAATTTGGGAAACAGAAAAAGGATTCATTCAAAAGAAATTTTCCAACCTATTCACATCATTACTGCAAAATGAATCAAGCTTTTATTTTCTGGGTTTTTTTTCTGTTTCGGCAGAAAAAAATGGAGCTTTGATTTTTCCAGCTGAAAAGGGTAAAGCAACAAAGAACACTTTCAATTCTAATATTACATTAATTATTCTAGGACTAATCTTTTCTAACATACAGAAATTAGTTCAGTATTAACTACATTAAAGCTAAATTAATTCAGCTATAAAACATGCACATTTTGTGTGATCTGTTTAAAAAAAAAAAAACAAACATGAGGAGCATAGACACAGCATTTTCTTCTAGCCTCTATAACAAAACAATAATATTTAATTAAGGAGTAGAAGGGAAAAGAATGCTGGAAAATAATACAATTTATCACCTGATACTTATTCAAAGCCATAAATCTTCATAAAACATATTCTTCCCTAGAAAAAATTTTCATTTAACCTCGGATTCAAGTGTAATTGTTGCTACACAATTCCTGTACTTTAAACAAGAGAAAAAAAATCAACCTACTTCAATTTCTTTGTCTTCCACAGCTTAACTGCATTCCAGGCTGTCACATGCCCAGTTCCAACCATTTTCCCCACTTTAGGCTCCTGTTAGAAAGAAATGTTGAAGAGGTTGAAAACACTATTTTTAGAAAGAAGACTTCCAAATATTTTGAAACAGTTAATCTTTTATTAATTGACATTCGGACATAGACTGAATAGATATAATCCTCTCAGAGTTGCTCCTAAGACAGGGTAGAAAAACCACGTTCCTTGTTGGAGGGAGCCTTTGTCGCACAGAATTAACTTGTGCTGCATCATGTCAGACGTGAACCACAACTTACTCTCAATGCCTGAAAGCTCCTTTACCAAATTTTTGTAAGGGGTAGAGCCAACAAGTTAGAAAAAAGTTCATGGTCTTACTCGTGGTTTTACTGACAAAACTCTTTCTGATGTCCACTGACAGCAAAGATTCTTTGTTTGCCATAGTGAAGAATGCTTTAGCTAAAGGATGGAAGGAAACCTGTCAATCATTTACATATCCACACATTTTATTCAGTAAATTGAACTTGGAACTAGTGTATTCATTTTAAATTATTTAAAGTTTCGCAAAGGACAAGTAAGTAATTTTACTGTCTAGTACCATGCAGCATAAATAATATTTCTACTCCTGGGGATTTTATTCTTTACCTGATACATCACAGCTATTTAATGGATTAGTACAATGTATTTCATTATTCTCCATGCAGAATACTATGGTAGAGCCAGGTTAGAGGAAAGCCTTAGCTTTATGCGTGTATTACATAAAGACGTACAGACACTCCATTTATACTGAAAAGTGTTAACATCCCAAGACCACTAGATTAATTTAAAGATCAGAAGTAGTGGGAGGTGGCAATGGCAAAATTTTTCTCACTGAAATGAGACAGACGACAGAATACACACATGGATATTGTTTCAGAGTCACTATGTTGCAGGCATAAGAAAGGTTTTTCACATTCTTCACACTGGTGTAAATATAAGAAAAAATGGCATCTCAGTTAATCAAGTGTGACAGATGTGCTTTATGTCGCTTATGAAGGTACAGCTCCATATGCACACATACATCCAGGCCTGACTTTTGAGATGCACTGACTGCGTATAGCTGTCGTAAACTTGGCACAAATAGTGCTGCTCAAAATCCATTCCTGTGATGGTTTGGAGGGGGTTTTTATGTGGTTGTCAAGAGTTTTTAATTTTACGTGAACTCTGAACTTATTTTTTTCAACTAATACAGTATCATACTTTACTTTTTGGGTGGCTTGATGGGTATCCAGTTTTTAGCTGTTCTGTCTTGGTGATTATCACTAGGCGATTTGGGGCTATTTTTGTTTACCTTTTTTTTACCTGACCATTATCAGACTAAAGGAGACATGTAGAAAGAAAAATAAAAAAAGAAAGGAAAATTGATACATAACAATAATTTTAGATGAAACATTAACTCACTGTAGCCAGTACAAATAAGTTTTTCTGCTGACTACACACATACTCATGAATTTAAATCCACTTCTATCAGAGTCAACATAACATTGATTCACAATTCACTACTTGTGAAACTATTCACAAAAAAATTAAGACATTTTTCTAATTGTTTGGTATGCTTCAAGTACTGCTAAAATGCACCAAAAAGTCCTTTCCTGTACCAATTTTAACCATATTCTCAAATGTGTGTTAACTGATACTTTTAGGAACGTAGACCTTTTCACTGCTGGCACATTTATAAAACTTATTTAAAAGCTTAAAAAGCTGTTCTACTCGCTGATTTTGAATACCTGCTAGTCAACAAGAAAGTCTGATAAAAATCTTATAGGAATACAAAAAAAAGTTAGTTCTTTTTCATGCAGTTTCACTTAATGGTTAGTGACAAGGAGGAAAATACACACAAGACCTTGTAAACCCACTACCAAAACCAATTGAGGGACTATAATAAAAAGCATGTTTCAATAGCATTAAGCTTGTTAATGTTCTTCTTTCCTAACACCTATTTATAATTTATGTTTTAGAAGTCAGAATACATAGTGTCTCAGCTTTAAAGACACTCCCCAGAATTCGTATAAGCTGATTTATGCCCAGGAGCACATGAATATTACCTGCCTTGGTTTAGTAATACTCCTATATAAGCAGCCAATCACTCTGCAGAAGCATCAGGTGTAGAATAGCAAAATATGTTTATTTTTAAAAGTACACATATGTGGCTGCATTTGCTAAAAAAAAACCCCACATGTGTATATGATAATTGGTGTCCTTACCAAAATCAATTTTTTAAAAAAACACTGTTATTACTATGTCCAACTCCCAAAAAAGGATTTGACAATTTTTGCAAAGAGAGAGCAAACACAATCAATTTGAGTTTTCAGCCTGGAAATCTGACAGCTTTCCATTAACATTCAAATTTTCTTTCTGAATGAAGTGTAAGGTGCTGTTAAAAACCAAAGTGATAGAACCTGAGCAATTTTTCAGCTTCTTGCTATTCCGCTATCACGAAAGGAATATGATCCATCTTTTCAATATTCCACAATCTCAAAGTAGAATCATGAGGAAAAGATGCAATTATTTTGATTTATTTACATACTACCAAAAGAGTGATTTACATCATTTCTGTAAGGATGAAATCTCATCTCATCAGATGAGCCCTCTCAACTTGAGAGCTAAATTTAAATATCATTTAAATATCATGTCTTTAGAAACAATCTTTATCATAATCTTAAACTGCCTGCACATTTTAAAATAACCAAAAATAAACACACTTATCCAAGTCTTTTAAAGATTTTCTGTAATTACTTGAGGTAATTACTGATTACAACTTAGTACTTTTATAAGTGTCATTGTTAAATTTCATCAAAAAAAAAGCTGAAAACTAGGCATGAAATCTTAACATCCATTTCTAAGTTGGCTCCTGAAACCTCATCAGGAATTAGCGACTACCTTTGAGGCTGAAAGAATCCATTTCTTGTTTTTGCTATTCTCAACATCTGTCACCCAGTCCCAATGACCCTACAGTAAAGCAAAATTTAACTGTAACACAAGGAAAAAAACCTTTTACTGTATTTACTATAAAACCAACTACTTGTACCATAAATCTATTTTGAAATACAGTGAGAAAATTCTTATCTAGGCTGCCTCGTGTCCAGTCAAGAAAAAATGCTGCCATGAAGTTCATTCGTTCCTACATATGCCTGAGAACAGCGGCTGCTACCACCTCTGGTAAGCAGACTACCAGTTGTAGCATGCAGAACAACAGCTACACAGTTACCGGGGGTTTAAGCTCCACTTAAGCACAGGTCTTTTCTATGTTTTAAACAGTTTAATAAAGAATTGTAAAGACAGAGTTGACTGCTAATACTCCTTACCTAAAAAAATCTTGAGGCTGTTTATCATGCGATAATGGAGGGAAGAGCTGTAGGAACCGACAGCAGCTTCCCCCCATTTCACAGGAAGGAAACCAATTCTGAAGCAGGCCAAGTCAAGCAGCTGTATCGGATATCCTCATTCTGACAACAGCAGCACAGCTGACTTGAGGTTAACAGCATTGGGTCGGCGTAAGAATAGAAATAGGTTAAAATCTAAAATTAATTATTTACTCCTCCTAGGGAGGTTATTCAAACATGAATGTTATTTACAGCTAAAATTCCTAGAGTTTAGGAAAGAACAGTGTCATTTTGATAGCCAGATGCCACACCTGAGGAATACAATAAGAAGATGAACATACATTTTTCCAGCACAGAGTAGTCGTCAAACATGCATACATAAATGTGGTTTTCATAGCAGAACTTCTAAAACATGTTTTTAAATTTAGTTATGAGCCCAGAATATAATTATACTAAGGCACGGATACTAAACTTGAGTTCTCCATAGTTACAAAGAAATTAGCATTTAAACAGATGCCTCCTTTTTATGGGAAACGGGAAACTGCGTTCCTTACAATGCTGGCTGTGAACTGGGAAATTTGCAGTAGCTGTTAGGAGGTAAAGCACCTGTGGAGAATGTGTCCTGTTACTGCTCAGTACAGTTCCAATTCCAGAGGGTAGGTAAGCTTACATTTAAGGTAACAGGTGTGAGGCACAGGCTTATGAGCTCTCCTAGATGAAGATTCTAGCCTGAACATGACAGCAGTTGAAAGCTATTTTTAAGCCCAAGGTTTTGAAGGAAAGTGGTCTTTTCTGAGATCTTCCAGGTGGGTTTGTTCATGAGTGTTTTAACTAAGCTCTGAATAGCGTGTACAGTAAGTAAAAAAAAAAAAGTCCATTAAAATCATATTTTCACAAGATAGGAAAGAGCCACAGTTGCAAACCTGAATTCTGACATTGCTTGACTTCTGTGACATTAATATTTGCAAAATGCAAGCACATCACTCCTTTTCTTTGACCCACATGTCTGATCATTAGTTCAAGTCTTGTGGATTGTTTCCACCAAAGTAAGAAACGAATGAAAGGTATCGTAACACAAAATGGTATGTTTGCAAAAAATAAAGTCATGATGGCACCAAAAAAACCCCTAATGAGAGTTGTACTTTTTTTTTTTTTTTTTTACATTTTATGCAGGTATTACTTACCACCTCAAATTCTGGGTAGTATTACCATGGATATGGAAGAAAAGAGGAGGCCTAGCTCTAAGCAGGGATAGCTAAATACTGAAGAGCTACCTCATTTACGGAATTGTCCATCCTAAAAAGTACCGTAACATGGTGGACCACATCACTGTCACTATAAGCAGTAATGTAAACTATATAACCTAGGGCCTGAGCTAAGCTTGACAACCTCAACACCAATATTCACTTTTTTTTTTTTGAATGCTTCCCTTTCAATGTACTGTCTTCTGTGGACATAAGCAAGTGTAAACATACAGGCAGACAAAAAGTGTGGCACTTCAAAATGAATACATGCAGTATTCAGGCTCTTGTTACTTGCTGTAAGAAACTTCCTCCTAAAACACAGGTACAACTCCATTCAATATAATCCTTGAATGAGCTTGTTCATAAAAAAGAAAAACGTGATAGCTTATTAACAACTGACTTGACAAAGGTGATATCTTTGTAGCTAATGGTACAAGAACATAATGTTCTAGGAAATTAAATCACACAAATCCAGCATACATTCCTGCCTGTATCTAAAAAGGATGGGCAAGGGTATTTGTCGGATAATGAAATACACAATGCTTTTAAAGCAGCAATACATTTTACACCTTCTCATCAAACTAGCGACCAAATAAGAGCTCAATACCTTTAAGCTCAGCTTGTTATAGCCTGCATCTGTATCCCATATAGCTATAGTTTTGTCATATCCACCAGACACAAGTGATGCTGAAATGTAACATCAGAAAACTGTATTTTATCTTTGTTTTGTCATACAGACTAATAAAAGAGGCTCCTTCTAACAATATGTCAGACTTTATAAAAGATTTTAAATGAGCTATTAGTCATGCCTTAAACAAGGTAGCAGAAGTTCCTTTTGGCTACTTGTTCTTAATGTTCTTAATTTTGGAAATATTAATACATAAATTTACCAAATACACAACTGACTGGAAAAAAAACATACGTGAAATTTTTGTTGACTTAGAAAATTAAGGAGATACGTTGTTTAAAAATGAAAATATAGAGAATACTTTCAGAATTATTAGGTCAACTGTGAATAAAACCAAAAAAAGTAGAGTTTAGTGTGGAAAGCATGCTTTCAGATTCCAATATTCACAGGCCTATCTGCATTTGCATGTCTTCAAGCCACAGGTACATTCTTCTGCACAGAGCTGCTATTTATTTATTTGAGTTGCCTACCTCAGAAGGCCTTGTTTGGGTACGACTGCAGTTAACCCGCTGTCAGCAGTTCAGGAGTCATCTTTACTAGCATATTCAGATGTGAAGTTACAAAAGAAAACAGCCAATTAGATCACAATATACAAAAATTCATATTAGTCCGTCCCAGTGAAGAGAAGCGAAGCTGTTTCAGTGCAGTAGCAGCTTGCAGTAACACTAATTTCTTGTTGCGGAGGGACTAGGAGTTGTCTACAATCCAGTGAAAGTAACAGAGCTAGAGCAGTAAGAAAATAGCTCCTCACTACCTCCACTCAGACATAGGCAAACTGGGGAGTCTCTTTCTTCCTCCTATTCATCCAAGCATCAAGGATACATCAAGGTCCAGGTGCCAAATTGTCCTGTTATAACTCATAAATATCATCGACTTTAAACATGGTAGTTTATGTGCTCTATCAGTGTAGCTGAGAACATCCATGAAGTTACAGAATCATAGAATGTTTTTTCAGACGTATATTACTAGCATATGTTGTTTGGGCTGTGAAGTAATATTACTTTTGGGGGTACTAACAGAGACATACACATTTTCCTAATTATTACAGTACTTACTGAACATGTGTTTTTGACTAACTAATTAGGAGAATATCCACAAGTGCTAAGTTAATCTTCTAACACAGTATTGCTTTTACTCTGTTATGATCTTTTTATTGCACCTCTTGATGGGTATATCAATTAAGCAAGTGTTCCAGTTGCCTGGTTAAGACAGAAAACAGACCATCAACTTCAATTTAGTTATTTACATGGACATCATTTTCTCATAATTAAACATGTTATCTTGGAAATGGCGAATTAATTACCTAGATGATTAGAGTGGCCACTTGTCGTTTATCTGAGATGTCCTATATATAGGTATTGAGATACGACATGCACTAGTATTAAGATAACTCACCATCTTGGCTAAAAAGGTAGGAACTAACAGAACCCTCATGTCCTTGGTTCAAGGAAACGGGTTCATGACACCAAAATTCTCCTGTATTTATATCCCATAGTTTTAAGCTTCTGTCCCAGGATGCTGTGCACAAGTAACGACCATCGGAGGTACAGCAACAATTGAGATAGCGTTGCTGTGTCCCATGAAACACAGGACGCGTAAGCTTTTGTAACCAGTACAAATCTCTCAAAAAGCCTCCTGCAACATTGAACACCCTGTCTCCATCCAGTAAAGCATCATAAGCGTATTCTGAATTTCAGCCACATGAATACTTCTGTAAAGAATCTGGAGCTGCTTACAACCTCACAGCCAGCATGGGTTTAAATCCCTTACTGGCTTAGGTCATATTGCAGGATTGAACCCTAGCCGTTAAGTGACAAGTGATCAGCTTTTTTTGTTTGTTTGTTTGTTGAACACATCTCAACAAGAAATTGTTCAGCAGCTCCAGCACAACCACATTCTACTAAAAGTAAATTACAAAAAAAAAAAACCAAACATTTTTCATTGAACAAATAGCATGCCTCTATCTCTACTTGTAAACTGAAACTCAAACATTCAGAGGAAAAAGATTAAACAATTCTAGATTAACATCTAATTTTGGAAGCAGTGATAACCATCAGAAAATAAATCTGGATGTTCCAGAACTGAGTGAGGACTCCAGCGCTTCCCAAAATCTACAGTGGGGAAAAGATTATGAGCATCTCTTACAGGAAACAATGCCGCAGTCACTGCAATTTAAAAGAAACATTACAATGTTCCAGATTGAATTTCCCATCCAAAGTAATTCCTAATCCCTTAAAGACAATTTTATTACAGTGTTTAAAGGCAGACTCCCTCTCTGATTATTGTCTTAAGAATTCAAAGCTAAATTGGTTGAGTTTATTTAAAGCCGTTGATATTTTTAATGGTTGATTTGACATCCCTATTGTGGTATACTTCCTTCTTAAAATTATAACAATATCCTAAATTGACATAAT
Source organism: Leptosomus discolor (assembly GCF_034619465.1). Lineage (NCBI taxonomy): Eukaryota > Metazoa > Chordata > Aves > Leptosomiformes > Leptosomidae > Leptosomus > Leptosomus discolor. The sequence goes on along the minus strand of NC_141398.1, from coordinate 50,070,508 downwards.
GTTTTTATTGTATTACTGACTTCAGTGAGAGATATAAGAGTTTAGCACGTGAAGGCTCAGGAAATGATTCTGAGCAAGGCTTCTGGCACTGGGCATGACCTTCTCCAAAAGCAGATAAGGAAAAATTATCTATTTTTTTCCAGTTAGAGGGCAAACTATTATAGGGCCATATAATTCAAGAAAAATGTGGGCCAATTAGAAAGATCTCAGAGATCAACAAGAAGAATGATCAGTAAACCAGGAAATAATAATTAAATATTAAATAAAAAAGGATGGTTTACTCTATTGAAAAGATGACTTGGCAGATAAAATAGAAGTTCTTGGCTATATATAAAAATGTAGCAGAAAACAAGCAAATAATCTGATCTCCACATCTGAAGTGGATCTAAACGGAAACATGTGAGCTTAAGCTGCAGACAAAACAGTCCACCTTAGGAAAATGTTTCTAATGATTAACACAGTGAGACAAGGGAACATTGTTTGGAAGTCTGTGAGGTCTTCATTGGAGCTCATTAGGAGCAAAGCAGATCATCCTGTGGTTGCTCTGAGGCCCATGAATTTTATGAAGGGCTAAGGCGGTTGCAGTGCACAACCTAATTGTCACAAAAATATTCTGTAAGAACTCATAATTAATTATCAGTTCCCAACATCTAGATATGTTTTCTCCTTTTCCTCTGCATTATTTTTGTATTACTCCATAATGTTTTTAAAGACTTCACTATCTACGTAACATTTTATCTCATCTTCAACAGTTATACGTTTTTCCTAATTGGTAGAAATTAGAACAAGAAGTTTACACTGCAGTACCATATTGCATATGCTATCTTCTGCCTCTATATATACCCAAGAACCTAGAAGCTATAAAAAAATAGCACTAGAAATGCTTACAGTCATCAAAACACAATTTTTCAATTATTTACAGCAGGAAGCTTGAGCGGACCACTTCATTTGCGCTTTCTATATATGTCATTTGCTTGCGTATTACTTTATTCAGTTCAACAATTATTGTTCCATTTCTCTAGTATAACTCAGCATAAATCTGACTGATAACTGTAAAGATGCAAATAATGCCACAGATAATTAAATATAGAATTGTTTCTTATTCATTAATTGTAATCGATTTGGATTGTGTTATCATATCCCACAGCTCTATGGTCTTATCATATGATACTGAAGTCACTGTTATCAGGGTCAAAACAACATCTTGCCATTGTACTTTTGTGACGACCTACACAAAAAACATCTATTAGTTATTTTGGATAATTATATTTGGATCACAGAACACAGGCCTGAAAGGCAGAACTACCCATAGCATCTATGCATCAATCTATTTCCAAAACACTGTAATTTCAAAATTGCTCTTTCACTGGCTAGGACACCTCCTCACCTACCACTCAGTGAAAGAGAGGCCTCATAGTTACTGCAGATAGTATGAAATACGAACCTGTACCCAGGCACTCACCACACACAGCTCTTGTGAATTCACGTGCTGCCCTGTAGTAACTTACTTCTCTGCTGCATTCCTGAAAGTGAAGTCTGTAAGTAGGGCCCCATAATGTCAATGACAGTTAACTGCTCAGACTTTTAGGGAACACTTACACAGGTAATTATACTTTAAGAATACAAATAGCTCCATTAAAATAATGTAAACAAAATATGTCCTGATAGTTTCACCTAAGAGAGACAGTTCTAATAAAAGTATTATGATCCATTTGTTGTACTTTTTATTTTTAAATCCAAATGATTTTACCATCAGGCCCTGATTCACAGGAGCATGTTAACCAGATGCTAATCTAAAATTTGTAAGACTGCTCATATATTTTGAAGCTGATTCTGCAGGAATGGCAAACTCCCTGATCAGCAGTTCTGAGTGGAAGCCTCATGAGACTGAGGTTATCACTAGTGAAGTTACCTTCAAGGGAAATTACCATTCAAAAAAGAATCACTGTTGGTCTAATTTTGGCCCATTACCTCCTTTTTATAAGCCTATTCTGAAAAATACCGGGTTTAATGTCTTACAGATAAGTTTCTTTTGTCTTCCTCTAGTAAGGATGTTTGAACTGAACTGAATTAATTAATTTTCTCAATTTTTGGTAAGAAATAAAAAAAAAATCCAGAGCAGCATAAACAAGATGTAAAAGGCATAAGTCTTATCTTGGATATGTGCCACTACCGTTGCACCTATTGCATTAAACCCATACAGGGCATTTTCTTTGTCTGAACCAGATACCACGTATCTACCATCACAAGAAATACTACATGAAGTTACAGTGCCTTCATGTTCTATTGTCCACTAAAGAGAAAACCAAACGTTTTAGAAACCTACTTGAGGGTTTTACAGCAGACTTTCTATAATCTGTAAGCAGACTTAGGAAGAAGGCTTTTGGTATTACTTTGTTTTGGTAAAAGCTCATAGATCTCTTTATATCAATTTTTTCTATTTTTGCACTAGCAATAAACTTAAATTAGACAAGGCCACCCTGTTCAAATCCTAAAATGTTAATTTAATCAATCTTAAATGTATCTTCTGAGACACGTTATGATCATCATACCCATTTGTGTCTGAAATAACTGCGACATGTTCATCAAGAGACTTACTCAAGCAATTATTAGTACCAAAACTAGGTTTAAAAATCAAGCCTACCTATCCTAACTATATTGTACTGTGCTAACAAAGAATGTTGTGTTTTCTTATTTATCAACAACAAAGCAATAAATCTGAGTTTTACAGTTGTGCCTTCTTCAAGATGCATTCAAAAGCACACATACAAGAATTTTTCCTCTTTCCATACCCCAAGCCTTGACAGTGTTATCATATGACGATGTTACCTCTCTAAAAATAATGAAAACAGCAATTAATGTTTTCACTTAGAAGGTATTTAAAAAATAAATTACATTTAATTCTGACAATGATTTGACATCCTCACAACCACTAATTTGAAATAGATTTTTAAAGGCTAAAGCAAAAATTATTGTATAGCCTTGTTGAAAAAAGGATTGTTTATCTTTCAGATAGAAACTAATAATAAAAGTGTCATGTACGTAATTTTCAGTGCAAGCAGTCAATGCAATTTCATTTCATCGATTACAAGATACTTAACTATTTCTAACATCAGAATAATTCTAAAGCCATTATAATGTCTTTTCTTTAATGAATGTGGAATGTTCTTGTCAGTAGGGTTTTTTGGATTTTCAGTGTTGCTGGGTAACCCTCTACCACAAACACTGGTCTGCACAAACACAAAGCCACATTAGACAACAAAGCTATTCAATAAAGTTTATGAAAACTGGCAGGTTCCCATTAAATGGGAGGTCAAAATTTTTTCCCTCATGCAGTTTTATTAAAATATTCCCAAATATCCAAACTAATATTTATATTGAAAATCACTGGATCTGACAAAGGTTTTTAGTGCCAGTGTGGCTTTTTATTTTGATACAAGTTCATAAACTGTCACTTTTATACATTTTGTCCAAGAAACTTGATGCATTACATTCTAACAACTAAAAATACAGTGATTTTATTAAAATATTTTTATTTTCTCCACATGCGTATACTTCCTGGAACCAACACAATCTCTGCTCCTGAACAGAAACACGTAATGCAAAAGGCCACATGAAGTTTATGAACTGGTAGCATTTCTGCTTGGAAAGTTGATTTTGATTCGATTGGAAAGGGCTGTACACAATGGTATTTCACTCGCTGTTTAGCAATTTTCAAAAATATAGGTGGCTGCAGTAGGCAGTGTAGCATGTGTACTACTCAGCTATCAAAAAACTACTCAGTCAACTCTACAACCTGACAAAAATTGATTTAAACTATGATTTAATGATACAATATGCCAGAAATAGTACCCCTGGAGGCACTGCATGACCTACTTAACCAAATGTTAATATATGCTGTAGTTGTTTTAATTATTATGTCCACAGACTGACACTGGATTAAGATGCATTTCTTTAATTGACAAGACAGGCTTAATGGAAAGGCTCTAGAATATTAATAAACAATACACACAGAAGAGAACTTCTATGAAGGTATAAATCTCACTGACAGATGAACCCCTGAACCTTGGCTAATTCAATGTTGTTCTTTTATACAAGTGATATATATTTATATAACCCTTTCAGCATGTATGGCAAAGATAGACTTCCAGCCCTGTATAACTCAGGAACAGAATTACACAAGTCCTTTGCCCTAAAAGAGGCCATAATCTATCAGACTATTCCAACATGCATTTAAGACAATAAAAAGATTTGTGTTTAATTCAGCAGGCACCATATGCAAACCAAAAAACATTTAAGAGCTCCTGTACAAATTGTAGGTGAGAACAAAGTGAGATTTACGATAGTTCATGTGGATGAAGGAATCTGGCAGTAAACAGTCTGCTAACAGAGTATGGACAGCATAAATGAAAGCACAAGGATGGAGAGAAGCAGGCAGAGTGTATGGAGGAAGGGAGATATAAGACAAGGTTATAACAGAATGACATCTCTGAGTGCAAAAGTAAGCATTTGTAATGTAGTACAAGTTAGGAAACCATAGGAAGGATTGGAAAAGTTAACTTATTTGTTCTAAATTTTGTACTAAGTGTTTCCACGTGCACTGAAATAGAACCTTGAAATCACAAAACCCATCACTTTTTTTTAATAAATTAAGATAGAAAATGGTTACTTTCTGTCATCAGGAGTCAAGTTGCACTCAGAAATGGGGGTGGTGTGTTCTTCTTCAAAAACTTGAATAGGAAAACCTTTCTCAACATCCTTGAGTAAGTCCAAATGACTTTGATTAGGAAGTGCTCTGCTAAATTGTAAAAAATTACAAAGCATCACAAAATAAGGGAAACCAAAACTCACGAAATCAGTAAAGTTACTCTTACTTTAGTTACTCTTACAATCTCAGAATCTCTATTTCTTCTTTTTATTTCAAGACTGACTGAAACAGAGTTCTTCATCTGTCACACCAAGACTTCTATTTACCTCCTTCCCACCACAATACTTTTCACCAGAAATCTCTTGAAAGAGTTCTCCTTAGACTCTCACATCCATGTCCATACCTAAATCCTGGGAAGTCTTTCTACATAAACTAATATACGGCTTTCGATTCTCATTCAGATATTTAAAACACACTCTCAAGGCCTGCATCCCTCTATCAATTATTGCAACATCTTCTTCTGCACAAATGCAGTCTCCCCTGCTCTGCCACAGATTTCCCTTTACTGTCCGCATCATGTCATTCCCTCTATTTGTGTTCCTTCATTGATTCCTCATTCTCAGTCACAAATGCAAGCCTCTTGTCTTCAAATACAAAGCTACCTGTGATTTATCCCCAGATATCATCTCCCTTCTGCCCCACCTTTGATGCCAGCCTTTGTCACTCAGTTGTTGCATTTTTAAATCTGTGAGTCCTCCTTTCCTGTTCTTCATGTTTTGAAGGAGTCACCTATAAACAACTGGAAATCTCTCTCATAATACAAAATCCCACCTAAATGACTGTTTTGTTTCCTACAACAGCAATCAACAGCTGAAGGGCTGAGACGATGACCCATACTGTATTACTAGTTCATTTATCATAGAATCATTTAGGTTGGAAAAGACCTTTAAGATCATAGAGTCCAACCATTAACCTAGCACTGCCAAGCCCACCACTAAACCATGTCACTAAGCACCTCATCTACACGTTTTTTAAACACCTCCAGGGATGGTAATTCCACCACTTCCCTGGGCAGCCTGTTCCAATGCTTGATAACCCCTCCAGCGAAGAAATTTTTCCTAATATCCAATCTACACTTCCCCTGGTGCAACTTGAGGCTGTTACATTTCTCCATCATCTTTTATCTACTTAATATGTTACACAGAGAGTTTTAAGTGATTTCAGGAAGGGACTATCTTTTTGTTATACACGTATAATGTTCTTAGCACAGCACAGTCCTAACCCATGAGTAAAGCCTTGAAGTTCGTTAGTAATACAAACAAAAACATGAATCAAGTTTTACAAATGGATCACGGTGCTTGAATGTAAACATTAAAACAAAAACCCCAGGACTGCTGGCATGCAGAGTAACTCACAGATCAAAGTATCACAGCATCAGTCATCATAACTTCATCTAGGCAAATAATCTTCTATTTCCATGATTAGCGCAATTATTCCAACTGGATTTTTGTTGTGTAAGTACCAAGAGATTTCAGAATCAGTCTGGAACATCCCTTCGTTGTGTGTGTTTTCTTTCATTTGTATTCAATATAAGAATAAAATCTTGCACCTCTGACTACTGCTCCCCTTTTTAACATCAACTGTCAAGTCTCAGATCTAGAGCTGCTTCCTTACAAGGACTTTCACTTGAAGGAGCTATCCTGCTAACTTGGCAGCTCTCGATAACAGACAAAACTGGAGTGAAAGTAAATTTATTTTTCACTTTTTCACTTATTTTCTGAATGTATGTCAAGACACCACAGGCCTAACAACTGACACTAGAATCATTATGAACACCTCCTAGTGACCGAAAGGGGGAAAAAAATAGATCAAAGTTACCAAGTGTTCATGTTCTATTTTTCTGAGTCAAAAAAGACTTGCAGTCACGACTGCCCTTCCAGACTTACCTGGTCTTTGTCTGGTGTGCACCCTATTAATCTTGGTCTTCCAAAAGATGTGTGGACTGTCAGTGAGATACTGTCTGTTCTCAAGAGAAACTTCAGATGATTTCTCAGTACACTTAATCATTTGATATCTACTCTTTCAAAGGAAAAACAGAGAACCCAAAGTGAAATTGTCAGGGTTGAACTCGTCCTCCGAGACCAAGTCCTCCATACCCTCCTGAATTCTAATTGCTTCAGCTGGTCCCGCAGAAGAGGAAATTCGGCTTGTCCCCACAAAATTAATCTTATAAAAATAAACAGACATAATCTTGCCATTGCATCGCTATCAGAAAGTTTCCAATACTCAGATGAATACTTTTAGATAGATTCTGAAAAATAAGTATTTCTCAACAAGCACTGAATAAATCTTTCTTAGTTAAGAATTATAAAGATAAAATTTCTTGGGCATATTAACCTCTCCACACTTTAGGCAAGTGGCACATTACAGCCCTTCCATCAAAAAGAACATTTATGGAACTACTGTGCTTAAAAAAACAATGTATTATCTTCTCATTTTTGAGATTTCCATTTACTCACATGTAAGACAGCTGAATATCATTTCACTAAAGATAGAAAAATACAAGTTCCAGTTCTGAGTTCAGACAAAGCAGGAAAGTTCAGAACTGTCAATCTGACAGTTATTAAACTGTAAATTTGATGAATAACAGTCTGAGATACTTATTTTTATTTCTCTTATGTACAATATTTGCTTAAGATCTTAATATCTGTTTATTTACTTTGGAACTGATCATTAAATGATGGGACTTTTTTTCATTCTACACTTCCTGATTTCTTGGATCTAGCCATCCACAGCTCTTGGGTAACATAACAGTACTAACCTGAGAATTGCCTGGACATTTTACACTTTTGATGTTCTTGGGCTTTTTCAGTATGCCTGAAACCTAGCACTGCATTGGCAAGAAATCAACACTTAAGATAATTTATAAAATTATTTCATCTGTATTCATATCATAGTAAGGCATTATTATAACACCTTACCAATTCTTGAATCAAGTCATGGCTGTTTAATATGTGCCAGATCGCTATGCCTGCAATCTATTTAGCACAGCTACGTTGACATTTACTTGGGTAAAATTCAAGGGCTCACATAACTAAATGTCTCTAGGGTATCTTTTAGACTAAATTTGGACTTGATTACCTAGGATCTGTACACTTCCCCAGTTCAGATCTCACCACTGCCCTGCCCAGGGTGGCCAGAATTCTAGGGAAACCCCAGGTAACTACACAAAAGGAGAAGCAAGAAAATGAAGGGTGAAAATCAAGATTTAAATAAAAGAGAAAAGCAAGCCACAAATATGAAAACACCACAGCCATGCTGGCAACAACTGTGTGATCCCTAACTTCTACTTCTCCTCCACAAACAGCCACATACATAAACAAGTCAGAAAAAGGAACTTTCAAGAGAAAAAGAGTAAGCTTTGTTTTTCAACTTACAGTTTTAAAATACTAATAAACTGGAGCGCTCTGATTCAGCGTATGCTACATACGCTTAGAAGACTCACACTTTAATGTCAAAGAATGTGCTTGAAGTATGAAAGTTCTACTATTTATCTGTGACTGCAAAAACATTTACAGTTGCTATTTTTAAGCTTTAGTACAACATCTTCAGAAAGCTCCTCAATGCTTCATGCCTGTATAACATTCCGTTTGATTTCAGCTTTAAGATTTTTTTTTTTAATTTGTTCTTGTTATGTTTATAACATACCTCAGCTTCACTGTTCTATCATAAGAGCATGAGGCTTTTTGTGTCTTCAAAGCAAAAATGGCACAAGCTCACAGTATCACTATGTCCTCTCAGAATTTTAAATAGGATCTATAAAGGAACAGAGCAAAGTTTAGGAATATTTTTCCTTGAAATTATTTTTGACAGCTTAGTCCACGAGGGGGAGCATGAAAGCAAGAACCGGTGGGGAGTATTTTTTAAGTTCCACTTTTCTGAAACGAGTTCACATCCTTTCCTTGGTACTAGCTTGGCGCAAATTTACCAAATCGGGTTGAGAAAGAACGGCTGATGCATCTCGATTTTATTTTTATTTTTTCTGGAGGCGAAGGAGGTTTGGTTTCCCAATTCTTCTTCCTCTCATTAAAAGTAATATTTATCTTTAAATCTCATGAAGTCTCTCTCAAGGCTTTCCAACACTTGCTTACTTGGTTCTGGCCCACCAAAGGGCAGCGCAGCAAGCTCTTAGACCTCACATTTTAGCCCAGACCGTTTCAAGTTTTGTCGATGGTATTTTGAAAAGGTTTTCCTTCAGTCGTTTGTGAGGTTGCTCGTGAACGTCCAGCATGTTTGTGCGAGCAAAGCTGACAGGAAAATCAGCTGCCACGAGTACTAACCACCCTTGCAGCGACAGCGAGCTCCTCCACCCTCAGCTCCCAGTGCCCGCCACTGCCCCAGGCCGCGCCGCCCTCCCCGCCCGGCCTACCTGCGCCATCGCCTCACGGCCGCCCCAGCGACCCTCTGCCGCGGAGGGCGCCGCCCGCAGGGCCGAGGGGAGCCCGCGGCTGCTCCCCGCGGCTGTCCCCCGCCGCCACGGGCCCCGCGGAGGGGCGCGGGCAGGAGCTCCCGCGGCCGCGCTGCTGCCCCCACCGGACGCCTTCGGAGCGCCGCGAGGGGCCGAGCGCCGAGCAGGTGCCGCGCAGCGCAGCGGGCAGGTCCCGTTCGTCCTGCCCCGGCGGCAGCCCCAAGGCCTGTCCCTTCCTCCCCTGCCAGCGCACAGGTTCTCTTGCGGCCCGTGCACTGAAGAACCGCACGGCTTGAGTGTCAGCACGCGGCGTGACGGCACTTTGCCCTCGTCAAGAGCTGTCACAGCGCTGTGGAGACTGACCGGTAGGTCAGAGCAGGCCGCAGAGCGCTGCCAGCTGCAGCCGTGAGCTTCGGTTGAGCCTTCTGTTGGTGCTGTTCTTCTGGTTTCACGGTGCACCCGGGAAGAGAAGTTCTGGGGGTCTATTTTAACAGCCCCATCATTCCAAAAGCAGTTCAGTAGTATTTCATAGTTTATATTAAAATAATTCTACAAGATGATAATTGCTTTTTAAATGTGAAACAAAAGTGGTATAAACAGTTTTCATTGTAACTACATAAAATATGGCACATTGTAATTACAGTATATTAGCCTTAATTTCTCTCAAAATGACAGTTTGTTGGTTTAGATCTGCTATGGTAAATGCTATATAGAATTTGGATATGTGAAAATAACTCCGAGTACAGCCAGACACTGCAGTGAAATTCTGCATTAGACTCATTAAAAATACCTGCACCCAATACAATTTTTACATTACTTCTTAACTTCCCAACTTAATTCAGACTGAAACTTACTCTCCAGCATTTTAGAGGTCCTAGACAATGATTTACCATACAAAAATGATTTGCAATACTCAAGTTTATTAAAATACCTTGTTTCATGTTAATTAAAACAGATCCTGCAGTATTTCAGATTATGTATGCTGCCCAGAAAGGGGTCTTTTCAACATTCCACAATCCATACATTTTGAACATCTGAAGCATCACAAAATAAACATATGCACATTTACTTTCAAACAAATTCAATATGAATACAGTATCTACAGTGCTTCAAAGTATACATAATTGATCTACCATCATAGAGGAGATCAAAAATTTGAGCTCAAGTCACATAGCAGTGAAGAAAGCAAGCTACCTCTTCAATACTGAAGTTGTTTTAATCTAAAAGGGAGAAAGAAAAAAAGGAAGTCAGACTGAACAGTACCATGCAACATTAAGAACATAATTCCTTGAGCAGTTTCTTAAACCTTTGTTAGAGAGATCTGAGTTATACAAGATAACATTTTCTTGGTGACGTAGAGACATGCAAATACAAAGACCTCCAAAATAACTGCTTGTACAAAGACGTGTAACTATTTTGTATAAAATGCATAAAAACATATTGTAGCTATTTAGAAATCAAAAGAGAAGCAGTTTGGGTTTTCAACAAGAAAAGACCAACGCATAACTGAAGCTCAGTTCCAAAGGAATGGAAGGCAGAGCCCTTTCGAATGCCAGCCTTTCCACTGGTACATGCCCACTCCACTAAACACCCAGACCCCCACCATTTTGCTGTTAGGATGGGGGTATTTCAACAAACACCTTAAGACTGCTCCTTCAGCTCGTAAGAGACACTGGACAGAAGCCAATGCAGTGACTGTTCCACATAGGATGCACCATGAACAGCAGACAGTTAGTTCTGTTTGTACTTTACTTCAAGGGTGTGAGCAAAATGACATTGCAAATTGTTCTTTTTCAATTTCCCCATTTCTGTTGGCACTACGTTCCAGTCTCTAGTTTATAAAAATGTAACAGCACAGTCTAAATTTAGCAGGCATGTACACGACTCAAGCATTGTTCTGCTTGCTTCACTGCTCCTTGCTCAAGCACAGAATTATCCTAAGCATCAATGCCACACAAGGGATCTATTTGAATCAGATCTTTTCGATAATTACCAACAGGAGCAGACTCAAAACATTGAGGCAAAGTTGCTTCCAATGCTTCCAAGAGGAGACAAAGTAACAGAAATACCCATCACCATCTGCACTTGTTCAACATCTAATTCCCATTCAAAATACCTTCCAAAAATATCAGTCATCTTTAACTATAACCCCCATTAACTAGCAGAGTTGTGTTTAGTGTCCTTTACCTTAAGAGGCTTCTATCCTAAAATTAATTACCCTTTAGATTAAGAAGCCTAATATTTGTAATCTTTCCTTACTTTATTAAAAAAACTGAGCAGTATTTTATATGCATAAAGAGACTGGCTGATCCATATTTGCTGCAAATATGTTCACTACAATGACAACTCAACTGAGGTTTTCCTTATTCAAAATCTGCAACTGTTTAGGTAAACCACTTACCTTCTTAGAAGTTCTTTGGGTGACAAGCCTGTGGCATCTACATCACTAAGGCTGTCACTACTATCTGCAGTGTCTGAGCTACTGTCTTTTTCTGATTTTTTATTCTTGTGTTTTCCTTTGGTTTTCTGTTTCTTATGTTTCTTTTTCTGTAAAAAGAAGAATAACAATCCCTTATTTCATTGTGAAAGACTTGGGTTCAGATGATTTCTGTGTAGACTCCAAGTCTTAGAACACTTAAGAGTGACTCTTTTCTGCTACTCAGACTGAGCTAAAAATTATATATACCAGAATCACCTGTTTCATCCCAAGCACTCAATTCTTCCTAAAATAGAAATTTCATTATTATTTCTATTATATGCAGTTCCCAGAATATGCCTAACTTCTTCAGCATATAATACTAAACTACTCACAACATTGTACCTATAGTAACATGGTATATATGGAAAAAGCAGCACCCTAGCTGGATAATTTTCTGTTCTGAAGCTCAGGTTTCAGGACACCTGAGAAAGTCTGTTGTCTTGAATAATAAAAAATTTTGACTGGCAGATCAAAGAATCAATAAACTGTTTATTTAAATTAAATACCTTTTCCTTTTTGTGTTTGTGTTCTCTCTTAGTCTTGTGTTTATCTCTGTTCTTCCTATGTTTTTCTTTCCTACTAGGCCCAGGAAAACTTGCTGGTACCACTGATTCTTGTTGCCAAGTAGAGCCTAAAGTGCAAAGCAAATGCAGAAACAAAAAAGGTAATTTTATTATTAAATTCTATATGACTTTTAATCTAACAGGATATTAAAAAAAAAATCCACACAACAAATAACTAAGCTTTCCAATGAGAATGAAATGTCTAAAACTCCTAACTGCAACCTTCCTTCTGTAATTAAATGCCACTGCAATCTGTTATTAAAAGAAACTTCAAGTCTGTTCCTATGTTTTCACTACAATTTTTTACCACTGCCTCTATTATGCCACAACAAAACTGGTACACAAGCAAAGAGGTTCCTACTAGTGGATCACAGCACGGTAACAGAACATTTGCCAATGCCAGTTTGACATAACACAGGCATTTAAGAGGTAAAGCGCCTATTCACAAATGTTTTTTTAAAAAGAAATATCATGTATCTTACATACAACTTCCATGTGCAGAATTTATACACTAGAAGTCTACAGAACCTACCAGAAGAAAAAGCTGGAGGCAACTTTGGTCCAAATTCCTCTGCTGCATCCAGTTCCTGCTTTGAAGTAGGCAACAAAGAAATGGCAGGATCAGTTGTAGCAGCCACATTCTCTGTGAAAAAACAAACAACTTACTTGACAAGAAAATAAGGTAACACTTTTTTCCAAGTGCTGAAGAAGGCTTTCTAAAAACCTCTAAGAAAGCAAACTGATCAGCATTCTATGTCTCTGCGGACTGCTTTGGCCACCTGGATAGCTGACATTCTGAAACATGTCACCACACTGTTTTGTTCTGGGATTTATTTTTGTTCTTTTTAATCAAAATTGACCTTTTACACTATACAATTACTAATTAAATTAATAACACTGCATGTGTTTGCTTTCATTTAGTAACACAGTACTGCTTCTCCATTACTTAGAATGAATAAAAGACTCCACAAGAGGTATAAAGTTAATAACCACTAAAACTTAGATGTTAAAGCTGTGACAGTAAGTGGACAAAGTATTTCGATGTAAGCTAAGTTTACTGTACACTTTGTTAATTTAATGATACCCTGAAAACATGGGAACTTTTTACAGCTTGCTTATTAGATTTTACTAAGAAGTAGAGTAAAAGATTGGTCTTCTCCCTCTCTTGTGGGAGTATTCTGGCAACTTTTATAACTAGAATACAAACAAAATGCAACTTTTTGGTGTCTTAGTAAAATTATTTCAACATTGTATTTTACTGGAAAGTCAGTATTTAGCAAGTGAATTTATCAAATAAATGCAAGTTATTTATTATTTCTGAATTTGGCAGATATCCACCACATAACCGATAATTTATCAATCTTACAATTTATCAGAGGAATAAAAGTTTCCCTGTATTTCTCAGTGACATAGGCTCTAAATTGCACATTTTGTTCCCCCTCACTTTTTAACAAGCATATTCCATAGGGCAGTTTGCTTGCAAAACCGTCACAAGACACATGGCAACGTCAATAACACTATAACATGCAAGGCCTTATTCAGTGCTGTATTATTCACATTTTCTACACGCCCAGCTCTACCAATGCCAGATGATCTGCACAACAGCATAGCACTGTCCTAGCATTCCTGGAGTATTTGATTCATAAATGACGCTTTTACAAAGTGTTTATAAAAACGAACATCCATTAAGTACTACCTTGTACATTAGACGAAGAACTGTCTGGTAAATCAACTTGCTTGGTGGTTTCTGAATCTATTACTGAAGTAGCTGGTTGCTGTTCTTCTTCACTCTCTTCTTCAGAGGAAGATGATTTTTCATCTGAGGAACTCACAAAGATGGCTTTAAATAGGTCCATGGATGGTCTGCTTTCTTCTTCCTGATCCTTATCTTCATTAGCTACCTGCAAAACAGCATCATAACAAACTGTATTTAAACATTAAAGAAACTAACAACCTCTCTCTGACAACTAATAACTTCAAACATGCAGAGATGTATTTACAAAACACTCAAATATCACAATAGCTGTGAAATACACAACCTTACGATTGTGGTCCAAAATAGTAAAACTCCGAAATGCTGCTAAACTATAAGCCAACACCCTGTAAAGGGTAGTGCAATTTGTTCTACACAGACAGTTGAAAACAGATCCCCAGATATTATAAATTTTAATTCATTAATTCAAACTTCAGTTATACACTACTAAATTTAAGCAAAAGGAAAACATTACCTTTCTCCCCAAAGTATTCACCCTCCTCCATTCAAAGCAGAAATAAATGTATTCTATACCTGTGAGCAAAGTGGGTGTAAAGGACTCAATTTAACTCCCAGACTGCTGAGCTACATTTTTTCTTCTCTTAAGCTGCTACTTCAAGTATAGTCATACTTGATGTCCTTGTATGCGGTAAATGTTTTACATCTCAGAGTTATAACCTCAAAATTCTTTGAAGTACAATCTCATGTTTTTGCTTATCCTGAGTTGGCTCTTCTGTAAACTGATCTCTATTAAATCAATTTATATATTACCCAACCTTGTTTCAGGGTTGTGAAGGCTTACAGCTGTTCCCCTTTCAGTTCAAACATTGTTGTAAACTCACCTCAGTTGGAAGAGTTTCACTAGGCCCAGTTCCACATTCTTCTGTTGCTGGCACTGGTGGCTCCTGCTGAGTATCAGCTTTTGATCTAGCAAGGCTAATGAATTCACTAATAGAATCTTTCTTTTCCTTCTCTTTATCTGACACATCCCATCTTGAAGGTTTCTTTGGTTCTAAAAACATCCCAAACATTCAAATCAGTTGCCTGCATTTTAGGGACTACTTGATTTTAAATTACTCTGTTTCTTCAACATAGTTTGACATTTTATAAGTCTTTCTAATGAATATCTGACCTATAAAGGTCTTCTAGGTAGAATAAATTAGCATATCATCACTGACTTCAGTTTTTATGTCACTGCATTTATTTTCGATTTCTTTGAGGTTTTTTAATTAAAAAAAAATAAAGTCAGGTGGATAAGTTCTCTATGACAGAGATACGCTTTTTCTATATTATTATCTCATTTATAACTAAATGAATAAAGTAACAACAAACTTACTGTTGAGACTGTTGCTTTGCTGGATTTTTTCATTTGTTGCTTGAGTTACAGATGTGGTGGGCTCAGGCAGAGTTAAGAAATTAAACACAGAATATTTGTCTCGTTTCACTTTTGGTAACCCAACAATGGAAGAACTAGAGGGAAATAAAAATGTTTGTTGATTATTGTTTTCATAAGGAAAAGGCCTCAAATTATATACTAAAAGCTGAAACACCTACAGTAGTCCTTAAAACGCAAACTATTTTGTCAGAGGTCTCCATGTTTAATGAGGCAAATAAAAATATTAGGCAGTTCTATATTACATGTATCATGGCACAAAAAAAACCCCAAACAACAAAACATCAAGCCAGATTTTCTGCAAGCAAATAAAAACCTCAGAATTTTCAAAAAGTATTAAAGATACCAGTATCAATCATCTTACTCAGGATATGGATCAGGAACATTAAATCTTTTACACAACAGCTTTTCAGGATGCCATTCAAACTTGTCTCTTGTGAGTTTGCCAAACATCTTCATCTTCACAGCAGTTTCCTTATCATCAATATCATTCTGAAAAAGTCAAACATTTATAGCTGCTAAATAAGTAACAACTTACTGAATTCACTATTACTATTGTAAGACTTAAGAACTGGACAGAAATATATATATTTAAGTGTAGTTTAACAAATCACTGCTTTGTATGCAGTGAGTGTTTTCAGAAGTCTGCTAAACAGAAGGGCAACAAAACATTGACATTATATCTACAAAAGAGTTTTAAAGAAAAAGAATTTTGAATGTCAGGGTTAAGGCAGCAACTGCAGCTCCAATGTACTAAAAGACTGTGAACAGCGTATACCTCTTGGTCCCGAGGAACCTCGACTTTGTCAACATCATCTTCATATTTGGCCCGGGTAAACCTGGATGACAGTGTTGAATTTGAGGATCTGTAGAACATTGCTGCACGGAAGAACTCTTCTTGTTCTCTTCCTCGCTCCCATTCTGTCATACTCGGATCTAAATAATGCTCCAACGCATCTACTATAGAAAAAGAAATGCTTAGCAGAGATTACAGCTTACTTAGGTCTGACACTCTACAAACGAAAAATAAGATGATAAACAAACATCCTTGCAAGTATTTAGTGAATATTTAGTTTAAGGATAGAAATAACCTCAACTGTGTTATTCCTTGACAAGCAGAGGTGGTTTTTCAAAATAGCGAGAATGACAGCATTTGCCAAATGCAAGACAGGTATTTTAAATAATTTCACCTGTAATGCTGACTCCTTACTCACTGACCTCTAAGGAATGTTCAAAATACTTAATGTATTCAATAAGCGTTTAAAATAAAGAGTATAATCGAAAGTTTTATCAAATAACTAAAACACAGAACAAAAGAGGTAACCAGTGAGTAAGCCTGGCCAGGCTTTGTACCTTCAAGGGGTTTTCTGGTATATAAAGCACCCACTGATAAATACAGAATTTGGACACAGGCTTTCGTAAAAAATACAGACCCTGTTTAAAGCAATGGGTTCACATTTGCTCCCAGAAGTAACAGGAAATAATTCCAGCCAAGCAAAGACATATAAAGACTTATAAACAGACTCTTAATCATTCAAGTTATGTAAACATTTCTGCATTTTCATCATTAGGACTAAGGAGGCACTTACAGTCATAAGAGGATACTTAATTTTACATAGCGAAAAACCTAGTCCTGAACAGAGGAACTATGGGTTCAGAGCTCAAGCAGCCTGTCCCGATGCAGTAAGAGGCTACTGACCAGGAAATATTTTTTTTATACCGTGAAAAGGATTATTTTAAAAAATCCTAAAAATAACAAAACCAAGTTCTCTACCTGACGCTATACCCTTTCCTCTGCAAAACTCTGCTGGTGCCCTTCTTCTTCTTTCCCAATAGTGCCTTTGGACCTTAAAAATTCAAAAATGAGCCAATCCTTTTTTTTTTTTTTTTATTTAAGACAATCTAGATTCACCTGCTGCTGCTGATCTCACTAGATCAGATTTCAGCTTTTTAAGCCTTACAGAAAAATCACTGGGGAACTCACCACAAGGCATCCTAAGTACCTGGTTTAACATAAGATACATCACAGTATCACTTAATAGCAAAAACCTAAACAAACGGAAGGAAACTGAAAGAGCACGAAAAGAGCAGATGAAGGGGGTTGAGTTTTTTTGGGTTTCAGTAGGAGCTCTGCGTGTATGCTCTGATTTTACAGCCACAATTTTTTCCTGAGAAGAACATAAGTAACAGTGGCAGTTTGAGCATCCAAAGGACACTGATATGAGCTTTGACAAGCGTGAACTACTTTGTTCACTTTGGAGTCCTCATCTCCTCTGAGAGTGCAGGGTATGGGTTTTCTTTTGATTTTTCCCGTCTTATGTGGGAAAACGCAAACAACTGCCGTTCTACTGCGACACAGTAATCTTTCTCCCTCTATAGGATCTGTTGGGTTTACTCCTCAAAGAGAAACAAACCAAATGAAAATGCTTGTTCCATGCATAGTTTATGGTACTGGCCAAAGCTGGAGTCTACTTTGGCAAATGAAAGAAGGGAAACCCAGAAATACAGGCAATTAAGTAGAATATCCTGGAGAACTTCACTTCTGCTACAGCATGAAAGTATGAAATGTAATGCCTAAAATCAATTGCTGATATTTAAATTACTGAGCTGTTTTCCTGAAGTCAACACAATTAAATATCAGTAAACATTTATTTTAATATTGGCCCTAAAAAGAAGTAGAGGAAGAAATGCTGTGGAATTCAGGAAGAGAACCCATAGTGAACATAAAATGCAACAGGACAAAAAAAAAAAAGGGGGGGAAAGAAAAAAAAATATTTTTCCAGAAAAAAATTTAAAATATCAGGGGTAATCTCTTCAGTTACCTTTTTCTCCTTGTTTAAGACTTTTCACAAAACTTTCATATCTTCTTTGTTTTTCTGGATATCTTGCAAATGGTTTGAAGTCACTAGAACCAGCATTTGCTAACTGGCCCCCCAACAACATTTGCCATTTGTGAGAAGCATCATCTGGGGAGGCTGGCTGGAATCTGCTATTTCGTGGCTGCTGAGGCAACATTTTTGCTTTCATTTGTTGTTCAGATGCTTGTTTCACTTCTTTGAGTCTTTCTCTATCTTTCTCAGACAAATACTCCAAAACAGAAGGAGCTGGACCTAAAACAAAAGCAGTAAGAGATAAACAGAAATGAAAAATTACTACAACTATTTCTGCCATTTTAGTGGAAGTGAAGAGCCTACCACTATGCATATATATTCAGAGAAAATGCTCTTAAGCATCAATAAGCAGTATAACAGCAAAGATAACAGATAAAAAATCGGCAACTATTGCATCTCTATGCTATTTACCACATATTTACGTATTATCTTGTAAACTTTACTATTGCAGATACAAATGTGAACTCCATTTACAAATTACCTTTTCAGTGACTTTGCGTGTACTTCATTGAAATCTCATTTTACAGGAAAAAACAACCCTCAGAGCCTACTATGTTTCAAACTCATAGTAAGGCCACAAAACCAGACAGAAAACCAAATCAACACAACAAACCACAATCTCACACTTTCCATCTTTAAAAGATTTACATAAATTAAAACAGCTGGCAGATTCATCTGTTGAATCAAGGTATTCTAGCTAATCCAACTAGATATAATATTTTTATATTCTAAAATAGTGTTCAAGGCTAGACCAAACTTTTACTGTTGTATAAACAAACAGGAGACTTGAAACACAAGCAAAGGTGTGATCACATACATCAATACCTTTTAGACCAGTCTCTCCTAGTCGTTCCCTCCTCTGAGACGCATTCAAAGTATGCCTGCTCTGTGGTGGCGTATTGCTCTCAAGTTTTCCAGTCGATTCCTCTAATGCTTTCCGTAAATGGCAGTTTTCATTCCCAGCTGCTATCACAGGTCGAAAGTAATGGACTGGTCTGTAATTTCGCGGCAGGTCAGGTGGTGGATAAATCTTGGCAGGGGGGATGACAAAACAAAAATCTACTAAGACACAACTTTGTATTTAACACTTAGAAACGTGTTTCAGAAAAAGACACCTCAATCTAAAAATTCCTCAATTTACATCTTAGCAGTAGAAACAGGTATTACAAGCTACTGATTCTTTTGGACCCAGTCAGTAAGTCATATCATAATACAAACTTCGGGGACAAAATGTTATATTGTTAACATGTAACAATTACGAAAAATAGAAGAACATGCACATCAAGCTGCGGCAAAATTAACAAGAGTCTTAATATGCATCACTTTTATTCAAGAAAATGCTCTTGGTATTGCTTAAGAATTACATCTTTTTAAAATGGAAATTGCATCATTTAATCAATTAGGACTATTAAGTACTTCTGTGCTTACTGTATTTTAATGTCTTTTGAAGTTCTTTTTTCCCCCCCACATTCTTCATTCAAGCTGGTACTTCAAAGGTTATCCCTGTGCCTCCTATGCAATGCAATTTTACATACCACACAAATGTTCCTCCTTTTTCTTCACCACAAAGAGGACCATGTCACATAATTCTGTGGTCATTCTAATTTATGCCATAAATTATGCATACCTGAGAACAGGGCTAACAAATTAACATGTCACCAACTTAGTCAAATGGATGAAGCATGGGGCCTGATTTTTTACAGAAAACTGAATGTTACATCTAAAATATCTAGAAACAAAAGATGTACATTTTTTCCTTTCAAAGTTAAATCAAACCTTTCCTCCAACTTTATACCAAGTAACAGTGGATGCTGTGGAAGGCACTTGTTCAAAGCCAGTGCATAGGCAAAGTTTAAATTCATCCAGGAGTCTGACAAATTTTAGGTTTGTATTGAATAGCCTCCAATGCTATGATTTTGCTCATTCAGCAATCTTCATTGCTGACCAGAACTTTGATTTCTAAGAACATAAAAAACACTGAGCAACACTGAAGTCCATACAGCTCAATGTGTCAATTTGCTGATGTTGGTCTTAATACAAAAATATTAGTACCTACTTACCTTGCTTGGAGTTGATGGTTTTGATGCCAAGGAAAAACCATCCAAGACTTTGCCTATATATTTCATTTCTCTTTCAGACCCTACAAAATAACCATGGTGTTGGTCAATATTTAAAATATGGTTGGTAAAAAGCATTTTTCCTGAATATCTTCCATTGTTCAATGTATTTTACGAAGCATAATTGTTGTTCTTTGCCTTCACTGCCTTTCATTTAAAATTCAGTGTTCTGAATCTGGATTAGCATTATACAGCCAAAAAACTACTACCAGAGAGATTGCTGAAAGATGAGCATGGCTAATAGTGAGGCAACAGTGTCACTACTGTGCATAGGTAACATCACGAGTGCAATTGTATACAACGAACATCAACTGGTACTCTAGAAATCACGATGGTATTTCATGCACTTAAAAGCTGCACTAAAAATAAAGTGTAATAAGATAAAATTTACAGGTGTTATTTGAAAACACATAAGTGTATCTAAAAAAAAAAATTATCTTCTCAAGTATTGGGTCATATTTTGTAGCCGTGACTTACAATCATTTGTTTCCTTCAGTGGATTGAATGCTGGATCTCACAAAACAGCACACATTGCCCTTTTTAAAAATATATTTCAAGTGTTTAATCTACATTAGGACTAGTGGAGGACTTTGGAAATTATTTCCAGATTTGGACACTTCAATACAGAAGGAAGACTAGAAGAAGTTTCAGATAACAGGGCTAGAAGATACCAGTCCACTAAAAATTAAAGTATTTGGAAAACAGAGTAAAAAAATGTAACTTTTTTTCCTAAATACAAATTACACTGGCTCTTTAGATAGAACTACAGTTCTTACTTTTCTTGGATTTATACTGCTTAGGTGCTGTCCAGCCATATAAGCCATCTCCAGGTTCCTCATCTTTTAGAACTGTGTCGTATTTTGACAGGGTTTCGGTGGCATAAATATCATCATCTTCCTCCTCTAAAGCGCCTACACCAAAGGCCTAAAATACATTTTAAATAAAAATAATGTGAATTCAAATGTGTAAAAATAATACTTTTAAGTCACATGTTAGAACACATCTACATGCACATCTATCCAACTATAATATGTCCAGTATACATATAGATACTGAGAAAAATTTACAGCTTCACAAGAAAAAAAAAAGTGCTACCAATTAGTAAAAATAAAAACCAACCAACCAACCCATCCCCCACAACCTAAAAAAAACCAACCCAAACACACAACCACCCTCCCACCCTAAAAACCACCCTCACCAAACACAAAAGCAAACATATTCCACCCCCCCCGGCAGGGAGAGACAGCAAGCTGGGTCTGTACAGGAGGAGGACAGCAGCCTAATTCCACAGAGTAACATTTGCAGTCTAAGGGCGGGTCAAGTTCTCAAAAGGAAAAAAAAAAAGTAAGTTGGCATGAAAATTAAACAAGTATAATTCCCAGAAATATACACTGGCAGCGCTTCTATGTAAGAACTACAAATACCATGGAGGGAAGCAAAACCTCTCTAGCTGACAGATTCAAAGTTACTGAAAGTAAAATTAACAAAAAAATGTAAAATAAACCTTATTGAATATTAATTTTCTCTACTCAAAGTAACACAAGAATTTTCTCCACCCAACTATTCAGAGTGAGCTATTTTATAGTTCTCTTTTACAACATCAGTAATTGAAGGCATTTAAGGGTTCTAAGGATTTGCCAACATCTTCGCGTTAAGTAAAAACCCCAAAAATCCTGTTCTCAAACTACACTTAAGACTTCTTACAATAACACTACAACGATTAGGTGCCTTCTACAGAAGAAAAAACAAAATTTGTTTAGATTTTACTGCACTAATAATAAAATTCACTAAAAAATGTCCTTACCTGACCAGTAATACCTAGTTTTCTTCCTTTACTGTGTCTCAGATCACCAAGTAAATTTCTTGTGTCTTCAGAACCACCTGCGAAAAGATTCAGGTGTTCTTTTCCGGATACACCAAACAAAGCTTGTGAGGGGTCCAAACCCTTATAGCCAAGTCCGTGGACATTCTCTTTTGGAGTCAAATCTACAGGCATTACATCTTTTGGTGCAAACGTCACATTCTCTGGCTGGTATTCATCTTCTTCATCCTTGTACAAAACAGAAGTATATAGCAGCAAATATGACTACAAGTTTTGTATGTTGAGCTTCTACAACATTTAGTTAACATGAGACCAGGCAAGTTCGCATTTCCTAACTTACATATGAAAATATACATGAACTACACCTGCTTAGGTAGGAAAAAGGATAAATTTAGTTACCTTAAAACATTTCTTCTCAATAAGCATAATAATTACTTATGAATAATTTTAACAAAACTTGGAACTGCATGTTAAAATACTGTTTAGAGCCATCAAAGAGGTTTCGGGGTTTTTTTTAAATGTGTTGGCACACATTCTTACATGAGTCAACAAACAACTTTTGTCTGTTCAATACCTCAGAACCCTCAGACAGTCCAGGTGGTAATGCACAACCATATACTTTCACTGCAGGGTCTGTAAGAGATGCAATAGCAAGACATTTTTATTAATATCTTTATTTTAATAAGAATATTACAATTCTTTATTAATTTTCTCTAAGATTAAAGAAAAGACCAAATAAAAGGAGGTTTTAAAATGAGCCTTCTGAGCAGTCTATGATTGCTAACTCTCTATTAATGAGTTCAGGAACTTCACTGAACTTACCAGGTTTCTGTCTGCGTGGCTTTCTTTTGACTCGCGGTCCAATTCCTTGTCCTTCTTTCCAGCCCATTTTTCGTAACAGTTCAACTCCAACTGTTATTCTAAAAAGAGAACAAAAAGAAAAAAACCCTACATCTTCACATCTTTAATATGTATTGAGAAATAACATAGGTACATATCATTAAAAATTACGGTTTTATACCCCACTTCAAAATCAAATGTGAAGGCATCAATATTTGCACATATACTACATCCCAGTTTGTAAATGTTTACCTGGTACAAGTCTGCACATACAAAGCAAAAACCCATGTGGAGGCCACTTAGGAAGTGTAACACTGCAGATCTTCCACTCTCTTTCATGGATTACTGTGGCCAAACTTTTCTAACCAATACAACACTTCTAACTGACAGGAACTGTTAGGTTAAATTTTATTTACGTTTACATACTTTGATGGTCCTATTAAATCATCAAATGCAGTGGTTCCTGGAATGGCAGCAACGACTCCGGCAATCTGTCTAGCTTTCTCTTTTATTTTGTCTTTAGCTTTGGATGCAAAATCATCTGTGGTTGTAATATCTTTTGGTGCTATCCCAAATTCACTAAGGTCCTGGAAAATACAGACAAAATGGAAAAAAACAGATTAAAACCGTTTCCCTCAAATTCTTCCTTACTGAAATGGTAAAGGAAAGAAAATGGGATATGACCGGCATATTGGCTAAATTTTTCAAGCCATTTATACAGTTGCTTTTTCAGTAACTTGCATGGTCATATTTTAAACAGCTTAAAGTTATTTGTATTTTCTGATAGAGAAAGAAAAGGGTTAAGTTCTGTTTGGTTTTCTTTTAAATATTGAGATTACAGGATCTTACTAAGTGAATCTACAAAACATGCTACAGAACCTAGCAGTATAACACTGTATACAAGAAGTAATTTTAAAGTTACTTCCATTTTTGCTATTTAAGTTCTTTATAAGATTCCATTGCCTGAAAAATGCATGACCTGCTGTCATGGCAACTACTTCCAAAAGATTTGTATTCTTTTCTAAATTTACCTCTTCATCCATGAAGTCTTCTGGTCCAAGAACGGTTCTGTCTGCTCTCTTCTGCCGTGACGATACAAAAGCTGAAGGAGTCCATCCTTTAAAGACAATAAATATGGAAGCAAGGTACCGTAAATCACAACATAATATCTGAAAGCAATTCAAACACTTCAACCTTTCGGATACATCTATAAAACTGCAGTCCAAAAACTCAAGGAAAAATAACTTCAACAACACTGTTTCAACTATTTACAGCATAACGAACAGCAGAAAAAAAAATACTTAATGTTAGTGAAAACAAATTAACTATCATTAAATTATGGTAATCAATTAATCCTTCCCAGAAAACAAACAAAAAACATCTAACCTTCCTTTGTTCCAACAGTGTTAAAGTAACCAGCTGAGAAACCACCAGTGAACGCTCCATGGAAACGCTGATATCGTCCCTTTGCATCTTTAACAGTCTGTTCTTGAAGAGGAACTGGCTTTTTAATTCGTTCACCTACAATCAAATAAAACAGAAACTAAGTCACAGCACTGCATAAAGAATGTCCTCTCCACTTGCTCCAGACACCATTTCGTCCTTGCAATTAAGAACTGGGTCAAGTAGTAGCCACCCTGAAGTGGAAAGCACCACCCAGTTTACATTTATTCCCATTCTACTTTAAACATTTGTATACATTGTTGATGTACACTGCTAAAGTAAAAGCATGATAAGTTCAAGTAGAAAACCAAAACTCTAACGAGTTCCAAAACCATTTTTTTCTCTGTGAAAGGACACTTCTAGTTGTTCAAAGAGTCCTGACAGGACTTCATCACTTAACTGTCTTGAGAAACACACCACATCAGAAGTGTCCAAAACTGAAACGAAACACAAAAGCTATCGACTTTGACATAAGCATTTGCACCTTTTAAACAATATTTATACAAACTAAGTGCCACAGACTCAGGAGTTGCTGCTGTGCACAAGGCCTTGGACAACGCCGAGTCTCTCTCAGGAACACAAGTGTAGGATGTTCACGTTAGTATAATTGCATAGGCTTGAGCTGTTATATTTGAACTCTACTTTTTTTTTTTTTTTTTTTTTTTTTTTTGGTGAGGCTTGGGGAAACAACAGAAGGACAGGCCCCCAGCTCCAGCCAGAGCAGTGCCGACAGAAACCCTGCGGTACCCCCGGCCCACACCCGCATGCAGGAAAGCCGGGGCAGTGCCGAGAAGACCTTTTCACCCTCCCGTCGCGGGAAGCCTGCCTTGCCTTCCCTTCCCAGGCTGTCCTACCCCGCGGCCCCTCGCCCGCACCTCTCTCGCAGGCCAGCACGGCTGCCCAGGCAGCCCCACGCCCCACGGCAGCAGGGGAAGGGGGAGGCAGGTCTCCGCTGGGCCCACACCCCACGGCTTTCCCGGAGTGAAGACCGTAAGGAGGCGGACAGCAGCCCCGGACCGGAGCGGGCGGGCCCTGCGGGACGCTCCGGCTCCAGGGCCTGACGCCGGGCTGCCTCCCGGCCCGCGCTGCTCCCCAGCGCCCGCTGCAACGCACAGAGGGAGGTGTCGCGGAGGAGGAGGCGAGCTCCCTGGGGGTCCCTTACCCTCCTGCAGGGGCTGCAGCGCGGTCCCATAGCTCGCCAGATCCTCCTCCTCGCTGTCACTGGACTCCACCGCCGCCATCTTGCCGCGACGGTGGCTCGCGCAGGACAAAGCTGCGTCACGTGAGGGAGGCGGAGCGCCACCGCCCGCGCGGGGCGGAGGGAGGGGAGCGCGGGCCGCCCCGCCCCGCCCCGCCGCGGCGTCCGCGCCCCTCAGGGCCCGGGGCGGTGGCGGGCGCCCCTCTCGGTCCCCGCGGCGGGGGGCGTTTCCTGCGGGGAGCTGCGGGCCCGGCCGGGCCGTGACCGTGACCCTCCCGCTCACAAGCCCAGCGTTTTCGGGGACGGGAACGCTGCGGAGAAAGGTGGGAAGTGCTGCCGCGTGCCGCTCCAGATCCGTGGTCCGAATCATGTTTGGTGTCGTTAAAAAACAGTAACGCTGGAAAACGGCCTCCATCAGCTCCTTCGAAAGGCCTAATGCGCCGGACCAGGCCCACTCGCAAAACACCTCGGGAGCGAGGGCTAGGAAAAGGACAGCAAAACTCTGGGAAACGGGTTTTATTTAATTCAAGGTGTAAAGCAAACTCCACCTTGCATCAATAGAATCATAGAACAGTTTTGGTTGGAAGAGACCTTCAAGATCATCGAGTCCAACCTTTGTCCTAGCTTTACCAACACCACTAAACCACATCCCTCAGTACAACATCTACCCGTCTCTTAAACACCTCCAGGAGTGGCGACTCCACCACCCCCCTGGGCAGGCTGTTCCAATGCCTGACAACCCTTTGAGTAAAGAAACTCTTCCTGATATCCAGCCTGAACCTCCCCTGGTGCAGCTTAAGGCCCTTTCCTCTTGTTCTAGCGCTGGTTACTAGGGAGAACAGACTAAGCCTCGCCTCGCTACAACTTCCTTTCAGGTAGTTGTAGAGAGCAATAAGGTCTCCCTTCGGCCTCTCCCTTATGAACAAGGGAGGTGTGGATTTAATTTATCCATGTGAACAAAGGAGGCGTGGATTTAATTGAATTGCAGGCTTTAGCAGATACACGGCAAAATTTGGTTAGCCACATTGTTTTACGAGCTATTAACTCGTAAATAGTAAAAAAAGTGCACAGGAGTTAGTGCAGAAGTCTTTGCATTCAAACCTTTAGCAAAAGAGCTTTATCCCTCTACATTTTCAGGTATCTCTGCACCTCTTTGGGGAATCTCATTATCATGAGAAATCTTACTGAATATATTTTGTTCAATAGGCCACATAAGAATCAGTAAGTATTCACCAGTAAGATCCATGTGTTCAAAATTTGAATTTTAATTTTGTGGCTTTCCACAGTGTTACCCATGAGAAACTCGTTATGTCAATTTTGATTAATTTGATTTCTCAAGGATACATTTTTCCTTAATACACAGATTCACTACAAGCACAATATATTACAAATGTAACAACAAAAAAAACCCCGACATTTATATGTTATAAATTTAACCCCAAACCACTGCAAACCCAAACAAAAAAAAACCCACTTAATTTTGCGCTGAAGATAGATTCTATGGATCCACAACTTGTGTAAACAAGTATCACCAGTTTCTTTAAATACTTGAAAATAAATCACAACACAGTCCTGAGAGATTCCTGCCGTTAACAGATAAGACTTCTGCACTTTTAGTGACTCATTCTCTAATCCAGTGTTTGTGTATGTTTGTATGCATAGAACTGGTTTCTTTCAAAGTGAAACTACCTGAGTTTCATGTGGTTTCAGGTTTCCATAGAAAGTATTTACACAGCTCCATGCAAATAGGGAGTACTCTGTTTAATTTAGGTCTCTAATTCACTTGAAAACAATGTAGTAGAAGCCACAGACATTTATCTACATGCATTATCTTTTCTCATCATTATAATTAGTAAGCAGTTAGCTAGAACATATCGTGGCAAAATTATTTGTTAGCACAGCTGGTGTTTCTCTTTGTTAAGGAAATAATTGTTCCTGAATAGCCAATTCTATCTGACTTTGATTTAACACACAGGCTTAAATAAACCTTTTTTGCACAATGGTAACAGAAAATCTTCTGAGTGTCTTTTCCGCTATTTTCAAAGAGCTGAGGTAACCAAATATTGAAGTGTTTTTCCCTTTAAGTCTTTTATCAGATTAGAATTACTTCTGCATCCCAGTGGTATCTCCTTCATGGTAAACTGTCTCCTGTTTACAATTGCTAAACCAGGTGACAATTGCTATTTGCAGCTGTTTAACAAGACAGTAATTCCAGAGTCTTTTGATAATTGTAAGGAAACTGAAATATTAGTGGTCTGGATAGCTTACATTTAAATTAAATTTTTACCGTCATTTGGCTGGTGAAAAAAAAAAAAGAAAAATCAACTTTTTTGAATGAAAGCTGAAATACTTGCCAGCACATATAAGGCAGAAATTGAGCCCATAAGCCATAGATGGACTTCAGGCTTTAGCTTTCTCATACATTTTCAACATCTGTTTTTTAATTAGTGCATCAAGAAGGTCGACCATGAAAGTGTCTTCCTACATCTTTTGTTATATTCTTTAAAACTAGTTCTTCAAATAGAGAACTTAAAACTAATCAACTAGAAGTTATGCGAGTCACTGGAACTTCAGACTAAAAGCAGCATAATTGATATATAAAAGAAGGAAGCAAAATTTTGACTCATTTACAGGGGTGTTAAAAACATGTTAAAGAAAAAAAGAAAGCATAAGAACAGGAAGTATAAAAATACCGTATTAAACACACTACTTTTTTATTTTTCAAAACTCAGCAAAAGGAGACAAGCAGCTTGACTTCACCAACTCTGCCTGATCTTGCTTTCAATGGGAACATTCCCCCCAATACTCTTCCTGCCAACACATGGCTACTGTATCAGTTGAAGAAACAGACAAGTGAAATGCAGACCCCGAGGCATTGTTTTAGCTTTTACAAAGTGCTAATTTTCATATTTAAAAACAACGAAGAATTAAAAACAAAAAAAAAGAGAGAGAACAAATATTGTCCTTAAGTACACAGATTTTTATCTAAAGGCAAAGCATTATCTGGGAAAAGTGGTGATGATTTTACCAGTGTTTGGCCTTACATACTTCCCACTGAGACTGCAATGTCTTGTTTCCAATATGATCTGACAGCAGAATAGGCAAAGCCTATTAGCTGTTCAATAGTAAATGGGATTTTTGTTTCAGAGAAGATAAAGCTGCAGTTACCTCGTGCCTCACAGTTAACCTGAAGAAGCAGCAGTGACACTTATGGCAAATCATACCATGGCCACCCAAAGCCCCTGTACTGAGTCTGTGTACCATTTCGATACCACTTTGCTATCACTCAGTAAATTTCTTGGTAAGGAAACCTTCTACTGGCACTTCTTAGTTGCAGTTCCTGTCTGGTCACTTTTCAATTCATCTGCCACAAAACACAGAACTTCTTTTGCTTCTGAGAATACCTTCCCATTCTTTACTCTCAAACTTTTCTAACTTGAAAATCTCCTACATCTTGTAAACTTATAACAGTCACAAAGCAGATTCACGTCACTGTTGTTACTGTGCCTCCATGCCCGGCATGCCCGGTTTCTGCCATTCTCAAACTCCTTTTTTTTATTTTTCCCCTAATTACATATTTTGAAAGGGGGGGGGGAATATCAACCTATGATCCCTTTTCCTCTCTCCTCACCTAAAACTTCTCTACAGTAGCTAGACATTTGCTCATTAGGAACTGCAATCTTCAGAAATAAAGGATGATCCTAACTTGACCAACTTGCTGCAGTTGAATTCATTGACTGTAAAGTTACAGGCTGTCAGGGTTACTGACAAAATCTTTTTGTCTTTCCAGCAGAACAGATTTTAATATTCAAAGCCACTAACAAAAGGAGGAGAAATAGGTAACCACGGGTCAGGTTCAGAATTCAAGAATCTACCTTGAGAAACAGCAGGAGTTGATGCATACTTCTCCCTTCACGCAGTATAATTCTAATGTGCTTTTGCTGATAAGTCTCTCTGTCTCTCTGGGACAAAAGCTGTCTTTGAGGCCCCCGTTTACTGTCCTGTAGCCGCAAGGTCTGTAAAATCACAAAAAAGAACCATTCTCTTTCCAGAGTGCAGTACCTGTCCTCACTAAGTCAAACCAGATTTCCCAGCAGGAAATTAATTTCCCAAACTGAGACCATTTCCTAGTGGCCAAAGCGAAGACTAAAGATGGAACTTCATATATTCACGTATTTTGTCAAGATGGGGGAGGAGGAGAAGGACAAGATTAACGGAGCAAGTGGAGTGATACAAACATAACAGACGTACAGCACATAATGTGTACAGGTAAATATACATCATATTACTATCATGTGTCTGGGGTAAGGCTATCCAAATTCTGGTAAGAACCTTTACTATTGTGGGACAGCATTTGGGACAACTCAAGCTCTGCCATTCTGTGCCTGTGGTCAGCGTGGTCATTGTTGAGATCACCTGGCTGGTTTATCTGTGAAGATGCACAAAGCCAGATAGTGCCAAGTTCTGTGAAACAAAGAGAGCAATTTGATGCAGAGATAAGATTCCTTGATTTCAATTTCAATACTTCAGGCACAATACACTGATCTTCTTTGGATGCGAATTCTTAAGCATTTGATGCTTTCTCAGAGATAGTGCCATGTCCACTGCACCAGATCACTGAATTTAATGTTACGTATCAACCAAACATCTGCATCTATATGCTTTTTCTGAATGCATGTGTTCCGGATTCCTAGCCTGTTATTACTCAATCTTTACAACGCAGTAAACGAAACCTTCTGATTAATATAAACTGAGAAAGTCTGCGGTATGAACCCACCTCTATTTAGGAATTCTAATAGCAATCAAAAAGCTACTGGATACAAGATGTTTAACCAACTGTTGAGAAGAGCAGGGACGTGGTTTTTTGAGGGTAAATCAGGTTTTGGAATGTTCTAAGCTGCAATTTACATTCCAGGGTCAGGGAGTGCTCCTACCCAGTCATTACCCAGCTCAGCCACAGCTACTGAGACCATACAATCAACCCGTGCCTTTTGCAAAGAAGCATATTCACCGTATGCAGACAAAATTTACAGTGACTTACTTAAGAAATATGATATCAGTCCTAATGCAGCCATGATGAAGTACCCCTTATCCAAGTGAAGGGAAGACACCGTCTAATCTGGCAGTTGTGAGGGTGTTTGGTGAAATACCCAGGACACTAAAGATGGGGGAGGAAGCCTGTAAAAGCTGTCTTGGACCCTCCTGAATTTGCTGTAGAAATTCGCTGTGTATAGTACCACTGACTTTGTCTTACACAAAGAATCCACCAGCAACGAAGGAAGGCTGCATTTTGTCACCAAGATGTGTTAGAAGTTATCTTTGGTATCGTAGTGCGCAGAAACTTCTGCAAATCTGTGTTTTACACGTAACCATGATAACAGTCGCTCATTCTGTTGTTAACCGTCTGAACCTTTGGCCTGGCTGCAAACTCCTAAGACTTTATTTGGAGTAACAGCTGTAGCCTTTCAATGACATCAGTTTTCAATAAATCCAGTGAAAGCAGTGCAGACCCCCAAGATGGTCACGTTAACACTATTTTAATCGCCAGGTTGTATCAGCATGGCCTATGCTGGCAAACTACTCATTTACTCTCATTTATATTAACTCCAGTGCAATACATATAAATCAGTTTGAGTTTCACACTGATTTGCAAGATTTACATTTTAAAATCCTTTCCAATTTGGCAGGTAAGTAGATTTAATTTGAAACATTTTTTACACCCTCTAAATAGAAATTGGAGCAACTTATTTCATCTGTTTCTATTTAACATATAATTTGATACATTCATCCAGTATCTTTAGCATTATTGAAAAAAGAAAAAGGAAAGAGTACTGGGGTATAAGTGAACAAGATTCAGCTGACTTCAAGAGAAACAGCAGCAGATCTTTGGATCACAATTTCTGACTTGCTGACTCCAGTCAACAAGCAGTAGACACACAGGTTAACTGGACTGCTCTGCATAACTCTCTAGAGACAGCGGTGTTTTCAAAGAAAGTTCCAGTTAAGGATGTAATTCCAAAGATATTTTTCCTTTGATAAAGAAACATTGTCTCTGCAGATTTTTTCCTGACAAAACTACACCATACTTCTAAGACAGATGAAGAGAAAAGAAGTGGGGGGAAGACAAGTTTGGTAACACCGATTTAAGTATTTTGCTATATTTCATCTTTAAATGCTACGTGCCTGCGTAACTCTGTAGGTTAGGCCTGGCTAGTAACAGGAACCAATATTAGCAATTTCCTTACACGAGCGTCCAATAACAACATTTGTGAAACTGGTTACACGAGGGAGTATTTCAAAGACGGGAGGTTTTCAGTGCAAATGCTGATTTTTGCAGCGCTGAGGTTGATCTCACAGCAGTCTGCCGGAGCCGGGGGCAGCCCTGCCTTCACCGAGGTTCTGTTGCCCTTATCAGGGGCCAGGGCCGGAGCCCCTCCAGCTCCCCGGGCTCTGGGATCTCTCCCGGACTCCTGCCCCCCCCGCCCCAATGAGGGTGCGGAGCTCGGGCCTCCCCTGGCCGGCCCACACGCACCCCAAAGCCCACCGCTGGGGGCGATGCCGCCGTGCGGGCCCTGAGCACCGCCGCGGTAATCCTCGCCGCTGCGAGGGGCGCCCCCAGCTCTGGGAGCCCCGCTTTCGCAGGAACGAGGCCACGCTGAGGGACCGCCGCCCGCGGGAAACCTTATCTCCCCGCGGAGGGCACCGGGCCCGGGGAAAACTGGCAGCGACCCCACGGTGCCGGGGGGGCCGTCGCCAGGCTCGGCGGCAGGGGGAGGCGCTGGGGAAGAGGCAGGAGGCGAGCGGTCCCTTCGGGGCGGCCAGCCAGGCTCCGCCACGCTTCAGCGGAGCGCGCAGCACAGCCGGAGGGCCGGGGAGGAGCGGGATGAGCCGCCGCCGCGCAGCGGGGCGCCGGGCCCCGCTTGCCGTCAGTCACAGCCACCGCCTGTCCCCGGACGAGGGGCACCTCACGCGGCCCGCGAGGACCTCGCCGGGGCCCCCCTCCAGCGCGGGCAAGGCGGCAGAGGGGCAGCGCTGTGGGGCGGGACAGCTCCTCCCCGCCACCACCGGAGGCGGAGCCGGGCGGCGCCGTGGGGCAGCGCCGACATTTCCCGCAGGGTCGCGGCTCCTCGCAGCAGCGGTAGCGGAGGGACGGCTATCTCTCCCGGAGATGACAGACGCCCTGCCGCCCCGCGGCTGCCAGGCGGCGGAGCCGGCGGAGGACGGCTACTTTCGAAAGGTGGGGAGGCGCGGCGGCCGGCTCGGGGCCGGGGGACTGTGCGCCCGGGGGCACTTCGGGTGTGGCGGTCCCCTGCCCGCCGCTGGCGGGCTGCCTTCTCCTGGCGGAGCGGCGTGAGCTCCGTCCCTCGGCAGCGGGGAGCTGCCCCTGGGGCAGGGCAGAGAGCCGAGATGGGGACCTCGGCTCTGGCTGAGCGCGTCTGCCTGGCCGGGGAGCGCCCGGCGCGGGGTGCGCGCTGGGCTGGCGGCGGCACGGGCGGGGCGCTCCGCGGGGTGCCGGGCCCGGACCACCGCCGGCGCTACCCTCCGCTGTCCCTGGGCCAGGCTTCACCTTGCCGGACGGGAGCACTCATACCTCTACAAAATGAGTGAAATTCCACCTACTTTTTGGGGATTTTTTTTTTCCTTCTTGCGCTCTTTCCTGTTCGCTCCTCGCTGCCTCTCCTCGCTCGCTCTCTAGTAAATTACCTTGTGTACCTGTAAGAAAGTTTACTGGAATAAGGCAGTGAGGCTAACAGACTCCTTAGGAAGTTTTTAATGAACATCTGCCATAATTACTTTTCAGACTGAGTGGGCGGCTTATGCCATAACCTGCACCTGAGCGCCTTCTGCACAACAGTAATTATAGCTAAGTATCGCCTGTAATGCAGCCCTCTGGGCTTCTGTGAACTTCACCGGAGGTAAAGGGCACTAAGTGCCGTTTTCGGGGAGCTTTGATTCAGCCTTCCCTCGCTGTTTTTAGTTTCTCCGCGCCTATACCTTTTGTTGATGGGCTTCAAATAGGAGTGTAGGTACATGGAGGTTGTGGTGTAGATTCTGGATCCGAGACCGTGAACTGTTTATTCTATGGAGATAAAAAAAGGCCTCATACATCAGGTTGTTGCTCCTCACCTCTGTACAAAAACATCTCTACGATGCATTTCAGCTTCCACCTGGATTACGCGGCAGGGAGGCACGTATGCTTTGTTCTCTTGCCCTTTTTACAGGCCGTTTGTGTTTTTTGCCTCCGGTATTTACCAAGCTCGTAAGCCTGCAGGAGCTTAAGCAACAATATTGCCCTTTAGCAGAGGAACTGTTTGCAGCTGAAAAGAGTGAAGTTTCACCTGTGCCAGCCATGCTGCAACGAATCAGTACTGCTGTGTAGATAACTAGACAGACCAAAACAAAACTCTTACCAGATCTTGTCTGGTTTCTTCATTTGAGTAACACTACTATAATATTTGGTGAGTAATCACTTCTTTCTTAGTAGTCCATACCAGGAAATCATGAAGTGTGGCAAAGTTGTAATTATTTAGAGTTTTCACAGCTATGTTTTCTATAGTATGGAATGCTCAGAGGCTGCCTTGAGGCATGTTAGTAAAAAAGTTGACTTTTCATGAACTCGTTAAGTTCGATAAATCAACTCTTCCACCTATTTGTTTTTACTTACGAGAGACTAACTGAAGTTTAATAGCCAAGTCGTGCTTCCTGAGTCATAGGAGGAGTATATCATTTGAATTCAGATGTGTTAAAGGACTGAGTTTATTTTCAGTTACATTGCTGCATGTTAGGAATAAGTTCACTGAATTAGATCAGTATAAGCTCCATATCCTGGAAAGGAATGAAGGTTTTGCCATATATGAAAATACTGTAAGATCAGTTTTATACCTAATCATGAGCATCTTTCCCACTTTTGAATTACTTATGTCTTAAAGGAGTAGAAAATGGGTATGAGTCTGATACTAAATAAATCTGGGTGAGCTAGTGTTGCAGTGGAACATTCTTGAATACCTGTGTTCCCTCAGATCTCTCAAGAGTTCATCCATCTCAAAGTGTCTTTATTATAGAAAGTTGTAAACTTCAGATCAGGCTAGATGCTCAAAGCCTTCCATCCCTAAAAGTTACACGTAAGCAGGAAACCAGTATTCCTTGTTATACACTAGTTGAATAGTCTCAAAGATCAGAGCTTTCATTCTGACTCAGTAGTTCTAGAAAGGGGGAGGGGAAAAAACCCCACCAAAATAATCCTACTCCTGGAATCTTGAACAGGTATAAGCTGTGAACCCAAGGGTACTTTGGACAGAATATGTTTAGGCCTTACACATTCATCTGAATGGTATGCTAGGTGATTTAATGTAACCGAAACTAGTCATTGAGCTGTTCATGGGTGTCCATGTGTGTCTGTCCCCCCACCCCATTCCTTTGTATCACTTTCCCATCCCTTTTTAAATCACACTACTTTTTGTTTTCCTGAAAGGATTTGAGGATTGGTTTATCAGTTTTGCTGGTGCTTAAGTTTCCAAGGCTAGTCATTGTGTTTTTAGATTAAAAGACATTTACTTAATTGACCTTTTTATTCTATAAGCTGTGGAGCAAGGTGAAAATTCTTGCTTTGTATTAGTCCTGCTCACAAAAGGGCTTCTGAGCACTATTTACACAATGAGGTTGCTTTCCATACTTTGCAAGAGTATCGTGCACAATAAAATTTTATAATTAAGAAAACTGAGCAGTTCATACAATATCCATATGTTTTAGACTCCTGATACTTTCTTTTGATAAATGGATTGCTGTGGGAAGTATGCTCAAAATTTGTATAGTGCCCTTTTGTGTATTACGCTTTTTGAAGTGTTAAATACAGCATTCCAAAAAACAACCCTCAGTATCCCCAAGATACAATATGTAAAACAACTTATTTACTTAATTCTTGTTTAGCGCTTTTTTTTTTTTTTCCCTTGTGGGGAGGAGGCCCTGTGAAACTATGACTGGCTTTATGTAAAGGGCCATGACCAGAAATGGGGAAACAGATACACTATCCTGTTTCCTCCTTTGACTTCTGTTGCCACACTAGGAAGTTAGGCTTGTGGTGAGCCTGCCAGGTGAGTCTGAGATGTGATGGGTGGCAGCTTCTGCAGTCCACTTGCACTATTTCTCAGACTCCCTCTCTCCATTCCCTTCCAGCCATGTCAGAGCTGCTCTCTAGGGACCTCTTCCTCTTTCCCTTACCCCATCTCTGTCCATTATCTACTTTTTCCCTATGGCAAAGGCCTGTCATATTTATATAGGCAAAATTAAATTTACCTTAAACCTATAAGATTCTTTGAGTATTTTTTTAATTATCTGTGCAGTCATGCAGAGTATATGCAACTCTGTCAATGTTGCCCTTACTCCCTTCCCCTTGTACCTCCTCTCCGAAACAACCTTTTTCAACCATTTCACTAGCTGTAACCAAACTTGTGAGGATATTAGTTTTAAGAACAAAACAACAGAAAAAAAATCCTTGCTGGTGTCCTGAAGAGGATATGGCAAGGTGGAAGAAGCACCTTACTTTACATCAAAAAGAAGATGGAGCTTCAATCTAGAGCTTTTTACTTTCTGGGAGTATATTGCACCAGGAAACTCGCTGTGCTACTGTTTTGTTTATCTCAGCCATCACATGCGGATAGCTTAGTTCAGTATGTTCCATGGTACATTGCCAGGGCAAACTGTACCTGTACTCCTGGGTGGTGCAAGTGCTCTTGGACCGTCAGCCTCGTGCCTCGACCTTCTCTGTGCAGAGTTCCACATTCTTTCACTGTTACTGGCAGCAACCTGGGAATCAGCCATGTGTATCCCATATGTCCATCCAAATTAGGTCTCTGGTCTTTCTTCTCTATGAAGGTCTGTGGTCAGCAGAAAATAATGACAAAACTAATGATAAAAGCAAAGAACAATTTGTTTTAAAAGTGGAGCAAGGCATTTAGACAGGAAGGATTTTTTAACAGACCGACAATAATTAAAGCAGGTCTGTCCTCGTGTGTCGCTTTGCTTATGCGAGATGCTTCTCGCCTCTGGTGAAGTTATTCTTTAAGCCTGCTGTGGCTCTGTGGATTGCTTGGCCTCTCAGACTGCTTCCTGGTTTTTTAGTTACTTTTGAGTTCTTGTGGAGAAACAACTCTTTTTTTTTTTTTTTTCAAGCTGTTTCTGCCCCTCCCCCCCCCTTTTTTTTTTCCCATTACAGCATACCACCCCACTAAACCAGTAAGTTTTGACAAAGTCAATATCCCCAAAGCACATCAATATACAGAACTTGGGATATTTATAAAATAGTACTCATCCAGCCACAGGAACCCAGTGCTTGTGTGGTGATTTATTGGTAGGGCTATACCTATCCTTTTTCTTTGTTTGGGTTTGGTGTTTTTTTTGGGTTTTTTTGGGGGTGGGTAGGAGTAGAGCAACAGGAGATATCGAGCAAGTTCTTTGTACTGTATCTTTCCAGTCTTGTTTTACTGCTTTGTAACACCTTACACAGACTAACTTTTCAAATTCCCTAATCAGTCAGGAAGTTGCCATATAGCATAAGAAAAAGCCAGGGTTCATTTTCCAAGCTTACCCTTTCTGTAGCTCTCTTGAGCATGGGCTGGTACAGCATTAAGCATCCCGTCTTCAATTTGGTTGTTTTGAATAGCAGTCCATTGTGCTACATAGAGGCAGAGCAGGAGGACAGCTAGCTTAATGAATCTTTAGATTCTGATCAGTTTAATGAAGATGCTTATTTTCTTTTCTTTTCCTGTTCTTAAGGCTTTGGTTCCATCTGTAAGGCTAGATACTTACCATATAGACCAAGCTGATGCTTGAGAAAGACAGACAGTATATGTTAGTCTCTCTGTC
The DNA here is from genome assembly GCF_034619465.1 of Leptosomus discolor. Lineage (NCBI taxonomy): Eukaryota > Metazoa > Chordata > Aves > Leptosomiformes > Leptosomidae > Leptosomus > Leptosomus discolor. The sequence goes on along the minus strand of NC_141398.1, from coordinate 50,033,031 downwards.
GGGGGAAAGGCTAAAACCAGAAAACAAGCAGTTCCATAAATGAAGTACCAGGCTGAAAATGATGATAGGTATAGAAACCAACTTGTGAATCAGCACTTCGCTAATTAACTCTCTCTCCTTCCCCTCCTTAGCTTTTGGGGTTTCTTCTGCAGGGCTTCCCCCTCAACTGTGGTTAATGTGTCAGTTTACCAACCTGCTACACCAGTGCTTCCACTGGGGTTTAGCTCATGTGGTTCTCTTCAGTTGTTAGTAGCCAGGCAGCCATCAACATTAGCATGGACACAGGAATATTTATTTGCCCATTTGTTCTCTTTCCAGTTGTCTGGTGGGACAGAAACAGTGTTGCGATGATTCATACCCCCATCATGCCATATCCACTCATTATATACAAAGTCATAAAACCTAAAACTAAAAGTAGGCCTCCATATGAAACTAAGAATCACCTGAAACTTGGTTACTCAAGAGACAGACATCTCTGATGAAATACTAATTTTCATTTTGCTTAGTGAGTGGTGTGATAAGATGAAATATTGTATAGAAAATATGTATTTGGAATTTAATGCAATAATTAGTTCTAAAACTTTAGAATCTTTAATGTTTGGGGCCAGACACTTAGAACTGTAAAATACTTGTTCTTGGCACTAATAGACCAGGCTTTGGAAGACCAGATCTTCCTCCATCCCCCTTTTTTTTTTTAACTCAGATAAAACTTCTGCTATTGAAAGACTTACAGTATATAGCTAAAATTTCAAAATTGAAATAGTAGAAACATGCAAAGAGAAACTTTAATTCTAGTAGTAGAAGAAGGTAAGGAAATAAACATAATAATTTAGCAGGGCTTAGGATCAGTTCTAGAAATACTGGTGTGAATCATGCTGTTTACTACAATTGCTATTACAGCTAAAGAAGTTATGTGCATAAGTTAAATTACGTACATGTTTAAATATCTGGAGGATATGGCCATTTGCATACACTACTGGGCTTGACAAGCAGCACAGGTTGCACTGGCTGGAAAGGAATGTTTTATTTTAAGTAAGAAGGCACACCCAGTTTCAACTCTGTGTCACCTTCAGACAGTGTGTGGCTCATCTTAAAAGTTCAAACCACTACTTCATAAGTCAGATTTATGTAAATTTCAAAGGCTTACTGCAATTACTCATTGTTTGGCAAACAGTCATGATTTTTGCGTCCATCACAACTGGATTCCTGATATTAAAATATACTTCTGTCTTGAAGAAAGAACTTCCTGTCATCCAAATGAAATACAACTGCTGCTTTATTTGGGACCCATGCTTTTGACAGCTATCTTCCCACCATGGTATGTAATTTCTCAAGGTCTAGAGCCCTGGGAAAGCACAAAGATACTGCCTTTACCCCTTAGACCGGGGGATTTTAAGGCTTCTTCAGATGGGAGGTAAGCACCAGTGCCTTGTACAGAGGCAAGATACTGTCCATCCATAGTTAACATGGAGTACCTGACTACAGGCTTGCCTAGCTGCCCCCATGTAATCTGTAGAATAAAATCTCCCCAAAATCCCGCATGAGTCCTGAACAGTCAGTCAGCTGTTTTCCTAGCTGTGCTCAAGCTCCTGCTGTTGAGCTGGCTGTGCCTGGTCTGACAGAGGCAGCATCACACTGAGGTCCCACAGGCATTCATAATACAGCTGTCTGCCATAGAAGTGTGTGTGTGATAATGTTTATAAACTTAAAAATAAAACCCAGTGGGATATCTTGCCACCTAAGCTCAGGTATTAGTTCTAACAAGAGATGAGCAGCAATCCCATTGGAATCTGTCAGCACACCCCATTAATTAGTCAGAGGATTGCTATCGAACATGCAAGGCCCTGCACAGGCCCGCCTTCCATCAGAATGTGCGTGTTTATGTGTCCAAAGTCAGTGTCTGTTTCTTTCAAGATGTTACCTGACTAGGTACATAAATAACATATGGCAAGAATCTATGACTCTTGTGCAGGTATTGTCTCCAATTATGATACATTAAAAACAAACCAGCTTCCTGATACTGCAGTTCAATGATGCTGTTCAACCAAGCAGAAAGAAATACAGTAACTAGCTGACTGTACTTTAGGTTTTAAAATCTTTTATGGGTTCAGGAGCTAATGATAATAATATTTAAGCATGGTGAACACTTCTTTATGAAGTGCAGCTGTGCTCTGAGGGGAAAAAAGGCTTTAAAACTAATAGCTGTATTTACTATTTGAATTGTCTTCACAGCAGAATTATTCAATTTCTTATCTCTCCCCACCCCCCCGCCAAATGCACGGAATGAGACCTTAAATCGTACTCCATTCTTGATCATTTTTGCAACTTCCTTATTAATAACCATTCTTTTGTTGCTATTTATTAATAATTTTACTAATAGTGTATAAGCCAGGGTAAAATCCAGTTCACTATCCAAGTTATCTTGGCTCAGCAAAGAAAGAAACAGTAATTAAATGAAGCATCTAGCATCCTGTTGACAAGAAATGAAACAGTAGGTGTGCAAAGCACTGGGAAGTTCAGCTGCCAGATATTGTAATGAATTGAATGTTAACATTCTTGGGATTGTCCAAAGGTGAACTAAGTACAAATGCTGCCTGGGAAAGGGATCTTTTGCATGGAGGAAAACAAAATGAAGCACTTTCTTGGACCTGTCTGCTAAATAACTTCTTAGTACACAGAATTTGTGCTTTACACAAGGGAGAATCTTGCCCAGATTTTATTTCCCATGGCTTTTTGTAGGTATTAATTATTTTTGCTGTCTTCCGTGCAGACTTCTAACCATCAGTTTTCTGGCAGCCTGATTACAATAAAGAGTTTAAGCCTGCAAATGAACACAAACTAGCTGAGTGGCCCCGTCCCCTGTGCAGGAGATGTAGAAAGCAGCATTTTCCAAAATGTAACATAAGAGTTCCATAGGCCTTGAGAAGTAAGTGGGAGGTATATGCTTGCAGCAGGTGAGCCTGTCCTGAAAACAGACTTCTCTATCCACAGGAGGCCTTTCATCAGGGAGACGAGAGTACAGCACTTCCAGGCGCACTGGATGTGGATACCTCAGTCTGTCAGTGCCTTGTCCTCTTAGGCCGCACGGCTGTTTTTGCATTAAAGCTTCATGCAGAGATTAGTGATTAGTGTCTGGTCCTGAAATGCATTTCTGCCATTTTTTCTGTTTGCACAGAGTTTAAGATTGTTGCAGTTTTGCACTCACTGTTCAATGGGAGCTTGTTTGATTTCTGGGCTGAAGCTTGATCAAAGGTCCACTGAAATAAACACGCCACTTACGCTGAACTTTATGGGCTTGGGAATCAGGCAGTTGACCTTCCTGAAAAATTTCTCAGAAGTAGAGCTGTAAAGAAGTATTTGAATGATGTCGTGAAACTTGTTTGGCACAGAGGGAGGGCAGGGAGTTCTGGAAAGAAGCTGCAGCTTTACAGAGAAAATGAAGACAAGGGCAAGGCAAGGATACGTTTAGGAAGGATGCTTGGACTAAGTGGTCAAGAAAGAAATTGGAAGAAAGCATCACAGACCTATGACAGTGATACAGAGGTGAAAGGCCCCAGATGAGAATCAAGTCTTCAAACTGAGTGCAGAAGCAAGAGGAAATAATTGGCAAGGTTTGGATGAAAAATGGCATGGATAGAATGGAAGGAGAGAAGGCTTTGAATATCAGTAGTAGAGAAAGATTATACAACACAAAGTGAAGAAAAAGCAAAGTATGACAAACAGTGGCAGCCCAGGAAAGAAAAACAGGCTAAGAGCAGAAAGCAACTAGTAGATACAAGACCATGTTGTACCTTTAAGTGTGTCTTGCTTATGTCTCTGCATATAAATGTGTGTAAAGGAGCATAAAGTGTTTGGTAGTTAAAGGACTACTTTTAATCTGAGAGGAATGAATGAGTTTGCTACTCATGTGTACATCCTCTCCAGTAAGAAGTTCACCTTCTCTGTATTGTGCTTGCTGCCAGGGCTTTCTCAATGAAGAGAGTATATATTGCGCACCCAAGTTTTGGGCTTCTGCTGTAATTGGTATTTCAATGCAGAAACGTTTCTGCAATAAAAGTAATATAATGTGGCATGTTTTTTCAAGTTATCTGGCAAATGGTGCTTCTGAAGATGTTTGTACTTCTTGAACTAGGGATTTAAAATTAACAATATTAGGCTATGTGCTTTCTCAGTTGCACTAGTGTAGTCTGGATTGATGAGTTTATTTCTCTATCGTAAAGTCAGTTTGCCTTAACTTGCCAACCCAAATAAGAACTGAACTTCAAATAGATTATTAGAACTTCATGTTCTACTTAAATACTTGCTTTTGTTGTGCTGTTATGTTGTTGCCTGACCACTCATCAGAGCTAGTTGAGAGACTTTTAAATGCTGTTACATCAAACCCAAAATTTTCTGGTCAAAACTAAGAGGAAGAGGTCCAAAACACTGTATAATTTAGTGGCTGGAGTACTGGAGGGAAGACTTGTATCGGACAGGTATGAGCCTCCTTCTTGTTTAATGCACAATCCAATAGGACCCTGATAAGCTTTTGCAAGGATATCCAGCAAGGCTGCTCAAAAGGACATGTTTTATTTAAGGGTAAGCCTTGACACAGAGTGGTCTTATTTGCTTCAGAATCCGTAATTAAGACTGCAGAGATGTGCTGCTTGGCTATAAATGAGTATTAATGTTCAAAGACATTTGATGACTGTAAATGAGTATTAATATTCAAAGACACATGATACTTTAAAAAAAAGGGGGGGCAGGGACAAAGAATGAAAAGGTAGAAGTGAAACTTCTAACATATTTAAATAAGGTGTTACGGTTGTGTTTCCTTAAAAAAAAAAAAAGACAAACATGCAGTCCTGTTCATCTGTAACAGTTCTATCTTATCAGTGCTCACTAGAATATAATGGCTCAGTCCTGCTCAAACACAGGTTGCAGTAGCTTGAATCTTGTGCTTGTGTAAGTCATGCACATACACAGGAGTATTCTTGTAATTCTGGATTTCATACTTTGCTTCTTAAGGCTTAATTTGATGAATTTCTGAAGGTATAATCATCATCTTACCCTGTCAAGCTCTATTATTCTATATCCCATCTCCTATTATTCTGTTTCCCATTTTACTTGATACTGAGCTCTTAGGATATAATCTTTGTTTAGCCAACAGGTAACAAGAAAAACTAATGGGCAGATAAATCATTGCATCTGGCACTGTGAACATAGGCAGATGAAGTAACTTTTAAAGCTTATTCGTTTCTCACATTTTTGGTGCAGTATGCAAAGGTGCTCTTGGGTTGGGGCAGGGTAGACTTAAAGATCTGAGAGCATTTCTGGAGTGAAGAAGAGCTCTGCAGAAGAGCAGCACTGTGCCAAAAAAAGTTTGAGATGTGAAGAGAGTAACCTAGGGAAGGAGGGGTAGGAATTGTACTGAAGGTCTGAGCACTAGAAGGAACAAGAGCAGAGATCCTTAGAAGGGCTATTAAAACTGTGAGCAGCGGTGCCACCAAAGCCTGTTTTCCGGTAGAGTTATATTTCAAGGCTGCATATATCCCAGTATTTTGCAAAGGTTAAGCAGAAGCTTTGATAAGGAAGTATTGCCTTTCAGATACTGTTTTTATGAAACCCGTTGAAACTTAATAACACTCTGTCAAATTTGGTTGTAATTGGAAAATAGCTTCAGAAGATTTCTAGGGGAGAACAGACTGGTTCACACATGTACATAAGCTTTAAAACAAATATTTTTTGCCTGGATTTTAATGTCTAATGCTTTGGTCATGGTGTCTCTTTCGCTTTTAATGAGCAAGTTTGAGAAAAGAAATGCTGTCAGTCATTCATCACTGATGTCAGTGTAGTTAATTTGTATTCATATAGAACCCATGCCATTAAAGTTCATTCGAATTCAGTGTTACTCCTTTTTCAAAGTCTCTTCCAACAGCAACAAAAAACCTCCTTTCCTTAATTCTAGGGATGTAATCCTCTTGCTGAGACTGGTCGAAGCAAACTGCAAAACCAAAGAGCTGTCCTAAACCAACAGATCTTAAGAGCGGTAAGAATGAGAGCTGGTGCTGAAAATCTTTTAAGGTATGTGTCATGACTCCCTAGTTTTCTTGCCTGAGCAATGAAATTACTTTTAAAAAAAATTAAAAATAATTTATTATCTTAGCTATTTCTTTTTCCCAGTCTGCCTAACTGCTCCCCTAACATGCTGCATAAATTACTGCTGGATGCTTTGTGAATCTCTCTGGATTTAATGCTGTAGCTCTATAGAGTTATTGCTATAAAGTGCACTTCCAAAGCTGCTGTGTTCTAGCAAATGAGCTGAATGTTAGACTGTGCTATGTTGCTCTGTTTGATCAGCTTTATTGCTAGTGATACTGGCAAGTGAACCTTGCTGAATATTGTAATGACTCCTTTTTACACCTTAAATCAAATAAAGGTATTGTCACTATGCTGTTGCTGTTTCCAAGATGCTTTACATTTGTGGTCCACAGTGGGAGAACCATCAGTTGCCTTATTTATTCCATGTAGTAGTGATAGTAGGAGTAGCAGAGTAATGCACATCTAATTTGAGCTGGGTTCCAGTTGTCACCAAATTCTCCTACAGGTTGAGGTAACTGGAAGAGACTTTGCCCTTTACCTATTATATTTTGTCCACCAATTTTTTTTTAAGACACCGTTTCTTACATGTCTGTGCCCATAGGAATAGCCTAAGATTGACCCTGTCTTGACGCTATTGCATCCTGTGATTAACTGCTTATCAGTTAACAGCCCTGTAGCTTTCCAACAATCCATCACTCTGTTACACAGAACTGAAAATTTCCCCAATACTCATCTGCAATAGTTTCCTATAGTGGCTGTTTCTCTGCAAGTGGAGGAACAATGGGTCTCTGAGAACAAAATAGTCAATATACTTACCTCTGAGAAGTGAAAATGCTTGGATAAATTAACTTTTCTTAAACTTGCCATTAATTGATAGGTTGCCCTTTGCCTGTCACCTGCTTTATCTCCACTTTTTGCAAGAGAGGTGATAGGTCCAAAGCTTTTGTAGTTTTACCCTCTGACTGACTTAATTTTGCTTTGTTTTCTGGTAATTGACTTAAGGAGTAAGACTTGCTACCTTTTGTATGCATCCTTATATCTGCTTTTGAAACTGAACACTGTTAATCCAGTAGATGTTTCTGCATGCCAACTCAGAGTGTTTTGGAAAGGCTAGAGACGAGTAATATCTAATGTGAAAAATTGGTTACTCTTAACATTCAGCATAAAGATGACCTAGAGCTTGGCTCCCAAACCTATATTAACTGCTGAAATAGCTATTGACAAGAGTTGGAGCTGCATCTGCTTGAATAGTAGAGGATCAGACTTATTTCGAAGTTATTAAAAAAATCAGAAACTGATCTGTTAGACTATTAAAACTTGCTAGTTCTTTGAAAGAAGCAATTTTAAAAGTAACCTGGCCACTAGATAGTTCACGTGATTAGGCATATTCTCCTAAGGAAAAACATAAATAAAGGAGCTTTATGTTTTCAGATTCTATTTGCATTCCATCAGGTTCTAAACAAAGCAAACCAATTGCTGGCCACAGCGAGCCTCCTGGAATAGGACTCGAGAAAAAACTGGAAATGCAAGTTTCTTTTACTTTTGGATGAAAGTAGTCGCTAGGCTTGAAACAAGTGATCCATATAGTGCAAAGACTTTTGGGTTTAGAACTTCTGAAAGTAGCCCTCTCCTTTTCATTGTCTTTTGTTCTGGAAGTTCTGAGTTAAAACTGAATTCAGAGTAGAGTTATGTGGATCTCAAGGATATCCCATTGCCCCTGTTGCTCTCTTTTGCTGTTTGTCGTTACAAGGTATGTCTACAGTGAAACAACACGAAAGGTAATCAAATTAACTCTAAATTGGCAAGGATGTTGAGAGCAATATAGCCGTATTAGAGAAGTTCATCTGGCTGGACTGTTGGGGTTTCTGAGAAAGATACAGGAATCCCTTCTGTGGAGGGTGGTAAGCTAGACCAAACATGGAGCCTTAGTAACAACGTAAAGCCTTAATAGTGTCAACACTCGCCCAGTTACCTATGTGATGCTGCCTTTCTCGAGGAAGATCCACTCCACTCTATATTTGTGTCTAGTTTGGCTTACGCAGGCAGCAGGTGTTAACATTGCTTAATCTAAGCAATCTCAGGTAAAGTACAACATAGAAAATTCACAGATAATGCATATTTGTAATATGAAGTACAAACTTAGAATTTTAGCCTTGGAATAACTAGTTTTTCACCAAGCTCTTCCATAAAACTGGAGGGTTGTTCCAAGGGGAGCCTAGATGTATGAGAGGGTTGCTCATAAATATTTATGAGGGTAAATTTTATCTTAAAATAAGTTTTATTGTCTAATGATTTGAACTTTCTAATAAAGGGGTACAGTATCTTAAGCCTGGATATGGATCAAGGCCTTCAATCTTAAACTCATACCTGTGGTTACAGATAATAGTTGAAGTCTCTTGAAGACAGTAATACTGTACGGACAATCAGGCTAGAAATAGTGATACAACATATTGAAATGCACAAATAAGAAATCACACAGAAATACTCTGGGGCGCTAAATACTAACATCCACTGGGCTAGCAGTTCAAAATATTGTCACGGCAAAGGAAGCAAGCAGACAAAAAAATCCTATTTGCATCTGACAAAACAAAATTATAGAGAGAATTGTGTTGTATTAAAAAGAAATATCTTTTTACCTGTATATTTGGTTGTAAAACATTCTGTAGTAACAGTTTTATGGGAAGGTTGGTTTATTTTATTCCTAAAATCAGAAGTCTCCACAGAACATTATTGAATTTATAAAGAAGGGAAGACTCTCCTGAAAAAATGCCTCCTGACTCCCCCCACCTCCACCCTCATATCTTCCTCTAGGGAAAGATCACATAATCTGAAAATAGGGTAGTGGTTCTGTTTAAGGTGCTTTAGTTCTGTTTATTAATGTATCTGAAAATGACTGACCCTTAATCACACAAAAAAATTTAGCACTATGCGCTAAACCTTCTGTATGTCTGTGTGCTGTTATCTGGAAACTATCCCAGGCTCTCTCTTGACAGAAAAAACTAATAAATTCTGAAACATGAGGTCTTGTGTCATCTCTTATGGAGATAAAAAAAAAAAAATCTTAAAAATGCTAGGAATGCTAGCAAGGGGGACAACCAAGCTTATGTACAAAAACTTTTCCTCAGCAATAAAACAATTATATGTCTCTCTGCAGAGCAACCACTAACAACAAAGTGCGAGAGCAGGTACTACTGGAACTGAGTTTTGTAAACTCAGACCTGCAGATCTTAAAGGAGGAATTGGAAGGACTTAATATCTCAGTAGAAGTTTATCAAAATACAGAGTAAGTATAAAGCTAAGTTACTCAATCATTAACAGATCTTCTGTTTACCACTGGAAACAAAATTGTTTCTAGGTGAATGTGAATGCTGGACAATAATTATGTGAAAGAACAGAGATCTTGATAGGAAGAGAACATACTTGATGGTAGATTTGTTGACTAAGGGTTAGTCTTTGTATTTGTCTTTCACTTGGGAAAGGTATGTACCACTAATCCTTAGATACGGAGTTCCTTCATGGGCAAGAGTATTGCAAGAATTGATAGCTCTTGGGGCTTTATAGAGAGACACATGGCACCTAGCAGAATTTCCAGTATTAGAACAGCTAATTGGTTCAGTGCATTCTGGAGTGAGCAAACCTAGTGATATAATTATCTGTTCTCAAATGAGTGCATATAACAGTCCTCTTTAGCTGGAGAATAGAAGTGCAACACTGATTTGGAGCTCAGACCAGACTTGAGGTAATCTTTAAGATGTGCACTTCAGTGATAGAAATCAATAAATAAGCTGGCTAAACCAGAAATTTTCAGTAGATGAAGTTGGAATTGTTCCAAGATATTTTTTGAACTCTAAAGAGCACGATAACCTTCAAATTGCAATGGATTCCTCAAAAATAAAACTTCAAAGTTAAAAGAATATTCATTGCCTGAATACTGCAAAGATTTCTATATCAGTTAGATGTTTTGTTGCTCCTGAAACTAAACGTTTACTATTTAATTAACAACTTAAGACGCAAATTGAAGCTCTTCATGTGAGGGGGTATAATTTAGGGTCCCTCTGAGCACGATTCTCAGCTAGGCGTTAACTTCCAGGTGGACTACAAGGAATTCCTCATGTAGAGGGACTAAGCACGTTTCCAGTGGGTTATCTTTCAACTGACTGCTGACCTGATGCAAAACATGTGTTTCATTTTTCTCAAAAAGAAACTGGTGCTAAAGTTCCTGCCTTCGACCTCCGTGTCAAACTTTGACAACTATTTGATGCAGAAGTGTTTTTTGTTCAAGATTTTACCAGTCTTCATAGATGCAAGTGAGCGTAGAGAGCAGTATGAAAGTTATGGTTGTGGGAATGAGCGCGAGACTCCACAAGTACTATTCCTTCTTCTAGCTAAAGAATATTCAAAATATTTGGATTCTCAGTGAAGGGTGAGCAGTAGGTCAGGCCCCAAGGCAGGTAGAAGCCTTGCAGCTAAACAGTAGTATGCTTTTTATTCTCTCCTGATCCTACTTCCCCAATCTGTTTTGAATGGCGTTTTACCATTCTGATGCTGTTCATTCTAAGCTCTAAATGCTTTTTATGTTCCATCAGCTAAAATAATTCACGCCTTCTGTAACTGCTCTCCAGCCTTTAAGAGCAAATAGCTATTAATAGTTGCTCTTTGAATCTACTGTGCATATATAGTCATCAACATGAGGTCACACCCATGTTACAAGGTTACACTGTATTGTGTTACACCCTTCTGAGGGGTCAGCCCTCCCAGTACTTGCACACATCTCAACTAGATTAAGAAGTGTGATGCTATTTCTACTCAGTTCTGGAAATCCAGGATCACCTCCCTAACTGTTCAATGCCCCCATGATGTTGACTCCATGGGTGTGGCAACTTAGAAACTTAAAAAATAGAAATTCAGTTCCTTTGAATGACAAATGCTGGTGTCTCCAGGGACTGTGGGTGGTACTAGAATTAATTAAATCAGTAAGTTAGGATTTCTTTTGCTTGTGTCTCACTTCCTTTTGGGGAAAATGCCTTGATGTAATCTGTTGTAAAAGTGGTGTGGTTTCTCCTGAAAGCCTCCTCATAAATCAGATCATTTGCACTACCTGCAGTGGTGTTTTGGCTCTGTATCCTGGAAGTCCTTTTCAAGGTAGCAGAGCCACTTTCTGATCATACTACAGAGTTTAAGGACTCTTCCTCTGCTGAGGAAGCTGCACTCCTACTCCCACCTTCCCGAGATGGAATTTTCACCAGTAAGAAAGTGATTTTGCTGGCTTTGCTGATAAGAACATAAATTAATCACACCTGTGAGATTTTGTAGTTGGTAATGGAACACTTTGAACAATGATTAGACAGGTAAAAGGAAAATGAGATAAGCTGTATAATTGCCTGATATTGATCTGTTAAACCTACTCAGCAAGCTATGTATCTGGAAGCAATTCTGATCTTTCTTTTTTATAAATGAGTAGTATGCTTAGTGGAAGAGCAATATATGTAGTTCCCAAGGGATAAATGGTGCTCTTTAATTCATAATAGTCTTATTAGCTAGTGTTGTTTATTAATATGATCCAGGTTTAAGTTCATGATACAGATCCATATTCTCTTGAGGATCAGATTTTTTTAAGTCACAGTTTTCATCCTTCATGCCCTTTGGTATTTTAGAGGTTGACTTGCTTAGCGGTTAACACCTAGCATTGTCTACAAACTAAGTAGTTCTCAGACTTCCTAGTCTTAGACCTTTCACTGTTAAAGATGGTATACTTTGGCCCTGCTTTTCCCTGTGTTAGACACACATCACTTCCACATATAAAACCATTGGTAGCATGTAAAACACTGATGATAACTATTGATGATTACCATAGCTCTTACCATGGCAGATCTCCTAGCAGCTGCAGAGCTGTTTTCTGCCCATATAACTTATGCAGGTATATAAAGGTTGAGCTAAATTGCAGTAAGCCAGACTTTGAGAGCTTTCTTTTGTTTCCTTGAAGGAAAAATACGCTCAAATAAAAAACAAACCAAACCAACCCCAAAACAAACAAACAAACAAAACCAAAAAAACCCCAAACCATGCAGGTAAGTAGCTTTCCTGACTCTCTTCTTGAGGAGTCATAGGCCACTAAGCAAACTTTCCCAGGCAGGAGGGAACTGTTGTAAACTATGTACCTTTGACCTGAACACCCAGCAGCATACGAACTTTATGTCATCAAATGAAACAAAAGTAATTATCAACAGACAAAACAGGAAACAAATATTTCTGAATATTTTTGTTTTTTTTCCAATAGAGAGACATTCAGCATTCCCTTGGTACCTCTTGGCCTGAAGGAAACCAAAGAAGTAGACTTTACGCTCCCCCTCAAGGTAAATTTCACAGACACGTTTCAGAATGAATAGTTAACAGAAATAATTTCCATTTCAGATTTGTTTAAAGAAGCAGAAGTAATTTATGTACAAATTATTTTTTGTTTCATTTGCCCTAAAACTGAGATCATAATATGTTTAAAATTTAACCACCAATTATTTGGGTCGTTGCTCATATCTAACTAGGACAAAGATTCAGAATATAAGAAATCCCACTTTAGAGACAGCAGAGTTAAACCAAAGAGAATAAAAATTCCTTCTATGTTTTTTGATTCCAATAAGACTATTGATTACTACTCTAAGTGTGAAAGGAAGTAGTAATGAAGGTTTTATTCAGTGTAACACAGTAATAGTCCAGCTGCGCTAACCAAGCTAGCTCAGTTGGGAAGCAGTGTTTGCTGGCTAATATAATTTGCTGGCTATTTGAGTCGCCTTCAGTATTTTTTGGACTACTGTATATTGTGCAGAGTAGATTTTATCTCATGGCAAACCGTCTTACATCGCTGTAGCATTTGTCTCTGCTTTTACTTCTGTAGGTTAATCTCCATGGTCAGATTATGGTACTGCTTTATGCCATTGCAGCTTTGTTAATTTAAGTGGAATCGCAGTAATACAGCTGACAAGAATTTGGCAGTCTCTCTTCTGTTAACCAGTTTTTATGGTCACTTGATTCCCTTGTTATTTTAGCTATCAGGGTTCCTTCGTCCCTTTCAAAACCACTAAGTGGTGATGTTTTAAACCCAACAGAGTTAATGTAATAGGTGTTTGGTTCCTTTACACCAGACTGAAATATTTTGTCTTGGATATCAAATCAAGTTATTAGTTCTATTGTCTTTTTGTAGTCTCATTGCTATATGTTACTATACTATTGACTGGAAGGGAGTAGACAACATGCAAATCACAACTGAATCAGTTCTGTACTGTTTACAACTGCAGAAAAACATTAATGAATAGTTTATTCTATATTTTAGCTATTCCATTTTTTTTTAAATTGTGGTTTGTTTGGGTTTTTTTTAGGACTTTATCCTGGAACATTATAGTGAAGACAGTTCTGAGTATGAAGATGAAATAGCAGATCTCATGGATCTGAGACAAGTAAGGTCAACTATGGCATACCATGAGGTCTTTTGATCTGCACTTGTAATTAACAGCACTTGTATGGAATCAGAATATGCCACTATTATTTATAACTGACATATTCTTATTGACTTAATTTCTGAAATCTGGAACATGAATCTCCATTGTCCAAGAGCTTTAGAATCTGAGTAAAGAACAAGTGAAGAAAAGGATGAAGTTATGCAAAGTGATTGAGCTATTGACACAACTTTGTAAATCTTGTAAATATAAGATTTGTCTTGCCTACTTTTTTCACTTTAAAGTATTTTAAATTTGGCAGGAAGAATGTTGAAGTGAATGCATCTGGCAAAAGATTGTAGGAGAATGGTGGTTATTTCTAACTGTTGTTTGTTTCCTGTATTATACTACAAACTTAAGCTTTCTTTGTAGCCTTAATAGGATACTTACAATCTTTATATTTAATTGACTCTGAGACTTGCCAAAGAGATCCTCTTTGCTTCCTTAAAGGTTATGTGCTACTTCTGTGCAGCTGAAAAACTCTTATTTGGAATGCATCCATATGGCCTTAAGCTTACTGTTTTCAGATTCCACACATTTCTGTGATATGCAGAAATCCAAGGGAAGCAGAGCATTATCCTTGGTGTTCCAATATTCATTCTGTAACTCAACAGAATACACTTTATTTTAATCTATTTTAAGGCCTGCCGCACTCCTAGCAGAGATGAAGCTGGCATTGAGATGTTAATAAGCTATTTCCTTCAACTTGGTTATGTTGAAAACAGATTTTTCCCACCCACCAGGCACATGGGAGTTTTATTTACATGGTAAGTGTGTAGTTCATGTTTGTCTTTTGTTTTGTTTTGTTTTTTTCAGAACACTGTTAATCATTAACTGTCTTCTGCTTCTCCCCCCCCATTCCATGCACTGTGTGTTCTCAATTCCTTTTTTTAGTGTTAAGAGTAAACCTGAATACAATCACCCTTTTCATGCTTTGAGCAAAGCCATTGGCTAGATTATGCACAAGGGAAAAAGAGAGAAAATGGTGTTCATTTTGGACAACTGCAGATGTTTCTTGGACTCTGAACCTTGGCGCACAAAGCAGACAGGGAATGGGTCAGACCTTAATTCCCCTCCTTCAGTTGGTTAAGAGCAGCATTTGGCCTAGAAGAGAGGAGGAGTGACTTAATTTCTTACATCTGTGAGCAAAGTTTGAGTCTGAATTCAGAGGATTTTATTTTTATGAAGAAAAAAGATGACTACCGTGCAGCCAAGAGGAACTGTTAAATTTCTAGTCATAACTGCAAGAAGAAACTTTAAAATACAAGCTATAGAGGATCTGACCATGCCAATCGTTTGATCTTTGGCAACATCTAAGTACGAGAACATAGCAACGCATATGGATGCTTCCCCAATATACTTTCAGCCTCTCATGTTTTATAGGTGCTTTTGAGTTAGACACAATATGCTTACGGAGGCAGTGCTGAAAACTAAGCTTCAAATAAAGCTGTTCCCTGGCTTGCAGCACTTGGATTGTTCTCACAGTATATAATGGTATTTCTGTTCACCTTTTTCACTGTGGCAGAATAGTTATTAAGAATTAACTGCTCTTTTGGAAAAAGATGATTAAAAAATCTGTTGTTTCAATGGACTCTGCTAATCATAACACTTCTTCTAATATTTGTTCCCCAAGGTATGATTCCTTCACAGGTGTCCCAGTATGTCAGCAAAATCTGTTGCTTGAAAAAGCTAGCATTTTATTCAACATTGGAGCCCTCTACACCCAGATTGGAACAAGATGCAATCGTCAGACCCAGGCTGGACTTGAAAATGCTGTTGATGCTTTTCAGAGAGCTGCAGGTACAATTTAAAAAATACTGTGAAGGTCTTTATGCAGACGTTCCTAATCTCATCCTGACATCTTGCAGATAGCTGCGTTTCCCAGTGACTTCATTACACAAGAAATGAGGAACAGGGCAATTCAAGAAGCCTAGTGAAGAGCTGAGGTGAAGGTTTGATTCAAAACCTGGAACTGTAGTCTGAACATGCCGCTAAAGACAGTGAATACTGTGGTTAACGATTAACTGCAGTTCAAAGGTCCAAGTAACAGCCTAACATTAACTGCTTCATTGTTCATTCTTTGTTTCACCAGCATAGCTGCTTCTACCTCAGCGATATTACACTGGTGTAAAATCTGTGTAAGAAACAATTTAAAGGGTTCATAAAGGGCTTAAAACCTAGTTTTCCATATGGTCTCTTCAAAATTAATCTTCCTTGTTTTTTTAATCATTTCTCTTGTGAAATTTGCAATTCATTGGAAGTTGACTACCTATTTTCCATAGATTCCAAAGGCAATTGTGTTCAAAATAATCGATCGGTCTCTGTCTCAAGCAAAGACAACCACAAATTCTAATAAGGGGAATCATATCCCTTGAACTAACATGTTACAGAAGCTTTTGTTTTCATTTTTTCAAAGTAGATTTTCTAATTTTTTGTAAATGTCATCTGTGCTACAGGTAATGCTTAAAAACACGGCCTGCGTAATTAATATGTACAGTAAGGTTTATTTCTGCACTAACAATCTGTGGCTATTGGTTTCCACTGTATGGGTAGCTTTATCAGCTACAAACTGTGGACCACAGCTTGCATTGTCATATTTTGAATACGCAGCTATCAAAAAGATTTGATAGTATTTCTTCATGCATTTAGTAAATACATTTTCAACTTTCATATTTAATCTAAAATAAATTTCAGTACTTGGAGAAATTTGCTGCTGCTCCTTCCATTTTGCAAATAAAAAATCACTGCTTTTCACTTCAGTGCATTTCCAGAACAGAATTAGTTCACAAATTGAAATGCATCATTTGCTACCACAGTACCTCTGCAGGGCCCCAAAGCAGTGTGCTCAGGAGGCATTTCATTGTACCTGTGCATGGCTCTGTAACACTGTTCATTATGTTGGTAGAGACATGATATTGAGCTTGTATTAACCGTTTCTCTGTGCTGAATGGAAAACGTTGCACAGAGTTTACCCTCAACAAAGCTCTCAGTGTGTATATGCTTACTGCATAAGCAGAAATATGTTGAGAACAAAAAAACCCCAAAACATTTCCCTCTGTACTTTCAGTTCCTGTCAGTAGGGCACTCCATTACTACTTGGGGTGTGCCTGGAAAGTTTGGGGTTGGTTTTTTTTTTGCTTCAAAAAGGTAGAGATGGCCATAATTCAAATTTGTGTAAGGGCATATTAATAAGTTAAAAGATAACGCTTGTATCACAGAAAATGAAAAATCTCAGAAACTGGTAGTAGGAAAATACAGCACAACATGTCCAGAACTGAATGTAGTGTCAGGAAGTAAGATTACAGAAGCTGGGACACTTAAAAAGCAGAGGTCTTATCGTTACACTTTTTTAGTATTATCAGCAATTAGCAGGCTAGTAGAACTTACTAAACCAGTTGGATGACGTGCATGCTGAAGGTTACGCTTCCATCCGTGAAATTGTTACTTAATATTTGCACTACAGTTAGTGTTTGCTTTTAATTTGATAAATGATGGAAATGATTAATATGTTGTTGGAACCAAATGTCTAGAGCAGACTCCAATTTTAACCTATATAATATACCGTTCTAGTTTACTTACAGGGATGGCAGTGAGCTTTCATTGAGACACACAATGCACGTAGCAGCATCTGAAAAGGAGATTCATAATGATTTTAGTTTATATGTTTGTGTTTTCCTTCCATCCAAGAGTTCTACTGTCACCTCCTTATAGCTGCATAGATTTCTTTTTCTTTCTTATCCTATGTATAAGCCCTAGCCTACCGCTACCATAAACAAGCCACATTCAGTTCAGCACAGCTTTATGGTCAATCAGAAGAACTGTATAAGCAAATCTGAAAGGTTACCCTTAAAACTTGCAGCTTCTGTTGCTCCTCTGAATTGCAATTTTGAGAACTATGCCTGGAAACATTTGATGGGGATGCAGAGCAAAACCCGTAACTCAGTTTTGTGTCGTGGGTACTAAGAAACTCTTCAGACTGCTGTAGTGCCATACTAGAAAGTATGCTTTCAATCTTAATTATTATGGTACATGCTAGAATTAAGTTCACTTGTTTCTGTCTTTGTAATGCTGACAAAACCATTTTGTAATTTCAGGAGTCCTAACCTACTTAAAAGAGACCTTTACTCACACGCCAAGTTATGATATGAGCCCAGCTATGCTGAACGTACTAGTAAAAATGATGCTTGCACAAGCTCAAGAGTGTGTTTTTGAGCAGATTAGTCTTCCTGGAATACGCAATGAATTTTTCACACTAGTGAAAATGACACAAGAAGTTGCCAAGGTAAAATATGTGACTTAAAATTTAGTCTTTAAAGTACTGTTTACAGTGCTGTGTTACTAGCTACAGCTTCTAGTAATACTGACAAGAGTTTATTAAACCAAAATGTTAACAACCATTACTGAACAACATACAAAGGACAGAGAGGTTTTGTGTAGTTCTCCATTAAGTGTAGAACACTACTTGTCTGTTACTTCCCAGCAGCTGGAGGTTATGCAAACCTAAAAAGTCTAAGTCTGAAAGAATAACTAAATTGAAACTGGTGGAAGGACCCTGATGAGCAGGGTTGGATTGGTAGCTGCAGAGCTGTCTTGGGGCTTGCCTGAAAAATTGGGAGACATGCTGTGCCCCAGAAGGCAGTATTTGATTGAGGTTGTTGACATCAAGAATTGGGTATGCCAACAAGATAGGACTATGCTTTCTGAGCCAGTTCAGAGTAGCAAGATATGTAATTGGTTCCATACCAGCTAAATGGGCAAAGCCTCTATACCAACCCTGTAAAGCCACCCTGACTTATCTGTAGGGTTGATCAGCTGCAGGGGAAAGATCTTTTGGATTCTGTCAGGTGGAGTTGTTTGATCCATTAAAGCAACATTCACTGCTTGAAAAGCTATTTTATTTCCTCTGCGTAAAGGATAGCAGCCCAGTTTTAACTAAACCACACAAACTGAAGCGTAAGTGTGACTTAAGCCTAGTTTCAGAAGTGAAGCACAAACCCGCTGGATGAGTAATATGCTTCACCCTTTTTTTTTTTCTCAGCTGAATTAACCCAATGAGATGTATTTGTAAATTAAAAACTGTTTATTATATGGTGTTTCTATTGAACTCTCCAGCCATATAGATTGACTGACTTAGTCCATCTGTTCTTGTACAAAATTTATTTACTTTTCTTGTAAGGGAAAATCAGAGGTGGAACTTCAGATTTTCTCAAAACTTATTTCCAACCCTTTCTAACCATCCTTCCCCCATCTCTGTAATGTGATGCACATAAAATTATCTTAAGGTTGAATATAATGTCCCTTATTTGAGCTCCTAATAACTCATGTTAAATTCTCATACTTCAGTTTTGTGCTTTATTTTAGGTGGGAGAGGTTTACATGCTGGTTAACACTGCAATGAATCAGGAACCAGTGAAAGAGAATATCCCCTATTCCTGGTCTAAACTGACACAAATAAAGTCAGACCATTACAAAGCTCTGGCGCATTACTTCATTGCCACCATTCTGTGTGACCATGAATGTAAGAATCAAACATTTTCTATATATTCATATAAATAACAAAGAGTTATCATTTGGTCTGTGAATAAGACTAGGAGCCAAGAACTTTGGGTTTTCAATATATGTTAATGTGTGGCCATCTTCTCATTAAGCTAGAAGGCCATGCTTTTTTTGTCCTTTACAGAAGAATGTGAAAGCTCAATAAAATAACTTTTGCAGAAACAGAGGGAATATGTTATATGCTGCTAAATTGTTCAATTCTTGTCAATATGTTCTGGCACATAAGTATTAACTTGCATACTGCAGATGATAAAACTGATAAAAGTCCTAAAAACTTGAACTTCCTGTCAATATTTACATGTAAAAATATTTGACTGCATTTGGAGAGAAGGTAGTAATGACTACACAACAATACACCTAAAGGAGCAGGGCACCAAGAGATGTGTAATGGTTAATGTTCTATATCAATTCTTGTAGTGCAGTCCAGTGATGATGAAGATCAGCAGGAGAAAGCCTTGTCCCAGTTGTATGACTACGTGCCCGAAGGACTGATGGTTCTCACCATTTTAAAGGACAAAGTTCAGAGAAAACAATTAGGTAACTGCCCATTTCACCCAGCTGCTAGGTAGAACTTGAAAATTACCTTGTATTTATTTTCTGTGGAGGACTACCAACAATTTCTAATTTTTCTTAGGGAAAGCACATTTACGCAAAGCCATTGTTTACCATGAAGAAGCTCTAAGAGTCTGTGGGCTGTGCAAAAAGCTTCGAAACATTGAGGTTCTTCAGGAGGTTCTGACAGCTGCACATAAGCGCTCACTTCTCAAATATGCTCAGCAAGACATAGAAGATGACTTTCTCAGTCTAATCCAAGCTCCAGATATCCTTTGTAAGTATACACAGCTAGAAGTAAAGGGTATAGAACCATAGGTGTGTATGGTTTCATGGGGATATGCCTTTATATATATATATGTATATAATATGCACCCATACCTAATAAAAATAATGTACAAGTTATATACTCTACATCTGAGTTCAGATTACACACAGATAAATGGATTTTGTTACAGTTGCTTTACAGCATTTCTGTCTCTGGCCACATAATTTTCTGGGGTAGATAGATGGTTGTTATTTAGAATTAACCTTTTTTGGTGACTATCTTGTGAGCTAGAATAAGGAAACTTTAAAAGCTAAAATCATACAGGGAAAATGAATTACCTGTTTCTAGTAGCACCGCTCTTATACTGGTCTAAGTTGTTAACTCAGTTTGACTGCTATTGGTTCTTCCTACCAGCTCATCCAGCTCTTTCCTCTTTGGAAGCAGTGGGAAAGAATGAGCACTGGTTTTAAATATTTTTTTCAAAGAAAAATAAAGAGGAGAATAGCATATTTTTGTTTGGATGGATTATTTTAAGTTTTCTGTATTGATATTATGAGGTCTGAAGACACTTTAAGGCGATTGAGATTCTTGTCTTACACATTTCCACAAAAATGAGTTTTTTCTATAGCCTGGTAAGAATTTAGGAGAAGTTTCTATCTAGCTTGGAATGCAAGAAAAATGAATTTATATGTCTTAACTAATACTCGAGAGAAAATTAATTTGTTTCTCTTTTTGTTTTAGCTAAAACAGAGCACAAAATAGAAACAATCGCTCCTCAGTTTTCGAAGGTGAAAGTTAAAGACTTCTTTCACAGGCTGGTACGTAAGATGCTAATGCCGAGCAACTTCTGTCATTTTGCTAGCACATACAAATTCACTCTTATTGTAAGGGAACGGACACAAGTGTTTTAGCCTGAAAAAATGATCCTGTAGTAACTGGGGTGGTGTTTTTCAGAAGTTATTGGAGAGATCACTCCTAGCTTCAGAAGTATAAGTCAACTTGAATAAAGCAAAGAATAAAAGTGCTATTTGTATATGGCTTTGCACAGCATTCATTCTTGATAACCTTCATAAAAGTCCCATGAATTGTCAATGGATAATTGCATACAACGTAAAGGCAGGCAGAAACATGTAGAGATGGGCATGCAGAACGTGTAATGCTGCACGCTACAAAGCCAGGCTTTCAGGTTGCTCTGTGTGTAGTGGCAGGCAAAGGGAATTGGGAGTTACGGTTAGGACCAGAATGTGCGGTGTTTCATGAGTCAGTTTATCTCCTCCAAAATGGAGTAATATAGGACCTTAGAGCCTGCTGCAGCCAAGTTGTTCTACACACCGTAACAGAGATCTCGGAACAACTTGGCAGTTGCTCTCATCCCACTCTGATTGAAGCATCACCTGAACAATCTTGAAGGAGGGCTGGGCACTTCAGGGGACATCGTAAACTACTGGGATAAATCTCACTGTTCCATTTCATTGGAAGTAGCTGGAAGTTAACCTGAATAAAATCTACATAAGATGATCTTAAAGCATTATTATGTAAAAATTTAGAAATGCTTACTTACAAATGGCAGTAAACCATAATGTGCCTGCTGCTATATTACTTCCAGGGCCCACTGACAGTGTTCTCAGCTAAGCAGAGATGGACGGCACCACGTACCATTCGCATCCACCATGAAGCAGGAGAGCTAGGATTCAGTCTTAAGGGAGGTTCACCAGTACAGATTTATTGTCTTGATCCAATTTGTTCTGCAGCAGTAAGTACATCAGTGCAATACTAACAATTTATCTCCAGACTCTAGCATTAAAACCCTTTAAATGTAACCTCAACTTGTTTGTACTGGTGTATGGTGTATTTATTAAGTTCTGCTACACATATATAGTCAATGTATAATAATTATAATATATAATTATAGTCAGTTCATATAATCTGAACACATTTTCAGTGCTGTGTACACCTTAGATGTTAGAGTACCTGTATCCCTGACATCACATTAAACTAGAGTTGATTTATTCCTCTGTTCACACTTAATAGATTAAAAAATCCCAAATAATAAAAGCAAATGTTATTCCTCATCTAAATTAGGAAGTTAGAGGGGATAGAGGCTTTAGAAAGTTGCAACAACAACAACAACAACAACAACAACGATGAGGATCAGGAAGGGAAGGCAAGGTAGCACATGGCAAAGGAAAAAGAGGGGGAAGAACGTATTATGAGATTCTAATGTGTTTTTCTTTTAGGGGGAAAACCAAAGGGATAAAGCAGCATGCAGTGATGAGCATAGTTTAGCTATAGGAAAGGCAGAAGCAACCACAGAAGTACAAATAAAAATACTGAAGAAGTAAAAACTGGAGTAAATATCTCATGGGGGACAATAGGGTAGCAAAACCCAGGTTTCGCTTACTTAAGGAGAAAGTGAAAATGACATAAAAAGACAACATTTGAATATGGCAGAATCACATTTATCAATGGCAACTCAAATAGGTAATTTGTGTACTTGAAAAAGTTGCATGTTTCTAGGTTATGTGTACACTTTGTTCCACATGTCTGGCTAGACAATGGTTTTATAGCATCTGAGAGCGAAATGCCTTTAGGGCAGATACTGTATGATGACAGAAACATTTTACGCATCTTTATAATTCCAGATAATAACCTGTGCAAAATTTTTTTATAGTCAATGGGCCTAAAAGAAGGTGACTACATTGTCTCAGTTGGTGGTGTGGACTGCAAGTGGCTTGGAGTGAATGAGGTGCTGGAAAAATTCAAAAGCATGGGAGAGCGGCCCATTGAGATTGAGGTTATCAGTTGCCAGGATACATCAGCGTCTATGGTATGTAATGAGGCAAATACGTTTTGCAGGTTGGATATGTGGGAGTTTTTTCGGCTTCCTGGCTTCAGTCCAATTAATGTTTACTTTCATGGAGTGAGATATCCCACTCCACTTGTGAATATATAAAGCATTCAGGCATGTGTTCAGTTTTAAACAGTCTGTTTAAATCATCGTGACTTAGCAAGCTGAAGTACAGCCTGTGTGCATAAGAACAGTTGGGTGGTGGGGTTTTTTGTGGTGGAGCTACTTAGATTAATTGCATTATAAATTCCAGGGCATATTTTATTTTCCCCTACCTTGTCCCAGAGGATGAAAATATTAACTCTGTTATGCATTGGAAAAGCCACAATGAAACAATAATGGAATGAAATAGAACATCCAAGACCACATGCTTATTTTCTCTGTACTGTTAACATAAACAATCGATGACTTTTGTATTAGATCGTGGATTAATGTATGTATTATTTATTTTGGTGGACTTTTAACTGTCTAGTCAGTTACTAAGCTGCTGTAGAAGCTTTAGACTAAGGAAAAGTGATCACAAGAATAAAAAATGTTAAGCTCTAAATAACTTAAACTTATTTGTAGTGTGAGAGAACCTGTAGTTCAGCTAAATCCACTGCTTCATGCTTCTAACATTCCCTGGCACGCTTAGGCACTGCAGTATTGTTGCCTTAGAAGTGATAAAGGTGCTCTTACTGCTGTTGGGTTTTCTTGTTTTAAGAAGCTGATTTTTTCCTTATTGAAAATAAGGAATTACACACCTGCCATTCCAAGCTGCTACTGGAAACAAAAGGCCAGAATATAATCAAATTGCTTCAGGGCACAGCTAAGATAAGACAGAGAAAGCTGTGTCTTCCAGGTATCCCGAAAGAATGTGCTACAGTAGCTCTTGTCATAGTTGCAATTAACATGGAACCTGTCCAAAGACAGCAGAAAGATTCCCCTTCCGAGATCAGTGCAAGAACTACGCACTTAAGCTTTGTAGAGGAGTTAGTGTGTATGTTGTATAGTTATGCTAGAAGCTAAACATCCCTAAATGCTAATGATAACCAACCCATGGAAAAGATTCACAAGTCCCTTTACGCTTTGTATAGTATATCCTTGAGTCTACGTGGGCTAAATACCAGAATCACAGGGCTCTGAAGGGCTTTGTGTTCAGTTAGCACCACAAGCTTGCAGTCATCTGCCTTGGAAAACTATTTGCACAGTAACCTTTTGTTATCTTCAAAATTTTGACCCATTTCGGGTGACTGATTCTTACAATGCTTCTCTTTTTCCTACAGCATAGTAAGAGTGCAACTTATTCTGTGGGAATGCAGAAGACATACTCCTTAATCTGTTTAGCCATGGAAGAGGATAAGCTTGATCAGACCAAGAAACCCCCACTGAAACTGCCTTTTCTAAGTTGGGGAACTAAAAATAGACAGAAGGCTGCAAGCACCCTCTGCCTTCCTTCAGCTGTGGCTGGAAGTTCTCAGCCTAAGAAGAAGCTTTCTCCCTTCACACTTTTGAATTCGGAAAGTTCATTGTACTGAATCTTTCAGAAGGATCTGTTAATATGACAACTTTCTTTTAAATGTATATAAAAAAATCCATCAATTTTATCTTTATATATATATGTGTGTGTGTATAAATTTAGACAAATGCCATTGACTTCATTTACTGGGTATTGAGCCACTATGAAGGTCAGAGGCTGGCAAAAACTGTAAAACTTAAGTATTTGAAGGTTAGAATGAAGTAGTTTGGGAGGAATGCAATAACAAGTTGTAGATAAAATTGCTTACGTAAGGACTAGATTCCTTTGGAATTTCAAAATACAGTATCATGACTAATTTTCTTTATAACTATGATAGATGGGATGTATTCTTTACAAACTTGATGCTGTGGGCAAAACAACAGGGGACACATTAAAGGATGATTTTGCTGTAGAAGTTCAGAGTTGATAACACTAAAGAGTTATCTTAACAAACCACAGGTGCCAGAGTAACGCTATTCAGAGAAACTAGCCTTGTGCCAAGGGGCAGTGTCACGTAGTTGTGGTTTTTACACATAGACATTCTCTTTCTGAGAGTACTAGGTGTATTCTACTGAATAGTTAATTTAATTCTGGAAGAGAATTAGAAGGCTTAAAAGTCAAAAGATCTTTTGAACTACAAAAGGCTTTTACTCTGCTCTTTTTCTGATCTAGGTTACCTAGGTTACATCTGCTGATTCAATTGTTAAAAACAGGCTTTATTCCAAACTTGAAATTACTTAACCTACTTACCATAAAACTTATCTCATGGGTCTTGATAAAATTGATAGCTGTGTCAAAACTGACATTCCAATATATTGGTCAAGAGTACATAAATTGTGATGATGCTTTAAAAATATAAGAAAAGAAGTGCTTGTGAGTCTTAAGTGGCACAATATTTATTTACTATCACACAAAGTAAAAAAAACCCAAATACATATAAAGTCCTCCTCCTCTTCTTGGAACAATTAATAAGCAAGTACTGGCTATATATATTAAAAAAAAAAACAACCAAAAAAAAACCAAAAAAAAACCCCAAAAAACCACAAAACAACAACAAACTGTGTGAGCATTTGAGATTCTTCTATCTTCTGAAATGGAAATTAATTGAAAATTGCTAACACTGTAGTGTTAGTTAACTTGCCATCTACAGAGTAGATAATGCTGTTTGATACTCAAAACAGGAAGTTTGCATCTGGATGTAAACTTTAAAGTTGTCATTTACTTTTAGTTTCTTATGTAACAGGTGTAAATATGTTGATGACACTTATTTAAGAATAAAAGTCAGATGCTGATATTTAATAGTAGCTTTTTGATTCTGCTTGGATGATACAGAATAATTTACAGGTTTTCACTGTTTACTGCTGGCATACCTCTTGCATGTTTCTGTAATGTTGCTCACAAAGATACAAAAACCTGTTTTTCTTAAAAGTTTATATTGTGTAATACAGTAACTTAAAGTCTAAAACTTGCTTCTTTACAAAGCAGCAGCAGTTGTACTGATACACAAGACCCTGCCATACAGTACTCCATCCCGAAGAGGTTTACTTTGCATATATGGTTAAAGTTACTATTCAACTAATGAAGTCTTTAGCAAATCACATCAATCACCCTTCCAGATCTTCATTTCTCTCAGCCCACTATGATAGTCTTCCTGCAACTATCTTCCCCCTTAGCTGTATGATTAACTGCCTTTCCATTCCCATCGTTGGAACCCACTAGTCCTTGAGGAAAGGTTGGGGTGTTTGGTGGTTTTTTTTTTATTTAACCATCCCCCCACCCCTCCAGTTCAAGTCAAAATTTGAGCTTGTTGAGTGCCATACAAATCTATACTTACTATTTTCTGTCAGCTAACTAAAGACGCATTGTGCATTGAGTGGTAGCCAACAGCTGACTTAAGGCAAATACTAATTTCACAGCAAGTGACGTTCTTGCTCAGACCACAGGAGTATTTGTAAGTTTCTATCTACAAAGATGTACAGGGCTATTATAAAGCCCTAAAAATAAACTATAACTCGATCAGTACTAATTGTTACTATTTTAATTGAATTTTATTTAATGCACTGAACAGATGGCCATTTGAAGTAGTGAAAAAGGTGTTTGCCTTGCAACAGCAATAGCCACATACCTTTGGATGTAAAATCCAGTCTCTATAGCAAAGTGACAAAGACTGATAAAGAAGCTTAAGTATTCCCTAGTTGTAAGAAAGTAATATCTTGTTCTGTAGTTCTGGAAATTCTGATGTTTATTATTCACTGAATTAAATACTTACGGCCAAATTATATTTTCATCCCATCACAAATAACAGGTCTATCTGCTGTCTGTGCTAACTGGGAGGTGAGATGATTGGTTACAGAGGGGCTAAAGTTCAATTATTCACTTCTCTCTTAGTTTATGAAAGGGGGTTGAAAATCCTGCTCAGCTGCCTTCCTGCTGTGATCCAAAACCCAAGTAGTGTGAAAGAAGCTTTTCACACACCTCCTTAGTGGATGCATAAGGCAAAAGGCAATTTTACCCTTACTAAATAGGATAAGAATATAATTTAAAATAAATGCAAGATGTCAACTCTTGAAAAGATTAATGCTGGAAGAACAGGTTGAAGTAATGAATTTTGATCAAGGCTTCCCATATTACTTTCTTTGCAGCATATTATAATTGATAGTATAATTAATGCATTATAATTGAGAATTTGTCAAAATGTTGTAATTGATAATTATCCCAACCTCTGTTCAAAAGTGTGACGTAAATTAACCTAGGTTTTAGATAGTAGACACAAAGGAATAAATTTGCTAACACCCTGTGAACTGAAAAAGGAACAAGTGAACTAAGTTGAAGTCAAAGATGTATTCCAGTAGGACTTTCCAAAGGAACT
Source organism: Leptosomus discolor (assembly GCF_034619465.1). NCBI lineage: Eukaryota > Metazoa > Chordata > Aves > Leptosomiformes > Leptosomidae > Leptosomus > Leptosomus discolor. The sequence continues at coordinate 50,005,872 of NC_141398.1, read as the reverse complement.
CCAAAAAGTTACAGATGAAAGATAGTACTATAAAGCAATGTAAGCTTTTTAAAGCACTGTAAGTTACACTTCCAGTGTTTATTTCTGGAAGACAAAAGTAAGCAAGCAAATTGCTTTGCCATTTTTTTCTGTGGATGCTGAAAGGGACAGCTTTCTCAGTTTTTTTGTACCATATAGATGCAAAACACTTTTCTGCCCTCTTTCCAAGGCAATTTTCACAGCTCAGTCTATGTGAGCAGAGCAGCTATAAAGCAGCAGCAGCAGAGTAACATCTAGACAATTAGTCAACACCCTTCAGCTGTCACCAGGATTACAAAAATTACCAGAATATATGATTATTAAACCCCAAATTTTACAATTCATGAGAAACAAACAAATAACAAGTCTTCTCCAAAACAGGACTACACGTGCACATCAGGAACATAAAAAACTGTAAATTTGTTGTGCTACCGTTTGTCCAACTACTAGCTCAAGCTCTTCGACAGATGCGTTACAAAGCTGGTGGATGCTTCCAAACTGTTGCAGTAAAAGCAGAGCTTTTGTTTTCCCAACTCCTGGAATTTGTTGCACTGTTCGAAACACTGATGGCTCTGCCAGCTGAGAACACTGTTTCCGCAGAAAGGGGTTACTGTTGTGATCCTTGCTTTGTTCACGGACCTGAAGCAAAACAAAACTGTAAGCGACACTGAGTGCCCTCTGCCGGAGCTCTGCTTTTGCTTTTTAAAATAGTTTCTTTCACCACAAGAGTTCAATGCAAACACTAGGAAGTTTTAAAAACTGGCTCCCTCCTTAAATGTACGCTCTTATTAAGGGTTTTGATGCAGATTCACAAAGTCTTACTAGGAAACCAATAGTTTAATACCAACAACCATGAATTAAAACAATTATTTTTGCCATCTTTTTGATGCCATCAGCGAACGGATAAATGAAAAGAGAAACAACATAAGAACACAGTTTCCCCAGCCTGAGACAAAGCAAAATCTTAAGTTGGTTTTGACAGAACTTAAGTGAGGATTGCCTAATGCTAATCAGTGGCACCTCAGTGAAAGATCACATTAAAAAAATCCAGTATCATGTTCTTCAGATTCTTTAATTTGTTCCCAAATGAGCCCTCTTTGCACTGAACTATACTACCATATTACTGTTGCAGGATACTTATTCCTTACATTCAAACAACAAAATATGTTGCATTCATTTAATATTCCAGGTATTCTTTCTGAAATGAATGATGGTTGTGAGAAAACAGGTAATTCTCCTCATCTCCCATACTTCAATAAATGTTTGTCCACTAACAGAAACTTACCAGCTGAGTAATAAGTTGAGAAGCTTCTCCTTGATTTGCCACAGGAAGCAACACCATTCCAAGTTCTAGCACAACAAGCTTTTGTACTGCTAAGAAGTACTGATCACTTATTTGGGTTTTCTCTACAATTACAATTCCCCCAAGACTGCTGGCCTGTATTGAAAAAAGAAGAAACAACCTTGTTAATGACAAGCTGATGCAATGCAACAGAGAGAAAACTTGTGTCAAATATGAGCTGCCTGAAAGGAAATCAAAGGAAGAGTAGAAGTTACAGCAACAGTACTGAGGTTTAATACATTATTACACAGTTACATAGGTTTTCAGTTCTCAGGTGGAAATTATCACAAAAGTTTAGCTCCACTAGAATTTAAAAATAACACAAGTAGAATGTTTTCAGAAGCACAGAATAAATAAATACCAATTGAAAACTCCCTTTCTCTTTATGTAGTACTTACATTTCTAAACCGAACTAATCTTCGTTTGAATTCATCCCCTGCAACCAAATCTGCTTCAGAAATATATAAAATGCAAGTTCTGTTTGAAAGGTGAAAATCCACAAGTCCCAAGCCATCTTCAAAGATAAGTCTAATTTTCCCTTAAGGTGAGATTGTTAAAAGAAAAAAATAGAGTGGTTAAAAATATACTAATAATTACTTCACAGCACAACCTTCATAATCTGTCAATAATCCTAGTGACTTGACAACAAACTTCATATTACAGAATCACAGAATGGTAGGGGTTGGAAGGGACCTCGAAAGATCCTCTAGTCCAACCCCCCTGCCAGAGCAGGACCACCCAGAGTAGGTCACACAGGAACACGTCCAGGTGGGTTTTCAATGTCTCCAGAGAAGGAGACTCCACAACCTCTCTGGGCAGCCTGTTCCAGTGCTCTGTCACCCTCACAGTGAAAAAGTTTTTCCTTATGTTGATGTGGAACCTCCTATGCTCCAGCTTGCACCCGTTGCTCCTTCCTGTCATTGGACATCACCGAGAAGAGCCCGGCTCCATCCTCCTGACACTTGCCCTTTATGTATTTATAAACATTGATGAGGTCACCCCTCAGTCTCCTCCAGGCTAAAGAGACCCAGCTCCCTCAGCCTTTCATCATAAGGGACATGTTCCACCCCCTTAATCACCTTTGTGGCTCTGCACTGGGCTCTTTCAAGCAGCTCCCTGTCCTTGAACTGAGGGGCCCAGAACTGGACACACCATTCCAGATGGGGTCTCATCAGGGCAGAGTAGAGGGGGAGGAGAACCTCTCTCGATTTACGGACCACACCCCTTGTAATACGCCCCAGGATGCCACGGGCATTCTTGGCCACGAGGGCACGTTGCTGGCTCATGGTCATCCTGCTGTCCACCAGGACCCCCAGCTCCCTTTCCCCTACGCCACTCTCTAACAGCTCAGTCCCCAACCTGTACTGGTACATGGGGTTGTTCTTTCCCAGATGCAAGACTCTACACTTGCCCTTGTATTTCATTATATTTCTCCCTGCCCAGTTCTTCAGCCTGTCCAGGTCTCGCTGAATGGCAGCACAGCCTTCTGGTGTGTCAGCCACTCCTCCCACTTTTGTGTCATCTTTAAAAGCCTTTCTTCTCTTTAAGCGAAACAGGTACAAGCAATCCAAAGTACTGTGTGATGCCTTTAGTAACGCCAATTAACAGCACTTCCAAACTACAGATTTGAAAGTTGTATAGCTTCTCAGTAAACTCTAAACTCGAACAAAAACATCACATGCTATTCTCAAAGGATCACCTTAATTTAGCTGGCTGTACTGCTGTAACAGACGATAGCATAGTCCCAGCATCCATGTAAGTTCAAGGGACTTCAGTGTAGATGCATATTCACAATAGCCCCACTGCTGTGGTTCCCAAGAAGCAGATACATGGTAACAGGAATTTCCAGCCTGCTAACATAGTCTGTACTGCAAATATGGGACCAGTCAGGCACAGAGTAAAGCTATTCCAGCCAATCTTAACAATATTGGGTGACAGAGGGGAATGCTTTGCCTGAATTGTTTTTCCTCTTCCAATTTGTTTGTGCTTACCTTGTAGCCTTTGGGCTATCTCTGACCCTCTCCACTTCTCACTTCCAATCACATGCCCATAAGGGACAACTATAGATCCTGCTGTCACAGGAAAGTTTCCTTTTGTTGTCATCAGACCTCCTTTAAATCTTCAGTAGCAGTTACACCCTTAGAAAGAAACGTGGAAGACATATTAACACATTTTATAAACCTGTTCAAACTTAATTTTATAACTAAAATTTATAAGAAGTAATAGTCTGGAAGAGACACTTCCCGAAGCTACCTTACAGTCATCGTTAACATATCAAAATCAGTAAGCAACTCTGTTTACTTGAATACAGGCTTGCAAACTCAATTTCCAACTTTGCCAGTCAATCTGAAAACCCCCCAAACTAAGGCACATACATGTTAAAAAAAACCCACACTGCCTTTTCTAGGCCTTCATCCACCCTTGCTGGGAGAAACTCTGCTTCAGTTACAAAGCTGACTCCAGAGGCATCTCCAGTCCTCAACTGGCAGCAGTCTCCAGACAGACTATTAGAAGGTAGTTACTGGGGGAGATCATTATCAGGTTTGCCAGCTTTATGCGGTGTTCTGACTTCAGGGGGAAACGGGACTCTTTGAGGCTAAGGCACGATTTAAGGAGAAGAGCCAAAGACGAGCCGGTGCCACCGCAAACATCACCACCCCGAGCTGCATCCTGCGGCCCGGCCCAAAGCGAGTCCTCACCGAGGGCCCGCTCTGAGGGGCGGGAGGACAGCCCCAAGGGCAGCCGCCGGCCCGCCACTGACCTGCCCGGAAGAGGCCGAGCTCCGCCCCGGGCGCCCCGACCTTTCGGGGTCGCAGCCCGTCCTTCGGGCCGCGACGGAGATCAGCCGGGACAGAGACGCCACCACCGCGTCGGGAGAGACGGCGCCTCAGCACCGCCACACGAAGAGCCCGCCTCAAGCTGCGCGCCTGGCTGACAGCGGCGGCAGCAAATAGGAAGCGACGCCTCTGCCGCCCATGGGCGAGTGAGAAGGCGGGTGGGGCGGGCCTCGCCACTGGTAGGTTGCTAGGGCCGGAGGAGGGGTGAGTAAGGCGCGTGCTGATTCGGGGAGCGCAAACCTACAGCCAATCTGCCGTGCCGTTGTTTTCTGGCGCGTGGCGACGGGAGAAGCGTCCGAAGTTGGGAGGAAGGAGTCGGGAAGCAGTAGCAGAGACTCTTCCCCCACCCGGTCCCGATGGCGTTTATTTTCAAGAAAGGCCGGAAGAGCCTCTTCGTGAGTACCGCGCCGTCCGGGGCAGGGCTCCGTCCCCGTGAGGCAGGGGAGGCAGGGGGCCGGGCCCGGCGGGAGGGCGGAGGGCCGAGGGCCCCGCGGCGGGCGGCCGCGCCCTGCCGTTGACGCCGGTGGTGGCTGAGCAGTTTGAAGTGAAAAACGGGGAGAAGCAGAAATCCTAAGCAAAGAAAAAAAGGGTGTCCGGAGGCCGGGTGCTGGCGCTCTCCTTTCCCTCGGTCCCGGGCCTGCCCGTCTTCTCCAGAAACGCCTGGCTTGGGCGGGGCGGGGAACGGGGGGTGTTTCTGGCGCCTTTCCCTTCCAGGGAGGCCTCTGGGTGCCGGCGGGGGCTGGAGCCCCCGGGTGGACGGGCAGCTCGCTCGCTTCCAACGCCTGCTGAGGTGCTGCTCCAAGCACGCGTTCGCTGCCGCGAAGTGAACTGATAAAAGTTCATAGCGAAAGCCTAGAGCGGCCAAGGGTATTGATCTTCAGCCGTTGTCTTCCTGTGGGATGACAGCATCAGCTGTATTCCCTGGCAGTCATAGTAAGACATCTACAGTCAACAGCCTTAAGTAAACAAGGTGGTGCATACCAGAAAGATTTCCAGAACTGGGAGCACTGCATTTGCAAGATGAGACCGAGTAACAGGACAGTTTTTGTAATGCATCATTTAGTTATTTGATGCGGCTTACTGTAAAGACAGAAATATTTCCCAGTTTACCTGTTAAGTATCCCGTGGGAGAAGACAAATAATAATTGCAAACAAAACAAAACTCTGTAGCAGAAATAGCAGAAACTTAGTCTGTTTTACTCGATTAAAAAAAAAGTAACATCTGTCTGAAGATGATGGACTTTATTGTGACATATTTTTTTCTGATGCCTAGAGAGAGGACAAGAGGCCATGGGCATAAATTCAAATACAGAAAATTCAACTTAAAACATAGTAATAAAAAAAGTACTGTGAGGATGGTCTAGCGTTGGAACAAGTTGCCCAGGGAGGCTGTGGAGTCTCCAGCCTTGGAAATACTCAAAACCCAACTGGACAGGATCCCGAGCAACCCTCTCTAGTTGACTCTGCTTTGGCAGGGACTTGGACTAGGCAATTTCCAGAGATCCCTTCCAACTTCAACCATTATGTGATTCCATTCACAGTACTCTTTGTAGGGAATTCTGGTCCCAGTTTTTCTGAGCCAGTATTTAATGTTATCCTTTAAAAAAAAAATGGTTGGTTTTGCTAAAAAAAAAAAAAAACACATTGGGATTTTTTTTTTTTTTTTAAATGCAGGTTGAACCTTTGACTGCAAGACTTGTTTAGTTAGAGTTTTTTCTTCTATCTCATAGTGCTATGACTGAGGATTTCCTCTGACTGACAGACCCTTTCTACAATAAAGGGACTAATATTGTTACTCCGAAGCAGGGTCCAAATATTTTGGAAAAAAGTTCATTTCTAGTACTCCTTTTTTCTTGTATATATACAGGAAAAAACCAAACTTGAGTAGGTTAAAATTCTGGTTTTGCAGATTGTGATGTAGTGGGTGGAAAACCCACATTCACGGGTCTTACGTAAATTACATTTCTAACCTTCATTAGTAGTTCTTCATACATGTTAAAAAGTTAAACTTGGAACCATTTCAAGTCTTCTGTTTACATTCATTGCATGTAATTGTTCTTCTTTTTTTATATTATTTTGCATTGTTAGTTTTTGTGTGTGTTTAATTCTATGTTTTTTTTCATTGTGATCCTTAAAGTCATTGTCAACTAATTTTATTTTAAATTGTTTAGAAACGTATAGCTCATGGCCTGGTCCCTGCTGCTACCATAGCTCCTAAACCTGCAGTTCCCCGCACCCCTCCCCCTCGTAGTCCAAACCCTTCTCCAGAAAGGCCCAGGTAGGTTTTGAGTTTGGTTTTTTTTTTTTTTGCTTCATCAACTACAATAGCATACTAGAAAAGCATGATTAGAGGAATTGCATGTCCTTGCTGCAGTATTTACATAAACCTTTTCATAAATATATTTTTAATCGGGGCTGTTCCATTCTTTGAACTTTAGAGATACCTATTTTTCTCCCACTCCTAAGCATGCTAAGTAATTAAGGGACAATGACCATTATGAATATGTAACTTACTGTAAATCTGAGTCAATTAAACACAAATGGACTATCAAAAGTTAGGGCCATTTTTAATTTGGCTGCTACAGGAGAGTGTAGGACTGTAGCAGTGCTAGTACCGTAAGTCAGGAAATTTTAACTCGTTAGAAAAGCATTAATTAGATGTTACTAACATGCCATTTTATTGTGTATTAAAAAAAGCAAGGACTTAAAAAACTGGCAGGTAAAACCATGTTGGACTGGATTTGAATTAGCTATGTAGGCAAGTTACGTAAAGAGAAAATACAAATCTATTTTTCTTTTAATTTGTAATTTCTTACAGTTTTTATATTTTCTCCATGTTTAGTTCAATTCTAGTTGTTTCCTATGGTCTTTCTAGTGTCTGTAACACTCCTACTTGATCCTATTTAATTTCTTCTTCCTTTTTGGCCTCCAGTTGTTGTCATTCCTGTTATAGTCCTCACCATTTCTCTCCTTTAATCTCTGTTCCTGCTTGTTTTTACCTGTTCATCTTACCCTTCTCTATACTCCGCAGCATCCCACGAATAGGCACTTCTATCTACTTATGCTTGCCCTAGTTTGCAGTGTGCCAGCATTTATTAAGAGCTTCAGAGTCATCAGTAAAAGGTTCAGAGCAGGGAATAATGGCAAGTAGGAGACAAAACAGCAGAACACAGAACACTTTCAACAAACACCAGGTAGTATTGTTATGGCTAAAGTGAATGCTAAGTACTGTAAATTATCAGTCAATTTTGGGAATGTAACTCAGTATATTCCACGATTTTCATGCATATGATTTGGGAAAATCAGCAGGTATTTTACTTTACTCTTAGATAGCTGCGTTACTATAGCTTGCCCAGTTTTGTCCTTTACTTTGGGAGTTAATGGTTTATAACCAGTCCCTTGGCACTTCCAGTAGTGCTTATGCTTGTTAACTGTGAACATTTTGCTTTGCTTAAATAGTGAAGTTATTTTGCAATGAAAAAATATAAAATGTGGAGCACAGAGAAGACATCAGTTTTGTTTCATTGCTTTACTCTGCTTTCTTCCAGATCTGCTCTAGCAGCAGCTATCCTTGCAACAACGCTAACGGGGCGCACTGTTGCTATTCCTCAGCCTCGGCAGCAGTCGCTTCCTGAAGGTGATTCCACTTGTGTGGAACAAGAATGTTTCGAACCATATGCAACAGTCACAGAGCTCAGCATGGGGTAATGTATACTTTCTGGTTTGCTATCTTATATTAGAAATAGAATCTGTCAATGATACAGTTTTACCAAAGAGTTACAGCAAACTCCTGCTGTTATAGCCACTTACTTTTTTCTCACTACGTCATAAATTGTGTCTGAAGTGATGTTTGCATTGGCTGTTTGGGCTTGTTGCATATATTGTATGAACTGATGGTTCTACTTTACTAGTGTTAATTTTTTTTTGGAAGAGTAGGCCATAGGCAACATTGAAACAGGCTTTAAACTGCTTCCTACTTGCAGGCCTAACTGGAAACTTGATGGTAGTGACAGATCTCCTGGACAGCCCCTGGAAACATCAGGCAACTACGGAGAGGATGATGATATGGATACCCATCTTTCAGATGCTGATAAAGAGGCAAAGTCCAGCTGTCAGAGTAATGAGAAAAGGGGAGAAGACTTTAGCACTAATGCTATTTATGCTGTTCCCTGCAAAAATAAGAAGGTAGGATTTTCAAATGCATTAATTCCTTCATCATGTTTTAATATATTAATGCAAATATTAAATATTTCTAAGGTCTTTCATTCTCTCCTTACCCTTCAGACATTTATTCAATTTTTATTTCACATGCTGCTTTTTGTAGTTCATTTACTCCTACACGAGTTACGTTGGTTTGACCCTCACAGATTCCGTATCTCTGATTATTAGGAGCCTTTTCTTGTCAGGAAAACACCAGTATTGTGTATAATTAATGTGCATAATTTAGTCTTGTAAAGTATTTTAGGTTGAGTGTGATACTTAGATTATTGGTTAAAAGCACTAAGAACTTTATTTTTAATTGGTGAAATCTTAGTTAATGATGCAGTGTTGTGCTAATGAGCAGAACCCTATATAGAGACAGGGGGATTCAGAATCAAACAAAATAAGTTACCTTGTTGTCTTGAAGACCAGTGGATTTTTCTATGTTAGAGTTTTGGATTGTCTTAAAACAGCAATGAGCAGCTTAATACTCCTAAGGCACATCTAAAGTTCACTCCAAAATGATACAAAAATTGAACCAACAGGAAGAAGTAACTGAGTAGTAAAGAGGCAATAAAATGCTATGTGTGTGAAAGAAATCAGAAAACAGCTCTAGGTGAAGAGATGGTAGTGAGTAAGAGGAGGGAAGGCAGGGGGGAATAAAGGGAGCAAGTGGAATATGTGGGACACTAGTATACTATTAACAGGATAAAACCAGCAAAGACAATGCTAAAAATTATTCATGAATCCTTCAGTGCTATGATAGTATAGATAAATGGGTGATCTTTTATTAAGAGCATGTTTAGATATGACACAGCAAACAAGCAAATGTAGGATAATTTCACAGACTCTTGTGACTGAATAAGGTGACAGGGAATATTTGCCCTGTGAACTAAACGGCTGTCATAGTTTCCCACCTCCTATTGATCACTGTAAGGTTTAGATTTTATTTACATAGGGTGTTTTGTTTGTTTTAGGGCTCTATGTCTTATCATTTATTATTGGAGTACAATTCCAAATGTGACTGGGATGTTAGTACACCAAAGGTTTCATACAGGTATCAATGGGCTATTGATAGTGGGCTATTTTGACAGTGTTATGGTGATTTAGATAGGCTTGTCTTATTTTTACATAGGAAGAGTTTCCACCATCTCAGAGTACTAGTGCTGACAAGAAAGAGGTGCCTTCTCATGAAACTGAGTTTCAGGTGCTGGTGGATGAGTCAAATGTGCAAACAGAAGGTAAAAAAAACCTTAAAGTCAAACAGCCATACCTTTTATTACCATAGGGAAAAATAATTTTGGAATAAAATAAATTTAATACTATATGATAATGATATATTCCTTTTTTTTTTTTTTTGAAAGGGTAATGAAAGAAATGCTACCAAATACTTAGCTATTTCTAGTAGTTACAGAAAATTAAAAATCTGCATAAAGAGGGAAGATTGGCCTGTGTTCACTGTATAACTGAAACTCCTACTAAACATCCAATATCAACCAGTGTAAAAGGAGAGGAGGTGTGGGGGAAAGAGTTTTGTGAACTCTTTGTCCTGTCCAGTGCAGTCATTTTGTACTATGTTTCTGCCAAAATCAATCCAGTTTATACTCTGGAAACCATTAGGGTGTTACTGTGCTCAAAAAAATGGAAAAAAGTAGAAACTACCAGTGTTAAAAAACAAACAAACAAACAAACAAACCCCCAAAACAACAAAACCAAAACCAAACCACAACCAACAAAACCCAAACCACTAAAGAGATAAAGACAACATTTTTTAATTGGTCATTTTTCTTGGATAAAAAAATGTCATGGCTGAAAATCAGCAGTAAGAATTTTTTTTAATAATCAAATAGCGTGATTCTAGGATTGTTTATCCTTTCTACAGAAGTTGTCATTCTTGCTATCTTTTAAGGTCTGGGCCTTAAAAATTATACATCAGGTCACAGAGGAAGGTTCTGACAGAATAGAGCTGAACATGATAATCAGTCTCAGGTTATCATCCTTAGTTCTGAATTTTTATTCTTCATGAATAATTTTTTTTGCAATAAGTAATTTCACTAGATCAGGGACATTTGGTTTGTAACTGGATCTGTCATACTTTCTTGTAACAACAGAATATTGTGGAGAAAAAATTATGACAAGAGCGCAAGACCAATCTATCTGCATAGGAACTTTATTGCGTAATTTTAAAATCAGAAAAACAGGGAACCAGAATTTGTTCTAGAGCTGCAAAATGCAGTTTTTACAGAGGATGGCAGCACTCTAGTAGTTATTAGATAGGAAGGAGGAAGCAGAACTGAGTCCGTTTTTAAAAAAATCTTTGTCTTTCTAAGTTTTATTCACGTTGGATCCCATTGTTGTTTCAATATTATTTCAGTGGAGTTATTTGAAAAGCTTTATAGAGAACAATATCCAGGAAGAATGGGTTGCTTTGGTAGAACCATTTGGGAAGCAGATGCATTAAACTGAAAAGAATAGAATGTATAAACGGTTTCTTATCCCTCTTCTACATAGTAAGTGCTGCAGATCTTGGAAGCTGTCAGATTTGCAATTGCCTTGTTCAGAGATGCAATAGAATTCAAGCCTAGTAAAATTAATGAAAATATTTCATTTGTCCTTTAGTCAAATTTTAAAATAACAGTGGAAGACAATGACACAACTTCATTTCTTCCATAGTTACATCTATACAGTGTGAAGTAAAGTAAGGTCACACATCAGTATCCTGATACACCATGAAAGAGATAATGGAAAGTTAGTCACCTAATTTGTGGTTTGGTGAGGACTTTCTTACATTTATTTGCAGTATAGAATATGTGTGCTTACATATCCATATGAACCCTTATAGTTTACAGACTTACATATACTTTTGCATTTAATTGACTAAAAGATCTGTTTTTCTTTAGGAGAAGACCAGCATCTTGGCTTGAATTTAAAGGTAAGACTTATGTGATGTTAATTTGTGATGCCTTTTGGATAAAAGGGTGTTATAGAGAGTTGGTAGTTTACAATTACTTAAAAGAAAACTAATTTATTGCCACTAGGGAATCTTCTGGAGTACAAGATGGCTAATTCCTTTTGAAAAAATATGACTGTATAGGTAAATAGGTCATACAACAGTTGGGTTGTTTTGGTTTTTTAACATCTTCTGTGGTTTCTTATACAAAAGAAAGAAACAGAGCAGGAGACAGCATATTAGTAGTAAGAGGTAGCTCTTACTGATAGTTTCCAAATTCTGAGCCTGGCTTCACTAGATTTTTATCTAGTTTTCCAGCTGGGTCCATCGGACTGCTTTCATAAGCTTGAAAAAAGATACCCAAAAGTTTCGTTTCTCAGGTCAGCTTGCTGGAGTATTATTTAAAAAAATAGTTCTTCCATTGTTAACATCACTTTTTTTTTTTCCTTCAAATTCTCGAGCACTTTTTTTTTAAAAATTGTTCATGAGTTTTGACTTATCAGGGGATTGGTATGTTAAATTATGTGGCATCATATCCTTACAAAACTTCACTGCTGTTTCATAAAAACATGGAGAAAGTTTGTATATCGATCGTGTTCACCTCAAGTAAACCCATTGGTATAAATTCAGCCTGTAGTTCCTTCCTAATGAAAAAACCTTCTGAAAATATCAAATAGGTACTTTGTTCTCCCTTTGCTAGTCAAAAAAAAAAAAAGTTCTTCAACTTTGAAGAACATTTTACATTTTAATTAATTCACTGATTCCCAGTTAGGGACTGACAATTCATATCATAATAGACTATTCTAAAGTCTTGTTTTATGCAAACTAACATGTGGGAGTAATATCCATCCTGTTTGGTCAAGAAGATTTGTGTTTATGTAACTTTTATGTCAGCTATAAAATTGTTTTGAGAACTGAACATCTCTGACACCTGAAGTAAATGTTAACAGTTCCAAGTGTCCACAAGTGACTGATGGAAGTGATAAGTGATGTCAAGATGGGGAAATGACAAGTCACATATTGTCAGTAGTGAATCCAACATTAAATTTTGTTGATATAAAAGAAACTGCTTTAAAACTTTTGTTTCTTAAGCTCTCCAACGGTGATGCTGTTCAGAGTACTTCAGAAAGGATAACTGTTAAAGCAAACTGTGTAATTTTTTATTTTTCTGCTAGGAAGAAAAATCATTAGCTGAAAATCTGATATGTGAAAAGCCTCCACCATCACCAGGTACTTGTGATTTTTCTATGACTTTACTACACCTTTTCACTTCATATGCATATAAAAATCCATTTTCCTGCTGTATTCTCTAAGCCTAATTTTTGGGGAAAAAGAAAGCGTTTCTCCTGTACAGGACAGGAGAAACTCGCGAGTGCTCTGTGATATGTATAAAACCAATAGTTCCAGGCTCTTTGTTAGCTGTTTTAGACTTGTTTTTATTTTCTAATCTGAGTGACTTTTGAAGTCTTAAGTAATTGTGAAATGATGTAATGAAATTAAAGTCATACTGTAACTCTCCAATGCCTTAAGTTTCAGCTGCACTAGAGGATGTCACCTTTGTGTATCCTATCGCAACTGAAGTGGTAAACATACAGTGATAGGAGATACGTGGTCTAGCTTCAGCTAGTGCCTTATTTGTATGTTATTGCATCCATGTAACAATTCGAGGCACAGCACCTCTGAACTTCATGTGTTGCATGGATGGAACATGTGCCTATCATGAGTTCATGGGGTTTTGTGTATTTCTGTGATGTCCAAGTATCTTCTGCCTTCTCACAGGAAGTTAACAGTGACCATAAGTGCCTGAAATATTATTAAACACATGAAGCTGTTATAAGTCATCAATAACAAGAGATAGCTCTGTATTTCAAAACCTATTTCTTGGATTTCATATATGTCCCATACTAAGGAACAGTTCTGTACTCAGTTATATTCATGCATGTATGCTGTTAGATTATGCTGGCTCTAAGAAGTCTGACAGTAAGGGTAAAATCTCAACCTTTCTTTTAATAGGAAACAGTTTAGCCCATACAGATCATAACAATAATTCGAAAGCGTGATTCATTATTACTGATGCAACAATATATCCATGATTTTGCAGATTATCTGAAATTTTACTTTTGTAAGGACTGTTAAGTAACTCTGTTCAGTAACAGATCATTGAAGCCTCTTCAGTGGGAAGGAGGGTAAAGTTTTCATTACACAGGTGATTAAAATAAGGAGGGATCAAAAGGACTGCCTAGTCCACACAGGGCACATAAACTTTACTTACTCCAGTGGATATTTCTGTCCCACCTCTCTAGTCACCGCTGCTAGAGAGAGGGAGATACGCTGACACTTTCTTTTCCCTTTACAGAAGGAATATTTTCATTATCTGAGAGGAAAGATGGGAACTTGCAGCTACTCTTTCCAAATCCTCTTTTTTCATTCTCTCTGGCCTTACCTTCTGGGAGCCATGAGCTGATTTATAAAGTATCTCTTGTACATATGCTAATATTAGAAAAAATGGATTACAATTTGCTGAATACTATTTAAATACATTGTACTGTGTGTGGCATTACAGATGTGTCTATTCGGACAAGGCAAGCATGGGAAAATATGACTAAAGAAAAGTTCAGAGAACTAAAACGAGAAAACTGGTCTCTGAACAAGGTGTACCAGGCTATGGTCCAACAATTTGAGGGAACAAAACAGCAAATGGAAGAACTGCAGTTAAACCTGAAGAGACTAGAACAAGAGAACAGAAGACTTGCAGAAGCTGCAGACAAGTCACATAGAGAAGGTGGGAGAAACATATAAGCTATTCTATAGTTGTCTTGCTTGATTTTTCTAATTTCTTAGAGCCTGTTCCTGCAATATAGGTTTCTACTCATTGATTTGAGCAAGTACCTATGCAGTAGTTTCTGAACAGTATTTTCTACATTTGTAGAAATTTTGTCAAGGAATACTTACATGATCATGAAAAAAAATTACTTGGTTGTTTGAAATGTAATGATTTTTTGTTAGTAATTTTTCATGGGATTATTCCATTACAGTATTTTAAGAGAAGTTCTCTTATGATTCTAGGTTATTAAGATGCTTTTTCCATACAATTAACAAATTACTGTGAACACTTCTTGAATTTTGATTGAACTTTCTTGTTGGATATTTGTTTTAATAGAGGAGACTACAGAATTACTTTTTCTCAGACAACAAGCACAAGAACTTGTAGATGAAAATGATGCTTTGAAAATGACGGTCCATCGTTTAAATGTAGAATTAAGTCGCTATCAAACTAAATTCAGGCCACTGTCCCAAGAAGAGGTGAGAATCTTGGTTATAAAGGCAATTTGTACTGAAATGTCCCATTGTCCTTTCATTCATCTTTGAGTTAAGATTATTTTCTCCAAATTTGCCACAAAGTCTACAAATAGCATTGGCTTTTTCTGAAATTTAAAATAAGCATTTATTGTTAAGTCTAACTTTAAGAAGTTAGTCTAACTTCTTAAAGTTAGACTTTCTCCTATTGTTAGTAACTAGTTTCAATTTTGTTGACTTTGAGCGTGTGTTACATATGCAACACATAATTAGAAACATAAACTTGTTTGTGGTAATAGTTGTGACTGCAGTGGACAGTGGTTGGTACTTCAAAAAGCAGGAAATAATTTCAGTATCTTTTTAAAAATCTCCTTTAGCATCTAAAACTGAAAGGTTTACCCATGAAAGGACCACCACCACCATGGCTGGTAAGTAAAATAATATTTTTCACTTACCTGTTCATTCCTTTCTAAGTAAAGTAGCTGAATTTCTTTACTGGAACCCAGTATTCAGGATATTATTTAGTTACTTTGCTGAACTGTCACGTACTAGTAGAATATTATAAACGTTTATGTTTGTTGCATAAAAAGATGTAGGGCAGAGCTTTGCAATGAATGTGTGTAGCTCCAGTTGAATTTATAGTAAGCTGCAGACTGCGCACAATCACCAGCTTTGAACTACTGAATGCAAATTAAGTAGAAGTACTGTTACCCTGAGAATCACAAATACCATCTCCACTTAGTATTTGTGTCTAGCATATAGTTGGTTTCCAGGTCTATTGCCTGTTAATCTTACTACTAGTTAATCTTTTGTTGTGATTATTTTTAAGATGATACTAAAAGAAAAGAGCATATTTCAGTGATTCTGATGGTAGGAATGGTCATGGGTCCTCTAGTAGCCTATGAGCTTCTGGCAAGGCTAAGGCAAATAGTCTGTGAAACTGAATGCATTTGTAATACGAGAAACAATTTCTCCTTGAAATGCTAATCAGATCTTAAATTTTTCTTCCTTATTGTTATTCAGAGCTATACAGAAATAAGAAAGTCCTCCTTGTCCTCTTTCTAGTTATAATATCCAAGAATCACATACGTATGTATTTAAAGATGCAGGTTTGAGAGTGTAAAACTTCCTTTCCCAATTACTGATGAATCTGGGCTAAATTTGATTAACTGTATTCACTGTAGTGTTTCAGATTGGTTTCGTATTCATTTGCATCCACGTTCTGCTGTGTTACATATACTGATAAGTAGTAGCTGCTTTTTAGTGAAGTGCGCAAGTATAGCATCGAGCCGTGTCCTTTCCAAAGCTGGCTCCTGAGGCAGTGCTATTGAGTGCTGCTGCAGCATCATTTTGCATATGATGATCTGTGTGCTTGTGTAAGTCCTGCACTGTTGTCTGCAAGGCATATACAAAACCCTTAATAGCTTTTAAAACTAGCAATATATAGCAGGAGAAGTAGTAAAAAATATTGATGACATTATGGTTTGTATATACCATTTGAATTATGGTAAAATTGATTTATATGGATTGATTTATTTTCTTTTTTTTTAAGTTGGATATGAAGTATTTGTCACCTCTTCTGTTGGCATATGAAGATAGAATAAGAGAAAAGGAAGATTTAAATCTTGAACATGAGGCAAGTTGCCATTTAAAGAAACTATACTTCTACACTAAAGCAGAAATGACTGATTTTTTTTTTTTTTTTTAAAGATTTGTCCAAGCTGTTTTTTGCCTGCAATTAAAAGTGACTTTGTTTTACTTTTCTCTGCATAGTTATCGTGCTATCTTATCCTCCTTGGCTTGTTTGGTTTTGTCAGCCTTTTCAGATGTAGAAGCAGGCACTACACTGAGATGTACAAGAATTGTGCATTCTGAATAGAGTAAGCCATAACACAGTCAGCAGTAGAAAGAATTTACTATTGTCATTCATAATGGGGATTCACTGCCCTGTATAGCTATTCTTCCAGTTACAGGCCTGTGGATTTTGTGGTAGAAGAATACTTATTTCTAGATATTTAAGGAATTAGTATTAAGGAATCGATACCCTTTTTGCTCTTTAGAAGTATTTTTTTTGGTCACTGAATCTTTGAAAAATGGTGATTTGCTTCAGAGCAGAACTGCCCTATCTTTTTAAAATAATTTATTTCCTCAAAAAATCCCTAAGCCATAAAATGAGAACAAAACACTGGTATTACCCTACATGATATTACCCTACAATATTCAAATTCATGTAATTCATGCTGAAAACGTATAGTATCATCTAGTTATTTCCTGAATCTGGATTTTAAATCCTTATTTTAAGGATCTACAACTTGCTTAATTCAAATGACACTTTGAAAAACTGTGGCGTAATTCAAGTATCTATATTATTTTTAATCAAATATTAGTAGGTGGTTGAAGCAATTTAGAAGTATGCACATCTGAATAAAAGATGAGTGAGTAGTGAAATAATATGCCATTAATAGAAGAATCAGAAGGCACCCAGGCATGTATATTTATAAAAGTTTTTGTTGATGTAAAAATTAAAATGGAATACTTGCCTCTAAAGAATTTTACATGGAGTCCTTTGTCTTCCAGGAGGATATGAAGAATTTTAAAGTACGAGTTGAAGAGCTGGTGAAGGAGAATGAATACCTGCATGAGCAATTAAATAAAACTAACTTTATTACTGCCACAGAATGGCAAGTGTTATTCTTATAAATTAATTTAAAAGCTACTAATTTTCTGCTTGTTGCATGCAAACTTTTAAGATTACAGATCTTAAGGGAAAATTTTATTCACCTCAAGCAAATTAAGTTTTGCTGAAGAGTTAATAAGGTCATGATTATGTCTTGTTGGAACAATGCTGATCTGCAATGCCCAAGATAATTTTGGAGTAAAGATTAAATAGTGAACATGGAGTTTTGTACCTGAAGCCCATGTAATTCTGTCCCAGACCTTGCAGGTTACCTACTTAACTTTTATATTTTACTAATAGTAGGAATGTGGCAAAGACATCAGTTTTTCATTAATATAAAATGGTATTGGAATATGGCATTAGAAGAATTTGATGTTTTTGAGAAGTGAAACAATGCAAACATAATGAAATTTAGTAGTATAAAATACATATGAGACTTGATAGCAATTTACGTAAGTCAGGCATTCATCAGCTGGTAACTGAGATGGAGAAGAGAGCAATGGTGCTGGTTTATCACAAGATGATTGTCAGCTTTTTAGAGTAACAGCTATAAAGAAAAAAATAAAGGCAGTACAGTCCTGAGAAAGTTAAAATAGGTCCTTCTAGTAGAGGCTGGGCAATAACAACACAATTGTATGGAAATCTCTGCAGAGTCCCAGTCATCCATATTTAAGTACAGGGAAACAAAGCTGAAAATATTTGTGGTGTAGCCACGGAAACGGAGGGCCTCTTTTATTTGGAGTTGAGGCAGACTGGCCTCTCTCACATAGGGAAACAAAAGACAATGTTGCTTTCTGTAAGCAGATCAGGAACGGGAGTCATGGAGTATACAAAGAACTACTTAAGCTGCATTTATAGAACTGCGGGCAGTGTTACTAGAACAACAACTGGGTACTCATTGACCATAAACAAAGTGGGAACTGGAAGACGATTCCTAACCAGTGTAATAGGTTTTGGAACAGTATCCTCTGTGAGTAGTGAACGTAAAAATTCTTACTGCACTCATGCCACAGGTGGTAATTGTAGGGAAGGGACCACATGGCACAGTGTCTACATGAGGAGGACTTTATGATTCAAGCTGTCTCTTCCAATCTTAAGTCTCTCTGCAGATTTAACCAATAACATGGACTGACTTCCAATGGCTCCTCAAGGAAGAATTAGAGAAGTGTTTAGTTTCTGTATAGATTTGGTTAAGTAGGTTGTTATAAAGGTATCAAAGTGTTTTGTGGGTGCTTTAGTAAAATACTCTGGATATTATATGTATCCTTGGATGCTTATATACTGTCCACAGATTCCAAAACACTGTTCTCATAGAGGTGTTTCAGTTTCTTAAATACGAATTTTTGAACTTCTAACACCTTTGCTTTTAATTTTGCCTCTCTGCAAATGAATGAGAGTTCATAACTCTCTGAGCTGTCTCTGTATCTAAATTGTATATAAATGCCTGAGGGAAGGGTGTAAACACAGTCAGGGTCTTTTCAGCAGTGTCCTATGACAGGACAAGAGGGGGTGGATACAAACTGAAATACAGGAAGTTTCCTCTAAACATAAGGAAACAGTTTTTCACTGTGAGCACTGCAACAAGCTGTCCAAAGAGGCTGTGGAGTCTCCATCCCTAGAGATATTAAAAATCAATCCCTCCATGGTCCTGGGCAACTGGCTCTAGGTACCTCTCAGTGATCAGGGGTGTTGGACCAGATGACCTCCAGAGGTCCCTTCCAACCTCAGCCATTCTATGATGCTACCATCCTAATTCACACATACATATATTTTTTCCTTCTTTCTATAGGGAATTTTTGCTTTAGTTAGTAAAATATTTTAAACATTATTTAAAATAATTTACATTTTGAGGGTTGTGAGTTCATGTCTCCAATAAGCTTACCTTGGGTCCTGGCATTGTTTTCAATGAGGGTTTTTTATTTTTAAAATTTTTCTTTTAAAGATGTTCAAATATGATTTTATAAGTTTACACTGTTGGAAGTCAGTTGCGTTTTTTCTTTGGACATAAGTTAATATTTGAATTAGACTTTATTTATAAGCTGGTCATCATTGCAGGCAGCAGCTGCAAGCTCAGGCCAAGCTGGTCTTGGAAGAAAACGGATTGTTGATGGAGCAACTTGAAATTCAACAAGCTAAAGCAAAAGATAGTCACCGACAACATGTTCAGGAAGGTAAAGTGCTTGAGTTGCTAGGCATTTGAACTACACCAAAGGTGGTACTGCAGGTTTGGGGTTTTGTTTCTTTGTGGTTTTGGTTTGGTTTGGTATTTGGGGGGGTGTTTTGCTTTTGGATTTTTTTTTTTGCAACTTCATATATGCCTACAAAGTATTGCTGAATGCAGGTAACACTAATATGAGATCAGGCTCTGGCTGTCAACTGATACTGAAAAAAAATGTCTGTATCACCACTTGACACACCACACCGTACTTGATTTTTGACTTGCTTCCTCTGAAAAAGTGACAAGAACTGTTAAACAGCAATACGCTCATTTTCATAATTTAAGAGAACTTTAAACTTTACAGGTTGGTATTTATGAGGTATTATTTGCTTATTTAAATTTTCCATTTAGATTTGTAGGGGTTTTTAATTTTTTGCTTTGCAACCAATGTTTAGCACTTAATATAGTTAACTAACATAAGTAGGTGTATTTGATTTTACACTTTTATAATCTGATACTGCTTAAATGTACATGCATCTGCAAGTAATAATCTGTTACCTATTGCTGTTTTATCAGAGGTTTGTATTTGCTTGAATTCAGAACACTTAATATTTCTTGTCTTGCCTGTAAATAATATTTCTTGACCAAGATTAATTTTTCTGCTGATAGTTATTTTTTGAATTAGTAAGTCCCTCTGGATATTTCTGGTTAATAGTCTTCTGACTGGATATTAGAAAGAAAACAGGCATGTTATTGTTTAAAATGCCCAAACTGAAAATAAGATTTCTTTGTGAAGCTTAAAAAACATAACTGAGTCTTAATTTACAGATCAGGATGTTCTGAAAAACTTTAGTTATGTGTGATTAACATAAGTCACCGATGAGAACGGTTTCCTTAAGTGAACCTATGTAGCAAAACTCCAGTTCTGAAATTTTTTATTCATCTGCCACCTAATTCCATAAATACTTTCCTTTCTGGTTTTGAAGTTTATGAGTTTCTTGTTTAGAGTTTTATTTCTCTATATCCATCTCTGTTTAGAACATAACAACTCAGCGTACCCAAGGCTAAAGGCCAGACAATACCCCAAAATCAGGTGTTCCTCTTTCCAAATCTCAAGACAGTTTGATCTGGTATGAGTTGTCAGAACATCCCTAATAAACTGACAGATTTTGTTATCTATTGCTGCAGTTCTCACAAGGAAACAAGAGCCCTGATCTTCCATTCAGTTCCTACAGCTGTTTTGGCAGTGTATCCTGTGACTGAAATACATACTACAGGAAAAACTGAGAGCTCAGTGAACAGAAACTAGGCAGTCTCCAGATGTGTGCCCTATCTACTAGGTTACAAAAGTCATGTTCCATTTTAGGTTCTTTTTAATAAAGTCTGAATCAGAGGATTTTTCACAGTAAAATGATGTTTCAATGAGCAAATAGCTTATAGCCCTGCAAAGTAGTGTTGAAGTTTTGGCACTTTTCCAAAACAGACAAGTCCACTGTTACATCATGCTATGAACAACTAAGAATTAACATATTACTGGTTTAGTTGGAGTTTCATTAGGTGATTGAATTAGTTCTGTTGGGTTTTTTTCCTCTTCAAAGCTTCAAAATTGACCAAACAGATAGTAATCTTAGAAGATAAGAAACAAAGTCAAGAAAAAGAGATAGCAGAGTACCAGAAGCAGTTGGAAGCTTTGCGTTCTACTTGTGAAGAGTTGACAGCCAAACTGGACAGCAGAATAGCTGCAGAGGAGCACGTTGCTTTGGTGAATGATTTAAAAAGGTATGAGTTTACACATGGTGCACAGAGAAACAATTCTGTAAAGCATTCACATGAACAGATCTGTGTATGTATCACTCTGTAGGTAGGAGGCGAGTGGGTACTTAGGCTTGTAATCTAGGAAGGTAACTACCAAAAGTACAAAGAAAGGTAAAGAAATATTTCAAAAATAACTGTCTTGCTTTTTATAGACCACTAAAATTACAGAAGGAAATCCCAGATCTAGAGACATTGGTAGAAGTGTTTCTACCATAGAGTACTTGCTGCTAAAGGTACCTTTTTAAATAGTAGAAGGAGAAGGCATTAAAAATATTATTTTTGTCAAATCTGTTTACTTTATCAACACTGTATATAAAACGTTCTAATTCTTTTGTTCCGTTCTTTGGGAAAATCTCTGAATGATCCTGAAATTCTAAATGAAAAATAGTTAAGTTTCTCTGGTCTTTACAATATGGAAATAACAGCACAACACACAAGTGCTGTCATGCAGCATAGTCTGTAATGTTTCTCTAAAGATATTCTGTAAATTTGTTTCCTTTCAAGCCTTAGGATAGTGCAAGTTACTGTTTCTTGGTACAGTGCCTTCCTGAGAAGTTCTCAGACCTTGTTTTCTGGCACTGCTAGTAATTTATTTGGAAAAAAATTAGGAACGGAATACATTTGGACTATATCAGATATTTTTAGAATTTAAATTCTATTTCAAGTGCAGTCAGGATGAATTATTTTAATAACTTTGTATTATGCATCATTCATGCTTTGATATGCTATGAGACTGTATTACCTCTCCAATGTCACCACTGAATATTAAGCATTCTCAAGGCATCTTTTTCATACCTTCGACATAGGTATCCTACTGTAACTTAGCTTTTTAGTGAAGTAGGTCTATATGTGACACCTGTTCTATGCTGTTGGTTTTTGCAGCCATTTACAACAGGAGCAGGAGAAAAACCGCTGCGAGGTGGAGGATCTAATGGGAAAGATAGCATCACTGCAAGCTCAAAACAAGAAACTGCTTTTAGAGAAAAATAAATTCATGGCTGACAACAAGATCCTGGAAACTGAAATGGAAATGACACAAAAGATGAACAGGTATTTTCTTCTTTCCACATTTGTGTTTTCTTACCTAAAAATACTTGTATTTCTAAAAATAACAGCAAAAACATCTGTAAAAATGTTATCTGACATCCCACAGTGTGTAATTCCTACCTATTACAGAAAAAACATGTTTCCTAAACACATCTTTGTCACATCTAAAGGCTTGGTTGTCAAGTAACTTTGCTAAGCTTCGTACGTTTTCATGCACACACTTTTCTATGTCTACATGTGAATTAAGAATATATATTTAACGCTAGCTGTAGCAATTAATCATTTGTGTACTCACCTGAAAAAGAGGGTCTTACACTATTTGCAGACCTTCTCAGGCACCCAAGTGGTTCAGAGTTGGGCTCACAATACTTTAAAAAGTAAAAACAATTATTACTTTTGTGTTTCTTAAGAAATATGAGCTTGTAGCCATTGCACAAATTGTTCTTTTGAGTCATTGTTACTGTTGTTCACACAGCATACTGTAAAGAAAAACAGCCCCAAAAAGTGGGAAATTATACTTTTGGCACTGCAAATATTTTAAGCCACTGCGTCTTTAACAGTATATTTGATTATTTGAGACTTGCGCAAGTAGATTTTCACAGGCAATGCAAGTTATTTTAATGACATTATTAATTCCCAATCTGAAGACTTTCCTTTTTCTGATAATTTTATAGGCAATTAAATAAGAAAGTAGGGTTTTTGAAACAGCAGTTGGAGGAAACAATGGAAAAAGAAGTTGCAGCCCATCACTATCTAAGAAACCTTATTGGTTTGGTGGAGAAGATAGCTCAGGAACGTGATCGTCTTATTTTTTTGGTAATTACCTTTAATCGATATTTCACACAATTATCGTCTTACTGGCACAACCTATTGTTAATTTGAATTATCAAAAAAAGAAAGCTATAATTTTGGTTTAAGGATTTAGTTACTTAAATAGACTTCTACAAATAGAATAGGAGCAGCAAAAGATTCTTTTCTGGAAGAGTGGTTAAAAGACCCTAATTTCCGGAGATAACAATTAAGCCTTAACTCACATCAACATTAGGGTCTGCAGTGGTATATATCAAGTTTAAAAGAATTTTTTAACCTGATTTTAGAGATTGGCTTAAATTGTTGAAGCTACACATAGTGAAAAACAGCATGCAATTTTTAATACACATTTCTGAATCTAAAGGTAAACTATTATCCTTGAAGTGATCTGTAAGGACCTTCTACTGCAGATGCACACGCACGTTAATGCTCCTTTTCAGTAAGCAGTTATTTTGAACAGCTGGTTGAGAGTTTTGGAACATCTTCTGTTTAGTGGAAGTGTCTGGCATGGAAGTTACTGGGCTTTTTATAGGCACACTTCATTTCCTTTGCAACATCTTGGACACAATTTCAATTTTACATATTTGTACTCTGTCTTCAAATTGGTCCTGGAAACCATTTCACAAAACTTTGTTAAAATAAAGCTGCTTTTACTTCTGTTGTTCAAGTAGTAGACAAAGGTTATCATCAGTGTTGGGTAAAAAGATTCTATAACAGTTAATTCTTAATTCTAGAAGAGGTACCGTGACCCAACTCAAATCCTTGTCCACTGCAAACTGGACTATAGGATTGTGAAACTAGACACAATAAATGTCTCTTAGGAATGAGGGGAACTGGTTCTTACCTCTGAATCTCTGGTGCATCTACTTTCAAATATTAAGCATACCACATTAGAAATATCACAGAGATCCAGAATTGCCTGTAAGTACAAGGTGTGCCATTTGGCTTAATAATACCCTAGTAGATATTCGGAATACTTCTAGCAGTAAAAGCGTGTTTCAGAAGGAAAGATGTCTTAACAGAACTTCAGTCACGAAAAGGTAGCGTGAACTTTATCTTTGCAAGTGTGCAATATTTGACATCATATTCTTCCCTTCTGAAACCTGCACCTGAAAGTACACACCAGAAAACTAAGTTTCATGCGTGTGCGTAAAGCTCAGAGTAGGTCTGTGGAAAGCAGCCCAAAATGCAGTCAGCTGTGGCCTGTCTTTCTTTAGACAGGAATAAACTGTTCCAGCAATTAGAAGCTAGTCCTGTCATGCAAAACAGAATTTTTCTCTTCCTTTTAGATCACATTCTCTTGTGTATGTGTATGATGATACATACTTGCTTGCTGACTATTATATCTCCATTTTGTGGCTTAGATACTAAACGGCACACAAGTCTTGCCTTTTTTATTTATGAATTTGCTGTGTCTGGGCTGACAGCAGAGATGCTACGAGACAAACTTTTCTGAAGTGATCTGGTATCAGTAAACCTTTAAATATCCAGTTGACTTTGCTGCCTGGTAGAGCCGAATCACAACAACCTGTTCCTACTTTTAATCACTAAACTTAAAACCTACCTTGGCAGAAAGTTAGACTGAAGGTATCTTGTAGTCAGGTAATCTGATAAGGTTGTCTAATGGGATGGCCTAGAAAACAAATAAAGTAATTAAAGCCAGACCCTAATGATTATGAAGAGCTGCTACTGAACATGACTTATAATTAAAAATGTATTATCACTCCCCCACCTCAAAATTCAGTAATATTATTTACTCAGTTCAGCTACTGCTATTACCCTAGCCCTATTTTTTTTTTAATTCACTAACTGAATTAAAGTATTGGAATTCATTTTATGCAGATTTAATCCAGAAGAACAGGAAGAGCAGAAAGGGTACAGCATTCTAAGAAATTAGCCTGTGTTCTTACCTAATGAGGATTAAAAAAAAAAAAATCCATAGTAATCACATCTCAACAAAAATAAATGGATAGTCTTAAATTTACTATTTCCAGGAACAGTGACAGCCTACTGATAAATCCAGTAAAACAAAGCAGCAACAAATTTATTTAAAACAATTTTCATAGTGCAGCACTGATGATGAACTGTAATCCTGAGTTATCAGCTGTCAAAATGATTCTTTTATTGTATTGTATGATTCAGCCACCCCACAGTAAATCAAAATGTCACTGACTGATCACAAAGCTCACAGACTCTTGCGATGCTGGTTAATTTTGACTTCTGTGAAAAGAGATGTGTCTCTGGAGTGACATGGATAGTTCAAAGTGGTCAGACATTGCTACATGATTCTAAAACCTGGTTATTTCTCTCTTGAATGCTTTCAGTGGATTTAACAGTTGAAACCTCTCATAGTTTAAAATTATTTCCGTGTTTATAGCTTACACAGTTTTTGTTTGGTTTACTTTTTGTATTTGAAAGAGAATGTAGTGCTTACGAAATGGTGGAAACAGTTAGAAGAACAAAGCATTTCATAAGCCACGTGTTGGATTCCTTGCCTGAACCCCTCCCAATTTCAAGGGCTCTTTTGAGACCAGACTACTAAATCTGACCCAGCATGCATACAAATGGGATGCCTACATATATATGTAGAAAAATATGCAGAATTGGTTGGGCTTGGGCTATGATCCTTTCAGAATAAAACTGTTTCAAGGTATTATTTTTTAGTGAGATAGTATTTGTAGTCAGTTGACAAACTATTAATTGGCCATTATTAGAATAATTTTCAGTATCTTTTTTCCATCTTGGTTCTTCTGGCTTGAGTCCCAATAGTCTGAACAGCTTTGTCTTGCTCAGAGTATGCATTTTGTCTGTCCTGTCTAAAGTAATGATTACATTTAGTTATGTATACTATGTGTTTGCAGGCCAGATGTTTGGAAAATGAGAATCATGGTGTTCTCAACAAAATAGTAGAAGGCAGTCTACGCTTAGGAAAACTGGAAGAAAAAGTTAAGGTAAGCGGTATTTTTAACCTAAATATTATGTAAAATATTTTGGTTTTTTAATGAGAAAAGTCAGTAGTTAATCTGTGTTAGTGTTTTTATGAAAGATGGATTATTTTACAGGAGTTTTTAAAAAGCAAAATAGATCATCATTACCGTTTTCACAAATATCTTTTTCCATCGTATTTGTACATTGCATGTCTGCCAGGTTATCGCATTTACTTCGTTACCTGGAGAATTATGACTAGTTGTAAAAAGAATTTAAAAATATACTTTATTTGTATTTAATTTTTGCTCTGTAGTGTAACCCAATTATTCTGTCCTACTTTTTTGAGCCTGTACTAATGCTTCAACTTGAAGTCCTTTACAGTTAGATTTGGAAGAATTAAAAACTTACTTTGAGTGCACAGTTATCAAGTACTTTCACATGGCCATAGGGTAGGAGGTTTAGAAACTCAGAGGATGTGTTTGAACATCTAATCTAATTAGAGAATACATTAGAGATCATCTTTACAGCTCTCTAAACAAATACAAAGCATAGTGTGTAACTGCAGTATAACAGCTTATAGCATGAAATACACTTGAAAATTTTATGTTTTAACATCTTTGGTGCTACTGTAATTGCTTTTATTGTAATCTCAAAAAAAAAAAAAAGGAAGGAGAAGGGGATCAATCAAGATCTGGCAGATCTGTTATTAAACACAGAATTGCTGTGAAAGTCTTTAAAGCTAAATAACAGGTTGTTGCTAAAATAAACCCCAAACCCTGCCAATATTTATATACACAGCTTTATTACATATTTTAAACTGCATATGCTCAAGTTAGGTAGCAAATTAAAAGTGATTCTTTTTATAAATACCCATTTTCAGTTAGGGAGTTAGCAATTACTGTAAACAAACTTTATAAAGTCATTCACTGTTCAAAGAATTTTGCGGCTTATCAGTACAACCATATGAAATTTAGAAAGTGACAAAGCAGTATCAAATAGGCTGAATACAAATATTCAGAAAAATACAAAAATTCTGCACAGGAACTATGTTAAAGAAATAAAATTTACTTTGGTATTTAAATTCTGAAAACAGATTGGATTCATTTCAACTTTTATATACTTTAGCTTATGTCAGGCATATTGAATCATGAAAAATATTAAAGCTTATTTAAAAACTGTTCTTTAGGTGGCCCCCTAAGATTCAACTACAAGCTGCTTTGTTGTAATTCTTACAACTTTTCTGAAGAATCTGACGGTAGAGCAGAATATTTAATGCAACTTTATTTCCCTTTTGACATCAGAAAAGATTTGACTCAAATCTGAACTAGCTTGTAATGGGACTCTTGGGTTTTTTTAAACAGGTGATATACACAGAGCATTTCTGATCTCCATCAGATGTTTTTAAGAACAGTGACAATGTATTTGATAAAAACAGGGTGGGGATTTTAAACAGTAAATAACCTTCAAATATCTGTTCTATTCACAGTTAATGAGGTGGTGGTCTAAAAGTGTTTGTAACTTCAGGATCAGGTGATAGTAACCACCATCATTTTAGTAAAAGAACCAACACAATACCATGTTGTCATTTTGCTGGTATTCACCCACATTATTATGCTTTAACAAAAATACTTATCTGTCATACTGTGTGCACATTTAAGTTCATAAAGGTTAAAGTTTGCAATTAGGTTGTTTTATAGTTCAGTTAAAAATTTACCAATTGATAAAACACTGCATATCAGCTTCGTGAAGAGCAGTCACTAATTCCATGGCAGAGGCACTGGCAGAAGCCATATGTGAGACAGAGTTAGACTGGAGGGAACAAAGCTCACACACACACACACACACACCACCTAGGGTCACTTTCTGAATCACTAGTAAATAGATCCCAAGAGGGAGAGAGCCAAAGTAAAGAAATCCAAGCAGCCATACCAGTATTCTGGGCACATGCTTGCATAGCTTTGAAAAGAGATCTTGGTCCAGCTGACTCTGAGAACTTGGTGATACTGACTCAGTGCCATGGTCTGCATAATAATCTGAGGCAGTACTTTGACTGGGAGGCCTTGGGGAGTCTCTGTACTTCCACAATTGTAATTACTAAGCAGTTTGATGATCCATGGTAAGAACTCGAGGAAGCGAAGTTTTCTGGTGTTAAAACTACTTCCTTACAGTCAGAACTAACATCATCAGAAACAAGTGTTCTTTCCACTAAATTTTTCTTTCACATACCTGAGATGGTCTATACGCACAGGAGAGACATGCCCAAATTTACTCTGCCTTTTGTCTGAAACTGTTTCAGTTTCCTCCTACTTCTCTACTCAGTCATAACTGTGAACTTACAGGTAGATGATTTGCGTACTCTGCCACTTTATACAAAAGTACTGCTACAAATCAGAGAAGAGATTAATATCCTCAGTAACTTTGCCCATGTATCTCAGGCACTCTAAACCACCTGCTGAGCAGAACCTATCTTTCTACCATTGCTACAAAACCATTTATTCCCAAGATCTCTGTAATGAACCCAGGAAACCAGGTCCTTTTAGGAAACTAGACGGAATGATAACGCATTGCCTACCCCGTGTGACTGTAGGGCTTGTTTTGAGCATATGGGGTAGTATCATAAACTCTGCTAAAAGCTACTGTCTGCTCACCGATTTCCATGTGTTCATTTTAGAGGTATTTTGGAATATGCTTTAGTTAGCAACAGACACTGTCTCTATCACACCAGATTAATTTTTCGTTGCTTCATCTAAATCACTGTGCTTAACTCTTGGGAGGTATCTGTGAGGATGACCAGCAGCTAGAAGTCACCTTTGGTCTCCACATCTCTGGCAAGTGGCTTTTGTCTCAGTCAATCCTGTTTAAGCAGTGGATGGGAAATGGAAGAGTGCATTATTTCAGTGTGTTCTCCAAAGAGTCAAAAAAAAAAAAAAGAGCAGTACATGAGGTGTAAAAGAATTATGATGCCCAGGAGTATACCTTCCTGAAACTGCTTTAGCAGAGTGTCAGTTACATCCTCTTCAGTACCAGCTGCTGCATCCATGATTATTCCTCATGTTGGGTGCTTACTGTATAGCTGTGATGCCGTGACCTTGGGCGGACTACCCTTTTCAGCGCTAGAGGAAAATATTACCACTTGCAGCTACATGTTATCATCCTGCTCCTGAAAGTCGTCATCTCCAGTCTGTTTACTGCTACCTGCTTCACCTCAGAGAACATTAATAGGAGGTTGTCTAGAACAATTCAAAGGTAGTAGCCTGCTGTGAAGGATCTGTAAGTGCCAGCAGCTGCAGGTGTCAGCGTGCCCAGAACCACCCTGACCTGGCCAGGCTCCCACAGGCAAGTATGGAGCAGTCTAGGCACTCTTCACCCATCCTGCTGAAGTTCTGCTGAGATAGCTGATGAATTTAAAATAGACTTAGTTACAGTCAGTCATAGGAGCAAGATCAGGACTGTGTATCCCCAATACCTAGTTTCATTAGGTCAGAAAGTGCTGCACTTTTGCCCTTTGTGCCCCATTGATTTTGCAACCATTCTGCACATGTGGTGACACAGCTTCCTTTGGAAAGTGAAGAGCAGGCATGCCAAGCCAACAGAGGCAGCTATGGGATATGTAGGAGCCACAGGCTTGAAGCATCTCTGGCAGAATGCAGCTTGAAACGCAGACCTCCCACTAGCTGGATGATCAGTGACCACTAGATAAAAAAATGGATTTCACCAATACCAGTGACTGCTTTATCAGCCTTGTACATGTTAAAAGAGAAAGGAAGTTCTCTCCCATTCTCTGAAATAATTCTAGGCACCTGCCCTAAAGGGAGCATTTCAGGTTCTGGGTCTGGAGCTGGAGGAGGCATTTGCTGACAGAGGTGGAAGTTCAGCTGTTTCCCTGTGCTCTGCACTTCCTCTAGGCTAGCTCTAAGCAACCACCTGCTCAGAAGGAAGTTTGCCTTTATCCTTCCATAGCATTACAAGCACAAACATCCAACTCTGCATTTTGAAGACTTTTCCGGGAATGTAACAAAGTTGAGTGATGTGACTGGTTAACTTGCAGGCTTCTAGTTCTTTTTTTAGAACTGACAGGGCAAAGCTAGGAAAAGAAAACACTATGGAAGTCAGCCTTAAATACTGAATGACTAATGTTCTATATTATTGTTTCTCACTATCCTCTTACCGCCAGAAAATGAAACTCCAACGTGACACATTTTACAAGAGCTAAAAAGGAAACAGTTTGTGAAAAGGATTATGTAGCTTGCAGCACATACCTAAAAATGCATTTTGTTTTGTTTTTTTCTTCCCCCAAAATGCATACTAAAAACTTTCTGCTCTGATTCAGATGAAGATACAACTTTATATTAAGAAGACACAAATAGCAGTATTTTAAAAGCTTTACTAAGTAGTTTGCAGTTTTATTAAAGGGGGGTGCTTCCATCCCAAAACTCTGTCCTGTATCAAACATCATATTCTGCAGATACAATAACAGTTTAAGCATTCTGTTTGTAATTGTGAGAAAAAGCTACTATCGCACAATACCTGTTGGTTTTGTTGAGAGCAGCAGCAGGTAGAAATGTGTAACAATACACGAGCCATGGTTTTCAATTCCTTGTGTGCTTATGTAATTTAATGGGGAAGTTATTTCAGAAAGCAAAATCACTTTGTACAAAAAGGATTTCTTCGTTTTGAGATTAGACCAATGTATTTGGTTATTATTGAAAAGAGGCAAAAAATCACTTGCGCTTCACTGAAGGAACTAGTATGTGAAGCAACAAAGTATTTTAAAACATGAAGCCGCTTTTTTCTTCCTTTTAGTATTAAGATTAAACAACTAACAGAACACAAGCACTTTTTTCGTGGTGTGCATTGATAAATGACTGTTGGACAAGTGGCAAGCAACGTGTGCTATAAAGTATAGCTTTGCATCTTGGAAAACAAACCCAGTTTTTGTAGCTAATTCTTTTCCCTCCTAAAACATACGGTATGGTATTCACCATACACCCTGGTTTTATGCGTAGAACAAAGTACAAGTGTAATACCTTCAAATTAACAAATAGATTAAAAAAATATAGTGCAACTTACCTGACATATTTAAGCAAGGCAGCATTGATGTGAAGATTAAACTGTAAGTTAGTATCTCTAGCTGTTGGTAGTGCTTTGTCCTGTAATCACATTTTTCTTGTTATCTTTAACCCTTACAGGTATATAAAAAGAAAGCAGCTGGGAAGCTTGGAGATATCAGTCTCAAGCTGACTGAGCAGGAGAAAGAATTTGCAGGCAAGACTGCTCAGTACCAGCAAGAAATGAAGCACCTCCAGCATCTGCTGCAAGACAAACAGGAAGCCCTCGATGATGTGCTGCAGCAGAAAAAGTAAGTCAGGCACAGGCAGCAGCACTTCAGTTCGATCTGACGTGAGAGGGGTGGGGGAGGCAACAGCACACAGCTGCAAGCTCTTGTTTTTCCTCAGAGCCTCATCTGGTGTATTCCAGTATCTTTTTCTCACTCATGTTTTAGCTATGCTGAAAATGCTGAAATGCTCCTCTTAATTCCCAGCTCCAAGAAAGACCTTTTGAAGGAGGAATTTATTCTGGATGGCTACTGCTGTTCTTAAGACTTCTTCTTAAGAAGAGTATCAATTTGAGCCTAGTCTTTGATGACTGGCGGGGGGTGTGTCTATAAATCATCAAGACATATGTTAATTATTTAATAGCATTTTCTACTAAAGGCTGAACACTTTCCCCTCCACAACCCTCAAGAGGTTTCAGAATAGTAGGAAATTAAAGGAATCTAATGAGTACACATATGATGGGTTTCCTTTTGAATCTACCCTAGTGCTCTGTTAACAAGTGACATAGATTGGCTACATGCAGAATAAAAAGATGAAAAGATAATTTAACAGATTTATACAAGATTATGACTGTCAGTGTTGAAATATCATTTTAATATAAAGTCCTTTAAAGGTATTTTTCCCCTCTGGTAGTGGAAAGCTTCACAGCACATTCATGTTACCAGCATACAGGGAAAAGGTTTTACAACTGAAGAGAGGTAATTAAGCAGTCATTTTGCAAATCGTCTCTGCCATTTGTGAAATAATAGATTTAAAGACAATAGAAAACCAGGGCTTGGTATCATCTACCTAATATCAGCACAGTTCCTCTCAATTACTTTACACAGTGCTATTAAACAAGTGTGAGTAGCTGGGAATTGTACAATGAACAGCCCACTCCTTTCTAAAATTTGCATGAAAAAACAGTATTTTGACTATTCCACATTTCTCTGGAAATAGTTATTTAGGGTTTTTAACTAATTAAGTGCTTTTCATACCTCTGAGCTCATGTTGTAATTTTTTATAGTAGAGAACAGCTAGTTAAATAGAGGGCTTTTTCCAAGTAGAATAAAGCATAGTTCAGAGTCCCATAACATGGATCATTCAAAATTCATGTCTCTAGCCCCAAAGCAGGTAAATGAGATGATGTAATACAGCCATATCAAATAATTCATTACCCTTTCCATACAGAAGTTACACTAAATCACGTTTTCCTCTTCAGTCTGAATTGACTCATTTTTCTTCAGTAAGCACACAAAATTAATACTTGCAACTAATTTCTAAGCAGCAAGATCTGCACCTGGAACTACCACACAGTAGTCCCTTTAACAATATGATAGTGAAGAAAAATGGTTTATGGAAACAAGCAGAAGATGAACCTCACAAAGAGATGTCTTGTGTTTCTGTGGTCTCCCACATTAATGAACAGCGTAACTGGTGACTGCCTTTTTCTGGTGGTAGTTAAGCCTTAACAGCATTTATTAGAGTATAATATAACGAACAACTGTGAAAGTAAAAAATATTTATGTTCATCTTTCAAGTTGTATTTTGGTTCATCTCATCATCTGCTATTTTCCTTTGATAACTGTATTAAAAACTATATTAAAAAAAATGAAACATCACTGAGAAGTCAGCTAAATACTACATCTATATGAGAAAGAATATATTTTTATTCTTATAAAACAAAATCAATAAAACCAACTAACACCATGGCTGATACTGTTCATATAAACTAGTTTCCTGATGTTCCTTTATCCATCTCAAGTCTTAACAGTAATATAAAGTAGCTTCCCAAGGTAATCCAATTACGTATGTACTCTTGTTATGCCTATCTGCTAGAAATTAAACATATATTTTGGTCAGCTTTGTGTATTACTGGTTTTATAAGGCTTATTATTTTGTCTCTCCCTTCCCTACACACAGTCACAGGAGTAAGGAAGGGAAAATGACATGTAGTTTAGATGTTGCTAGTCATCTGCAGCTTGGCAACCAAAGTCACTAGTGCCAGGACAGTACCAAACATTTACATTTATTTCCACCAGCTGTTTATGCAGTAAATTTATAGTCCAGAAAACTGTCTAGCTGATGATGTTTCAGTTCAAAATACCTGTATAAATATTAAGGTAAGCACATACAATATTAGTATATTAGATGAGAATGTTCGTATATTAGATTCTCTCATTTTGGTGTTTAAGTAATGAAAATCAAAGTAACATGCCACATTTTAAGCAGGAAAGCCCATTTAATTTAAAATGTAGCTGAAGGTATGCTGACTATTTGGATAGCTGATTTTGTATTTTATTAAAATTACAGTTTCTCTTTAGGAAGACTATTAAACAAATTAAGCTATTTTAAAGGCACTGACCACAGTCAGTCTAGTCAAAAGCACTATAAGTAGGTAACAACAAAACTTTTTCATGTTACTGCTTTTGCTCTTGCATTTAGTTTTAATAGTGGAGTTAGTAAATCATCCCAAGTCTGACTTAGCTGCTGCCACAAAATTCTTGATCATAAAAGTTTACCTTATCTATTGTTGGGGGGTAAGTTTTCTTGTAAAACAAGGGAAGATACCACTTCAGGTCTGGGAACAGCACAGTTCCTTCAGTGAGACCCTGCACCAGAGATGAACAGCCTCGCCTTATTAACCTGAATAGGACTATAGCAAACCCGACTGGTCGCAGGTCAGGACTCTTTCCATGGCACTTTGCACAGTGGCAGCATGTCCAAAATTAATGTTTGTTTAGACACAGCAGTGATATCTCTGTGCTTCCTCATTTTTGTTTCTTCTGTCATCATTCTGTTTTTAACAAGTCTACATCCCAACTAACACAGGCTTCATAAAACATAAAAAGGTGACTTTCCTTTGAAATTCTTTCCCCTCCTGCATCATCTTTCACCTGATGACAAAAATCAAGGAAACAGATTTTTTTTTTCCACTTGGTTTTCAAAAAGAAATACATATAGCTATAATTGTTCTTTTGATAAATAGAAGGTTTTTAAGCTTCTAAAGATATGCAGATTTTATCTTCCTCAAAGCTGCTCTGTAGAGCCTTCTCAATACTTACAGCCTTTGCTGGAGAATACTGGAAATTGACAGCAACCTTTTGCCTAAAGCAACTGATAAGAAAGCAGTATCATTTTCTGTTCTTCAGGCAGCTGATAATCATAATGACTTTTTTATTGTTTAATCTTACCCGTCATCATGATCACATACCTTTCCTTAAATGAAGTACATTGTACATTTCAGATACAAACAAAGTTGATAATGTGGTTTTAGGGTAGAAACCCAGGTTCATAAATGCCTCAACTCTTATTTCACAGGACACTTACCTTTACAAGTTTTCTGTGTCACAGTGTATTTCCTAAGTCTTTTGCAGAGCAACAGTACTTCGAGATAGTTACAGCTGCTGTACTTCGGATGTTAAATGCAGGTTTTAAAGCCTTAGTAAAGAAACTGCCTTAACCTGTCCTCAAAAGAGGGTCAACAGTAGAAAAGCTTCACAGCCACGCACAGGCAAGGGGGAGGAGCTATCTTACCTCTAAGGTTGCATATACAATTGTAACCATGATAAAAATTGTTGATCTTTATTTAAACATAATCCTTATCACAAACTGATAACAGGAGAGATGTAAATTAATTCTTGAGCCAGCGGCCCAAGTAAGATTCTCAGAGATTAAGGCTGAATGAATTTAGTTCAGTGAGGACAGAAAGCTCTGCTTTTGTAAAGAAGAATCTGTTTTCAGAATCTGCTTCTGGGAACTCAAAACATCAGTACAGCCTTGACATTTTGCTTACTCTCAACAAGATATAAAACATTACATTTTGGCTAGGTTAGGGGTTGAATGGAATTTTAATTTTTACTCATTTACATAACAACAGCCTACACTTACGAGAAACAAACAATGTTTTTTGCCTAAACACATCAGGAAACAGGATGCATTTACTACCGAGTAAGTATCTAGTTTTAAATGCCAAGTGACAGGCTTGTGTTTGAAGAGAGGAACCATCTGCTGTGGGCACAATGGAGCAGCAAGGGTTACCTATTGGGCTGTGGTCTGTACAGGGCAGTGTCACAGTAGCCATGGCCAAGGGTAGTAATGCTTTGCAGAGCTTGAGGGAATTTCTGGTGAGACCCAGAAAAACATAAGAGAAGGGTAGTGGAGGCCATTGCCCAGTGAAGTGGGAGCAAGGAAATTTTGGCGTTGGGAAAAAGTACAGACCCATCAGCAGCTGTGGTAACCAAGCTGCCATGTAATCCAGGTTCCTGGGACAGCAAGAAGGTTGTGACTAGCAAGAATAAACACCCCCTGCCCCAACCCATTCTGCTGAATGCACTTTCAGATTTTGATTGGGTCAGAATCTTAAAACAAAAAACCCCACTACAGATGGGTCATAACTGGTACTTCTTGGATGCTCACCTGAAAAAACAGCTGAACTATAGAAGCAGTATGTTCTACCCCACTGAAGCGCCTTCCCTATGACTGCAGCATGTGGTGTGCAAAGCCGGGGGCATCTGCAATGTGCTTCCTTGACGCCACCGCGCTTTGACTGCTCGTTCCAAAGCAGAGTCAGTGAGCACTTTCAGCTTCTGCATCTCTCAGCTCTGTTTAAAAATTAATCCTCCAAGAAGAGTTCAGATACACCACTACTCTTCAAGGCATCTGTTTCCTTGCTACTGAAGTAAGTTTAACCACATGGGTACTTTTAAAACTGATCCCTTAGAACTATTTTTTCTAAAATCAATGCAGTTCTCATAAAGCTGAATGTATGGACTGAAAATTGCCAGGCATGCTGACAGCATTAAACTACATTTCAGAACTCAGCGATCTTTAGTTTCATCTTCTTTCTTCAAGTTTTCTCTGCCTCAAGCTCATACAAGCATTAACAATGAAACAATCTTCTTTTTAAAAAAAAAAAAGTCTTCATTTTAGAACTTAGCAGATGAAATAAAACCTGGGTTCTGCACTACCATAAGGGTAAACTAGACTAAGCTCTTGTGTATTAATAGTAGGGCATAAGTGTGCTGTGCACACTGCGTGCAGACTCCAGTCGGAGAGAAGCAGCAACAGAGAACAGGAGCTTGTCCCCATCAAGATACAGAAGTTCATTTAAAAACAAGATGCTGAAAACATTCCAAGATCACAGTAATTCAAAGGGCCAGAGTCAACCACTGGGTGAAACTCAGGACCAGCTTGTTGGGGGAGTTCCATTGTGTAATTTTACTCTTCATACCTCACGTCCCCCAAAATGTAAGCCGAAGATAATGATAGTTACCTTTGTGAAGCATTTTGAAGCATATACTGAGTAACTGGTAGTAATAGACACTCTTACTGCTGTCTCAAGGAGAAATATACTTTGTGAGAATGAAGTCAGCTGCAGTTTTGGTGTTTCAAAAATGAGAGATGGCTTCTCAATAGCTTTTCAGACTTGGCAGAAATGGAAAGGTCCCAAGTCATTAAATGGGGCTTCTTGTGTTCTCAGGCACAGTCTTGGGCTACTCTTAGCAACCATACTGCTTTCACCTGCCGCCTTTTGCTTTAATTCCATCCATAATGACCTCCTCCACCACCATCTAAGCCATATGTATATGGATAACCTTGAGGCTTCTCAATAAGGTTTTTCTACCATCCTCCATCTGTATATCCAGTCATAAGGTGAAACACAAAATGAGCTACTTCTGTGTCTGGGCCACTTTTTCCCACTTCGTTCTCAGTGTCACTGATCACAAAGGGCTCTCTAAGAGATATTGATTATATATTTTCTAGTGTACACCTTTTGCCAGAAACATAGCCTGACAGCATTTTATCTCAACACGTTTATGTTTTGCGTTGATTTGTTTATCATTTTTAGAACCTGGTATTCAGGAGAATTTGTGCGAAAGGCTCGCTCTGTCAAGTGCTTCAGGTAGCGCCTTGAAGTGACTGTGTTAGAGAGGTCTACAGCATTGATTTGTGTGCTCATTTTCCATGCAACGCCTTTGCTTTCCACTTCAAGTGATCTTGATTTCCTTATTATTTTGTATTTTGAACATACACTAGAAGCGAGTCAGAGGAAACCCAAGAGCTTAACCTTGACCAAACAGAACTTATTAAAAGTCTGTGGCTGGAATACACTGCATTATTAAATCATGTTAGCTGCCATGTTTGAAAAATAACCTTTTTCTTGAGAAAAACATTAAATAATTCATTCATTTATGCTTGGGCAGTCAGAGAAATTGGCCCATCAGGTTATAAGGCCTTAAGGACTGTCCTTCACTATCTTTTCCTCCCCACCCCCGCAAAAAAAAAAAAGTTTACCCCATTTCTCTTTGACCTCCACAACGAAGCATTAGCTAAGCACAATCAGACACTTGGGTTTGATCAGGCGCTTTTAGCCCGAGCGGAGCAAGGCAGAACTCTGGGCACGGGGCCGAAGGGTCGTGCGTTACTGATGTACCTGTTGCAGGGAGCAGAACCGCAGTCACGCCGGATCCCGATTCAGTGGACAGTGGCAGTCCCAGCCTTTGGATCTCACGTGCACCGCTCTTCTGCGTGGAGTTAATCCAACTTATTACACGGGTCCAAAAGTTTTTCTGATCACATCCCCTCTAGCATTACCTTTAGCAAGGAATGAATGTCAATCAGATAATTTCAGGCATCTAAATCCATGCAGTTTACAATTTGTTTATCCACATACTGTAACTATGTACTGCTGAGAAGTGTTTTTAAAATTAGGATTTCTCTTCATTTTTTTTTCTAGGAAAGTGGAAGGGGAACTGGAAATCATTTGGGAATCCACGTCCAAAGAAAACAGAAGAATGAGAGAACTCTTACATAAATCCCTAGGCAAGAAGAACATGTGGAGTACTGTCGCAGTTCATGAGCCATACTTAGATGAAATGTCTCAGAAGGACCTAGTTTACGGATATGATTTTAGCTACTGTGATGTGAAAACTTCAACCCCTACTAAAAATGAAATTCAGCAAGAATCTCAGTGATAAGAATAATGATGCATTGTGCATCTCATCCAAGAAAAAGAATTCAGTGCCTGAATTTGACGTTTTTCAACACCACGAGATGTAATAGAACATTTACCCTCTTCAAAATTACTTCATGTTTTAGTGTCATCAAAATGACAAAGCATATTCTCCAGCTGTACTCCCAATAGTGTAAATCTACCCTAAAATACAACTTTGTTTTTTGAAGAAACAGGTATTCCTCGTTAAGGCAAAATGCAGTACAATTGTCTGTCAAAAATCTTGTCATCTCAAGCACAGAGAAAAATTTGACTGAGAGGCAGACAGGACCGACACATCCTCATGACAACTGGTGGAGCCTGAACACGCGACTGTCCACAAAGCAGATTTACAGGAGCCTGAGAGGCAGCAAGTCTCTACCATAGTTTTGCCAAGGGGACGAGATGCCAGCAGAGGATGCAGCTCACCTCCAGATCATCTTGTTCATCCCACTTCAGAGTCAGTAGCTTCAGACACCACTTTCATTTTCCCCCAGAAACATTCTCTGCAGCAGTGCCAGCCTTTAGATTATGACACATACTTATCTTAGCTTTCATAATTGTTTATTTTTTTCACAACATTGTAGTAGTATGAAGTGACTTTATTTTTGGATTTACATACAACTTGTTAAATCAGCTTTTGGCTTTTGACTCTTTTCTGTAACAAAACCCAAATGGTACCAGAAAACTGTAACAATACAAAACCCATGTAACTATTGTTGTATATTAGAAATAATGAAGAATCTCTGTGGCTTTGATCAAAGTTAACAGAGAGTAGAAAACCAAGTTAAATACCAAAAAGAATACATACTGTTTGTGTCTAGAAAGTTTCCTGCTTTCCTGAAGCGTGTCCTTCAGGGAAAGGCCATGAGTCAGCAGAACAGGGTTATTCAGGAGAGGGTGGGGAGAGCACCTCCTACCTCACCACTATTTTCAGCCCTGTGTGTATGTGTGGTTTTAAAGCCAGCTTCTGCAATACAGTGCAAAGTCAAAGACACTACAGACACTCAAAGCACTTGCAAAATTTTAGTGCACTCAGATACCACCCTGATGAGACACCAAAGACCAAGGTAGGCCAAGACAAGTAGGTAAGAGCACTACAATCAGTGGGATTTTAATACGTACTTTAGTTACTTTCCTTTGTTTTGAATAAAATGAGTACAACAACCTTACCAGCTCCTCAAGATAAAGCTTCAACATGCTACATTAAGACTGTGACAAACAAAACTAGCACCTCTATATTACGATCTCCTCCCAGGTAGTTAGAAGAGGTACATCTTCAAATTTCCTTCTCTTTTTTCAACTTGATTGTTTAAGGACTCAGTGACTCACAACAACCACCAAAACATCAGAAATTATTTTTAACCACAATCTTAAATAACTTCGTATGTGAAGTTGTTGAGTGGGGGGTTTGCTGGGATTTTCGGGGGAGGGTAGAGTGGGGTGGTCTGTTGCTAAATGAGTCCTGTCTTCCCGGAATTTGGAAAAACTACTTTGAAATGGAAGGTCTGAAATACTTTTTCAGACAAGTCATACATAGACAATATAGACATACACACCCTTCTCATTTCTCACAAGCTCCAGTCTGCATGTATGCTTCCTGCAAGAACATCAAACATGGCTATACACATTGTTTTTCAGGTTTTTGAAGGCAGGATTTGAAAATTAAGTCTTATGTCATATTTTTCAAGATGAGCATCTCTGAATATGCAAATACAACCTCTGAACTGCATATGGAAGTGGTTTACATGTTCTCATCTGTTCTCAACTGCCCTTTTCAATACATCTCAAGATTTGTAAAAATAAACAGCTTCACAGGGAAAAAAGCTCCCACATTGGTAATTCCTTAGAAATAGCACTGAGGTTTTCAGAACTCTGTCAATACTGTCTTAACTGTTCTTCCACTGAAGTAAACTGGGAATGTCTTAGAATTACACTTCTGCCACATCTGCTTCTCCATTTTAGAGAAGGTTTTAATACACGGTTCAAAGGACAGCACCTTGACAATGACACTACATCCAGAAGTGCTACATTTGCTTTTTCATTTGCATATCATTAAAACATTATGTTAAACTTTAAATGAGCTAACATTTAATCAAATCCCTGGGAGATTATCCATACTCAGTTTCCCCAGCATTGGCAAGAAAACAGAAAACACGATGTCCCATGGATGTAAAAACGAATTAAGGATTAATTGTGGTCCGAAGATCAAAGGCGAAAAGAAAGGCATCGCTTTCACTACAAAGATGGGTCTGTCTGAATTTTTCCGTCTTCACTGCGGTAATCATTTTGCATACATGTATGTGCAAGTATTCTGAACGCTATTTAATACTTTTAGTTCTCCTCCCCACTGGTCGTATGATTTTAATCATTTTGCAATTCCAAGCAGAAGCACAAACACTTACTTCTCAGATTCTGGTACAAAAGATTTTGTTAGCTTATATAATCTACTGTAAGACAGGCAAAAGGACAAGGGATCGAGACAGCACTACAAAAAGTAGTTGTCAATTAATTCTTGTACCCTCCATTTTAGCACCGTACTAGGGAAGGCTCCGTAACCCTGAAGAACTGGCTGTAACTAGAACTATTTAGCACTGACACAAGAACTAGAGCTTCCTTGCAATTAGCCAGTGTAAACAATTCTGTGTTAGCACGTCAAAACGTACAGCTGATAGAAGGTATTCCAAAAGGCCAACTGAAAAAACGCATTTGTCAGAGAAACCTTTGGCAAAGAAAAACATTATTTCACAGCACGCACCATGTTTGCTAGGAACTGGATGCAGCCTTTTTACCATCACGGCAAATATTCTTTTTCTGCTACAAGAGCTAACGAAAAGCAACTAAAGAAACTCCTGACCGTTCAAAATAAACGCGCATGTCCCTTCCAAAGGGAAGCAAATATTTTTATGATGTTGAACTGCTTGTGTGATAAGATACCAAAGCAGGAGAAAACTACTGGATGGCTTGGATGTAGTTGTACAGTGCACAGACAACAGGACTCCGCTCTTGCTTAGGGACTGCTGTCACTGTGCCGTAAGATACATGAACTGTAACCACAACCATTTCCAGAAGTAGTAGGAATTCAGCTCTTTTTCAAACCTCATATTTGTAGTTTTAGTTTTCAGAGAAGGAGTTGCCCTCACCAAGTCTGTGATCATTATGAATGAAGATTATGACAGTGGTCATACAATGGTCTTTAAGACCAAAGCCATCAGTTTCCAGTACACCGCGCTCCTCTTCACAACAGGATACGCTTAGAAGGTACAAACAGCATAAACTGAGTACTGCTGTAAGAGATGAGAGCGTAAGAGTGTGCAAAATGGGCAAGGGTTACAATTTCAAGGTAGTAGATGATCTCGTATGATCTTACTACCTTTGCAAATTTTTGAAGTTTTTTTGGTTGCAAGGGATGTTGTGCTTTTAGAGAGCACGCTCACCAGTAACACGTACTCGACACCTGCTGGCTGCTGCTTTTGCATTTATCAGGCACCAACTGATGCACGGTAAAACCCTTCTGCTAGTGCCTGCCACAGGCTGTTCAGCTGACCTGCACCAACACAGCAGACAGCTCCATTCACCTTGCTTCAGCTGAGAAATAATGGAAGCAGACAACGCAGAAGAATAAAAAGTAAGCAATATAGTGCATTTTAATATATTTGAATTTCTTAATGCCTAAATAATTATCTAGAGTATATCTTACAGTATTAACAGCTGCAGTTGACCCCCAATTAATTACTAGGATCTGGTTATCTGACCTTTTCTCCACAGAGCGAAAGAAGACTTCCCCCGCTACTATTTTTTTTTTAAACTCCCTAGCCCTAATAATATACAATACTAGCCACTGACCAATTTAATTGTTTCCACTCCGTGCTACTACATACAAAACCACAATACTGCTAAACCACAAGAAAAATGAATAATCTGGCAGCATTTATTGTAAGTTCGTCTTTGGCGGGAACTGCTGGGAAGCACAAGGTTACACATTTCTTCTCTAACTAGTGTGTGGAAACTAAGGAAGAAACAAAACTTGGAATCATTCTTCACTTTCCTGTTAACACCAAGGATGGAAATAAATTACTTCAAGTAACCTTTGAACCAAGCCACACTAAGTAATGGGATGAAGTTCATGGAAGAAAATAGCATTGGGAAAAAGCACCAAAACCGCAATCAACTGCCTTAAGAAGTTCAAAATCCTGAAGGTGACAAGAGGTTGCAGAGCTTCTGTCACATGCATTCACACAGAACTTGTTACCTAAACTCCAAAGTATTACCATGTACTTTGTGGACATTATATGAATACTGTAAAACTTTGAAGCCTGTACCTCCTGCAGCAATCAAACAGACAAACAAAGGTCTACTTTCCACTCTCCAGCTGGCACGATTTGCATAGAAATCACTTTGCACATACCAAAGCACATACTGCAAATCCCGCTCAATGTTCAAAGGCACGAATTCAAAGCTTCCAGGATGTCTTCTATACACACTAACTAAGGAACCACAAAAGCTTTTCATGATTCTAACTGTTCCCTCTTACGAAGCTGGTACATTTGTTCCGATTTCTCTCCCATGCTTGGTGTAGTTTTCAGACACTACAGAAAATCATACTATGGTCGCTGAAAAATGCCCTTACAGGAGGATTTACTGAGCCCCTAATGGCAGATGCTGGTTTAATCTTTCATTAATGGTGTGTAACTAAGGAAACCTTTTAACTTCTTTGGGCAACATGTTCTAGCCCTTCACCAGCCCACTCTGTTAGAGCATCCTCCCTATTTTGTACTGTTCACAAATTTGTACAGTCACGCTATCTTCTGTCAGCTGCAACGTAAATGCAACCACAGAACAGAACAGACCCAAGATGCACTCCTGCAGAACAACCTTTTCCCAGCCTGACAGCAAGCCACTGCCTCTTCCTGCCCAAGTTTTTCAATTAGTTCATCTGCTCTATTACAGAATTTTTTTTAATTTTTTTTTTAGACCCTACCGACACAGTTTGCTAGTGAGACTATACAGTCACCATTAAAAGCCCTTCCAAATTTTTATATATATATAAATATATATATATATATTACTGTTTCTTCCCTGTCCTTTTGGTTATTTACTTTGAGAAATAAAATCAATTTATTTTGACAGAATTACTGATAAATTCATACTCACTACAACTCATTCCTTTATAGTCCAGTGTCACAGCTATCACTGCTAGGCACTAGACTACTACAAAGAAACAAACAGCAAAATACTCTTCCTAATGGCACAGGTAACAACTTTTACCCATCTTTAAAGTGCTGAAATGAAGAATTAACTATCCTGTTCAGAGTAAATCATCACCTTGTACTTAGAAACAAGTTCCA
Organism: Leptosomus discolor; assembly: GCF_034619465.1. NCBI lineage: Eukaryota > Metazoa > Chordata > Aves > Leptosomiformes > Leptosomidae > Leptosomus > Leptosomus discolor. The sequence continues at coordinate 49,962,136 of NC_141398.1, read as the reverse complement.
AACACATTCAAGTGTGAATGTGTTGCAATTTTGCATAATCAAGTAAATGAGCTTGGTTAGTACATGTGTATTGAAGAAAACTAGCTTAAAAACCCAGAACTTAATGCCATTTTAAAAAATGTTACCTTACCTTGGCTCATGGATGCTATGCTAAATACAGATACTACACTAAAGAAATAATTTCGCTGCTTTATTCTACTACAAAACCTCTACCCATGCCAATGTATCTTTTTTGTTACCCACCTGACATTAGCAACTCACGATTTTACGTCCACCACTGCTGACAGAGCGTACCGATTCTGAGATACTGCACCTTCCTTCCATTTACCGTACCTTCCAGTCTCTGGAGTGAGCCTCAGTGGTCCCAATGCAGTTTCCAACTACTGTTAAGATGTACGGGCAATGCTTCTGGGTTGTCAGAGCAGAGCATCCCATACTCTGTGCTTCAGCTGCTGTGTGAATGCCAGGGAGATTCTGACACTCACGGACACGCGAGGATAAGCGCGCCCTAACGTCCTGGGAACTCAAGGTAGGCCATTTTCTAATTTCTAGCCCATTAGAAAATCCCCCCCCCCCCCCCCGCCCCCATTTACAAGTCATTTAAACCCAGCTGTTTTCTTTTTCCTTTCCTCTATTTTTAAGCCAGAAAGATGCTGTTACCTTTCCAGCCAGATCACTGCTCTTCAACAGCTCCAAAGAGAGCGCCTCCTAAGACCTTTCACCATGAAAAATTCATGCCACTGTTCTGCATCAGTTCTAAGAGCTTTTCCTCTGGGACCACAAATCCTGTGGCCAGGCACAGCTCTTCCATTTCGGAGAGCTCTGAGCACTCATCCTACTCTACAAAGCTAATGCAAATAAGGATGGTAAAAATTCTACAGCATCGATCAGCTCAAATCTAGAAGAGCAGACGCACTTTGAAGCCTTCTTTAGCTTTAAAAATGTGGTTTCTCAGTGAGTGAGATCTCCAGTCTCTTTTTTTCCTGATTTTTCTCCTTGTACTAAATAAAATTCAACCTATCTATGTAAAACCACATTCAGATACAAAAGCTAAAGATATCCTATTGTAGTACTTAAAAGTTGTTTTACGTTATCAAATGTTTGGTTTTGGTAAATTTAAAATTAAACTGAGAGTTCGAAAGTACAAAGCACGCAGCATCATAACCTCCACAGAGTGCTTCAGTATTCACTGCTTGGTCAGCTAGAAATGGCCATGCTACAGATGCGTCTTCCAAAGCCGACATTCTCTGGTAATCTCTCCTTCACAAAACACCAGTGGAATGCAACCTGAATTTTGGACTCAAAAAGGTGATCAAAGTGAGGCGCTTGTCCCTCAAGTGCAAAAAGAACTGGAGCTGGCCGTGTATTAGCAAAATCACTAACACTGATCAGGTTCTGAAACTGCCAAAAGCTCTGGCTCCTGAATGCTCTGAAAAAAACCCTAATTTGATATAGTCAAGCTAATTTTCTTCAGAGACCATCAAAATTCCTTTAGAATATCCTTAAGACTCCTTGTTTTTTTGTGATCTTTTGGATAGAACAACATACCCAACATTTATAAATGTATCAAGAGTCTCTGAACAGCCATGCTTAAAAAAAAAGTTACAGAAAACCCCCTTTGTCTTACTAAAAAATGTGCACTATTCAGGCAGGTCTAGCGCAAAACCTTTAGCAAACCTGAAGGTCTCTTCAACAGCCTTATTTGTCACAGAGGCATAAACAACTACACGGTAACCAAGAACTAAGTAGGGGGAAAAAATGCAGGCATTTAAACCCTATATATGCTAAGGGCATTAAGAACTAGGTAGTCGTCTAATCTTTCCTATTGACTCCCGCAAGATGCAAAGATCTTGCAATCCAGTAGCAAACCCCAGCAGACACACCTATTAAAAAAAGACCATTTCCTTACGCTCCACATGCAGCATGCCTGCAATTACTCAGAAAAAAAAATTAAAATGCATTTAAGGATGACAGCAGTGAGATCACGTCTTACAGCACACCCATTAATGGCAGGATTCAAAGAGCAGCAAGTGCAAGCAAGAGACTGGTCCTCTGATTAAAATTAAGTAACCTGTTAAGTAGCAAGGTTAGAATGGAAAGTATCCATTCCGAGATACTGCTAAGCTACAATTAAAATCTGCAGGTTAGAATGACCCTTACCATTTGCTTAAGTATTGGTCAAAGCAGAACATGTGCATTACTGCAAGCAATAAATACCAACCCTAACAAACATTAACCTTTATTATTAGTGACTAATGATAATAAAAGGTGTATTTATATACTGTGCCCTTGCTATTTCCCGAATTAAAGTTGAAAATTACTTTTTACGATTTAATTGGTAAATAGCATTTGAAAAAGTTCAAACTACACTGTTTAGACAGGACCAGCCCACAGAGTGTTTGCTTCTGCAGCCCCTTGGAATTTGAACTCCTTGACCTCTTCATCTATGTATATATTGGAGAGGGAAGGAATCTCTTCCCATGGCTGTAAAATGCCATTTCTCTTGTCCACGAAGAAAACAACAGTAGAATCCTTGAACTCAATATTTATTTTTTCCTTAAGTGGCCGAGGAAAAGGATTGCCAGTAAAACTGCAAATCCTTTAACAAGTTTATAGCATCCCAAGAAGATTAACCCCTAAAGCAAAACTAGACAATAAATGAAGATACTTTTCCATTTTTATAAGGAAACACAGGCTAGTTAAGGTCAAGCCACTGGCAGAGATTTAAGATGCCTAATGAACAGATGGGAACTCTCCAAACACACATTCCAGGCTGACGAAAGAATCTGGTTGCTTAGGCAAAAACTCAAACAACGTATTTTCAGTGTTGCCTTTATTGCATCTGAGGAAACAAAGTGGAGTATAGATCTGATGCGGAAAGAAAAGACACCTGAAAACATCACAAGACATACAGAACATTCATCTGCAGGAAAATGTTAAAGATTACCTACACTAATTCTAAAAAAATTCCTAAGCAAAACTTTACTTAACATGGAATTAAAGATAACATACTCCATTATCTTTTCACCAAAATTACATAAGGCTTTTTTCCCCTTTTCTTGTTGCTCTGGAAATTCCAGAGTAGAGATGATATGAAAGGTGTGTCTACCTCATTTTGAGGGACAAGACCCCATAATATGATTCCCCCCTTTTTTTCTTGTCACATTAGCTATTTCAATGGTCTCTGTGGCATTTCAGGAAAAACGTGGGAATAATAAGATTATAAATCTTAATTTCGAAATTATCAGCTATGGAGAACATAGAAGTACCTTACATAATATCTGATCCCAAACAAGGCATCTGCAATTGATGGCTATGAAAACATCAGTATATTTAATCCTACATCACAATTACCATGAAAAATATTTTAAAAGTCCTTGTAAAAGATGCAGAAAAAGGAGTAAGTTGTTGCTATCTGTCTTTTCATATGCTTGCAGTAAGACTAGAATTTTAACCCTCTTCATTCTGTTTATCTGTAGGAAAAAAAGAACTTTTGTCCAACCATTGTTCAGATGGCAATTGTTGAACAAGTTAGTTAGGATGCAAGAGCTTAACTCTATTCCTGTGAGAATTAAACAAGAAAAACAGAGGAAAAATTAAGACAGTGAGTTAAAAAAAAAAAATACAGCTTTGGTTTTCTTTTCAGTACTGACATCACTTTGCAATGTCAATCTTGGAGAAAGACATTCACAGCACAGTCTGGCTCAACCACTACAAAACATGGCAAATAGAAACCAATCTAAGTCTGTTTCACATTTTCTTAAGAGTCCATTTTTAGTCACAGATTTACATCAACATTACAAAAGACAGGAATTCCTGTTGATCAAGCCTGCATGCTTAAACAGAAGGTTAAAGAAAAAAAGAAAGAAAAACAACTGCCAAATCAGGTGATCAGGATACAGTTTTGCTGAACTTAGGTCCAACGATGTGGTCTTATTTCCAATCCTGTACTACTATTGTTCATGAGGCGTTATCTTAACAAGGTAACACATCGTAACATCAGCGACTGACACCAGTACATCTTTTAGCTTTTAACAGAAGATGTTTATTGAAAAAAAGTCAGCTGAAGTTAGAGCAGGTTGATCAGGACTTACCAGTTTGGATGTGGTACAGGAAAGGAGCTGTACAACATCGTTGCCAAAAACAATGACGTGAAACACGATTAAGGGGTTTTTGGCAAGTATTTTAGGGATGACTAGCCGGAATGAAAGAAGCTACCTTTTTTCCTGGATATACAACTGTATAGAAATAGGAAATGGCATTTGTCACTAAAGCAAGATTTTTAAACATCTAAAAACCCGAAAAATTAATTGGAACTGCAAGGGAAGGGAACACAAGCTGCCCACTCAGCTGCCTTCAGGTTAATGAAAAACAAAGGGAAAATTTCTGCTCACACTTCTCTGCCTTCTCAAACTAAAAACATCAACTATTTTTATAGGATGCAGCTAACATCTCGACAGATGTTTTTAATGCACCCACAATACGACAATTACTTTAAGGTTATCTTTCCAAAGCATTTCTAAATTAGAAATTGCTTGATATAAAAATCAAAGTAGACTCTTCAAATTATGGTTCACTCTCACTATGTAATATACCACTTAGGTACTGGACAAACATCCCCACGAATGGAACAAAGACTTTTTTTTTCAAAAGATAAACTAATTGGACTATTGGTTTACCTGTGGCTCCTATCTCAAAGCTTCTTGGCTGAGAATGGGTTTAATAATTACCTTTTATAACCTCTGTACTTAAGCTGCTGCTGCTTCTGCGTATTCTGGTTTCAGACATGGGCACGTCTTGCTGTCTAACTGACTGGTAAATCTAACGGGAGAAATACACTATACAAAGATTCCTGGACCCGATTAACACCAAACAAATATAAATAAGGTAAGTGAAAGTATGAATTGCTAAAAGGTGATGATTAAAATATTCTAAATACATGACTTTAAAGAGAGAAGTTGGGCACAACGCTGTAACAAAATTCAGTGACCCAAGCCCGGCATTCCTTACATGGGCAATTTTCTACTGTAAGTTCAATCTTAAAAGTTGGATTCATGATGATTTAAAAAAAATAATAATCTTTAATTCAAAATCTAAACCAGATGTCTTTCTAGCCCAACTGTTTCTGAAGACCAGCAGTACTGAGACAGGTGCTCTGTCAATTTAAAACGCTACAATTCTTGTAGCCAAGAATTACTGAATTCTAGTAAGCTGCCTAAACACGAGGCATTCCTGAATGTCTGTATAACTGCAAAATGATCTTCAACATTTACATTCTAGTAATTATAGCTGTAGGGTCTGAGAAAAGACTTTTGACTGAATCAGCTTTTGAGAATCAGGACCTAACCTGACCAATTTCCTTCACTGTCTCAGGTTGGTTTTTATTGCAATACTAAGGGAAACAAGCAAAACCCTCACCAAAAAAAAAAAAAAAAAAAAAAAAAAAATCACAAGCCTAAGTTTAAATTTGAAAACAACTTGTTTACATTCTAATTCTAAACAGAAGAAAATGTTCAGTAGAAGACATTCTTCCTGAGTGAAGAGAAGACTGGTGACTTCTCGAGGCAAAGAGCTGCTAATTAGACAATTGCAGCAGACACCACTTGGTTTAGCAGATGCTTGCATCTCCAAGGAACTGAGACAAGGCCTAATTTAACGAAGATCAGAAAGAAGGTCTCCTAGATAAGAAAACAGACTAGCTTTTTGAGAGAAAGATTAAATCTGACTGGACCCCTGGAGGAATTCAAAGGAGGGAGTAGCTATAAACCTAGATTGTTCCAGTAAGGACATCCTCTCAACTCAATGTAACCTGAGACAGAAGATACAAAAGGCATTCACTGCCAGGTGGGTATGAGGAAAATCCACAGCAAGTCAGACAGAGGAGGCAGTCGATATAACGCCTCTTCAATTTAACCTCTGAGCCGCAGCCGGGTGGAAGTCCTTTACCTGTGAGCGACTGTGTATGTGTGTTTATGTTTTCTGGCAATATTTACCTGTGCTATTTTGGACTCTCATGTATCAGCAAAACTCAAGCAAACCTTACTATGCCAGACTGATATTTTGTTTTTATTTCCTTAGAGTTCAACAAGTAAACCAAATGGGTGAAGAAAGCTTGAGAAAAAGAAAAGGAGAGGACAACAGAAAAGAGGATGGACAATCCACTAGGAGTCATGAAGCCCAAACAACGAACCTACAAAAGCAGGCAAAGCTTCTTCTTTTCCCCCTTCAGTCTGTGTGTGAGGGGCTGGCAGAGGTGGCAGCAGGGGGTTATCTGTGCACATGCATCATCATAAGAAAACTGCAATTGTGTCCGATTTATCAGTGATGTACTAACATCTTGGTGGTGTGGTTTGTTTACATTTTAGGAAATTGCTAATTACTAGTTAAATTGCTCTGACAAACACATTTTTCTATCTGCTAACTTCAAAGTTGATCAAGTGAGACGCTTCATAAACTTTACTGTATCTTTCCATGTGTACTTCTGAGAGGCCAAAGTGGGTTGTTTAGCTCATTGCTTCTGCAAGTTTGTTGTGTTTGTAGCTGTAAGCTAGCTACTGGTACAGAAAAACAAGTGAAAATTTGTCTCCTCCAGGAAATTACAGATGCTTTAGAAAACAGATGTGACACTTGCTCTCAGGAGGGAGTGGAATTCCTCTTAAATTTAAGCAACCAGGAAAAAGATTCTCTATGTGGTTTTAGTTTGGTACCAAGACTGGAAGAATATTGGTGTTGTTACACTAGTCATAACTAACAGGAAAAGTAGCCCACACCACTGTTCTTTGTAGCAGGAGGTGCCCCATGTTTTAGTAGTTTCATGTAACATGTAGGGCACTACGAAGTCAGGAGAACTTTGCACCACCGAGCAGTATCAAGACAATTCCTGTGCACAAATACCTGAATCAAGGAGAAGAAAACAACTGCTGAAAGACAAAAAAAGACTCCATCCAAGAAAGCGGATTTTTGAAACTTAGAAAATTCAGAATTCCTCGAGTGCTCACAAAAATGTCAGTATTTTACCAAAGAGCAGAAAGGGAAGGTTACAAGGTTAGATTTAAGACCCATATAATCCAAAGGATGGTTTAATAAAGCAAATACACAGGCAGGCAAAGTCCAACTAACTGTACTTTTGGAAACAGCAGGAGTACACCACAGGGTGTGTACGCATCTTGGAAAGAAAAGAGAAACTTCATTTAACGTATTACTTTGTAGAAGCTACATGTTGAAAGCTGAAAAGAGATGTCAGTAAAGAGAACTGCTATAATTGTATTATACCAGAAAGTAATTATTGAATTATTAGAAATTACTTTACCAAAATGTCTCATTTTATTTCAAGGTGGGCCTCATCAGTGGAATCTGTATGATTGTTGGTACAATTATTGGTTCAGGCATCTTTGTTTCTCCAAAATCGGTACTTGCCAATGTTGGAGCTGTGGGTCCTTGTTTAACCATCTGGGCAGCCTGTGGAATTCTTGCAACATTAGGTAAATGAGTCAACAAGGAATTTGAATCTTTGCATCCATTGTTCCCCGCATGCTACTGTCATTCCACAAATCAGCTAACAGCACCTAGACCAAAATCAATCATATCCTGGTGAGTGTAGCAGCACTCAGGCAAAAACTTCAAATATGAACTGTTTATAAATTTTTAAACTTGTAAAGCACATTTTCACTTCATTTTGAAAGCAAGTTTTAGGTTTGCTTACTTCACCCACTTACTGTAATAAAGAGAACATTTTTCTACTTAAATTGCAGGCAAAATGTTAAATTTACTGGTAGTGAGCTAGGTACTTCTATTTTTCTACTTGCATAATTGTGTAAATCTATTATCTGAAAATTTAGCACTAAGCACCTCAAAATATTTCAGGAAGTAAACCAAAAAGGAATTATTTGGGCATTGTATCAGGTACACAGCATACGCAAAAAACCTTTATGCAAGATGCCAGCTACAGCAATACATCTAGATCATTGTGCTTTGAAGCTGAGCTTAGCAGACATTTTACTTTAAAATTGTGCAGTGTCTATTTTTTTCAAGTTTCCAGAAGGTAGGCCAGCCAGTGCAGCTGTCACTTAGATGCTTCTTAAGAGTGTTTGGTTTCTTAAACAGAAATCTAATATGAAATCAGAATCTTTGCACTTTCTTTGCTGTTAAACACCAATAGTAGTAAATTCTGGACTATAACTTAATAGTTTCAGTATATTTTGCCAATTGCTCACAAGTAAATAAAATTTTATTTTGCATAGACACTAAAATGTACAGAAACATGAAAGGAGTATTGACGCATTGTATATATCCATTTCCTTAACTTTTCTGCCTATTAAAGTGATAATCTGTTCTACCCAGTCATAGCTTAAGAAGTGTACGAGCTAAACCAGTAATAAATGCTTTTCTTGGTATTTAGGTGCGCTTTGTTTTGCTGAGCTTGGTACAATGATCACAAAATCCGGGGGAGAATATCCTTACCTTATGGAGGCATTTGGCCCAATTCCAGCATTTCTGTTTTCTTGGACAAGCTTACTCGTCACAAAACCCAGTTCATTTGCCATCATTTGTCTCAGCTTTGCGGAATACGCATCAGCTCCTTTTTATCCAGGTTGCGATCCACCCCAAGTTGTCACCAAGTGTCTTGCAGCAGCTGCCATTGGTAAGATTCATACGTTTTAAGACAGAGACAAGGTCGGTAACTGTATAGCGATTTCCGTTTGGCCCCACCCACGAATGCATTTCAGCACAGTGCGACTTCAGTAGGTCAGTCTTCATTGAAGACACCAGGAAGCGACGCTATGCTGAAAGCCACAGAACACTGGAACACAGTCCAGTGAGTCCTTCCCACAGTAACTAATTCAACAACATATAAATAGGAAAGGCTTAAAAATTGTTTGTTCCTTGTCCAAGTTTTATTGATGGATGCAGCTGCATAATGAATGCTTATCTCTAGCAGAAAAGGAAGAAAAATTAAGTGTGGAGATATTATTTCTGTATTTATCAGAACACTGTGCACCCTTGATATATTTTTTTGTTAATGATGCTATCAAAATCTAATTCAGAAAACTTTTTCCTCACTATTTTAAAAGTTATCCAAACATAGCATGTTAAAAAACTGTATCAGTAATACATAAAAATCTGTATCAATCATATAGACAAACTGTGGGAAGAAAAAGTGGTACAGTACATGGGGGGGGGGAAAGAAGGCCTTAAGAGATAACTTTTCGTTACAATTCTTACAAATTTAACGCAGAAATTAATACATTTATTTCTTTTAGTGATAATTACAATAGTGAATTCACTGAGTGTAAAGCTGGGAAGCTATCTCCAGAATCTTCTCACAGCTGCTAAAATGATCATTGTCACAATCATTATTGTAAGTGGAATTGTTCTCCTTGCACAAGGTAATTAAATATACTTTACTTGCAAAAATTATTTTAGCTTCTTTTATGACCATTAAAACATTTTCCCCTGACAGAAGTGGCACACCAACATGGCTCTATTCAGTGTTTTTCTTCCAGATCTCTTTGGAACTACGGGATTTCCTTTTAGAGAAAGGGAGGTGGGTGGGAAATGCAACACTACAGATCAATTAATAAAAACTGGTATTAATTGATTTTAACAGTGAGATGTTTCAAAACATGAAATGGATGTTGGAATGTTTCTTCATCTGGTGGGGATTAAAGGAATTAATTTCAATACTGATATAGTAATCTATGTCTTATTTGCAGGAAAAACGGAAAACTTTAAAGATTCTTTCAAGGACAGTAAAATTTCTGTTAGCTCTATCAGCCTGGCATTTTATAATGGCCTCTGGGCATACGATGGATGGTAAGGTATCTTTACTAGCGTTAACGGTTACAGTTTAACAGCCTTTTAACGGGTTTACTCTCTCTGTAGAACTCAAAGATGTGATTTGAAGAAGTTAACACCTGACTTGTTATTACAAATGTCTTAATGAATTCTGGAAAAAGAATACCAGTTTGCTCAAAAAACCCCACAAAACAAACCACCCCCAAAAAACCCCAACCAAAACCACCAAACCCCAAAGGCCTCCAATCCTCAAATTGCTGTTTATCAGGGAAGGAAACTATACTAGATCCTGAAAGGGCCACCACTTTGCTGCTGCTGAAGGTGCTTAGATACTGTGGTAACGAGGAGAATGTAACACAGTTTAATTCTATGATGTTAGGCAAAATCGCCTTCCCAGGGCTCCTACACATTACCCCATCAAATTCCAGTTATTGTGAAATATGCAGTGATGTTTGATTTGGACAGGAGGACAGAAAAAAAAAAACAAAGTGTCAGAACTCATAAGGTTCAACTTCCAAATTTTTTCTTATTCAGTTTCATTTTGAATTAATGTAAAAACATTGACGTCTTCTTCCATGAGAAGCTTTCAATTTTATACCTCTGCATCTGTTTATCCATTATTATCTGCCATGTTAGATTTAAGAAAATACTTAGATTTGAAAATAATCACAGATATGGATGGATTTATGTTTCCATTTATGTTCTACATACAGCATTTATATTTAATACCGAGAAGAGTGCTTCCCAGAATTATTTTCGTAAGAATAAACTTACTGCAGGCATATTTAACTTAATCTCTGCCACATTCCAGAAAATAGTTTACACATTTAATTTCCTGAAACTAAAGGGAATGTCAGTTGGTCTAGGGCTTTGGTGGCACGAATCTAATATCAAGGTCTGATCTGTTAATGCTACTCTTCGATGTTCAAACTGTAAAAGTTGGCATATAGATCCTTATTCTGGAAGGAATTAAGGATGTAAATCTTAATTTAAAACAAAGCAAGTCCCATTTAGATGCTTACAACTGAATTTATTTTTAAATGGATTACCCTTTCTGATTCTATTTCCAAGCTTGAATGTCTCAAGTCAGGCATGTAAGTCTGCTAATTCAGACATTCACCTGGATTTTTAAGGGGGCAGGGAAGTTGGTGCCTAAATAGTTATTTAAATATGTATACACCAGGCACCAACATCTGAAAATTAGCCTATTGAACTGTAACTATCAGCTGCTCCTCACATTTTCAGAGGTTGATAAGTAAAATTCTTGTTTCAAGCTTGTCTACATGCTCTAGCAAAAATTAGTATTTGGAAATGGTAGTTCTGATGGGTGCAATCCTTAAAAAGGATTTCACGCCAGTTTTCTAGACAATGTGACTCAGAACAACTGTGAAATCTTAGCGGGTTTGCTTCAGTCCTTGGAATGGCCACTTGTGCTTTCATTTGAAAAGACTGAGATATTCCAAAACTTGAACTTCAAAGGCAATCTTGTAAATCTGCCAAATATTTTTTGTTATTCTGAGATTTTATCCAAGAACTAAGACAATCTTATTTTGAAATCTCAGAGATACTTCTAAGACTGTGAGGAGGAAAAGACAATGGGGGAAAAGATGGTGAATCAAGAGAGTGACATTTGCATGAACATCTCACAGATTTTTGTCCTGCACTTTTACCACATAAAGATTGGTTGTACCGTTTTGTTGGGGTTTTTTTGTTGTTTTAACTGAAAAGGTAAAATACAGTAACACAGGAAGTAACACCTGACATCATTATGTATTAGTATTTCAGCACCTGACTGCTAAAACCATTGTATGAATGTTCTTCCTTCCAGGAATCAACTAAATTACATCACAGAAGAACTTAAAAATCCTTACAGGTAAAAAACTATGTAGGAAAGCAGCGTTTCAAACGACAAAAATCAAACAATATTTTTGTATAAGCAGGCATATATTTTGGTTTGTTTTTAAAAGCAATAGCTATTTAAGGTTTCAGCATTAACAGACAAAGCTAATCAGCATCTATTACAGACTTCATAAATTTGCATATTTTTTAATTTTTATTTTTCCTTTTTTAAAATTCTGATTTCCATGGCTCTACAGTAAAGAAATGTGAATACACCTAAAGAGCATACCGGGAAAAGTAAGAGTCCACAGTTTACTGTGACAACTCTACCAGTGATATAGTATTGCTGATGGAATCTTGCTTTTGCATTCTTCAGAAATCTACCGCTATCTATAATTATTGGAATCCCCTTGGTTACAGTTTGTTACGTTCTGATAAACATTTCCTATTTCACCGTAATGACTTCAACAGAACTCCTGCAGTCCCAGGCAGTTGCTGTGGTAAGCCACTTTATTTTGTAACAGAGCATCTGAAGAAGGCTGTGTGCATTAAAGCCATGAGCAAAAAGGAACCTGCAATTTTTCTTAAGAGACAATTAATTTCTGTCTAGCTGTGTCACCTTTTCTCCCCCAATTATCTACTGTCATTTCTTAATCTAAAATTTATTTCAGTAAAGCTTGATTTAAACAGTAGTTCTGTCATATCCCAAGGAAAAAAAAGCAGCAAAAGTAATGTAGTCTTCAGCTAACATCTTGTAAATGCTGCAGCTCAGAGGCTGTTTTCTGTAAGCACCAAAAAGATGGAAGGAAAAATAACATCTGACTGCTGCTTTGCCCTTTTCAGTGTTCCCAGCGTTTCTGAGAAAAAAGCACATGCAAAATGACAGTAGATCAAAGTTTGCTGGTCTAGAGATAACAGCAAGTAGTCTGTAATTCACTTCCTCCTTATTCTTGCTTTTTTTCTTAAAGCTAAGAAATATCCTTTTTATATTACTGCAAGACATCCTATTACAGATAAAATTAAAGAGTATATTAATTTCTAAAATCTTAACACACACATCTGTCCTTTCAGTTCCACTTGGTAAACTTTGTGGGATATCTGTCTTTGAAACAACTGTTGAGAGGTTATGCAGCAATTTTTCGAAGTGTTAAGGTTTTGGGGAAAACAAACAGTATGTGACACACATGCAAACTAGAGTGTAGCACAGCAAAGAAGTACACTAGTGTAGAAATAGTTAAAAACACTAAAAATTAAAATCCTTTAAAATATAGAACTTCAGGACATTTCAGCATCTTGTTTACACCAAGAGATACAGCAATGCATAGATCAAGTTATATCTTGTTTAAGAACTAGTCCTTTTCAATATACCACTAAATGTACCGTCTGAGCAACACACATCAGCCAGCCCTGAACTCGTCAGACTAAATTAACACCAAAATCTCAGAACTGAGCAGTACAAAGGCAGCAAAGCAAACAGCAAAAGGGGCATACGCTGTATGAAGAGGTCTACACATCTCAAGCAGACTCCCTGCCTAGCACTGACGAGTGTCCTACTGCTGGACAAAAACCAACACCGATGTTACACCTGTTATCACTGACTTACTAAAAAAAGTTAATCAATGCCATCTAAAAACCCAAAGCCTACCTCTCAAAAAAGTTTTAATTCGTTTACAGTAGATCAGTGTACCTACCTTAGATCTAATCCCCCCTGCAGTAACAACTAACACACCATGGCACAGGTAGAAACTAAAGCGTAGTGACTGACAGACCTCAGCAAGGTTGCCCTTTACCCGTCAGGACTAGGTTATCCTGCTGTCACTACTAGTGTTACTCCTACATGGGTTGAGACCAGCTTGCGTACGCGTGGCGCTCTGCTGCAATGCTACCTTTCTTTTTGCTTTGCAGACATCACCAAACCAGGTGTCTTTAACAAAATTCAATTTCTGTGTATTTTTTATGTCTGCCTCCCAACATTTCCTACAGATGTTGCATCTCAAATATGACAATATTCCACTCTTTAGAGAGTCATTCACTAATTAATCCAGGCCTTCATTTGGCAAAGCATTCTTTAATAACTACACAAAATATACAACATATGTTTTTATTGGTAACATACCTTGGATACCCATTTACAGTAATTTTAAAGAGGCTCCAACATTACTGAATATACCAAATGGTAGTTAAAATGACAAAAATGATTAATTTTAATCCCATATCCCAGACATTCGGAGATAGAGTCCTTTATCCAGCCTCTTGGATAGTTCCTCTCTTTGTGGCCTTTTCTACAATTGGATCTGCCAATGGGACCTGTTTTACTGCAGGCAGGTAAGCTCCCATTCCAAGTATTTTAAAATGAAAATTTTTAAAGGATGGAAAAATTTATATATACATTGATGTATCTACACACATGAAGATACAGATATTCTTCTGATCCAAATGTACAAAGTGCAATTTACAAGTACCTGCAAATCTAGATCTATTGGTTAATTTTCAAAAAGAAAGAGTGGCTATGCAGGTTTGAAAAATTAGAAACTAAAGTCTCTTAATCCAAAGCAGGAATAGCACAAAAGGGTTGTTTTATTTTTCACCTCTCATCAAATTTAAAGCTAAGAATTAAACAGTTAATACACTATGAGTAAGAACATGACTACACCTGTAACAATAAACATTTAGAACTGGAAAGAGAAGCCATACCTTTCTATCAGTTATTCAACACTTCCATTTACTATTTAAAAATATTTTAAATTTCAAATCCATGTGAATACAATAGGCCTATAAAGACTGATTTTTTTGACAGAAGATCATCAACATAGCCTTTTGATATGAAGCAAATTAAAAAGGGAATATTTAATTAAGAGACACAGTAGCTAACTTTTTTTCCAAAATTTTAAATTAAACGTGCAAACTAATGATTCTGAAATTAGTTTCAACTTCACCACTTAAATACTGGTTAAGAAATAGCTTCAAGTTCACTGCTTTACCACTGTTTATTTCCCTTATTTCACTCTACTACAATACTCCTTAAAACCCATTGCCCAACAAAGGAAATATCGATGACATCACAGTCAGCTGTAGCTACACAATAAAACAAACCTGAAAATGAATGGTACTCTTTTTTTTTTTTTTCTTTTCCACTAATGCCACTTGAAGTCTGGGTGCCACACTAACTAGATTGCCTTGCTTTTGTTTTGTCAGACTGGTTTATGTTGCAGGGCGCGAAGGGCACACGCTAAAAGTGCTCTCTTACATTAGTGTTAAGCGTTTAACACCAGCACCTGCTATCATATTTTACGTAAGTATATATTCTAAGTACAGAAAAATTATGAACAAAAATTGTCCAGTAATACATGTTTTCACAATTTCTTGCCAGAAGCCTTGACATCTATCTTTGACTATCGAGACAAGGAAATTGCTAAATGCATGTTAGGAAAAAAGGCTGTATGAAATCCCTCAACTTCTCAATTTGAACAGTTTCATTCCAGAACTGGATTCTAAAAATCAAAATGTTTAAGAATCCACAAGCATGAAAACAAATTAAAAATTCAATGAATGGTTAGTATTAGGCAAATCCTTTATTTCACAGGATGCCTGAAAGCAAGCTATCACTACCCTATTTCTGCTCTGTAAGGACGCATTTACACCTCACTAAAAGTCTATCCAGTAAACACATTTAAACACAAATCCGATCTTGTCATTTTTATTTTACCCATTTACCTTATCTTCAAGGTAAAACAAAGATAAAATTCAAAATTCAATTGCTCTATCGACTCCCAGTAACTTTAATAAACTAAAAATGTGTTTAGTCTCTTCACTTACGATAGGCAGCCAGTAACAAAATAGATCAACGCATACAAATTTTGAGTCTTTTGACTTAAAATGGAATTAAGATTGCACACAAAAATAAACACATGTTGGCAGGATGTGGACACTATCCTTAAAGGTGCTCCAATACACTTAACACCCAAATGTTTAAGCAAAAGCATTCACAGTTCACACTCTGGAACACCTTAAACGAACACCCATACTGGCACGTAAGTAAAATTCAGCTTTCTTTTATAACAGACTATACTAATTTTTGTATTCATTTTAGGGGGCCATTGCCATTATTTATATTATCCCTGGTGACATTGACACACTCATAAATTATTTTAGTTTTGCAGTCTGGATATTTTATGGTTTAACCATACTTGCACTCATTGTTATGAGGTTTACAAGAAAGGAACTCAGGAGACCAATCAGGGTAAGTTCCGCATTCCATATGGCTTTTCCTCCGTTCCCATAAATACTGAAACACACTCATCCTAAACATTGGGATATTTAAATGACATCCTCACACAGAATCCTCCTTGTTTGTTTGGGGTTTTTTTCCCTTAACTGAAACCTAGCCATTTATTTGTAGTTCTTCTCTTGGTTCTAGTTTCACATTAGGACAAAGCTCACAAACACTGGGAAAAGATTACATGTTTATTTTTACTTGAGTAAGACCAGGGGCACAAGCCAGATTTTCAGGGATGGAAAACTGCAGTCAGCAGACTACCACTATCTGAAATAAGACCCCATGTCATTGCACTGGAGTCAGGTCCCAGATTTATTAAAATGCAAAATTTTTACCCTGCAATTTGCATTATAGACAAAGAGATCTGGGTCAATGATTTAGCAGAAGAGTTTTCCCTATCCATAGTCTTGATACTCTTTCAATTGCCCCATCTAATTCCAGAAATTTTAAAAGGAAAAAAATGCATAAGGCAATGAAAATATTCTTCTTTCACATATGCAACTTCTGTAAGACGAGCAAAAGAATAAACAAGTAATTTTGTGCTTTGTATCTTGCAGATACCCATCATCATTCCAGTCATAGTGACATTAGTCTCCGTTTTACTGGTACTGGCCCCAATCATCAGTGCACCTGAACTGGCCTATTTGTACTGTCTTTTATTTATACTTAGCGGACTTATAATTTATGTACTTTTTGTTCATTTTAAATTCAACTGGCCCCAAAAAATATCAAGTAAGTATACTTCAGATAGCCAGCTCCAAATCCAACAGAATATTGCTAAGCTTTAGATTAATTACCATAATGAAGCTCATGATATAGTCCGTCCCATCTAAATCACATGTGCGGGGTGTGGAGGGAGGCAATTTAGCAGACATAGTGAGGGGCATATAGTCAGCTTTACTAAAGGTTGTATTTTACTCCTTCCTGTGAAAAAAAAGTCATGTCTGACTTCAGGAAAAACAAAACTTAATTCACAAAAAAGCAAACCATCACTGTAGTAGCACAAAGACACTGACTTTTAAAATGCACAGAACTATTTTATCTGTAAAGTTAGTTTTTCAATTGTCTGTATTTTGAAACATTATTTTAGCCAGTAAAGATTAGCAGCCATGCATTCTTATGCCACAAAATGCTGTGCTTTTAGCTCAGGTTATCATTTTACTATATTTACTAAAGGAAACATTAGCAGCATTAAGACCAAAAATAATCCCAGTACTGCAGGGTAAAGCGAAAGCTGCATGAACCCAGTGTGCCCATTTATGAAATGATTTTGCATAGTTTCAAGAGAAACTCTTTGCAATTACCTCAGGGAAAACAGGATACACAGATATTTCTAAAAGGGACAGTGGAACCAGCTGAAGAGGACAGAATTAGTAGTTCTACAGACATTAAAAAAAAAAATCCATCATCTGTCTCTCCTGTCCCCGGGATTCTTAAATATTATGTAATTAAGCAACTAGAAGCATTGTACTCTAACAAGAGCAAGTTTAGAAGCCCTGGAATGCTGTAGCTTGGATCTTAAGGTTGCTTTTATTCCCTACTCCTTATTTTTTGAGATATGAATATAGAAGACAGACAACTACTCACAAGGATGATTTTCTCACTTAGAAAAATAGTGTAAGTCTCAACAGAAATACTCTTCTCATAAAACCTCTAACAGTAACTTTTTTCCTCAGAGCCCATCACTATGCACCTTCAGATGCTTTTGGAAGTTGTTCCAGCAGAGGAAGTTACTGAATAAAACATTTTATATGTATCGGGTTGGTTTTAAGTGCTATACTGGTTGAAGGAGATTCAATTTAGTTTGGCACACATTCATACTTTCAAAATTGTTATGTTTGTACTGGTGTATTATTTTTGCAACACTTTAGTACTTGAAAAACATTATATAATAAAAGGTTTCTGAGCCAGATTACAGTGTCCAGCAGAGCTGTTTTCATTGTTTGCTAACATGTTATGTTACCTTGTTTTCTGCATTACAATTAAAATAAACAACAGGAACTTTTCAATTACGAAGACAGCAAAACTTAACAGGAACACTGTCAAGACGCTTTTGATCACACTGCTGAAAGAACACAGCAGCTATAATTTACAGCACATTCAACAGGCCACACAGAAAGGACAGAAATAATGCAAAACCAGACTAACCCATTCTCAGTTCCTCAGACTAAACACCAGCTATCAAAAAATTAAAGACTGAGGAAGTGGGAATTAAGTAAAAATGGAAAGCACAGTTGCCACAAAGAGAAGAGGCTGATGATTTTTTTTTTAATCAAATCAAGATAATAAATTAATTTCTCAGGTATCCATTTTCTGACACCATCCAAGTTACAGAACAGTGAGTAAATGTTCATCATCCTAGAAACACTCCATTTAGTAGCTGATGAAAATAAAATAAGGAAAATAGATACTACATTAACATATAGAGGAAAGCAGCTTTTACCATCTCTGCCCAAGAAACATGGATTCTAGGTAACATTCTTTACTCCCATATTCCCTTTGTGCAAATGGATAAGGCAGGGAATTTTACCAAGTCATTTGTCAATATTTTAAAGTGATTAATTTGAGAAAGACTTTATACTGAAAGCACAAGTCCTCTCAACAGCTTCTAAGCACATTCATCCTAAATATATAACACCAGAATGTTAAGCAACTGGCTTAAGATGGTAAGTCCATACTAACTGTAGCCTACCAAATTCAACCAAAAGAAGCTACTTCTATCATCCTGAAGCTACAAATAAATAAATGAAACTTAAGGTCCTATATATTTCATTTTGTATCTACTGACATGAAAAAGCAATCCCAAAGGTACCTATAAAAATGATGAGTTCTAATGCATTTGAAGGAGATTTTGTGATTATAGTCAGATCCACAAAATACCAGTTCCACATGCAACCAGGGTAAAACAAAAGCAAAATGAAAGTTAAGAATGGCTAAGGAAGGTAATGGAGAACAGAACAAAATTGTAATTAGGTCATTACATATAAAGTGGCTACTTGCCCCAGTGTTTTGTCCCTATCACACTATTGCAACTGCTGCTCCCTACCCCAGTTGCTAAAACCACTTCACACGGAAGAACTATACAAGGTTCAGGGAAAGACCAAAGGAATAGAGTACTTTTGTATAAGGAATGACTATCTACTACAATTTGGAAGGCTGAAACAGAGATACTTGATTGAGGGCTGAGGGGAAAAATGATGATAGAGGTTCATAAGCAGAGTCTTAAGTGACAAGAAAATGGGAAAAGCAAACTATCTGTTCAGGGATGGCTTCAAAACACAGAAAAAAAATATTTCTTCACAAAATACACTGTTTGACTCTGGAATTCCCTAGTGCAGAGGAAGTGTTAGAAGTTGACATAGGTTCCAAAATAAAACGGAACTAATTCAAGTAAGAAGTCCACAGAAAAGCTCTTTCTTATGAAGACCCTGTCCAAGAATTGCTTGAGGCCAAATGAATATTCCTGCTACTGTATATTGCTACTTTTTTTACACTCTTCTTTACAGACTGGCTCTTGGAATGTGCTAAGAATGTACGGCTAAAACCAGCTTTTGCTTCTGCCTCATATAAGGTGTCTTATTTTTCAAACAAAAATTACAGATAATTTATGACTATTAACTAACACACTAGATTTATCTACCAACAGAAAAATCACCTTACATTATATTTAGGTATCAGACAAGTCAAAGAAGAACAAAACAAGCAAAGGAAAACATCCTCTCTCAACACTTCACCCCCCAGTTAGGTGATCTGACAGTCTTCTGTTTGCATCACAATACAGAGCAAGACTAAAATATAGTGACATTAGCTATTTCCTTAAGTACTTTTACAATAATTATAGCTTTGCAAGTACCTGTACTCGGGTGAAGGTGGTAATTAAGCTCAGTTGTAGTCAGGTTCCCAACAGCACTATTTTTTTTAAATCATACACTAAAAATTGCCACTGTTCCTGTCATACAGGGGTTTTCCATGGCATCAGCAATATTCTTATATATTCAGAAAGAAGCGGCTTTATTACATGCTAATACTAGATAAACTGTAACTGTCAGTGTAAACATATTAATACAGTCCTCCTCCCATTCTTGAAGACATTCCAATGTTTCTTGAAAGAATAATCCCTGACAAATAAGTATACTCTTCATAGTCAAGAATACAACAAACTTTTAGGATTCTTAAAATAAATCTGTAAAGTTAAGTCTCTATTCTGTATCACCATATAGTTATGTTGCGGAAACTAACATGCTTTAAAATCTAGAGATGCAAAGAGGCCAGTATCAGATTAATTTATTATAAATATCTTTTACATTACTACCTCACTGCAAGATATTCTGGATGTGCACAAATCTAACAGTGAAAAACCATTTACTAAAAGACGGTATATTAAAAGGCAAAGCCTTAGAGCTAAACAGACAAGATTTTATTGTTCATTTGCAAAGGAGAAAGGAGTTTCAGATAAATGAGAGGGAAGGAAATAAGAGCATTCATGAAAAGTGAAAACGTCAAACAAAACAAATACTGAAAGTACTATCACAGTGCTTCTTCCACAAAAGCTGTACAGCAGTTAAGTTACTATAGTGAGCTGCACTGTGCAATATTTCATACCAAGTCAACGTATTTCTAATCAAGAAACAGAAATTGCCATTGGAGTTGAGGCCCCATTTCTTGATGCAGAACTGACAAATGCACAATTGTCAACAAACCAATGCTGTATGAATGAGGGATAGAATAGAAACAATAGACAGATCATCATTTGTGAAACTTCAAAAATTACTAACTACTGCTAACACAGCAAATTCACTCAGATAAAGTAAACTGGAAGCTCTGCCATTACTAATAAATTCAACTGCTTCACAACCGAAGTTTAATCTTTAGTTTTTACTGTTTGGAAGGCACACGTGTATATGCACAAATCACCATTAAAGCCAACAATTTTAAAGTGAAGGCACTGGAAAACATATATAACATTCCTCTATGGAGTATTTCTTCTGAATCTCAGAGCCCAAAAGTAAGAAGTTTGTTCACTATTTTACTCCTAAAATTAACAACAGTTCTGCAATCTGTACATTTAATCAATTTTGAAGCACAATTCTTAACAGAGCAAAAAGATCTGTCTCCAAATTACTCCTCACTTTCCGTTCCGCTGTCTTCTGAGGAGACAACCAATTCTTCAGTTACTGCGTCAGACCAACACAGTTTTTTAGTACCTAGAAGTAATTAACAGTGTAACATTTATAAAGCAAGAAAACCCAAGAGCTTCAGAAAAAATACCTAGCAGTTAAAAAACCCAAACCACAAAACCAAAACAACAGAAACCTCCACACTTTAGACTACAAACTAGACCAAAACACTTAACTACTTCAAACTGCTTTTTATCTGTGCTATTCTGATAGAAAAATACCCTGACTCTGCTGTCTATAGCTTGCTATTAGAGGTCCTCTCATATGTTTTCAGAGGATTTGAGCAAGCCAGCTAAGTGTCACATACCCTAAATAAATGAGTATTTCAGATAAAGCCTATGCAAAAGTGAGGATGCTAATCATTTTATGCATTATAAACAATGACTCTTTCATTCCTTACCAACTGGAAAAGGGCTTTCATCTTCAAAATCTTCCCAGCGTTCAAAATCAAAAGACACATGAAGATTCTGTTGACAAAAACAATGAAATACCTGCGCTGATGCACACTATGTTCAGAACATTCAATAATTCTCAAATTAATTTCCACTTCACCTTGTTCTTCAGTAATTTGCACCATACTCCTCTTTTCTCTTTTGCGAGAACAATAACCACCTCTTTATCCTTAATCACACATGTGGACTTTTCTGCAAGTATATACTGCTGCAGCTCCATGTCAGCCAAATAAAGTTTGTCTCCTGAACAAGCACTGCATTATAAAAAAAGTTTTAAAAAATTAAATGCAAGCTGACAGCCAAATGTTTTATTATACTTAAATTTCTTAAACCTACCTGAAAACCACCTTCTCTTTAGAGAACTCACATTTACAGTCAGCCGCATTTGCTACTTTTACCTTCACTGTAACAGTCTCTTCATTTTGAAACCACTTTATTTCTGGATAAAAGCTACAATAAAGAAAGTTTAATTGCATTTTCTTCCAAAACAGAAAACAACCATGTTTTAGACAAGCTGTCTCACAGCCAGAATTTTTCCATTACAACCAACCAGCTGAGTTTCAGCATCTGAGGGTGTACTCAACCATAATAATTAGACACTGAACAGCAGTGTCAGCCAAGCTGGCTACAAAAGCACTGCAATCTCAGTCTGTGGAGGAGCGCACCCCCTAGTTCAATTGGGAAGACACACTCTGTTAACTTTGATATCCAAAGGAATCAAACTTCCTGCCTCATTTAAGGACACTATCACAGTCTAGTCTTGAAATGACAAAGGAAAAAGTAACAGTAGCAAGACCAACTTCTGAAAGACAAAGTAAACTTTTCAACTGACCATAGACACATTTCTCAAGTTTTTCAACCACTTATTCTACAGCTGTTATGCCTCAAACTTCCCCCAAATGCTGAAAGGTTTTAACCAGTGAAAGATAAATCCTATTAGCAGACTGCAATAACTGTTCACTCAGGTTACTTCCCTTACCATACCCAAACACTACCTCAAGGTGTATTACATAATGGAGAACTTAAAATGTGCTAGCCAAGCTGCAGAAGGAGATATATGTAGATTCAATCACCTTACCAACAACTTTTTCAACAGGCTAAAATACAAAATACTTCTGGTACTTCCACAAGAAAATGTCAGCCACCCATAAACAGCATTAATAGGTAGAAGAAAAAAAAGAGTAAGCCACCAAAAGGAAGCACCGCCTAGTCTGAAAGTAAGAAATTTTAAAACTTCTCAAGATCCACTGTCTGTTGACTTTGCCCACAAACCACATCTGAGATGTCCCTCAGCATACTCATAATCACAAACCAACCTAGCATTTTTTCCTACTTCATGCTGCTCAAATTATTATCAACAGAAATTGTCCTATCCACAAAGAAGTAAGGATAATGGATCCACTTTCAAACAACAAAAAAAAGAGAAAAGGAAATGGGCCAGTTTTATGTTGCGACCATATTCTCAAAGTAAAACTAGATTTATTTTTTTTTTTTTTAAGAACAGAAGCACATTAAGAGGATAGACAAAACTGATTAATCTCATTAAATACCAATATGCAGACACATTTAGACCTGAAACAGGACAGCCTTTGGTTAAAACATAATCCAGACAAGTGCAAGTCAGAGCTTATACCCATGGACTGAGCTGAAAAAGTGTTTGTTTTCATTTACTACTTAGTACTACGCTGTCTAATGAAAGATTACGTAATTTCAACAGATAAAGTTAACTTCCAGGAGTAAGCAAAAGAGCAATTTAAATTACTCAAGGGATTCACAAGATGACGCGCACACACGCATACACACACCAAGTATCTAACAGCAACAGTAATCTTGCAAGCTCAACACTGATGTAAAAGAATACTTCCACTGTATTATACCTATTTATGCACAAAACAGGTAATCTCAGTAAGGATGACTGTCCTGTTTGGCAGTTCACATTAAAACACACGCATGGGAACAAATAACTCTGAATTTTTTGTACCATTTACACTGATGCAGGGTAGAGTCTTCTGCTTCCTTAGTTTGAGCTACACCATCTAAAAAGAAAAAAATCCAGAAAGATATTTTATACTTATCTATACCATACAAACCAGATACTTCCAGAGTACCCCAGTCCTATCATAAGAGCAATTCGCTAGCAATCAACTTACTACTGCAAGGCTGCATTTGGCATTTATGTGGGGTACTTCCTATCTGGGAAGATTTCATAGTGCATCCAAAGAAAGGCAACAAAGCTGGTGAAGGGTGCAGAGAACAAGTCTTATGAGAAGCAGCTGAGGGAACTGGGGCGGTTTAGCCTGGAGAAGAGGAAGCTGAGGGGAGACCTTATCGCTCTCTACAACTACCTGAGAGGAGGTTGTAGCGAGGTGGGGGTTGGTCTCTTCTTCCAAGTAACAAGCGATAGGACAAGAGGAAAATGGCCTCAAGTTGTGCCAGGGGAGGTTTAGATTGGGCATTAGGAAGAATTTCTTCACTGAACGGGCTGTCAAGCATTGGAACAGGCTGCCTGGGAAGTGGTGGAGTCACCATCCCTGGAGGTGTTTAGAAGGCATGTAGATGAGGTGCCTAGTGACATGGTTTAGTGGTGGACTCGGCAGCGCTAGGTTAACAGTTGGACTCTGTGATCTTAAAGGTCTTTTCTGACCTAAACAATTCTATGATTCTATGAAGTTAATAATTCAACTGAAAATCTTAACTAAAAGGAGTATTATAGTTAGTATAAGAAAATTAAAAAACCCACAAAAAATGCAGTTTTCCAGGTCTGGCATAGTTTTTTCCAGTTTCAAGACATTACTTATTTGAAACCTGAAACATGCCATTTTTGGAACTGACTACAAGTTTCAGGGATGAAACAATTAATATTGATGTTACCATCATAGCTTGATGTGGCATTACAGTCACTCTATTACACCAGGAATAAAAGCCTTCTATGATAAGCCCTCCAGGATCTTACGTGACTTTTGTCTGCTGTAACTTTTTAATCACTCAGCTTTCATTGCTCCAAGCTTACATGTCAACTGCTGCCAGACCATCTTCTGTCCCCCTTCTATGACTGACAAAGCCATGTGGTTTTAAGCCTCTACTGACTGAATACCACATACCTGAGCATTAGATTGGGGAAAAAAAGCGCAACCATTTTCTACCACCCTGAATCTCAGGAAAAAAAAAAAAAAACCCACAAAAAACCACAAAAAACCCACCAAAAAAAAAACCTCCCAGAGAACAATGCTGTTATTCACCTCATATTTCAACAGATTTCAACTTCCTTAAAACTTATGGGCTTTGACAGCAAAATGCTCATGCTCTCTATAGGAGGTATTTCCTGCTCACACATTCCATTCAGAGCCTAACCATTCCGAGTCTCTCAAGGACAGCATATTTCCCAAATAGTAATGCAGCTATATTAAGATGGCATACTCTCACAGCATCTCCAGGCTGCAAACTCTAAGGCACTTGTGCCTTACTGTAAACATTAGCTATATGTTCTCTGTACAGAGAAGTTCGCATTTGGTAAACTGATTTTTAGGTTGACATTTAAGCACCTGACTTTCATTAAAGTTTTAAAATTGTTGAAAATTATGAAAAGGTTTACCAGATGGATGATTCCCAGAAGTAATTTTAGAAGAATTACAGTTTTCAGTAGTATTTTCTTGTATTGACATATCATATGGATTGGACACATTCTCTGGACCAGCTGTATCCTCCTTTATACTTCTGAACACAGAAAAAAGACATTTTAAAAAGAAAGGCTTTAAATATGTTTACTATTTAAAGGATTCCTAATTGTAGTTGGAAATTCTTTTGAAGTTAAGTTTTTCGTTCTAATACAAAAAAAACCCCTAATAAAATGTACTTTTAGCAAACCATAAATCTCACCACAGGGTTGCTGAACTTCAGTAACTCAGTAAAAAGCATTTATACAGAAATTCAAGCTCAGAGAACACTTAAAATTCTGATGGTACCAGCATTTCCTTTGAATCATAAAAATCTATTTGCCTTACTGTGTGTGACAGCCTCACAAGCTGAGGTAGTACTTGAAAGTAGGGGGCTGAAAACTGGGCAAATACCGTATGCAGTTAGACAAAAGCTTTGTACACAAAGTCTGCAATGAAACTCCTGAAATAGACACCACCACCATGTAACTGCATATTCTGCAACAAGGAGAAGATGTTCCTGCAAAATCCTAGGCCTAGTACTTCTCCAACTGTGGAAACACCTGCAATGAAGGACAGCCTGTGTTTCTTGAACACCATTGATCAGGAGTGACTGGAGTATTTGCCAAGTCTTCATGGGACAATACCCAAAGATCATGTAAAGAGACTGAAGCTTTGATGGTGCATCTATTGGATGGCCAACAAGGTAGTAAATTAGACAGCTGCCTATCCACTAGAGATGGGTCTTGATCTTCTTCGTGATCATCAAAAAGGTTTGGAGAGAAGGCACAGAGAGAGTGGCTTTATTCATAACTGACAGATTATCCCAAAGCAAGGACACCACTTAGATCCATAGACATGTCATGTTGGAGATGAACTTGTGAGCCATTTTCTTTCCAGGACAAAAATGTTTGTTAAGGAAATTAAGACTGAACTTGATCTTGCTGACAAGCACTGTTTACAACATACAAAATTCTGGCTACGCCAAGGTTGCCTGAAAGGCTATCCAGCTTATATACTCTAAGGTCCACTGTTTCAGACAACTGTTAATATCTGTGGGAGGAGAACAACACTTCTATTCTGGTCACAGAGATAAGATCCCCGCACTGCATGTGAGAAACCACAAACATTTAGTTAACTGAAGAATATCGTTGGCTTCTGAACTAGAGAGGGAGACTGATGAACAGTCACAAGACCACCAGCACTCTGTAGCAAGGACATATAATTGAAATGAATGGCTGAGGCAAAAGAACAGAAAAATTACCTGCTATACTGAGTGCTGCTTGATGCACTAATGGGAGGTGGTTTGGGCTGCTCGTGTCATGCAGGAATTCTACAATGTAGGCGATTTGCGAAGCAGTTCAGAGAAAAGTGACTGTTTTCAGAATATCATGGAAAGTATCCTTTATCTTTGTTTTTATTTTAACATCTTTTACTGGGCAGAAGCATTCTTTGATGCAATTATCAAAGCCATACTCACAGCCATGAAGGACAATAGGTAAGAAAATACCACATCACACAGACAAGTCCTAGACAAAAAAACCCCAGAGTAATACAGAATACTTGTCGAACTGGCACAGATTAAGGGGAGGCAAAGCAATCTGCCACACACTGAGGAGTACCAATCTCTTTTATAAAATTTAAATCTGCAATGAAGCACCTGAAATCCACATAATCAACACATAACTATGCACATTCTGCAACAGGGAGAAGATACTCCTGCAAAAAACCCACAAAGTTACTTGGTCAACTTCATCTTACAGGAGCTCCAAGCCCCCTTTATTTAACTAGTACCTTACTAAAAAAAGCTGCAGTCAGTTATGAATGTTTCAACAGTAGTATCAGGCTTAGTGAATCTGCAAAAAGTAATCCAAGAAGTTGCATTACAGATATTTGAGATGTAACTGTTGCACACAGCACCACGATAAAGTTGTCTGGTCTCTGGCATTGCATGCTCTGATGACATTAGCAGGTTACCAACCTTTCTCTTCAGTAACAGCATCAAAGAAGAAATAAATTCGAAAAGGTTGTGCTTGAGGTAGCAGAAACCTCAGAGCCTGAGAGTCCTCTGTGAAGACTAAAACCTAAAAAAAAGCCTTCCAAGCTCCAACAGGGCAAACAGTATTCTCAAATACTGACTTTAAGGTTGAATAAAATATCAGAAAAAACAAATCCTTTGGTTAAGATTAAACTCAAGTACAGTTCTAGATAGAAATGCAGGAACCTCATTCTGAAATAGAAATGGACTATGGAGGGGGCTAGGCTTCCTCATCTTACTGACTAAGTCACAGCCTTAATTAACTTGCCAAACCCTGAGACAACACACACAGTACCTATGCTGGTCCTCCCCCAAGCTTCTTTTAATTTATGAAGCAGTATTCACTCTCTGAAATGGAACATTTTAGATTTCACTCTTCCTTGTAAATATTAAAAAAACTTGGTTGGTCAGACAAAAGCATTTAAATTGTATTTTCAACGATGGCTCTCCAAACTGAAAAGTAAGTGGCTAAAGAAACTCCTCCACAAGGTGCCACACAGAGGCCAGAACAAAAAAAACTACAAGTATCTTGCTCATAAGCATGTTAAATCAAGGGTCCTAGGATCTAGAACAGTCCACAGTAAGATGTGCCCCTCCACTGCATACAGTATTTACTCCGTTCTAAAAGTTTACAAGGCAAGGAAAAGAGTACAGTGCTGGTACTGCAAAAACCATCACTTAGCCATACTCATTAAATCTGGCCCTAATCCTTTTAAAGTAAGCTGTTTACATCTTCCAGCTTGAACTCTGCAGTTGTACAAACACCAACAATGTGCTCTACTGTACTGACTGGTACTACGTCCTGAGTGGTAAGCATTCAAAAAAGCCACTGATCATAAAGAAAGATAATGGAATTTGAACCCAGACTCTATATTTTTATGATAGACTTGACTACCTGTATCAAATACTAGAAAGGGTATTTTTCTTTCCATTACAGTTATGTGGCTAAAGAACAGTTCAAGGAAATCAGACCTCTCACAAACACTATTGTCTCTGTGCTTAAATGACAATCACATTCAGTAATATTAATCATGAAAACATCCAGTTAAAGTTAAACAATATAATTTTTTTTCTTAGTGAAGTATATGTTGAAAAAATTTTGTAAAGACTTACAAAGGCTCCAAGTTCTTTGCATGTTCTAACACTTTCACGTGTCCACATAACTTCTGAAGTTGTGTTACATGGTCTGGATTGTCAGTTCCTAGACCCGTAGACAAAATTGCAGATCGAACGTTGTATTCATTGACTGACACCTTCAAATCTGAAAGCCTGGTAACCCGGACCTTGAATGACAAAACATACTAAATGGAAACCATAGTTCATAAATGGTCTCTCTCCAACTTTAACCTGTTCTTTAAGTAAAACTTTAGACGTACCCCTATTTATTTATGCCCGTAAGCAATTATTTTTCTTTCAAACAGGAACTTACCCGTGTTTAACTGCTTTCAAAGTATCACCATCTTGTTCATTGTGATAATGGCTCAAGTAACTAGCACCTAGTCCCATCTAACAGAAATGAAGTAAACAATCCTAGCCCTGATTACACAAGTCACAGCCAAAATACATACCACAGTTAGAATAACTTCTAGACCCAAGTAACAATAAAACTGCTGAGGGGGCATGGTAAGAAAAGCCCGACAAAACCAGAAGCATAAAAATCAGAGAAACGTTGAGATACACCATATGTGAAAGGAAGCTAACTGAAGAGAATTACTTCCAGATCATTTTATCTTTCCACTTTATTTTTCAGCTGACTGAATGGTCATATGCAAAACATGGAGTGACACATTCCAAAGCACAGGAATAACTTTCTGTACTCTCTGTCAGGATGAAACAGCCACAAGAGAGACATTACAATCCTGAAATATAAGGAGGCCCTTCTGATTAATTTGTCCAGACCATAAAAAAAAAAAAGTCCCTCAACTGTCAAGATACCCTCGATAATAATTCTTCACAGAACTCCTTGCTCATAAAATGAACTTGCATTTTTATGATGTCTCTTACAAAGTAACTAGCTTGTTCATGCCATTAGTAAAACCTTATGATCCACTTTTTTGTCCTTTTTTTTTTTCTTAATTTGCAGAAAAGTTTTGACTAAAGCTAACTCTAAACTAGTGCAAGAACCATAAAACCAGCAAAGACTTAGGAGCATAAACAGAATAAATGAAGTGCAGTATAAGACGTCTTAGGTATCAGGAAACAATCTTGGAGGATCAAAGTTTCATTCTTCCAGAGGAAGATGTGACAAACTACAGAATTGATTTTACAAGACAAGACACTTAAGACTAGTACTTCCCAGATACACTTCTGTTACTAACTTTCTGGAATAGTCTGGATGACATTTATAATTAATTTGGTACTCTGTTACTAGTGCATACTCAGCTCTCCAGACTTAATATTCAAGTTTTACTCAGTCATGTATTCCATCTATATACAAGCATACATATTTATCATGGAAACTCTACAACCTCTGAGCAACCTGTTTCGCTGCTCAGACACCATCACAGTAAATCAACCACCAGCATGACGTGAATACCATGTAGAATAAAATTAAAATAGGAATGGACAGAAGGAAAGAAGAATGAGTACTCTTGTTATGAAAGAGTTTAGATACAAATATTCTATAATGCTACAATTCTATACCTACCATTGGGTCAACCCAAGCTGTACTTCCCAAGGTATGTACTATTTTTGCTTCATGTAGGTTTCCTTTAATTTTGTGCTCAATATAATGAGTTACCTAAAAAAAAAAGCCAAATTTTCACTGCACTTGAGATGTATACCAAGATAACTTTACAGTTATTTTAATGAAACAATCTTCTAAGCTTAACAGTGAAAAGGGTACTCAATAAATAAAACCAGTTTTGAGTAAACTGATAAAATACTCCAACTTTACTGTAGGTTCAAGTAGTATTAGGCCTTTAAGGAAGGAGCTTCCTTAATGGAAGAATATTCAAACACATCAATTTACAGAGGCTACCTTTTCCCTGTTATTCCCCACAGACTCAAAAGCAGCAATAACCTGTTCTGGAAGAAGCCATTTAAATCATATAGAAGAAACCCCCCAAATTTCACTTCATTATTCTGTAGGAAAACTAACAAGAAAACTGACTTCTTGGAATCTGGCCCAATAGCAGATACTCATTGGTATTAATAAGCAACAAAATTCGATAACCTTAAGTTTGCAGTTCGTAACTGTTTTCTTGTAGAAAATAACACAGAGAGAGAAATTAAAGAACATACAGCAAATACCATGCAAATCTGACAAATATTACCTTTGGGTTCCATTCAATTTCATTATCAATGGGTTTCACTCTACAAACTACAAATTCCACAGCCTGTGGTGGCAGACACTGAAACTTTGCAGGTAAGTGAAGCAGCTGATAGTTCTGAACTTGACTTGTTCTGCCTTCATCTATATATTTAATTTTGACGTTAAAGAACATATTTTCCTCCTCTTTTGGGGGAATCTCTATCACCTGAACCCTTCATACAGTAGGAGAGGAAACAAAGAATTACTATTCATATAATCAGTTATAAAAAGTTTTTTAATCTACTCTTGTTTAAAAAAATGGTATTTTCATAGCAAAATATCTAACTCTGTATGTGTGGGGGTAGTCATTCTGCTTTCCATTCGGTAACTTAAAAGAATACGTGATAGCTTTTTAAAGAATGATGTGAATAGGAGTGATTTTTTTGCTGGTTCTGGGGATGCGTTGACTGAACAGTGAAAATTTTAAATAACTGTCAAAAAAAGTGCACATGAATAATTAAACAACCAACATTTTTACCTGTGAAAAAGTGTTTTCTCACATAATCCATAAAACGCTAGTTTCTCCACATTTTTAACAGAAATTTTATTACTAGGTTTCTTAAAATACTCATTAATTTCTTCAGCAAGAATTGTATATTGGTCCTTGAGTTTATCTACTATTCGTCCAAAGTAGTTTGTTGCATTTACAATGTGGAGAGGCAGTATCTGAAAGCACAGAATACATTAAAAACAACCAACCAACCAACCAACCAGGACTGGATGATTTCTTACATTAACGAAATAAAAGTTTTCATATCCAAGATTACCTGCCTCTTTCCAGCTCTAAGAGGTGACAGAGATGCTGCTACATAGACACATTTCAGAAAGTTATATGTTATTATCGTATTATTCATAGTCTTACAAATAATACTAACCACCCCTAGTCCAGTCAACAACAAACAGAAGTTTATAGAGCAAGAACTGTTAGGTCTAAGTTGGTGGTATTCCACTTAAGTGAACACCAGTGAACTATACTATTACCTGCCAAGCTACTAACCACTACGGCATTCCACACCATTCAAACTTAATTCTAAGTGTTCTTCAACCTTACAGTGAGTTTTAGAAGAACTGACTGGGGAAGCATGAGGTCTTCACTCTTTTTGCGCCAAAATTACTTAAGTGAAAAACTATTAATAAACTACTATCAACACCAATGCATAACATGCTGGGTGCATTCCATCCAAAGGGTCATGTTGGGCAGAAGTACTGAGATACAGCTGGGTGTATGAGGACAGAGAGGACAGTAAAGAGGACCAGAAAGGTAATTTCCACTTAAAAAAAAGGCTTAAAAAAGCACAATGCAACTTGAGGTTCTTAAACAGAGGAAACACTATACTGGGTTCCAAACAAAAAAGAAAGTGAAGACTTATCAAAGCGATAACTGATTT
Source organism: Leptosomus discolor (assembly GCF_034619465.1). Classification (NCBI taxonomy): domain Eukaryota; kingdom Metazoa; phylum Chordata; class Aves; order Leptosomiformes; family Leptosomidae; genus Leptosomus; species Leptosomus discolor. Next base: position 49,930,205 of record NC_141398.1, on the reverse strand, counting down.
GTAAGACAGACACCAAGGCTCTGCAGTCAGCAGAAGCAGATGAGGAAATGGAAGAGGCCACAACTGCTGTCTTGAGTGCACCACAGGTAAGTGGAAGTTTCTAACAGGATTGTCAAGAAATCTGTCCGGTAAACCTGGGAAGTCCATCCGGCACTAAAACTAGACACAAGTAGGTTGCCAAAGGGTTTCAACTCATACCTACCAACAAAAGCTTTTTATTAGGCAGAAATGGAGTGAAAGAATCCACCCAGTTCTCCCTTAATTTCTGTTCTCACAGCGTATGACTGTTGGGAATGGGTAACATCACGGAAGCAGCTCATCCAAAGGGAAGGCAACCAACACTTCTTAGACTCAAGTCGTAACATTGGAAAGAAGCACCAATGTCTACACACTTGCCCTCAGCAATTGTCATCCAACAAGGGGACGAGAGAAAGACTATACAATACTGTAGTACAGGAAGACACTCCAGTATAGCAGGGACTGAAAAGCCAAGTGAAGGGAGCTGGACACAAATAGTTACTGGGATGTGAAGAACCACCATAGCAAAGTCAACCCAATAACCACAAAGGTTTCATGACTGTGAAACTACTAAAAAAGAAAAAGTCCAATTAGAGCAGCATTCTGTCTAAATGGTTTTCAAAAAGCATTGCCAACTTAGTAGGAAATAACTGTTCCATCTAGAAGATAAGGGAGGAGCTGTATTCCATTTTCTTTAGATATTGCAAATGAAAATAGTAGTTTCAAATTACAAGGCCAGAATATGCTCATGTTTCAGCAAGTCTGCATGAACATGCCACCTACAAAAAAATCCTCACTTCCAATAAAACATGCATCATCTTCAACTTCTCTTCACTCAAAAAGATTAATATGTGTTTCCTCTACAATAAATATAATTGAAGTTTACAGGAACTTTAACTTTTGTTGATTTTGGTATACTGTCTCAATTTATAGAGGGAAGGAATAAACAGAACATAAGCCCTCTTTCCATAGAATGGGAAGCTTCAACGCAGAAGACAATAGAGGCAAACTCAGAAACACCTGCAAGCCAATTTCATTTCCAGCTACTGATTAAGGGAAAAATCTGGCACACTTTATTTATGCAAGAAAGAGAGGAAAAAAGCTAAACAATAACAAATATCCAAGAGATACAGTATACATACCACGGTAATATTAATGTAATACGAAAAAATACACTACGCAGCTACTTAAGACCCGTCTTCTTGGTACCCAAAACTAAGGTAAATAACAACTTACTGTCACACATCCAGGCGTCTGAATAATTGTATCAAGTATATTCTGGGGCACGTCTATTTGTAAGTTAATTTGATGACGATCTGGACAGACTCTTCTATTCCTATATATTAAGAAAATTATTTTAGAAAAAAAGCCCTTTGTTCTCAGTTGTTAACTATTTTGATTTGACTTACAACATTTAAACACTAACATTTCATCAGCTCTCATATTCAGTTTCTGTCTCCAATAGCACCACTGACTCTGGGGGTTAGAAACAGCCAAAAAAGCCCTTGGTGGAAGACTTTGTACAACAAAACAAAAAACACCAGAAAACTCCTTTCAGAGTAAACCAAACACTAACATTGAATTTTTTGTTGCTTGCAACAACAGTTATCTACACTGCAAGTCACATCTGAGAACACTTTAGCTTCCTCCTTCAAGCACTACTTACAATCCAGTTACACACAGCCCAGAGAAGTTATCATCTACTTCTCCACTCTGGAGGGACAGTAGATGACAGGGTCTTGAGAAAGTAAAGCATAAACCCTGTGCAATCATGGGTAGAATACTAATCAAAACAATGGCTTAAAGCTCCCTCAAGCACATCTAGGCAGGAGTTATAATGAATTATGCTACTATGTCACACTACATACGATTAGTCTCTGTAACAACATTAATATCTGTTTCCACAAAAGTACCTAAGAAGAGTGAAACAGATAAAACAGTGAACAGAAAAAAAAAAAAAAAAAATCAATCATGATCAAACCCTTTTTTCAGTAGGAGTATTCAACACAAAAATTCAAGGAGGTAGAATCAGTCATCATTCAGGGCATACAATACCTTCCCGTGTCAGTACGGGTGTCAAGAAAACCTGGTAAGTCCTTACTTGCAAATCCCGAATGTTTTAAGATAGGCACACAGTGGCCTTGAAAATTTCTTTTCTTCTTCAGCTTCTAGCATCTTGGCAGCAAAATCATGCAGTTCTGGTGGAATTTCAGCTTTTGCATGCTGCAAATAGTCCAAGATCCCAAGTGCATGACATGTACTGTTTTCTGTTAGCAGAATGACTGACCTTGCCTTTGGATATTTCTGACGTACAGAATAATCCTAAAAATATATACAAATATATTTTAAGAAGCTTTATATATAAAAAAATGTTTAAAGATTTTATGTATCCACCACTTAATAATCAAATGTAATATTAATCCATTAAAGATTTACTCAAACCTGTATCACATCACAGAAGTTGTCAGACATGCTGTGTAGACGCTGACCAAAGATTCTCAGAGAAGGAAAACTGAAATGTATCACGCATGTTGCATCTGTAATTCCCAAAGACTGCATGCAGTCATCTGTTAAAACTAAGCACATGTTTTATATACACATTTAACTGTAATACTTCAAGTATGTGAAGTATTGCATCACTGTTCCTTCTCGCCATCCACTGACTTAAGAATTAAGAAAAAGGTCTTTTCCCAATACACTTACATAAGGCATTGTATTTCTTCAGTCAATACACTTCATAAGCATATGGCAGAAACAGCATTTCATGTTAGTCTCTAATAATTTAGCATAATTCTATATTTCATATCAGTACCACAGAATAAATAGAATTGCCCACAGCCAAGTACTTCACAAGAGTAAGACAGAAACCACTTGAAGTAATGCAGGAATGCTAACACCTTTGTATGAACCCACAATGTAGATGTAATTAGGTCAATCTTCTTGCATTTTATGTAAAAAATGAAAAACTTAAGTTTGAAACTGGGTAAAAGTCTTTGCAACTGCAAACAACTTGAAAAATAAAATTCTACCACAACATACAGGAAGCGATTACAGTAAGTCTTCAGAGTTTCTAAATTATTTCAATCTGAATATACTCTCTGTAGTAGGAGACAATTGTGAAATCATGGAAATTCTCTGAAAGTACCAGTAGCTCTTAACTAATGCATCAAAAAAACCCCCTCCTTTATGTTCCCTCTAGTAAGTGAGGTTTCCCCTCACAGCTGTTAACCCTGGGATCCAGGAACAACAACAGAAAGAAAAAAGGCTACCTGCTAGTAAGTAAAGGGACAACTAGAAAAAACTCATAGGGAACCCACCCTGTGGAAGTGATAACCTAGTCTAAGTATTTAAGTAGAACATAAGTCACCATGAAGACGCAATCACAACTAAACAAAAATAAAATACTCACCTAACACCACATGACTGCCAGAACTATACTTTTTTGTCCACTGCTCTAAGATATACTTGAAATTAAACTTGCTCTCTTTATGTATTTTCAAGGAAAATATTGAGTTGCTCTTCAGTGCCTGGATGACAAAGGTGAAAAGTTTTATGTTCTTCCTATACAGCAACAACTGCTCTAATAAACTCTAATCAACAGTATATCTTACTAGTATTTAGCATACCTTAGCTCCTGAAAGAGAGCCAAGGGAAAGGGTTAATAAAATTTAGGTTGCTTGTATGTGGGAAAAAAAAAAAGAAATTACACAGATTAAGCGTATTAATTTCCTGTTTAAAAAGAAAAATAATAAAATTCAGGTTCCTATGGATTAATACATTAAAGAGATGTTTAAGAAAGCACAAATTCCATTTGCAGCTTTTCCCACTATTAAGGTGTCATCTCTAACCTAAATGTATTCTAACACGACATGCAGGCTTACATTTCAGTGCTTTTTCTGAGAGACTAAAAACCCCTCACTGACCTACCCACACTAAACTTGAACACAAGGGCTTTATGTCTCAAGTCTCAAAAGACTTTATGTATTTGTCAAGTTCAAGGTTCAAAAATTAATCACTACAGAAGTCTTGGTTATTTGGTAAACTGGCATGTCTAATGAACTAATTTAACGCCTAAAATATTTTCGTAGACCACGTAAGATATTTGAAGTTAGTGTACACAAGGATTACTATAAACAGCTTCAATACTTCTTTAGCATCAACAAACACTCTTCTTTTACATGGTAGTGGGGTTGGTTTTCATACGCTTGAAGAAATTAACCCTCAAATATTCAAGGAAAATGTGTTGGAAAGTCAGAAGACAAAACCGGATTTGCTTCCATTAACAACTGCCAAAGATTAAACATTCCAGATACACTAACGTTTACATAAAAGGAATCCTTTAAATATCACACCATCTATTCCAGCTTATGGAAGGGAATACCATTCTTGTGTTTCAGGACTGACATATCTCTTCCTATGACAACCAAATGATCCAGCCACATATACTTTTGCTATCCCATCCTTGAAGCTATCACGAAAGGTTTTAATTCTAATATCCTCATAGCTTGCCTCCTTTAGCAATACTATCCCCATCATCCACATACCCCTATCCAGGCTTAACAGAACTGCTTCCTAGTCAAATCAGACTGCAGTCTTACTTTGCACTGCTGGAAGACCAGCAAAGAGATAAAGAAAGTAAAGAAGAGATTTTTCTATTGCTATGTTGCTATATATATTCATTGCTATAATATCTGAAGAACTATTGTAGGAAAACTCCTTCTTAGTCTCCACCTTGTAAATGTTGACTATACAATCCCAAAGAAAAGGTGGGAAACGGAATCATGTTCTATTGCAGGTGACTGTAGCGGTTTTATGCCAGCTTTTAAGAAAATACATATTGAGCATGCTATATTGCCCCCATGCCCTACAACTTAAAGCTTCACTAAATTCTAGTAGACTTTCACAGGATGACAGAAAATGCTTCTTTCAAATCAGAGAAACAGCCTTCTACAATATCAACTACTCCAGAGCAGAAAGCAACAAAATAGAACTTTCTAACCTGGTGCTTTAAGTTTCCTCCCCCCATACCACTCCTGGAAACAGTAAAAAATAAAATTAAAAAACCTGACAGAACTTTTACTGGAAAAAAAAAAAAAACACAAACAAAAACCCAAAAAAGCCAGTTCGATTCAACTCAAAGTTCCAACCTGACAGACAGAACGTAGTTAAGAATTTAGTAAGGAAGGCATTCTGTGACATTCCTGTCAGTTAGACTTTCTTCTACTTGGCAGAAGGGTGGGGTTGGCACTATTTTTAGAAGAAATAATAAAACTTCCAAATTCAAGCTCCTCCTTTATTCTCAGAAGCCAAGGTATTTTAGTTTGTTATAACTTCACAATTACAAAAAAGCACTTAAATACAAACACTTTCTTACTTTATCAACCATTTCTGCTTCATTTACTGAGTTAGTGAATACCAGCACCTTCTGAAGATTATCGTGGGTAAAATCCAGTATTTTGAGCAACACAGCAGTTCTCTCACTGTTCATGCAAGGTAGCACAACCTAGAAGTACATTCAAAACAGAGGGTTGATTATTCATGCACCTATATACATTATTTTACTATATAATTCTTTCTTCTAATAAGCACTAAGCATTGTTATATAATACCAAAAAGAATCCAGTAAATGGTAGCTCCAGCAAGTGGTGGGTCTTCTGTTAAACTTACAGAAAATACAACTCACAAAAGGTATGCATTTAGGACAGCTTCCAGAAGCATAATTAAAATCCCTCACATAATAGAAAATCTTAATGTGGGATTTTGATTAATTTAATGATTTATCAATCTTTCAGTTTGGCATTTTCAAGTACCACTAAAAAAGCTTCACACTCCAAAAGCATATTGCACCACCTAAAATACACTTAACTAAAGCATCAAAACACTGACATTTTCAATCCTGCCAAAACATTAACTGAACTCCTCACAAAAAGTGACCTTTTTTCAGTTTCATGTCATGCTCAAAATGTCCAGTTTTAGCGATTTCCCAACATTCCCAGTCTCCAAATTATCATTGAGAAACAGAAGGATTCCGATCACACTTAACAACACTTTGTATTAATCTTAAGGGCTACACCACACTGAGTGGAAATTAAATGAGAAGACACTTAAGAACATGTAATACAGCCTTCTGGAAATTTTAGGTCAAATTAAGTTCTGTATTGTGTGCCACATAGCAGTAAAACAAGTATTTTATTAGCTCTATCTTGGGATAACTTACCTTGTAGTTCGGCCACTTACAATTAACAAATCACAAAAACATTCTGACAGAACTCCAGTCACAAACTATACCATTTGCAAATACTTCACATGAAATTCAGACTCATTTGCACTAGAAATGAAATACTCAAGGGAGTACCTTCACCTCAGTCCCACAAAGCAAGGTAAAAGACCTTCAGCTTGTTCAGTGATTAACTTAAACAGGTCTTCTAAGAGTCACTTCGATTCATACACGGGAGGTACCCTTGGACAGTCCGAGTTAGGACTGTAGCACTACTCACTTAAAATAAGCAATCAGCAGCCACATATACTGACCTTGACCAGCACAAACAGCAAAATATCTTCGTAAACAGTGACGCCATCCTCAAGTTTTTACCTGTTGCACGTTTCCGTAGATGGAAGCTTCTTCCATAGCTGTTATCACAACGTAAGGATCGTCCATGAACTCCTTTATCAAGTGTGCTATATGTTTATTCCAATGGGTTCCAACAGCAACGATCTGATGTGGTGAGTAATTCCACTCTTCAGTAGCAACAGCCTTCTTGTAACAATCTAATATAGTAAAAACCTATAAATAATAAAAAAAGTTTTCTTCTATCCTCTTACCTTATTGCAGTAAGTACCTAACAGCAGTGAAGAGTACAGTTTCAGTGCACTGTTTTTTCCAATCACAAAAACACCACCACAGCAAAACACCAATTTCACATCCCAAAACAAATTGCTTGGTTTGTGCACTTTTATACTGTTATTTGAACGACATCTGAAGCAAGAAGAAAGCAACAGGACAGCATGAAGGAACAGCATGTGCACACACACAGGATCATAACGCAGGATTCTGCCCACAGAAGATGGAAGTCTCAGGAAACTGATTTGTTCAACTCTGAAGAATACTAAGCCTAGGCAAAAGTAGATCCAAGAAGTCAAAGGCAGTCAGCAAAACCGAGGAGGTAAGCAGAAAATGCAGTAATTCGCAAAAAAAAAGTGTGCCATAAAATCACTCATTAAAAAATAAAAATCATTAAGACAGAACAAATACATTCCTGCTGACATCGCCTTACATAGCTGACAAGCAGTTGAGCTGTGGAATGACGTCAGGATTTCTAGCAAAGCACTACCATACCAAGGAGTATTCTAGGACTCTGGCACAATCCTGAGATGTCTCTCAACCTGGCACTAAACTTGCCCACAGCAGCAATGTTTTTAACAATGTAACATTTCTGAAAGGCTTTAGAAGAGCTGCAATAGTCCAAACACCATCAAACGATCTCTTCCATCTGAAGCAGCATCTCCTCTTTTTTCTATTCAAAACTGACACTTTTGAGAAGCTGAGAAGATCCTATGAAAATGGCAGATACATGCACAGTATTTTACAAACTACCCTTCCCACAATCTTCATGTGGTATACCGGCACTCTGTCTCAAGAAATACAGGAACACAACAGATAGAATAGCCTAAACAGAAAGAAGGAATGGCCCACTGGATAAGTATGACACTTAATGTAATTTATGACTTGTGATTTGCTGCTACAAAGGCACATTTAATAGATACACATATAGCAAACTGGGCAATCTATTTTGGTTAAGATGTTTCTCTAGCTTCTCACAGTTAGAAACATGGTCCTTCATTCCTATCATCAACTTTTAAACAGGTAAGATTAATAAGAAAAAAAAAATCTGTGACCATGAAAATAGATGTGCAAGCTATTTTTTGCATACTGATGATGTAATACTAACAGAAAGCATCTGTCCTACGAAGCCTCAAAGCAGTAATAAAAAACATGGCATTTTCTCAAATTTGAGTTGTAAGTCTCCATTTTTAAACTGATAGAATATATACACGCTTGTCAACATGAAACTTCATGTTGCTCTTCTTGCAAGATTTTGAGTTGGAATCAGCTTCTCTTTTTGCCTACACTGACATTAAAGGCCAATGAAAGTTTTTATGATTGCTTCCAAGACTATTTCCTCATTCACTTCTGCCTTTCATTCTACAGACACTGAGCAGCTTACCAATAAAGGCTGCTCTCGAACTGAAGCCGTTCAAACAGCACTGTAAGAGGGAAAAGGAAGTTCCTTACAGACAGGTGATGCAAGTCTTCAAAGTAAATTAAAGATCCGTACACTCAAACAACTGCTACCAAACTTTAAAAAAATGCAAGTCCTTTGGAAACTATCCAAAGCAAAGACAGACAGCATAACGGAGGAGCAGTGTAGAACAGGACAAGATAGAGCTCTCCAATTAAAAAAAAAAAACAGGGAAAGTCAACTTTAATAGATTACAGCTCCATTTTTCCAGTGTTTCATTCTGCCTGAACTATATAAATGCGATTTTTTTTTAATTCTGTTTTCTTCTCAGCTCTACCACAGGGGTTCAGGAAAGTTGATTTTTTCAGTATGTGCCACTTTCAAGACCTGTGCACAACTCAAACAGCTTTTTACCAACTGAATGTATAAACCATTTACCTGTTCAGTAGCATCAGAGAACAGTACATCAACCTCATCAAGAATAAGGTGGCAAAGTCTACAAAAAAAGAAACTGTGATGTTCAAACAGTCTCAGGAGGCTGTAAGGTGTAGTCACAATCACTTCACCTACAAGCAAGAAGAAAAGACTGTTAGCATTAACTTACAACTTGAAAGGACACTAACAAGACACCATAGGACGTGGTAGTTTTATTAAAAAGGCCACATCTGCATTTCAGATGCATGATCTTTAAGTTGGGAGCAGGGGGGTTGGCTGGTTTTGGGTGTGGTTTTTGTGGTGTTTTTTTTGTGTTGTGTTTGGTTGGGGTTTTTTTCCCCTCGTTTATTTATTTATTTATTTAAAGAGAACACTGAACTCCATTTTCTGACTTCTGGTCAACAGTTTTTAGTTTGCTTGTATTTTTCTATCCCTGCATGTCCTGAAGACCCGAGTGGGTAAAACTCTGAGTTTCTGAAAGAATGAAAGGCCCAAACACTAACAAGTTTACAAAACAGGATGCCATTTCATTTTCCAATAAGGTAATGGAAGTAGATATAAGAACTTCAGAACCATTACACAGAAGATAAATACTTAAACACATGCAAGAGCAGCCTTTAGAAATGTACAGTTTTTAAAGTGGAATAAAGCACACATTGTAGCTTACATACCTACACACAGATATAATGTGTATGCATATGTATCTATATAAAATTAAAACCACACCAATCTTTATCTGTGCAAATCTACCAACAGCTCTACTAAGAAAAGATAGGAATTCATCCACCAGGCTCTTAAACTTGAATGATGGATGTAAAAATGCAAACTACACACTCCTTCATAGTTCTACCCATATTTCTTCTTTCTTTAGCAAAAAGAGTCACTTTAAAAAAAATGCAGTTATCGATGACCAAAGACCAAATATAACAAAAGGACCAAGTAAATGCACTTAAGTAGGGCAAGTCTCCCAACAGCTTTTACAACTTTGATGTTTCCTCTTCTCTGTGGAGTATACTCTGCATACTACTGAAGCTACATGCACAAATTACTTAGTAATTACTGCAATAAGCAAGTTGGAAACAGCCATTTAAAAATACATACAACTTAAAACTAAATTTTAAGTTGGAAATCTATGCAACTTTGTCTGCAGAGAACTATTACCTCCTTTTTAATCCTTCACTTTTCCAATATTCTTTTAAAATTAAGAGTAGAAGAACTGTGTTAAGTGCATATAAACAGTAAAGCAGCATCAAACGTGTCCCTCATATCTGTCAATTTTAAAAAATAAAACCCATGTACTTGAAATACATATTTGTTAAAAAATATTTTAAGAACATACACGTACTCCCCCTGCCCACAGTGGGACAGGGCAGAGAATAGCAACTGCCAAAGTGACGAAACTCATGGGTCGACAAAAAAAGACAGCGTAACACGAGAAGGAGGGAGGGGAGAAGCGACGCAAAGGCAACGACTGACAGCATCACACAAGGAGACAGATGCCCAGCCACTCATCAGCTCATCCCCACTCCTCAAGCTGTTGTTGCTGGGCATGACACTATACAGTACTGTATATCACTTTGGTCAGTTTGGGTGAGCTGTCCAGGCTGTGTCCCCTCCCAGCTTCTTGCCACCCCTGGCCTACCCACTGTGGCATACTGGGAAAAAAAGAATAACATAAATAGCTATTATAAAACCTGGTTCTAAATCAAGGAAGTCCATGACTAATCCTAATTCAGCATGATCTTCATCAAATCCCACTAATTGGACTCAAAATTAATTGTTATAGAACTAGCAAAAAAGATGCTGAACATGCAGATATTTGAACACCTTTAATATTATTTACTGTTAAACAGCACTGCTGAAGCTTCATGTATCACTACAGAGTTATAGCATTAAAGAAATAGAATTATCACTTTATAGAATACAAAACTTACGAAGTATAAATTACTTCTTTCACAGTTTCCTGCAATTAAGGCAGCCCCCACTGATTTCAAGCATAATTAAGAAGATATAAAGTATTCTTACATCTTTGGATTTTCACACTTCTAGCTGCTTCTTTGTTCTGCCCAAGTATTATCAACATTGGCTGAAGCTGTCTGGAGCATCTCGTGTAGGTTTTCAGTAGCTCAAAAACAAGTTGTGCCTTCTTCCACCCAGGACATAAAATAAGTGCTAGTGGCTATACACATATACACAAAATTTTACAGCACAGTATTAGACAAGAGTTCAGAATTTTAAGAATTGTACTAACTCAGCATTTAGGGCAAAACCAAAGTCTGCAACACAGGCCTTTAAACTCTTCAAAACTGAAGCTTTTACTACTCTACCACCTCCTAAATGTGGAGGTTACAGACTCAAGGAACCATACACTAGGTTACCTGGACACAAAAAGGATGCATGCAGCAACATACAGTAAAAGGTCCAAAAATTTAACAGAAGCATAAGCACCTTGTCTAACTTGAGGTTGCATTAGGCAATTTTCAGAGGTCCCTTACAACCTCAATAATTCTATGTTTGTGATGCAATACAAGTTAGAGAATAAATTATAGTATTTAAAACAGCTAATAGAAATTTTAAATTCATGACTACATACCATCCCCTTCAAAACTAAGCTTCACTAAGTATCAAAGTGACATAACAATAACACTTGTTAGATATTACTTGATAAATAAGTTTTAGACTCCTACATTCATGCAGTCCATCTCTGTAAGCCTCTAAGCAGAGGGCGCTTATAAAACTGGCAAGCATCATGAAGATACACTAAGATCGCACTAAATGTATACATTCTAAACATCCACTATCTTTTGGATCATTATTGTACATTTGCACTTCAGAACATACAACCTGTTACTACTCTAATATATACATACTCCATTCCTGTTCGGCAAGGCTTTGTAGCAACTTCCCAACTGCAAAAAGGTAAGAACTGGTGGAATATATAAGAAAGGATCATTTCCCTGATAGGAGATGGCAAGGACATCACATCCTCGAGCTACTGGTGGCCAACAGTAAGATTCTGTGAAGTTAGGGCCTAAAAATTTTTTCCGAGTAAGTTCCTACAGAAAGAGAAATTAAGAGTTCCAAATGAAAACTCTATTCTGAAACACTAACAAATCAGAACAGTGAATGAATAAAAAATTTTTGACCCACTACATAATAAACATCCTTAACATGTAACTTGAAAAAAGTTCTGGGCTGAGGAGTTAAAGTATTACATTAAAATTCAAATTCCACAACTCGTGGCACTGGTTGATATACCAGAAGAAATGTGTACAATTCTTGCAGCATCTCTCTGAAGCTTCATTTACTCAACCACGCGAACAACCTCCTAGATATTCCCCAGTCAAAATTAGATATTACTAAAATATTTAGTATTTAAAGTTGTGGTATGAGACTAGCCTTAAAAACATATTCAGCGTAATATATTACATTAGCCATTACCTTTTTCAGATCATCGAAAAGTGGTGCTGTTTCCAGAACTGATGATGGCTCAATTTTGTTGCTAAGAAAGACAAAGTTTCTTTCTTCACTAAGATTTTGAAAACTCTGAAACCATACGACAAACTAGATTAAAAAGGCAATACTTAATGAAAGGGTTTTAGCTTCCATACAACTCAAAAAAGCACTAATTGTATTTAAAGAACGGTATTTTCATGAAAAACAGCCAAAGAAATTGTATATACATTTTAAATACAGCTCATACATACTGGTAAGTTACATAGACCAGTGGTGAGACAAATATCCAGTATTCTTAAAGAAAGGTCTGTCAAGACTGTCTTAACACAGCTGTCTTAAACCACTCAAGAGAATGCACTAGATGTGTTCTGTGTACAGCTAGCACTCAGCTATAACAAAAATCAAAACACAATTAAAAAAAGATGACTTTTAAAGTTTGCTGTGGTGGGTTGGCCTTGGCTCAGAGCCCACTCCCTCTCCCCCTCCAGAGGGATGGGGGAAAAAAACAATGAGAGCAAGCAAGAAGATTCATGGGTCAAAACAGAGACAGGGCTTTTACTTAACAATTACTGATGCAGGCAGGTTAACTTAATTTGTCAATTACTTAACTTGTTAATTGTCAATTACTTAAGTTGTCAATTAGTATATACTAATATATATAAAATACTGATTTGGTTATTGGGAAACAGAAACAAAAGAAACAAACATTTACACACTACAGAAAAACACTCTTCCTCCCCCATTCCCAGCCTCAACTTCGCTCCAAACTCCTCTTATCAACGCAGGTTATGCCCAGTCCCACCATTAAGGCAATGAGCAGCACAAGGCAGGGACTGCAGTCAGAACACAGCAGTTTCTCTCTGTTGCTCCTTCCTTCTGCTCCAGCCTGGGTCCTCCACAGACTGCAGTCCCTTCAGGTACACCTGCTCCAAAAAGGAGCATCTCCTACTCCTCTGACCTTGGCATTGCCTGTTTCTTACTTTTTTTTTTTTGTTCCTTCCCCTGCATTTTTTGCCCTTCCTTAAATATGTTTTCACAGAGGCATCACCAGCTCAGCTTTTGGCTAGAATCAGCCCCTGACCTCCTTCCACAGAGGCCACCCCTGCAGCCCCAACACTACCAAAACCTTCCACATACAAATAGTACTTTTGCACAACGGAAGTCAAATGAAAGTTAGTGCTTGAAATACCTGTTGGTCATCTTCAATTACGTGTGTCTTCAGAGGATCAGAATTTAAGAACTGATGAAGTCTGAGAAACATACAAATCCAACACAAATGCAAAAGTAAAATATGATTTATAAATATCACCAATATTTCTAAAATGTCATGAAGCAATTCACTCGCAAAATATTTCTGACTTATTACCTATGCCAAGGAGGAAGACCCTCGAACATGAAAGATGAAATCAGAAAGTACCATTTTGAAAATAAAATTTAGTACTAGCTTTTAAGTACCTGAAAATAATCCTAAGTAAATTTTTTTAACAAAGATAATTGGTGTGTTCCTCAACTTAAGAAAACCAGACCGGACTGTAGGAAAAAAAGTTTAAGTTCCTCAAGTTTCAAAAAAAAAAAATTAAAAAAAAAAATAAAAAAAAAATCAAACAATATATCTTTGCACCAGTTAGAAACCAAATTAAAAAACACTCCTTGGGTTTATTACACATGCAGCAACTGACATGCAGCATAGTAAAAGCTTTGCACAAATCAATTCAGTCATTCCATTAAGTCTGAAAACTGCAAATCACACTAAGAATAAAATAAAGCAACTTAACATGTTTAGTGTGCAGAAAAATACTGCTCCATCACATCCTTGTTGTCAAGCTATTGTTTAGAAAAAACTGCTGTTTTATTGTAGTCTGGGTAAGAATCAGCATCCTTCAAATTCCCTTCTTCCAAAAAGCATGCATCTTCTCTTACCCTCCGCCCTTTTAGCTGCCTAAGAATAGTAACTGGAAACATTCTACAGCTCCTAATTATCTGTTTACATAACAATTTAAAATATTTAACACACTGCACCATACCTGTCTGTGTGAACTGCTGTATCTTCCTTGACAGGCAAACCCGGAACTGCTTTGGCAACCTATCAAGAAAAGACAAACACGTTTTTAGCACTAAAATACTGTTCAAGAGCAACATTTTAGAAAAATTATTTCTTTAGTTCATTGAGCTGAAAGCAGTTTTCTTAGTTAACTCTAGAATTTTCCAAATATTTTGGAGAATTTTTATACGAATTATAAGTTTGTCTGAATAAGGCAACAATTTTGATGAAACAAACTTCAGAAAACTAACTTGTTATAGAACAGTATTTTCTCTACTAAGAATCAAGTATGCAACAAAAACATCGCCCACACAAAAGAAACTAGTTCATGGTCACATCTTACACTAGAGTCATAACTGGGGACCTGAGCTAGTATGAACACATACTGACTAGTTTTTAAACATTTTCAGACCACAGACAGGAGGAAAAACAAAGACAGGATACCCAGCTGCACAATAATAAAGACAATGCACATGAACTTAAATTGAACAACACTGCATATCCTCAAAGGAGTAACCAACAGGAGACCCTGGGTCCACAGTTACCCCAAAGATATCTGGGTTTGAACACAGGATTTTCTAGCATTCATCATTAGTCACCAGCACTCAACAGGCATGACTTGGTCAGACTTGCTGAAGGGTATAAAGGTAATCCTGCTCTGCTTCAGTAACAATCCACACTAGTACTTTCATCATCATTCTTTCAAAAATATTTTAATAAGGCATTACAGTTTAAGTTCAGGAGCGGTTGTCGTCCTTCAAGTCTCAGCAGAGCTAAAAAAAACCCCAAACCTTCAACACAAGTCCTTTTTGCCCCCTGACCTGACAGAAGTAGTAGTTCCATTGCCATCCTAGAAGCAAATTTCTCCTTTGAAGCATCTAGCAGAAGAGGACTCTTTGAAAGAGCAGAGATGGAATACCCTCAAGGGCAACTGTTTTCCTAGAATGCATCAGTTCATCTTCCTTTCCTCCCACAGACACTGTAACAGCTCCACTTGTGCAACTCAGTACACAATTTAACACTCGAGAATGAGCAGTGACCTTTCAAAAATGCTTCAGAAAATAACAGCAATCAAAAAAAAGAAAGAAAATAGCAAGAAACCAGACTGGACATTTAAAGTATTAAGATGACACAATACACAAGCAGAGACTCCAATGAACGTTTAACACGGCACAGCATGAGGGCTGTTTTCAGGGAAACATTAAAATTTACATTTGTATATATTCAGAAAATTATATAGAGTAGACAGCTACTACCTTCATAAAACTATAGCAAAGGACATTTCTAAAAATGTTCTTCAATTTAAAAAAAAGAAACTGAAGTAGAATGTTCCTTTTTTTAACTATATCAAAAATTAGGGCAGTTGCCCAGATCTATGCTACACAGAAGAACAAGCTAGATGACCACAGTATTCCTAATCTGTCCTACATATGTTTAATTCAGTTCATCTTTAACAACTGAATCCAAAATGTAATGCTTACAGATTCAGGACTTTCATTTACATCTGTGCTTGACCTTTGGTATGTCTCTTCAAGAAAGGAATTGGAAACAGCAAGACCTAGAAAGATAAGTAACAAACACAGAAGCATATTTCTGATTATCTGAACACATAGAAAGCCAGTATTTTTATCTACTTATTTGCTTGTATCAGTTCCTAACAGCAAAATGAACAACTGAAAAACCAGTTATCTTTACATAAAGATAACCATGCAGGTGAACGGAATGAACAGGTATGAAGGATGGGAAATTCCTTACTTTTTAAGAGACAGACAGACTTGAATCACTATAAATGAGTCACCTCATGGTAAATACTAGCTTTAAAATTAACTTGTTCAAATAAATCCCTCCAAACTGAAAAAACCCCACCCAGTAATGCATCATTGATCACTGCCATAAGCAATTTCAATAATATTAAGCATATCAAGAAATGCCTGTGTAACTCACCCTCAAGCCTTTCTTTGGCTTATGTAGTACAAAAAGCTTTACAGTATTCTGCATCTGACGATTTATTTGGTCTTTGTAAAGTCTGATACATAAGCATTGTTTGGTAGAAAGATACCATTTGATCCTATTGCTGGATTCAAACTGAGACAGCAGGTTCATGTTCAATACATCCACTTAAAGACACATGATGCATTGCATGCGTGTTTCTGACACACGTGGTTCCCACCTGTTTCAAGATTCGCTGATACCTTCTCCTGAAACAGCCCTGGCCTGAAAGCAAGTGATGGATTAACAGTTTTCACTGGAAGAGACTCAACATTTAATGGTGTTTGGTTCTCCTGATAATCTGCAGAACTCTCTGTATTCTCTTTAGCTTCCTCAAAACGAGCAAAGTTCTTCAGGACAAGATCATCGTTAACGCATACCTAAGAACACAAGATCTTTATTGACCAGTATCAACAAGCAATCACCACCACATACTTGTTCAGAATTTATTTGAAGCTTTAAAAAACAGCAGTATAAACACACACAGTATCAGTGAATGCTTTCTAAAGAATATCAACTCCAGAATAGAAAGCCAGTCATACCTCCTCTAAACAGGTGTTAACTAGTAGTTAGTTTCATGCTTCTGCCTAAAATTCTGTACTCAATTAACTTTTTCTATGAGCTCTAAAAATGATTTAAAAAAAAAACCTAAGTCAAGCTGGTTTATTTCTTTTTGATCCAACATGCATCAAAATCTGGCAGAAAAAAATAATACTAATCCTAAAACTTCTTGAACTCCATTGGCTCAGAGGTCAGTGACACTATTGCTAATTGGGAACTGAGAGAAGATACTCAAATTAATACAAACCTCCAAAGTTATTGTCTATGGCAAAGACCACAGCTCCAGTGTTAAAAGCCTTGGTAAAACACTCCAAGTAGAAGCAGTATTCAAATAAAATTAAATTTGTATTTACCATACAGCTGCTTAGGTCTGACAGTAGCGACAGCTGAGTTTCAGCTCAAGTTACACATTTTGGCAAGTGGAACTAAGTTGTGCTTTGTTGGGTTTTTTTGCAAAGGTTTGAGGACTCAGTCTTAATGTAAAAGCAAGTGCAAACTTCTATTTTTATAATATTATGCAACTACCTTATTGAAATGTCTTTAAGTATGATACCACAAAAAGGCACAGAAGTGCTCTAAATAATTCACATAGTTGTCCATCTAAAGTACTTGCTGGACTTCACTTGCTTGTCAATACCTTACAAAGAGAGGTTCACAAATGAAACTGGCATTTCTGCCTCTTGGAATTCTTGTTTACAAGCAACAGAAACATACAAAACCTCCAATAAGTTAATGATTTAGCCTCTACTGTATCCGACAAGAATTACGAAACTCACTTCCAAGTAATGCTTTTCAGTCTTAAACTAATAGCAAAGTTGTAACTTACATAGCAAAGTGCACAAACAGGTTTATAAATGTGAAAGTACCTTACCTTTTCATCTTTTATTGTCACATAAAGAAAAATATCAAATGTGTTATCTTCTACAGCACATAACTTGGCTTTTATTTCAGTAGTTGCTACATGTAGTAATAAACACAAGAACAAGTAAAAATATTAAACCCTTATCAAATTATCAGTGTTTTTCACTTGTACTTTGAGATAGACAAAAATAGAAATCACAATTACATGTGTAACCTATTTCTTTAGAGAAGCTAGCACAAATTCAGTAACTTTTCCATGAAACAAGAAAATAACAAGGCAATAAAAACTTATAGTTACAAAAATGAAGTTGTCCTTAGTCTCTGAAGGAAGATCAAGAGCCAAAACAGATTAATGACCTCTCCACATAAACTAGTCTTAGTTCTACAGTAAAAATCTTAGTTTATCTTTTAGCCTCTGACAATCTGTAATACAAATGTATACTTCCCAAACTTGACACTTCGTATTCTTGAAAGAAGTTATATTTGCACATTTGTATAGCTCAGTTCGGCTCTTCATCCAAGCAAACACAGCTGATAAAGTCTGTCAGTAAATTCTGAAGCACTTCTATATACACTAATGATGTGCTACCAATTAAAACAAAAGTATGTAATACTACCTATTGTACAGTCTGGGACTATCTATGAAATTAAATTCAATGCTATTATTGCACTCTACTAACCTTTACTTTGCATAGTGACACATATGTGTGTGTGTGGGTGGGGAAAGGAAGTAAATAGTGAGAAGTGCTATGTGCCAGTTAGTGTGTTATCAGCCTAAAGGCCCTTTACTGTTCTCATAAACTTACCTTCTCCTCCTCCGCAAATACGTTTTACATGGAGTTTGTTACACTTGTGAGTAAAGCAGGTGGGTAGTTTTTCAGGTAGAAGTGTGTAAGCAAGAATATTAGAAAATTTCAGTAAAGGGCTGCTTTGCTAGACCAAAAGCTGTCTCATACCAAAATAGAAGGATTGATATGAAAAAGACTGCATGACCTACTGAAACACCAAACATGGGAAAGGACCAGAACAGACTGGAGAAAAAGCAGTTCTAGCTTCCTGAAGAACTACCCGGAGCTCGATCTATTTGTTCGCAACTATAATAAAGATACTCCTTTTCTGAGCTGGTCAAACACCCTTGTCAAACAACAACTGAAAGGGTAAACTCATAAGCCAGATCTTGACATCTCTGTATAAAACATACAAAGATACAGATGTGATGCAGATTTAAAGATTTAAGCTAAATACACAGAAATGCTTCACTGTTCAAAACAAATGTTACGTGAGTGGTACCTTATTTAGCCTGTCCAAGAGCCAGATACCATCTAGGCAACTACCAAAATTCATGCAGCATGGAAGCCCACAGTACTCGAGATGCAGCTCCACAAGTATTTTTGCTTTAGTCAGTCCATACAAAAAACCCTTACATAGCTCCTTTCTCTTTATTTTCAATATATAATGTTCTTAAATACAATTACATATACAAACATAAGTACTACATTTCTTTAGCAGTTTATTTTTCCTCAAATACAAGTGCCAATCATGATTTTGGCAGGATATTTTATTTACCTTTGAGAAGGTTTTGAAAATACCAAGTGGCAGCACTATCCCATCTTTTGGCTGGTCTAGGAAAATAAACACAACCAGTTATCCCACAGCAGCAAAAACTAAAATGCTAATTTTGGTAAAAGCTCTGAATGTGTGTAAAGAAATTATTTCAAGTATGCCAAATCTTAAGTAGTGCACCAACTAGACACATTAACAGAACCTTACTACACAGAATATCTCGATAATACTGCTTCAGCTCATCAAGAAAATGAACTGATCAAAAATTACTGGATATCACTTTATCAAGGTATGATGGCCTACATCCAGCATGAAATGCGATGGTTAGAAATGAACAGAATAACCACAAATAAAGCAAGAATCCACTTGTGACACATATTAAACAGGTATTGAGCAATTTTGAACAAGTGCTTAACAAACATTGAAGCACCAAAGACTGAGGTCTATAGCAGAAAATCAAGTTTGCTCTTTACCACCTTCTGCAACTTTAAGTATAAAATAAAAAAAGAATCAGATGAAGAGCATCATAAACGAAACAGGACAATCCACTACTTTTTTCAGTAATTCATAACAATGGACCACTCAAGAAGTACGCTATTCCTATCCAAACTATGCTAATACTTGTTCTCTCAGAATACTTGAAATCAAATACTAATTTCTTCTTGCAACAAGAGCATAAAAAAAATAAACTGCTTGACCACTTGTAGTTTTGAATATTCTCTAGTGACAGAGAGACCAAAGCAGCTTTCTTGCTGTGGGGCCACATTCCCCACTGATCTAACCATGTTCCTCAAGTTTGACAATAGCATCCTGGAACTTAAGGATGCAAAAGCATTTTTCTTTACCACCAGACCTTAGCAAAAACCTTATTCAAGCCCTTCAAACTGTGGTGAGAAAAAAAAACTAACATGAATATAAGGAAAGCACAACAGGAATCCAAAATATGTCAAGAAAAAAAAAAGACAGAATGGGGAAAACCAAAGCTACCTATAAACACCTAGAGAACTTCAGTTCAGTTAAGCATGTAACTACCACAAAAAAAAAAAACTATCAGGACTAAGATGAGCATCTGTTAAGAAACTGCACATAAGGATAAATTAGTAAAGCAGTTCATGTGCTAGGAATCAAGAAACACAGCCCTGGTATGACTGACAAAGGGGCAAGAACTGCCAGAAACTTGTCTAAACTTCTGAAGATTTTCAAATAAATATAAAAATTCAAACAGGGGAGTAATAAAACTTGAATCATTAAGAACCATTAAGGAAGCAGTTCCATTTAAGAACTGATCCTCCGAAACAGAAAGAGTTTTCCAAATCTGATTCCCTATGTTCTTCTTGAAACACAGTACCTGCAATAAAACTTCACACTTTAGAAATTTATTAATAGAACAAATGTATTAAACTCTACTTACACTATTTTTGCAGTATCTTCACAAAAGTTGATACACAATGTCACTGGCTTTGCGCGATACAGTCTACACTTTTTTGCTCTATATGGGATCTGCATAAATGCTTCCAGTGCAACTCGCATGCTTAAAAACAAAGCAGAAATAATCTCAATTTACAGAGCAGCTTTTATTCTCCAGAAGTCACTGTTCTCATACATATTCTTGCATTACCCTGCATCTGACAACACAGTTCTTCCAGAAGTTTGGCTCCCACTCTGAAACACCCTGGAATCATTGTTTTGTTTTTCTCTCCAAGAGAGGCACTACAGCAGCAACTAGCGACCAGACTTGCTCCAGATATGAATACACTTCCTATTTACTCAAAATCTTTCTAATCCTTTGCCTCTACAGTTTGAAGTCTTTTCATGATATATAGCCCTCATACTACCACATATACCACCTGGCATTGCATATTCCGTTTTGCAGTTATTACTTCTGTGTGGGAAAACAGGTATGATTAACACCAGCAAGAAAAAAACCTAATGCATACATTAATTTGCATTTGTACTCATTCTTATAAAAGAATTTATTCTTTATAAAGGAATCACTAGTGTTAATCTCCGCCTTTACACTTGGTTTGGTTGGAGACTTTTAATAACCAGCATGCCTCCACATATAGCAAGCTTTTAAGATCCATATATTTATCACTTTTGTTCGTTTGCTGTGGTTTTGGGTTTTTTTTGTGTGTTGTGTTTTGTTTGGGTTTTTTTTTTTAACAATAAAAGGCAGTAAATTACACATTTACTTCTAGTTGAACGTATTTTAAACTCGGGGGCATTATCAAATTGTTTTCCAATACAGCAACAGTCAATTAAAAATATTATTTAATTTATGATTTATTTTAAAATCTTTAAAATTCAATTTCTTAATTTTGTAGAATACCACCAAAAAAATTTGGTAAAACTTCTCATACTCAAAGCTGTGTATTTTATTAGAGAAATGAACTTTAAGAGCTGTAAAAGTTGTTTTTTAGAAAACACTTTTCAACATTTTAGAAACAGCAGGTTTCATAGTGATTTTATTAAAAACTTGGAACCTGTGAAAACTCATCTTTTTTGCACCATGCCAAGACAGACTGCTGGCTCTTAGTAAACAAGCCACTAAAATGCAGTGGGGAAAAAACACTTGATGTCTAGATATCAAAAGCTTGTTCAGCAAGTGAAATCCTGCTTCCATATACACTTTGTGAATGATCTTCACTGGTTGTAATTTTTAGTACATAATCACTTAAGAGAGAAAAGTATATATAAATAATGTTAACTGGCAATCATACATTTTAGTCACAACAAACTGACACTATCTCAATTTCAAATATTTAAAAACCCAAAACCTACAACAGAAAGCATCTTTAAAAGTTCACAAAACAAAGACTGGATTGCACACTCGCAAGGGCCTATCACACAGCTAGCAGTTTCCTGTGGACCCAACCCAAAGCTCAATTAAACCAAAGCCTTTTCACTATGAATCTAATATTAATAGTATCTGTGTGCATTAACTAACAACTGCATTTCAGTGACAGCGTCAAAAAACCAAATACTTACTCCTTTGATTTAACAAAAATGTATTTGGCATAATCCACAAGAAAACATTGTGCTTGATAATGATCTGTACAGTACATGATTGACTTAATAACTGCTCTACACCAGCATTTGAGTTGCTCACTGAAAACCACACAAACCTGAAAAAGAATGAGACAGCAGGTTCTTGTAAACAGAGCAAATGACACTCTTAAGCATTTTTAGAGGCAAGAATTTAGTAATTATTATACAGACTTAAATTTTCTTTTAAAAATGCAAGCATCACAACTTACATAGTTATGAAGTTTACAGATAAGAACATATAACCCACACAGATGCCGTTATCTACTGTTCCGCATAGCATTTGGAAAAAAAAAAAGACTAACGCATATCTTGGATACTTCACCCCCAAACCAATGCAAATAACAGATTATTTCTCTCTACCTGCATGATATAGCAATCATTTTACCTGGCCTTCTTCTACCATTAATGGTTTTCCTTCATCCACATTGTTAGAAGATTTGTCATAGAACTGATTCATTTCAGCATTCAGGTTTTTATATTCTATTTCATCAACTATGTCAGGCCCACATCCTTTCATAGTAACCCAAAAGCAACCTGGATCTTCAATCTGGGGCAAAGGGTAGATAACAATAACAAATACTATTAGCTCCTGCTAAAATTATATAATGTTTTCAAGAACATGAGCAGCAAATGTAAAAATAAAACTTAAAATCTTTAGTGAGGCACCTTAAAAATGATGGTGACTGATACTTAGCATACAGAATGTTAACAAGCAAAACATCTTTAACTTCAGACTACTAGTTCATTAAATGACTTCTCAGCTTGCATGTTTCTTTAGCACTGCAATTAAGGGCATGTGCTGTCTAAAAGGTAGTAGCATTATCTCAAAAGTTGGTTAAACCAAACAATGGGTGAAGTGCAAAGACATAAAGCTTTTTACTTTCGTATTGACCTCAAGAAGCATGTATAAAAAAGCCAACACGCACAACAAACCCCTCCAATGAACGTTTCTTCACACTCAGAGTCCACAAAACAATCAGTTTCTTTAAGATGTGGTGATGGCTTTCTGCTCAGCCTTTGTAAACCTTTATATCCCAGTCTTTCAGCTGTTCTGGGTCCCCAGTTGTGGGTTAATCCCAGTAGGTGGCTAACCACCATATAGCTGCTCCCTTACTCCCTTGAAGTGGGATGACTAAGATAACTGGAAGGGGAAAGTGAGAAAATTCACAGGTTGACATAAACCCAGCAGAATAGGTAAAGCAAAAGCTATGCATGCACGCACAGCAAAATAAGGAATGCATTCACTGTTTCCCATTGGCAGGTAGATGTTTAGCCATTTGCAGGCGAACAGGGCTTCATCACACGTAACGCTGACTCAGGAAGACAAATTTGATAACCACAGATGTCCCCCTTTCCTCCTCCTTCCCCACAGCTTTTATTGCTGAGCATGGCATCATATCATATGGAATTTTCCTTGGGTCAGCTGTCCTCGCTGTATTCTCAGAAAAAGATTTTTCCATGATCTCTTGTGGAATTCAGTAGAATCTAGTGCTATACCACACTCTAGTTAAGATCACGTTGCACATCTTTCATTTTAGATTTTAGCTGCATCCCTATGGACATCTTCTGAGATAAAACAAATATAAACACATAAAAGAAATGGCAAAACATGCATAATCCATATATGACACACACATGTAAGAAAGTGCTGCTGAACAGACATACAGAGGCATCATCTTATTTGTAAATTTGACTTCCAGAGATTTGCGTTGAAATAAGCAAACAGTAATCCTTCAGACTTGAAAAGACACCAGCATACCTGTAATACCGAGACTTCCATGTTTCTCAGCTAGTCTTCCTCAGCACGACTATAAAAGAACAGCAAACGTTTGATTAGCCATTTTTAAAGCTGTCATTTGTTTTGAAGGATATCTTAAGAACATACACCTAAAGCAAGCCTATAGATTCTTACTACTTGTCTCAGGAGTATTAGCTTGGGCAACTAGACTACTTTACACATATCAAAGGGTTCAAACCAGCATTCTTAATGAGACACTGTGTTAAAGCCTAATTAAGAGTCACCATCCACACTTATTTAAATACAACCACATCAATTTTTAGTACACCACAGAATAACTGTCATCCTCAAACTACTTACAGTACATAGCTACTTATTTTACATTCAAAGACCAACAGAAATAAGCCAATTGAAGACAATGGCTGCTATAAACTATCTTCATGACCAAATGAACAGGAGCACCAGAGAGAAATGCTTAACAGAATTAAAAAAAACCCCAAGTTAACACAAAAGAACAGTCCCAACCACAGCAAACAATTTTAACATAACAGAGACTTCTTCCTGCGTTTCACACTACATTCATCTGCAACGGTACATATCATACCTAGGAATTACAGTGGAATAACTCCCCTACAGATTGAAGCAATTTGCATTTCATTTTGACACAAACCAGCACATCACGGTATCATCACTGCAGCGTCTAGCTTGCCACTTAAAAGAATTCACACTGCAAGTAGATGCCCAATAAAATCTTTCTGGAGAGGCAAGTCAAGACATTGGCTTTCCACTTCCAAAGCTACTGTGGAACACGTCAGCGTTAAATAAGAAGCCATACAGCTACACGGTAGTCATAATTACCAACTATGTTTTGTTAAGACATAGTACTATTCCCAGTTTGACACTACAACGGAACAGCTGAAACTATTTTAGAATCTTTACCTAGTATCATATGACACAAGCACACCATCCAGGTTACACTAAGTTTCTAACACTGTACTATACTGTAACATGAAATACATAATGCTGCCTTAAACAGTTAAAAATTATACACTTTTATTTCAGGAATAACATGGGAGAGGCATAAATAACCTCTCCTAACGTCTCAGTTTGAGAACTGCAAAACCAATGAATCACCTATCAAAGTACTACAGACAAAGCACCCCACCTAAAAGGCTAGCTCTCCCAACACATTCCTAATAACAACGCATCTACTTTATTAAGAATTAAATAAGAACACAAAAGTTTGCTCAAATCCCATACCTAAGGATATTGACCTTGCAACAGGTCACTAAACCTCTCAACCCAAACAGCTACCTTAAAAAAAAAAAAAGAAGTGACAGGAGAAGGTAAAAGGATGCCTCTCCAGCAACACAAGCCTGACACAAGTGCTCCCAGAAAAAAAAGCCACCTCGCTATCCCAGCCTCTCTCTCCCTCTAGCCAGTGTTGCTCCATCTAAAAAAGCCCCAACAGGCACAGCACCGGGGAAGAAAAGCCCAGCACAGCTCAAAGGCTGTGAAGCCACTACGGGTTTTGCTTTATTCTCTCTCTCCCTCCCTCCCGGCTTCCTTCACGTTCCACCTTAGTTTCACGCTCCTCCTCATAAAATTAAAGGCCCTAACCGCAGTCACCAACACCACCGTCGCCACAAGCGCCCAAACACAGCCTTACACAAACTCCCACTGCCGTCCCCAGAAGCTTCCAGAACCCCCCACCCCTTCCGCCTCCAACATCACCCCCAGTGCGCAAGCGCAGGTCCGCTCAGTGAGCATGCGTACGCAGGCCGCGGATTACAATTGGGCCGTGCGTGCCCTCGGGGCTCCCTGTTTATGCTTGCTGCGCATGTGCCGTGCCGTGCCGCGCCGTGCCGCGCCGCCCTGAGGCGGGGCTGGGTGGCTGGCGGCGTGCGGGTGCCGCTCGTCGGAGCGGGGTTAGAGCCCCGTAACGGCGCGTTCTCGGCTCTTTAAGGGTATTGTTGTGGCGAACGGGCCTTCAGTGAGAGCCTTCTCTTTGCGCTGCCCCTGCCCTGGGCTCGGAGGAGCGAGGCTCACCGCGCAGCGCTGGCGGAGCCTCGGGCTGAGGAGGGAAGGGCCGGAGGAGGCGGCGGTGGAGGCGCTGGCAGGCAGCGGGCTGGGGCTGTTTTGAGGCGGTGGCTTCCCGAGGCAGCCCGCATCGTGAGGCGGTGGCAGCCGGGCCTTCTGCAGCACGCGCGTTTCCCAGGGGCCACAATGACTGAAGTGGAGAGTGTTCTTGAAAGGTGTGTGAAACGAGGGCACCTAGCACTTCTCTGTGGAAGTCCAGCTATGCTTCTTAAATATAAACATGTCCATGACAGAAAGCAGCTGTTAAATGTCCCATAGCATTTAGGCCTCAAAGAAAATGTTGAGTCTTGCATCTCAAGCTCTGTGATAAATTAGCTTTTCACTTTGTTATATACTACCCTTTCCCTTCAGGCTTTTTTTTTTTTTTAAAAAAAAAAGTGTTTCAGGACTGATTTAGTTTTGCACAAGACACTATAGACAAGGTGCCAGCCCAAGAGAAGGGGATGAAACACGCAGATGGGAAATAAAGCCCACCTCATTGGGCAGAAGCTCATACTTAAGAGTGGCTCAATATTTTGAAATTACAGCTTTAATCATGTTTATAACTTAATATTAAAAGGTATATATATGTGTGTTCTAAACCATTTATGCTTGCATTTAACGATTATCATAACTTCTTATGTAAAATAGTATCTTTTTGTTACTTTTGGGGTTTTTTTGGTTACTTTTTTGTCCTTTGGCCTTCAAGCTCCCCCTACTGGACCATTTTGCTTGTGTTGTTGGAAAAAAAAAGTTGAACACGACAGCCAAAGATGGAGGGGCAGACTGTTCACTTATGATACGGATTTAGTCTTGAAGTAACCAGTTTTGACACACAGCAAAACTTACATTAGAACTAAAGGGATAATGTACAGCAACACACAGGTGTGCAAAAACATCTGTAAGACTCTAACCTGTATCCAGGTTGCAGAGTAATTTATTTCCTAAAAATATTTTCTCCTAATTGCTACTTTCTACTACAAAAGTAAACTGGTAGAACAACTATAAGGTACAGAACAATAAAAAATAATCAAGGAAGCCCTCCAGCAACTAGGAAAGACTATATTGCAAAAATCAAAGCAGTTGCAGATTACATGTCTTCTTTATTTTTTTTGTATTTTTTAATATATATTATTTTGTATATTTGAATTCATGATCTTGAGGAATATGGGCCAAATGAAGAGTAAAGTCCCTGAATTTTAGGAGTGTGAACTTTCAGTTGTTTAAGGAACTAGCGGAGGGGAGCCCCTGGGAAACTGCCCTTAGTGATAAAGGAGTAGAACAGAGCTGGCAGCTCTTTTAAGAATGTCTTTTGTAAAGTACAAAAGGTCTGAATTCCCCTGTGTAAGCAATCGGGCAAGGAAGGCAGGAGACCAGCAGAGCTGAGTAAGGACATTCTGATCAAACCGAAGTGCAAGAAAAACACATAGGCACACGAAGCAGGTATATATGTCCATAGGGAAGAACATAGGGGTGCTGCCTGAGTGTATAGGAATGGGATCAGGTGAGCTAAAGCACAGTTGGAGCTGAATTTGGCAATGGGTATGTTGGTCAGAAAAGGAAGACTTAAGAAAATGTATATACTCCCACCCCCCTGATAAATAAGATAGGAAATCTAGTGACAACCCATGTGGAGAAGGCTGAGGTACTCAACAGGGGTTTTTTTGCCTCAGTTTTCACTGGCTATCACGCTTCCCACATCTCTCAAGGCAGGGACTGGGGGAATAAAGGTTCTCTGTTGTAGGAGAAGACCGAGCTCAAGACCATCTGAGGAACCTGAACATGGACAAGTCCATGGCACCTGATGTGATGCATCCCAGGGTCCTGAGGGAGCTGGCAGGTGCAGTTGCTAAGTCACTCTCAATCATATTTGAAAAGTTGTGGCAGTCAGGCAAAGTCCCCAGTGACTGGAGAAAAGGGAGTATCACACCCATTTTTAAAAAAGATTAGAAGGAGGACCCTGGGAACTACAGACCAGTCAGCCTGATCTCTGTGTCTGGAAAGATCATGGAACAGATCCTCCTGGAAGCTACGTTGAAGCATATGGAAGACAGGGAGGTGATTTGAGACAGCCCATGTGGTTTCACTGAGGGCAAACAGTTCCTGACTAATCCAGTGGCCTTCTGTGGTGGAATGAGTGGACAAGAGAAGAGAACCTGAACTTCTCAAAGGTCTTTGACATGGTCCCACACAACATTCTTTCTTCTAAATTGGAGAGAGATGGATTTGACGGATTGTGGAAGGATATTTACAAAATAAGGGACATGTGAACAATCCAGCCTTTTCAGAGAGCCTGGGCTGGGACGTACCGGAACTCCGGAAAGCATAAACAACTTCCGGTGCAGAGGGCATCAACATCTTGCAGGTGCAGAAGAAGAGACAGCCGCCATTAATGACGCAGTTTTAATTCCTGAAGAAGATGGGTGTGAAGGGTGTGAACATCTGTGAACGTGACTTAAACATGACTTGGAATATGGCCAGTCGGGTTGGACTATGGGCCGATTATTTGCGATGAAGCCAATCAGTATTTATTGGGTGTGGTCGAGGGTTATATATTGCACTGAAAAACACAAATAAAGGTTCACTTGTTAGATCACATTGATCGTGCCAGTGTTCTCACACAGCTCCCGCAACGGATAGGCTGTTAGATGGGTAAGGAATTGGCTGGATGGCTGCATCCAAAGAGTTACAGTCAATGGCTCAATGTCCAAATGGAAACCAGGAACAAGTGGTGTCCCTCAAGGGTCCATACTGGGACCAATACTGTTTAATATCTTCATTAATAACATAGACAGTACGATTGAATGTACCCTCAGCAAGTTTGCATATGACGCCAAGCTGAGTGGTGCAGCTGATGTGCTGGAGGGAAAGGATGCCACCTGGAGGGGTGCTGACAGACGTGACAAGTGGGCCCATGTGAAACATGAAGTTAAACGAGGCCAAGTGTAAGCTCCTGTACCAGGGTTGGGATAATCACCAGTATCAGTACAGATTGTGTGATGAAGGGATTGGGAGCAGCCCTGCAGAGGACTGGGGGGTTCAGGTGGATGAAAAATCAGACATGAGCTGTCAATGTGCGCGTGCAGCCCAGAAAGCCAACTGTGTCCTGGGCTGCAGAAAAAGCAGCATAGCCAACAGGTTGAGGGAGTTGATTCTGCCCTTCTAATCCTCTCTGGTGAGACCCTCCCTGGACTAGTGCATCGAGCTCTGGGCTACCCAGTACAAGAAAGACGTGGACCTACTTGAGTGGGTCCAGAGGAGGGCTGTGAAGATGGTCAGAGGGCTGGAGCACCTCTCCTGTAAAGAAAAGCTAGGAGAATTGGGGATGTTTGGCCTGAAGAAGAGAAGGCTCTGGGGAGACCTGATTGTTGCCTTTCAATACTTAAAGGGGGGCTTATAAGAGAGATGAAGAGAGACTTTTTATCAGGGCCTGTAGTCACTGCACAAGGGGTAATAGTTTTAAACTGGAAAAGAGTAGATTTAGATTGGATATAGGGAAGAAATTTTTTACAGTGAGTGTAGTGGGACACTGGAGCAGGTTGCCCAGAGAAGTTGTGGATGTCCTATCAGCAGTGTTCAAGGTCAGGTTGGATGAGGCTTTGAGCAACCTTTGATCTAGTGGAAGGTGTCCCTGCCCGTGGCAGGAGTGTTGGGTTAGATGATCTTTAAATGGTCCCTTCCAACCCAGACTGTTCTAAGATTCTATTACCAGTTATCACAGATAGGGTTGGGGTTTTTTTTAAGCCTCTGTCTGCAGGAACAGAATAGAGTAGTTACCATTGTTGCTATACAACAGCAATCAAATAGAAATAGTTTTGCAAGGGTTTCTGTGTCCTCCTTCCCTGGGCTGACAGAATAACCTTAACTTGCTGCATTACTGTCCACCAGCTCAAAATAAGGAATCTTGGTTCTATGCAGGTGAAAGACAGCCCAACCAATACATCTTAATCAACGCTGTATCTCTTTGGACTTGTGTACCTTCTCATTGTACAACAGCCTAGCAATTACTTAGATGATGTATTTTGCCCATTATGAATAAATAATTGAATCATTTTGAAGCCAAGATATTTGTTACTATAGACACCACAAATACGATTAGAAGCATGCCTTTCCCTCCTGTCTTCCTAGTACTACAGTGGCCAGTGTTAATCTCAAAAAGCTAAAAATCATGCAAGACAGCAATATAGAGTACTTTCTTTGCTTCCTTTACTCTCCATTTTAATTTTCCTGTTGTCGTCATGTTCAGAAGAGTTAGCCAGAATATTCTGAAGGAGATACCATACTGCATCATAGTCCTATACTGCAGTAGGACAAGGAGTAATAGTTTTAAACCAAAAGAGGGTCAGATTTAGACTAGATATAAGGAAGAAATAGAAGCCACATCCCTGGAAACATTCAAGATCAGGCTGGACGGGGCTCTGAGCAACCTGGTCTAGTTAAAGATGTCCCCGCTCACTGCAGGGGCATTGGACTAGCTGACCTTTAAAGGTCCCTTCCAGCCCAAACTATTCTATGATAATATACAATACACATAATACACTGCTTCACATGATCCATGTTTAGCAGAGGTATACAAATTCCAACAAGGTTTGCAAAACCAAGAACAGTCTGTGTTCAGAGAGAAAGATACGCTTTTTTTTCCAATCCAAATGGATGCCACCAACCAATTCAATTTAATGAAAATATTGCAGAAGATTTTAATTGATATAAAGAACAAAGGCTGAAACTGGCTAATCTCAAAGTCTTTATTCTTCCAGATAAAGAACTTGTGTCACTGCTCCATTTACTCCACTTACTGCACAAAAAAGATGAAACCAACCAACCAAAAGTCCAAAACAAAAAAGCAAGCAGCAATCCTTAAATCAGTTCTTGAATCTCAGATGTATTTAGCAAATTAGTTGAGAAGCGAAATGTGGGATGTTGAAATACAGACGTGGGTGTTACCAAGGTGGTATATTATTCCCTGCAGTTGTTGGTATCTTTCTGGAGCTAAGCAATTTAGTTTTCTATTGTTCAAATTGCTAACAACTCGAAGATGAAAATTATCATGAATAGAACATTGAGAATGCACTCCACCTCACAGATGACTTAAGTTTGTCTAATTTATCTCTACCTTTGAAAATTGTAAAGTTTTGCATAGATGACCATTAGTAGAAATAATTTAGGTATATATAAACATTAACTCTGTAATTTTTTAAAAAAAGTTAATTTTAGCTAATAAATCTATATATACACATATACACCGGTTTTCCCCCAAATGAAAGTGATTAGACTGGGAGATGTCAGCAGATACAGAATGGGAGATTTCATTCATTCCTAGATATACATTACAGTTGTCTAAAGGATAACTTTAGGAAGTACAGTAGAACAATTCTTCACCTCAAACCATACTTGTTCTGAAAATTATACTTAAATTTTCAGTGAGAAAAGGACCAGTGTGACCCAACAGACCACTGTTGCAATATATTCTGCAATTAGTATGTAAGTAGGATAAAGTGGTAATGGCTCAGTATAATTACCATCAAATTGCATTTAAGTTAATCAGTAATTAAGTTCATGGTTATGTTAAATTGTCAGTAGCCTCTAACCATTGTTACTGGCACAACCGTGCAGTTCCAAAGACTCAAAGTGTTAGGCACACACAAATCTCTAACCGCATGCACACAAAATGCTTCGACAGGACAAGAGGAATATTTTCCTGACTATTTGGCAACGGTTGGGCCTGACTATTTGGCAACAGTTGGGAAGGACCAAAACCACAGTGAGTATGTATGTAATTAAAAATACTCTAGCTTTAAAAAAACAGATACTATAATCTGTTATTGTAAACTGAACAGTCTATCATCAATGGATTCATATGTTTATATTTTGCTTGAATATTTACATAGACAGCAAGATTGTTGCTGCTTTTTATTACTATCCTGTGAAAGACACGGCCCTCTTTCATGAGATCTTCAACCTTCTTATCTGTTGACATGAGTATTTTCTTTTCTCCTGTATAATCAGGGTCTTCTGGATATAACTCATCTCCTGGGGGCAGAAAAAAAAAAGTGTTAGTTATACATTGTCTACCTTATTTTTCAGCCTTTTGATTGAGTGACACTACCAATTTTTAAATATTTATCAGGACATGAAACTCAGTGGGAATATATTTCACTATACGATAGGAAATTGCCTCTAAACATCTTCAGATTTAAACATACAGCCATAAATTTCTGAAGTATCTGTCAGTGATACTGCAGGGCACATTTGAAGCGTGATTTAATGTTCCAGTGTTCCTGGTAATATTAATACACTATAATCATAGTCTGGTCAGATAGGAATTTATATAGGTGGAGAACAAAACAGATACTTTCAAGTGTATAAAGACAGGCTGCAGTAGGACTAAGGATAGAAACTTACTTTGTTGGAGAAAAGTGTTTTACCATATAAATGCATGTTACTCTTGTGCAAAAACACTAAGATACTACAAATACAGAAATTCTAGAGGTCAGTTGTGCAAAAAAAGGAGAAAGTATAATGAAAAGCAAACTAAAGAAGCAGAAGATAATAAGTACATGCAGCTTTTCTTAAAGAGAAGGCAGAAATGTATATGATTTTGTTTCAGGAATGAAAGAGACTTAAGTAGGAGAAGGGGCAGGAGGAAAATGAATAGTGTATCTTTTTAGATCGCTGCCCTAGCACTGCAGCTGTGCTTATCCCCTTGCCCGAAAAAAAGACAGATGGTTAACTGAAGTAAAAGAGAATTCCCCCTGAAAAGGACTAAATAGGAGGAGTTCTACTACATCCTTCAAGTTAAAAGAACATCGAAATGCTAGGATTTCTTCATAAATAAATGCAATATAATGGCAACCATATGAGACAATGAGCTTATGAGTAAGTACAGAAATAACTATGCTGTCTGCCTCAGTAGCTTGTCTCTGACCCATTACAAACCCTATCAAAGAAGGAAGCTCAACAGCAGAAAAAGCGTGCAGTAACTTGACTTAAAAGAATATTTTTCCTTAAAGGTGTAAATGGTTTTTGACATGTGGCTTGAGTACGTGGCAATTACCATTTTACATATTTAAAAGATTTTATATATTTATAATATTTTATATATTTAAAAGAACGTTTATCTGTTTTCATACCTGGCAAAAGCTGAATGAAGCCATCTGAAGCATTTAATATCACAGGCATCCAACATTCACATCCCTCCAGAGCTCGATCAGAGCTGAACTTGTGTAACTCATGGAGCGAAGAGAAGTTGCACAGCCTGCACAATTCATAGAACTGAGGTGGAGCCAACCATATTTCTTGAGATTTAAAGCTTTCAATGGCTTCTGGAGGTGATGACCACTGTAAGGTGAAAACAAGCCTTGAAAGAATAGTTTCATCAGCAGATAGAAAGTATCTGTAACTTTAAAAGCCATTAGCAAGGAAGTCTTTACAGAAAAAGAGCTTGCAACAGTCCGTATTTTCTGAACACAGTAAAAAGCATGTTTAAACTATACCAAAATAACAACAACAAAGAAATTTTTTAAAAATGTAAAACATAAGCAATCTATTAAAAGTACTCTTTTTCGTATAAAAATAAGTGTTTATATTACACATAGGCATGCAAAGTTTGGAAACAGACTTGTTTTTGGACCCTGACTTAAAGTCTACTGAAACCAAGAGGAAAAAAATTAAACTCAGTGTGCACGCGGTTACCAGAGGTTGCTACTGATGCTTCAAGAATTAAAAGCACCTCCAAACATCTGCTTCCTGTACACATTTCAGAGCACAACAGCCAGCTATTCGTGCTGAAACATTGCGTTGTTCTGCAGGTTTAAACTATTGGTAATCTTCACTTTGTCTCACGTGGTGGGTTTGGTAATATAAATGCGTGTATAAACATTTGCAGTAGATTTATGCAGTTACTAATAGAACTATGCCAAACATGAACTCTTTTGAAGATAAGAGAGCTCAGGTACTTTTATATTTCTGTGGCAATATCTGTTAAAAAATACAGAAATATCAGTAATACCAAAATCATTAGCCAAACTTTTACAGAACTGTCTGGTTTCTCATCTAATTCTAACTTGCTTTCAAACTTTTCAGAATTCTAGAAAAGATTAAAGACCCTAATGTACCTGACTCTGAGCTGTCGTTAAGAAGGTTCTTTGTGAAGTTTTTTAGTTTTACCCCTCCAATTTAAAAAAAAAAAAAAGTAAAAAAAAAAAAAGTAAAAAAATTTGTTTTAATACTACACTATTTCAACAAGTTTGTTTGTTTCTTAAAACATTTCAAGTAACTGCAAAAGACAAAAATGCCTAGCAGTGCTGGCAGCTCTGGAGCACTCTGTACGTACCACGTGGATCTCCCCAAGCACACTGAATGTTTAGGTACAATGGCAATACGCCGTTAGTACTGCACGAGTTAACGTACACAGAGTGATGATTTGTCATCCACCTTTGAAGGGCACAGTGATTCAAGGTGAAAATGATCTTACACGGCACGCATCCCGAGTCATAAAACTTCGTGTAAATGGCCTCGAAGAGACACCCTCTTCTGCCAGCAGTTACAGCTGCACGACTGATGGAAGGGGACAGCGGCAGTTACTGACTGGAAGGAGATGTGCAAGGGAGAGGATCTCCGTGAAGAGGAAAACTCCCTTCCCTTTTCTCACATTTTACGGGAGCGTTACAGGGACGGCGAGAGCGCCGGAGCGGTGTTCGGCTATTTAATCTGCCCTGGAAAACAGGCCAGAGGCTGGGCGATGAAGAGGAGGGCTGCGTGGGTCCCTGCGGCGGGCTGCCGGCGGGGCGCGGCGAGGGCCTTGTGGCGCGGCGGCGGGCGCCCTTACCAGGAAGGCCGTCACCTCTCGGTCGTCCTGCGCCGTGCGGGGCGGCCGCTCCTTCAGGCAGCACAGGTAGAAAGCCGTGTCGTAGCGCCGGCCGCCGCGACCAGCCCTGCCGACGGGGGTCAGCCAGTTGCTCCACTCCTGCAGCGCCCAAATATTGGGGACGCAGCCCAGGTGCCGGCACAGCTGCAGGAAGCAGGCCGGGTCCTCCTGCACCCGGCGCCGCCACTCGTTCAGCTCCGCGGCGGGGGGCAAGCGCTCCGCCGGCAGCAGGGGGACCGGCGCGCCACCCGCCGCCGGGCCGCACCCCGGCGCCAGCAGCAGGATTCCCGCTTCCTCGAAAGTCTCCCTGATAGCGCAGATGCGGAAGGCGACTTCCCCCGGCAGCGGCGAGCCCAGCTGCTGCCGGTCGGTGGCGAAGAGCGGGGCCCGGCTGCTGCCGAGAGGCGGCGGCCTCACGAGCCCCAGCCCGCACTGAGGCGAGGCGGGTAGCAGCCCCAGCCAGTCGGCGGAGAAATCCGCCGCCTCCACCAGGCCCCCC
Organism: Leptosomus discolor; assembly: GCF_034619465.1. Classification (NCBI taxonomy): domain Eukaryota; kingdom Metazoa; phylum Chordata; class Aves; order Leptosomiformes; family Leptosomidae; genus Leptosomus; species Leptosomus discolor. Next base: position 49,894,811 of record NC_141398.1, on the reverse strand, counting down.
GGGAAGACGTGGGCGCTGGGCATGAAGCCGCTGCGGGAGCTCCGCTGCAGCAGCAGCAGCTCATAGTCAAAGAGGCCGAGCGGGGTGCGCGGCAGCCGCGCCGGCGCGCCCGCCGCCAGCAGCAGCGTGGCCGCTTCCCTCCAGTGCCGCAGCCGCGCGTTCATCGTGCGAGGTGGAGGTGGAGGCCGCGGCCGCGGCCGTGGCCGTGGCCGCGATCGCGCCGCGGGGTCGCCAGGGCGCCACCGCCGCCTGGGCTCCCGGAGGAGCCACTGCAACCGCTGGCAGCGGGCGGGAAAGCGCGGCGGGCCTGGGCCGCGACGGTCAGCGCGCTCTTCCGCCGAGCGAGCGCTTGGGCCGCCCAGAGCCGCGGTGGGATGGGGGCCTGGCAGAAGCGGTCGGTAATGCCTCAGTCCGATCGGCCCTAAGCCGGCGAACGGTGTCCTCAAAGGGCAAAAGCTTAAGGAGATACAGAGGGTTTACAGGCACAGGGCGAGCGCCTGAGAGTCACGAGGCGATGGCTTTGGGTTTACTTGAACAGCTATGGCTTGGGGTAGGTCGCACTGCCTGAGGTTTCCTAGCGCTGTGTGTACTTGCAGCAGGACAAGAGGCAAATGTTGAACAGCTGCCTTGGACTCCAAGGTCTCGCCGAATTCTGCTGAAGGGACTGTAGTTACAGCCCCAGGAATCAGCACAGGGTCAGGAACCAAAGACTCGGATTTGTAATCACAATACTGCTGCTGACCCGCCAGCTGGCCTCAGAGAAATCTCCTTATCTCAATTCCACATCGAGGCACGTTGATGACAGAAATAATTTTAGGTCTTTAATTAAGCATGTCATGCTCCAAGTTTGAATTTGTTCTAGTAGACTTCAAAAGGGAGTAGTATGTAGAATTTTAACTAATTTTTATTACAGAGCTCTTCTGTTTTGAGGCTTTTAAGTACCGTGCTATGTGGAAAAAAAAAAGATATACAGGCAAGATCGCAAAACCTCGAAAAAGTCCTTTGGACAGACACTTCACTTTAGGAAACATTTTATTTTGTTTTATTAATTTAGCATTTGATTTCGATTCCTCACTTATTTTTTTTTAATTTGTGAGGAGTTTAAGCAGAAGAAAGTTGATGATACAGGTTGAGAAATTTTGTAAGAATGTTATTTGCATGTAACATGGAAAATCCTCCTATTCATAATGCTTCTCTTACTAGATCCATTTTGGCAAATACTCACATAGTTGCACATGCCTCTGACAACTTAGCCATTTTATTTTCTGTTTGAGCATGTACTTAATGCCTGTGAGATGTGGTTCACCATAACTGAAATGATGTTTAGAGGCAATTAAACCAGTGGGATGCTGGAATATGTCAACTGACAGAACCAAAAATTCAGTCAAGGTCTACACAGACACAGCTGGGCCATAAGTTCTTCCTGACGCTAGGCTGCAGTTAGCAGGGAATAGATCAGCCAGCCAGCTGGTTATATGAAAACGGGCAGGACACCAGCTGTGGTATAGCCAGACATACAAGTCTGCCCTCCTTCTACTTTCCTTCGTCATGACCAAATACACAAGCAAAACCAGGACATCTGGAAACTCTAGCCTCCTTTTTTACACTAATTTAGTCAGTATTGCTCATCAGTAATTACCATCTTAGGCAATGGAAGCATAAGGTCCACTAATGTGCCTGTTTCCTAGTAGAAGGCATTTTGAACCTAAAATCATGATGTTCACCTTGTATTTGTTTGCCTTTTGCACTCTTAGTATAGTTACCTGTTTTACTGCGTTAAGTATACATCTTGTTAGGAACGTGCTTTATCTAAAAGCTGCTTAACTGGTGAAATGTTAATAAACTACTGAGGTTTTTCAAGATTTAATGTCCAATGAGCTTGAAGGCTGATCAAAAAGATTTAGGGTCCATTATGTCAGATCATTTCGGCATAAAGGCATTTTAAGTAGAAAGTACTCGTGTACCAGTAATGAACAGTGCCATTTTTGAATCAGTTGTAATACCAGCACCTGTACAAAACGGTGTTACTGTGGCAAAAATGCAATGTCTGATATGCCTGGAACATTATTTCAGGACATCTTTACAAAAATCTTGTAATAGAAAATAGTGCAGATTATATCTTAAGTTTCTAAATTGAACGTTTTTACCTTTTTTTTTTTTTTTTTTTACCCTATCACAGTCTAAAGTCTCACAAGTGCTAGTATGTAAAGCAGGAATACCCTGGAAAACAGTTCCTCTGGTTTCACTGGTATCCACTGGTATTAAATTTAGCAGATCTAATTTCATAGGCATTCTTGCATGGGGAGTGGAAATTGAATATGTGGCTGCCGTAGTCGCTGCTGTTCACAACCTCAAACATACACAGAATACCAGGGCTGTCGACAGAAAAATAGTTGTGTGGTTATAGCATTGTTCATGACTTCTCAGCCTCTGAAGCAGTCCTTTGGGACCAAAGACAGCCAAGTGCAAGTTAAGGCAAACATTATTTTCCACTCCAGCCGCTGTATTTTTCCAGACAGTGCCAGGGCATGTAAGGCTTCTCTTCCCCCTAAGAAGGATGACATTCCTTACCCCAAGGGTCAGCATATTCATTCTGTTGATCGCAATTTTTTACCTTCCTTTCAGTATTGGCTTACAAAGAGTAGTTCAATATCCATTCATGACAGAGCTGAAGTCATCTCATGCAAAATTCCGGGAGCATATGACCATGTGAGTCTTTCATTGACCCATTTATCAGGACTGGAGGTGAGGAGGTTCTAAGGATGAACACTCAGAAACTCTGTGTGAAAAGATCAAGGGTGCAAAGGGATGTTTTACCCCCTTCCAGTTTCCTACGAAGAAAGGCAAAAGCTTAAGTGCTGTGAGTGTGCATATATCTGCTCTCAAAGCTATAGCTAACTTGCTGGAGGCAGCTCAAAGGAATACAGAAAATGTCTTAAAGCCAAACTAGATGTAAGGTTATGCATAAAGCATGTTTAATTTCTTCATCCCCAACTTAGAGGATTTCTTTCTTCAATATATTCTGCTAAAATGCAGAGCTCATCTCACTTATACTCAAAATTGGTATAGCGTTACAAGTGATTTCAGAAAGAATGGAAAAATCTGAGAAAATCTGTTACTCAGGGTTGCCAATCCTAAATGAAGCATACCACTTTATTCCATTACTGTGGTGTAAGCCTTCCAGCACAAGGGCGTCCTACACTCAGCAGGGATCTGGCATTATGCTTCAAGGGCCAGTATGTAGGCTGGGAATACAGGAGGCTAGTTTGGAGAAAAGTCTCCCCATAGCAAGAATTAGCTAGAGAGATGTGTGACACTCAGTACGATGTAAGAGAGAAGGCTGGGGAGTCAGAGGTCCCCTCTAGAATTAAATGATTAAAAAAATATATTTTTGCTTAAAAATTAAGACTTTGACTGCCTTTCATGCTCCTTGTATGCCAGAACATACGATTCTTAACTTAATGGACCAAACAAACTTCTGTATTTCAGGTTGTTTTCAAAACCAGATTGTGCTGTATTAAGAAATAAACCCTGCTAAAGCAATGCCAAAATTACATTAAATGAAACACCGTAAGATTATTGCACTGATAATAATTCTTTGCGGGGTCATAAGTCAGCAATGTGGAGGTTACTGCACCATTTTTCTCTCCATTTCAGTTACTGCTTATGAGAAAAAGAAAACATTAGTTTGTTTAAAGAAAAAAAGATTTGAGGTCACTAGATACAGAAATGATTGTAAAATTAGCTTTCTGGGGTTTTTTTTTTGTGTGATTAGAATACTTAGCAACAGAACGACTTCATTCCTTTTTGTCACATCATTGGATAAATTATTTTTCACATACAGATCAGGGCAGATCACATCACTGTAATAATCAATTTCAGATGAAAAACAAGGTCCACCATTATTTTGCAATGCTTACATGCTGTCCTGTGAGTTGGAGATGATTATACTAAGTCAATTCTTGGTTTATTTTATGTGCATCTGGTAAAAGCTTTGTCCCCATGCATATGTAGTGTCCACTATATCAAACAAATTGTTACAACCTCAAGTATCAAAAAATTAAGAGATTTCACTGAGCATGTCTACTACTTCTTAAACTGGCTTATTTCAAAGTGACATTCTAAAGCTTTTAGATTGTTTAGCTCATATAACATCAGTGAATAGGCAGACAACAAATAATACAAAAAGTAGATAATTCACTGTATAGTTTTCCAAATATTGTGTCCAAAATGTGAATAAATGTCAAATTATGAAATGCAGGTTTATAATTAGAGCACCATTATATAGATTGACTAAAAAGAATAATTAAAAAAATGTAGCTACCTTCATACAAAACAATATTCCAACGAATCAAAGCAGATCGGAAAACTACATTACAGATATTATTAACAACTGGAAATGTTCTACTTGCAACAAATGCATAATGGATTACGTGTTTCATGAAAACTGAAATTATGGTTCTAGTTCTGCAGCTTTTAATTACATGAATAGTGTTCACACATGTAATTTCTCACTGAACTGAGTAGTGATGGCTTATATGAGTAATGATTCAGACCACTCTCTCTAGGACCCAGAACTCAAATGTGTATTTATATATAAAGTTACACATGCAATTAGCATGTTAGATTAAGTTGCTAAGAGGGTATCATGTTTGGTGTGTCAAGTACTCCTCAGTCATTTTATATGGTATAAATAGTTAAATATTTGCATTTGTCTTCTTTTCTCATTTCCACCTATCTCACTTGATTTTTCCCCCAAGGTTTATGCTATTTATATAGAGATTCTTCAACAAATTGCATTTGAATTTTTAAATAATTTTTTTCTCAATACAATTACATGTGGCTGTATGACCTTATGTTTACTATTCTTACAAAAAACCCATGATTTTTTAAGCGAATGTAATTCCTTAATGCTGTGACACATCAATGAGTTCAACTGTATATGTCCTTTGAACATTTGTGTGCATTTGACTGATCATAGACTTCAGTAATTATTTTAATGCATAGTTGGAAAACTGACCAAAATAACAGACCACACATTTATTCTACGATTGTGACTGCCGTTTCTGTGCACTTGAATTACATCTAGCTTTTAAAGCATTTGTTAGGTTGTTTAATTTGGTGGAGATGTTATTAGTAAGTATGTGATAAATAATGCTGTGCAATACAGCATAAAGGAAAACATAACAGTTCAATCAAACAAAACAAACAAAAAAAACCCAAACCAAAACCCATCTGACCCTCTGGAGGCTCAAGGTGTCGATTTCTGACACTTAGGAAAACCACAGTAGATATTCTGACAAAACTACTGGAACTGAGCAGTAAACATAATTGCTTTTGCTAACTAGCCTCTGTGGGTGACAGGTTTTCAGAGATGCTGTAATTTTATTTGTATTTGCCCACGTGGCTTGTAGTCACATTGCTGCAGCATGAAATGCTTGTGCTTGGCTATATGAGAAGATGCAGAAGAGCCTTCATGCTGGTTAAATGCCATGTGACTTTTCACCTTTCCACAGGTTTAATCAGTGGTAGCCGATTAAGCTACATTTCCACCCGCATCCCAGTACTGCAGCAGCAAGCTGTCAGGACGGATGAGAGAATCCAGCCTGTGGGACCATCTGCTTCCAATAGAAAGTCCCTTGTAGTGTGACACAGAGAGAGAAAAGGGTTGTCTTTTGTAAAATCAGTATCAACATGTAGCAAATCAAAATATTTTTACTCGTATTCTGTATTCAGTTATCCAGAGAATGGGCAGTCAGTTCCGCTCAGGGATATTTTATATTCTTTATCTCACTGGATATAAGATGCTACCTTCTTATAGAGAAGCTATAGTTTAACATTGTGATGCTATTATATCATATTTAACAAAAAGCATACTTTGCTAACGTAAGATGAAGACGTATTTACTACATATATCCATCTCCTTCCTTTTCTTGTCCTTCCCTCAACACATGCAGATAATTTTAGAGGAAAGACATTCTTTTCTAATCCCACTTTTATTGTATGCTTACCATAGCAAATGCTGCTCACGTGTAGACTACTATTTTGTCCAGATCTCTTCCTGCATTAAATGACTTACATAATCGTATTGAGAGAAAGCACTTAGAGATCTGTAATCCACTGGTCTTACTGAATGACTTTTTACATAATGAAAATCTGTGAAGGGTAAATATGTTGACTAGGAGTTCCATTAGCACTTAAATATAAGGTATTTCTGGAAAATGTACATAAACAACACAAACCTTGTAAGAGAAGAAGAAAGCCCATAACCAATCCTTTCAGACTAGAAACAATAAGCAAGTGTTTAATTTTTAATCCAAAAGCTAATGACATCAGTTATTTAGTCCATTTTTAAATAATTGCATTCATGTAAAAAATAGTTACATGAGGAATTTTGAAAATTGTATTTCATATTCATAATGCTGAAGTTGGATGTTACATTGTTTGCAACATAAGGACAATCACTCTAATTATGGTTCTGTGTTAATTTTGTTAGTAAACTGAAAAACAGTGTAGAGGTTTTTATGGTGATATACTGGATATCCTGGAATAAAATTACAAATTGCTGCATTTACCAGACTCGGTTCTGATAGTTTGATACAACTGTTGATCGTTGTTGCTGTCAATACCACAGGACCAAATGTCACGCTGCTGACATTTTGTCTATCTTTTGCTGAAGTGAATGCAAGCTTTGCTGGCTGAAAGGGGGCAGTTTGGATCCTGACACAGCGAGGATCTAATATGTTAGTCCAGTCTATTATGTTCTCTAGTTTTCAATTGCCTAAGCCAATGGTTCCACACTTTACTCAGCAACACTAAACAAGCAGTGCTGAAGGCAATGTCATCCCTATTATCCTAAAAGTTACTGTAGCTGTTACCTAAGGTAGAGATTTCTTGACTTTCCAGACTGCTGATTCCCTTGCAGTATAAATTAAGATATACCACTATGTTCAACTTCGGGAGCTTGAGAAGGGTGCATTTATGTAAAGAAAACTGTAATGAGAGGGCTTAGCGGGTTAGTTTTATTCCTGCAGTTGAAATAGGAGCTTGTTGTTTTTAACAGCTTATTGACAAGTTGTATTAATATTCCAGTTTTTGTTTGGTTTTAATTACTGCTGCAAGCCAACCAGTAAATTATAAGAATGTACTTTATTTTAAGTTAAATAAATAGTGACAGTAACAAGTTTGAATTATTCAAACTGTAGAAAATACCAACCATGCACAGGCAAAGCCAGTATAATTCAAGTCAGGAATAAGGTTTTAGTATACAGCAAATTTAATGTGTGTATCCTGTGAATAAAGACAAAAGAACAGAAGTAGAACAACAATGAACTTAAGCAATGACCATCTTTTGTACTGAAAACATAGTAACATTCTCATTCACTGATCAGCATAAGAGTATTTGCATTTTCATCGTGCTATTTAAATATAGAATCATAGAGTATTTTGAAGTTTGATTTCCCATTTTTCACTTATAAAAATAGCATTTCTAGTCTCCTTCCAATTGCATTCCAGTGGGGAAAAAAAAAAACGAAGACTGCAAATCTACCACATCTCTTTATTTCTAAGTTTAAAAGACGCATCAGTACTTTGGGGCAATGGTGGTTTCACATTGTTTTGATTTTGTGCGCTGTTGTGAACTCTGTCACATTGAGTGTACACTTGTATCAAGTGTAGGAGATTAATGTCAGGAACATTATCCATTTAGATGGTGCCAATCCTCTTTTAGAATTCTACTTAATCTTTTAATTTCAGATAGCCTAAATATAAGATGATACAGATTTTTAGGAACAAACTAATGATGAATAAATCTGCAGCCAGCTTTGTCTTAAGATTTGAAAATACATTATTTTTCCAAGGTCCAATCTTTTAAATACTAATTGTGTGCATACTCATAATGAAGCAAGACTTACATAATTATAGGCTACTTATATTAATTCTTTGAGTTCTGTATCCAAAAATCCAAATTCCAAAAAATGCAAGGGACTGAAAATTTACAATTTACCAGCTCACTAGGGCTTGCTTTTGAAGGTGAGATTACCTATTCTTAAAAATTCTTCTACACAACTAACTGTGGATCAACAGCATACCCACTTCAGGATACCAAGATAATGAATGCTGTACGTGTTACCATTTTCTTATCCACCAGAAATCTGACTTGGATTACTTGGTTTTTCAGAACGTGGTTAAATAGAACATGGAGTTTTCAAGAAGCACAGAACGGAGTCCAACTTCTTGTCCACCTTTGTGTGAACTAAGTAGAGTGCGAAGAGTGAAAATACCCAGAAATCCTTAGTGATTAGTGGTGGCGATCAAAATATGTACATCCTCCTGCAGCTTTTCCTGTATTTTCCATAAATATATTTAGCCAATACAATTGTGAAGGAGATCTCATTTAAATCAACAGACAGCAATTACATCTTGTCTAGACAGACCGAAATAGTAGCACCAATAAATACAGGCTTGACTTTGTTAGAATGCTGCCAGGGATCTCTACGAACCTAGGTTAACTACGTATAAAACACATCCAATGGAATGAGTGAAATACAATAGAAAGGAATGTGGAGTCATCTTATAAAACTGAATTCCCACGAGAATGGAGCTAGACTGGATCAATGTGCAGAACTCACATAATCCTTCAACATCATGATAGTCAGTAGCCTTTAATTCAGGCCTCCACTTACTATTTTTCCTCACCTACGTTATGTTTTTTTCTCACCTACAAGTGACCATGCTCAAATTTGTCCCACACCTTTCTCCTCAAATCCATTTCTCTTAAGTTTCAAAGATGAAACGATTTGCTGCAGTTTTTCAAAGTGTTTCATTCTTTACTCAAAAATATTAGCTGTTTATGAGTGTTGTCAACATTTTAGCAAGCATGAAGACTACTGTCTAGTAACTTCACAAAACATGTCCAATATTTACTTTTTGATAATGTATCCATAATAATGCAGAAGATAATAATGTATTAAACCCCCAACATTACAGGGTCTTCATATTTCCCTGTGGAGTGCCTCATACACCTGTGGCACTGTAAGGTACATACCAAGCATTCTCGAGTGGATAGTGTGTGTTCACAATAATGGCAGACATTTCCATAAGTTACATAATAAATACCATAATACATCAGTCCTTTTACAAAACATAGAGCTTCTCTGCAAAGTTGGTCCCCCCAGTTTTACATTTAAACGTTGACAATTTTATAGGGAAGCACTGTGAAGTTTTATGGTGCTTTTGCATTCACCTCCCAAAACCAATCCTACAGGCTTCCTGTTTCCACATGATTAATTGGACATGAATGAGATATGAAACTGAGACACCTTTTTAGCTTTGTCTGGATTTCTGCAAAGAATTCCGGAACTTGCAGAAATGTGACCGTACATATACAGGCATCAATCCCTGCCTGTTAACATGACAGGTGATCTCTTTTGGTTATTAGAAAGGTCTACTTTAACTTGACATAATTTTTGTTTGCCAAAATCTATTTTAAAAAATTACTGCTTCCGCTATGGGTAGATTCATTGCTTCTATTTTCACAGTTAATTGTGAAGTGCAAACTGCTTCTACAGAAAGAAAAAATTGAACCAGTGGTAAAGAATCAGCCATTCTGCAGGGGAAGACAAAATCGTGGTAAATGTGGATGAGAACCACGAGATTTGCTACTATTTTTCTGAACATGCAACTCCCCCTTTTTTCGCTCTGGATTTGAAAACCAATTAGTCATTTGTGTATGCTCTGACAACCCATGCAACTGGGTTCTGTACAATCCAGTCTAAATTAACAAACAGTATTTGGTATGAAACATTGTTTGTTTTGTTTTCTCCATCCTCCTCCACACCTCCCCCCTCTGCAACCATTAACTTATTTAAATAGAGATTGTTTACATTCTTTTAGTGGGGTTTTCATCCTTCCCCCTTTCCTCCACTGAAATAACATTTTGTGTATTTGATGAAACCCCCCCCATGTATTCTATTCACTCTGTCAGACACAACACCTGTGTTAGCCTCCAAATTTATGTTACTCCCAAATACTGTAAACAGTGACCAACAGCAAACACCAGTCTATTCAAGAACAAAAAATACAGGCTTCTGAGAACAGTGAGCTATTAATAGCAGACAAATCCCTGTTATAGCCAGTAGTGATAATACCCTGATACCTCACAGTTAACCGTTACAAGTCCAGCAGATGAAGACATCCTATTCTGCAGGCTGATTTGCATCTCTTCAAAACGCAAGAAGAAACAAACGTGCATTTTAGGATATTGAGAGGCAGAAGTTCTGCTTTGTTTTTCAAGTGCTAGGTTTAAATTTTCAGCTCATCCAAGTGACCCGTTTTGAAATGAAAGGTGAGGGGTGAAACACTGCAAAGACAGACTGGAGGGGGGTCGCTCTTGGCAGAGCCTGCACCTTCCTAAGAGAGTTTTACCACGCACACTGCCAGGACAATAGCGATAATGAGCACAGCGGAAAAAATAATCCCCGCTAGAACCTTGCTGATATCGCAGAAGGATTTATTTTCCTCCACAGAGATCATGCCAATAGAAGAAGCGCCCACGCTGATGGTGGATTTCAGTTCAGCCCCTGGGTCTTGCTTAGCCTCTACTGTCCACTGGGGGACATTGACCTTCATTTCCATCTCGTACATCATCTCTCCTACCTGGTTGATTTCGTTTTCGAGGTCTTTCAAATCCACCACGTCTATATTGTGCTCAGCCTCGTATTTCATATTCTGGACGCTCATCGCCCTGGCGGCTACACCAGAGGTTCCCCCACTCATGCCTGTCTGGATCAGGTGCTTTTTGGGGACGTTCAGCGGGAACTCGTGGCCCAGCTCCAGGGCTCTCCTCATGTCGATCTCCAGGATCTCTAGGCACGTGGAGAAAATCACCCATAGCCTCTCGAACTCGGCTTTATCTTCCTTACTCACGGTTTTGTCCTTCAGGACCGTGGTGAGCTTGTTCCTGTTGGCCACCGCCAGCTCCTGGGCTTTTTGCCGGGTTTTCTTGAGCTCCTCCCGCAGGTTCTGGGAGTCCGAGGTGCCGCCGATGGTCAGCACCATGTGCCGGTAGCAGGCGGTCACTTTGTTGAGCGCGTCCAGCAGCGCTTTGCACTCCTCCTTCACCATGATCCCGGCGGCGGCGCGGGGCTGCGTCCCCGCCGGTCTGCCCTGCTGCCACTCCGCCCCGATTACCCGGTACCGGGACCGGGGAGCTGCCAAAGCCAGACGCTACCAGCACACATGGCAAGCGGTAGCTTCGCGTCGCGCAGGCATTCGGCACCCTCTTACCCGCCTCGCATCCCCGCCGGCTGCTCAGGCAGTGCCGACGCCCCTAGGAGCCTGAGCGGGCTGCGGGGAGCTCCGGGGGGCAGGCAGCATCGCTCCCCGCTCGCTACTGCCACCGCGCAGGAGAACCGGGGCGGCTCATTCCGCCCCGCGCTGAACGGCAGCCGGCGCTGCCAGCGATCCGGCGGCGTTTTTTGAAAAGTGCTAAACACCGAGGAGAGGGAAGAAAAAAAAACCACGCGCAGGATGAAGCTCTGGAGGACGAAAGCCGGGACGCTGGCAGCGTGCGGTGCGGTGCCGCTGCCGGTGCCACTGCCACTGCCCCGCCGCCGCCGCCCGCCTTTAACTCGTCCCAGCTGGGCGCCCGCGGAGTCACATGGCGCCGCGCAGGGAGCGCCCGCGGCCTCCGGGGTGCGGCTCGGCCCGGCCCTATAAGCCCTCGCAGGCTCCGCCTCCGCAGGCCCCGACCCCGCGGCGGCTGCCTGGCTCCTCGCTCGTTCCCCGCCGGCGCCCGGCCATTGGCTTCGTGCGGCGCTGCTGCCGCGCCGGGCCCGCCCTGGATCCCGGTAGGGCTTGGCTGAGGCGCGGAGCGGTTGGGGGAGGTGGGCCGCCGGCGGCTCTCTGCGGCCGGGGAGGAGGGCAGGCAATGTTGTCGGTGTAAGTAGCCCTCCTGCCGCCGGCGCCCCCGGCTCGGTTCTCGGCGGGAGGACGGCTTTCCGCCGCGCCGAAGGGAGCGGAGGGTTGCGGGACCTGTTCTGGGGAGCCGCCCGGCCCGGCCCGCGGGGCAGCCGCCGCCCCCCCGCCGGCGTCGTCCCGGCGGTGCCCTCCCGCCCCTCCGTGACGGGGAGGGGGGCAGGGCCCGCGCGTCGGGAGCAGCGCGGCCGCGGCCTGGCCGGTGGACGGGGACTCTGCCGGCCTCCGCCGCGGCCTGCTCCCGGGCTGGAGCCGCGGGGCGACGGGGGCCGGCGGCGGGGTTGGGTCGCGCTTGCTCCCGGTCTAGTAGGGCGCTCGGCGCCGCCGGGCTGGAGGCACCCCGGCCGCACGAAGGGATGGCAGACGACCGTGCCCGTGGTCCCGCTGGCACCTGCCTTCCGTCTCGCTCCTTTCCCGCGGTGAAGCGGCGGGAACGTCTAAGGCGTTGTTGAACTTCTCTTAACCCCAGCCACGTCGGCTGTTTAGGTGAGGTCCGTACTGTCGGCTTCCTGCCGAACTTGGGGCGGCCCCGCCGTGTCGCAGGCGCTCCAGGGCAGCGCTGGGGAAGGACTCGTGTTGTCCTCGCCTTTTGCGCTGGGCGTTGAGGAAGGCCAGCGGGCAGTGCTGGTGTGCGATCCGGAGTGCCTGCAGTTAGCTCCCGTCAGGCAGTTACATGTCAGGGCAGGAAGCACACCAGTTCCTCGCTAGCAGAAGTGATGCCTCACGAACTACCCTTGTGAATGTGCTGAAGTACAATATAATGATTAGTGATGGACTCTAGGCTGTGTTTATATGTACATCTGAACCTTCTAGAAGAACGGAATGGAAGAGGAGTGAGACGTAGTAATCCTAACTATGTTGTCTCTAGCACATGATGCATCTTTGTCAAAGTGCACTTCTGCAGAACTTGTCATAACGTATGCTACTGCATATGTCTTGGTGTTTGTGGGTAAGAGAGTGGTTTTCTGATGCTGTAATAACTTGGAAAAGATGTGAAGATGTCTTCCCATGAGAAGGGGGAGCATAAGCCTTTCTCATATCCTGCCACCCGTGTAGCACAGTGTGTGCTATGAGCCAAGGTAACTTGCTACGAGGAGCAGAGTCCAGGCAGACTGGCTTTCTGGTGCTGAGCCCAGCCCTTAGAGTCTTGTTTAGACTATATTCCTTCTGGATCTTGGTAGCTTGGACTCCACTGAGTTTTTTGCTGTTCGGCCTTAATTTTGGCCCTAATTCTAAGCCATATGTAGCTTCTGCTGCAGGTTGCCACCTGTGGAAGAAACAACCTTTTAACTTCTGTAGATTGTTAAGTTACTACAGAGTAAACTGTGTGGTTCTATACCAATTTGTTGGTAGCCTAGAAGCAGTGAATCAATAATGCCTGTTTCCTTGCAGGAGTAAAGAAATACAGGATGATTTTGACCTGATTATAAGTGAAGTCTTATAATTGCTTAATCATTGTCAGGTGGAAAAAGGATTAGCTCTGGGTTTGAATGTGGAGTCCGATGTGACTTAAGTGTTAAGCTTATTGCTCACTAAATTACGCATATTTGTGTGTGTATAGTAGCTGTGTTTAAAGTCTGCCACATATCGCTAAAGTTACTCTTCATTGTGGCACACCAGAATCTTAAAACTGTCGCTCTGAAAGTAGCTGAAATGGGGAGGGAGGGGGGATTGTTTCAGGAACATGTGATTACTTAAAGCTGAAGGTGGCAGCAGTTATAATCTGTATCAGATAATGTCTAAATGCATCTTTAGGTGTGTCATGTGGGAAGAAAGAGGCTGTTATTTAGATTAGTTCTAAATTAAGTTCAGCTGGATGCAATTGTCCAATTCAGGTAGATTGTGGAAACTCTTAAAATGCAGTTGTAGTTTGTCAGACAGGCATAATGTTCTGAAAATCCTAGTCTTGATACGGCTTTCAAACAAGATACTGGCCGGCTGAAATATTGTCCTGGGAAAACTATTACAATGGAGTGTAAAAATCCTTAGAAGTGAGTTAGGAAGCAGCATAACGAGTAGTAGGAGAAATGTATTTCCTGGTTCTGTGGAAAGGCTTTCTTGCATATTAGTGACCATATTCTTCCTATGCCAGTACCCTTAAAAATGTTTGCAAAGTATTCTGTGGTGCTTCTTGAGCATCACTACTTGTTAAATGCTATATCATAATTTTAATAGACTTTTAAGTAGAATTGTAGGTAAATACAAGTCTGTTTTATTTAAGTGGTACGTAGGCCTTGCCTGATGGGCTGGTTTGAGGATTTGATCCATAGCAAGAATCTTAATTTATATCATGGAAGAATGTTAGACTGATATGTCTGTGTCATGGTGTTTACTGTCAGGGAGCTCTTAATTACCTCAGGCTGGTGTATGGTGCATTACATAGCATCAAAACACCAGTGGTGGTTAAAATAATTCCTTTTGCTAGTTGGAAGAACTTACCTGACGAATTGTGTTCCAGCCTTTCTTATCCTTGTTCTGCTCCCTTGAGAAACTAGTGTAATTCTACAATGTTTTTCATAAGTAGATATTCTAGTAATGGTCTGATGTTTTAAGTTGTTTGCAATGATGAGGTAAGACTTAGTGCTGGCTTGCAAGGACTTGGTTTTGCTATTGAGGTGCACAGAGAATGGATTAAATTCCTGTCCAGTTGTCTGGTCTAAGGACAGTCCGAACTAAGGTAAGTGGGATACAGGGTTGCTGGTTTCAGTTACCTTGTATTTCTGTGGGTGGTGTCTGCTGGGTCTGACTGTGCATATTGGTTTCTTTACCGACTTGCTGCTAGTCTTAGAGTTGATATCAACCCTAGGTGGTCTGCTGTGAACAATGGTGGTCTTTAATGCCGTAGTCAAGATACGGTGTTACCTTCTGTGACACCCATCTCAGCAGTAACCCTCAGTACATAGGCCGGGGAATTACACTACTGTCTTGCCTCAGTAACTAACGAATCAAAATAACTGGTGTAAGTAAAGCACTGTTTATCCTTGTATTTCAAGTCCTTAGTTTTTCTTGCCCCCCTCCAAAGAATTACCTGTGCTGTCACCTCTGCAAGCCTGCAGAGATGGCCTGCACCAAATATTGCAAAGTAATGCAGTGCAGCTCACTAATATTTGGAGGAAGCATCCTTGTTTGAGAAGCTGTTTTGGGAACTTTGTACTGTGTGTTAATGTTTTTCCTCTAAATGTTCCTTGTAATTGTTTATGTGGTTCACTGACCAGCATTCTCTGCACTGCGTTCCAGGGCTTGCTTGTGAATAGCTCAGGGTTCCCCATCTGAGAATTTAATGCAGTTTTAATAGTAAAAGAAAGAAATAGAAAAGTAAGCCGAAAAATGAAAGTTCTTTGCAGCTCTAGTGGATTTCTAAAGCTGCAAGAATTGGAACTCTAGTCTCTATTCTTCTGTGAAGAGGAGAATGCAGCTTGTTCCTAATACTGGCTAATGACAAGATTATTTCAAAAATCAATGGAAGTGACTGGATAGAAGTGGGAAGCTTGTCTGTTGAAGGATGAGTCACTCAAAATGTGCTTTCTCTGGAGGAAAGAAACAGGTGACTGGAGAGTCAGGCCAATATGTTCTTTGCCTTCAAGTCTGAGACAAATAAGAATAATGTGTCCACATCAAACTACAGTGGAAATGCACTGTTAGAGTACAAAGGGGGAACCTTCTTACTACTTTTTAGAATCAGCTCAGTTTTAGCTTTTGCAAGGCAGGGTTCATAATGAAAAGCTGCATGAGGAACTGATACAAACCGATCTGCAAGATACTCCCCAGGTGCTGTAGGGTCTTTGGGGGAGGTCTGTCTGAGAAATCTGATGGGAGCAGTGGCAGGAAAGGCCTAAATAGGGCTTGGGGGGTGTTGGGCAGAGACAAAACCAAAATCTTGATATCTTGTACCAGCTCTTAACCCTTCACTGGAAGGAATGTGTGCCTGAAGGGGAGATGCTGAGAGAAGTGAGTGTCTTCCTGGAATGCTGCTGACCCCTCCTTTCCAGACCCTGTTCCATTGCTGTCAGACTGATGTTCTGGGATCATAAAACTTTTTTTTTCTGCTGGTTGCTAGGACGCCTTGAGATGACTGATGCAAATTCACCACTCTATAATTGATAATTCAGAGGTGTTATTCTGATAGATTTCACTTTCACAGAAATCAATACAAGCTGAATCCAAAAGGGGTAGGAATAGATTGTTTCCTCCTTTGCTCTCTCATGGTGAGTAGGGTGGACTAGAACATGTCTTGGAGCCATTTTATGTTAAGATGCTCAGTGTTCTTCTGTTAGGGGAGGGAGTAAGGTTTCTGGTGTGCTCAGAAACAGAAAAAGGATCTTTTGTTTGTTGTTTTTTTTTGTGGTGAATGCTGATTTGAGGGCTGAAGTCCAGATTGTAACCTTTGCTGAGAAGTGGGGTAAATGAGGAGTAATAGTGCAGGTAACAGTGGCTGAAGGGATAACTAGATTTTTATTTGGACTGAGACTAGTTCAATTCCACTGTTGGGTTCCTGTTTGCTTGCAAAGTGCTTCAAGATGTGCTTACCTTTGGCTGTCCTTGCTAACAAGTGATGCTCTTAAATAGGGGGGGAAAACCCACCTGTGTAAAAAAAGTAATTTATAACTAGGGAGCAATTGCTTCCTCTTATTTTTTTTTGCAGAGCTCTGCGGTTTCCTAGTGCAATAAATATGCATACAAACTTTACCAGGAATGTCTGTCTGCTACTCTGAGCTAAACATCTTTTAGTTGAGTAATAAGTTGCTGCTTGTTCTGATTTTTCCTCATCAGCAAGTGGTATTCTAGTTACTGGTCTTAGTTGTTACTGTTGTAGAGTCTGAATGCTAAGATGAAATGGATGTCATCCTGTGAAACTAGGGAGGGGTGGAACTTCACAGTATTGCTGCGTAAGTAAACTTCAGTGAATTTATGCTTCTTGAACATTACCTGCTAATGGATCTGGATTTTGGAGAACATGGCATTCTGCTGCTTTGTAGCTGGACTTTTGTGGAGAGGACACTGTACTTGATGTTAGCATCACAGTGTAATATCCCAACTTTGTCTCATGGAGGGGTTTCAGCTTACTGAATGAGGCTAATAATTTTTGCCAACTTTAGTACCTGTTTTACTGTCTTTGCCAAAGCATTATTAAAATGCCGTAGTGAAAAAATGAATTTTATACTCTTCAGCATTGAATGAAGTGTTTGTATATAGAATCCCTAATTCTGTAATGAAAGGCATTTTCTAAGCAGTGTGTTTTGTTAGGCCTTTAATAGTGGTATAGCAGGATGTTCAGAAGATGATGTGCCTAAGAATTGAGTAAATAGTTGTATAGCTTGAATGTGGATGTGATGTAACTGTGAAGTAACAATGCAAATACAGGGAAATCTTCTACTTTAATGGCTGTCTAATTTTCAAAATGCTTCTTAAGAGGAACTGAAACCTGATAGGTCTGTAAAAGGTACCTCACTTGACCATCAATGACAAAATAAACTGTCATAGTTAAATCGTAGTCATTATTTTTGGTACCTGATCATAAGACTATTTCCAGTGTTTTGGAGAAAACAGATGTGCTTAGATTCTATTATATGTTTTTTCACTTCAGCTATCCCTTGTAATATTAGTTGTCTCATCAGAATTATCATTCTGATCTTAATCTAGAAAGGATTTGGCTGTTTTAAGGCGATGATTGTTTTTTTTAAACAATAACATAATGCCTGTTAGATTCTATGATTAGGTAGTGTCTGTTCTTCCAGCAAGTTGAGCTATTTCTGTGTTTACAAGCATGAAGCCACACATGTAAGTGATTCCATTTAAACCTTTTCTATAACATTAACACTTGTGTATTGCTTTACAGCTCAGCATGATAGAGTATAATAAACTTCATAGTGAATATGGCTTATGAGAATTTTTAGTGGGCTTTCTGTTAAGCATTAAACAGTTCTGGTGATGTATGTAAGACTTTGTACATTTCTTGTGTTCTTAGTATTAGTAAATCTAAAGCTGTCCAAGGTGCATGTAGGAGAATAAGTGCATATCCCCCATGGTGCTGCCCCCCCCCCCCCCCCCCAAGTTAAATTAGATTGAAGTTGGATGTTGTGTTCTGCCAACAAACTCTCAATGGAGTATTCTAATGCATTCCTCAAATTACAGCAATGCATTAGCCAATGTTTTCAGATGCATTTAACTTTTGGGGTAGAAAGAAATTGACTTAATCGCAAAAATGCCTAAGCCAAAATTTGGGGAAGCTTTAATGCACTCTCTTGATTCTGTAGACTTAATCTGTTTCAATTTAGTATAAAGTCCTTTGTTTTTCTGTAACTACTTGAATTGTAGATGGTTTATACATCCACACTTCTGCCTCTCTGAAGAATGCTGTGGATAGGTGAAGGAGGTCCAAGTGAATATGGTAACTTAGCTGTTTCACTTAGTGAGTATTCTACCTTTGCTTTTTATACCCACATTTTAACTGGGTATGATAGCTATCCACTAATGTAGCACTGAGCAGTTGCAGGGGTAAGGGAGAGAGAAAAGGGAAGGAAGTTCAGAATTGTGATTCTCAAACTAATTTGGCTAGTGGAGGTTATTTCCTGCTGTGTAGGAACATGCATGCAGTGAGCAGTTCGGAGTTCGTGGTCTGCTTCTGCCCAAGGTGGGTGACATACCCATATGAACTAGAAGTTTTAGCTTCCTTATTGGGGTACAGCATGTTGATGGCTTATTAGTTGCCTTACAGTAGCTAAAGTGCCAGAATTCAATGTTTGAATGCAGTTTCTTTTCACTTTTTGCTGGAGCTCACAAGTGTGATTCAGAAATACTGTTCTGTAGTAAAAGAAGCTACATGGCTGGAACTGAGTGTTTTAAAACTAGTTTTGTGGTGTGTAACTCATGAACCAGGAACTGAGGATTATAATTTCAAGCTCTTCCTGTAATGATCTGTTAGCTGAAATGATTCTTAAAGTACTCTAGTTGCTTGTATTTTTTTCAGGTGCAGGCAATGATTTAAGAGCTACATCAATCATACAGAAAGCAAGCTTCATAAGCTCAGGTTTTCTGTGGGAGCTCCTGTCCTCCCATAAATCTCTTCCATCTGTTTTGCTAGGGAATAAAATGTTGGTTTTAATTCCTTTCTAGACAAAGCTAATAAATTGGATTTTTTTTGATGGTGAGATACAGGTTTCTAGATGAGGAGGATTTGTGGAATGTGTTCTTCTCTCCCTCTTCCTATTTTGAGAAGAACTCTTTGAACTTAAAGATTTGTTAAGCTGAAGAAGTGTCAATATAGCTGTACCAATTGGGAACTCTTGTGCACTGCAGTTTTGTCTGCAGTCTCGTGCTTGGTTGCTGCCTTGTGTCAGTGTGCTTTTTTCCCTGACACAGTAAGTGGTATGCTAATACCTTCGCCATCGCTGTCCTCAGGAGGGTCAAAGCAGTCTCATCTATTGCTTGAGCAGATGCTGAACATGAATTTGTGAAATAAAAAGGCAGATGAAGATGCCTCAGTGGGCCAACTACATTAATAAAAGCTTGATTTAGAAAATGCCTGAGAGACGGTATAATCTAGACTCCTAGCTTCATGATGTCTATTACCACCTCTAGGAGTGGTCTAACAGGTTCTTAAAGATTTACAACATGAGACTTCGGTAGCTTTGCCAAACAATCTAAAACATGTGTTTATCCTGCCTTTTGAAAGGTGTTCCTGATCTGTAATCTGAGTCTGTGTTCTTCAGCTAAGGCCTGTTTGTTCTACAGATGTGGAAAAAAATGCCCTTCAGGGAGAGCTTGATCCACCTGGGGAAAAAAATCTTACCTGTTTCATGCAGTTTCTTCATGTTAAACAACATCGCTGCATTTCATTTTCTTTGGATTCTTCTTCCAGGGCTTTCTTGCCTTTCTCACTTCAGATTCTCCTCCAGTCAGTTCATCTCCTCTGAAATGCAGCACCCAAAAAAGGATGTGGGACTCCAGAATAAGTCTTGCTGTGGCAGACTATTTTGCAGGCTACACATGTGTGAATAAATTTTCAGATTCATGTTTGGACTGTAAGCTGCAGTCATTGAAGATATTACTTGGAATTGTGGCCTAGCCAGATGCTCAGCAGGCAGGGTATTTTTTTGTAGCTAACCAGTCCTGCTTATTAAAGTCTGTCTTAGCCCTGGTGTTCTACAGATCAGGGGTGAGACCTGTGTTCCTGCAGCAGACCTGCCTCTGGGCTTGCATTGCTTTTTCTTCCCCCACTACTGGTTGAGGAAGCCTATAGCTTGCATTTGGATTGCAGCTGCCTGCCAGGGAATGTTTATAGCAGTTTTCAGGTGTGGAATTGCTGGTGATTATCCTGTTTCCCAGGCAGTGTAGTAGGTCAGATCTTGTGCAAAGCTGTACTATTTCTAAGTTTGAAGTATCATGGTTCCTGAACTTGGCTAGTCTTTTGAAGGTGTCAATGAGCAAACATTTTCTTCCCCTTTGTGATAACAAACTTCATATCTGTGCTCCAAAGACCTCTGTTTTGGGACTGCTGAATTGGTATTCTTTTGTAGAAGCCCTTATTTTTATTGCGTGTTTTGAAAGCAGATGAACCATTTTATCTGGAACTTCACTGGAAAACTGAGGCAGTTATCTGCTACTGCTAAACTTCAGTGGTTGAGGCTGAGGTTGTCCAAGCTGTAAGTAACTGGTCATAACTTAATAATGGAAATTGCTTTCAGCTTTAGCTGATTATGTTTGGGTTTAGCTCATGTTTGTGTAAGGGAGCTTTCCTTGTGCCTAATTATAAGGAGGGACCAGACTGTAGGTCAGCTAACAGTCTATAGATCAGTTAACAGCATAGCTGAAACTCAAAGGCTATCTAAAATTTGATGGGGGTTGTGTGTACGTTTTTCCACTCTATCAAACTGCCATACAATGGTTTCATGCCTCTTCCATGAGAGGCATTTTTTAGCAGTACAGCATTAGGAAGATATTACAAGTGCTACAGAACAAGCATAAGAAGCTCACACTGAACAAATAACATGCTAGGCATAGTTCTACATTTAAGAAAATAAGGGCGTACTGTTTGTGTAAGGGTGGCTTGCTCACATTAAAGTTCTGCTGTTGTTTTCGTGCTTTCCTAGGACATACAGCTGAAACTGCATAAGGAAATCATGCAGCTTCTGTTGATTCCTAAGGGAAGCTGGATGAGGGGAAAAGTCATAGAACTGACTGTGATGTAGATGACCACAAATGATGCATTTCACAGTGACTTTAATTATGATATGGATATTCATATCTCCTTGGTATACCTCTTTCCTGTCACTTTCCCTGGAAAGTTGAGGATTGCCTTTCACAAGGGTTCCTGTTACACTGTCTGGGTGTCTCATTGATGTGTATTGGTCAGGAATCCATTTAGACCAGTGAGTCTTAAGACTGAGCATACTGCAAAAGCATTGATGTCCTGTGATGCACAAGAATCTGCTGTAAAGAAACTGTTAATTCATGTGTCTCAGCTTGTTTTAGATCTTAGCAGTCTGAGTTCGTTTGTATATCAAAGTAATAATGTAGATCTTTCCTCTCCTAAGTTTTGTCTAAACATATCATGCATTTAGACTTCAACACCTCTCAGGCCTAAGGAGACATCATGAAGAGAACTACATAATTAGAAATATATATATTAATGGAAAATAATCTTTCTGAATATCTTCTGAGTAACTATAGCGACCTTATTAGTTACGTGTGCCACTGACTGCTTGCACCAAGACCTGAAACTGCTTTTTCCTTTTAGATAAGGAGAATCAAACTGCCCCCTAGGTATTCCCAAATATTATATTTTAACAGATACCATGTATGACACTAACCGCTTTCCATATATATTTTAGAAAATCTCCTTGAAATATCTGAAGTCCATATGGCTATGTATGATGAAGATATCTTGAAAAATCCCTTCTATTTGGCCATTCAGAAGCGGCGTCCTGATCTATGCAGTAAAGTTGCAGAACTCCATGGTATTGTAAGTATAAATAAGTAGATTTAAAAGCTGCTTATTAAATATTAACTATATGAATTTAAATCATATGCCTGCTATGATGCATGCAAAGATTAGTATGAGCCTACAAAACTTGGAAGTGGAACAGAGCAACTTTTAGTTTAAGTTGCTTGTTATTTCCTAACACAGACCTCTTGATATATTGCATGGTAATAAAAGATCAAAGTTGGTGTTTTTAAACTTTACAGGAAGCTTATTTTCTTTGCTATGAACTAAAGTTACATATTCTCCCATTTGCTTGTAACTTTAAATGGGATTGACCTTTGAAATCCCTGGTGAACAGACAATCCTAACTTCTGACAGGATTTTACATAGCAAAACAAAGCCATTAAACTGAGCTGGAATAAAAACTCCAGTCTTTCAGATTTCTAATCTGGCTATTCTGCAGTCTTCATCCAAAATTGTGCGGAGATGACATTAAACTTGGAGTTTATTGTTACCCGATTATAAAATACAGGGTTGTTTCGGCTGTGTGTTATTTAAGATGATGTGATTAGTGAAACGCTAAAATCTGTTTTCTGTTCTGGCTGTATTCTAACACCATTTTGGAAGGCTTCTGAGTACTGAAAGAACCACTTGCTTTATGCTTCTCTTCCTTGACCATGACATATATTTCTTTTCAGCATGTATACAGTGTTTGTTGTATTCATAATGTGTTGCTTTCTAATTAAGAATTTCTCTCCAACTGCTAATGTGTAGTAGACCCAAGGTGTTTTTTACTGTAGTTTTTTCTTTTCTGATGGATTTTTTTTTAGTTTGAAAATATACTTCACTTTTATCTGCCTAATCTTAGGTCATTAAGGTGACTGGTGCTCTGTAATGTAAGATTTCATCTCCTCCTCTCAGTATTGTTTGCTTCAGTTACATCTGTCATAGTTTTTTGGATAAGTCACTAAATGAAACTTCTAGGTTAATCACTGGACTCTGTGAGTCTGTCAATGGACTTTCCTTTTTATTTATTTAAACAAAAGCACCTATAGCTGCTACACATTTGCTAGTAAATGTTTATAAGCCAGATTCAATTGCTTGCCTCTAAGGTGCAAAAGCTATTGGTGGTTAGCTGTTGATACAAGGCATTTATCTCTAAAGCATGATGTAACTCTTTTAGGTGTTAGTTCCATGCAAAGGAAGCCTTTCAAGCAACAGTCTTTCTACCTGCCAGTTTGAATCTTATGTTCTGAAGCCGCTAGAAGAAAATTTTCAGACCTTAAATGGAAAGGTATTTCTGTTTTGATATCTGAATGTATCTTGTGGACACTCCAATAAATGATTTGCTGCAACTGATGACTGATAATGTGAACTAATGGTTACAGGAGAGGTAGCTAGGAGTTATAGCTAACTGGCAACAGTACTAAGTTGCTCATCTAAGCCAAAGTTCTCAGGGATATACTGCTTTCTAGCAAAAGCTGTGTTTTGGCCTATATACAAGAATAATTGTGTAAGCTGGTTTCAGCTTACTACTTTGCTGAAGCAACTTTGACAATTTATCTGTGTTTTGTGGTGTGGCAGAAGTGCCTTTATCACTTAGTTAAGAACTGTCTTTCTAGCTTTCAGGCAAATAGTAGCCTGCCTATATGGTACATTGATGCAAGTTCACCAAGGCTTAATACAAAATTGTGATGGTATCCAGTTGTATCTGAGGCCTGATGTATTAATTCAGTAAATGGAGTAGAAACGGACTCACGTAGCAGAAGCTATGATAACTAAGGCTAATGTGGCATAGGATCACATTTTTTCACTTGTAATTGTGCAGTCAGAGACCTTGCACCTGTTTGCAGGCTGTCATCTAGATCTTGCTACTGCAGATGTCCTCACTGGAGCTGCTTGAGAAAATAAAGCTGAGTGAGAAATGTAGACAAGATGTGTGGTGTTTTCTGAAGCTGGACTTAGGCCTCAGTTCTAAGTTGTTTTTCAATTTCTCTTCTACTAAAAATGCTCTAAAATCTGCGAATGGTCATTTGGACCTTGGAGATTGTCTGAAATCTCTAGTAGTAGACTTGTAAAGAAAGTAGGTATAAGCAAGGTTTAGCTAGCTGTTGTAGACTGAAGGAGGCTTTCTTTCAGTGTCTACAAAGCACAAGAATATGAAAACTCTTGAATCTGGGGCTTTCTTGTCTTGCAAGATTCTCTCCTTTCCCTGGAAATGTAACTGTTCAATGCAGAAGCCAGAGACTAACTTTCTTGGTGGAGTTTTACACCTGACCTGTTTTTTGTTTTGTTTCAGGAGATCTTCATACAAGGAAACCTCATCATTTTAGGAACTGGTTTTAATTATCATCTCTCAGTACCTGTTCTTTTTGAGGAAACATTTTACAATGAAAAAGAAGAAAGCTTTAGTATTTTATGCATAGCTCATCCATTGGAAAAAACAGAAAGCTCAAGTATGTATTGAAGTGTTAACTTGGTGGTCTTGTTTGCATAGTGAGCAAATTAGTACGTTTGATATGCTTAGTACACTTCCTTTGTTCTGAAAAATGTTGGCTTGGTTGAAAGCTCTCGGCACTTATTGGTCTGCTGGGGCAGATGTTGATATGCTGCTGGAGAGAAATACTAAGTTTCTGTCAGGCAAACTTCATTCTGTAGGGTCTATGCACCAGTCTCAGCACTAAAAGCCATCAGTGGAATACTTGACCCAGTGTGATTTTTTTTTTTTAGCAATGCTCAGTTTAGTGCTGACTACTTAAAGGGATTTACTCTTAAATGTGACATGTGTCTTGAGATGCAACGTGAATGCACAAAAAGCTGGAGATTCTTTCATGATTACTTCATCAGCATAGTTATGTAGCAGCTCTTCTGGTGGTAGTCCGTGTTAATTTTTGTCCTAGTACTGAAAGTTCTCTTGATAAGGCTGGAACACTATTTTCAAGGCTACTGTTAAAGCTGTGAATGTAACAAGATTTCCTTGTGGATTTGGGTAACAATCTGTGTTTACCTATTAAAAGGAAGAGAAGCTTCTTAAAACATGCTTTTTCTGACATAAAAACTTCTAGTCTTCCTGAATACATAAGGATATCTGTTTGAAACAAATGACAGTGTGAAATAATACTGGGGTAGTATGAAAATAATACTGAGAGAAGTGTGAAAGTTGTTCTGAAAAAGAAAAAGCTGGCATACATATAGACTTAAATTCTATAAATATCTAAATCTAAAAAACTATTATGGCATTCCTTTTTTGGCCATTACTTAATGTAGTTGTATAGCAGTCTTTCAGGAGTGAGGTAATTGATAATTTCAAAAGTAATTTGAAATGAATGAGATCTAAGCCTGTTATTAGTTGTCTGCCTTTGATTGCAAGTGAAAGACTTGCCTACAAAAAATTTTTTGAAAAAACAGTGAGTTTTAAGTGAGGATATGGTTTAATGTTTACATGAAGCAGCTTTGCTCTCTCATTCAGAGAAAGTGTATCTAAATAAAGTATAGGTTACGTAAAAGATCCAAGATGGGATTTTTACAGCTCACTTAGAGCACATGGACTTCCTGCATGGACGTTCAGTCAATACTGTAGTGTGCTTTTCTACTTTCAAGCTTGTTTTGCGCTCAGATTGAGTTGTGTGTGTGGCAATAAATTAACCCCAGGGTAAAAAAGCATGAGAAATCAGGTTTAGCTATTCCAAATAAACGCTTTACGTAAAAGGTAAGAAAGCCTACTCTAAATGTGATGTGTTAAATTCTTTTAATTATACGTAAAACCTTCAGTTAAAGGTACGTTTTATTGCACACAAGTTCCCTGTGAATGTAGGGACAGAAAGTACTCTACCATGCATACATATTAAACCTGTATGTTAATTCTTGGCTTTTATTTTAGGTGAATCTACAGCTTCATCAAACTCCTATTCTCTTAAAAATATTGAAGATGTTAGAGAATTCTTGGGAAGGCACTGTGAGAGATTTGATAAATATATAGGATCTTTCTATAGAACATTTAAAGAACATGAAAGGAAAAGCCTCCGCCACTACATAGTCAGTATCTTGCTTCTTGATGTTTAATTTACTAAACATAATTCGCTTCACTGTTTTGGATATCTTTGTCTTATTGAGCTTTTCTATGTCAGAGTAGTCTATAGAGTTGAGGAACGTGGGAAGGGAGAAAGTAGATTTTTTTTTTTAATTGTGAATTACCACATATTAACTATTAGGTAAAGGCAATTTTTTAGCTAAAAATCTTACCATAGTGCATGCTTCTAAGGCAGGGAAGACTTCCTTTCTTTGCTTATTTGTGCTTGTTGCTTCAAGTCAGACTAGCCTGAATCTAATTGCTTTTTTCTTTTCTCCCTTCTAGGATTCTGTTAATGCACTTTATACCAAATGTCTGCAGCATCTTTTGAGAGATTCGCACTTGGTAAACACTTACTTCACTAAATGCATAGTACATAGTGTTACTTGAGCAATAAGGTATCTAACTTTCTCTGCTGTTTGTATGGCTTTCCTTTTCTAGAAGATGCTTGCAAAGCAAGAAGAGCAAATGAATCTGATTAAACAAGCAGTTGAAGTAAGCATCTGAAATAAAGGAAAACAATTAGCAAGCTATTTTTAACTCCCACTTTCATGCCTAAAGTACTGTTATATTTTTTCTACAGATGTATATCCACCATGCTATTTATGATCTAGTCTTTAAATATGTGGGGACTATTGAGGCAAGTGAGGTAAGTGTGGGCCCAGGCCAACCTCATGAAGTTCCACAAGGCCAAGTGCAAGGTCCTGCCCCTGGGTCGGGACAATCCCGATGAGTGGCACTGAGTGGATTGAGAGCAGCCCTGCGGAGGAGGACTTGGGGGTGCTGGTGGATGAAAAACTGAATATAAGCCAGCAGTCTGTGCTTGCAACCCAGAAAGCCAATTGCATCCTGGGCTGCATCAGAAGTGTGGTCAGCAGGTCAAGGGAGATGAGTCTTCCTGCTCTGCTCCACTCCCATGAGATCCACCTGGAGTACTGTGTTCAGCTGTGGTGCCCCCAGTGTAAGAAAGACATGGACCTGATTGAGTGGGTCCCAAGGAGGGCCACAAAGATGATCAGAGGGCTGAAGCACCTCCCCTATGAGGACAGGCTGAGAGGGTTGGGCTGCTTCAGCCTGGAGAAGAGAAGGCTCTGCGGAGACCTTATAGGGGCCTTCCAGTGCTCAAAGGGGGTCTACAGGAAAGGTGGGGAGGGACTCTTTACCAGGGAGGGTAGTCATAGGATGAGGGGTCATGATTTCAAACTGAAAGAGGGGAGATTTAGATTAGGTGTTAGGAAGAAATTCTTCACTGTGAGGGTGGTGAGACACTGGAACAGGTTGCCCAGAGAAGCTGTGGCTGCCCCTGGCAGTGTTCAAGGCCAGGCTGGATGGGGCTTTGAGCAACCTGGTCTAGTGGGAGGTGTCCCTGCCTATGGCAGGGAGTTGGAACTAGATGGATCTTTAAGGTCTCTTCCAGCCCAAACTATTCTATGAAGTTTGATTGCTAAAGGTCAGTTACATTAACCTAGTGCATTTTAGAAAAACTGTTGCCTTTCTGTTGATTAGGATGCTGCTTTTAACAAAATCACGAGGAGCCTTCAAGATCTGCAGCAAAAAGACATTGGAGTGAAGCCTGAGCTCAGGTGAGAGAGAAGATTGTGGACTCCTCAGAGTCACTGAGATCCTGTCTGAAGTAGGTCTTGGGGCAGCCAAAAAGTGTCTTCCTTTAGACAATAGCAAGTTTTTCTTGTACTTCATTCCTTTCAGATGGAAAAGTAAAGATTTGCAAGGGTCATTTTAGGGTAGTCTTTGCATTGATCATCTCCTTTGCTTTTATATTCTTATGCTTCCCTCTCCATATATGGGTACAGAAATACAAGTGTACTTGGAGTAGAGGTGGAAATGTTTCAATATCATTCTTCATTTCAGCTCTGAATAAGTTAAAACTTGGGTTTTGGACATCCTGCACAGGAACTCTGTATGCTAACCATTTCTTTCAAATTCATAGTTTTAATATACCACGTGCAAAGCGAGAACTGGGTCAGTTGAACAAATGTACTTCCCCTCAACAGAAGCTACTTTGTCTACGGAAAGTGGTACAAATTATTATGCAATCTCCTAGCCAAAGAGGTCAGTAACTAGTGAATTAATAACTTATTTTTTAACTTTTTTTTTAACCAGTACACACAAAGCACTCTGGTATATAAACAACTGCTTGAATAGTACTTGTGGATTGAACACAATTAGGCTGGGGTCTGCCTTACAGATCTCTAAGCAAAGCAAAATGGAGGCAAGATAGACACTTCAGTATTTTCTCATGGGGCTGAGGTGGGGTA
Organism: Leptosomus discolor; assembly: GCF_034619465.1. Lineage (NCBI taxonomy): Eukaryota > Metazoa > Chordata > Aves > Leptosomiformes > Leptosomidae > Leptosomus > Leptosomus discolor. The sequence continues at coordinate 49,866,568 of NC_141398.1, read as the reverse complement.
CTTGGTTAACTTGTTTTACCTAGAACATGTGAGAAGCTTGCATGTGTTAGGACACTTTCTCATGCAGAAGAGTTCAGGGTGATCTGTTTTAAACACTGAGGTTTGCTGCTAGATCATTCTTGTCTATTTTTTCCATGCTTCTTGATAATCTTGAAATTGATACTCTTAAGATGCATCTTTTGCAAAAAGATGGGGGTGGGGGGGCAAACAAGCCTTCTATATGCTGCATTCAAAGTGCTTCTGTGGGTTACAGAAATTATTCTGTGATAGGAAAAGATGAAGCTCTTAACCTGGTATTTATTTCATCTAGCATGGAGAGAGAAGATGCTTTCACTAAGCAAATGGAGTAGTACAATGAACTTAGGCTTTTCCTATTAGATCTCTTCCTTTCTCCAGGAGGATTCCTGGGTTATGGAAAAGTGTGTCAGCTTTGAGGGTAGGTTTTTTTTCCCCCCTCAAATTTCAGAAATCTTGAGCTCGTGCTCTAGCCCTTTCTGTATAGGAAGGAGGGAATGCTAGTCAAATATTGCAGTTTGTACAGTACAAACTGTATTTAGTTTTTGGCTCCTGGCAGCCTGTTTTAGAGTGAGATTGAGAACACTTGAAGGGCTGCCTTAGTTACTCGATGCATTTTGTACTAGTAGATCTGGCCCTTAGCCTTGGTAGGTGGAACTCCTTTTATAGGTATTGGTCTTGATTGGAACTATGATGTGACTAACATGAGATGTAAATTCTGGGTTTTTTTTTAGTTAACATGGAAACCATGTGTGCAGATGATCTTCTCTCTGTTTTGCTGTATTTACTTGTAAAAACAGAAATCCCAAACTGGTATGTAACTGTATTTTGTCAATATATAGCTCCATTGTATAGTCTTACATGGGATGCTGTTGTAGGGGCAGATGTTCGTAAACATGTAGTAATAACTTCCTGAAAGTGTGAAAGGGGCTGATGTAATGCAGAAAACTTTTTATTAGGAAAACCAGCAAAGATATATTACAGGTGTGTCTGAATTAAGGACCTATCAGGAATTCAAAGTGCTGTGGTTTTTTTGCTTTTTGGATTCCTAGCCTAGAAAAATGTTGTAGTGGGAGGCCATCTCGTACCAGATCTGCGTGTCAATATAGATTTTGCAGGCTGGTCCTTCATCTGTGTTTGGAGTTGTGAAACCTTTTATGTAGCATCTAAATGTTTGATGTATTTCATGGAGAGAAACTAGATTGGAATGCTTAATTGCTTGCTGCTAGCATATGCCATTGTGTTTATCTCTCCTCACTATCAGTAAAAGTATATCTAAACTTTCCACCTGCACGTGAGCTGAGTTTTAGTGTTGGCGTATCCCCTATCTGAGATTAGAGTTTTTCGTTTAAAGCGTAGCTATCACTTTACATGGATGCTTATGGTGCTTGAAACATAAACACATTTGAAATGCGTGAAACAATCTCCCACTGCTGTTCTTATCCTGTCCTTCATGTTTCTTTATATCCAATTAATAACTCTTCATTGAATAGTTAAGAGATAAGTAGGGTTATGATCCACCCACAAAGCTCAGAACAGCCATAGTATTGCTAGCCTAATAATCTTTCTGGAAGCTTTTTCTTAAGCCATACTTGTTGTCTGCCTGGATTGCCTAAGGTGAGTTGATGTATTAAGATATGTCATGCTAGTGTTTTACTTTTAGTGGTTCATGGCTCTGACTTCTTATTTCAGGATGGCCAACTTGAGTTACATAAAGAACTTCAGGCTTTGCAGTTCAGTGAAGGATGAATTGGGATACTGTCTAACCTCAATTGAGGCTGCAATAGAATACATACGGCAAGGCAACCTCTCTGACAGATCAACAGTAAGCTGCTCTTAAAGTCTGTCAAATGTGTATTTGATAAGCTTGTAGGACTGTGTACCACTGTGGTAGTAAATCCAGTCAGAGGATACAAACAGCTAATGTGAGTTTTTTTTGCACTCCGAGTTGAGGTAACTATACCTGAAGCAAATGCTAAAATAATCCAAATAGTTACAATGAAGTCCTGATGCTGTAGCAGTATTTGTTCATTGCATGCTCCTTGAGGGCGTAGTTAAATATCAAATCTGCTTCATATGATAAGAAGAAAAATGACAGCACTATTTTCAACAGCTCACTTTTCAGTAAGTTTAGTATCTCCTGTTTGTACTCTTATCATGGTTGTGAAAGCAATGCAGTACTTGATAGTAGGCATAGCTTAAGCAGATTTTTTTTTTTAATGATTTTAAAAAGCTTAGCTATGCTAGCAGAATGGAGATTGCAGTGTAATTTAGAATTATTCAGTAAGTTTTTTGTACTCTAAAGACTTAATGTGTTTGCAAGTGCAGATTGCTATGTTGTGCAAAGTTGATAATTTAATGGGAGTGCAGGACTATGATAAGGTGGTGTTTGAAGGTCAAATATTGCTCTTGGGATCTCAAACCCAGCAGGGGCGGGGAGTTTGTGGATGCATGAGTAACTTCCTACTGGACAACTACAGCTTCTATGAATTGGGTCAAATCCCTGCAGGCCAATCAAGAGTGATATTAATGTGACTTTAGAAACTTCTATGCTTTAAGAAATTTGTAGCTTATTCAGTGAAGGAATCCAGTCTTACTGCTCCTGTAAAACTTTCTCCTGTTGCAAAATTAGGTTTTCCTGATCTGATGTGGAAATCAAAAGGAGTGAACTTGGAACCAGAGCGAGTTCAATGTGTCTCAGTCTGCCCAACTGCAAAGCACTGGAATCTAATTGCAGGGGCCAGAATGATGGCTCAGTGTGCAGGGCTTGGGATGGGGCAACCTGGGGCACAACTTAAAGAAGAAGCACTTAAAGTATCATTTTAGCCTCTTGTTATTTTTGGTTTTGTTCTTTTCTGAGAACTTTCCATGAACCTGTCATATGTCGGTTTGTTTTGTACACTCAAAAAAAAAAAAACAACAACAAAAAACAAAACAGAAAACATGAAAAAGTCCATTTTGTGTAAAGAGACTGTGGTATTTCTTGTCTGTAATGCTGTATTGAATTGTTTAAAAAAAAAAATAAAAATGTTAGTTTAAAGGAAAACCTGCCAAACAATTTTGCTTCCTGCAGTCACTTGGCTATCATTAACAATCGATATACAAATAGCAATGCTGGTGGTCTGGATGGAGAACTGGAACCAAAGTAGAATTTTCTTCCACAACACTGCCTGCAAGCTGAAAACAGGAATATACTGTTCTTGAAATTTCTAGAATAAAGACTGTTTCCTATTAAATGTCTGGTCCTATCCCTCCTTATATAGCTAAGGATAGCAGGTTTTTTATACTGGGATTGCCCTCAAGTGAGGCAAATAAGATACTATATTTCTTTGAGAGGCATCTTGAAAGATGAACTGTGTATTTAAAAAATCTAAATGAGGGCAGTCTCATACTGCATCAATATCAGAGCAAGCAATAAGTGTTCCTGTCCATACCTCAGCTGGATCAGCTCCAGACCTAGAGTGCTAGCCTCTTCCTCACTTCCATGTGTGTACCCTGGGTGTGCAACAGGAACTCCTTCTATATTGCCTTTCATAGAGTCAACATGGCTTGAAGGCAGCACCCTGAGATGAGATGGAAAACAGCAGAACCTTGAAGACAAGGAACTAGGTGACCCCCTGCCTTCTAGCACAGCTGAAAAGGAAAGAGCTAAATCACCCTTTTCTGTAGTGTAGAGTAAGGGAGAAGGTGGCACACAATGAAGAGGAAGAAACTAGGGGCCAAAAAGCCCCTTGACTGAAAACTGAAAAAGGGTAGTTAGGAGGTAGAGGAACATGGTAGGAATTTCTGGTAGCACTGTTCTCCCTTCATTTCCTTTATTCTCTGGTAAAAGAGATAAACTCTGTTTAAAGCAGTGGCAGCTGTCATGTTGATGCCCCATGGTTTCCTTTTTTCAGATTGTGCTGGGAGTGGTTGTGGGATTTCAGTGAGCAGGAACATTGCTGTGCCCTGGGGCTTCATTCCATACCCTTATGTGGCTACGCTTAATTTTATAGCTGGCTTCAGATGGAACTTCTGGCAGCTGAGTAATGCTGTTGTCCAATCCCTAATGAAGCTAACTACACAAAGAAAATTCAGCAGGGAACTAATGTACCCCGTGGGATAATGGGCATATTATCACCCTTATGTCAGTAAGAAAATTGCACTTAGGAGACACCTGCCAAATCCCTTCACCCAAGGTCATGCAAGCCCTGGAAAGACATTTGGTTGGGGTGGGGAGAGGAGCATGTAACTGGTAGCATGAAAGATTAGATTTTATTTTCTAGGAGTTGTCAACCTTATTTAATTAGAATTCCAGTTAGTAAGTGTTGGACCTTAGTTGTGTTCCTATGCATAGCTAGTTCAGAGGGGTTGAAGTAAGGTATAAAGCAGGGAGCTGGAGCTAGCCACTAGGGAATGGGCAGCATTTTGACCCTTCTGTGGAAAGAGCTGTACGTGGCAATGAAGTTTGCATGGAGGAAGTGCAGGTGGGAGAAGCAAGGAAAGGAAGGTTTGAACACAAACTGAGGCTAATAAAGTGTTTGGGGGTGTGTGTGTGTAGAGATAATTTCCCTCAGTCATCAGTTGTTATCTGTGAATGTCACCCTGGATAGATAATTATACAGGTACAACCTCATAGGTAAAATATTTCTTTAGTACAGAGTAGTGTTAGATAAAAATCATTAATGATTGGATGTGTATTTTCTAGACAAGAGACTTAAAATACCAGAGTCCCACTTAAAGCAATCTATTTTTTTTTTAAATTCCTGGAGTGCAAGTAAAGCTGGTACAAACATGTTTTGTCTTTGAAGGCCCAAACTTGCTTAGTATTTCGACTGATACCTGATTCTTCTGCTATTCTATATTTCATTTTCAAAGATATGTAGGGTTTCTTTTTTCTGATTTATGTAATAAATAAGATAATACCTCTGCATAAGGATTGCTGCCTCAAGTGACTCTCTGAAATAATTATTCTACATGGGGAACACTTCTTTTGTAAAATACACTGTGGAAGGAGCAGTGCTAAAACTACAGTAGGACTTGCTAGTTGTTACTTAGATTCTCCATAGTGTAAGTATAAAGCTGTCTGTGAACATTCATTCATATTAGAATATTAGACTTCAGAAACTTACATGAGCAGTAAAGCTTTAACACTTTTTCTAGTTAATAAAATTTTTGATCATATATTTCTTAGGGAAGTTATTCCTGATCATGCTGAAGAATCTATCCAAGGAGACTAGTGTTATGTGCCTTGTAATGCTGAAAAAATATGCTTGGGTATCTTTTTAGCTGAAGTACTTCAGTTCAAGAAGTTTGGTGAATATTTGTCATCTTCATGTGTCTAAATACAAACTTATTGTGAAGTACAGGTCTGAACTTTTGTCTCTAGACCTCACAAACATGCTTTTAATGATACTAGTTTTTATACAATGGAGACTTTTTTACAAAGCTTTATGAGACTCTGTGTTGATTTTGAAACTTGAGTGATCAAATTTCTAGAAAATCTGAACTTTATTTTTGGCATTCAGGTGACCTTGTTTATTTGCAGTTCCCTAGTTTTGTAAACTTTATGCTGACTTACTAATGTTAAGAGCCAAGTTGGACGTTTTTTACTCATTTATACCTGGTCTTTACAGACTTAATTGCAGAAGCTGTAGCCTGCATCCTAAACCATCAATGTTTATCTGATACATAGGCATCTATCTTAAATGCAGTCGTGTTCAGTTTGATGGATGCTGGGAGTCTTTCCATTTCTCGGGAGGTAGTCATTATCCAAAAAGCACGTACAAAGAAATTATATTCACTGCTTGATCAGAATCAACTATGTGCAAGTGTTTCCATCTACTTTCTTAGAAAGTGTTTTCTTTAGATTGCTGTTTTATTTCATGTGAGGTTCAATGCTGCCATTTCAAAATTGGACTCTACTTGAGAATTTTCACCTGATTTTGGAAGCATGTATGTTCTTTAGTGCATCCTGAAGTGTATCTTCAGATTTCTCAGAAGATGGGAAGTACTGATGTGAGAGTTGCACTATGTGCCTGCTTAGCTTAATCTCTGATTTTCAAGAAGTGACCAGTAGGAAACACTACATGAATGAGTCTGCTACAGAGTAATGCTTCACCTGGTACAGTCTTTTATTTTCTAGCAAGTAGCAGGGAGTTCAGCAGAGTCTTTGAGTCAGAGTTGTATTGGGGTCATCTTTTTTTAATAGCCACCAGTAGCTATGGCTTAAATGAATGTCTAATACATTTTTGAGTCCATTTATACTTTTGATTTTTGAAACATCCTATGGCAATGAGTTCTAGAATGAAGAGAACATTTTTTTTCTTCTCTCTCTTCTCCCCGCTGCCTCCCCAGACCCAATGTGTGATGATTTTATTGGGCATCCCAGTAGTTATATTTTGAGGAATAGTGGATATTCATTCTTTGTGTGTTTTCTCTGGACTTTTTGCGATTTTTATCAACCACTGTAGCACAGTTCTAGAGTGAAGAATCTGAATTTTTCCCTGTAAGAAAGCTACATTGCACCTTGTCTTTTTTTTATGTCTTTCCTAGTTTTGCTGTGTTCTTTTTTAGATGGTACAACCATAATTTCATTAATGCTCAGTTAGTTCATGGAGAATTACAGTAAAGGAATACTCTGGTGAACATCTACTTATTATTTCTTTGAACAGCAGGTATGCAGTCTTTTAAAAGTCTTGGAATCCTAAATGTGAAACTGATGTAGGTTTTACGTGTATCTGATAATTCATAAGTGGTAAATACAGCGTTTAATATTTTAAAAGTTTAATTCCACTATTAAGGTATGGTACTTTACCCGTAGATGGTTTTACCTTACAGATAATCAATCTGTATATTTTATTTTCAGGAATCTGAGAGACTGTGTGACAAGCTGCTTTTAAAACAAAGGATGAACTTGTTGTCCCAGATGTCTGCTAGTCCAATAGACTGCTTATTTAAGGTTAGCAACTTTTATGGCAGAATATGTATATACTTACACACTGCATGTTTATATTCCTTTGTTTCTGCAATTTTCTGAAATGTAATGCGGTGTCAATTACGTTAGTACTGGCAAGTGTGTTTTAGTAGATGCTAAAAGTGTGTTTTGAATCTAGTGTGGTTTGGTCCCAAAAATGTTACCAAGTTAATATAACCTTGCAGATTTCAGCACATGATACATGAAATATGGAAGCAAATGAGGATGAAATGCTGCTGCTGTTGGTATTGATTGGCCCATTTAATGCACAGATGTGATATTACTGTCTGGTCTTTCACAGCTTTTAGTGCTTGAAATTGAAAGAGTTTTCTGAAATAATTTAAATGTGGTCACCTGACAGCTAGTTCATATTGTATGTTAATTTCATATTGTCATTCCAAAATAATTTTGCCTTTACAAGGACACAAAGCAAAGCTTATAATTATATGTGTTCACAGCTTATGGCTAGAGACTTAGTAATTTTATAGAAATGTTTTTGCAGAGAGGGAGCTCAATTTCGTGACTGTGTCTAAAGAGAACAATAGGAATTGTTTTAATTTTTTATAGAACATGAAGCAAGCCAAGAACAGATTCTTTTTAATACTAAATGCCCATTGGGGGTTTTGTGCTGTGACATTGTTCATTTCTGCTTTTTAATGCTTGAATACACGTCTTTTATCATCGGTTCGTTTCATTTTGTGTTTTAGTAAATGACTGTTTTTCATGTAGGTTTTTTTTTTTTCTTAAAGGGAGACTTTTTATATTGGTTCCTCCTTCTGGTTTTTCTCTTGTCTTTTTGTAGCATATTGCTTCAGGTAATCAGGAGGAAGTGGAGCGATTACTAAGTCAAGGTGACAGTGATAAGGACACTGTACAGAAAATGTGTCATCCACTCTGTTACTGTGACAAATGTGAGAAGCTAGTTTCTGGGTAAGCACTTTTCATTTCCACAAATACACAAAAAGCTATGTAAAAGTCTTTATCTAAGATTTACTTTAGAAAGTATGCTACTTTTGGTTATGGAGGAAGTTGATAGCACTTCAGTATGTAGTAGAGAGCGTACGTTTATGTGATTTGAAAAAATAGAAGAAATATTAGGAGAATGCTGAATGCCTTGGAACCAGTCAATTTTTTGATGGAGTCTGTATGTCCTTTGGTAAACATGGTGTGAAATGTTTCTTCTCTTGACGCTAACTTACACGTCTTGGACAAAACCACATCTCTTAACAAAATGTGAAACTCTGTATAGAATAGTTTGTCAGTGTGAAAGGATAAAGGATAAAAAGTTCCAAAACTAGTTTTTTGTTGGCCTTGGCAATTTTTCTCTTTCTCTCCTCCTTACTGCTGCTGCATAGGTAACTGAGCTGCTTTTAAACAATTGTGTTTTAAAGGAAACTGAATGATCCTTCCATTATCACTCCATTTTCCCGAGATGACCGGGGATATACACCACTTCATATAGCTGCTATTTGTGGTAGGTATTGTTGGTTTTCTTCACTGGTGTTTTTTATTCCTTATGTTCCTTATCTTCATGGTAGCATGTTTTCCAACTTTCCATTAAAGAGTGAATTTTGCATTGAATTGTTTTCTGCTTATTTGCTATGGAAACGAGTGTCTTGGCATGGACTGAAGTTAGTGTATATTCTTTTATGCTCAGTTTCTTATGGCTAAGTTATTGTTTGTTTGTTGGCTGGCTATTTACTTTTGCCTTAGTGGTTACCACAGTAGTCCTTTCTTCAGCTGTGAGAAAAGCAAAAATGTGTCATCAGAAACCAGACTTGTTTTAAAGAACTGGCAGATTGAGAAATGAATCTTTACTTTCTCCTGGCTATGCGTGTTAGATCTGTACCATCTCTTCTGTTGTAATGTTCATTACGCCATTCGTCTTGCATTTATTAGAAGATCTATTAATTTTGTTAGTGATTTTTTTTATCACTAATTTCCTTTTTTATTATTATCTCGAATCCTGATAGAGAATGCTTTGTGTGATATGGCTTTGTTTTCTCTTCTTACTCATAAGATGCAAGCATAGCTTGCTTTTAGCTGGAGGTTCTTTTATAGAGCTTTGACCTTGAGTAATCTGCAACAAAAAAAACAAGTACCAATGAAGTGAATATACAGTATACAGAAACATAGTATGCAGAAATGCAGGGTGTCTTGGTTTATAGTTCATGTTTGAATTTGAAAAGTAGCAATGTTCTTGTGCAAAGTTTACTTCTTTCTTTTAATGTCTGCATATTTTTCAAGGGCAAACATCGTTAGTGGATTTACTAGTAGCCAAAGGAGCCATTGTCAATGCTACAGATTACCATGGTTCAACGCCACTTCACCTTGCCTGTCAGAAGGGGTATCAAAACGTTACAGTAAGCACCAAAAGGCTTAATTAGAAAGAAAAATAAATTCTTAACATAAATAATAAATAAATTACTCTTACTAAGCTGTTCTACTGTTACTGTCACTTAGGTCTTCTGAGAAGCTTTTTACTGTGTACGCCGTCAGAATTGAGGATCTTTTATCATTGTAGTTTGCATGATATTTTATTTTTTCCTGTACTGCAAAGTTTTCAGCCATTTGTAATAACCAAGCAATTGACAGCTATGCATGCCTGATAATTCAATTTTGTTAATAAAAATCTCTAATACTAGTACAAATGGAGAGCCTGTTAACATCTCTGCTCTTGATTAAGACAGAAGACATTGCAGTCATTGGAAAGAATTAAATGACTTCACATTGTGTTTAGGATGGACTGTATAACTGCATTAATTATTGTGTACTTGAATTTTATATATGTGAGATTCTTCAGTTAGCAATGTTGAAATTAAGCTATGTCTTCGCTTACATGGGCTCTTAAAATATAGTATAAATTATCTTGTGTTATGTATATTGCAGTGTTTGCTGCAGTAGATTTTTTTTCAATGACAACTCTGAATATGTAAGAAGCAGCTTTTATTTGGTTCTTAGGGTAGGGCAAAACCAGTACTCTAATGCCAGGAGGGTAGTGCCTGAAACAGGAGAAACAGGTAGTTTTTCATGAAGTGCTTCATCATGCTAGAAACCTAAAGGAATATACAGAGTAACAATTGTTTGTCCATTAATTTTTTAGTTACTTAAATGTCTACTTTTATTTTTCTTTTAAGCTTCTTTTATTGCACTATAAGGCAAGTACCGATGTTCAGGACAATAATGGAAATACTCCACTTCATTTAGCCTGCACTTATGGTCATGAGGATGTAAGTCATTCTTTTGTGATAAACTAAATGGACATTCTAATGGAATGGAATTAAACTGTGATGCAAATTTGCGCTAAACTTACATATTTTAGAAAGTAAATAAAAGATATTTATTAGAACTTTATTCAGTAGTTCATAGCAATTTTAATTATGCATTCACATTAAAAATAGTAGCGTTGTGCAAATTCAGTTGAGTTATTTAACTCTTTGTTTAATGACACTGACCCATAAAAGCTTGGTCTTTAGGCAATGCATTATATGAGCAGCAGTGAAAAAAAACTTTTTAGGATTGCCTATGCTATATGAGTTGAGAAACAATACTATAATTTATTGATAGCTTTCCTTTTCTTTCCAGTGCGTCAAAGCTTTGGTCTACTATGATGTGCATTCCTGTAGACTAGATATTGGTAATGAAAAGGGAGATACTCCTCTCCATATAGCTGCTCGTTGGGGCTATCAAGGGATCATAGAAGTGCTTTTGCAAAATGGGGCAAATCCAGAAATTCAGAACCGAATGAAAGAGACTTCCCTACAGTGTGCATTAAATTCCAAGGTATTCTTCTTTACTTTATAAACTGATTCGTTTCTGATGCAGTTCTATAGAGGTGTAGATGCTTATCTGCTAATAGAATTTTGTGGTCTGGTACAATTAAAGTGAAAATGTGTGTTTCACTTTAAGGAGGAAGGGTCACATTTTAAGTCTAATAGCGTGATATAGTCTGTGGTATACAACATAAACTTGTAAATGGGTACTTCTAATCTGCTTAGTCATAATCTGTTACTAATATTAGGTTATCGGCTAATTTGTGTTTTGGTCAGTAGATTCCTCTTCAAGTGGAGTTACATGGGTTCTCTTTATTAATATTTTTATGCAGATTTTGTCATTGATGGAATTAAACTATCTAACATTTGAAAGAGGACAGAGTGCTTCTGAGGTAACAACCAATACAAGTTGCTAAACTTTTTTTTGCCTATGTTTAACCTGCTTAATCTGATATGTAACTTTTTCTGGGTGTTTTTTTGGTTGTCGTTTTTGGGTTTTTTGGTTTGTTTTTTTGTTTTCCCCAACTTTAAGTCACCGCTTAGGTCTCCCCAGCGCTCAACAGAAACTTTCAGCAGAGGATCATCTGTCTCAAGCCTGTCATCAACATCAACTGATACAAGGCAAGAAGAAGTAAAAAGTAGTTATAAAGAGGTAAGACTGAGGTACAAGTTTTGACAATAAGCAAAATGAAGGAGGCCAGAAGAGTGATATTTTGCAACACTGTTTTAAACTGCTTCAGGAATAGCCTTCTGTCTGGTTTGGAAAATTATATGCTGCTGTCCTCAGGTGCTTGTCATCTCAGTATATAAACACCTATTTTGGTATGGTGTCAACTGCTCTGCTGGTTATTTCTGGGGGAAAATTGAAACCGTGTTTGGAGTAGTTGACCAGATTTACTGCAGTTAACTATATAATTTGAGAATTCTTTGAGGTTTACAAAATTATAATGGCAGTCGGTGCTCCAAGGACCTTGCTGTCCTGTCCAGTAATTAAATGCCATTGTTAGCTTACAAAATCTGTCAGGGAAAAGAGACTAGTACAGGCTTACGTGCAAACAATTTGACAAACAAGAATGTTAAGACAAGCTTTTAAAATAGGCATAGGAAATGAATTTTATGACGTGTGAAGAAGTATGCACTATATATTAAATGTCTTGCATGTATGTGGGTGCTGATTTTGCTCTGTCCACACCAACCAAGGTGCCATCCTCTGAATTTTTTTATGTGAGACCCCAGATCCATACTTTCCGTTTATCCCCTCCTAAGACTGTCATATCACCACTCCTTCTGGTGCTTCTCTCTATTTTTTCCCCCAGTCCTCCTGTTCCATTTTTTTCCAAATTGACCATTTTAGTATTTTTGTTTCTGTCTGTATCACCTCTACATTGAAAATCTTCTTTTTCCTGCTATTAAAAGATTGCCAGAAGTTTCTGTTTTATAAAAATGTTCAAGAAACTCAAAGATGTGAAGTTTGACTGGACGATATTATTTCACACTTCATTATCGGTTACTCTGACAACCTCAGTGTAAGAGTGTACCTCCCTGTTTGTCAAGCACTCTAAATAAGGCCTAATATATGTAAAAGTTCACCTCGTAGATTGAGGATTCAAGGAACAAATTTATCACACCCAAGAGCTAAGACTGTAGTTCAAACCAGGCAAAAAGATTACAAGCGGTTTACACCTTAGATTCTTGGGGTTAATGACCTTCTATAATCCAGCTTTAGGTCATTTCTGTTTGCCAAGTTTCACATGGGATCGCTGCTCTTATTCTTACTAAGCAAAGAGGCAAGGGCCTAATCCTGAGGGAGCTCCATGAAGGGAATGCCACTGGATGTAACAGGAAGCTGATGAAGTCGGTTTTTGCAGACCTCAAGGCTTAGACTGTGGATTAGATCTTTATTAATCAATACTACTGGTGAATTAAACTCTTCACTTAAATGGGCCAGTCATGGTCTATATCTTGTATATGGCTTGTTTACAGCTTAGAAAAGAGAGAGTAACAGAGCCAGGCATGTACATTTGGAACTTCCTGTGTTGGAACTAGTAACTCCTTGCACAATTTCTGTTCAGCAACAGAAAAACTGAGCGTGCAAGTGAATTGCAGTAGGTTTGCTTCATCTATTTTTGCATTTAAAGGAGGGTACTTCTGTTCCATGGAGAAGTGAGAAAGCAAACTGGAAAGATGGGGAAATGCACGTAACAGACGTTTTGCCCTAAGTACTCTTAATGAATTATCTATAAGCTGCATAACAGATGTTGTACGCTTCTCCACTGCTAGGGCCTGAGGCAGTTTTTAGAACTGTAAGGAAGTTGTTATTTTTGGAAAGAAATTATCAGAGCTTGTGGGTCACTTGCTATTGCTGTTAGGCACCTTGTATGTTTTGAGACTGACTCCTGAAGAACATCGAGACCTCTACATTCTTCAGTGACGTTATCCTATATGATTAGGGGAAATTTATGGGACACACAGATCTCCCCAGTATATATAGACCATTTTAGATGTATATGTGTAGAGATTGGGATTTGGCTTGCCTAACTTCACATGTCTGAAAGACAATTGTCTTAACTTTAGACATCTATTTTTCCTCCTTAGTGGAGAGAAATTGGTACCTCCAGAGAGAAATTAATCTCAGACATGCTTAGTTTGGCCTGAGTTGCACTTGAGTGTCATTTGTTGACTGCATTTTGTTCTGTAGTTACCAGAGAGGGAGTTTAAATGACTGGCTTAGATTTAGACAGCTAAATTTTAGACATTCAAAGTTAGGAAAGAGGAATCCTGCTTGATTGCCTAGTGCATGACTTCAAGGAGCTTCGTCCTGTATTAGAAAGGAAGTAATAAAATAAAACTTAGTAGCGTTCCTAATAAGAGATAAAAATGGATTAATAGAGTTGATCTAGCCTCCGATCTTTCAGCTGTAGATGTGTCCTGGGTTTCTGTTAAAACGCTGAAGAAAGAGATCAGACCAGTAAAACACTTCCTTTTGGTCTCATTCTTCCTTGTTTGCTGTACCAAACACTACTGTCACAGTCAGCAAGACAGTAATTTCTAGAAGAAGATTGAAATTTGACTTTAGCTGTTACTCTATGTCATGTTCAACTTGCAAGTTGTTTCTTAATATTGAAACAACTTTGTTTACACAGCATCTTCGGTGTTTCTAGCACAGTGCTAGAATAATTTGCTATAATGCTGAAACAGACTTTCACAAAGCTTATTAAATGATTCTTCAACAATCTGCAGAGGCTGGACAAGTTGCCTATTGATAAAGGACTCTCCCTGCCATTTTACTGGCACCTATCCCACTTCTATCATGTTAGCTCTCAAATCCTTCATGTGAGAGTAGAGAATCAGAGGAGAAGCGGGGAGACAAATACATCTCATTCTCCTGCTTTCACAAGCAATCAGAGGGATCAGAGGAATGGCATCAGAGCGTTGCAGAGGACCTTCCATCTCTTCTTCACCCCACTTGCCCCTTTTCCCCCTGTAGAACTCATAAACAGGAGAATACCTGCACCAAGCAGTGGTGCTCAGGCATGAGCTGGCCTCATGTGGTGGGTTGATCCTGGCCAAAATGCCAGGTGCCCACCAAAGCCACTCTATCACTCCCCCTCCTTAACTGGACAGGGGAGAGGAAAAAAAGTAACAACAGGCTTGTGGGGTTAAGACAAGGACAGGGAGATCACTCAACATTTACCGTCATGAGCAAACCAGACTCGATTAAAGGAAGATGTAATTTATTACCAATTAACTCAGAGAGGAGTAATGAGAAATAAAACCAAATCTTAAAACACCTTCCCACCACCCCTTCCTCCTTTCCTGGGCTTAACTTTGATCCTGATTTTTCTCCCTCCTCCCTGCCTAGCGGCACAGGTGGGAAAACAGGGAATGGGGGTTGAGGTCAGTTCATCAGTTTTTTTGCCGCTCCTTCCTCCTCAGGGGGAGGACTCCTCACACGTTTCCCCTGCTCCAATGCGGGGTCCCCCTCACGGGAGAAGGTCCTCCATGACTTCTTCAGCATGTGTCTTCCCACGGGTTCAGTTCTTCATGAACTGCTCCAGTGTGGGTCTCCTCCATGGGGTGCAGTCCTTCAGGAACTGACTGCTCCAGCGTGAGCCCCCCTCACGGGGTCACCAGCAGCAAATCTGCTCCAGCATGGGCTTCTCTCTCTCCACGGGCTACAGGTCCTGCCAGGAGCCTGCTCCGGTGCAGGCTTCCCATGGGTTCACAGCTTCCTTCAGGCATCCACCTACTCCAGCGTGGGGGCCCTCCACGGGGTGTAGGCAGTCATCTGCTCCACCGCCCATGGGCTGCAGGGGGACAGCCTGCCTCACCATGGTCTTCACCACAGGCCGCAGGGGAATTGCTGCTCTGGCACCTGGAGCATCTCCTCCCCCTCCTTCTTCACTGACCTCGGAGTCCGCAGAATGTTCCTCTCACATATTCTCACTCCTCTCACTCGCTGCAATTACTGCCCTGGTATAACTTTTTTCACTCTCTTAAATACGTTATCACAGAGGCAAAAAACACCGTCGCTGATGGGCTCGGCCTTGGCCAGCAGCGGGTCCGTCTTAAAGCCGGCTGGCATTGGCTATATCTGACATAGGGGAAACTTATAGCAACTTCATACAGAAGCCACCCCTGTAACCCCCCCCCCCGCTACCAAAACCTTGCCATGCAGACCCGTTACACCTCAGCATACATGTACTTATTTGGTCTAATGCTGGTCCCCTGGAATAACTGAGATGAAGAGACCTGGCTTTTGCTCATGCATACCCTTTGGTATATATATATCTTTTCAGCCATTCTTTGTGCTTCTGGTAGCATGTTGTAGCTCAGCAAGTGTCCAAACAATACTGGTGTTTATCAGGGTAGAAATTTGTCTTGAGTAGGGATTTTTAATGTTAGGTTCGCAACAGAAATGCACGGTCAGCTGCTGCTGAAGTGGCATAATAATGTATATCAGCTTACATGGCTTTGTTTATGTGTGGACTACATGTCCTCTATTTAGGTAAGTACTATTTATCTTCAACTGAGCAAGTCAGAGATCATCAGGTGGCCACAGGCCTTGCACAGCTTTTGCATTTTGTAAAGCAAGAAGATTTTTCCTTTAAAACTTTTATCAACAAATATGAAATGGGCCAGCAGTAATACTACCACATAAGTTTAGGAGATTAGTAAAGGACAAAGGATTTTCTGTGTACAGTGTAATGCCAATACTAACAAAGCAAATAAATTGTTTTATTCATGCCTAGGTGGAAAAACTCCTAAGAGCAGTTGCTGATGGAGATCTAGAAATGGTGAGTCTTGGCATGGCTGATGAATATTATTGAATTCCAATTTACTTCATTCAAATTGAGGAAGTTATTTGTAAATAATAAGTGAAGAATGCTTTGGATAATACCTTCCTTCAGCAACAGTTAATCAAGTTCTGTTTGTTTTCTACAAAGAATATTCGCTCCATGTCCCCAAATTATTTTACCTACAATGCTTTAAGGCCCATTACTTTGACATTTCCATGACCTCTTACACTAAAGAAATTACTTTAAATTGAATAATTCCTTTGTGAAAGGCCTGTCAATTAAAAATGTATGCATAGTCACCTCTAGGAGATGCAAAGAGCTTGGGAAGAACAATATTAAGTGCATGCATGTTGAAAAGAAATATGGGAAAGAACAGTTTGTTTGCTTGCAGGTGCTCAAGCTGCCCTGTCCAATGCCATTGTTAGATGGGGAGCATGGTGCATTGCACAACTGTAAAAAGATATGTATACTGAAGTCACAATATTGGACTGGATATGCAGTCAGAACAAAACAAAGGCAAAATAGAGGAGTTTTCAGGTAAACCTGATTTTTGACAGCGAAGTTAAGTGTTAAGGAAGAATGGACTTTGTCTCAGCGTAGAATATTGGATTAGGCACTCTTCTGAAATTCTTTCCACCCAGCTAGTCTTGACTCTTCTCGTGGAATGGATATGTGCAAATCCACCACAAAAAAAAAAGGCAAATCTCCTATATAAAATAAACCTTGTGGAGCAGTTAAAAGTCTGGCATACAGGTTACAGTGCCCCTGGAGTGCTCTGCTAAATATTCCAGGAAGTGTGTTACTCTGCAATGTAGAGAAGGTTTTAGATGGCAAGTTAACTGGCAAAGGGAGATTATGGACAATTTCCTGAGATGCTTCAGTGTGTGTCTGCTTAAAATTACATTTAACCTTTTGACCAAAAAAACTTTAAACAAACAAAAAAAGTCTGTTCCACTGTAATTATAAAGCGGTGCGCATGTTCAGATTTTTGGTGAGACACTGGGATTATTTTGTTGAGAGCTGCGTGTTTGGGTAATGAGAGCAGCGGTATTGAGTTGTGATAGGAGAAAGTGTCAGTTATGAGAGTCTTAGTCTGCAGTGAAAGGGGGAAGTGAAGTGCCACCAATATCTATTTTAGACATGTACAAATGTAGCATATAGTAAACCTTCACTGATCTGGCCTTCTATAAACAGATCAGCTTGAGAGAAGGTTTCTTTTTACTCCAGAGAACAATGTGGAATTTGCAGGGAAAGTAATATTCCCTGTAAAAAACATCCCTTTCCTCTCAATTATGTTATCATTCAGGATCAGGCCCTTACTAGTTGTCCTAGGATTTATTCTAGCTGCGTCTGTTTAGTTTCATAGATTATTATTCTGTGTTTGGTTTCCCAGAGCTTGCTTAATGGTAAGAAGCAGAACTTGCTGACAAGTGTGAGAGTACAGACAGTGGGAGGAACCTGTAGGAAATTCTTTTATTCCCATTCTCTTCTTGACTAGCATCTATAGAGCTCTTGGATTGGTCCAGTTCTGTGGCATCGAACCCAACTCGCAAATCCAGCAAAGACACTTCTATTTCAGTTTCAGCAGAAGGTGATTCCTTGATTTTGCTCCATGCCACTGTTCAGTGAGAGGCAAAGGGCTAATCTTTCTTCGTGGTAACAAGACAATGATACATCTTTTGACAGCTCTCTTAAAAGCTGGTAAAAAAAAAAAAAAAAAAGAAAAAAGGAGTAAAAGGAAAACCCTTCACAAGATGACATGTATTACACCTCTGTGCCCACTATGTAGTCTTGTAACTTGCTGTATCTGGGAACTTCCCAGAAGATCTGCAGGAGCTCTGAGAGATCTAACCTCCACATGCAAGTGCCTTCCTTGTGTCTTTGTTTTTGAGCATCATGACGTTAGCCCTTTTCATGCACCTAGACTGTTAATGTATTGTCCCTGGCCTTATGAGGACAATTTAATTCCCATTTCTATCTTGAGTTTCTGAAAGACTTGTCTTGTTGAGTGTAATACAAGCTCAGAATGATACACTAGATAGGGGTCAGGCTTGCATTGCCAGATGGTGTAATAGTGGAGACTTAATACAGCCACCGCTAATTCTAAGATGTCTTTAGTTTACAGTGAATTCATGAATTTCAAGGTAAAAATGTATTTCTTAAACAGCTTTTTTTGTTGTTGTTGTATAAAATTTAATGTAGAATTAACATGCAGTAAGCATCACTGTTTGCAAACTGCACATGAATGCTCTGAGTCCTCAGACTATCTTCACTGAAGGGCCCCTCTCTTCCTCAAAAATGAGGCATTGTACATTGAGGAAGAAGTGAAACTGTTGAGCTCCTAGGAAGTGACTGACATAAGAAAAGTCAGCACCCCTGCAAAGTTTTGGAGATTGGTTAAATGTTGTCATCCTTGTCACTCCTTGTGTTTGTTAAAGCAAAAGATGAAACAAAATTCACATTGATATGAGCTAGCACAAATCATCTGAGGTGAAAGGATTTGGAGGGCTTGATAATAGGTGAACACTGAAGTCTTGATTAGGCAGCAGAAAGTCATTTGTAATTTACTTCACTGCTGTACTTGGTGAACTTTCTAGCTGCTTTGTCACCAATAACATTTGCTTTTCTAATTTGGCCTGCGGGCAGCTGATGCCAGGAGGTAGCTGTATAGTCTCCCTGGGATATTCACAAGTGTATGTTTGTGAAATCTTATGTGTCTATATATGCAAATGTGTTAGGACATGGAACCTTTGGACTTTATAAAACGGGACTTGCTTTTTATGCCAGGTACGTTACCTTTTGGAATGGATGGAAGAAGACTTAGAAGATGAGGATGACACAGCCAGTACATCAAAACCAGAATTCTGTCATCCACTATGCCAGTGCTCAAAATGTGGGCCAGCACAAAAGGTTGGAGTATTCATTCTGTGGAAGAGATTAATTTATATTCTTGTAATGTAACATTTAGCTCTAGGGGAGTAGAATTCATATTGCCCAACACCTCTATCTAAAAAGCAATTAAATATATACAGATCTTAACAGTGTTCATCTGATGTCATGAAATTGTTCTCTTTGTGATTGAACTGTAGAAGATATTGGATTCAGGAACAGTGTTCAAAGACTTGCTCAATATCTAAAGGAGTGAAAAAACTTTGCAGTTTGCTTTTAGAATATGTGGACTGCTGTCATTAAGATTTGGACAACTTTGAATAAATGTGAAAAATCTTCCAAGCCTCAGCTTCTGGTTCTCTTTTGCAGTTTACATTGCTAACTGTCACAGAGTATCTACTTATCTGTTAGTAATCAGTTTAGCAATGAATACCTGCTAATCCTATAATCAATGTAATGCTGATAAAGTTGTCTTTTTAATTGCTTGACATCTTTCATACAAGGTATATCTAAAACCTCTTCAGAGATTAGATATAATTGGAATGACTTTGTTTCCCCTTATTGATCATGGATTGTAGAGGAGAATCAGGCTTTACAGTACACTTTTTTTTTTTTTTTTTTTTTTTTAAATTTAAATAAGGAATGATTCCAGCTTCTTGGATGTAGAAAACCAATTGCTTGCCTTTCAGGAAGAAAATGTATTACTATGTCTGAAGGTATACATAACTGGATAAGTCATTGCAAAATAAAAAAAAGTATAAATTTTTGGTGTATTGGCTGCTTTGAGGTAGCAGTAACCGTATCACTTAACTGAGAAAATGTGAGATGGCTTAACTTCTTCTAAATTCCTCGCTCCTACCTTATGTTTATTTTATGCAGACTAAGAGTGTCCTTAAATGCTTCACATTTACATTGTGCTTTATTCTCTGGTAACGTGTGTCTATGTACCCTCAGTACAGAGATCATGTGCTAAAGATGCCAAAGTCTGAAACCAGAAAGTTCATTTTATTGATAACAAGGGAAGGAATGGCATTTACTGTGGAATTTATTTGCCTACTGAATGAAAAGTAGAAGGAAGTTGTTAACTAATCTTAACGGCTGTATTAGGCAGGCACACATTTAAAAGCACACCTAGGATAGGCAGAATGAAACATTGTCTGCCACTGTAAATGTTAAGCACCTACACAGTTTGCAAGAGGAGTTAAAAAGGATATTCTGTACTGCTGTGTAATCTGTCTTCCAGGTAGTTTCCTTGACTCCCCGTGGGAGTCTGTTCTCTGGGCCAGTGTTACTTCCACATGAATAAAATTAATTTTAGTTTTTATCCTTGTTACCTTGAGCTTCATATAGCAGTAAAATAGGTGTGTAGTGTCTGTCTCCAAGAGCACAAATGTCCGTATAAATCGAAGTAACTCATAATACTAACACTCTCCGTATGTCAGCATCCTAACAGATATGTAAACCCTAAGTTTTACTTCGTCTCAACCTGTGCTGCTTTAGCCTCTTTTTAATATCATGAATACTTTGGCTGGAATTTCTCTATATGAAGCTATCATGTTGGAAGAAAAGAGATAAAAATAAACCTCATTGTTGTGTTGAAAAATACTACCAAGCTGCTCTGGTTTACTCACTCTTTTCCTGAAGTCTCAAATTAGGCTCTGTAGCAGAAGTTCTTGTAATGTCCATCTACCTGTTTTGTATATATGTAGCAGGTATTTGGCTGCTTTTTGGTCAACAGAAAGTAGCATGACTCGTTATATAGTTTTGTTGTGTATTTTCCTCAGAAATTTGCAAGGATCTCTGCTAATGGACTTGGAGTAAATGTTTCAAACCAAGACGGTTTTACACCATTGCATATGGCTGCTCTGCATGGACACTCTGAACTTGTCTGTCTCTTGTTGAAACATGGAGCCAGTGTCAGTGCCAGGAATGCAAAACATGCAGTTCCTCTTCATCTAGCATGCCAGAAAGGTCACTTCCAGGTAACTGAGCCTTTTCATAAATGCAAGCTATTTAACACTTAACCACCAACAAAAAGCTGGTTTCTGAAATTATCAACAAGATTAAACCATAACAGTGAAAATTAGTTTGGCAATTCTGTTTTTTTCTTCTGGTGTCTAAAATCTCCAGACAGAAAGGGGATCTTTCAACTGAAAGAGTTTCAGTAGGCACCTTTTCTTTCTAAATGACCTGAAATGATGGTTTAAGTAAAGTGCTGTAAATAGCTACTGTTGTACACCAAACACTTTAAAAATACCTTGTGCAGCTGAGTCTTCCTATGTATTTTCTCTTTGTACCTTCTGTTCAAGGAGGTTCTGTGTACATCTGTTGATGCAATGGACTTGGTATCTTCAATACCACAGTATTAAATATTTACCATATCTTCAGCACATTTCAGTAGATTATGAGCCAAGCGGAGCTCTGAGGGTAGCAGATAACCTCATCCCTGACTTCCTTCCCTGTCAGGGAAGCATAAGCAGTGAATGAGAAGCATGAGCTAGTGAGGGGAGGATATTAATACAGGAGGGAGAGTAAATGAGAGGGGAAAAGTAATGATCATGAAAAAGCAGCTGCAGACAGGCAAATGGAAATATACAGGAAAGTGGAAAACTAGGGTTTTGAGAATAAGGAGCTGAGGATTGCAAGAGGAAAAAAAAAAAAAAGAGAATTATGAAGATGATGGGGAGACAAAGCACTAGGGAAGCAAGAACAAAATGAGACTAGAACCCAAACTTGTAGGTTAATGAAAGTTCATTCCTGGGGTATTTACAACATAAAGAACTCCTCCTGAGTGTTCTGATGAGTTCGGAAAGGGCAAAAGGATACTGTTGCTGTGGTGGTTTGGTTTTGATGTTTTGTTACTGATTATGTATGTTTTTCACATACCTTGAGTTTTATTTTCTGGCCTTTCTTTCAGTTGCTTAAAGTTTATTTTTAAAAAGCATGTGGTAAAATATGAGAATTTGTATGATAGGAAGAGATCATCTGTTTGGCAAAGATGAGACTTTTTTCGCCATCTTTTCTTCTTTCATCTCTTTGTTCTAGATTTCAAAATAATGTTAAAAATAATAAAAAAGGAGGGGGTACTTTAATTGCATGATTATGGTTGGCTGCTATCTTAAATGAAAACATTGTTACTTCTTTCAATAGGTGGTAAAGTGTCTGATGGATTACAATGCTAAACAAAATAAAAAAGATATATATGGAAATACTCCTTTAATTTATGCATGTTTGAATGGTCAGTATGAGACTACGGCCTTGTTGTTACAGGTAAGATCACGGAAAACAGAATGTTCAGAATAGTATTTCTTACGTGGTATCTGCTTATCCAGTACTCGGGATTAGTATCTTTAGTTATGCGTTTCTCTGTCAAAACTACTTGGGGGTGGAAAAATAAGAGTATTTGTTATCTCATTCCTTTCAGTCCCCTCCCTTCATGGTTTTTTATTAGCTAAATATTAATTTACTATTGTACAGCTAGCTGTTTTTATGGAACTTTTTTGTGGCAGGTGTTAGGTTTTTTTGCTTGTGATTCTATCACATAGGGTTTTTTGCTTTTTTCGTGATGTAATTTTTTAAAAAATATCTCTTAAACTTTGAATATATAGTAGATAAGGTGCAGATATGAAATGAGCTGATCTATGAAATTGTGGCTGTGAGAGAGGATATGATCAGGTGGCTTGTTGTTGAACTGGTGATTGCTAGCATATGCTTCTGCATTCGTATACAGCTACAAGGCTTCTCTTGCATTGTTCTTATCCATACTTTGAAAAGGAGAGAAAAACAGAATAGTAATGTGCTACCTCCATTTCATGCTACTCTGTCTGTATAACTTCAGTTTTATCTTGCTGTCCAGCATGGAGCTTCTGTTAACCTTTCTAATGCCAAAGGAAATACAGCACTGCACGAGGCTGTGATAGGAAGGAATGAAGCCCTGGTGGACTTGCTGCTTCAGAACGGCGCAAAGACACACATACGGAACGAGAGGAACTGCACCCCTGCAGACTGCGCTGAGCCGGTGAGTGCAGAAAGCTCATTTCTGACTTTAGATTTTCCTAAAGTTCGTATGCATGATGTAGGAAAGAAAACAAATTAACTATTTGTCACGACAATATTTGCCAAGACTTCTGTATTTAACAATTGTGTATGACACAGAGACGGAAGATGCCTGTTTATTGTACAGGGTACAATATGATACCTGTGGTCTGTGAAACCTGTTGTTTCTAGGAAAGGTATCCTAGACAAAAAGGATGAGTCTAGAAAGAGTGAAAACACATACGTGGATGAAAATGACACTAATGCTAGTAATGGCAGAGAGAGCAGAAGAAATGTTGAATGTAGGAAAGTGAGCGCCTTTCACTAACCAGTTACACTGCTAGCAATCTTCCTTGTTCCACCCACCATCTTTTGTGCTTAATGCCTTTTCATACCTTTTATCTTGTCATTGATAACTCTGATCTTCCCCTTTATTAATAGCAATAACATAATACGTAATATTAAATTATAAAGAATTATTTCACTCTTTAAATGATTTGATGCATGATCCCTATCTTTATGTGCTTAAATAGCCTCTGAGATGTAGCATAATGACCACAAAATTCTGTACTGAATCAATTTTAGTAAGTGTATTACCATTTAAACTGAAATTAGCTTAACCATAAATAATACAATTTAAAATAATAGGTCAAGACAACAAAATCATCACTTCAGTACAGTGCAACTTGTGGAACACTGATTTTGTCCCTACTCAGAATTATACAATTTAAAGTTTGCATTTATAATGAGGTATTTTTGTGTGCGTTACATTCATTTTGTCAGCAATTAACACACTCTGCACAGACTAGAATCCTAAATCGTATGGATGTTTTTCTTTTCCTTTAATAATCGTGAAAATGGAAACTTTTAAAATTAAGAATTCAAGTATCATTAAGCTGCTGGAAACAGCACCAAGCTATTTACCTGCATCAGCAGAGAGAGAAAAGGAGTGTGAGCAGCATGCTACTATCAAGATAAGAAAAAAAGGTACATGTCACATTTCTGTTGGTATGAATAAAAAGAGATTTAGGAATTCATGTGTGACTACATCAAATATTTTATATAATTGATTTATATATAATTAAAGAACAGACAACTATTTTGGGTATTTGTTACAGGTAACACCTAAAATACTGTAACTAAGTGCAGCAGACTTTGTATTATATTAATGACATCGCTGCAAATTCAGCTTTCACTTTTTTGGTGCGTGGCGGGGAGTTTTACATGTGAAAGCATTTAAAGTGAAAAACCGTGCCACATTTGAGATGATACAATTAACCATGTAATAATTGTCCTTTTCAGTGCAAAGTAAAACATTAATTTAAATCACCTCTAGTTTTTTCTAGTAAATTACTTTGCCCTAAAACAGGTTAGGGAGTGACTCTTCCATTAGTTACTGTCTCTCATGTTATGGGACAGAAATAAGGTGACTGTCTAAACCATAAAGCACTGTTTGCAGAAGAATGACTTTGAGCAAATGGCAGCATGTACTACAGTCAAAGCAAGTATGTTGAGACACGTGGTACAGTTCGACAATACAGCTGAGCTGATGAACTGACATGTTGCCACTTCAAAGAGATGGTTGTTACTCTCCATCCATCCATCCTCACCCCTTCCCCCTTGCCCTCAGTTGCTGGTCTTGCTTATCCACTACTTCCCTTATGCTGGCTGAGAAGTTTTTCAGATGAATTTTCAAGCTGATACAGTTCACTGACCTGAGGCAAGGGGTGTAACAACTTTTGTGCTGAGCTAGACAGCTGAGCGTAGCGAAGGCCAGTCATGCTGATCTGATGAAGAATGCTTACTCCTGCGACTTAAAATGCTTTAAAATTTCCAAAGATAAAATGCGATTCTGATTCAAGTTATTACTATTACAGTTTTACTGTAAAATTTTAACTCTAATGTCAATAGATACCACTTTCCATTCAGAACTGTTTTTTTAATTCTTAAGTGTGACTCAGTTGTAATTTTAGCTGCCTGTTCTTTTAAACCCCTAGTGAATTCTAAGCCATGTGAGAAAGCCGATGATCCTGTAAGCAGACAACTTCAACTGGTCCAATCAATTAACAGATTTAACAAGTAAGCATAGAAGCTTCCTCAGAATTGTTTATTGTTTCTCATAACCAAAAAAGAAATACAACTGTTAATAAAGCCCAAAAGTGGGTCAAGCATTGTTACACACCACATATAACTAATTTGACAGTAGATACTAATCCTCCGAGGCATGCAGATTCATATCACCAGACAGATGTTCTAGGCACGACATGCTCGATGGGGGTGAACAGCAGTGACGTGCTGTGCCGCAGGAGGGAAAAGCTGGCCGGCGAAGCAGTACTAGCAAATGTATTTACAGTTGTGTTTGCACAAACACTTGGTGTACCATAAATTAAGAATTTCAGAGCCAGACTGCTTTAAAAACCTCATCTTAGTGCTTCACTCAGAGCGGTTAGGTTTTGCCTATGATCTTTTTAAACGTTACTGTATATTCTGTGACAGCATACAGGAAATCCTAGTAGGCTGTCATTTCGAGGTGGTGGTGTCAGATAGTAGCCTTTCTGTATTGAGATTGTGCCACCTTGTGGATTTGCTGTGATCGACACTTTTGTGGAAAGACTTCTGTATTTAAATTTAATTTATTTAAAATATTTTTTAGAGCAAAACATTTACGGAGAACAATAACAAGAGATAAAAGTGTCCCTAATTTTGACTATCAGTTATTGCATCAGGTAAGTGGAAATACCTGCTTGAATTACTTGTATAATATAGCAAATATGTTTGGTTTTGTCTGCTATTGATATACATATATCAGGAAAGTTTCTTTAGTGTTAGTTGTGGTCAATGAATCCCAAAAGTTCTGACCTGTTTGCTAAATTGCTAACGTTTCATTGTTGTTCAAACTTCAGTGGTGCTTCTGTAACACCTCGTAAACATCTTATTCTTACTTTTAAACCTCTTAAGCCTCTTACTGCAGGCTTCATCTCTGTCTTGTTTTCTGTGTCATGTCTAGCAAAATCTAGGTTATACCAAGGCTTGAAAAACTCTACAGCTTGTCAGAGCTGTAGCCAAGCAGAGATGCTATTTACAAGAGAGAAATTTTTCTGTAGAGTAAAATTAGGGTTTGCATGGTAAGTCTGCTTGTAGAAGGAGATTGTTTGCAAGGGTAATACCAAACTGCATGTTGCAGTGTCAGCTGTGACATAATCAGTTCATCGATGGTTGGGGGATACCGTGACATCCTACTCCAATCTGACTGTTGGATGCTGCCTCCACCTGGAGCACGTGCTCCCTCTTCCTCCTTTACACTGGCTTTAACTCTCATCAGACCTCTTGCTGAGCCATTTCAGCATACTGAATCAAGAGAAAAATAACTTAGTCAAAAGAAAACAATTTTCTACCAGATCAGTTCAGTAGCTGTCCATTATTAGATTGGCACAGCCTTGGAAGTGCAGACTCTGCCGCTCATCTCCATCTAGAAAATGGAATACTGCTCTATTTCGTAGAGCCCTTATGAGATTTAACGTTTGCACAGAGCCTCGAGAATGCCAAATTAATGTTCTAAACCTGTAATAATTTATTAATTCTTTCTAGTATTAATGATAATATCCCACTATTTAATTAAATGTGGGATTTAATTTTATAACTGTGGATCGCTGAAGGCAGTATGTCATGTAAGTACAGCAGCTGTCAAAAAACATACGTGACCATGGTACGTAGCACTTTAACCATGTGTGACTGTCGTGGCTTTGTGAATTTGCACGTCATACAGCTCTAAATTGTTAGCGCGTTTAAACATGTATCATCACTAAAACTTTTTCAAGATTGTTGCCATTATTTCAGAAAAAGGATGTCATAATTAATATCTGCCTTTAGTTCTTGTCTTAGAAAATCTGCCACTATAGCATGCTTGGATTCTCTTTTTTCTCTTAGTTACTTTAACATTTGCAGAGTGGCCAGTGATCAAGGAGAGCCACCCACTCTGAAAAGTCAAAATCAGGAGCAGATGTGGAAATGGAAGATAGGAATAGCTGGAATGACCAAAAGGAATCTTTAAGGGGGTGGAGAGGGTCGTGTCCCTCCCCTGACAGATAAGGTCTGGAAGCAGGGAGTTTTTGCCTTTGGGTTTAGCGGTGCCTGGTTGAGCCTATCTGTATTACTATTTACACGTTTCTTAATGGTAAAATGAATGGCTGTTCATTTCAAGTACCTTGAGGCTTGCTTTACAAAAGGTGTTTAGAAGAGTTAGGATGATATTGGGATGGTGCCATGAAAGGAAGTTTTGGAATGCCTTCATTATCTTTTCAGTTCTGGTACTGACGTATGTGTAGCCTGGGGCAGGTTGGCCTCTTCTTGTTTTCTTAGATATAGACCTAATATAATTACTGTCCTACAAAGTACACTATTTTAAATCCTTGGCTGCGTTCTCAGTATAAAGAATATAATTAAATGAATGTGATAATTATATTCAAGAAACACTGTATTCATTTTACTTCTTTGTAATGAAGAAGGTAGACAATGCTTTTAATGTACCATCTTTCTGTCCTCACAGTTAGCCATTAAAAGCTTTGATAAGACCAAGTTAAAATGTGTTGAAACGCTGGACCAGAGTGAAGTTAAGATTATTGACACAGGATGCAGTGATGAGTTTGCAAAACATGATGACATAGAAGTTCCTCACAGGAGTAAGTTAATGCACCGAAGACATACTGTTAATGTGCCACTTTCAGCAGAGAATGTCAGTGATAATAGTTTATCCAGCCCTAGAAACTCAAGTATTTCACAATCGAGAGACTGCTGTGATGACTTGCTTTCAAAACATTGACAAGGAAGTGTGAATTTGATGTCAAAAGCTGAGGAACTAGGTGGTGTTCATGTCAATAACCCTTCACTGTATATCGAAGAATTCAGTGCCGCCTGCAAGCCTGCCTTCCAAACAGAATACAAGGATGACTCTTCAGCAGAAACAGTGTTCCGAGCACTTTTGAAGACTGAATCCTCTGTTTATGTTGGAGGTAACTACACAGCCAGATCATTACTGATCTCAACAAACAGGGACGTACCAGGATGTAGATGGCAAAATTACTTTCCCATTCTACTTAGCACTTATTAAAAAATTATACGTAACAGTCAACCAAATGAAACTCTGTATTGTATTTTTCAGCCACCCATTTTGTTTTTAACTCTTTGAATAATTTTTGCATTTTCCGTTTTTATCACTACATTGGATAAGTATATATAAATATATATTTATATATATAAAGATATATTGGATAACAAGGTATTTATTGCCAGAGGTAAATGAAATGTCTCTATTTTTATTGTAATGTTACAAACCATTATAGTATATATATTTCTGTATGTTTCAGTAGCTGGGAAAACAGTGGTCAGTAACATCTGCAATGCCACATTAGAAATTTAAACATGCTGTTAATGTGAGGGGATGTAATCCTTGCTAATTTCTTTGCAATACTCCCCTGTATTGGATCTGCAAGATCAAGTTCTTACACAGGAGCCAAGGCACTAGGGAGAAAGTAGAGCCCTTGACAAAGATAAACTTTGGACTCACTATTCACAGCCTAATGAAAAAACATATGCAGAAGCAAGCATGCATAAGGACACACAAAACTGTTTTAAGTTGATTGGGTTTTGATTTTCTTTCCTCTAAAGCCAGTCATGCAAAAACGCACAAATATTCATGATTCTGAACCTGGGCAACATCTGCAGGCAAAACTGCTTAGGAGCCTGCTCTGGGCTGCTCTTTAAGAATAAGGTGAAATTCCAGTTATGCAAGGTACTTCTCACGTCAGTAAGCATTGGCTGGAATAGGCCAAATATTACCCTCTTCCTAGAGGGGATCACTGAAGAGTTGAAAGCTTGCAAGTAACCACAAGATGGCTGCTTAGGTTTGAACTTCATTTTCTACTGTTTCAGTTGTTGTAGGAGAACATGTAAATAGCACAAGCCAGGTTTCTAAGTGCAGTATTTTTTTTATTCTTGGCTCATCGCATCCAGCTTGCATTTTATTTCACAAACTATTTGTATGAATAATTCTATTTCTTTTAACTGTGGTATTAGTAAACTGCCCGGCAAAGTATAAAGCTGGAAGACATACTGGTGATTTTTTTCAAGTAACTTTTTAATCGGAGATGTAAAATATGACATAAGTGCACGTGTGGACATTTGGAGATGAGGGTCGTGTTTATTTTTCTAATAATTTATGATTATGATTTTCTGATGTGCCTTGGATTTGTGCCAAATGATGGAAAGAAAAAACTAGTAAAATAACTCTTGAAAAAGCTGTTTTCTTTGAGTGCTTTTTTCAAAGCATTGAGTCTTTTATGCAGATTTCCTTGCCTTTGTTTTTGTAGGCATTTGAAGGCTTCACCTTTCATCTCTGTGTAACTTGAGGGATCAGTTGGAATTTACTCTCAAGTTCAATATGATCTTCTTCCCTCCTGTATTGACAGATTACCGTTATTAGGTTGTGTGGTTTTGGATTTAAGGCGTAGAGGTGTAAAATACAGAATTGTTAGTGAAACAGAGTGTTTTTCACCTAACTTCCTTCTCTAGCTCTACACTCCCACTAAAAAAAAAAAAATAGGATGGATGTTCAGCTATTACAGACCAAGAAGAAAGAGATAGGAACTATTTTCTTCCTTCTTGTTACACTATAAGATGACTTAGAGTAGGCCACTTGTCCTAACCTAGATTTTCCTTATGAAGTTTAAGATACAAGTAAACTGTCATGGATCTGATTTCCAAACTACAGAGTGAGAATTTTGCTTGTGTTTTAATTATACTGTGCATTTAGTTAAGTTACTCTTGTCTTACAACTTCTTGACAATATGCTTGAGAAAAATCAGTTTATTAGCTTTTTAATACTGGTGAATCTATGCTAGAGTGTAAGTACAGAATACACTGGTGTAACTCGAGAACACGAGTTAGCCAAATGACACTAAGTTCGGTTTCAGCCTTGATATGAATGGCTATATAATGGTTGGTTAATTTTATTCTTGAAATTTAAGAATTGGCCAAGTGTTAAAGTAGCTCTTGTCTTTCTTTGAAAAACCTCCCCCCCCAATGAAGTATTAAATTTGCAAGAAAACCTATAGTAGCTTACTAAGGCAACTTAATGCAGACTTGGTGTATGTTGCTTTCTCTATTTTTTAACAAAATCTGTCTAAGATACCTAACAGGAGAATGTATTGTTTCTTTTGAGTTTTATAGAAAAAGTACAAATTTATTAGAGTTAACGAGAGTTTTCTATTCTATTACAGTATCAGAACAGTTGTCCTTGTGAACCTGGGGCTATGTAAGTGACCAAGCTTCAGTTTTATTCAGTGTTCAGTCTAGGATAAAGCTTATTTCCAGGCATTTTGGATGTATAGCATATGTATATATATATAAAAAAAAGCACTTAAATGCCAAACAGTTCCACTATAATCTGAATGATGGGAAGATAATGACTAACAAATTATTTAGGTAAATGAAATAGTTTGCAAGTTTCCTTTGACACGCTTAACCAAGCTTTAACTATAAGGTATTTTTTAATTAATGTTCAAAGTTATGATGATCAAAGGCTAAACTGAAATAGGATTTGGAGGGAGGACCCCTGGAAGCTTCCCTGGCAATCTGTAGTGCAAATATACTGAAGTCACCTTCATGACACTTAGGATTTGTCTGCAAAGCATGTTACCGTTCAGTCCAGTTTAATCTCCAAAAGGTTGCAAGTTAATTAATCCAAACCATGACTTCACATTTTGACAACAGAGACCCTGGAAAAGCTGTTCTAGAAGGACAGCACAGCAAGAAAGCTTATGTTGTTACAAGTAGAATTTGACAAACTTAGGAACGGGACTGTGAAGGATGCTTGGGATATTCTTGTAGCACCAGCAGGAAAACTTTTAAATCCTCTAATCATACTTGGCTTGAAACTCTTCACACTGGTAAAGGGTCATTAGTCTTAAGAAATTTCACATACACCCACAGTATTACTCAAGTTAAAGAATCCTAATTATAAACAGCAAAATGCCCAGTTTAGCTCTAATGAAACTATAATAAAAACTACTTAAATGCTTTTAAACCACATTCACACAAGACGAAAAACACCCACTAGTGCTCACTTTAAACAATTTTATTAGGTTCCAAAAAACCACTGCAATTGGGATCATACATCTTCCTCTTAAATTATGTCAGAAAAGGGGGTTGTGGTGGTAGAGTGTTTATCAGCACATTACAGTATTTATCCTACTTATTTCCATAACCATATTTTTGAATAAAAGTGTAGCACAAGTTCAGTTTTACTTTATGCATGCAGGAGGTGCAGAAAGTTTAGGAAAATGGTCTCTTTTTTTTTTTTTTTCCAAGGTAAGAAACACTCCAGCCATTTGATAAAAATGGAGGTAGTCTTAAGAATATATGATACCAAGTGTCTGAACGGTGCTGTATTACACAGTTAACTTGCTTTTTCTTGAGATAGCATGTTATTTCCTAGCAGAACGGTTCAAGCACATGCTGGTTACAATTTCTTGACACGGGCTGCCTGATACGAAGTCCTCTGATCCAAACACTACTTCGATACCTTCACTTTATTTTATAAATTTCCAGTAAGGACTTGAGAGCCAGTGAGCAGCTGGATGGGAAATCTCATTTCTAAGACTTCTGTGATTATAGCTCAGAGGTTTTTGAACTCCTACAGAGAGTGGCTGTTCCCAGCTTTACACTCAGCTCCTCTCACGTTATGGTATCTCTAATAGCAGCAAGTTAAGTGTGTGCAGTTGCTGAAAGCATAGCTTACACACTGAGTAAGGGGCAACAAAATGTTCATGCTAATGACACAGTGGGGAATCCCACACTGCTCAGGCCTCTTATACTAAAAAAATTTAAGGTATAAAATCCCCTTCTCAGATTTATTTTACAATACAAGTTCATTTGTTGGCCTTTTTATAAAAAAAAAAAAAGCGTAAACATTTTCAGATCTTGCTTTCTGCCCGGTAACAGCGTGTTGCCTTTTTCCAGGCCTTCTGTTTGGCAGACAGTCTTACAGTAGTATTAATAATCATCCTCTTCATCAGAATCCAATACTTTCCTTCTGTTGAACTAAAATGAAATACATGATGTGAAAACAGAAGGCTGACAGCAAATCCAACACAGAGCAAGCCTTTCAAACTCCACGTGTTTGACAGTGAACACCTTCCATGGGAGCAGAACGCTCACCCCGTCACCGGCCCCCGCCAAGTCCCTGCTGGCGCAGGGGTACAGGACAGGCGCAGGGCAGGTCTGTCTCACAACATGGCTCCGATGTCCCCGTGCCAGTATCTGCAGATTTTACTGTTGCTAAGGACTGCTACAGTTTAACCCCAGCGCTTACTGGAGGTAGGAAATACCAAGTTAAGTTCTACCCTGAACTGACATGGTATAATACGTGCAATTTTTCTGCTCTGTTTTATAACAAATTAAAATTATATTTGGGAAATAAAGCTTACCTTTACTGTTGTTTTCTTTTCTGTTTGCTGACTCACTTTTTCAAGTATTTCGATCAAACCTTGTTCTGATACCTAGCACAGCAAAAGAAAAGCCATATAAACACCTTCTGAGAGATGCTTAGTATCAAACAACTGAATCACACTTTCCCTTCCTACTAAAGGTGTTTGATGGAGTTACATAACAGTATTTAGAAGCTCTCAATCACCTTTTCCTGTTATTTAATTTACATATATAAAAAACATCCCACTTTTTTTTTTTTAAGAATGAATTAGGTTTGAAAATGAATGTCTGCAAGAAAGAATTAGAGAAAACATAACTCACCTTTCCAGCTAGCTGTCCAAATCTTGCCATCTGTATAAGATAATTCTCTACTGCTTTTGCTTTGTCTGGTTTCACAAGTGCTAAATTGCTTACTGCAACAAAAACAGTCTCTGTTCACTTTCTTTTAAAACATACTCAAATACCTTCACTAGTAACTAAAACGTGACAAATGTCCCTATGAAAGAGTCTTTTTCATGCCAGGGTCGTGAAATAAATTGAAAGGCATCTTCATTTATATAAAATAAAGATACAAGATAGTTGTATTTCTTTCTTTTAAACATTTGTTTCTAATTAGATTAACTAATTTTGACTCTCACTACAATTAAAAAAAAAAATCTTTTGATTAACATCATTTAGAAGTCAGTTAACCCCTCCCCTCCAATCACTGATATCACCAACTGAAAAGCTGTAATAGTTCTACAACAGTATTGTTCTAGTCTGGCCTCTATACAAGCACGTAACATGCTCGATCTGAGCAGCCCTGGAACACACTAGATGAGAATTTTTTTATTAGAAAGTTACTTGGATACTTACATCTTGCACGAGCTGCTTGATCAAGAACTTGAGCTAAAATAGTATTTCTTATCTCCGCTTCCCTGTAATGAAAAATTAACTACACATTAAAAGTCGGATTTCAAATACCTAAAATAATATGCGCAAACCAGCAAATTACAGAAGACTTTTGATTCGTGTAAATGACTTCTTGAGGTCCCTTCAAACCTTACATCATTTTTTTTAAAGCATTTTCTGTCATAAGTAGCTCTATGTACATTGACAAAGTTACATAGCTGACATCTTCCAAGAAATCAAGACAGAATTTACCACTCACACCTCCTTACTGTTTATTATTACACCTTAAAGACAGAAGCCGTGCTACCCACTGTAAAGCTGCTGCATTCAGTTCCATGTGCAATTTTGCCAAAGGCAGTGTATGGTAGAGCATAAGGAACAGCCCATGCAGTTGCAAGACACAACCAAACCTCATTATTTATTCAGAATTTTTCAATAAGTCTTTATATACTTACAGTATTTGGGTAAGTACTTGCAAAACTGGAATAGTAGTTTATGCATTTCCATTAATACAAACTGACTGTGTGCAAAGTCTAGCCCTTTAAACGCTTATTTTCAACTTTCCACTGAGTGCAAATATTGAATGCTCTTTCCACACTAAGCTCTGACATGAATAACTGTTTCATATTTTTAACTGCAATAGATGTCCCAGAAAAATCAAATGAACTAGGAAAGTACGTTCCCACGGCACTAAAGAGCCAAACCCAAACTCATCGGACAAAACTCCAATTTGGGAAGAGTTCTGCCAGCCCTTAAGATTTTCTTATGACCCACTGTTACCAACCCTGAAAAGTCAAGGCTTCCAGAAGCAGATGACAGTGGCAGTGATGATGTTTCCCCAAAACATCCTATTATATCACTAAGGGTCATGAGATTATTGCATTCAGCTGAGTCCCAAAGTGAAAACGAGCTGCTACTGCTGTTTACCTCCATGCCCTCCCACCCCAGGCAGGGTTCAGACTGCCTGACAGCTCTGTTGTAGATCATCCAATACAGTCATGGCCTGGGAGCCACACTTGGATCAAATCTTTGGTATTTCAGCTTCTTTGTTTTGGTTTTTCCAACCGCACACACACAATAAATAATCAGGTGAGTATTCCAAAGAAATTAAATACTCAAAAAAAAAAAAAGTAAAAGTCAATTTCAAAATGATTCAATGGAAGACCAAAAGTCAAATAGTTCTCATTTATACCTCTGTTTTGCTTCCTGTTGTGATGGATCACTGGAAGGGTCCTAAAGAATGAGATCAGAATCAATATGATCATTCAGAAATATTCCACACAGGACAGTAAGTTTAAATATCCCAGCAGAGTCAACGTAAGCTAAACCTGTCTGCTAAACCCGCCTGACCATGGACAAGATCCTGAAAATAAGAATCTGCTGCCCTAGCTAATAAATATGCCATACTATGCTTTCCTCACAAAGGAGTACTGCAAACCAGTGTGATGACCAGTGCTACTGGATCTATCCACAGATTGTTGTAGGTTTGGACATTAAAAGGCCTTCCCATTAGGTCTAAGATAATAAACTTCCCAAAGCCCAGAAAAAAAGACAAAGGCATTTAAAACCCATTAAAGTAAGCTAAGGACAAGTGAAATTCAATGTAACATTTTGTATTTATCGATATAGCAGAAAACACAATGCTAGCATGATATTCTGGGACTAACAGAAGCAGCTGAAATAACTATTCAGAAGTAAGTAACAACAAAGAGGTAAAACCTGAACTTCATGTTGAATCTGCACCTCGAATTTTATAGGCAACGTTTCAAAGTGTCAAAGCAGAACGGGAAACCACACAGAGAGAGGAAACGAGGCTGATCATAGGTATGGAAGATCCCTTCACAAAACCAACAAAACACACTGGTACACTTCAGCTCCGAAAACAGAGACGACTGAAAAGACCGGCGATGGTAATCCATGACGTTGTGAGTGGCACGGAAACAGGTCGGGGGAGGGAACGCCTGTGTGCTAACCCTTCAAGGCAGCAGCCAACGCCCCCAGGGCGGGCAGCAGGAGGCAGGCCCAAAGTGCCCTAAAGGCGATGACTGCTCATGCAGCAGGAGAGGAGGTGGCCGTGGGGGTACGGCCCGGCCCGGCCCGGCCCGACGGGTCCTCACCCCCTCAACCCCCGCCGGCCGCCAGTCACCGAGGCTGCCGTCGGCGACATTTTCAGTCAAAGCACCAAACACGGCCAGGCCGCTTCCCGCTTCTCCCCGGCCTCGGCCCGAAGCCTTTATTCACGGAGAGGCCTCCCCAAGGCTCCTCTCCCTCGTTCCCCGCCCGCGCTGCTGAGAGGCGGCCGCCACACACGCCCCAGAGAGGCACGGGCGGAACGACAGGCCCTGCCGCGCCCGGCGAGCGCCCGCCTCCCCCCGGCCCGGCGGCAGGGAGCGGGGGCACTGCCGGGGCGGCGGCGGGGCGGGCGCCCCCGCGCCTTACCCCGTGCTTGGCCTGCAGCTCGGCCAGCCGCTGCTGCCGGAGCGCCTCCAGCTCCTCGTCCGCCATGGCTGAGGGGCGGGCGCCTGCGCCGCAGCGCCCCCGCCCCACTGCGCCTGCGCTGCCGCGCCAGGCTCTACCAATCCACCGTCGAACGCTTTGCCGAGCGGCTGAGCGCGGGGGCGGGGCTTTCCTCAGGCCCGGCCTTGCCTCGTGGCGCCGCGCTTCGCTCTCGTGTCGGCGCCGCCCGCCCAGCTTGGGCCGCAGGGCCGGGCCGAGGTGAGACGGCGGCGGTTGTGAGGCCTGCCCGGTACCCAGCGCTCCTCAGCCCCGCCCCGCCCCGCGGTGTTGCCCGAGCTGTCGCTCCGAGAGCTCGGCCCTTCCTCGCGGTGACGGGGCTGCCAGGCCCGCGTGCTGGTCCCTTCCGCTGGCGCGATGGGCACCGCTGCAGCAGCGGTGATGCCGTGAGGAGAAAGTGTGGGAAATTACGGCCTTTTTCTTCTGTCAGCTGCTGGCAAAAGGAGCCTAAATCAGGCTGGGTCAGGCTGCTGGTTCTCTGGCTGCGTTTCTGGGAGGACGCAGTGCAGGGCGGTTATGTTATGCCAGGTAAGCTGCTGCTAGGCTGACAGAAACAGTGCTGGTTTGGGATGTCCATTTGTTTGTCTCCTTGTAGTCTAATACTGTTCTCACAGGCACTGACTGGACTGATAGCGCTTCGGCTATGTCTACTATAGGTCCTGCAGTGTCCTCAAAAAAGAAAAAAAGGGGGGAGGGGAGACAGGCAGGATTTGGTTAAGCTTCCCACATGTGCAACAGTGACTGATACTTCCCCAAGCTCTGTTCAGCTGTGACTCCCCAAGAAATTACTTATGTGCTGTGACCATTGCTTCCAAGTTCAATCCAAGAAATGGTTCAGCTTCCTCAGCTGTGAGGTCTGGCCTTGTCTCTGGAATCTAGGAGCGTAGAAAGCTCACAAAAGGTACTGGCCGTGATCTGATTTGGTACAAAGTCACTCTAATAATTCGAAGTGACTATTGTTGACACATTCACTTGATAGCTTCAGTCATGTTAAATGAGTAACTTTGACATCTCAAATTTCAGCTTTTAATGTTGGTCAGTCACACATTCTTGTTAAAGGCTGTATTTTTTTCACTCATAAGACTTAATTTAACCAAAGAAACAACTTGAACACCAAAAGCTGTTCTAGCAGGATAAATAAGCCACAACTTCCTAAAAATAGAGGTTTCTGTAAAGATATATTCCCAAATATTTCTGGTCTAGTATTATAAAGTAACAAAAAGTATCAATTGCTTGTTTCATTAATACTTTTAGCTAAGAACTCCTGCAGTGAATGCAGACACAATTAGCGGAGTGGAATTAATTTTCTTTAGAGCTTTCTATGCTGCGTGATCCAAATGGATAACGTGAGCCTGTGAGTCCTACCTGAAAACCTTGCATCCATCCAAATAGCCTGCGAAGCGTGTTTGTACCTTGATAAATTCAAAATCAGGGTCGATTTCAGTGCATTTCAAGGAAAGTTTTGGGTTTTACTTCCATATTAGCAGCAGAGGGAGCTCTAGTTCTACAAAAGAGCATTTGTTGCTCATCATGCCATAAACCAGAAACCGCAAAAATTGTTGAGTTTTTTTTGCTGTGCAGTATGTTCTCACAGATGAGGCTTTAATCTATATCGTACATCTCTGTTGCTGTAAATTCATGCTCCATTATGCCACCATATGCTTTGCTTCAGTCGGAGAAGGCTGCAGTAATCCTAATACTTCATCTAGCTTTCTAGGTATTTGTGTTGCATGTTTGAGTGCATATTGTTTGCTGACACACTTAAAGGTTATGTCTTAATAAGTTGTTTTAAATTAGTTTATTAGCAGTGAGCTGGCAGCTGATGAGTTTTTATGTTTTGAGAAGGTATCATTCTAGTTATTGTCAATTAGAGTATGAGATTCGAGAAGCAAAAAGTGAGTTTGGTTCATTAAAAAAATCTGGAGGTATGCAGCAGAGTGCTTTAGGTTGTATTTCATTTTTGGCTAGTCAGCTGCCTAGTTTCTTTTTCATCTGCTCAGAGGTATATACCATTACCTCTGCAAACTGGACAGCTCTAAATGTGAAAACATGAGAGAACAGAGAAATACTGGTTGAGCTGCTTTGTAGTGGTCAGGACTTTTAATTGTGATGCAGAAATAGTGGATTCCTGAAAGTTTTATACACCTTTAATATGTCCACAGAGTCCTGTGAGTCATTTATATTGATGAAGAATGGCAAACAGAAAACAAATGCTTTAAAAAGACTTTTTTCTATATTTTAAACTCCTTTTTCTGATACCTGTGCATCTCTTAGAGTGCAACCTAGTATATATGACGTATCATATGTAATATAAGTACTATATAATTATGTTAACTACATTACATAATAAACATACTGTGTATAAAATAGAAAATGTTATATATTTCTAACTAATCTCTATATAATATAAATATATTTTTAATATAAATGTGTAGTGTATAATTAAAAAAAGAATTCGAAGAGCCTTATTTTGGTATGTCTGGTTTTGAGATACTTCAACAGACGTAATTTTCCAGTGCAGACTGGGCTATTGAATACCCCTAAGTTGAATCATGTTTGAAAACTTAGGCTTTGTCACTTGGCCAATGAGGGCTTAAAGGGCAAACCCCAGGATTCTGTTGTGGTAGTTTGGTTTCATATCGCATTGGGTGGCTATGATTTCGTCCTACCTGAGGCGTGAGGTCAGATTTCACAGAAATAAATATCAGCAAATTCAATAGGAGTTAAAATTTATGTCATTGAAAGGCAAGTTTGATTTAAACACAACTGATGTGGTAACAATTGTAGTGTTTTTATAGAATCTTTGAAGATACCCAACCATCTCAAGCTCTTTATTAACTTGACATACATTTTTCTAGAAATACTGTCTTATGTGTTCTGATATACTAATAGTGTTAATTTTTCCCAATATCAGTCACATCAAGCCTTGCTAAATAACATGAAATTGGTTGTCATCTCATAAGCTTAGACTAGTGTAGCTATACCGACCTCACCTAAATAACACTCAATGTTTATGAGAGAGATTTTATCTGTCCTGTCGTTGTGTTAGCAAGTCAAGTAATTTTTGCTGAATGCTCACAACATCTGGTACTAGCAGTTATATACTGTTGGTGCAAAGGTGGTTGGGATGCATGAGCAGGTAAAGATTACAGACAAGCTACAGGGCAGAAAATGGAAAGACTAAGCATGAAGAAGGGGGCGGTTGATGTGTGAAGTTAGACCCTTCATAAAGTAGTAACACGGGTTTTTTTGTGAGATTGGGAAACTGGAAATGTTCATACTTGAGTGTATTTCCATTTTTATTACATTCCGTTGGTTAAGGTTTTATGTTTGAGGTATATGTGTGATCCCCTCCATGACGTACTCCATTTGAAAATTCAGGTTCTGATCATGCATGTGATATTCAGGCTAATCTTTTAGGGAAGAGGACAGTTCCCTAAAGGAATATCTTGTTACTCTGTTTGTTACTGTGATTAATTATTTTTTTATTGTACCTATGTAATTTAGTGAAATTAATCTAAAAATTATTTCCTAAAGTCTTCTAGCAGAATTTATTCTTTTCAAATGGATGAAAACCCATTCACTCTGGCTCTAAAATAACATTTTTTAAATGACTCAAGAAAAATAATATTTTGTAGGGGAACACTGTATTCTTTCAGAATGCATTTGTCAGCTGTGAAAGCCGCTCACTATCAGTTGGGTTGCAAGTCATCATGCACTATATGTACATTACTAATTCAGCAGAGTGACAGGAAGAGTTATCAGTACTATTTGAGATATGTAAAAATCTCAAGGATATTAATTCTGATAAGCAGGATCTTTCCCAAGCTCTTTGAAACTTAATTTCAAACACTAGAGGGCTCAAGAAATGTTTCTGGTCTTTTCCACAAGGTTTTAATCACTATAAATAGTGTATCTCTTTCAGTAATGCTTATATTACCCTCATAATCATCCTTAAAATGACACTGTATTATAGTAATAACAGAAGAATGGCAGTGCATGAATAAGCTAATGAACAAACCATCTCCTTCCTCAAGTGACTGTAAATAAAATAAAGTGAAATACCTATAGCCATGATGTTTAGTACTTCTCATTGGAAGGTATACTGGAGTTCCTTGCTTGATTAAATCCTTGCTTAGTCATCTCTGGCCTAAATTAAAATTTTAGTAAAAATTAACCACATAACCATTGATATTGTAATTTAAAAGAAAATTAGCAAACATTACAATGCCTTCAAAATAAGCATTGCAAGATTTTTCTACCTCACAGAAACCGAATCTTGGCATCGCAGAATGGGAGGGGTTGGAAGGGACCTCTGGAGATCACCCAGTCCAACCCCCTGCTAAAGCAGGCTCACCTAGAGGGGGTTGCCCAGGAACGCATCCAGGTGGGTTTTGAATATCTCCAGGGAAGGAGACTCCACAGCCTCTGTGGGCAGCCTGGTCCAGTGCTCTGCCACCCTCACAGTAAAGAAGTTTTTCTTCATGTTCAGGAACATGTCTGAAGAAAGAGACTTTCAAAAAAAAAAAAATTTAAAAACCAAACCAAAAAAACCCTGAATTCAGTATTTGAGAGAAATGAAGAAAAACTTACATCAACAGTGAAAGCTAAATGTATAATCTTAAATTATTAACAGTAAACTTTAGCCATCTAATTAGTTGTTATGCGATCACATAGTGCCTATTCCAAAGCTTACTGAAGCCATGGAAAATGTCACCTTTAACTTCCATTATTCTATAAACAAGCACACTAAGGCTAATAAGGGTTGCTTGCAATGCAGCAATCTGAACGGGTGCCTCAGGAGTGGGCTCAAAATAAATAAATACAGTCTTGAGAAGCGTTGTGCCCAGTCTGGGCCATGGGTTTATAAACATATGTATGCAGTAATATAAAAGCACAGTGGAATAGACTTGGAAATGGAATGACGTCGACATGTGAGTCAGATGCGAGGAGATCTCAGATTGTAAGACAGGAGTGAAAAAAGGAAAATACTATTCGTTATGTTTTTGTACATAGATTTTTTATTACATTTTATTTCAAAGAATAAACAGCAAATATTTTGCAGGAATATAATCCATGTAGTGCCATCAAATCTGAAGAAAACTCAAATGTTTTCTTATGCTATATATAATTTAAGTCTGATACTGAAGCTGTGAAGTCGATAGTATCTTACAGATTTCAGGAGGAAGTGAATCAGGGCTTAAGTCCAACACCTGCAGAGAATTTGAGTTCAGCTCATGGGAATCCAGTGAAATTAATATATATATATATATCTATATGTATATATTTCCTGCTTTAGGATTGTCATCACTCATGGATTTGCTCTGCTACAGAAGTGCCAATAGTTACTGTAACCTGGCTGAAGCTGTTAATGTGATTTTTATTGCTTTATATGCTTTGATGCCTTATTTTTTTAAAAACATCTGTAATAAATGTCTTTTCTTTTGCTTTATCAAGAATTAGAGCATGAAGACCTTGTTTTTTTTGGCTAAAATCTTATACCTCAGATTGTTCATTCTCTTTCTGGGTATTGTATTTGTGCCCATAGGAAGCAGCTGTGCTTAATGAGCTGGAGCACAGCAAAGCAAATACAACATGAACTCTGCATCATCAGCACATATATGAAGTGAGGGGACTGTGGATTAAAAGAACATCCTGTTTTTCTTTTGGAGTTGTGATGTATTGTCGTATTCTCCTATAATAGTATTAACTATATTGTTAAATTTCTGCAAGATGAAGCACTTAGTCACTTGTTGGTTTGATTAATGACAAATGTCGACTATATTGTCTTACTGTCCCTTCTTAAGGACTTTCTTACCATATTTCAGATTCAAACTAGGAATTAATTTGAGTGGAACAACTGCCTAGAGCCATTGTATTCAGCCTAGCTGTGCAGGTTAAGCACTTCTGATAAGAGAAGGTCAGGATTGTGCTTCTTCCTTAGCTGTATTTGCAGCTGAACACTGCTTG
The DNA here is from genome assembly GCF_034619465.1 of Leptosomus discolor. Classification (NCBI taxonomy): domain Eukaryota; kingdom Metazoa; phylum Chordata; class Aves; order Leptosomiformes; family Leptosomidae; genus Leptosomus; species Leptosomus discolor. Next base: position 49,824,743 of record NC_141398.1, on the reverse strand, counting down.
TTCTGAAACAAGTGTTCCACAGCTCCCAAGTAAATCACTAAACTATGAATAATAGGGAGTAGACAATTTAGAAATATCTCTGGTTTATATAGTAAAATTAGATACTTTCTTCTATAAAGTTTAGGAGTTTTAAAACTCTTGCTAAATTTAGATATGGTAGTATACCCTTGTTGTCCACCAAAATTAATATTTGCTTAAAAATAAACCCACAAAGCAACCCCAAACAAACCCTTCCATATCCTTTGAATTTGATAAATTTGAAGTGTGCCTCTATTAAAAGGTACTACCATGTGAAAGTCAAATGCATTAACCTATCAGTTGTCTCCTGTGTATTGAGTATCTGTTTTCTTCGGTAAGAAAGATAAACTATTGCTGATTTTTTACTTGTTTTTTGGAAATGACACAGGTACAAGAAGTGCACTAGATTTGTTTGTTCGTTTGGGTTTTTGTTGTTGTTTTGTTTTGTTTTCCTTTTCATCATTAAGAGAAGTATTTATTGCATTGTAACTATTAAATTTTGCTCTAGCTTATGGAAGAGAATCTACTTTAAATGGCATGGAACAATAGTGGTTCTAATTATTTATTTAATTAAGAGCCCGTGGAATAGAAGATGAACGTTAAAAATGTTTACGTTAACCCATTTTAACTTGCTGTTACTCCTTTAGGCTGCTGTTTCGTACATAGAGATGAAAAGAGAGAGGGAAGAGTAAATGGAGGCCAGATTGCACAGAATGCTACAACGGAAGGCAATCAGAAGACTAGAGCTGGGAAAGGAAAGATGAGACTGGGATAAAAAGCAGTGCTTGCTCCTTTTTTACTTTTGTCATTTACTGTTGCTTAGGTCAAGGTATGGTGAGAAAATCTGAGCTGACCCCTGCAGCATTTTAGGTATTCCACACACGTGTGAGTCAGCAGCTGTTCTAAGAAAGGGTTGTGGAAGCAGGACAAAATCGAATATTAGAGCTGTATGATAAGGAAACAGGAGATCTGCTGCCTGAGCAGTCTTTTACCTAAGATTATTTACAATAGAATTAAATAAGAGGTAGTCTGGCTGCCTTCAGCTTGTCTCACCACACCTTCGTATAACATGAAAGAAGATGATGAATCCTTCGTGGAGGCATCATTCCGTACTGATTCCTTGGGCTGTAGAAACAAGAGCATTTTCTTTGTATTCCCTTGCATAGGTTTTTCCATATGCCCTCATGGCAGCCATAAGCTTTGGTTTTTAAATTCCCAGCAATAATATGCTTGAGTATTTTTAACGTGTAAAAAGCTTGGAAGTGGAAGTTAGCCAAATCGAAATATTAGTTTAGGTTTGTATCACTCACGAGCTTCTTTAATTATCAAAGATGAAGATGAGCTAGTTAGGTTAAAACTTTAAAGGTGGTTTCTGCCTTTGTAGGTAGTATGTTATTCTTTACTACTCCCTGAACCGGAGTATTTCTTACAATAGTCGATGTGGCTGACACACATGCTAATTCTAATGCACTGTATAAGGCACCTCAGATGAGCACAGACAGTGTTTGGTACTGTCACACTGTTCGTAGTTCTTTAAACAAACATTATCTTGAAACGATACTCTATATAAACCTGTCGTAAGTACCTTTTTGTTAAATGTGCTGATGTGTGATGTTTAAAAATTTGGTTCGTACCCCTTGGGAGCAAACCCCTCTCAAATCTAGAAAATCGCTATGGAAGAGTGTTACATTGGATCTAGGTCAGTGCATCTGTGGCTTTCAGAGCTACTGACCTTGGCAGATGTGGGCTCCCTGATTTTGTAGCAGTTGTCTGCTCCAGACCCTGGAGGCCTTAACATCCCGAGCCATAGGGCTGCAGTCCATATGAGGCGCTTCCCAGAACTGGGGAATCTGGAAGACCAGGTTTCTCACCAGCCCTTCAGGCAGGATGCTGAGAAGCTCACCAGAAACCTGCCTGGCTTCTGCTGGAACCTGGGCAGGATTGGATCAGATCTGTTTTCTTTGTGAAATCTGCGAATTCTGACAATGTAAATTGTGGTGTTCTGATTAGTTCTGCTGAGGTGGAAATAGTTTGGGATTCTGAAACACAGGGAAGTGTAGTGACCAAAACAAAAGATAGTGAATTTTTGGAGAATTATGCTTATAAATAGGAAATACAGGCAAGAATGAATTGATTCTTCCTGTTTACTGCCTGTATACAAATTGAAAAATACTCTGAGGAAGGTCTGCTAAGATTTAGAGCCAGGCATCTGCATTCATTGTGTTTTATGTGTTGAATGCAAAACCAGCAGTCTGCTTCTCACATAGACATTTTATTAAGGCAGTTTCAGGGATGAGCATAGTTTTGAGAAAAATGGATGTTTAGAGAGTAGTATAATGTCATTTACAAAAGTCATTATTTAAAAAAAGCTGTGTCAGTCACATAAGTCAAAATTCTGATTAATAGAAAAACTTTATCATGTGAAAACTTAGGATTTCTAAGAAAAGCTTTTCTGTAAAGATTTTCAAGCTGTTTACTGAGATTATTAATAATGTAATTAATGTGGTAAGTAGTAAGGCACCAGCCAGGGAAAACAGAATATACCATTAGAGTGTTATTCAATGAGAATTTATTGTTGCTGTATTGTCTGGTTTCAACATACCTCAGATTTCACTTTTTTATATGTATGTGTAGATAATTTAATTTGATTATAAGTTATGTAGGGGGTGTTTCTGACTGCGTAAGAGGTATGTCCATTTACCTAGATGATTGTAATTAAAATACTTATTCTGAGCTATTTGGATTTATATATAGCACACTATGCTTAACAGCAGAAAGGGTCTTCCAGCTGGTTGAAATAAACTGGAATGCAATTGTTATAAAATACTGAAAGATACTGAAAATGTCATCAGTTTTTCAGTTTTGAAGCAAGGGTTCTGCCCTTAGCATGACAGAAGGTGTTTCTTGCACTCATCCGACTGCTAGATTCCAAGGAAAAAATTGTGTAGTGAGAAAGCTGCATAAAGAGCTGGCAAGGATTAGACAACAGCAGCTGTACTTCTGAATAATTTAGGTTTAGTTTGCAAAATTATACAGGAAAAGATTATCACTTATACTTGCATTTGAGAAAATGGAGCTACAAGTGTTGTTATAAAAAGTGACAATGTACAAACCATCTGAAATAGCACAGGGCCTATCTTGTCACTTTGGGCTAGATCCTGCAGAGCTGTGTGCCAAGACACTTGTGGAATCGTAAATAAAAAGTGTAGAAAGAGCTTCCTTTGTCTGGAGATTCAGCAAGGCAGAACCGTTCCTGAAAGTTTAAACTAGTGCTTGAGAGTAATGTCTGTCAGGCGTACCAGATGACACGTATATCAGCTTGCTCCAGAGGGGTGTATGTATTCTGTTGTTGATACATATTTACAGTTATTTATACTAAAAGATCTGGGGGGACTTCCAGCCCCTTTCTCCGCCGTGAGAGCCAGCTATTGAGTATGTGGCAGTCAAGAGCCCTCGCTCCTTCAGGCGCATTTGCCTTTTGATCAAAAGCAAAGTAAATGGCGCCACTTTTCCCTAAGCCATCCTGCCCTTCAGCTACAAGTTGTACGTAGAGCAGGAAGATTGCCTAGCACCGTTCTTCTCTCCTGTCTCAATATTTAAAGTGCAGTTCTATAAGGTTAAGGCAAGATTTTTCTCAGAATGTTTCCTCTTCATATTTTAAAGGAAATCTGATCTGTAAAATGCAAAGTCTGTGTCAAATGCTTGGCATGATGTTTCTTAAACAATTTATGGTAATACTAAGCCAGTAAGTTACAAAGACTATAATTTAGTAATTTTCAAACATGAATTAATCATTTTTGACAGATTATGATTTTTGTCTTGGCCTTGCCATCACCTGATCCCACAGGTGAACCTCAGTAACCAGCAGGTCGGTTGTGCTTGATGCGGTGCGTGACCACCAGATATCTTTGGTCATGTGAGATCTCTGGAAATGATGCTTACCTTGCCCCCCAGGCTGGTAAGCCAGCAATCCGTACAGCCTGTGAGCCTAGTCAGGAGGCTTGTTCTGAGGTATGTCGGTGTACCCTTAGAGTGGTAAGTCCTGGCTTTTACAGGGGAAAAAAAAAGAGGGAAACGTCTAATTACTGTATTAAAAGATGTGCACAGGTAATTCAAGGCAGGAGCAAGAAAATAATTCTTGCTTTAGTGTGAGACCCGGTGCTTCTTAACTGTCAAGTCCAAAATTAGAGCTAGCAGAAATAGAGGGAGTTGCTATAAATGGAAGACTGGTCTGGAACTTTCAGAGAACCCTGATATAACCTAGAAAGTGCTGTTGAACAGTCAGGAAAACAGAGCAAACAATGGGTAAAATGCATTGTACTCTCTAGATCTGCTGTCTCACTACACTTGTGAGGTAGAAGGTTGTGTTGTAAAGTCAGTGCCCGTATGGTCAGGACTTCTGGAGATGGGCTGCAGAAAGGTTCTGACTGTACAAGTATCCAGGGCACCAATTTAGATTCCCACTAATTTACAGAGTTAGTAATAGGATTAGAGTCTCAAGTATTTGTCTATGATTACCATAGGGCAGTGAACTATAAAAATCAACAACCTTTTATTTTTTAACAAGCAACATAAAGTCTCTATTTTCCTAAAAAAACCCACCTTGTGCAATCTCTGAGGTTTCTGTCTATATGGTGATTAAAATAATGTGGGTGGGATTCTGCATTTGAAACCATGAATGAGGCTCATCTTCAAAGTCAGTTAGAACCACATTTGTGTCTTAACTAATGAAAACGTCTGTTGCATTTTTGATGCAGAAATTAAAGACCTTTCAAAATGTAGTTCTGTTCCTGGTATATTTTCACAATTTTTTACAGAGAGAAATCCTAGTGGATGTAGAAAACAGAACTCACTAAAATGATCCCACAAAATGGTTTGATCAAATTTTGATCAAATCCTAGTTGTGGAGTCTTCATAGTATCCACTGCTTGGAAAAGTTCCTTTTATTACTTATCCATATAAATCTTCCCATCCCAATCTGTCTTGCCCTTTGTTCTGTACACAATCCATAGACCTCACAAATTTTCTTTTTTTAAGACAAAAAAAAAAAAAAGGCACCAGAAAAGCCTGAAGACAACATCCCGTATAGGAGGGTGCTTCTATACAGAGACTTCAAGCCCGTTTTAACTCTGTGAGGAAGACTTCTGCTAAGATTTGCGTTGTCTTTGCATTATCTCAACTTTTTACATCAGAACAACTGTAATATTTTCAAATTTTTAAAAGAAGGTATATTAATTACCATTATTGTTAATTATTGAGAACATTCAGTTCTGTTAGAGAAGTGGATGAAAGATTGCCCCATTTATTATTTCATCCTAATCAAGACATCCATGCCTGCATTGGAATTTAGATACAGCAACTTCTTACACCACAGATTTTGTGCCAAAGTAGAATTGAAAATGTTTGAAATCTCAGGCATACTTGAGGAACGGGAGAAACTGTTCCAGTCCTGTCCTGTGGATGAATTTGCTTTGTTTCAGGCAGGTGGTTCTGCCTTACTGATGGGCCACTGGAGCTTTGTCAGTAGCACTGTTCTATCTCAGATGGCATTTCCTCAGCCTTTCCCCCCCTTTTCTGTGCTTCAGTGCACGTCAGGGATAGGTGTTTTATTTTTGGAAGTTCTTGTGCCTGTTCCATCCTGTGAGTGAACAGAAGAGCAGCCCTGCCCCAGACCCTGCGGACATTGTCCGTCTGAATTTGCTGCTGACTGTTGGGGAGGAAGGGAAGGTGCGTACACCTACGCTATAGCTGGCCAGAGCACGGTGCTTGGCTGAAAGAGGACAGACACAGTATGAGGTGTAAATGGGGATAATATATTACTGTGGGAAGCTGATGATTTGTATCTTCTTAATTACTTGCGGGATGAAATGGAAGAAGGTCACTCTTGTGGTAACAGTGGAGCACTTGGATTTTTCATTCTGAGTCTCCTATAGTCACTCTACTTGATCCTGGCCTCCCATTCCCCCATAAAGGCAACAAGTTTCTCTAAAAGATCAGGAAAATAAAGTATTGTGTTTATACAGTTTTCCACAGTCTTGGGTAGGAAGCATAAGGAAAATGCACTGTTTTATAAGAAAAGTAACCATCATTCACAGTCTCAGAAAATTTGAGCAATGTGACTAATACAAAGTGTCTTTTGTTTTTTGGCTTTTCTTTAATTTCAGAACGATTCTTAATCTGAAGCGATTTATGTACTACATGAATATAGCTAATGCCGATTTTATATTGTTTGACTCTATTCTTGAAAACACAATTCTGTTTTGAAGAGGAACTGCTTAATATAGTAGCTTTTTCTGCAGCACACCTGATTTATGTAGTCGGTTATTGTTAACAGTGTCATTTAGTTTTATTGGTTTTTTAGTTTTACTCACTTATGCCCCAAATCCAACACAGTTAAATAAACGTTGGATTCTGTTTCCTTCTGTTTGTTCCCAGAAACATTACCTAGTTAAGCTACATTTCACCGAAAGAGTTTCTTCTGCCTTTACAAATCCGGAGGTGCTGGGGAGCTGATCGCTTGTGACTAAAGCTGTAACTTTAGGCCAGGGGCATTGCTCAGGTGCAAGCGGAGGGCAACGCCGGGCTTCGCCGACCTACGCAGACACCCACACGGCAATACTCGGAGCAGGCGCCCGCGCTGGGACAGCCGCTGGCCGCACGTGGCGGAGCGCGGGACAGCAGCAGCGCGCACGCTGATGCCGCGGGTCAGCGGACGAAGACCTCGGCTCCCGGGGAAGGTGGGGGGCTGGAGGAGGTGCGGCAGGTCGGGCCAACGGGCAGCCAACCCAGCGGGACATCCCGGACCAGAGGCGCAGGACAGCCGAGCCCGCGTGGGCGCGGGAGGCGCGCACCGCTGCCCGCCGCCGGAGGCAGGGCAGGGGCGGGGACGGCCCCAGCCCCGGCGCACCGCCCGGCCCTGCCCCGCGGCCCCGGCCCCTCCCCGCCCGCCCACTCGCCGCGCCGCTGCGGGGAGCGGCGGGCAGCGCCGCGCAGCCCGCCCGGCGGCCGGCGCCGCTCGCAGCCGCGATGGGCCACCGCGGAGCCCGGTGCGTCGCCGGCTGTCTGCTGCTCTGCTGGGCGCTGGCCGCCGCCCGCGCCGCCCCGCGGAGGAGACCCTCCTTCAGTGGCCACGTCGCGGAGAACCGTCCGGCGGGCACGCGTGTGCGCGGGCTGAGCATCCCCCTGACGCGGCTGGGGCCCGAGCCCTGGTGCGCCAAGGTGCAGGGGCGCCGCTGGCGCCTGCAGCTGCTGGGCGAGGGCCACGCGCACTTCCAGGTGTCGCTGCACGCGCGCACGGCCCGCGTCTGGCTGCGCACCAGCCGCCCGCTGGACCGCGAGGCGCGGGCGCTCTACTCCCTCCGCCTGGGCCTGTGCTGCAAGCGCTGCGTGCCCCGCGGCGCCGCGGCCGCCGAGCTGGCCGCCCTCACCGTCCGCGTGCTGGACGACAACGACAACGCGCCGCGCTTCGTGGGGGGGCCGCGCCCCGGCGTCACGCAGCTCCGCGTGGAGGAGACGCTGGCGCTCAAGTCCCAGGTGTGGCAGGCGCGCGCCGAGGACGCGGACGCGGGCGCCAACGCGGAGCTGCGCTACTTCGCCCTCCCGCGCAGCGCGCACTTCTTCGTGGTGCCGCGCAGCGGGCGCGTGGTGCTGGTGCGCTCCCTGCTCCACGTGCGCGCGCCCATCCCGCTGCGCCTCTACGCGCGGGACCGCGGGCGGCCGGCGCTGCTCAGCGACCCCCTGGAGCTGGAGGTGCTGCCGCAGGCCAAGCGCCTGCCGCCGCCCCTCGCCGCCGCCCGCCGCCGCCGGGCCGTGCTGCCGCCCGCCGCGCCGCTGGCGCTCTCCCTGCGTGAGGACGCCCGCCCGGGCAGCCGCCTGGCGACTCTGGCCCCGGGGCGCTTCGCCTCCGCCTGGTTCGAGCTGGCGTCGCCGCCCGTCGAGGAGTCGCCGGTGCGCGTGGAGCGGGAGAGCGGCGAGGTGACGCTGGCCGCGGCCCTGGACAGGGAGGCGGCGGCCGCCTGGGAGGTCGTCGTCCGCGTCCAGGAGCGCCGAGGTAGGTGCGGAGCCGCAGCGCCCGCGGCACAGCTGCTAAAAAAAGTTGCGTCTCCCACAGAGCGGTCGGTGGGCTTGTCCTGTGGGTGGGTCGGAGGAGGGTTTGTCCCTTGAGGGAGGAAAAGGTCCCCAAGTGGCAACAAGCCGATAGGCGATCGTTTAGCATCAGGTGCCACACGCCGTGATGTTGTGGAATGCGGTTCTGATCTTTTAAATCTGCGAGTTGCTGACAGTGGAACGCTGCAGGTGGCAAGAAGCGTTACGTGCCTCAGTGAATGTGGGGTGTACAGCTGTGTAACAGTGCCCGGAGCAGTAAGTGGTTATCAGAATTGGCTGTTTCCCCTGTTAAAATTCTCTTTCGTTAATGAGCAGCACGGAAAATGTGCAGTGTAACCAGAGCATTACCTGTGTTAGGGACGTCTGGATCAAAGCCTGCTAGGTGCACCGTGCTTCTTACACGCCAATGTCTTCTGTTGAAGTGCCTCCCGTAGCTCTGACCCTGTAGTGGCTTAACGTGAAGCGTGCAGCTGAAGTCCCTGAGTTTTTAGTCGTTACTGAAGTTAGACATGCCTGACTCGCAAGTACGATGCAACTTTTTGCCAGATCGGTGCCTTTGTGCTTATATGGCTGCTCTTTGAAAAAATTTGAGGGGTCCAGTGTGCACCTTGAAAATGGCACGTTTATGATTTCATAAGGTGTCTTACTTGAGTTAGAATAGCTCATTTCATTTATCGCTGGCTGATTGTATCTATTACTTTTTAAAATTATTTTTAAATTTTGAATTGTCAGCTTGGTTAATGTTTTTCACCTATGAAAATACAGCTTAGTTTAAGTATATTTCTAATTCACTAGATGGTGGATGTCTGTGTACATTCACCATGTCTCGTTATTTTTGTGTTACTTGTGATTGTAACAATGTTCTGAAGATTGCCTAGAATGAGAGTATTCTTGAGAAAATTATTATCAGCAGAAATGGGTTAGTTGGCTTGATTTCACCTTGGAAAGGTTTAGAAAGGGTTTCATGTTATGTGGCTTCTAGTGCTTGTGAGAACTATTAACTTCTCAGCAGTGCAGCTGCTCAGGGTAACTTCTGTTAGCCTCAGAGGGAGAGATGAGAAGCTTCCCACGCTATTCCTGTCCCTCATCTCTTCTATTTTCCAACTGGGGGGCAGCCCACAGGAGTGAGGTGGTTTGTCCTTGGTGTCTGTTAAATCTGTGAGGATTCCTGCAGGGATTCTAGTTAGTGCTGATAGTTTCGGTGACATGGATACTCCCCCCCTGTGAAGCAGGCTAGATCCCCAGCTCACTTTGCTCGGGTCCTGAGGAAGAACTCTCAGATCCTTCTCTTGTTCTCACTCGTTTCTGTCGTGCGTGTCACTGTAGCATATTGACGGCCGTCACCTGTGTTCTGGCCTGAGCTGTGGCTGCTGCCCAGGAGGTAGATAGAGACCGCTTTCTGTGTCCTGTCTTGCTACTCACCCTTGATGGGCTGAAGGGGATGTCATTGCTCAGAGGCAGCGACAAAGTCTGTCGGGTCGATCTGAGTATGCTCCTGGGACCTCACCCACTCTGTCACGTAGCTCCAGTTTCAGCTTTTTGTTAGTGTCACAGCTCCCTCTGTCAGGATCAAGCAGATGTTGTTAGAGAAGTGGTAGCTAACCTTGCCCCCAGTTACTGCTAGTCTCACCTTTGTGATGGCTTTTACTCTTATCTACTCTGAATATAGAAGTCTGAGACTGGCTGGAACAAGGCTTGTGACTCTGTCACACCAGAGGGTTTTTTCCCAAAGCAATGCTTGCTAGCCCAGTTAAAAAAAAATGAAGCAACTTTTTTTCAGGATTTTTTTCCCCCAACTTCTAGATTTACTAAATAGTTTGTAGCGTTTCCTGCTAGCCTGACGTATTATTTCTAGTAGTATGAAGTAGTAAGATAATAATCTTTTAAGAAATAGGTAGAACTAGATTCTGATTCTCAGAGGCTACATAGATGGCAATTAATTGTGGGCAGTACAAATGGTGTACTTTAAATGCCAGTGATTTTAAGTTTATTTGTTTAGAGGAGCCTAAATTCAAAAATAAAGTTATTAGTACTAGGTTTTTTCATCAGATAAAGGTTAGTAATGACTTGACACCTTTAAATCTTTTAAGTTGTTGATTTATGTTCAAGTGGTATAAAGTTGTATTAATTCCTTTAATACATTTTTCATTTTCTGCCTCTAATTCTTGCTGTCTGGTAGCTAAGAATTGAAAATTAACCAATAATTAATTCTGACATTAGTCTTTTCTTCAACCCAGGCAGTGATGTCAAGGATAAGACAAGATTTTTAGATGCTTTAGCATATAATGTCTACCCTCTTTGTGCTTTATCTTTTCAGTGTAGTTTATTACGATTCATTTGTGATGTGCAGTTCATTATCTAAAGTGGTAAAGAATGCTTAAAAGCGTTGTGGGACAAGTGGTCCTAATACATCTCTAGGAAGAAAAACGGATTATTTATTTTTCTTATTTTTTTTTTTTTTGCTGGTGAAGCATTCTCAAAATAGTAGCAAAATACAAAATAGTGTTTTGTATTCTCAGAAATCATAATTATTTTGTGTATTTTAGTGCTACAGTAAAATTAACTGCACTCTAGGGGAAATAATATATTAATGGTTCGATTTATTCACTGTGTATCTTTCTGTGTCCACTTGATAGTTTGTAGACTTAGTTTTAACATAGTTTATATGTTTTCTGGAAACAATAGTTACTGGAAAGCGGTGACAGGAAAATCTGGACCTACAGTGCAAAGTGCCTTTTTATTGTGTGGGTTCTGCTGTGCTTGAGAGCTTAAATTGCTCTGCCTGGACATTGGACAGAAAATTCAATGTTGTGAGCTGAAACCACTCATTTGAAATTGAAATACAGCCCAACAATATTCACATTTTTCATAATTTACAAATATATTGGTCAAAAGAAAAAAACCCAAACCCTTACAAACCCCATAACCTCAAACCAAAGAGAAGCACCAGGAAAAACTCATGCATTAGTTTGAGCACCAAGATGCTAAACTGAGTTCCAGAATTTCAGGGCTTATCTTCATGAGAATGTTTTTTGGCAAATTGTCCTCAATGAGCAAATTCCTTACTGACCCCACTAGTCACTCAGCCCTGGGCTGTATTCTTTGGTTAACCTTGCCTGGAGAAGTGATGCTTATGCTCATGTTTTCGGTAGCATTTCAGATTTTATCCCATTTAATTTATTGGGACACAATTTATTTATTCTTCACAAAAGCGTAATAGTATTTTAAGTTTTTACCCAGTGAACAGGAGGTAAAATCACTATCATACACATTAATATTTTAACATAAAGCTAGCATTTAATTTGAGAAGGAGCCATTATTATTCCATTAATGCTTGGGGGAAGTGCATGAAAGATCCCATCTCTAATCCTCTGTTGTCTCAAGCTCCTTTGACCTTACTTCATCTATCGGCATTAGCTTTGTAATCCCCTGTCGTTCATTTTTTCTTACCAGAGGATTTGCTAAGAGTGATGCTTGACATCACTTCCAAATAGTTAACAGCAGTCACTTGTATTTTAAGTATGTTTGTCCTGTTTAAATCGACATACAGAGTGAAGATACCAATTTTAGTGATAAGTGTTTTTTAAACCGTTAAGGTTTTCATGCTTGGAAGTGAAGGATCATCTGTTTTAATTTTATCTGAGGCCTTAGTCCCTCACTAGCTGTATTGATTCTCTGGGGATCATCCTTAAGACTTAAGTAGCTTCTGGGCGATGTTTTGTCTTTTACAATTCTTGTTACTTCTTTTATGAAATAGAACCTTGTTAACAGTTACACATCAAGCTGGGTTTAAGTTGAAATCATCATCTGTTAGCCAGCAGATGTGCTTTGTTAAGCTGCAATGGGTTTCATGCTATTAAGTCAAAAGGAAACATACATTCTGTATGTATTTGGGACAACTCTAGGTGTTTACAGGTTTGGAATGTTACTTATTTGTGGTAGAAAGAAAGGTCTGGGGAAGCTTTAGAGCACTGTGTTGATGTTTATTCAGTCTGAATGTTTTGATACTATGTGCTGTCTACTCCAAGCAGTCAGATTGAAAATATCTTTCGTGAGACTACTGGGACTTGAACACCAAAGCTGTTTAGATCTTCTGGCTGTTTATTATCTCAAACATTCATTTTCTGCAAAAGAAGTAAGGTGTTTAATAAGGTGTGGGGTTGTTTATTTATTTATTTTTTTTAAGATCTGACTAAATTTCAGCACAAATCTGTTAATCTGATGGAAATAGTTAATTATAGAACCTATGAATAGGAACTTCCTCAAAGCTGGTTTTTAACATTTCCAACTGGACATTGATTCTTTGACTGACCTCACAATTATATTACACTTTATTTGATTATGAAATAGTTTTATTTCAGTTTTTCCTAACCTCTCTTTTTTTTTCAGTTAGTCTCAGAAGTGTAGTGTCCAATTTTGTAGACAGAACATCGTTAAATGTTCTTGATATGTTTGAGTTTAGGTTTTAGAATAAAAGAGAGACTTAGCCCACAATAAATTTTCCTTTGGCTTACAAGTATTTTGGTGTAAAAGGGAGACAAATTCAGTATTTTGAAGACTGTTTCCTTTTGATTCACTTAATGATATACAGTATTTACTAATATATAGTGTTTCAGGCATAAACTCCACCTTTTCTTTTCCTTTTTCTGATAAAAGAGGTCATAATTTCTTAAATAGGAAATTTGATTGCCTTAGATGATTAATCTTACACATACAATTTTTTTTTACTTTTTAAAATGGGAGTTGCATATAAAAGTGTGTGAAGGAAGTGCCAGCTTTGGGACAAGGACAGCTGGGGGCGACAGAGCAGCAGAGGGTTGAAATAGGTGGGGAAGCATTTGTCTGTGTGACAGCTTACTCAGCACAGTTTGAAATGGAAACTGAGATTTGTCAGTCTTTCTTCCCTGCTGAAAAAACATGTTTGTGAAGTCTCACAGCCTTGTGTCCTTTCTCCCTTAGGACCAGTGCTCTCAGCAGACAGCAGTTCATTGCTTTTTCCTAGCCCTGATGACTAGAGGTCTGTGTGGTACGAGTAGGCTTCAGTTTACTGATAATGCGGATGAATGTTAATACATGATGTGCCATGGTCAGGTTTCTCTTTTTTCATTTTCTTTTTCTGGAAAACTGATATTAATAATGATTTCCTATCTTTCATGTGTTTAGGTTTGCAGTCCAGGTAGTGCTAGTTCAAAAGACTTTCTGTGCACAATGGTACAAAGAAGTACAGCAGGCTGTGTTGGTGAGGCTACTGGTTGTGGTGGCTTTTTTTTTTTTTTCCCTTGCACATGATGGGTTACAGAGAAACAAACCAAATTAATCCTGAGAAATTCTAAGGCAAATTTAATGAGAACTTCCCATCTTACAGTGGTACAGTAGCTGCTACCTCTTTAGCTACATTCTTTCCTTATGATAATGCTTTTTGGCAATCAATAATCATTTATTAAGACACATGCTTTGTTATTTAAGGATGTCTGTTGTGGTTATTAATTTGTAGTCATTATATCGCATCTGGGCATGCTTCATTTTTCTATCTGCTGCTCTCAGCAGATGGATACCACACTGGGAAGTCCCTGATAACATGTCTATCACTTACTCTCTTTTAATTGGTAATTTATATTAAGACCCACTCTGCCATGATCATTTAGCTCCTCTGATGCTTTCTTTACTTTTGCACTTTTGTTTTCTGGTTTGCTTTAACTTCTATTTTAAAAGCCATATGAGGGTAAGGAACAGAGACATGACAGACTGTCATTATTCTATCTGCCAAAAGGATAAGGCATATTAGGAGCGAATGTGGGCTGTCCACAGCTTGAGCCCATCAAAGTTATCTCTTTAGAAGGTTTATGTTTTATGAATGAGCAAACTACTGTACTTAAAAGTAGCCCATCATATACTTCATGAATTTTCAGAAGTGACAGGAGAGAAATGTTCGTGCATAATTGTCCTATTTTTGGAAGGATACACAGTAGGACAGGGTACAATAACCAGTAGCTTTTATCTCATGTTATGATATGAAAATGGGAACAGAGATTTCTCCTGATTGCAGCTAGAGGCTTAGGACATTAAGATTTTTTTTTCTGGAAATGTATCTTCCCAAAGTTTAAAGTCAGTAGATACTCTACATGAAGACATTATAGAGTGAGGTATTACAAGAGTTCAGTATGATATTTGCAAAGCCTCCTCAAAACAACGTCCTCTCAACCAAACCTGAAGTATTTTACTTGCAGTATCCCAAACGAATAACAAAACCCTGAATTTTAAAAAAACATTTGTCTATTTGAGGTAAAAGTCTTTAGAAGTTGGAGCAACTTAAAAAACCAACCAACCAAACAAAAAGAAAAATACTAACTTGAATACTTAATTTACTGATAGATGTAGACCAGAATTTAATAGCGATACTGACCTGAAGGCTTGCAAGACTTTTAACACTCTCATAATCTCCTTTTAAAAATAAATTGAAATGACCTAAAAATGCCAGGAGCAACTTAGCTTCTCAGCCATTATTGTTTAATCATAATAATATAATACCTCTTCTCCCAGTGCATTCAAGGAATATATATTATTTGTCCACAATTGTAGAGACATGTTCAGTCAAGTACGTACTCTATATTGTCAGGTTTTTTAAATCAGAATGTCTGGCGTTGTCAGTTTTATCAATTACACTGATGCAGAGAAGCCTACACTATTAACAAATACGAGGATTTTATTTTCAAGTCTCGTCTCACAGAGGTATCCATTGGATTTTTGAGAGGAAAGACAGTCATATAATGCTAATGAAATCCGAAGTCTGAGAATACGTCAGATTTCACAGATTGACAGCATCTTTTAAAATTTGACACACTGAAAAGACATGGGTTTGTAGGCAACTTCAACCTACAGTATTTGAAATTGCAATCAATCTGTCTCATGCGTGATTTTCAAGGCTTGGTTGAACCAGTGCAGCATTCAAGTTGTTGTTAACTGAATAATTAAGTATTAAAGCCCTCTCCTCCTTCCTGCCACTCTTGGTATAACAATATGGGTAGGTGGGGGCATGTTTTTGTTCCGGTTGCTGTATGAAATTACAGAATTTACTAGTTTGCAGTATCTGTGTGCAATCCAATGATTTTTTATAACCCAAGTTCTATACTAGCTTGGAGAAGCTAGTTCATGTTACTTTACTTCGAAACCCTTTCCTAGAAAATTAGTGGTAAACACCACAAAAGGGTTTTTTCAGCTAAACCTGGATCTGGTACAGCCATAAAGAACTGGTGAAGAACTTAAAGAAGAAAGGACCCGGTATTCGATCAAGATATTTGGTCGCTTCCTGTAATTTTCAGTATATTCTTCAATTTTGACAAGTCTTTAACTTGGACTCCCCTAGGGGTTCACGATTTTGAGAAGGCTTTCTGTTCCTTCTAAATACTAAATCCCTCTATATGTCTTAAATTTGATGTGAAAAACTACTAATTATTTTAGACGCCCGTATTTGTGGCGCTCTTTTTAATTTATTAGAAATTTTCCTAAGCTTTTTGGACAAAGTATGTAACCCAGACTTCATAGTGTATGAGTATTGAGGTTTTTTCCTGTTGTGTGTGGTGGATTTTTTTAAAGAATTGTTTGTTTTATTATAAAGTTGTGGTTTATATCTCACCAAAGGATCAAATTTCTAACTTTGAATAGTTAATTTAAATGTTATGTTTTCTCCTATATATTTAACTCTGCTTTTATTAAAGCTTAACAACTTAACAATCTTAACAACTGTGCCTCACGAGGCACTGTCTGCCTTTTGTTTGTGGAGATTCCGAAAAAAGGAATCTAGCAAGGAGGTTGACAGCAGGCACTGTCCTTGATCTGCGCTGCTGTTTTCTGAAAGGCATTTGAATAACAGATTTTCATGCTTTTTCTTGAAAAAAAAAAAGCATGAAAGTGGCTTCCTTTCAAAAGAAGTGAATTTTGTCTTAAACTAGGAAGATTTTAGATATTGCAGAAATCCTGTCTGTGTTATGACTTGGACCTTGTGGACCTGAAGGAGTGTGATTGGATGTACAATAATTCTGATTTTACTAAATCAGTTTCCTCAGATAGCTGAGGAGGCCGATGTTTTTTCGTCTATTGAAAGGTTAAACAGGTGTAGTGCTAAAATTAGTCTAACACAAAATGTTGAAAGTCTAACACCAAGGGGACGTTATGTAGGTAAATTGTGACATTCTTTGAAATGCTTCTGCTGTAGAAAGCAACAGTTGGACTATGTTGATGTGAAATTCTTACGGAGAGTATGTTGGTAGAGGACTGATTTCTTTAGCTGTATGGATCTAGAAGTTTGCCTACAGGGAGACCTAAAGAAAGATTTTTTTAGAGGCTCTCTAATTTTTTTAAATTTTAAAATTTCTTTTTAGTTAGAGCATTTTTCCTATGATTAAAGTTCCCAGAAAGTCACTTAATATCTTGCTTATGTATTTTTTTCCGAAGGATGAAAATTATGAGTTGTAGCATATCATATATTTCCTGTGAGCAGAAACTTGATCCTGCTAGTGTATTACATTACCTAATGTAGTTGGAATTCAGAGTAAGGCAGTATAATAAACCTTTCTGTTTGTCGGTTTTCAAGGACAGATAGGCATGAAAAATAAGCAATTACAGATAGATACCTGTGATGAGGTTTCATCCGTGGATTATGAAGATTGATTTTGGTGATAGGGAAGGAATTTCAGTGCTGCAGTTTTTGTCAGTAATATTAAGTTAAAAGGAAGTAATTCCAAGTGGAGGGACTATCAGAGAAAAAGCAGACTTCAGGATGAGCTGCCCTAAGAAGGATTTTTGATGATACGTGAATTGACTCTAATAGGGAATTAAGCAGCTAAAGTAGAAAAAACCTCTGGACTAGAGTTTATAATTTTAGTTTTAATTTTTTATATACGTTAAAAAGAGACCTGTAGAGAGAGGGCTTAGTTTTGATACTGCAAAGGGCAAATAAGTGGTGTTTGCAAATATGTGGGAAAAGCAATCTGCTCACAGATTTTCCATAGTGAAGAAAAATAAGAAAAGAGGAAAAAATACTGTCTGATAGAATAAAAAGATGAGTTTACAGTTTTGAATATGAAATATTATTTTCTATATGACTTTTAAAAATTCTGCTTTTTAATATAAGATGCTGCAGTGTTATGTTACTGTCATGTTTATGTGCAGCAAGAGCCATTTTGAGTTTTATCTCTTGTTGCTCAGTGTCTGTGAGAAGGCAATTTAAATTTTTCTGTTGTCTGAAGCTAGGGAAGAAAATCTGCAAGTGTGCCAACAATGTAATTAGCAGAACTATTCTTTTAGTGGGATTTTTTTGAATGGATGACATTATATAAGGTATATGCAGTGTGCCTGGCTAGAAAGTCAAGTATCTAGTGTTTAATATTGAGGAAATTCTTGTTGATAGTGTGTTACAAAACAGCTTGAAAATTCTTTTAGGGATAATTAAGCCTGTGTCAGATTCCTGACTTGGGATCTCAGCAGTGGGTTGACTTACACTGCTGAATGTAGTTGCAGGTATCTCCACTTGCTGTTGGGGCCTGGTATTCAGAACAGATAATTTAAGTAGAACCTGCCTGTGTGTTTGTGGGACTTAACCCAAATCCATAGAGGATTACCAGTTTTAAGCTGTTTCTGCTAAGATTTGAGTGGAATTGTAACATTACTTCTCCCATAGTGTAGCAATATTACTGCAGATGTGCTACTTATATACTACTAATAAACTTCTATTAATTATTATATATAAATGCAGATACATAATGTAGTATTACTAATATACTGATGTACATGTGTAATTAATGTGTCTGCAAGATATATATGGGGGGATGTTTTGATAGAAGGAGGCATTGAGGCACCTGAACTATCGAGAGATATATGTTTCTAAAACTTTCTTCTTTCCACTGTCTTGAAGCACAAATCATTATCATAAATAGGGGAGAAAATTAATTTTATATACCTTAGTTAAAAATTAGTTAAAATTCTGGTTTAAGCTCCATTCTGTAGGAGAACCCAACTATTCTATAGACAAGCAGCTGTGTCAGTTACTAAATGTAAGAGACTGCATTTTGTAGTGTATATGTCATCATAATTACAGCAAATGAAAAACTTTTAAATATTTGCTGTGCGCATTAGAATAAGCTTTAAAAAAGTCACATTCACGAACGTACACTTCGAAATTCTTAATGCGTTGTCCTGCTAGACATACACGTACTACACATTATTGTCCATGTCAGTCTCTTCATCACACTCGTCGTCCTCTGGCAAGTCCTTGTCTGATCATGCTTCATTGGACACACTGATGTTGTTTCTACAAGTTGTCAGGTCACATTTGTAGGTCGCTGTGCAGAGAAGTACAGTCCTGTTCGGTCTTTCTGTTATAGTTTTTGCTTTGATACATGGTACTCAGTCAAGGGAGAACTTACTTACAGTCATTTTCTTCCATACTGCCTATATCTGAAAGTAAAATCATGATGATTTATTTAGTATTTTTACTTATGAATCAGATTGTCTATGGTTGATGGCAGAAGATAACATACCAATAACATCTGTAAGGTCATATGCAGTGGGAACATACACTGGTCAAGAGGGGCACTTACACCTGTCTCTTTGATTATGTGCATTGCGGTTCCTGCTGACTATCCTAACATAATTCTTAAAGAGTATTCAGGTGTTTCAGAGGTAACCAACATATTGCTGAAAGCTTTGATCTTGCCAAGATGTCAAATGACATTAAGGTCGGTTAACTATTAAAACAAAAGTGCCTGGAGGAACATGCCTAAGTCCTTTTAGTTTTTGATTAATAAAGTTTGCTAGAGCACGTGAGGATTAATCTGAGTCCTGATGCAGTTTTCCACAGTTTCTGTACAAGAGGTATTTCTCAGTTATAATTATGCACTAACTACCAGCATATTAATGTTCAGTGAACTGACCATCAGTAAGTGACAAGGGTGGAAACTGTATCGAGGTTTATTACTATCTGTTTAATAAAAAACAGTTATTCTTTGATTGTGACTTATTTTTTTGATAGAGGAATGTTAAGAACTTTAGCAGAACTTGAAACAGAATGAGTTCATGGGTTGATAAGGATGTTGATTTTCAGACTCTAGAAAGACAAAGATCAGTAACCTTTACTCCTGGCAGGGTAACCAAGGTGGCATTCAAATCTTCAGTAGATCTTGCTATTGCAGAGGCAGATTTTCAAAGGTTCTTAACTCAGGTTCTAATTTAGTGCTTGCTATTTTAAGCCTGCAGTATGCCCAGGCAAACTAAGCTAATAGTGGATATTGACAAACTTGTGACGGCTTCCACGAAACCTGTTCTTTTGAGAAGAGAGAGGCAATTATGACACTAACTTCTCCCTTTTGCACTTATTCTTTTTTGGACAAACTTTTAATTAAAATCTTTGGAGCGTTCAAGTAGACGCTGATCTCATTTGGCACTTCTCATTTAGAACTTACCCTGTTGTGGGTCACCGTGGTGTGTTTCAACCTCAGGCTCGGATCAATGTCTAACAAGTTCCCTCCTCTGCAGTTTCTTCAGGTGTCTTGGACTGGCTGCCCTGGGACTTTGGGAACACACATTCTGGCATGAAATACGTCTCTTTGAAACACATCTGGTTCTGTTTAGTATGGTAGTGGGAAACAATATCCATGCTGCTGCTTTTTACATCATGATTTTTGGATGTGTTTTTCATGTTCCTTTTGGCTTCTTTTGTGCTGTACAGAGGAGAAAGCATACAGCTGCTTTCACAGAGTCTATTTAAATATTGAAGGGAATTATATCTGAGTGACCTCGAGGACAGTGCAATGGCAGTGTGGCTACAGTACTTCACCTCAGTGTTAGTCTGTTTTTTTGTAATAAGGCAATTCGAGTTTATCTCTGGAAACTTTGGCTTCGCATGCAATGTTATAAAAGAATATTTGGCTAGAGAAGCTGAGTTGGGCGTCCTTACACCAGGCCTCCCAACACTTCTGACTGCAGAAGTGCAATACATAACACGCATTAAGTTGTCTCAGAGTTGAGAAGACTTTGTAAGGCTTGGATGACTGTGGATGGGAAGTGGGGAATGAATTTCTTGTTCTGCTTTGCTTGTATGCGCGGCTTTTGCTTTACTTATTAAATGGTCTTTATCTCAACCCACAAGTTTTCTCACTTTTACTCTTCTGATTCTCTCCCCCATCCCACCGGGGGAAGTGAGCGAGTGGCTGTGTCGGGCTGAGTTGCCAGCTGGGGTTAAACCACAACGATGGTAACAGAATTTTTCCATGAAAATGTAAAAATGCACATTGCATGTATTCATGTTCTCTGATGGTGCAAGGCATGTTGAAGATTCTTTTTCAGGAAACTGCTTCTGTGATTTACTGTTGATAAATTAGAAGTTTGGTTTTGCTGTAGCCTTTTTTTTGTACATGCTGCATTAAGCTAGTAGTATATTCCCTGAAACATTGGATTCTGAGGACGGGATATAATTACAAAGAAATTCATTTGGATTTAACAAGTTACTGTCACTACACTTTCTGTTGCTCTTCAGAGAAAGAAAAAAAAAAGAGTGATGTTACAGTTACAGTCCTAAAATTCAGATGCATTAATGGAGTTTTACAAGTTTAACTAAGAAGAACAACAGTGATTATTTTGGGTGAACGCTGTTTTTTCTATTAAGAGAATTTTCTGGATAAGAACAGAAAGTACTCAAAGGTCATGATGGATTAAGTCTCAGGAATCTAAACTAAGAAACTTACATTTGGCTTTGTTAAGCACAGCACCAAGGAGTTTTCTTTACGACAATCCACTTACTGGTTGTTTATAGATTGCAGATAATGATATGGTGTACTAAATAGGCCACTTGCCATCAGACAGAGGTTCCTAAGTGTGAGAAACTGAAGCTTGCAAGAGGCTGATGTGAAACATATATTAGTACTTCTGTGGGAGTAAAGGGATAACATCAGTACATGCATACATCAGACAAAAGTAATGTATTCTAGTTGGAATGTGACTGTTTTTTGGAGAGGGGTGTAATGGTGCAATTAATGAAGTTCAGAGGGAGAGAGTACAGCTGTTCAGCTGAAGTGGCACACCTTCCTGCTCCTTAGAAAGGTAACACTGTTTACAAGATTAGACATTTTGGCAACACAAATACTAAGTTCTTCATATTATTAATTAGATTTAAATTAAAACTGATAATTTTAGGTGTTCCTCTTTGTATGTTGTTTCAGTTCCTGTAAAGCTATTTTGAAAATAAATGCATGTGTAGATATGTTTTCATGTATGTATAAATAGTAAATACACACTGAAATCAAGTATTAACACCATCAACTTCAAAAATTCTGACTTTACATTCATTATTAAGCTTGTGGATAAATCGTGTTGTAAATATAGATAACTGTTTTGACCTGGACCATGTTCCCTGTCACTTCCCCAGGCCTGTTAACTGGGACATAGTGCCATGTCAGTGCGATTATCCTGCTTTCAGAGTCAGACAGGGTGTGCATACATCACTTTTGTGGAGCCAGAGGCATTAAATAGGGACTGCAGGGACACTCAAGTTGGCTTCTGTAGCAAAACTTTTTACAAGTTCAGTGCCAGTCTGGTTGGACCCAAGCTGGCCAAAAGGCTTAAGTTTATACTGTGCTCTCTGATGTTACTGGTAAATATCAGTTACCAAAAAAAATTACTCACTTTTTCACAGTCTTGTTACCCCAGCTAAGTTGCTTCAAAATCCGAGCTAGCTGGTGTGTGAATGAAGGAAGCATTCTTTTCAGTTGAAAGTATATAGAAATTTATTAAGGAGAAAATGGTGTTCTGTATCACTTTGCTTTCTTTGGACCGTGACAATTTTAATCGTATCCTTTGGTCTTGTGTTCAGAAACTTTCTTCATCCAGGATGTTTTCCCACTTGCCTCCTTTAACAGGAATACTTAACTCCTGGAGATTTCACAGCAGTTTCTTCAGTCTGATGTTTTTCCTTTCTGCCACCTCTCCAGCAATACCTGCCTGATTTTTATTACTTGTTTAGGATCTCTACCTTCTACACTGTTTGATTTAATAATGGAAGAGGCATAACAAATACTTTTTCATCAATTTTTAAGGATCTTCTGTTGTCGATTTTGGGAGAATTGAATACTTCCGTTCTATGGTGGTTTGTTTTTGGGGTTTTGATTTTTTTTTTTTTTAACAGCATTTAATCTTTACTAGAAGTGAAAACCATATTAGGATTTCAGTGAACTTTCTGACCATGAAAATCAGTAATTAGGGTAGATTGGTTAGAATTTTTTTGCCACAAATACTGAATTTTCAAAATTCAGAGTTGCTGTAATCATTGCATAAACAAAATATTTCTTGATACTTTTTTTATTCGCCAAAAATCTTTTCAGAAAACATGTATTTAAATTTTGAAAATTTAAGAATGTGTGATTTTTCCTAAAAAGAGATATTCATAGAATGTAATATGGGTGGCCCCAATCTTGCAGTTCAGCCGTACTTGTGCTGGTTATTTTTTCCCCCCCATTGTGTCTTGATGCTGTTGATTGCAGAAGAGCCTTAAAACCCAAGTTTTTCTGGATTACATGCCAACAATATTGCAGACAATACACACTCAGGAATTGATAGAAGTTTCTGTTTCTCTGAGTGCCATTAAGTAGTTGTCTAAGTATTTTTCATTTTCCTGTGACCATTAGGAAAGGATTGGTACTTGGTGCACTTGTTACTTACTGTGACAGACGCAAATGACAACGTACCTGAGTGGGCCATGGAGCCCTTCCCATTCATGGCTGTGGTTTCCCCTGACGCTGCAGGAGGTACTGAAGTATACAAGCTGCTTGCTGTGGATGCAGATGAAGGGATCCATGGAACTGTAGAATATTTTCTCTTGGAAGGTAAATTTTAACCCTCTTGTTCCCTGCATATTAGGCTTCGCTATTGTGGCTTCTTCATCTTTTATCCTGTTTCATTAGTAAAAGGTCTTCCCTTCCTCTTGCAAAAGGCTCATAAGCCTTCAGCTCTGCGTGTGAGAAAAATCAACCTCTATTGAGGGTATAGATAGATTTGCCAGATTTAAAGTGTGTACTCCCTGCAGAGCTGAGTTCCTGCCCAGATTGTCCCCTCGGGGATGATGGGAACTGGAGCTGCCAGTGCTCCTCAGGGCTTTGGCAAGGGGGTGGTAATGGCAGCAGTAGTCAGCACCTCTCTGCTGGACTGCCCGTTTATGAGACAGGGCAGTATGTGGAGTACAGTGTGTTGGGTGGAGAGTGTTAATGTTCCTTCTCCATTGTGGTTCATTTCTAACAAATTTTTATGATCCGAGTTGTGCCTCAGCTTTGCAAAGCTAGTACAGGCTCATTAATAATTTTCTTTGTGGGGCTCTTAAAAAAAAACCTTCAGTAATAGTTCAAAATTGTCTAAGCAGAAGGAGAGTAGCAATACCACTCCAAAGGTGAATTTGTTCATTTTGGCAGGACTTTAGAAACATAGAATGTATTGGGTTGGAAGGGACCTCTAAAGGCCATCTAGTCCAACCCCCCTACAATAAGCAGGGACATCTCTAACTAGGTCAGGTTGCTTTAGCAGGGTATTTTCTGGTAAGGGATATTTAGAGTCAAACAACAACAAAGTGTTGGAGGATAAAGAAAGAGCAATAATTGTCCAGAGAAATAAAATGCAACTTAGAAGTGTAATCATGAATGTAACTACAGATTTCTGATTTCTAAACAAACTTTCAGATTTTTGTATGCATGCTGATTCTAAGCCAAAACCAACTTGGGAATTGACACTGTATTCTCCTCTTAATTTTAATCAAGTAAAAATGTTCTTGCTGACAACAATTTGTGGATCTGTTCTTTTTAGGTGGTGAAGACAGGTTTGAAGTTGAGAAGGACACTGGCTGGATTAAAACAACAGGCTTGCCATTGGTGAGGGACAAGGAGTATTTCCTGACTGTACTAGCAGCAGATAAACTTGGAAGCAGAGGGTCTCCAGCCTCTGTTTCTGTAATTGCTGGATTTCGACCACCACAGTTCACGAATGTATCGTATTTTGTTTATGTTCCTGAAAGTATGCCACAAGGAAAATCGTAAGTAACAGTTAAAAATAATGCAGTGAGATTGTGTTCCTAGTTTAACTCCTGTTTGATCTCCCCAAAGCCTCAGCATTGTTTGTGAATCATAGATGCTGTGAGTAGCAATTTAGATATCTTAATAGAAGCGATCAAGATTGATGTATTTTTTTAATCACCCTTTTATAACGAAAAGTGGTATTGAATAATTATGGTTTCTTGCTTTTTTAAATGATATGAAAAGTATCAGTAGATGCTGATTGTTTCTTAATTTTCAAATAAAATGTAGAATACAAATTAGAACTGTTACATCATGAAGAAGGATATCCTGGTGCGAAAGAATATATTAATTTTATGTGTAAAATTCAGAGAAGTGCCTTCTCTCAAGTGAAAATCAGAAAAACCAAATGACTGTCTTTGCTGTCTTCATCATGGTGACAAACTGAGCAAAAATGAAGATGTCACGAAGCTTGTAATTTTATTTTTTCATCCTTTGTCTAACCATGTGGATCTGAATATCACAGAAAATGTTAGTAACATAGTTCCACCTGAATACTCAGTTCTGTCTTTCCCGAACTGTTTTGTTCTTACGACAAACATTTCCTTTTCCGGTTGAATCAAGAATACTTTTGTCCAGTAAGTGTCTTCCTTGTGTGATCGTTACACTGTTATTCATATTACATTATTTGTGGTGTTGTATTTTACTGTTCACTTTACAACTTTCGGTTTTACAGTGTTTAAATAACCAAAGTATGTTAAGATAAAAAAATGTTAGCAACTGTTAATAGTAGATAACAAGGTTTTTCTTTAAAACTGCAATAAACTTAAATAGCAGAAGCATAAAAGAAATGCAAGAACTGTGAAATGCTGTGAGACCTAACAGGTACCTGCCATCTTGGGTTCAATAATGTTTAGGATTAAAAATGATGAAGTTTTTGTAACTATTTTTATCACTATTTAAACATAGGTTTGCACACCTAAGATGATAACAGATTAGTCAGTTTGTCAAATTACTTGCTAGTATCCAAAAGGAACAAAGTATTTAATGTGGTGGTTATTACTATGTCAGAAGAGGTTTGAATATACACAATGCACCTACTGAAGTGGTTTCCTTTTGTGTGTTGACCAGAAATACTCATGAAAATCCATGTAGAACCCTAAAGTTCTGGTAAAGTATGTAGGAAAACAGAGTTACTGTCATGTGCTGGATTTCTGGGTTTAGGATTTCACAATTATAGGCTGATTTAAGACTGCTGCTGAGTGGAGGAGTGTTACCAAATCTTTCTCTTCCTTTGGTCTGCCACTAGTGCTAATATGCTAGCTGCATGGTCAGGCTGATCCAGTGAAAGACAAACCCAAAAAAAGACGTTTTCAGTTGGGTTGTTAAATGTGTTCACAGCATGGCCTTGTGAATTTTAGTGCTGACAGGAGAGGTGAGGTGGCGTGAACATGCAGCCAGGGTAAGGAGTTAGGAGGAGGGCAAAATAATTCCTGTTGGCAGGAACATGGTTGTGCGCTGGCTGAAACTGACTGTGAGACCACAGCATAGGAAAATACAGGAAAAAAACAGAGTGAGATAACGACCTACAGCAAACTTTTCCATTGTTTCAGTAGTGCACCTGAGGGAAGTGGGAAAACAGCAGCGTGGAAATACAGCGGGGGAAAAGGTGTTGGCACAAACTGAGTTTTGTCTTTTTGATTGTAGCTGTCACTGAGTCATACCTGTTGGTGGGTTCTCCTGGGAGACGGAATTCTTTTTCCTAAGAAACCTGCATGATAAGGCAACAAACACTTGAGGAATTAGTATTCTGTTTTAAACCCATTAAAAATACTTAATTTTTAATTTCTTCTTTTACTTCTTACTGCAAGTATTTTTCCCCCTTGAAGACTTGAAACACATCAAACTTCAGTGGAAAAAAGATAGTGCCAGTCAGGAGCTAAAAGCATATGTCCTGTATAGCCTGTAACATGCACCCTGTTAGTGACTGACATTTATCCTTTTGCAGTTATCTGTTGAAACTTTAGGGTGGTGTGACTTACCATAACTTAACCATGCTGCTGTCTTGCTTTATCTTTTAGTTTCATGATGAAAACCATCACCACTGTAGCAGAAAGTTAGAGTAGGCAAATTCAGTTGCAGCAAAAATGAAATCCTCTGTTCATGTGGTTTTAATCCTTACTGTGTTCTGCTTCCAAGAATCCTATCTTTATCTGTTTAACCTCAAGATGATAGAACTACTGTATAACAAAATGATTGAATTTGGTGTTTAGGTACAGCTGTCGTTGACTTCAGTGAGTATTGCTCTGATCAGACCTACAGGACTGCATCATCATTTCTGATACGTATCATTTTTGTCGTATTTTTCAGTATGTTGTATTACGTGCCTGAGTCCTCTTTTTTTCTTTTTCTTTTTTTTTTTTTTTTTAAATACAGCTTTCTTACAGTCACTGCTGTATCATATCAAAAGAAATCCCTGAGCTACAGTTTGCTAACTAATCCTAGTGGTCTGTTCAGTATTGATCGGGCAACGGGAGATATTAGTTTAACTCGGAGTGTGGATTATGAGAGTGACCCACACCAATATCTTCTTTTGGTCAGAGCAGAGGAAAATGAGGAACAGTTCAGTAGTACAGCTGAGGTAGGTGTTCACTTCTGATGGTCTGTATGTATTTCCAGTTTCCTTCAGCCTTTCCAGATTTCTGTACAGATTCTCTAGGGGCTCCCGTTTCCCCTGCTCATGCTGCCTAGTCTACTGTCCATTTTAGAAGTCTTCCTGTCTCTGCGGGTAGATCTTGAGGGCTGGTTTAGGTACTCTTAGAGTTCCTCTTGCACATGCTGAGAAGGCTGTTTCTGAGGGATCAATGTGCCATCCCATCATGGGGCCTAGGCCTTGTCTGGGAAGATACGGAAGTGGATGCGGCCAAGCCAGACATGAGGTTTTGTTTTAGTCTAAACTGTCATAAAGTCTGATGTATATTTGAGATTGTTCCAATTTAAAACAAAGGCAGAACAGAAAATTATTTGTTTTGTATCAAGAAAATGAAGTGAATTTGTAAAGAGAGAAAGTAATAAAAACTCACACATATTAAAAGATAATGGTTCATGGTATTTTAGAAAGCTGTTTGGCAGCAAAAATATTTCTAAACATAGTTACTACAGTTGTTTGAATTCAAGGATTCACTGAGCTAGGAAGTGCATGGAATGTAACAGTTTGTTCCTGCTGCAGGAAATAAAATGTACACTACAGAGGGAGCAGGAGACAGAATTGTTAGGAACAAGTGTGAGGACTCAGAGAGACAGTGAAAAACAGTATGTCAGTGTAACAAACAGTGGCTGTAGCACACCAGAGACTGGTAATTTCTATTGACTCTTTTATGTACTACAATATGAAGAGTGGTAGAATATGACCTGAAAGATGATTTAGCCTATAATACATTTAGCCTAAATGTAGTTTGACTTGCACCTGCTTTACACTGATACAGCCTCAATAATTAAGAGAGCAACTCCCAGTTTATACAAACCTCTGTAAGGGTAGGTGGAGTATACGCCTACCTGTTGCACTGTAATGCAGAATACTTCAACCAGCTTCAGACAGTCTAAAGTGTAGCAGTATGAACCGCCATAAAGAATAATCTAACACACTCCTTACTGTTTGGATTGTAAACAATGCAACTGTGGACTCATATTTGATACAGGAATAAGACAACATTTTTAAAGATGTTAGAAGGAGAATTGTATTTCTTACTTGTTTTACCATAATCAGTTCCATTTACATCTGATTTATGCTGCTGTAATTGAATTCAGAACTTGGTCTTGGAGATTTACACTGCTAAAATGTAATGTGCTTGGCAATAGAATTTTTAGTGTAACAAATCCCAGAAGTGTTGGAAGATAAGATAATGGAAAAAGGATGCTTGGAAAGCAGATGGTCCATTTTCCTTGAAATTAGCTATAGGGAATAATCAATAGAGGTGAAGGGCGGGTGGGAAATGTTTCTGCAAGGGATGGGGACTTGGCAATTCCTAGTATTTTGGAATCTAGTATTTCAATGGTTCTCAGCAGGAAAAGAGCAATCTAAGAAAAATGGCTCGTCCTGTGTGCTATAGCTTCTGAAGATGTCAGGAATGTTTTTGGGAAATTCTTCTGTCTGATATTTCTAGAACAGTGAAGTTGTTGCCTTGACTCACTTTGCTGTTTAACGTTCCTCTCTTCTCCATTAAGGTTTTGGTTGTAATCACAGATGTGAATGATTGTGCCCCTGAATTTCATCAGTCGATTTACAGCAAAGCTGGCGTTCCTGAAACAGTTACTACAACAACTGCTCTTCTACAAGGTTAGTACTTGTGATGTTTGATCAGAAATTATGGACACATCAGCTCACCTTCTGTGCCTGTTTTTGAGTCCTATGTGGGCTTCCTGGAGGGAATCCTGATCTCTTGCCTTAAAAGCCCCTTGCACAGTTTAACTGTTTTATGTGAGGTTTTGTTTGGATGCTTGAGAAAAAAACTTTGCTTCTTCCTAATGTAGCCAATAACTTAAGCTTTAAATGATGCTGCTCTGTAAATTCTGTCAATTTTGATTTTGTAAACAGCAAAAAACTTAGATTGAAAATGTTTATAAAGAAATGGGCAAATCCTAGCAATAAAACAAATTTATGTCAACTAAGCAGTTGTGGAAGGGCCTTATATTAGTCTTTAACCCTTACATAAACTTTTTAGAAGTCTTGAGGGGAAAAAGGAAATTAAACTATAGGAAAATTGCTGTTCCCTAGTGAATAGGATTCTGTAACCTACTGTTCTACTTAGTGATTTATCCTATACTGATGGTAGTCTGCCAGTTACTATTCTGGTAACTGCGCTTTTAGCATGGTTTTTTGTAGCTCATGGGTAGGATCTGACAAACACATAACTGGTGTCAGCTGAATAATATGTGTAAATATTTCATCTTTAATCACACAGGGTGTGATCTGTCCGAGTGATCTTAAGCCAGCAGTATAGATCAGGTGGACATAAGAATATATGTCTCTGTGTGGGAATATGTTCTTGCTAGTACAGGGCTCTTCAAATCCAGCAGACAAAGGCAGGGTCTAGTGGCTGAATTCAACCAGGGACTTAACTCTGCGCCCCCCCCCCCCCCCGGCCCGCCCCAAACAACTTATTTTCAAGCACAGGGGATAGCACAGTTTTGCAAATTATTTCAAGCACCACATGCCAAGACAAATGCTATAACAGTTTTATTTTGCACACTAATTCTCTTTGTTAAAGTACTTAACATTCAAATTCACAAACTTTGATCTACACGATGTCTTTTTCTTCTCTTTTAATAGTGACAGCCACTGACTGCGATTCAAAAGAGAATGCCGAATTACTGTATTACACTTTGAGTCAAGACTTCAGTATTACTTCTCATGGTGCTATTTTTCCAGCAACACGGTTGGACTATGAGCGACCTGACCATCTTTATGAGTTCATAATTATGGCTGTAGATAAAGGGGAAGAGCCGAAAACGGGGACAGCAACTGTTAGGATCCATGTTTCAAATGTGAATGATGAAGCACCTGAGTTTTCCCAGCCAATGTGAATACATATTCTTAAAACTCTGTTATCTCTGTCTTTTACTGTTGCTTTTTACATTTGGGTTGAAAGGCTGATCATTACAGTATGGTAACTGGCTTTGGTTCAATCAGATCTGAGAGCTGGACTGACAAAAGTGGGATGATATTTTGACTCTGAGACTCTCTTACTACCAGTAGAAAAAAAAAAAGAAAAAAACCGACCAACCCCCCCCCCAACCCCCCCCCCAAAAAACAGCTTTTAGTTGGGTTCTTAATTTGAAGGTTTAGGCATACTTTTAATGTATAGTAGGACATGTATCTAGCTAGATAGAGGTGTATATAGACAGTCTCTTTTGGCAGATCCTGCATTTATGTTTTTTCCAGTATGTACTGAAAGAGGTGGTGCAGTAATTTCAGATTACAGATTTCAAGAGGACTTCTCCACCACAAAAGGAAATCCAGCAGAAAAAGCAGGCAACTCAGTGTTGTCGTCAGCCCTTATCCAGAGTACGTGGTGGAATTTTGCCTTTTAATTAGGCAGTTTAAGCGTAGATAGAGTCAACAGTCTGCATCCCCTGTTTATAATTGTTAAAGAAAAACGCTTAGATGACAGAATCCTAAATGACCACTGAATTATAAAAACCACAAGATAAATGTCAGTAAGTGGAGTTCACTTAATTTCATTTAGTCCCATGCCCAACAAACTATTTTTTTTTTCTTTTTTCTTCTCCTAAAGCATCAGTAAGCATTTTTCTTCCATAGTTAGGGCTCAGAAGCTTCTGAAGCAATGTCAAAAGTACTATAAACTTGCATTCATGTTAGAGGCTTAATAATGGAATTCCCAGTCAGCTTCTGCATCAGCCTTCTACTCTTAAAAGTAAAAGTGTCTCAGAACAAAACCCAGGCAAAGATTTCGGTGACTCTAAGCTTGTGATTTAGCTGGACAAAACATCAAAGCTTTCTGACAGTCCTTATTTTATGTAAAGGTAACCCCTGGCTTCAAAATCTTGTGCCTTCTTTCTTTCCTAAACATTGCTTAGGAGATACAGCTTGGAAAAGTTGATCTTCTGTAAATTCTTATTGGATTATCTGTGCATTTTCAAATACTAAACTAGATTAAGTTTCTCACTCTTCAGATGATGCCTAATTTTAATTTATTTATTTGTTTTAATATTCAGGGTCATTGTATATTTACTGTATCTGTTGGTCTTGTATCTGTTCCTAATTTTTTAATCAGAAGTGAGTGATGGTATTAAAGATGCTGTAAACATCTCTAACAAATTGGAAACAGAAAACATAGTTTTAAAAAAAACCCCAACCCTGCCAGCTCTTATATTCAAAGTTTACTGAAGAATATGATTAGAATGAACATTATTTGAAATTACCAAACATTCACAAGAAGCTTTTCTCTTCCCTATGCAATAGCAGGGAAAATGCTGCCTTATATATGTGTAGATTGGCATTGGAATTCAAATTATCTCAAGTTTTTGTTTAACCAGGCTTTGATTTTTCTTTTATCTTTCTTGTTATGAAAAAAACTTGAAGCCAAAGGTGAATTTCAAACAGAGCTGAAGGTTTCTGTGAAATAGATTCACCATGGACACCTGTAAATTAGGTTCTATAGGCTACTTTGCAATTAATGTTACACTCTGTGGCAGGCTAATACAAATCAAGACGATCATGTTGTCCTTCTAGTCCTTTGTTTAAATAGATTTACAGTCCAGTAGAAACTTAGGATTCCTTGCCATGAGCTTTCTTGCATCACGGTTATTCTTTATCTCGGTTACAAAATGCTTACGGCTACTGCTCTGTTTCATTTAGTCGGTTTTTACTTTCTTCTTTTTAAGAGACCTCTTCTGATGACTTGAACTCTTCTGTCCTTATATTTCATGTTCAAAATTATCAGAATTACTGTTCATTTGCTTTCCAGATGCAGAGTTAAGATGGTGTCCTGAGGGTTGTGACTGAGCTAAACCAGAATAATTTATTTCTCTTACTTCATTGCATATTAAATTGGTGGAAGGAAAAAGGCAGTTTCTATGAAGGTTTTGATGAAAACACATATATCCAGACCACAAAAGCTAAGAGAGAGGTTTTCTGTGCATACATTTTCTTTTTCTTTGAACTTTTTCCTCTTCTCAGCATATGGAGAGTGGGTCCATAAGCACTCTGAACCCAGTGGTATATAGGTGTTTTATCTGTATTGTTGGATACAGCCAGCTGTAGTTGATTCTTATGGCTGAACTTTCAGATATCTACTGTGGACAGGTCTGTAGTGGGCTTAGTCTGGCCTGTGCTCAATCCAGTCAGATAAAATAATAAATGTTTTGGACTTTGCTAAAGCAGGGGACTTTGCTACTCCAGGGGGTGTTAAGCTTAGGCTGATAATGCCTCTTAAGAGCTTACAATGTCAGTGATGTGTCTGGACTTGAGAAGAGATTTTTCTAAAACTGACATTATGTGCATATCCTCCAGATCTGATTCTCATCTTAGTCGTGCTGGCGCAAAGACTGCACTGAAAGCATTTTGAGAGCTTGTGTCAGAAAGTGTGCTACAACCAGCAGTGCCTTAACTTAGCAGATGTTCGCTTTGATTCTGTGAATCACACAACTAATTTTTTTAAATTAAAAAAAGAAAGTGAATTCTGCGTTTAGCGCAAGTCTCGTTGCAAAGCTAAGCTTCAGAGCTTCAGTACTGCTGAAAATATGCCATGGAAATCTATGGGCGGTAACAACAGCAGGACATGGACGGTTGGATAGCTCATCAATATTATAATGTCACTGGTTAACAAAGCAGCATCTTATTAGTGTAATTGTGTTAATAAATTAAAGGTCTCTGCAGTGCCCTTTGTGCGGGTAGTCAGTCGGTGTTGTAAAGCATAGCTCTGTATATATTATTTCCTGTCTTGAATTCATAAATGTGTTGTCATAATTTCTTTCAACAGCTACAGGAGTTTTGTGTCTGAAGATGCAGGCCCAAACACACTGATTGCTACAGTTAATGCTGTTGACCCTGATGGAGATGGTGTGACATATGATATTGTATCTGGGAATCAAGAAGGAAACTTTGTCATTGACCCAAAGAAAGGTAATGATACAGTAGCTCTTCGCTGCTGCAGTCCTAACGTTGATTCTGATGTGATGCAGCTTGAATTTGGTCTTCGTTAGGTAGCAGTTATAAAAACTGAATAGCAGCTCCCAAGGCATGAGGCAGAGGCCACAGACAAGGCTTGTGACAACTAACTGTCTGATCCAAGGGTAGCTGGCTGCATCATGTCAGAGCTGGCCTTCAGCACTGGCAGCCAAACCTGGGGAGCAGGAGGAAGGGTGTGCAAGGCCTGCTGGTGTACTCAAAGCTTGACATCCACCTACTGCAATACTGTCGGTAATCAAATAGCCCTGTGAGGAGAAGAAACAGTAGGATGACAGTTCTGACTGAAATAGTTTTCTTTGTGCAACTTTTTCAATAACTCAGTTTTAACTGGTTTAAAGTGGACATTTGGGGTTTTAGATGAGGCTTTTCCCCCTGTGCTTATGTCTGTCCTGGTTACGCGTGTGTAGGCAAGCACTTCTTAGCCAAGTTTACTTGTGTTGTACTGACACAAAATGGTATCACCATTTGTAGGTGGAATGAGATTGACACTGTTTTATTTCAACGAAGGCAAAAGTATATAAAATATGAACTAAGTAAGTATATATTTCATTTAAGGACAAAATCATTCACGTGAGCAATGTTATTTAGCCAAGAATGAGAAGAAAGAAAATGTGTGGAGAATACTTTGCAGTTTAATTAATTTGTTCTGAAATACCAGTTGTCACATCTTTTTAAATTCTTTTTGACAGTCGTGTATTTTTAAAACGGTGAAGGAAAAAATCCCACAACATTGATGTCCTCATTTGAAAAAAAAAAAAAAAAAGCACAAGCAGACATCATCTGAGTAGGCTGGCATATCCCTTTAAATTAATGGGGTTTATTTGCTGTTGATTGCTTGAACAAACAAAAGTTTAAACAAGTTTAACAAACAAGTTAAAGTAGTTTAACTGAAATTAACTAAGTTACTTCGATCCTTCAATGGGTTTTCAATTTGGTTGCCTGTTTCTGTCTCAATATTTAACTTGTTTTCAACTGCAATCGAAATCTGAACTTATATTTTTCAAAGCACAAGTGTTGAAAATGTAGGAAGGAATAAGGCGCCCCAAGTTATGCCTTCTCTTTATTTCACAGAGTTCACTTAGCATGAAATTTTAATGTCAGTGCTAATCACGTTTTTTGCAATATTAATGTTAGATTCTGAAATGTTCCCAAAACTATGGTTTGCAGGTAACTTGCAAGTGTTGAACCATGATCCTGAATTTATTAAGAGCTCCTTTTAGGCTTTCTGACTTAAAAATACAGTTGTAGCTTCCAAGAGTTCAGTTTCTAAAAATACTTTGGCATCTGAAGAGGAACAATGGTTTTAAGTGTCTAATTGCCACAGAGGTACTATATCTGATGCTTCTGAAAATCTTTATTGTAAGTGCTCAAAGAATGTCAGATCTTTAATGTTTGATTGATAGCATCTCTTAGGAGTAGCTCCACAGTTTTAATGTAGATAATAGTGTATATACACGTTTATACTTTTTTACCAATTAATTTTTATAGTCTTTGAACCTTAATTTCAGAAACATTAAGATTTTTTTTTTTTTCAAAACACTTTCAGCCTTTTGTTGCTTAATAAACCAATAAAGGTTTATACAGTGGCTTTCAGCAGCTTCTTTTCAGAAGTGATGTCAGGGGAATAGTCTGTACCCTGTTGTCACAGAAATGCCAAGGTAAAGTGGAGATGTGTCGAAAATAAGTGCTGCAGCTAAAACAGTACATTTGCAAGCAAATTGAGTGACATCGATGCTGTGACAATACTCTGTTGTAATGACAATAGCTGTTATGCCTGATGAATAACAGAGGTGATTGATGGATGATGGAGCAAAAGAATGACAGCTTCTTGCTGCGTGGTCTCAGGTAGCTGTAGTCTCTTTTGCTTTTGTAGCAAATCTTTCATACATCTTTCTCTAACAGTGCCTTTATGTCTTATCCAGCAGGGTGTATCATTTGGGTGACTTGGGAGAGTAGCAACATGCAGGTTTCTTAGGATATGCTATGATTGTGCTGCAGGAAGGTAAACTTGAACTAGTTTCAGCTGAACTAGCGTTCGTAGCTACAGCAGTAGATGTGGTGAGACATGCTTCATTGCCATAATGATACAGGAACATAGCCAGGCTCGCTGGTGGGGCAGCTGCAGGTAAAACAGAAGTCTGGCACAATATTTCTCTGGATTTTTTTTTTTTTTTTTTTTTTTTTTTTTTTTTACTGCAGCAGATAGACTAAAGCTAATATGTGCAGGTCAGCTGAGTTGTACCTCTTGTCTCATTTAGCTCTGCAGACAAACCAACCTATTGTGCTGTCTTAATTTTGTTTTAATATCAGACAGCAGTAAAAATACCATAGTTTAGCAGCCTTGTGGTTTACTCATGAATAAGTAAACCAGAATGGTGTGTCGTCATGCTTACTAGTGAGAAGAATAACAGTAATTGGTTAATATAGTAAAAAAAAATTAAAATGCCACAACCTATTTTTGTTTTTACAGGGCTAGTTAGACTTCGTTCAAGTCCATTTCCTAAGCTGCAGGGGACAGAATATATACTTGGTGTCACAGCGACTGATGATAATGCCTCTGGAGGGCCCCATTCTCTTACAAGTACTGCTCAGGTTGTTGTGAAAATTGATGATGTCAACAATAACAAACCTGTCTTTCAGAAGGTAAATATATGAGGCTGGGTCATTTGTATTAGACTGTGTGGTAAATGCTTAAGACAGTGTTGTTACTGCAAGTGACGCAGCAGATGAGCTAATCAGGAAGTGTTCCACTTTCGTCTCTCTCTGAGTCCTGGTGCTGCTGTCTCTCCATCTTTTCCATCTCTCTTCTAAGACTTACAGGGTTTGTTCTCCTCTTGTGGCAGAACAGCTCCTGTGAGCACTGTCTCTTGCTCGAACCACATCTCATTTTTGGCCTTTTAGAAGATGAGGTTGAGTGAACGACTTTTGGAGGTGCAGTGTGACATGTGAGGAGGAATTCATAAGTATAGCTATCTATGCAGTAGTCTTGTTCCAAAATGTTCCAAAATACCTCTCTAAATTACATAGGCTTTTTTTGATGATTGTCTGTCTGGAACTGTTGAAGGAGAAGAATTAAAAGTGGTTTAGCTTAATTTGTAAAGTAAGTAAATGCTTGAATGTGTTTTCAGGATGTATATATATGTATATATATATATATATGTATAATAATTCATATTAAAGATCTGTTGTCTAAAAATTTCAGGTTTGATGCTGATGGCTAAAATGTTGATGGGCAACGTTGCATGTTTTGAAAAATCAGTGACTATTCATGTCAGTCTTGGAAATTCTCAGTAATCTGTTGACAAAGTTCCTTTGTGTAGAAATCCCTTTCTGGCCAAAGCAATTCTGTGGTTTGGGCGAGTGTATGCCCTCTTTTTTATAAGACTTTTGCTAATCTAGAAATATATTTGCATTTGGAAGTATATGCAACTGTAACTTTTTCTCCAAATATTTTCATTAGTTGGAGATGCTCAGTGGTCTCATTGTGTGTGTTGTTTGTATAACTGCAAAATAGCAAGTGAAGCCTGTGAATTAATCGTGGTGCAGATAAAACAGTGACATCGGTGCGTATGAACAGAAATGTAGCTAAACCTTTTTTTTCTTTTTTTTTCACTCTAGTGTACGTTCAAATCAAATGTCATGGTAAGTCCTTAATTTTTCATTTTTTTCCTACTGTCTCTTAGTGTCAGTATTATCGGGAACATGCTTCTGTGTTGGAAAACCAGCCTTCAGGGACAGTTGTACTGCAGGTTGAAGCCACTGATGCTGATGAAGGAGCCAATGGTATGGTGAAATATGGCTTGATGCACAGAGATGGTGTCCTGCCAGCATTTAGTATTCATCCTGACACAGGTAAAGTGAATATCGGAACTGATACTGGCATATAGAAACCACTTTACTACACTGATGGAGAAAAAGCTTAAGTAAAATCAGCCTTCATGCTTTTTAATTTAGTTTTTTGACAGCAGACAAAATATAAACTGTATTAACTACATGAACAAATATTCTTTTAGTTTCATACATGTCCAGTACTGAACTAGAACTGATATTTTCCCTGAAATGTGGAAGTTCTGCTGTGTGAAATAACTTGTGTGGTTTTGTAACTGGATTTAAAAAAAACCCACGAGATTTTAAGTGCACATTATCTTGCAACATTGCTAATGGCATATAAATGATTTATCCAAATGACAGTAGTCTTACAAACAGCAAAGACACTAAGTCTTAGAAGGCCAAAACTAAATGCAGGCTGAACTTTTGGGGGATAAAAGACGTGAAACATGCCTTTACTCTGTAGTTACTGCTCTTCAAAATATTTTTTTTTTTATAGTTAGTTTGGTATTTATCTCCATTTTCTAAATTTAAGTCCAATTGTGTGTAGATAAAGTGTGTATGAATTTTGTATCTGCCTGAGCAGTACAGTTTAAGCTGTTGAAATTGCTAAATCTTGTGATTGGATCCTTGAACCTGAAGTTCACATTATAGGTGTATTTAATCTATTGCATTGTATCTCAGTGTGTTGACAGACAAACAAACATCTAAGTGTAGAATATTGTCAAATGCATAGTATTTTAACTCTCTGATATTTAATTTGTTTTCAGGAGTTCTGACAACTGTTCAGGTATTTGATCGAGAAAAACAGAGGGAATATCCTATCACTGTGACAGCAACAGATCAGGCAGCGGAACCACTCATTGGAATATGTCAGATAAATATTATCATCCTGGACCAAAATGACAATGATCCCAGATTTGAAAACACGCACTATGAATGTAATTGAGAGTCATTGGATAGAGTTTCGGTGCCCTGAGTGTGAGCTTACCTGATGTCTAAGATTTTTGGGTTTTGTCTTTCCTGGCAGTAGATCATGTGGCCAGCTAGGTGATGGCAGCCAGAGACACACTTCCCTTAATGAGTTGCAGAATTGTTACTCTGTGTAATGTGTAATCCTGAGTGTCATTATGGGAAAATACCTTGAAACAATAGCCAGCCAGTATCTGTCCTTACCTGAGTATACCAGGTGTCTGTGGTACCACACAGAGATGTGAAAGTTGTAATAAGAATGTGAGCGTGCAGCGCTGAGCGCTAGTTGTATCCTTTGTTTTCTGATTTTTGTCGTAACTTTTGATTACTTACTTTTCCCATTTGAGTTTCGTAATTCTTCATTAGTTTTTGTTTTACCTTTTCTTCTTGGTTCTTCAAAAACCCCTTCCTGTTTATGGATAAACACCCAAAGGCGTGCATAGTATTCATTAAAGAAATGAAGACTGGTAATTCTCTGTTAGCTATACTATGCAAATCCTAGAAAGTAGTTTCCGACAATGTGGTCCTTTTCTTCTGTTTTTATGCAATAAATGAAAATTCCGTTTATGTATCTTTCATACAGAGCAATTGTCCCTTAATAAAAATACAAGACAAAAAAAATAGTAATATCTTATGAGAAATGAGCGTTCCAAGTTCTGAATGTGATAATACGAAGTTCAAATGTGATCCATATCTCTGGAGTGATAGCAGCTCTTTAAAATACTCAGTTTGATTTTTATGGCCGTTATTCCAAGGAAGATAAAGTTATAGCTTCTATACATTATTACTTTAGTATTTCTTCGTTTCTTAGTAAGATGTTCATGGTATTTTAGTGAATTAATGTTTGAAATATCCTTTCCTTACGTTAGATTTCCTGAGAGAGGACACAAGAGTTGGGACCAGCTTTCTTCGTGTTGCAGCCCATGATGATGACTACAGCTCAAATGCTGCCATTACATACCTGATGGCAAACGAAGAACCAAATTATTTACAAATTAATCCTACTACAGGCTGGGTGTTTGTGAACCAGCCCATATCTCAGGTGTGGCACATGCTTTCCTATTTAAGGTGGCTATCTTGGTGTATCATAGGAGGGACTGAGGTCACAAGTTTATGTTACCCCTTCACGTTAAAGGATCAATATGTCATGTTTAAATTAAATGTGAGTCTTAAGGCTTTTAGCTGATGAGTTCATTGACTGTGAATTGCATGTAAGCAAGCCCTGCTTGCAGTTGGAAAGTAGCAGCTGACAGCGCTGCCTCTGAGAACTCGTTCTTCCCATTTCATTAACTTTGGCATGCTAATACAAAGGACTGGAGGGCTGAGACCATAAGCACGGGAGCAAGAACCCAGGTTAACAGGCAATGAGTTAAGACACAAACCTGAATGTGAAAGAGTGTGAAATTTTTCTTCTGATACAGATT
This sequence comes from Leptosomus discolor, assembly GCF_034619465.1. Lineage (NCBI taxonomy): Eukaryota > Metazoa > Chordata > Aves > Leptosomiformes > Leptosomidae > Leptosomus > Leptosomus discolor. The sequence continues at coordinate 49,785,642 of NC_141398.1, read as the reverse complement.
CCCAACTTGATACATGTTAGTCATGGTGGGCTAAACATAGCGATCACTCAGGAAGGTGAAGGCATAATGAACTCTTAAATAAAACTATGCATGTAGTTAACTAAAATTTCCCAGTTTCAGCCATTTCTAAATACCTGCATAAGCAGTTTGATGTTTTCGGAGTTGTAAAGTAATTTCTGTTGAAATGAAAGTACTGTTGTAGATGTCAGTCTTCAAACTTCTAAGTAACTGACACACAAAACTTTAATGAAGGTGTATCCTTTTAATAATTTTTCTTTATTGAATATAAGAACCCTATAGACCTAGTAACAAAAACTGTTGATAGGTAAGCTTAAGAACTCAGGGGGTCCACAAAGTGGGGTTTTTCGGTTTTGTTTTAAAATTTGTGTGAAATAGCAAGGTTTATTGAGACAAATAGCAACATTTCCCAACAATCTTAAGTAAAGAAATTAGCAGAATTTTCAGCAACCTTGCACCTCCTCCGTACTCTGAGCTCAGTATTCTGCAGTTGTGGATGTTTTTCTTCTGTGCAAGTTTTTTTGAGTATGCCTTTAATTTTATGTATGTATTTAATTTAAAAAAAAAAATCTTATTGGACCCCTGATCAAAGCCCTCTGTAACGAAACCTTTTTTACTGCTCAGAGGTCATCTATAATTCGAGAGATTATTGCTACAGATGGAGGTAATAGGAGCAGTAAAGTTGAACTTGTGGTAACTGTTACCAGTGCAAAAAACCAGCCTCCACAGTGGGAAAGAGACAGCTATGAAGTTGTTATTCCAGAGAATACTACACGAGATGCGTCAGTTTTGGTAAGGTTGAGACAGACTTGTTTGTCTGTCTATCACTCTAAGGCTGTGGTGTTACTGGATGTTACTTGTTTGCTTCAGTATAGTGAGCTTTTATAACGATTTTGCGTATTGTAGGGAACAATGATCTGCTATCAGTTTTCTTCCAGAAATGCTAACAGTAACTAGCATTTTTGCTCTAATTTATATGTGTGCAACCATTATTTTAATTTCCTTCCCATTTGGACAACACTATAGGTGTTCCAGTGTTCTGAATGCTTCTGTGTTATGCAGGGTGATTATTTGGCTTAAATACTTAGAATCATTCAGTTTGATTACTTGGAATGAGTAATCGTAACAGCTTTATGAAATAACTCCGAAATACGTATTTTTAGGATGAAAACGTGAGTAAGCAAGCGTGCAATGACTGGTAACCTTTGGCTGCAGCTGTTTGCTGCCTGGAGATGTATCAGACAGGGTTAAGATTTGGTATCAGGAAGTACTTGTCTTAGTGTTTTCAGTTGAGAGCTGAAGATCTGGGAGAGTCAATACACAAAAGCTTTTAGAAATGTTGCTGTACTTACGAAAGTGTTATTATGCAATTTTTTTGAACTCGGTAGACAATCAAAGCAACTTCTCCCCTTGGTGATCCCCGTGTGACTTACAACCTAGAAGAGGGACTTGTTCCAGAGACCAACATGCCAGTTCGTTTCTACCTGACTCCAAACAGACATGATGGTTCTGCTTCAATCCTCGTAGCTGAGCCACTAGATTATGAAACAACAAAGAGCTTTCTGCTGAGGGTTCGAGCCCAGAACGTTGCTGCAGTTCCTCTGGCAGCATTTGCTACAGTCTATATTAATGTAACAGGTGTGTAAGCTGTTCATGATACTGTAGTATAATCGTAGTACATTTTTTTCCCTTTAAAGTTTTATAGTTTTCTCTTTATGCTCTCTTTTTAATTTTTTAGATGTCAATGACAATGTCCCATTCTTCACTTCATCTATTTATGAAGCCTCGGTAATAGAGGGAGCTGATGTTGGGACATTTGTCGTTCAAGTGTCTGCCACCGACCTTGACCTTGGTGAGAATGGTGAGGTAAGCAAGTGGGGACCTACATCTTCCGTGATGAAAGGTATGGAATAACTTCTATGTGAACAATGGCTAAATAGACTAGAAGTCTTCAACCTAAAAAAGAGATGACTAATAGGGAAACATGAGGTGAAATAAAGTAGTTATTTACATGTTTTTCTGCCTTGCCATGTGAAGAATGCAACTAAAACTAGTAAGTGTGAGACAGAAAACAAGAAATATTTGTACAACCTGTAGATCAGGTGAAAAACGTGTTATAGAATGCTCTGGTTTGGAAAGGTCTACATAGACCTAAAATGTGTTTGGATAAATTAATGGAGCAAAAAATGTGTTAAAAGCTTCTGTGAGTTGTAAATTATTGGGGGTGCTGAAAACTGAATCCTTACAAAGTAAGTCAAGCTAGCACCAAAAGTGGATGTTTCGATTACTAATTTTAAAAATTTAAAGTAGATCTCTCCTTAGAACAAGAGTGCAAGCTAAGGTCAAGTGGATGAAAACATGTATATAATAGAGAGTAGAACATGGTCCATGATACTGAGCAAGTTCAAATTCAGCTCACCTGTGGCTGTTATAGTAGTACCTGGGATCTTTAGCTGAGTTTGAGTGCTGTGGCTCAAGCACCATGCAAATGTGAACTAGAGAACCTGGGAACTGATTAGACAAGACATTTATTTCCTTTACAGATCAGCCGTCAACACGGAAGGAGGTTAATTGACTTTGAACTAGATTGCTCAAGCTGGCAGTTTTACATGGCTTTCTTGGCCCTGATCAGGTTCTCCAACACAAGACTGTTCTTCCTCTCTTTAAGTAATTATATAGTTGTGAACTGTCCAACAAAGGGAAAGTATAGATTAACATCTTTTTAATCCTTTAGATAACTTACTCCCTGTTGCACGACAGTGGCAGAGACTACACGTATTTCCGCTTGGACTCACAGACAGGCTCAATATACACTGCCTCAGTGTTTGATAGAGAGAAGAAGGGGTCCTATCTTCTAGAAGTCAAGTCAGTAGATGGCTCTGAATCAGCTCGACCAGGAAAACATGGGAAGCCAAACTCTGGTAATAGATACATGTCTGTCGCAAGCGTGATTTTGCCTGGATTGGTCTCTGAAAACAAGATTAAATGTTAATTTCCTTTTTTTCAAGTGTACTTGTGAAAGTGTCAGTTGTTTTGGTTGTTTTTTTTCTGTTTGTCTGTGCAACAGTTGTGTCAGAGATATTTTATATGATGATCAGGCAAGTTTTTTGTTCTGAAATGAAAACTAAGTCTTCATAGTTATAGAGTATTTCCTAGCTAGCAAAGATGTACCCATTATCTGTAGGATGCAGGTCTTTCAGTAGTGGAGGTGTTTCCCAAAGCACTGCATATGGTACTATATTCAGTCAAGAGTGATTATGAAGTATGAAGCAGGAAAGTTCAAGATAGAAAAGCCCATTCTCAATTGATGGCTGTCCTTAAATAAAGACTTTAAAATTGGCTTTTGTGACTTCAGGACAAAAAGTTATGACTAAAAACTGTACAATTGCTGTATTAGGCAGCAGTTATTCACATATTATCTGTTTAAACAAATTGGATGTGACGTTCATTTGATATCCGAGTGCTTTTGAGTAATATTGGTGTATATATTGTCCACAACCCTAAGGGTTTGTTTCTGTATTGTCTGCATATTCGTCTTCATTTAATGTGCAGCTAGACAGTTTAAGGAATTGTAGCTGACAGAAGTGGCACAGCTGAGTATTTTAATCTCTTGTTTCTTGTCTCTCTAGACACAGCCTACGTGCGCATTTTTATCAGTGATGTGAATGATAACAAGCCTGTCTTCACTCAGAGTGTCTATGAAGTAGATGTGGATGAAGACCAGGATGTTGGCTCAACTATCATTACAGTCAGTGCTAATGATGAAGATGAAGGTAAAGTATTGGAATTCTCCATAGCTGTGTTGAAAATATTAATGAGTTAATTTCACCACACCAAGACATATTTAATGGTGTTAGAAGGGAAAATGTCTTTTTGTCTGTAGATTTTGAAACTTCTTTAAGTGTGAACTGATTTGGCATGAACATTAGTTCATTATGGAGCTGCGAGACATAAGTCAAATAACTCTTATTTTGGGAGGCAAGGCATTAGTGTGGGATGGTGGGGAATAATTTCTGTGTCAGCAAATACAAATTTATTGTAGATCGTATAATTTTCTTACAAATGGGGGCCAATAAAAATGTCCTGGTTAACTAGAATGAATCAGGCTTGATTTCAGTGAGATTCATGTGCTTTCTCTATGGACAGTATAGTTCTATTGTTCTTTATTTTTTTTGGGTACACATTTTTATCTTTGAAACTGTACTTCCTAAATGCATGTGATGAGTCTTGGCTATATTGCTTTATTTGCAAATCAGTCAGGAATTCAACCGTAAGTCATGTGAAAATAAGCAAATAACCAGTGCTCATAAATCGAAGAGGGGAGAGTACAGAGTTATGTCTTTTTGGCCATGGCGCACAACTAATTTGACTTTGCTGTATGGTGAAACAGCACTTTTTTGTTGCACAAGTTGCAAAGGACTGTTCTGTCAGCATGTCTGTGAAGTGCAAGTACATCCTGGCTGCATTTGATTCCTCACCCACTCCAAGAGGTTGAGGCAAATGTGGCTAAGTTGTACTGAAGAAGGATTTACCTACTCGAGGAACTTTCAGTTTATTACATAGAGATGGCCTGTAAATCTGCTCTGTAGTGTTGGATCGGGGACCTGATGTGATGGATATATGGCATTTCATTTCTGTCCTCCTAATGAAGAAATTATTAAAGATGTAGCTGTGAAAGAAGGGAAGAAGAGAAGAATGGTAATGTGAAGGTAGAGCTTGCAGAAAGGCTAAAAGTCTTTACTTGATGTAAAACCATTGGCAAGTTGGTACCGCATCTGAAGTTTTGAGAAGTTGTGTTAGGGCTGACTCCTCTGGCTTGATATGTAATTATCCTGTCTGTTGGTAAAGTCTATGCATAGATTAATGTGAGTGCAGAATGTTTCTCTCGTATGGAGTATTTTATGATAACTCATTCTTACATGCTGGGTGTTAGCAAATAAGAACTTGTCCCATAGCCTTGGCCAGTCATAATGATCCTTCAGTGAATTTGAGGGATCATAAGTTAAAGCAAAATTAACGCTTCATTGCAAAGACATGTTTTATAATTAGACATAAATGACAATTGGACGTACCAGAATTGAAAATGCTGATAAGTCATCTGACATAGCTGCGTGTCTTGAAAGATCACAAAACTATAATGCCAAAATCAGTTATCATATGATTTGTACTTCATCTTAACATCCCATGTTTTAATCTACTTCAAGAAATGTGTGTTTTCTGACACTGTTGGTAATTGACAGGAACAAATGCTAAATTACGGTATCAGATCACAGCTGGAAACACAGGAGGAGTACTTGATGTAGAACCAGAAACAGGAGCCATTTTTATTACCCAACCACTGGATTATGAAGAAACAAAAATGTATGAGATTCACTTGTTGGCCTCTGATGGGAAATGGGAAGATTATGCAGTTATCATCATCAATGTCATGAATAAAAATGATGAGACTCCAGTTTTCTCTATCAATGAATACTATGGAAGTATAATTGAGGAACTGGATGGGTTACCAGTCTTTGTACTTCAGGTAGTGTATGCAGTTTTAGAGATTATAATAGTTCAATGAAAGAGCACAGATTACTCTGGTACAATTATTTTAATAATAATCCAGCACAGATATATTAATGAAACGTAACTTTACTAAGGTTTTTTTGTCAGTGGATGAAGAGAAATGGACTTTTATGGAAAAATAATTACAAAGATAGTAAGTAGGATAAGCAGGATGGATCATTTGTGATCCTAAAAAGCAAATAATTAACATTTTAGAGTAGCTATCAGAATAGCGCAATTAAATTACCTCTGTGAATATGAAAAAAAATATTATTTTAGTATTTGAATGTCTACATCGTTATTGCAGTGCAAAGCGTATTTATCTACTCTGAATTGTCCTCAGCCACCTCTCCTTTGCATCCATCTGGCATGCACGTATTAAGAACACGTCATATACTTTTGTTTGGACTCCTTTAGACTGTAGCAGCATATAGGATATAATGCAGTCATTGCATATTTTGTAATTTCTATGTCTTTGTTTTCAAAACTTTTGTAGGTTATGGCGAATGATCCTGATAGTAATGTGGATGAAGGAGATTTGAGATACTCATTGCACGGGCATGGTGCAGCTGATATTTTCACAATAGATGAGAAAACGGGCAGCATTTACTCACACAAGGTGCTGGATCGGGAAGAGAGAGCGCTGTGGAGATTTGTTGTATTGGCTACTGATGAAGGTGGAGAAGGACTTACAGGATTTGCTGATGTAATCATTAACGTGTGGGATATAAATGACAACGCACCCATTTTCACGTGCATGCCTGATAATTGCAATGGGAGTGTCTTTGAAAATTCTCCTGCAGACACATTAGTCATGGAAATGGGTGCAGTTGATCGTGATGATCCAAATGTAGGTCTTAATGCTGTCCTGACTTACAGGATAACAGAAAATGTAAAAAACGAGTTTGGTACTGACATGTTTCATATCAATCCCAGTACTGGTACAATCCACGTAGCGGGGGGAATGCTAGACAGAGAAAGGACTGACAATTACTTTCTTACTGTTGAAGCAAGAGATGGGGGAGGACTAACAGGAACTGGCACTGCCACTATCTGGATTGCAGACGTCAATGATCATGTACCTAAATTCACAAAAGAGATGTGGCAGGCGACGATTCCTGAAAACAGTCCCGTCAACTCAGAAGTTCTGCAAGTGTGTGCTACAGACGCAGATGTTGGGGACAATGCTGACTTAATATTCAGTATCATCGGGGGAGACCCAGATCAGAAGTTTTATATTGAGAACGACAAAGAATGGCAATGTGCCACTATTCGACTGAAAAAAAAATTGGATTTTGAGAATGCACGTGAAAGGCAGTTTAATGTTACTATTACAGTGGAAGATCTTGATTTTTCTAGTATTGCTGTGTGCCTGATTGAAGTTGAAGACTCTAATGACCACAGCCCAGTTTTCCTTTCTCAGTTTATTCCAACAAGCCCTTTCTTTGAAAACATGCCTGTAGGTACTACAGTAACCACAGTGAGAGCTACAGACAAGGATTCTGGTTTGAATGGGAACATTATATATTCTATAAAGTCAGATTCGGATCCTATGAGACAGTTTGCGGTTGACCAGTATGGTCACGTGATTGTGGCAAACAAGCTAGATCGTGAAGTCATTCAAAAATACAGTTTAGTTGTACAAGCTTCAGATCAAGGGACACCTGCTGGCACTGGAAGTGTTACAGTTTTGATTGACTTGCTTGATGTAAATGACAATGGACCAAGGTTTGAGGCACCATACATGCCTGTAGTTTGGGAAAATATACTGGGGCCTGAAATAGTATATATGAACCAGACATCAAAACTGCTTCATGCATTTGATCCGGACAGTGAGGAAAATGGGCCACCCTTTACATTTTCATTGCCACCAGATTATCAGAATTCTTTGGATTTTTCTCTTACTGACAACAGAAATAACACAGCAACTGTAACTGCTTTGAGGTCCTTTGACAGAGAAGAGCAGAAGGTGTTTCATCTGCCAGTAGTTATAACTGATAGTGGGATTCCAGCTATGAGCTCTACAAACACCCTAACTATAACAATTGGTGATGAAAACGACAACTGCCATGAACCTGGCCATAAGGAGGTTTATGTGTACAGTTACAAAGGTAAGTGCTATCTGGATATTATAACAGATTGATGAATATAGCAGTCTTACACATAATTTCTCTCTTTCATTTCTTAGTTTATTTTTTAAACGATTTCCATATTTCGAAACTGAAACTCCAATTCTGTAAACTACTAAATAAAGTGGAATGAGTAAAGTATATTTACAAAGTTCAGACCTAGTGTGTAAAAGTCATCTACCAAAAAACTGTTAGCTGCTGACAAGTATATATTGCACTTGCAGAAAACCCAGTATTTTTATAAACCAATAAAGTCTATTTTCCATTCACTAGTTTTCACTTACACAGAGGAAATGTTTTTTCTGTGATTTGGAAAGTATATCTGATGCTGAGAGATCTGGAGATGAGAATGGCAGAACTGAAGCAACTTAGAGAAACAGAGGTTCATAGATGAGCCCTACCCAGAAACTGTAGACCAGTCCCACCTCCACTGTGACAACAACCACTGTATGGCTGAGCAGGATAGAACTCTTGTGGAGGGAGGTTTTCTGCTGGCAGAAAAGAATCCGAGAGAAGGCTGGGTCAGTGCTTTTTTAGGAAAAGAGTAGTCTTTGGGGTGCAATAAATGACTGCTTCCTATAACATGTAGTCTTTAAACAGGAAAAAACAAACAAAACAAAAACAAAACCCAAAAAAGATGCCGTTCTGGATGTGTTCTTGGGTGGTGCACAGTGCCTAGTTCAAGAAATACTGCAGGAGAGCTGCTCTGTGATAGCAGCCACACTACTATGAGGTTTAATGTTGTAGTGGGAGACAGCAGAGCAAATGCATCCATTAAGTGAATGCTTTATGTTTTCTCATCAGAGTGGTTTAGCAGAGGATGAACAGTTTAATAATATTTTCTAAAATTTGTCTTGAATTTCTATTACATTGTTTTTCCAGAAATTACCTGTAAAACTTGACCTTAAGCTAGTCCTGGTGACCCTTATCAAGCATGGTTTATTGCAGCTTATTATTCCTCAAATATTCCATTCCAGATAGATGTGGCTATATCTCAGTTACCATTGTAATGGTAGAATTTTTGATAAATATTAGAGAAGATTTATCTATAGAAGGTATTTTTGCAATGAGTTTTCTTTGCTGAATTCAGTATGCCTAAATTAGAAAAAGATGTGACCAGATCCTACTGTAGAAATGAGAATGAAGTTTCTATGGTGGATTTGCTCCAGTTTTGAACCTTAAAAATTTCCTTTATTGCTGGATTTTGGCTGTGGAATCCAAAGGTCTGCTTCCCTGGAATTGCTCCTTTTGCTTATTTTTGAACAGCTGCTTGGATGTTCCACTGCTGTGATAGCCCACAGGGGCCTGAAAAAAGGGCCAAGAACTGGCACAGCTTGGTGGCTTCTTGCCCATTTCCTTTTCTCAGTCATGTCCTTCTCTCCCAGCTGCACCCCACCAAATACTCTCCCTCTGTTTCTGGATTCCGCTTGGGTGCTGTTTGAAATAATAGAGTAGCAATGAAACATTTGGGGATTAACTCCTGATGTGGTGGGTTTTTTTCCTTTTTGTTTGAGAATTCTATATAGAGTTGTACCTATGTATCGTTCTGTTGTTTTGTGGTGTTTTCAGCTTTTGTTCTTTCATGTGACATCCATAATGTACTCGCATTTCCAGAACTGGCAGAAATCATAGGACAGGCTATGCATTATTTTAAGAATGTTGGATCTTAACCATCACCAAATTGAGCAGGAATCTGAAAATAATAAATGCAGTAATGAATGTGGCAGAATATAAAGTGCACTGAAAAGCAAAAATTAAATGCAGATTTATTATAATTTATCTCAACAGGAAAATGGTCAACAATAGTGCTTGGGGAAGTGTTTGCACCAGATCAAGATGACTGGGACAATAAAACATTTCTCTCTGAAGGAAAACTGCTCAAGTGAGGATTGTATTTGTGTCAAAATGAGTAATATTTATGCTTCTGTAATTATTTTACTCACCATGCGTTTCTCTGTGTTCAGGATGTGCATAAAGCCAGGGTTATTGAGTGTATTAAGGAATGTACCTTCTGAATGCTCTTTTTGCTTTTCACCTCGGTAGCTAGGTATGAAGAAATTAAGGCATGGAATTTTTTTTTCCAAGACAATGCAGGATCACACCATGATGTTGATTTTTAGACAGATGTCATCATTAATTTATTTTAAAATAAATGTGTGTTCTGAAAGATCCAGTGTAAAAATAGGCAGAGTTTTTAGTACTTGCTCTCAAATGTTAGGGTCGATGGAATACAAATCTCAAATTTAAAAGGGCAGAATGGAATAATTTCATCAAAAGTGGAACGGAATTTGGTGATCTCCTTGGATGGCTAAATTTACAATTGCGTGTGAAAACCGTGAATCAGATGAGTGGAGTTTTTTCTATTAACTGAAATGTTGAATTAGATCCTTAATCCCTACTTACACATTATTTGTTCACATCATAAAGCGAGATGGCTTATAGCATAATTGTATGCTGTTTGAAATACAGAAAATGGATGTGTAAACGAATATGAATTGTTGTCTCTGCTGCAAATAAGAGTTTAAAAGCTTTACATAGCTCAAAATCTAAAACTGAATTTCTGTCCTTCAGCAGCCTCTGGGCCTGTTCCCATATTAAGAGGTTGCTGTTCTATAATAGTGGTCATGGAATATTTCCATAATTACTGATTATTGTCCCTTCGAGGTGGCAAATGAAGATGTTACCAGAGATTTCATACAGACCTTATCCTGTTCCAGATGGATAAACGAGAATCTGGAATGACTTGGTGTGGTTTTGTCACTTTCTGTAACTTACCTCGTAGACCTACCTGTGCTGACTGTCGAACTCCATGGTTCAACTACACACTGCTTTTATTCAAGTTTGGGAAAGGCTTGGGATTTGGGAGTGGCGGAAACATCTTTTTATAAGCTCTTGAAGGTTGTAATTTCTGAATTAAGGTGTTTCTGGTGCTTTTCTGAGATTGTTTGCTAATTCCCCTAAGATCCTGTAACCTTCATAGTAACATTTAAGGCCTTCTGAATTATGTTGATGAATAAAGTGCTCAATTTTGATTTATTAAGGTTTCCTAATTGAAGGTTTCTGTCTAGGACTTTCAGATTAAATCAGAGGACTGGTTCTTTGATGATGGTAGATAACACACCTCAAGGAATATACAACTTAAAAGTTAGAGTTTCTGATGGAGTTTGTCCTGATGTTATATCTACGGTACAAGTCCATGTCAAAGAGCTGGAAAATGAAGCCATACAAAACTCAGCCACTGTGCGTCTATCAGGTTAGTTTTGTTTGCTGGTGACAATTTAGATCAGCTGCATCTATAACTGAATCATTATGTGATGTAGGTATTATTATATCAATACTTCATTTACTTATCACTGTCGGGCACTTTCCAGTATGTTTCCATATTGTTAAATAAGAAATAAATTGAGAAATTAACCTGTGGTCTCCCAGTATTTCCTGTTTATCTCTTTTTGAATCCCAAACTCAGATGTCACAGCAGAGGAGTTCATAAGGAGAGATGAACACGGCAAAACAAGACATGGCAAGTTCAAGGAATTACTAGCAAAAATGTTACCTGCTAAGCTTAGTGATATCATTGTCTTCAGTGTGATGAACACCCATGGAAAACAGACAGATGTAAGATTTGCAGTCCATGATGGCTCGGCATATTACAGACCTGAGAAGCTGCATGCTGAGATGGCAGCATTTAAAAATGAGGTATGTTCTCTGAGGCTATCGTGCATCTATGTAATTCACCCAGATAATGAGTTTGCGTGGTACATATCGTAAACCTCAGTGGAATAATGTGCTAGATCTAGAGATAAGGGGTTTTTCCTTCACTGAGGACAAAACTACTTGTTGAGCAAGTGCTTAATTCAGGCTTTCTCCCTTCTTCTTAGTCCCATCCATACAATTATTATATGGTTGTACTGACTTCTGGTTCAATAAATATAACCAATATAACCAGTCACAGAAAGATGATTCTCCATTCCCATTGTGGTACAGTTGCCCGTGTTTTCTCCAGTCAGTGTTTCATTGCATAATCTGTCAGACTTTTGAATATGAAATCAGAAGAATCCCTAGAAGCTAAAGTGGTACTGTAGTACAGAGAATGTCTTGAAAATGACAGCTTTTTGGATGTTCCGGATGCTGATGGAAATACCCAAATCATCAGCTTGTGGTTAGACACTTAAGTAGAGGCTTGATGCCACCCAGATGGAGATTCTGCTGTACAAAGAGATGATACTCCATAGAAAAAATCCTGCTGGAAGGAGTATGCAGGTTAGAAGAACAATTACAACAGATAAGTGAGATGGAGACAACCAATTTGGTGATTGTATTTAACTACCAAAGGACAGCTTTAAATACAAAGTGACACCCTCCCCCAACTTCTTTTACTGTTACAAGGGGAAATTAGTTTTTGAATGTAAGATGTTTTCTTCCCCTTCCTGGTGTTCCCTAACTGTCCTACTCTCTTACCAGATCCTGCGTGCCCCTAGCTCAGTTACCCAGACACAGTCTGTCTTGACCCCACTTCTGTTTTTTGTAGTCCTCCAGATTTTGGCTTTGCTGAAGTCCTGCAGTGCTGCTGAACAGACATTAAAGCTGCTGTCTTGCACCAAGGCAAGATGCCACTGTTCGGCTTGTAACTTGCCCTGGGCAAGGCAGCGCTTCTGACATGTCATTTGTGGCTACAGGGGTGTATTTGGGTTTAATACATGGTACCTTTATGGAGGAGTTTGCCTGGAGAGTAAACAGTGCTTCCCGTTTGTGTGAATATGGTAGGGTCTGTCTGATTTTGGGGACCAAACAGGAGTATCTTAACTTACCACCTGCCTACATCTTACTGTATCTTGAAGATTCAGAGTGACCAAATAGGACAGATAGTATTTGTGAAGCATAGTGACTGCTTCTTTTGCATATTTATTGAATTACTGCAACAATAATGTAGAAAATTGCGTATATTTCAAATATTATGTGCCATAATATGTAGCAGGTGAATTGATCATAGTGGTAACAAGGGGATTGCTTCACATATTTTAATAAAAAAATAGCTTGTGTCAATTATGTATCACCTTTCAATATTTAATGAATAGCTCTAGTGAGTAATCACCAATGGTTTACAGAAAACCAATCGTAGCTGGAGAATTTATCCAGTAGTTTTTGTACATGTGTTTAACTATAAATATAGAAAATAAGTAATTAGCACTGGAATTATTCATTGAATTGCTAAATAAATAATATGTTTGCATTAGCTCCTTGGGATATAGCTTTACAACAAATGTTTTTTATTCAACAGAAAAATAATCCATTCTAATACTGTAAAGGAGCCGGGGTTGTTTATATACACTGTGTTTTTCTATAACAATATTACCTAGCTGTCTAAATGTGCGTTATAGACTCTCCACTAATGGTGATAGATGTGGGCAGCAGACACGAAACTGCGTTGACAGGATGCATCATGTCATTACGAAGTGTATTTTGTGCCTTTGGGGACATGTTTTTCAATACATGTTACAATATTTGAGGATATACTGACAATTGATTATAAAGGTCAAAGTTCTTACAGTGGTGAATTGAGATGACTGCACAAGTGAAAAAAAAAAAAAGGAAGCACTTCAGTATTTATGTATTTATTTTGATTTTTCAAATCTTATTTTTAAGATACTTGTCATACATTTTATAATTTGAAAAAAATATTAAATGTATAAATAAAAATACTTTAAGTCAGATCTAATGTTTTTGGTTTTACATTTTTAGAAAATACTGCTGCTGTAATTTTTTTCAAAGTTTTTCCTGCATTTGTCAAATCATTTTGCTTGCCTGTATAGTCAGGGGTGTTACTCAACAAACGAAAGAATTCCATTAAGGCTATGATGGCTTAGATTTTTCAGAAATTAAGGAGTAAGTAAAAGCATTCATTAGGACTAGACTGGTGATGTGTTAAACTGTATTTTCTCTTAGATCCAGTCAGCTTTACAACTGAACATTTCGCAGATCGATGTAGATGAATGTAGGAGCGCAAACTGTACTGAGGGCAGCGGTTGTACAAACCACCTCGCCGTGAGTGACATCCCAACAGTGATGGATACCGGAAGCGTGTCATTTGTCTCGGTGACAACCACCGTCAGTGCAGTCTGCACCTGTGCAGCGAGGGACCGAGTTCATCAGTCTTGTTCTTCTTACCCTCGAAGCCCGTGTCTCAATGGTGGGATGTGTATTGACACTTTGAATGGTTACAGGTGAGGAAACCTGTTGTGCAGGTTCTGTTACAATTTTTTTTTTCCTTCCTATTTTTAAAGTGTCAAGTGGAGCTTACAAGATACAGGTCAAAAAAAATGATAAATGTACTTCTGACTGAAGGAGAAACAAAAAAGCCCCATGAGTGCCCTGAAGTGTAAACCTAATGACAACAGGGTCTTTACTAATGGCCCAATAATGGTGGTGTAGTTCTGAAAGCAGTGGAAATAGTGTGCAAGTAAGAAAGAAAACTCTGGGGAAAAAACAGAGATATAATTAACGTGTCATTTTTTAAGAGCACCGATTTCAGTGTGAAGGAATGGGAACTGGGTTCTGGTTGGTGGTTTTTTTTTTCTTTTCCAGAGGAGTAATAATAAAGGTGAATATCAGTGGTAGCAGCAGGGATGTAGAGGGAGTGAAATGTAGTTCAAACAGTGGGTAATAAGGAGCTTAGAAAACATTAGATAGGAAACTTGCTTTATTATTGCATTACCTGGTGCGCACCAGTATTCCTTTAGTGAAATTATACTGATTTCTTCTAGCTAGTAATTAATCTGCCTGAGCTTTCTCTGTAATAAATCGATCAATCTATGTTTGGTGTTCTGTGTTACTTGTTTAGGGAAATAATTCATTGTTCTCAAAAACGTGGTCTCAAAAATACTTTTTTTGATGGCGGTAGTATAGTGGATAAATACGCTTTGTACTTTCACAGGGTTTTAATAATTGCCCAGCACCCCTGAGCCTCTGCTAAAATCTTTCACTGCTGTTCTTTTCACTGTGATGCAAGTGCTACATTTGTTGCATGTAAAACAAAAAAAAAGTTGAACATTGGGGAATTTTGACTATTTTTTTCTGTTTGTGCTGCTCTTTCAGATGTCTTTGTCCTGCTTCATTTCATGGACCAGACTGCCAGCAGACTAAGCACAGTTTCCATGGAAATGGTTATGCATGGTTTCGTCCCATCAGGCCTTGTTTTGAAAGCTCACTCTCCCTGGAGTTTATTACTGTGGTTCCAGATGGTCTTCTACTATATAGTGGTCCTTTATCACATCCAGAACCTGGGAGTACAGAAAACTTCATTGCAATAGGTACTTCTGCAAAAGTGTGTGAAAAAATTCAGTGTCTTTTGGGAGCGAGTTGCTTGTGAACAGTGTAGTAGTTAGAGTAGGAGTTCTGTCTTTCCATCTTATGAGATAATTTATTTTCTGGTTTGAAGATAGTTTGAAACATTTCCTAATAGGTCTGTCTTCTTTGATGTCTATTTTTGTAGCCGACACCTATGGCTTTAGGTCCATCTCAGAGTTGTAGAAACAGACAGATTGATATATACAAAAAATAATCCCCCTAGGAAAACTGTAGTGCTGTAAAGGAATTTAGGTACTTTGAAGATAGGTATTACATGATTAATGCAGTCTTAGTTGCATGTCCTTCTGATCTAGTTTTGTGAGGAAAGAAATCCACTTAAACTGCTTTCAGTCTCAGGGCATTTTTGCGCTTCTTTTTAAACAGGCAGTGATTTGATGGATGAATCCGGCCCTAGCGTGCCACTGTAGGAAAATTTATACACAGATAGAACACATTGCTTTATGTTGACACATGTTTAAAAGGTTACTACTGCTTATTTTTTGTGAGTTAACATACAAGATGCACAGTATGGTTGGCATTTTATATTTTCCTAATTACTTGAAAGGTACTGTTGCTGGGTATTGTTAATGGTTTACCTCTTTTTTGCTTTGTTTTGCAGTTACTTGTAAATTTGAGTAGAAGATGGGAGGGAGTAGACCTGCATGTGTTAATTCTTTTAGAGCATTATAAAATTGCAGATTGCTTATCAGGAATTAGTTTCAGTGCTTTGACAGTAAAGTGGCACAATCTAAAGTATAAAAATAAGTACTACATTGAATGAGTATTTCTGCATAATAGGAGTCATAGAACATAATTCTAGTTAATTCTGTAGTGAACCCCATTTTATGTGACTAGCAATAACCACTAAATCAGTACATTCACTAACTGCTAACATATCCAAAATGGCAAGATTCTCCTAGCTGAATTTAATTGCTTGTTCGTCTCGTATTAGAACTCTCCAGGGGTATTCCTGTGCTGAAGATGAGCCATGGCTCAGGTTTTGTGATGCTGCAGTTTCCAAGTCACCTGAACGTGGCAGACAAGAAATGGCATCAACTAGAAGTCAGAACCAATGGTCAGGTCAGTTACTTGATTTGTTTCCACAGCAGGATGTTTATGTCTCCAATAGCATTTCCCTGTGCAGAAACAGGAGGGTAGAAAAACCACACTGAGTTAATTACATGTATTATTCTAACTGTGCTTGTAGATTTGATGAATAATACAAAATTTGGGAAGACAGCATTGTCAATTCCAAATCTGCCTATGTTGTAATCCGTATTCTGGGATCAGAGGAATCTTTTTTTTTTTTCCCCTGTTTTTTAAGCTCTGCAGCATGTGCAATGCGCATAAAGGCTTAGTTGTAATTTGCAGATTCAGTGTACACATTTGAATACTGAATTCTATTACCTGTGCACAAAAAGTGGATAATTATTTATTTGCAAATGCAGTTAAGAGTTTTTCTGAAAGTGGTTAAACTACTTGGAAGCATAATTTAAATGCAGAGTTAAGTGCCTTCTTTTGTTAGATGGTTCCATTTTGGCTTTACTAGTTATTGCAAGATCTAAAACAGAACAGGAAAAACCCCAACCCTTTTTGCTGGATGGTATGCGAAAGAAAATACGAAAATTTGATACAACTTGTTTATTCAGTTTTATAGAAATTCTTAATTCAATAATCCTATGTTTTGGTGTAGGATGTTCGGTTCATTTTGGATCACTGCAGTGCAGCTGTTGTTTCAGAGATAGAAGGAGTAGGCAAATGGCTGTCCACTGAAGATCGTACAAATTGTGAAGTCTTTGGGTCTGTTCCACAAAGAGCAAGGTACATTTCTGAAGGTTCGCTGAAAAACAGTTTATTTTAAGGCCTTTGAACACCCTACCTGTCAAAGTGAAGCCAAGTTATTAATGACTAGGAGCATGAAAGCGTTTGCTTTTCTCGAGGACCTTCTGGGCCATGCCTGGACCTTAAAGCACTAAACAAATTTCAGGGAACCAGTCTTCCTCCAAGTAGCGTTGCCATACTAAATGACAGCCCCAGAACACTACGTGGCTAATACTGGAGCTGTTGTGGGTACTGTGTACCATCCCTCACCCACGGGATTTCTCTCACTTTATTTATCAAGTCCCTGTAAGCCTGTTCTTGAAAACCTCATGAAATTAAGCCAGTTGACTTTTTAATGGCAATAACTCTGGTTCCTCAGCCAGTCTTATTGTTAGGTTGCTCTGTCAGAGTTCCTACTGATGGCCCTTGGCGAATGTGTTGAGGCAGACTATAGCACATCAGGGTCTCCGGCTGATCCCAGGTAGCTCCTGTACAGCAGAGTCAGAGGAAGTGCACCTATGTGTGCCCGTACCTCCGCGGTTCTCTGCGCAGCCTGGTGTACCTCTATTTCCTGCTGGTTACAGTAGGCTGGTGCTGGTGTGCCTGCTTGTTGGCTGCAGGGTCTCATAAGGAGGCCTGCGTTCCAGCGAAGTCATCCAGCCAAGGTGCAATAATGACTCTGGTGGTTTGAATTGCTTGTCCTGTTGGGTCAGCCCTTAGCCTCAGTTAAAAGTGAAAAGTAGGAAAAGCTTATTCAAAAAGCGGTTATTACATTCAAAGCAGAAGGATGTGTTCGGCTGCATTCTGCAAGGGTTTGGATTCAGTATGATTCAGTCCTATGGACTGATGCTTATTGCCCTTGCTGGTGACGCCAAGCTGGGAGAAGTGACCAGTATGTTGGAGGGCATGGCTTGGAATTAAAAATGATCTCAGCAAAGTGAAAGTAGGACCTGGAAATACACTGTGTATTTCTGCTGTAACAAAGGGCCAAGTACTGCATGTAGGCAGAAATGACCGGCCTCAAATAGAGAGAAGGGAACAGCTGCCAAGTACCAGTAACAGATACGGATGGTGGCCAGAAACTGAGTCAGCAATGCCACGTTAACATGAAAAAGGCGAGCACTACGCAGTAATACCTCAACACCTGTAAAGACCTGGAAAATAATCCTTCCACTCTGGTTAGCACTGCTGGGCCTCAGCTGGCGCCCTGGGTCCGGTTTGTGCACCACAGTGCAGGAGAGATGTGTCCCAACTGGGTGTAGTCCAGAGAAGAGAAAATGACTGTAATCAGCTTGCCTTGAGAATAAGACCTATCAAGAATGAAGGGATTGAGGTCACTTAAATGAAAGAAAGGAAGACTGAGGAGAGATACGGTAAGTCTCAGTGTATATAAAAGAACGCTACAAAGAGGATTTAGACAATCTCTTCTGTATAGGGCCTTAAGTTACAGTGAGGAATATTTGGGTTATATTTTAGGGAAACCTTTGTACTAATAAAGATACTTGAGCTGTGGAACAGATAGTCCCAGCAAGTGTGCTGATTAGCATCGGGATTAAGCCTTGTCAGAAGGTGCATGGAGCCCTCTTAGTCATGAAAGGAGCACAGAAAAGGGGGGAAAATATAAGGACAAATGAAAAGAAAAAATGGAGTTGATAACTCAGGGAAGAAGAAACTGAGAGGACTAAAATACGTGGAGTTCTTTGGCTCACAGAGGTGACCGAGTGACAGTGCAGAGCCTGGACGTGTGTACCATTCCTTTTAGACCACATTGACCCAAGTTTTAGGTTTCTGGCCTTTATCGTACATGAAACAGTCTTTGTTGGAGTATTCTACAGTATGGGAGGAATGCACACACACAGAAGCACTTGAAGGAGAATATGGTGTCTAGAATATCACAGCTGTTCCTGACTTGAACACAAACGTACCTGAATTGTAATAGTGTCCCATGGGTAAACTCCCAAAAGACTTAACTGTCACGTTTAAAAAATAAATTACCCTTTATTTTAAAGGGCCAGCTTCTGCTTACTGACTGTATTTCAGAGAAAAAAGATGGTAAAATAGTTGCATTCTGTTGTTATTTTACAAAGCCTCCATTATTTGAAAATGCAGTGTAGGTGTTTATTTATCTGCCTTATTGCATAATGCCTGTGTTTGAAGGTAAATTCACATCTACTTTTATTATTCATATAATTTTTGAAGGTATTTGAATGTGAACCATGTTCTACAGCTGGGTGGTGTAAAAGAATCATTACCATATTCCTACCCACAATTGCTACACAAACACTTTTCTGGCTGTTTGCGGAATTTCATCGTGGATACTCAGGTAAGACAAGTGTGACATTCTGCTTTAGCAAAAGAGTAAACTGCTTTATTAAATTTTTGGAGATTTGTATTATCATGAAACTTTTGCTTCCGTTAATCTATTCAATACAAGAAAATTAGGATTTTTCTATCATAATCAGAATAACTACTTTGAAAAGTTACTTCTTAATTACAGACTTATGTAGTTCTGAGCCAGAAACTGTGCCTTTGTTTATCCCCTACTTCATGCAGCTGCCTTCCAAGCTTCTTTGCTCGTTCAGGGAACTTCTGAATGGCAGTTGTATAACGGTGTATTTTTGCCAGCTGTCTGCTTTGTTAGGAAGTATTAGGGGTTTTTTGCTTTCATAGTCAGTTACAGTTTATTCAAAGGCAAAATATGGTCTTGATAAAATAAGTTGAAATGTGAATGTCAAAAAGCAAACTTACCATCTTAAGCAATGGAGATGAGCAGGCTGTTACGTGGTGTAGCTATTTCTGTTTAAAAATGAAGTGTAAGTGTTTCTTAAATAATATTTTGGTGTCGTACAATTTTCTCTTGAAGGTGTATGACCTTCAGTCTCCTGCAGAGTCCCTGAATAGCTTCCCTGGCTGCACACTTACGGATGGGAGCTGTGAGACCATGGGGTCTTCTTCCTGCGGTATTCATGGGAGGTGTCTTGGAGACTGGGGCTCGTTTGCTTGTCATTGTTTGCCGGGTTACTCTGGCTATCGGTGTGATCAAGGTGAAGTCTGTTTTTCTGTTACGCTATTGATAGGCTGGTAAATTTTACAACAAAGCAAACTTAAAATGCTTGTGGATAATGATTGCCAAGGTGGTTTCTGATGTTTACATTGTGTAAAGCCATATTTCAGTGTAGTTGCCTGCTATTTTTAACCATCTCTTTTCTAATTCCTTTTGAGAAATTACTTTCTCAGTATCAGATCTTTTCTTTGGTCCTGAGGGTGTTTGTGCAATAACTGTGTAATGGAGACTGTGTGGCAAAAGAATTGTGAACAAAATAATTTGTTCTGCTCACACCTGTTTGGATTTGCATCGTTCGGAAATGTAACTTAAATGTGAATGTTCCAGTATCACTTACTGTGCAAAATTAGAACCTCACAACAGGAACTGGAAATTACTACTCTGTTGGTGTCTGGAAGAGACTCTGTTGGCTTAAGGATCTGTGCTTTTGGTGTAGTAGGGTCTTTTCTTTAGCCCTCATGGAGCAAAGTTTGCAGCAAAAAGACAACTATAAAATAGCAGGTTGTGAAAATTGCTTAATACTTTGTCAGCAGTCTCTTCTTTTGTCTTGGCCAGAGCTTCTGCTTTCCCGCTGTCGTACTGTGTGAGCATTGTAAGGAGAAGCATTAGCAGGATCAAGTCAGGAGGGAGACCACCTCTTTACAGAGGAAGATGAAGTGGGAGAGTGGCTGGAGAAGCTGTGGAAATAGATAAAGGGACATGGCCCAAAAGACAAGTTATGTCTCCTGGGTCCATGCTGATCCATCCATGGATCCATTACAGTTTTTTCTTTTACTTTCAACTCTTACTGTGAAAATAATGGAAAGAATAATATTGCCCTCTCCCTACAAAATGGTTTAAAGGTCTTTATCTTGTCTTTTTAGTTGCAAAAGAGTACACATTTGGGCCAGGAAGTCACATTCGCTATCAGCTTCCCATCAGTGTGCCTGCCCGTAGGACGCTGTTTGAAGCCATGATTAGGACACGGCAGCCTGACAGTGTCATCACAAGCATGTTATCTCGAAATAAGGATGAACACATCACCCTGCAGGTGAGCAATCCAGACAGTAATAGCATAAAGTTAAATCAATGCCAGTGGATCATTAGCCCAGAGAAACATTAGCTTAAGAGTTGGAAATAGAACCAAAAAACTTATGCTAAGCACAAGATCTTTGGAGTTTGTCTTACGGACACTGAGAGATCTGATCCTTCACTTAAGACACTGACCACACAACCATGGTATTCCGTTGGATTTCAAAGGAGTTTATTGCCAGCGACAGTGAAGTGTAGTGTAGTTTGTACAGAACAGGATGAATAGTGTGTCTGTCCTGGTGTCCTGTTCAGCCATGGTCACGAGTGGCCGAGTCTGCATAATTCAGACTCTGCCAAGAAAGGTGCCTGTAGCAGTTCTAATGATGTCAGACTCTCAGAATGACAACCAGTTCATTTTATACGTACCACTGAATGAGTCACCTCTTCAGCTAAGTTGGTTTGAGCTGTCAGTGTAGAGGTGATACACCAGGTTCTCGGCCATTTGAAGAACCCCATAAATCTGTCCCAAGGGAGATGCAGGGTAAAATTACTCTGAGTTAATTACATACTACTGTGAGTACACTGCTACCAGTATTTAGCTTGTCTAGTTCTGTGGTGCCCGAGGTATCTTTATATTTCACTGTATGTGCAGTGTAAACATACCCTAAATTTAAACAAATGCTTTAAGATTGAAGTTACAGGTCAGTACAAAATGTCAGGTGATGACTTTTCTTTCTTACTACTTTGTTAATTATCCACAAGGTTGTTCAGGGATTCTTAGTGGTCTCGTATAATCTGGGTGATGGAGACTATTCTGTAAGCCTTCCCTCCTACCACATTGATAATGGTGAATGGCATCATATCGCACTGGAGAGAAATGAAAATGAATTTACTCTTCGCCTTTATGAAGGAGGTGGGAAGAGAGAAGTTCTGAAAGCAGCAGGAATATACAAAGAGATTGTGATTGACCCCAGCAGCTTGGTCCTTGGAAACACCTACCCATTCAATCAAAACAAGAGTTTTCAAGGTGAGAAATTCTTGATCTCACTGTTCAGAATATGGACCTGTAAAAAAGAAGGTTTATTAGTACTACATGGGCATGTTGCGAGGAGCCTTCTTGTTTACGTAGAACCCAAATTAAATAGATTTCTTGCATGACACTTTGCAAAAGGGACGAATAAACCGCCCTGACTAGGAAAAAGGTGCAGCAGGGCGTTAGGTGCAAATACTGTTAGCTACTGGACTTGGAACAAAGACATAACCTCTTCACACGGCTCTATGTACAGTACTTGTAACTGGGGATCCACAAGCTTCTCGGGGGTGGACTGTGGATGGCTCATTGCATCACAGTGGTTCATTGCGTGGTTCTGTCCAGCCCATTTGGCAGCTGTCCTTCACTACCAGCCATAACTGTCTCTATGCTGAAAGGGGTATTTCCTTTTTATACGTGCATTGCATAGCACACAACAAGCTCTGGTTTATTGCCTTTGTGCACTACCTTTGTATTACTGGATTTTACAGTCACTCAGTTGAAGCATTAACTAAGATTAGAAATGGTTTATTGAATTAGAGTTAACAATTTAAGTTTTTAGCAACTGAGTAGACAAGGTCATGATGTCTCTTCAAAACAAATCTCTTCAGCTTGGAAATTGAATAGTTACGCAAAGGAGAAATATAGAGAAACATAAGGTTAAGATATCCATAACAGCTTTTTACTCTGTCCTCAGCTGGCAGCTCACCCTTCGCCTAAAATCACAGTATAAGTAATGTGCAGTTATGCAGCACATCTTTTATATTGACAAGGAAGACACACACCATTACTTGGTTAAATGCACCTGGTATCTGTCTGTCATCTCTCTCTCCCATGCCTTTCACCTATTTAACCAGATTCTGGTAAATCCATTTGAAACAAGGCAGTAATGTTTTCACTAGATAAAAGTATTACAGTTAACAGTGCAAGGAGAAAACATATAAATCGTATATGCATTAAATAGAATAAATGTATCAGGGAGTTATTTAGGAAAACATTGTTTTCTATGGTTTCACTAGAAGTATTCCAGTAACTAAGGTTTATGCTGAGAACTAGGGACCATATTTTGGATTTTTATTTATGGGAGCAATAGAATTTGGTTTTAAGTAAATAGATTAAAGAAGTCAAATAGTTACGTGAAAGTCGTTTTAATTAGGACAATTATTGTTGTTAAGCAGCTGAAACTTTAAGGGCTTTGAAGTTACAAAATGTACTTAATTCATCAAGATGTATGCTTGTATGCGGGGGCATCTCATGCATACGACGTGAATGCCACGCATCTTCAGTACAAAATTTATATCAGTCACCCAGTGGTGCTGTGTCTCCATTATTTGTGGTTTGCTCTTCAGAGTAAAGTTAAGATGTAAATTACAATTAAAAGTCAACCAAACACAATTTATACTGGTACACATTGAAGAATATTACAGATTTTCTACATAGAACAGATTTTTCACATTATTTGGACTTTTCTATTGAAAACATAGTGAGGGGGTATGTGTTCCACTGTCACGAACGCAAGCAGCTAGGGGTCTGCTGCAGCACTGGTTCTTGTGGAAAATGCTGGGGATCTTGATCAAAACTTGAACAAATTCAGTCAAAAACCAGAGAACATTGCTATGAAAGTTTAGGTAAATTCAGTCCTAGATTTAAACTTCGGTAGCCTGGGTCCTTTGTTAAACGTAACCTGCCAAATCTTACATCTGCTTCAAATTGTTCTTGCTGAATGGCTTTTAAAACAGTCTCTTTGTGCCTTGCCTCAGGGTGTATGAAGGATGTCAGATTTAATAACTACAGGATCCCTCTGGGTACTCACGTGAAGGAGCTGGTGTCAGTACTAAGTGCCCAAGGCGTCAAAGAAGGCTGTTCTTCAGAGGCTTGTAGGAATAACCCTTGTAACCAGGAATTTATTTGTATTGATTTGTGGATGCTGCACGAATGCAGGTAATTGGTGGAAATAAAAGCACAAACCCCTCCAGATTCAGGTGGGATAGGGCGGATGCGGAAAAAGGGTGCAACTTGAAGGCTGCCACTGGCAATCTCATCAAATCAGTTGAACCGCAGTGAAACACTTCAGCTAGATGCCTGCGCAGCCGTCGCGTTACTCTCTTAGGTACTACCCTTAGCGGGTGCAAATCCGCGTCTCTCCATTGATTCTGTAACAATTTCAGCTGCCTGTCTTAATTGGAAATGTTTAAAGAACAGCAGCAAATCCAGAATGTTTGTAAACCCTGAAAACTGGGCAAAGAGGGTATGTTGGCTGGAGTGGAGCGGAACACTGGCCTGGCTAGCTGCCTTGTGAAGCTCATGCTGTGTGATGTCGATGCGCTCGCTTTTGTCAGTGTCTGAGTTCTCACACTGTCTTAAGCTGTGACCTCTGTTCCCTTACAGGCCACTCCAGTTGCGTTAGAAGCACCGCATCGTTAAGCTCAGAGTTCTTGTGTGTGGCTGGGGCTGAGGTTAGGACAACACTAACTCAAGTTAGTTGTGCTGTGAAAGCATACACTTCAAGCATTACTGACTGCCAGTGTCCACACAAACAGGGCTCTCTAGAGATGTGTTTTCTCCTGGAAATTCACTGTAATGGAAACACAGGGAACATAGCATAACTAGTCCTGCCTGGACAGAACTGCAGACCCTAATCCAACTATCTTTCACGTGGGTAATCTTGCAGAAGCCAGTGGAAGTACCCAAGTTCTGAAAGCCCCAGACGTAAGGGTTTGAAGTTGTGGAGCTCATTGTTGTATGGCTGGTTAAGAAAAAACTACCATCCTGTAATTATTCTAAGTAACTTAGTTCTAGTAGCTACTTCAGATACTGTATATAGAGTGTCATCGAAGTCTGTTTTAAAATCTTAAATACTGTCTTTCATGCCTCCTCTTCTCAAAGTTTAATGGTTTCATTTTGCCTTCATCTTTTCAGTTGCCCTCCGGGACACATGGTCATGGAGAATGCCACTGGTAGACAGTGTGTCTACACTGCATGTGCTAAAAGGCCCTGTAACTATGGTACCTGCATCCCGCGGTCACCAGCCAAGTTCCAATGCCACTGCCCTGATGGCTATACTGGACGTAACTGTGAAATCACACTGGCGATCTTTCACAAGGATACAGGCCTGAGCTTTAGTTCCATGTTTGCCATCTGCATTTGCTTTTTGGCGCTGTTAGGTAGTTATGGCAACTACATCTTGTATTACCTGTGGTGAACTCATTGATCCATCTTGTCCTGAATAGTTGTCATCTCATCCTCCCGCTGAAAATCTCAGTTTTCTCATGGAGACTTGACTCTGCCTTCATTTCTTTGCCATGGTCTCAGCTCCATCAGTCACTTATTTTTCATCCCTGTGTGCATGTATTGCTAAGTGAATCAAGATTTGGGAGCTATGGAAAGTCTTTGCACATTTGCACTTAATTGTTAAGGAACTGTTCAGATGCATAATTGGAAGCAAATTCAGTTGAACAGCAAGAGTTGAAATTGCTACCAGATAAGCATTGTTTAAAATATTACTGAGCATTAAACCCATTTTTCAGTCTAGGAGAAGTATACTGTCCAATAGGAATACACTTGGTTAGACAGGAGCAGTCTCTTCCCTCTTGCCAGTTGTGTCACAGCTCCTCTAACAGCTGCTTTTGGCTTCCTTAACCATTTTCAGGCTTAGGCACTGGTCTTAAAAAGGAAGAGGAAAGGCAAAGAAGCATCTCACTAGTGAGGAAGGATCACATCTTCGAGTCCTTCTTGTTTATTCAAGTTTCATGAAAGTTTGCCTAAATAAGGACATAGGATTTTTCTCATGGCTTGCAGTGTTAACTAACTTCCATTCGGAAGTCAGAGTATGAAGATGTTATTGTGGACTATTTTGAATCCATCTGTATAGCTACATCAAATACCATCATTTTTCCCAACTCTTCTAGATGCTATGTTTGACATGCAAAGAGGAACAGCAAATAACAGGGGAAGCTAACTGGCTTCACACCTTTTGGAAGGTTGATCATAGCTCATATGTTAAAACGGGTGTTGGGGTTTTTTTGGGTTTTGTTTTTGTTTTTCCTCTGTGTCAGAGCAGCTTTACTGTGAGCTGACTTTGTGTTGCTGCCTGTGCTTGGCTAAACTTGACTGAAAAACCAGCAATATCTTTTACCTAATAATCCTGCTAGTCTTTCAGGCCTAAATTATGAGTAAGAAACAGCTGTTTTTAACCAAGTGGTGTGCATTGTTCTGAAAATTTTAGTAGGTGTGGTTAACAATGGTATTATCACACAACTGTAAGGAGTTACTTTGTTAGGAGAATTTTAATAAAATTCCTTGTTCTCAAGATTTTGGATGCCCATGCTCTTACACAGCTTCTAGAAGGCAGTAATGCACATAAAAGTGATTACCTCGTGCAACTTTAATTATAAATTGGTAAGGTTACAGAGGATTAGAAAAGCTCTTTTTCTGGTGTCTGATTACGTCTTTTAAATTCAAATGTGGAACCGCTTTGCATGTAAATCCATACCAGGGCGGCTCCACGTTGGTTGATACCACTGAACCTTCCCCACCCTCCCTGCCAGGAGGGGACCTCAGCTCGTTTTGTGCAAAGACACAGCGATACCTGGGAGCTTGCAAGTGCCCCGACACGAATGCGGTGGCTCAAAGAAACAACAGGCTTCATAGAATGCTTTTAGTGACAGCTCTGTTTAATGACAGCTCAGGATCGTAAGATCCCGAGCCGAAAATCGGGCAGGAGTTTACACTGTTGGGTGTCTGTGTGGAAGAGGTACTGTCTTCAGTGGGGTACGTCTGGTTTGCGCCCTGGTTACACTCTTGGAACACGGGCTATGTTCATCTTCAGTATTGGCTTCCTGCGAGCAGGCACAGTAGAAGAACAGGAGAGATGAGGAACGTTAAAAGACTCCTTGAGTATCTCAAAATCAGCTCAGCTAAAAAATTACTGCCAAAAAGTTACCACATGTGTGAAAATCTGTGTGACACGTTCTGTTAGTTGGGGGGGGGCACGGCAGGAAGAGGTAAATAAACCCCTCCAGCGCACTGATTCAGCGTGAAGGGTGGAGCCGCCCAGGGCAGGGTGTACACCAGCGTCAGCCCCAAGGCCATCGAGATGCTGCTCCGCAGAACTGCCCTCTGCCGCGCAGATGCTCTGTAAGAGATCCCAGTCTCCTTAATTCACGGCATTGTTAGGTGGTGGTGTCCCATGGTTTGGGGTCTTACTGTGAGCTTTTAGCCATTTGCATAGAGTTGGTAACACAGTGGTGCACAAGCTTCTGTTTATGTAATGTTCAGTTTCTGCTGTTGAAGCTTTACAACTGTCAGTGTGTAAAATGCATCTAAGTGTTTAAGAAAAATGTTTAAATTCATGGATGCTAAGGCAAAACGTGCCTGATTTTTTTTTTTTTTTTCCTAGTAAAATGTATAGAAGTGATTTCCTCTTTTGTCTCATGTCTTCTTGTGCTTCATTTCTGTGTAGTTGTATCTGTTACTGTCAACACATTGCTCCTGAAGTGCTACCCCATTGTATACATTTTCTCTTACAAAGTTTAACTCGGTACGGGAAACAGGTCTCTGAACACCACGTGGGCCATTCAGGTCTTTAACAAGCTGTACCTTAAGGGGTATTTTAAAATGCTCTTTAAAGGCCTTTTCTTCTGCCTGATGTTCACTTTTAACTACACTGAAGAGTGCAAAAATCAAAGATTTGCTGAGAAACAAAACTACAGCCTTGCTGGCTCTGGCTGCAGACCAGCGCTGCAGCACTCCTGCAGGAAAGCCACCCCGCAGGAGCGTTCCGTTGTTTCTGGGTGACGTTCTGTTTTGCTCCTGTGTGTTTACCCAGCTCTGTTCAGTGCCGCGTTCCTGTGGGCTCGCTGGAAGACTCGCAAAGGTCTGAACGGAGGAGTCTACCACGTGTCTGCGCATCATGAGGATTTGGAGGACATCAGAGAAAATATCCTAAACTACAATGAAGAAGGAGGTGGGGAGCAAGACGAAGTAAGGATCGTTGCGTTACGTTACGTTACAATTAAGAGGGGACTGGTGGCTCACCGTGCTAATGAAAATATATTTTATGCTTTTCCTTTATAACTGAGGACCGTAGCCTTTGCTCTGCTGACTCATTTCTGCAATTGGTAGATGAATTATTTGCAAGGTTATGTACACAAGGGTGCGTGTTTCTTAAGCGGAGATAAGTGCCCATCAATTTTTAATTTGTCTTAAAGCAAGTGTTCCTGTGTGCATATTTAAAAATGCCTGTAGAGCGAGTTTAGCCCTGAAGAACTAACAGCTGATGGTTTTGGTTTCACGGCTCAGGAGCTGCTGAGGTTCTCGGTGGTGATTATTTCTGTAGCAGTGAGGACTTGAAAGAGCCTGACGTGAACTGTGCTTTACGGACAGTCTTTTTCTGGAGTCAGTTATTCAGACTTGACTTGTTCAGAAAGCGAGGTGCTACAGTTGTTCCTCGTAAGCCCTAAAGCACATGGTGGTCGTGGAAGAACCTTTCTGCATTTGTCTGTGTTGGAGAGAAATAACACTAGTGAACACAAGCTGTGTTTATGCTTACAGTAGACCAAATTATACCCCAAACAGATGATATTAACGTTTCTGCTAGCTGTTTTAAGGATTTCTACATGTCAGTTTAAGCCAGAACTTTGAACGAAAACTGCAGATACTACAGACAGGTAATTTAAATAGATGATTTGCTGACCCACAGACATTTGCTATGTTTAAAAAAGGGAAGGAACTTCATTGCCACCTTTGAAACTGTTCATTTCATGGGTTGAAAAGGTGGTGTGACTCTGAAGAGATAATAATAGTCACGGCACTAATGTGATGGCTCAAAAAAGCCAGTGATTTAAAAAAAAAAATTAATAAATGTGACCCTGTCCCAAAATTCCAAATACCTTCAAGAATTTTTAGTTATAAAATACAGAGAGTGTTTTATTACAAGGCCACCCAAGAAAATATTCTTCCTTGTAAAGTATCCCTAATTTCTTGATGAATTAGTGTGACCATAACAAATACAGGGACATTTTCCATGTGATAACATAGCTCTATGCAAAACCCCTGTTTTCCTTAATCAGATTAACTTCCTCTGCAATACTTTGCAATTTTACACCCAGAGGTCTGTCGACTGAGGAAATCCACAGTTACTGTATGACACGCTTAATTGCTTTTGGAGAGTTCTTAAAATACGCTCCTTGTTTTAAGCAGTGGAATCAAATTAGTGACTCGATCATCTTCATCTGAGGCTATTTTTCTGTCTTGAAGAAATGCTGCTTGGAGTGCCTCTACAGCTTCTGTACACTAAGTACTCAGATTTTACACCTTCTAGGATTTCAGCTAAAACTTTCCAGTATCTTTTTTAATACCTAACCGTTTGTCTAGTTTTTTTTAAAAAAAAAAACCCGAATACCCAGAATTACAAAACCTTAATTATACTCTAATGTTACCTTAACAAAAAGATGATGAGGGTGCTCGAAGAAGAGAGTTTTGTCTTTGTAACGTTAGCAGAGGGTAGGACTACAGGGACAAGACACTGTCTTACTAAGGGGCTTCTGCACCTGAAATAAATAAAACTATCCCTTGGAGAAATGAGGAGTTCATAAAAATTGTAATAGATTAGTGCACTGTGGAGTACATACTTAATGCAGCTAAACACCAAATGTTGTTAAAAGCCAGCTTTGAAGCTAGAGGCAAGGATTGACTTGGGTTTGTGGACTGCCGACTAAGAGTGGGGCATAATCAGAAGAAATGTGTCATTTTAATGAACAGTAATAGCAGTGAAGGATGATTTTAATATCACACAGTTCACTGAAGGGGTGATCGTTACATCTATTTGGACAAACTCCCATTTAAATTCCGTACGATGAAAAGCTGCGGCGTTTTACTGATTGTGCCGGTAGCCCTGCTCTTGTGAAGTGCTCGGCGCGGGGTCATGCTGCAGCTTGCACTGAGGACATGCCTCGGGTAGGCGCTGCGCTGCGGGTCTCCCCTTGTCCGTCACTAACAGTGCTGAGTCTCTGGGGGGATGGAAATCAGCAGCTTTTCTCTGTTACAGTCCTGCCCCGAACCCTAGTCCTTGCCGCTTACGAGGCTTGTTGACTGCAGGTGGGTTGCTTGCTTTTTGTGAAGGGTTCTCTGTCTCCGACTGGAATCCAGCAGAGCTCACCGAGGTTACCGAGGTTAATCTCTCACAGAATGGTTCTGCGCAATTCTACATGCGAGAGCATAAATGTAACCGCTGGTTTGACAGCTCTGTCATTGATGGCTCCTACACAGATGAATCGCACGAGCAATACAAGTAATTACTTGTTCGCTCTAACGAATTCTGTCTCACAGCCTGTCAGCATTCTTCTTCGGCCTGTAAATAAGTCCAGAGACACGACCTTTGGGTTGTCGGAAGGTGAAGGACGCTGCAGGGCAGCACAGCTTTTCTTTCAGCTGGCACAAAGATTCTGATCAGTCAGGGCAGTTGACGTGCGGTGTCGGTAGCTCGAGCGACAGAAGTTGCACTTCAGGAACGGCAGCACATTATCAGAGCATTAACTGCTCTGCACTAGAAGGGGATTTTTTTTTTTAATAGGGAGTTACTTGGCTTTTACAGTCACGCCACTTGCATGTAGCAGAACTAGCCATTAGTCCACAGATTGATAAAATTTTAACAGAAATCATAGCGGATGTTTGAACTAATGCAGAAAGATTTCTTTTAACATGCTGTTTGTGAATGTGCTTTCTCACCTTTGTTGTCAGACTTGGTGTCAGTGTTCAATGATGATACAATGTGCCGATCTGAATTTCAGAACCAAATTTGGGGCACTTCTGTGATTTTTATTTAGCTTCTAATATGAAATGAGACTTGATTTTGAACCTGACTGTACTAGTGCAGGCTGCACAGGTGCTCCTCATGCATTCTCATCTGCTTAGTGGGTTTTGGCTTGCTTAGGCGCACTGTAGGTGGCAGAATTGGTTCCAAGCGTTCACACCAAACAGGCTGCCTCAGGAGTTTTCCTTCTGTATTTCCACTACAATCTGAAGTCTTGGGACCTGTAGAGAATATTAATTTAACGTGAACGGTTTCTCACTCCAGGACGCGTACAACATGGCAGAACTGCAGGTGTCTATTCAAACCAGCCCAGCCTATTCCCTCTGCAAGAAAGAAAAGCCACTGAAACTGAGCAGTTTCTTTAGTGACACGTCCCCAAGTGTGCAGGAGCAGACCAAGGCGCCAGCGACGACAGAAGCCTCTTTTACCAGCGCAGACTTCGGTCAGTACTTGTCCGATGTTGTCAGAGGTGCTGACCGTCATCCCCAGGCTGTAGCCCAAGACTCGCTGCGGGTGTTCTGCACCGAAGGAGAAGGCTCGGTCGCCAGCAGTCTGAGCACCCTGAGCTCCTCTGGGCTGGATGAGGGGATAGTGTATGATGACATCAAAGAGTGGGGACCAAAGTTTGAGAAACTAAGTGAACTGTACTCACACATAGATGCAGAAGACCTGTAGATCACCAAGTCTACTACTGTCACAGTTTTGGAAGTAAGGGTGACGGGCAGTTTTTCATGCTCCTGCTATGTACTAGGCCCCGCCTTTTTTTTTTCCCCATTACTATAGGTGGTCACAATCCCACTAACGAGCCACGCTTTGCATCCAATTGAAAAATTTAGTAGTAGGAGCTAATCTTGTGACATTCTGGACATTTACATTTAGGGATATAAACTTATTGGAAAGACTAAAGGCAGAACTTGGGGTACTTAGTCATTCACATACAGTGTTTAAGAAATAAGAGATTTTTTTGTCACTAAGGTAATAAAGGACTCTGAGAGATCCTGTGTACATAAGCTAAGGTGGTGCTCAAAGCATGAAGAACGCATGCTGTGTGCTGTTCAGTAGGAGCTTTAGCAGTTATTTGAAGAAAAAAAGCACATTGTCTTTTTCTTGTGGACATGTTAGATTATATCCTTGTTTCCCTGACTGAGGCTCAGTTACAGCACCTGCTCCCTGAACCTAGTGCAGATGAGAGTCTGTGGATCCAGGTAAAGGAACGAAGCAGCATGGATGGGGATCCTGAACTTCAATTAGAACTCAATGAAAATCCCATTTTGCTGTTATATAAATGCAGAAACTGAATTTAGGCACAACCATCAAGTCAGCTGCTTGCAACTAAATACTTTCCTTGATTAAACACCAGGTTTTCTGAGGTCTCAAAGGTCACTAGTTAGGAATTTCAGTAGCAGTTTGCCATGATCTCTCATTCCTCATGGGCTACTAAACTGACCCTAAACTAAGGACCAGCCTGAGCCACGTCATTTGCATCTACAATCCTGTACCCCATGTTTTACTAAACCTTTCATAGAAGCATTGCAAGAATTGGGCTTGAGAGGCTGGAGATCGGCTGTTTCCCTAGCAGCACTGACCAGCTACCATTGCAGCCCAGTAACGCCTTGCCAGGAAGCGCTGACTGGGGCCACAGCTGCCTTTTCAGTGAAGAAAACAGCGTCCCTTGGATGGTGTCAGGGTACACAGTGTCCTTGGGCTGGCAGAAGTCTTTCCTGGACCCAAAAAAGAACGTCACCCAGCACTGGGACTTCTAAAACTAAAATCCTGTGATAAACAAACCCCTGGCGAAAGTCTAATAATTCAAAGATGGTGATTTTCCAAAACCCACGAAGGACAGCACGTAACACTACAGGCCTCCCTCAGCTGTGTTTTGGTAGAAAATCATGATCAACTGGGGCCAGAGAAACACAGGGAAAAACTAACGGGTTGCAGGGCGGGGTGGGGTGTGATGCTCTAAATTATCATCAGTCCCGCCAATACCCAGCCAGGGTGCTGGATTTTTTTTTTTTTTTAAACTTGACAGTATTTGGGAGAAGGCTCCGTAACATTAATTGTTTTGGTTTTTTTTTTAAATTG
Organism: Leptosomus discolor; assembly: GCF_034619465.1. Classification (NCBI taxonomy): domain Eukaryota; kingdom Metazoa; phylum Chordata; class Aves; order Leptosomiformes; family Leptosomidae; genus Leptosomus; species Leptosomus discolor. Next base: position 49,752,781 of record NC_141398.1, on the reverse strand, counting down.
ACACCACTTGTATATATAAATGGAATAAAGCGCAGCAAGAACACAATCTTATTTTGTGCTGTTTCTTTATTTTTTTAAATTTTTTTTCTTTATTTATACTTATATATGATCTTATTGGCTGACAATACGAACATATTGTATAGAGTCTAACATAATTTGTTTCATTAAAAGAACGTGTAAAATAATGTATTGTAAAAGACACTGTAACTGCTTTGCTTACAGTTGCCTCAGTAGGTTGTTTTGGGGGGTGGGTCTGGCTTTTATTTTTATGTGTGTGTTCAAAACCTAAACAAATAGGTCAGCGCAGTCTGCAGGCTAGAGGAATGTGCACCTTTCCCAAATGAGACAGGCTCACGCAGTACCTGGTTCTCGCGTGCAGCTGTGACACCCTGGGAAATCCCGAGCACAGTTAACCAAGGGTTACACGCTGCAGATGCTGTGGCATTTCCATCTGGAAAAGCTAAAGGCCATTTTTAGCCATGCCTAATAGTTAGGATTCACAGACAGCACGTCATCTATGATTCTGTAATTTTACTGATGGATTTACCTGTGAGGAAAGTGGCAACGGTACCTCGCAGTGTTCACAAGTCAGGTCTGTCAGCTTCTGCATTCCATGAGCAAAGCAGTCACAAACAGGATAGGGAAAATGAAGTAAATATGTATTATGCACAAAAACTTACTCCTTCCCCAAACAACAGTAATTTTGTCTGCATACCTTGTGTTCTTCCCAGAACAATGGATATGCTGTCATTTTGGCTGGTTTTAATTTAATTTAGCTTGTAAGCTCCTTGGGGCAAGGACTGTCTTTATTTGCCTGTAAAGTGTCATGCCTATCTCGGGCACTGTACCAATAATAAATAAGACTTCTGTATATGATGTTGCTTCCTTGCATATAGTTAAGGTTGACTAAAGCTTGGACCCTTGAATTATTTCTCAGCTTTGATCAGATAGATGCACAGGCATGAGTCACTTGTGCTGTTCTGCCTGAAAAGCCAAGGGAAGCAGCAGTTGCTTCTAACTGATGTGTGGACTCGGGCTTTAGGTACACGCTCAAAAGACACATTGCCATGGCTGACGCTTCCCGCGGGTTGCACCCGGCTGGGCCGCAGAGCAGTACTGCTCAGGCAGCCCGGTGCTGTTTGCATACAGCCTGGCTCTGGGTTTTGCAACAGGCACAATTAGTCTAAGACTCGATTCCATAGAATTGTTCAGGTTGTGTTACCCACAGGGTTATTCCCTAGTCTGGGGTTTTAGGTGCTGAGAAGGTGGTGACATGTAGGGTGCGCACGGTGACCCCTAAAAGTCACAGTCTGCAACAGGACACATGTTCCGGTAGAGAAAGTGGACGGTCAAAGGATCTCCAGGCTTGACGGGCAGGACAAACAGCAAGACACCATCACACCTCAAAACGCTCCAGTTATTTTCCTTCCTTCCCCCCACCCCCAGCCTGGGAACTTAAGTCATTCCCACGTGAATACCAAGTTCAGGTTTGCAACAAGACGCGATTGGCAGAGGAGTCAGTGGTGCTTCGCTCTGCGCCTGTCACAGCTAAAGCAGCTACCGAGCACCTGGGGAAAAAGGCAACTCGCTCACCTTCCCCGGAACGTGCCCAGATAACCCGACTGCAGAGCATTCTGCGAGACGAGGTCTCGGTCCCACTTGTTGAAGCTCTTTCTCCATCCGTGAAGTACGTACGTGGTCCCTGGGCGAGAGCCGACAACGCTGTAGCTGGGCGACTGGGAGCCACAGGGCCGGCCGGGCTGTGCAGGCACAGCGGCAGAGGCGGGAGGCTGAGGGCTGAGACGGCGCCTCTTGCCACTCCCAGACGGGCACTTTGGAAGCCAGCCTGAAGGGGCTGCCCTGCTCCTGCTCCTGCTCCTGCTCCTGCTCCTGCCTCAGCTACGGCGCTCAGTTGTAAACAACCGTAACTCCCACGACGCGCCCCAGCCCCGGAGCTGCTGTGTCCCTGCAGTTAGCCCTGCGTCTTACAGGGTACACCGAAAACATCTTAAAGCTGCTCTAGGAACTTGTGTAGATACAATCTCAGTAATAGGCCACACTCATTTGCAGCTGTCATGCCCTATTAAAGCCTACATTTCCTCTTTCTAGGGATTACTAATTAGTTCACTTAATTAATGTTTTAATTTGCATGCTGCTCTTTTAATTACAGTGCAACTTCTGAAATCATATCTTCACTTGTTCTGCGTCTACACAGACACATACAAGTATTTCAGTACCCTTACAAAACAAGCTTATCGCAGCGTAGCACTGCCGTCGCTCAAGAAGAGGAACAGCTGGCTTGACAACAGAAAGCTTTGCAGTGCGGGGCGGGGGGGGGGGTGGTGGGAAGAAAAAATGGAATAAAAACCATCACTGGGTCCCTAGGTAGTGGGATTTTCAGTAATCTGGTACTTTTATTAATCTTCTTCCACATTCTTTACAGACTTTAAACATGTAGTAAGAACATTTTATTTAGTATAAAATACTTGTAAAGGTCTGAAATTTAAATAATCGTGTGGATATTAGTATTTAATCTGTCTGCCTGTCAACTACAGTAATCTCTCTGTTTTTCCTCTTTCAAAATAACATTCCAAGTACGCAACATATAGACAAGCCATATGAAAGCTGGTTGTCCTTAGGCCTGACCTACTGTCTCGGACCAGCAGGTTTAGAAGGGAACGTGGCTGTAAAAGGAGCAGGATTAGGCGAGCAGAAGTTGAGCATCTTCTTAATTTTAGAAATGCTAAAACCCATGGCCATTTCCTGGGGATTTGAATAAACAGCTTGCACCACGCCATTGGTAACTGTTGAACGAGGAGGTTTTTGAGAACCCAGGTTCTCTGGAACCCAGAACCCCCACTATGCAAGCATAACCACCTTATGATCACATGCCATTAATTAAATTAATCTTATAAAGTCCTGTCTGTACCTAATTAACACAACACCCACACTTTTAAACGTTTACCTATATCAGGACATCCTAATTCAAATAAAGCATCTGATACAGGTAATTTTTCTCTCCCAATGCATGTGTGTTTCTTTTCATTGAGTTAACAACACTAAAGCCTGAGCTACCACGTGGAAACAAGCACATCTCCATTGCTCAAAGCAAATTATATTTACTTAAACAGAGTAGCTGCCTCAGTCGACTGACCTTGCCAAAGTTAAGGTGTACTGGTGGATGACTGGTAAAAATCATGGCTGATACACCTTTAACTTGTAACAGGGAAAGGAAGTCCAGCAAGCTGTTAAAGCACAAAGATGATGCAGAAAGTCAGTGATACATGCAATGTACCAAGCTTGAGAAAAGTCAAAACTTTCTGGGGAAAAATACTTTGCTTTCCTCCACATGGCCTGAACCATGGCTGATTCCCTAACTGCACCTTTCTCAATCCTGCCCAACACAGAAACAACCAAAAAAGTGATTTTCAAATTACACAATTTATTTAGTATACAACAGTCATTACATCTCTTTACAACAACGCATTATAAAATAACTGTTAGATCTCACCGGCAGAACACTGAAACAAGAAATGAAAATATACTGATGGATCTCAAAAGCTTTTCTCCCCTAAAAACATTCCAGCTACTCGGTAACATTTTGTCTCTGCGATCTAAACCAAGCCATTCATACCACAATTCCACTGACGACGCGCAGCTTAACAGTCCTGCGGACCACGGCTGTCCTACCCCAGCAGGGATGATGGTGCCACTCCCATTGCTAGTTACCTGTAAGGCTTTGGTGAACGCGCTGCCACGAGGGTTGTTCCTGGGGGGATCATACTCAACACGATGGAACAGTGATGCCGCGGCAACCACTTGGAAATAAGGTGCATCGTAAAGTTATTTTTTAAGAAATGGCACATTTTCAATGCAGTGAATATAGATCACAGCAAGACACAGGACGCAGAGAAAATAATCCTCAGACAACTACACCACCACCTACCTCCTAGAGGCCTCAGACACTTACACCCACCTCTAGGAAGAGCAGAGGCAGCGCTCTTGGCCCCGGGCCTCCGCCAGCACTGCCTGCTCAGGTGCTCCAGCTGGCCCCAGCACGCCCTGCCCTGGCGGGCCAGCCTTTAAGTGAGGGGCAGGGAGGCAGCTGCTCCTCCTCCCCGGGTGCTGCTTTCCTCTGAGCTGGTAAGTGGTTTTGTTCCTTGGCAGTTTCTGTGTTACCACTGAGACTGGTCTTCCGAACGCTGTACTACGGTCACTGAAATGCACCCTTCCCTTTAGCATTAAACTGGTCTGATGCAGGAACTGTTGAATTGTTTAAGAGTGTCACAACTGCCCAGGCGTTAAATACTGTGAACTGCAAGAATTAAGCAATCTCCAGAATACTCTGTACCTGATACTTCGAATTTCTGGTGTGCTACTTTGGGGGATGTTTGTGTTGCAAGAAGAAACTAGGTTACTGTGGTGCTTCTGGATCGGAACAGCCATCAGTTTTTATGCTTTCCCAAGACCAAGGGTAGCTTGTGGTCTATTTTGTTTTAAAAACAAAAAAAATTGCACTTAGTAGTATCTATGCAAAGGTTAAATTTCTCCTTTAGCAACACTAGAAACTGTATTTTAAAAAAAAATTCTATTTAAAGATAATTACTGTTACAGTCAGGACTTCTTGGTCTCAGCTGTTACCTACAAGTAAATTCTGACAATGATAGGGCACCATTGGATCTTGGAATCTCGTTTCAGTCAGAGGAAAGTTACTGCACCTTTAAAGAAAGATACAACCACATTTTAAAATAAGACAACACAGCCCAGACATACTTCACCTTACGTGTGCTTGTTTTCAATTACTGTAAGGCACTCATCGAGGAATTCACTGACCCATGCTTTCAGCAAGAACAGGCATGCATCATTGCAGGCCTAATTAAAGTTTTAATACTGATTAAAATGTTTTATTATTGTATTACGTTAAACCGCAGTGGTCTCCAACCTCATTAAGGGATACAGGCTAGAAATTACTCAGGAGTTTCAGCTGCTCAGTTTAACAACCTAGCTACTGTCAATGTTTGATTTACACACAGTCTGATTAAAGCACACCTTCCTTCTCTGCTAGCATGAAGGTGCAGAAAGGATGTTGAACATTGTCTGATGAGTATTTACTGAATATAAAATTGTTTGAGCATGTGACATGACCATCTCCATTTCTTCAGTAATTTACCTTAGTACAACTGAAAAGGGAAAACATTTAAATCATTTGGAATTGGAAGACAGCTCAGTTGTGAAAGCTCATCTCATTACACATCTTGATTAAATTAACTGTGGAGTTTGCTATCAGTAGCACTTTAAGTTTCCCATCATTAGAAATTAATTGCGGTGGTAATTATTATAACTGAGTTATTTGCACAGGCCACAAACACTCTTATAGGTGTTCAAATGTTAATTCAACATTGGCCTAGAGGCACTTGATTATTACAATTCTGTTTTTCATAAGAAACAAATGATCCTAGTGGATGTCTAATTAAAGTTGGAAAGTTCTGCTAGACTTTCAATCAGATTTAATCTCCAATTTCGATGCAAAGCCAGGGCAGTGCTGAAACTCAGCAAAAGTCATGTGTTATTGACGTAGCATTTAGCAAGTCAATACCATTCACAAAGTTCTAGCCGGTAAAAAGACAAAGGGTACAAACAATTCACAAAATTCTCAGGATTGAGGCCTGTCTTCACTTAATCTTCCAAGTCAATTTAAAACAGCTGTGGTCTACGTTTTAGGATAAAGAGCAAGGGCACTATGACTTTGTGCTAAAATATATAGCTTTGTGCCTGAAATAACATGAAGCAAAGCTCTAACACCTGAACATATTTTAAATACCTAAGTTTCCTGCTGATTTTAGAGATGAATTTTTCTTTTGTAAGGTTGGCAGTGTTCAATTTTGGTATCCTACTGGAATTCATACGGGAAGAAAAAGGATCCCCTGTAGTTCAGAAAGCAAATGCAGAAAATAGTGTTGTGAGAATCCATGCTGAGAAGTTTGGGTTTTTTGTTTGTTCTGAGCATTTTGTGAGGATACAAACATGCAACACGTATCAAGCATGCTCCAGCCGTTATTCTCATTAGAAATATGTTAACACTCCATTAAATGCTTAATGTTATAAAACAGAACGTTTCTCTATCACTAAAAATCCTGGAAAACGATTAAAGTTTTACTCTTCAAACTTGTTTGCTGATTCTGCACTCACTGACTCTGCAATCACACTCACAAGCTTGGAAACTCATATCCGCACACATTCACAAAGAATTCATAAAAGAGGCACTGAAAGAGCACAAGGATGTGTCAAAGAGGATCAGAATGTGAAACAAAACTTAATGTTTGTGACTATTGGCAGGATTCACAAAGATAATGCATACTCAGTATGGGAGGAGCATGGCCTGCTTTCATTAAATTTCTATCATTCTATGATAAAAATCCAAACTACTGAGCAGAACTTCATAGGCTATTCTGCAGCAGTCAGGCAGGCTGCTCACTTCGTGCGTCTTCCAATCAGTTAACACTGGAAAACAATTATATCCTAGGTATTCAGAAGGTCAGGCTTTATAATCAAAATGGTCCCTGCTAGCATTTATTTATGAATCTATGAAAATTTTGCAAAAATCAAGAATGTTATCAAAACTGTCTAAAAAAAAAATAAGAATCACAGTAATTAAACAAGAAACCATCAATGTAAAATGTCTTACAAATGTAACATGTTTGTAAACTTCTGCATTTTCTAATGGGTCCTAGCATCAAAATACTGCACTTTAAGTCATGGTTGGAAAGGTTATTTATGCTTAGCGAGTCTGTAAACGTGGAATGTTTTGTTTTGAAACACTCTAGTGAAGTGTAAGCTGTAAGAAGGCAGGTTTTTTTTTATTTCCTCACAGAAGCGAGGATACAACGAAGGTTTCAAATCAGGTTCATTCTCTCCCAAACCATCCATGATCTGTAACAAAATTGAACAGATTTGTCAAATATCTTTAGCCAATTCACAGCTATAGGCAATAACATGAAGCTAAAAACAACCTCGACAATACACTCAGAGGGTCAGGCTGGCCAGATTTGTTAACAGTGACTGTATGAAACAAGCGGGAGGAAGAAAATAACCTTAAACCAGTAAGATTTATAGTATCGTCTCTATTACGGATAAAGCTGATTTCTCAGAGGTACGTATCTGCCTTGGGTTATGCGGTCTGCTGTGGTTCCGTGTCAGCCCCAGAAATGCTTGGAAACAATGGTCTAATACAACTGCCCGCTGGTCCTGAGGGAACTGAAGCTACCAAGTGATTTACACTCTGACAGAGAACACTGTTTGTGTACTGCTAACCTGAAGCTCATCAGGAAGTGGTTACTTACTTTGCCCAGGCTGAATTCCTCCTTTTTTAATTATCAAATACCACTTAGAAGCAAGCAGTATTCAATTTGGCTATTCTGAGAATGTCTAAAGGCTCCATTAGATTTTACCTCTCACACCCACGATGAAGTGGATATAACCCAAGCTACTTCAAATTGTAATTGTATTTCAAAAAGAAAGCAAGCAAAACGTAATTTCCTTATAAATCTCATATATAATACTTACGTGGCCATTAGCTATATCGAGTAAGTCACGTAACCGACAGCCTCTACTGTGTCGCCTTTCATAACAAATGCTGTCTTCTAGGATCACGTAGTCCGTGCCAAAAGATCGCAGTATTCTGTAAACATCTTCAGGAGATCTCTTGGCATAGATCTGATAAATCTATAGAAGAAGAAAACTAAGCTGGAAGTCAAATGACCACCACTTCTTTGTTTGCTTTTTTCACGATTCCTCTATTCTGAACTGGAGAAAGAACTGACATCGATAATGCTTGTGATTTCAATTAAATAATTAAATTAATACAGAAATGATTTATTTGGAGGCCACTCAAGAGGTTCTATGTTATGGGTACTATGATGCACAATAGTAGCGCTGCTGACTACAAAAACACTGGATGGTGCTGCTGTCTGCAGAAAGGCCTTGGAAGACGCCTGTAAAACTTTCAGAATGTCTAAATTAGAGGAAAGGACAGTTTAAAACAATCTCCCCAGCTTTGTGTGGAGCTTCTCAAGGTGGTTTCTATATTCAGTCTGGGAACCGAAGGGAGTATCAGGCAAATCTGGAAATGCTCCATGTGGGTTTAACAGCCCAGCCGGGCAGCAGGATCTACTAATGCCACCAGTACCCAAACCAGCTCACTTAGAACTAGCTTGAGTACCCAGGTACAGCTATTCAGACACACACCAGCTGCCAGAAGTGAGTTAGCAGATACCCAAGTTTCACAGAAGTAAAATTCTGGGACTGTATCTGAAAATAAGTTAGTTCAACGAGTAAAGCACGTGATGTCACTTGCAATGTGCCATTAGAGGCTGCACGTGTTTTCTGGAATGGAGCCACTGATATGGATGAGAATTAGCTAAAACAATCAGAATACTCTTACCTGTTTTGTTCTCTCTCGCAGATTCTTATCCTCATAATGGGGATGATTAGTTAAGGTCCGCCCAGTGCACAGTTTGACTCCTGCTAACAGCTGCATGCTCCCAGCAAACACTGCTGTGTTTGGAGTGTTTGACCTAAACAGATGTTGATAAGTCTGAGGAAGTCTCTGTAGGGGCATTTTTTGCATTGCTTGTTACAGATCAGAAGGAAAAAAAAGACTGAAAAAATATTTTTCTGCCTCTCCTCTATTCAGGGAGCAAACTGTTCAAGCAAGTGTGTTTTCTTCAAATATGAAGTGGATAAATCACAATAATACACTAACTGCAAATAAAAAATTTACTATACACTATGAGGAAATTTAGGGAAAACACGATCCTGAAAACTTCAAACTACTTCCATATTCCATATGTTTCTTGGGTTCACATAGCCTCTGAAAATTTGTAAACTTCTATATCCTAATTCTTTTAATATTTCAAGAAAATTACTGTGGCTTAGATTTGTGCCTGATTTATAAGGTATTCTATACAAAATGGATTATCTAATCTGCTAAAACTTCTTATTACTGTCCTGGCATTCACTGTTCACTTGGAATGAAAATGTTGTTATTAATGCGAGACATTAATCCTCCTATTCTGACAACTGTGAGAGAGAAATGATGAAAAAAGTCACTCCAGTCACAAAAAGCAGGGCAATGCAGAAGATGGCAGATAGAAATGCTGCCAATAATTGGTACTGCGATCTCACCTGAAATTCGGAGACAACGCCTGCAGTTGTTATCTAAGTGACAGTCTTGGTATCTCAGGATTGTTTAAATACCCATAATGAAAAAATGATTTTGTGCTCACCTTCCCCCAATAAGTTTACAATCTAAAATCTATGTAAGGACGCAACAGAAGAGCATACCAAACAGATAAAGGAAAAATGCCAGGCAACACAGACTGCTATAATGAGGCTAATCAAAAATGGTTGTATTATGTGTGTTTTCTAACATTTAGTAGGCATATAACCATGAAAAGTTCTATGAAGACTAAACCAACAGAAAGTAGCATACATTAAATCAAGCAAAATGAAATTCAAAAGGAACGTGAAGAGTTGCCTAACATCTGCGTACATCCAACACATGGCACCTACAGCAGTCAAATGACTGTGACACTTTGGGGTGCACGTTAGGGAGCCTTTTGAAACTGCAGCTATATATTCAGTCTTCTTTAAGCTCCATGATCGGCTTGAAAATATTAAGAGACAAGTATTAAATTTTACTATCGCCTTTCAAGAGATTATGCTTAGCAAATAAGTTAATAATTACAAACCCTTCCTAAGAATTCTTGCACTGGTACATTAATCTCATCTAGGAAGGACAGAGATGGTATTTTTAACAGGCCAGTTTAACTTTACTGATAGACTAGTTTTTCAGCAGTTTATAAAACAAGTTTCATTTTAAAGTCTGAAAATATTTAATCTCTTTGAATTTTTTTTTTTTTTTACTTAAAATATTCAAAGCTACAAGTGTCATGAAGTAAATGTTTCATTAAAAGAAAAGAAGTAGTCTTAGAATTTAGTATTATGCAAATGTAATGGCCCTGACAGGCTGTCAGCTAGGACTCATCCCTGAATCTGCAGGAAAGCACAATTCTTTAGACTAAGCTGAAGAGAAAGTGGACTAGGTTCACAGAGGGACTTGGCAGAGCTTAGACACCTAAGTGAAAATGATCATTCTCAAAGCACCTTCAACATGTTTCTGTGTTTATGCCTGGGCCTGGAAACTTCTTGTGTGAAAAGTTGCTGTGTTTATTCAAGATTAGTTCAAATTTTATAATGCTCTGCAGTACTGATCTCCTGACTTGGCCTTATCAAGGCAATCCTGCACCTCTGATTCCTAAAAAGCCCAATATAATGCAAACTTGCAGAATCAAACTTTCTTTAAAAAGACCCCACAAGTACCAAAGCCAAAACCCCAAGAAAACAGAAAAACAAAAAAAAAATTCCAATAAACAGCCTGCAGCCTCTTTTCTTACAAAAGAAAGCTAGAGGAAATGGTGATAGCGCCCTTTTCCCATAACTTACTGATAAAAATGCTTGTCAAAATGTAGAAGATACAGGGTTCAATTCCCCCCCTTTCTAAAAGCATTCGCTCTTGCCCAGAAGGGGTGAAATACAGCTGAGTGCAGTCTTTATCAGGTATTAAAGAGTTTTGCCAGCACTTCCTCCTCTTCTAATACCTTAAAAGCAGTCTAGTCACCCTTGCTTGCTTTCCAAAAAATCTGGCTTCTGTGCCTTGGTCCTGGACGGAGTTCAAAATCAGGTACTCCAGGTGAAGGCAGATGTTTCCCTGAGACTCAGATTTACATGTTTTAGAACATTACACGCCTTAAGACATACCACTGTCCATATTGTACTGGGGCCAGCTCGGATTGTTCGCAGCCCAACACGTGTAGTACCAGAGCTACTGGAGGCACTCTCTTCCCGTGCCCTACCAGCAATGCCAAGAACATTTCACTGCTGTGGACAGACACTGGGAAGCCAGGAGGTGACACTGAGCTTCATGAAATGTCTGCCCACCTTATTAAGCACGTCTTAAAGACTTCAGCTGGTGGCCGCTACTGAGGGTTTCTCTTCCGAAAGAGCCACTAGAGGGAGATACGGCAACTAAGATTTTTCAGGTACAGGATGATGATTTCTACATTTCATGCAAGTGTCTTTCTCTAATGCTCCTACCCGAGTCGGACACTAACTGCTGTGAGCTGTATCCAAGGCAGCCAGTGTGCTTTGAACCACTGAATGACACTTCTCTATTACAGAAAAACGAAGCAATTTTTACAAATGTCTGAATAAATGATGTATAAAATGAAAGGATAATTTGTTTTTATAGCTTTCTGCCAAGCTCCATACCACACTGCCCAACCTGCAAACAATTTATTCTGTACGAAATGTCACTAAATAATGACAAGGACTTACAGGTCAAACTGATTTACATTATATAATTTAAATGTCATTCCAAGCAGACCTGATGGCATTTCGAACAAATAATCTCATTTATTTTTGAAGCTCTAAGCTTTCAACAAGTTAATTACAGCTGAACTAATGGGTAAACTAAGCACTATAATACATTGTATGAAGCTTTTCTTTACCTACGCTTAAGAATTTAGAGAATTACATAAACACTGAAGAATAACTCATTCAAAAAAAAAAAAAAAAAAGGGGTTTACAGGAACTACTTGCACAGACTCTAAAAGTGGTAGTAATTCTTTCTCTTGAGCTGCTAAAGAATTATTGTGAGTTGGTTTTAAGGAAGCCCTACAGAAATGGCCAACAGTGCAATCAGGTTACATCATTAGAAATAAAATGGCTATTTCTATTCAAAGTCCTCCACAGCTGAACTCTGTAGTTGGCTTTGAAAGCCATAAAATCTGACAATCTCAGATTATTCCTTTAATAGTGCCTGGTGTGATATGAATCTACAAAGGAAATGGGTTTGAGAAAAGGAAATTCTGAAAAGGGGTTCTCAAATATGCCATGCTAGATTTTTTTTTTTCTTTAAAAGAAAGTCTTTTTATTTGCAGAATGCTACATGAAAATATTACAGGTTTAGCTGCAAATGATAGGCAGTAATGCATATTCAGTCAAACTGTCATGGTTCTTTTTTTTCCCTCTGGTTTGGAAAGACTGAAAATTGCAAAAATGGAAAATGACAGCCACAAAGAAAGAGCAACAAGATGCATTTTTGTTAGTCCCAGCCTCAATTTTGTGCATGCATATTTTGTTCACATAAAGTAGTGCACCTACACAGTTGGTATAAACCTAGTTCTCAGGCACTATCAAGTTCATGCCTGAATTTTACTGACAAATCAGTCAAGGACAAAGGATAAGCCCAAGAATTTAAGAACAATAATAATAAAAAAAAGTGTAGTATTGCCTTTAAAGTCTGGAATATGTGTTGATTTCAGTGTGATCACCCTTGAAAACCAGGCATGCAAGTAAGTGAAGAGTTAAAATTTATAGCTGGCTTGAAATTAAAATACAGCCATTAATATGAATTACTAAACAAAAGAACCGCCACTGAAACATGAGTATTCCATTTTTGTAACCTTAGGAGCTTTTTCGAAATCTGTGGGGTTTCCACTAATATAAAAATTTGCCTGCTTGTCCCCCACACCTGATTCAAATACAGTTGACATACAACTATGCTCTGCCAAATCTCAGTCTCAGTTAACTTTCCACTGTTTTGGCTGTTGTCCGAGATTTCTAAGAAGTTTTTCTATGATTTTTGGCAACTGCTTATGAAATATTCCACAATTCTAGACAGGTTTCCCCTTTAAAGGCAGAAGACATTGCTTCTTAAACACTTACCAGAAGTAAACAGAGTAGGGAAGTTCACGCTATTGATTTGCTCATTCTACTGATATTCTTCCCCATCTCACAAATGAGCATGTTGTTCCTGTTGTCTTAGGGAGAAAGACCAAAACTAAGAATTTTAATATACCTCCCATCTGGGAACACAGCTGGGAACTATCCCTGGGTCACTGGCAGGACCTTCTTGACTTTTTTTTTTTTTTTAAAAAAAAAAAAAGCTAAGAAGATGGGGTGGTGGGTAGGAAAAAGCAAGAGACTGGGATATGCAAGATCATTGTGTAAAAAATATTGCGCTCTGCAATACATGCAGTCCAATACTATGCAATAACTTTATCGTAAAGATATAAACCATTATATCTTCCTGAAAACACTATGGTAATTTTAAGTAGGGGGAAGAGTAAAAAATACATCTGCAGACACTTCACAGTGGACAGACTTAATAGTTGGCTATTATTCAGACTGTATATTTGGACAAGTTAATATGCATTTAGATCTAAGCAGACAGAAGGGTTTTCTTGTTGTGGAGAGACTGCAAGACAGATGACTTATTCGTAATTCACTGCTATACATGACAAATTAGAGCTTCTCATACTGAGTTTTAATAATAAATGATTAGTTCCTGACACAAGCCTTGAGAGATCATTAACTACAGCAGAACTATCAAGCATTAGTATAGTAAACTATTTTTCTTACACATCAAAACTTAAGAAAATTCATCCCACTATGAGAAACCTGCTGTAAATTTTTTTTACTTTATTTAAAGCACAGACAATTAACTATTCTTTACAGGAACAATATTTCTAAACACGATAAATTCTAAGTAGAAAACTTCCCTCTATAATTGTCTGTCATGACTTAGAACGAAAAGAGGGCAAGCACCAGTTTAGCATTCTCAGCACTAAGAACATATAAAAAATTACTCTCATCAGATCCAGTCAAATCCAATTCATGACTGGGAATAACTCCACATGCATATTTTATGTATAAATCTATATATTACTCTATATATTGTACACAGGAGACCTGAACTATCAGACATTTACCATCTTTTAATAAAACAGTGGTGCTAAATGCAACTGGCCAGTAAACATTAGTCACAAAAACGTGTCAATATAGCTGCAAAGATTCTAAATGATGGAAAAAAACATGGCCTGCTTTCAAAACAAGCCAGTGAAGACTTGTAATGTATTTTACTTCTAAATTACTCCTTCTATTTTATGGATTAAAGAAATACAACATTATGGAGTGTAAATGTGTTGCTATGAGTAGAACAGGCTGGGTGACAGTTTCTCTGTAGTTCATTGCATATGAAGATACAACACAGGGCTTCAAGGAAATACTTCAAATAGCTCAATGCTAAATGTAGTAAACTCAGATTTACTTTCAGAATGTTTTCCTTCAGAACATGAAACTGATTTAAAACAAAAAAAATTCTTTGTCAGAGTTCCAAATAAATACAAGTCCCAGGAATATCTCTGTTCAGAACTTAACCTGAAAGTTTTTAGTGCTTACTGTAGGTTAATAGAGAACACACTGCTTAAGTTCACAGTCCTCCAGAGAACATCCTACCTGGGCCTTTTTCTCAGGATCATCTACATACGGTATGCCAGACTGTTTCCACCTAAAAATTACCTTCCTATGCTCTATGAGAAAGCAAAGAGATGAGGTGGGGTTGGAACGATTAACTCCTACTCCTGAAAAAGACTTTGCACCTATGCTTAGCTGTGGCAAGTTCAAATTCAATTAGAAATATTTTGTTTACAGTTTAGAACACATGTTGGAATAATTCTAGTGAGTATAAACAATTTAGATTATTTTAAAGTTCAAGAAACAGACTGTAGAGTACAGATTTTTTCAGCCCTACAACTGTACATCCAAGCTTTTACAAATTATAAGGTTGAAAAGAGAAGGACACCAGGTTGGGAGGAAAAATAAAAATAAAATTATTTCACTACAAAGGTCTATTAATGTAAAGAGGTAGCTATAATACGATGGGAGAAGCTTGACACCTCCAAATTGACCTCTCTTGACTGGCAAAACTATGTGTGTTTATGGGAGCAAATGGAGTCAAGTAGTTCCCTGACACACAGGCAACCCAGCAGCATGATACTGAAGCAGAGCACAGCAGTGTGGGGGACGTTGCATATAGCTGTTCTCCACAGCCATTAATATGCTAACCTCTTGATAGCCTGTTCATCCTTAACTATCTCCATGGGTCACCAGAGTTCACTGATGAGCTGTGACAAATAAGGAGAACACTATAACTAAGAACATTAGATCTACACAAATAGCATTTAACTTAAATAGAGAAAAAATCCTCTTACTTAATCCAGTTCATCAGCTCCACAGTGTCTGGGTCATAGAATTCTCTCAGCTCTGACAGTTCATCCATTATTCCTGGCCAGAACTATAATGAAAACAAAATGAAACAAACTGAAGATGCAAACAAAACAAGTTCTGGATGTTGAAACAAATTATTTCCTCTTGGCTTGTCCAGCTCATGGGTAAGTTGCAAGACATGAGCATATCTGCCCTTATGAGGGACAGGTGGCTGTCACTGCAGTATGAATACACAGTTTCAGAGTCTAAGACCTGCCGCTCCTGACAGATGACCAGAAGGAACAGAGTTACCTGTTGTGGTGGGCGTGAGAACAGCTTTTCCCAGATGCACATCTCACTGGAGGATTCCAGAACTCTACTAGTTGAGATCAGTTTTTATCTTAAAATCGATGAGAAACTAAAAGTTGCCACCACATCTGAGTGTTGTGCATTGTATTTACTTTACAAGCAAACAGTTTCAGTTCCCTGAACTATTGGACGAATGTTAATGTTTTAAGTTATTTCTTGACAGACAAAGCTTTAAGAGAAGGAATGATATAAAAAGGGATCATGTAACAGTTCAATAAGTAACAGCCAAGCCATTATTATAATGCCTACGATTACAGGAGAAGGAAAGGCCCCAGGAATTAACATTAAGTTTGGAAAGGCAACTTACAACAAAACAAAAAAAGGTAGGAAATCTGTATTAGAAGTTAAAATCATTACATGTGCTGTGGATGCCATTAATGACATTTCAGAAGTTTGAATTAACAGAACCACTGAAGGAAAAAAGGTGTGACTGGACAACAACATCCAATAGGTTACTGGGGGAAAACATTTCAAAATTTACTAAAGACAAAGAATACATAAATCAAATCTGGAGGAGAGAAATAAGGATTGAAATTGATTCCGAAAAGCTTAATCCCCCCTCCAAAAGCTAACAGAGCAAAGATTTATTTAAGGGTTTCTTGTTGTTTAAGCTAGTGAATATTCAAGAGCAAAAGGTAGCAATTAAGAGAGATAATGACAATGCTAATGACTAACTGCTTTGTATCAGTCTTTACTACAGATGTTATGGTGAAAACTATTCCAAACCTGTTTTCTTTAGATAATAAGGATTGCTGGCTTGCAAAGTGAAATGTCACAGGAAAAAGTATAAGAAAACCCACCTGATAATCTAAAAAGCCATAAATCATCCAATTTCTATGATATTCATCCAAGACTTCAGAAGGAATTTGAATGTGATGCTGCTGAGCTACTTAGCAAAAGTATGCATTCTTTCACTATGACTGTAATTATGTAGGAGGACTGGGGAGCAGGAGATATAATTGGGCCAATTAAGATACTTATTAGTTTAATTGTTTACTTGACACATTCACTGAAGTAATACTGGCTGGTAGAATGAGAAACATCTAAAAGATAGTTATGGCAGTATCACAACTTTACAGTTTTGGCAAGTACAGTAGTATTATATTAAGACATATTTCTGCTCTTCAGAAGATCTGAGAGATTAGTAAATAAATTAAGCAGTTGTGAAATGAGACTGCAGAGTCTCATAATGAATCAAAATTCCCTTTCTGCATTACCAAACTACCCTGGATAGCTTTTGAGATCTTGGAGTTCTTCAGGGTAGAGACAGAAGGAAATGGGCTCTGCTTTGCTTCTAGACCATGCTGCAAACCTGCCCTGCAATCTACTGGGTATCTAATGACACTGCGCTATCTACTGAATGCTAGGACTATTATGTGGCGTTAACTAATCTATATAGGTTTTCGAAGTCACAATATCACGCTACCGCAACTTTTGAGTGAGTACAAGCAGTTTTTACTGGAGGAAAATTTTGGTAGTGGGGCTTGCTATTACTGAATTTAAAAAGAGAATTTTGAAATCGCAACATTTTCAAGTGATACTACATTTAATTAAGCAAGCCAAGAGAAAACTGAGGAACTTCAGGAGTTCAAAGTACAACAGAATAACAATGACAAAGTAAATAAAAAGTAAAGCATACAAAAATATGGACCGATAACACCAATAAAACAACTTCAACTTGTAAATGAAGTGTGTGTCAGATTGAGAAAAAGTGTACTGTGACACAAGGAATGGGTAAAAAGAACAGGTGGAGTATATCAGGGATGTAGTGTACTGTTCGGTACAGTAAGTGGTATGTAAAAGAGGTTTCCAACTTGTAACATGCTCGTCTCTGGCGTCAAAGCCTTCAGGAAAAGAAGTCTGTTGTCAAGTGGCTTCAATTAGCCACACAGTGATTTCTTTCTGGACTGGAAAAACCTTAAGGACTTGTAATTTCCAAAAGGCTTAGAAACACTTGCATAGGAAAAGATAATATGAGTGTTATTGCTGCCTTGCACAAAAACCAAAAAGAAAGCCAAGAAAACGGAAAGGTGGCATACTCTAAACTGATAACGGGGAACATTTTTCCTAAAGTATGTAATTACTCATTGAAAAATGTCACTAAGACCTAGAATCTACAAAAATAAACAAAATAATAAACTCTGAACTTGATGACATGTCTTTAGAAAGAAACTGAATTACTCGGAAATTTCAGTATTAAAGTTGTTTGTTTCCCCCACCCACCCTAGATCCTTGGTGGATGTAAGACAATTTTTAACTTTCAGAAGCAAAATTAAATCTTTTGTCAGTGAAAACATTATCTCAACTGTCTATATTGCTGAACAATTTCAGCCTTCTCTTTCATGCTTGTTATCCCTCTGGCTCATGGTCATGGATTTCATCCAGTATAACAATGCTTCAGTTTCTTACTGAATGTCTGGTGTGCTTTGGGTTTTTAGTGTACTTCAATTTATTAATAGTTACTATCCCCAAATATATCTATTTAGGATATGCACTTAACAATTTTTAACTCAATGGCTGTGATAAGAACCCAGAGATTTTTACAAGCTTGCAGCTTTTCCCCACAAACAACCTATCTTTTCCATTCTAGCTAGTAAGTCGAGTTAGACAATTGTGCTAGCCACAAACTTGGAGGTGCTGAACAGTCCACTGATGATTATGGGAGTTCAGTACTTCTCAAATACAAGGGCACTTATTTTGAATTCAAAAAGTATAAGCATTAATTCTTTGGCCTTTGAGTGTAAATGAAAAGCAAGTACTACTACATTATTTGTAGTTCCTGTTGGCCTAAGAATAAAAATTAAGAATTTCCTTAAAGAAACAGGATTAGGTATTGCTACTAGAAATAAACATGCATTTTCTTTTATTATTTCTTCAACAGACTGTCAAGCTTAAAAACTTTAGGTTTAAAGGATAAATACATACAGTACATACAGGGAGCTCTTCAGTATAGCTGAAGACTGCTCAGGTCATTGGTATATGTTGCACTATGTGCTGCAATAAATGCATATGTTTGGAGCAAAAGGACTGGGCCATGATGAAGATAAAAATGCAGTTTGAGAATTTATATGAATAGATAGTTTACTAGCAAAGAAAAACCAAGACTACTTGCAAAACCAGGAACTATAGACTTGCTGAAGCTCAGGAACCAATTGTAAGTACCAACCATTTATTCAGGAATGACTGACGTACGAACGCAAATTGGTGTGTATTATTCTGTTGCGAAGTTAAATGCAATGGACACAGATACAGCTGAAATCTACCTATAAAGAGTATGAAGTGAAACATAAATGATATTTAGCACTGCATTATACGGGGCTTGTGTTATCTGCAGCACAGATGAAGTATGCATGGAAATACTTCAGCACTTTCACTTTATCTAAAAGATGTTTGCACTACACTAACGAAGAAAACTTGTGTAAATAGAAATATAGATGTCTTATAGGTTGCAAAACATACTGTACCTGAAATATGAAAGAGAGCTAGCAGTGTATCTGCATCTGTATCTCAATAAATTATTGTTCAAGTGATGTATTTGGGACTGTAGTAACCGCATGCCTCAAAAGAAGCTTTCATTAGATTATTCAGGATTAGGGTAATAATCCCATAAAACTGCTATTTTGAGGAGTGGCACTAAAGAATAGTTCTTCTGACAAACGTAACCCTAACGGGTAATGAAATACAAAACTGCCCCACTACCAGTTCAAGAAAACTAGCCATGATGATCAGTTAATTTTGTGGTGAATAAGCAAGCTGCTCATGCAATCTGAGCAGTCACAGTGCATGAACTGATAAATTCTTCTATGGAAAAGAGAAAAGTACGTAAGTCTGTTATCTAAATCTTCTTGCACTGCCGGTTTGTTTCTAAAGGTTTTAGACACACACACAAAGATATCCACTCCTCTGGTAGCTGAACTGCAAGAACTGACTTAAGACAACAAAGTACTGAGAGGTGATGTATTTCCTTATTCCCACTTAGCACTCTGAAAAATGATATTTTTAATGTCAATAAAAATTATTTCTAATATTTAGAAGAAACACAAAAATTATGCTTTTCAGGCAGACTGAGCACAACTAATGACTGATCTAAAGCCTATGAAAATCAGTGACTTGTGTTGACTTCAGAATTGAATCTGACAGGATTTAGGAACTTCACATCTGCTCATGAAGAGTGGGAGGAAAATTATTCCTAGTTGATCTGTCACATTAGACTATCTATTAGAATGTCATGCTCTTGGCATCACCCATGTCAAAAGAAATGGCATTATTTCTATCTTTTTCAGAGATGATGAAAATGGTAAATGACTTCCCTAAGCAGCATACTAATGGGAAAAAAAAATCCTCAGAAGTCCTCTAGCAGAATAATAAGAAAATTTAAGTGGAATACGTCAGTGTAACTTTACTAACCAAACTGTTAAGAGTATTTTTTTACTTTTCATTTCACTGTTTTAAAGGGGGAAACAGACTTCCAGAGTGAACTCTATTAGCAGCTTGCTTAACTGTTTTGCTTTACTACCGCCTTTTTAACTTCAATAATGATTTTCAATTTGAGCTTCTCTGAAGGTAATTATTTAACAATCTCACACTAGGTATTGCAGAAATAACCTCTCCATCAAAGTAGCATCTGAATTTTTTGTCTTTGTAAATACAGATTAAAAGAATGGTATGCCCATTAAAATAATGTTCTAAATCTCACTGCTCTGAGAGACTGACAGACTAATTATCTTGTACAAGTTATTAATTTAAATAGGTTTTATGTATTTACATTTAAACATTTGACCATAATAACAATTTGTTTCTGAGAGACTAAAGATTAAGTACTTGACTAGTTTAACAATTCTGTAATTTAAAACACACAAGATGAGGCACAGCAGTACAGAACATTATGATTATTTCTCCTCCTACAGTGAATCATTACACAATTCAACAATCTGCATCTTATCTGCAACTCAGTTAAAACTAAACCAAACAACTTAACGTTTCCGTAAACGTATGCATTTAAGTAACACCTGGTAACTTACACATACAATCAGACAAACATTTTTATCTATGAACAACTACTTTGGCTCAAATAAGCCCAACTGATCCTTTACATACAATTTCATATGCATAAAGGTATTTGCACTTCAGGCAGTCTATCCCAATTTTTAAAATTAAGCTACAAATCTTGTACGTAATTATTTATAAAACAACACTCCTTTATAAGAAAATTCCATGCAACTAAAAAATGCCAAAACATTGAGAAAAAAAATTCTTACCTTATATGAAAGGTATAGTAATGTAATTATTGGTATAGAATACCTAATCACATGAGTCTACGAGAAATCGCAAAAAAAATAAAAAATTGGTTATTCTGATGATATATTTATTTGAATAATATGTAACATTCAGTAACATAGACGGTAAAGGTCTCCTCAGAGTGCTGACCATTTCTTAATATGATGACTAAGACTTTTCTAGTAAAATTGTGGTTATTTTTCATAGCCACATCTATATTGCCATCTAGTGTATTCAAATGGAATTGTTTAACATATAAACGACTAGAAAATACACTTTCCTTCCTAACTTTATACAAATGTACTTCAGAGATATCCCGTTTAAGAGGACTACAAACAATATTCATTTCAGATGTCTTAGAACTCTGAGTCTTGATTTGGTTTAGATACGGAGCAAAAACAAATTTCATGCAACGCTGTAAGTATAATGCTAACCCTCTGTGATGTGTAGAGATGAATACACTTCAGGGTAAGTTTCCATACTTCCGTACTGCACAGGCCAAAAGACGCAAATACACACATGTGGGATGTCCAGAGGTACTTCATCCTGGAAAAATACAGACAGGTTTTTGCTGACCATCAGGAGCTCTGCCAAGCCGTGCTGATGAGAGCAGTTATGTTAGAGAAATTCTGAACACAGTGTTCTTGGACTTTCAGGACTCTGAAATAACTGAGTAAAAGACTGACTTTGCACTTTGTTAGGTGCTCTTGAGAACATCTCTGCTCCCGAACTTTCAAACATTCTTTTTGGCAGGATTTTGGGAAATGCCTCAATATACAGGCAAAAACACACCAGGGAGAGAAAAGAAGTTCACGACCCTATCGGTTTGTGGTCAGCATATTTTATGCTCTCATCAAAATATACTCAATTGTCTAAAAAAGCCTTTAATAGAATTAAAAAAAATATACCTCATTGTGCTTAACGCCAGACATCCAAAAAGAACTGTGTGAATTAAGTTGTAAGCAGCATCAGGCTTCAGTGTTATTGTGCACTCTTCCATTTTTTCCATGAAGTGGACTCGATTTGAACCACTACTTAAACAGAAGAAATAAAAAGTGTCATATTAAGTTCTGTAACACATTTCATAGTTGTCCGTATTTTAAAAAGCATTTAATCCTTCTGAGGCTAAAAAGCAATACCACTGCTATCAGTCCACAATCTTCTATTATATCTATGATATAATTATGCCTGATAGGACCAACTTGATGCAGCATCAGGTATTTATTTTCATGTTTCTTTTCCTGGAAGTGCAATGGGTTTACATGAGCAGTTTTAGAACAAGATAAAACTGTTTCCAGAAAAACATGCTTCGTTTATTGCTTAAAGCAGCTACTCCCACAGAGTTCACAGGGCTTTTGATGGAAGTGAAGAACTTAACTGTGTTTTGTGGGGCTGTGCTGGTATATCTGGATGCTACTAACGCCATAGATTGGAAGTAAGTTTACAGAAAAGAGGTGTTGACAGGACTGGTTATTGCTTGATGTGGCTAATCTTGTGAACGTATGTGGAGGGTTCATCAAAAAACCAGAAGCTGCTTAAATGTGTGGGGTTTCTGCCTGTTTTTTTGGGTGGGGGACAACTGAGATAACTCGGCAGTGTTAAAAACTAGGGTAATGTTTGAGACTACATTCAGGATCACAGAAAAGAGCTTCAGAGTCTTTTGTTTTTAAAATTGATTGATGCAGTAAATTTTTTAAAAGGCTGGTTGAACAGCACCAAAATGCCTTACAGATGACTATGACTTCACAATTAGCATAATATAGTTTCAGAATCAGAACGTCTTAGATCCTCTCCCTCCCTCTCCCTCTTTTATGCTGTTTTCCGTAAAATCTACGATAAGTGGCATCAGTTATGTGACACTCCTTGAATTTTTGCTTAATCAAGTTTTACACCATTCCTGTAACTTTTGCCAAGGTTGTAAACGTAAAACTGAGAGGTCTGTAATCAATTTTGGTTGGAAAAGACCTTTAAGATCATCAAATGAACCATTTACTTCTACTTCAAATAGCAGTTCAGTACTATTTTTTTTTCTAGCTTCCTGTAACTTCCATCAAATCCTACAGATTAGCTATGGGAACTGGCAGCAGTGATGCACAGTTGCAGTCTACCACTCCTGTTTCTTCACACAGATCAGAGGAAGCTCAGCACAGACTATCCTAGCTTGTATCTCAGTTTGAGGGTACCACCAGGGAAATTTATAATTTGTACACGGAAAATGTGATGAACTAAAGAAGGGAACATTGTTTTCTATAAACTCGTCCCCTGCTTCCCCTCCACCCCCTGCTGCCAAAACAACCAAACAACCCTGCACATACTGTAAAACTTCAACAGCAAACAAAAGAGCCTGAAGGAATCTAGGGAAGAATGTTTCTTTGTTTAGCCTCATTATATCCTTTACACTTTTAGCTTTAATAGGAAGTTACTCATTTTGCCTGATCTCTCTGCTGTTTCCTTAGTACCTGTGGAAAGTAATACTGTACACTGCTGTATTCAACTGTCAGCTCCTCAGTCTGTTGAAGAAGAGAAAATTGATAAAAATGTGAATTATTTTAAAAACATATTTTACCTGAGGTTTCGAAAGGCAACAATCACAGCTGCTACTGTCATAAGGAAGAGAACAAATAAGTAGACGTAAAAAAGTAATGTATCCGAGAGTCTTGAAAAAGTATTTAATGGTAGTAAACCAAAAGCTTCTTCACAAAGATACAGGTTAGCATCAAAATCTCTAAAGAAAAAAGAATAATCCTTGTCATCATGTATTTCATTACTTGATGTCAAAAATGACCAAAGTTTTCTTTTTTTCCCAAGCAATTATAAAGCCGCAGTTGTGCAGATTATTATGAAGGAAAATGTATGATATAAACACGAGGTAAAAATACTTAATTTATCACCAAGATTTTAAATGAGAATAACCTACAGGCTTCACTTAATGAAGTCACACAAAAAAGTAAAATGGCAGCTAAATCATACCTTGTTGCTCCAAACCCAAATTTTGCTTTCAGGAATTTGAATATGTGTTCATCTGATTCAAGATTAAGAATTTTCTATGAAGGGGGAAAAAGAAAGGAAATTCTATTTTAAATATCAAAAATCCCAAGTTTCACACAGTAAATTTTTTTTTCACTATTTAAATGAAACTGTGAAGCAACACAGGCTTACTGAAACAGGGTGCTCTGCAATCAAATAAGCATTCAGTTTGTAATTATGGTCCTGCAGTCCAAAGGGCAAGTCACTTACTTTCTAGAATATCTATTAGAGTTAGTTTCTTACTTACGATAAAGGTTATCCAGGACAAGTTGGTTTTAGCTGTATTTTTTATTTCAATGACTTATCATATCTTACTGTAACACTTTTAATTTCCACATGTACTAAATTTTAATCTGTTGATATAAGATCTCTTGAAAAGACTAAAAGCAGAAAACGTGTTACTGTCACTAGTGTCTGCAGATATACCTCTGTGCACAAGAAGCAACTAAATGTGTGGTATGGTCTACTACACTTTTGTAACAAGTATTCATTTTTAACTGCATTCATTGAAAAGTAAATTCAATTAAAAACTTCGCAAATGCTCAGCAGTATCAGAATGCAGTATAAATCTACACTTGTTATAAAATTATAGATAAGTGTCAAGTTATGAGTATGTATTTGATTATTTGTGTTAATTTATGACATTTTAAGATGTTTTAAAATGTGTACACTAAAATGATTAGTAAATGATTTCTAAAACGCAGGCTCTGAAATGCAGTGAAACCTCATTGAATTTTTATTTAATGATATTACTGTACATGACTAACAAACACCTTTTAACATAAAACATTTTGTAACTTTCTATATTAAAAATTATTCTCCTACCTTGATGAATTTATTTAGTAGAAGAGTAAAGCACAAGACTAATAGTACATGAAGGATAAGATTCCCAATCCTATTAAGCATGCTTCCCTTTTTTAGGTTTTTCTAGAAAGAAGAAAATATTATTTCAGTAGTTTTTTGAATGTCTTTGGAACAAAATATTAGTATTTCAATACATCTGTATGTATTGGAACAAAAGCAACAGAGACTATTTGAAATTGCTTATCTGCTAGGCCTGATCAGGATCAAATTTGTTTGAGGATCATGTGAACAAAAATATGTACATAACCAAGTACCCAGAATAAAGATGTATCTCTTCTACAAAACTAAGGGGACGGTATCATAAAAACTCGCCAGTGTATTGATCTGGCAGAGTTTTGTAACTAGCCACGCAGCCTTCCTTCAGAGGCAGCCCCATTATATTTATACAGCTGCTGGCACCCAACACAACTGCAGTTGTGTTCCAGGATTCCCCTAATTTCAATAGCATTGTGTGCCTTTTGAAATATCTATTCATTAGACCTTCCACCTCAATGTGGCAAAGGTGTCTTCTTGCCCTAGCTGTCAGTTGATAGGATTTTGAGGAATTTTCCAGTTCAAAGCTCCAGATCTCAGAATGGTTCTTTGGCTGCTCACAGGCAACTTGGAACAGGTGCAGACATTGCCTAACTGTAAAAAATGCATTCCCGATTTTAAAAAGTCATGAGTGAGAGACAGCAGGAATGGCCTTGTAAGTTCACATATGCTGGTTAGAGGCTGTCGCCACGTCAGTATCACAAGAGAACTGTAAATACAGGAAAAAACCCTAATCTTTGAAAGAAACAACAGATTTCAGTAAACTCAATTTGACATGTGCCTAGTTCTCACAGAATATTTTGTTAGAGGCAGATCCATAAAGCCCAGACAAATCCTGATGAAAGAGGTGTAAAGTCCATTTATGGAAATTTCCTGCAGGATCCAAACTGCAGCTTGCACAATCATAAATGTTAATAGCAATCACAGAATTATGGTGTCTGATGTACTTGGTTATGCTGTAGTTAGTGTAATTGAATTCATTATTTGATCATGCAATGTTTTTGTTGTTTTACGCTATAGTAATTCCTCTAATTAGTATTAGTAATTTCAGATTATAATGCATATAAATTACTCATTTATCTATATATATCACACTATTTAGTACTACAAAAGTATTTCAGGACCTACCTGGATTGTTCTTGCTATCAAGACAGAAGCATTAAAACTTATAAGTAATGATCCAAGAATCATAGAATTAAAGAACTGTAGGACACAGACTAGCAGTAATCCAGAAATCTGAATGATATAGAGCCATGTAACCTGTAACAATAATGAGATTTTTATGCCTACGAAACTTTACAGTCATAGCTGCTTTTCTTTGAGCATGTTTTACAATTTACTTCAACATCAATTATTTTTTCAAAAAATGTATCAACTTGCACTAAATCATTACACTTAGAGCCATACTTATCCTTCCTATATTTGTGTCCTGAATCAGTTAGGTTAATATTTTATACTTATTTTATACCTAGGGAAGACTGATACTATAATAAAGCAGATGAGTTGAGCAACTGCAGTGAGGAAAATATTAATTACTTAATATTTGGAAGATGTTCTGTATTTTCTTTACTCAAAGAAGTTGTTTCTGTAGCCTCTATAACATCTTTACGATTAAAGAGTTATGGCTCAGTGCAGCTCAGCAATCAAACATCAGCTGCTTTCTCTAACGTCTATAATCGTTTAGTATAGTCCTTTCCAAGCTACGCTAAGGTATTACAAATGTTCAGCTGAATGCAAACACCAAAACCAGCTGATTTTCTGAAACAGTGGTACAAAACATAAATTTTACCTGACACAAAGATCTTCAGTTTAGTGTTGTGTTACAGCAGTGGTGTAAGCCTGTACCAAATGGCCCAACAACTCCAACTGTTTTAAGTAGCACTTTTTGGAAAATTAATATGGAGTAAGAGTGGTGCAGTAAGTCCATTTCAGTATAATTCAGGATGAAACTGGTAATTTGCCAATTTTCAAGGTAGCTCATTAGTCACATTACCTGCTAACTTCAATTTACATTAGCAGATATAAAGACAGTTTAGAAACTGTTAAATAAACCACATTTATTTTGATATGCATCCACCATACCAATTTTCAATCACTAATATTCAAGTCTGCTTCAAATTTAAAATGAAATTAACATGAATCAATCTTCACCCTACTGTAACCTTCCTTAAAGTAAGGTTAGAACCTTTTTCAACCAGTATAAGCTTTTCAAAGGGCTAAAATCATCTCAGTAGAATTTCACAGTGACATTAAATTCAAAGACATTTTCATCTTCTATAGTATAATTCTACTTCCTAAAACTGACAGTAAATGATCCTCTGTCAATAACATTTGTTTTACTTTTTGGCTCATTCAGTTCAGCAACATAGCAGCAACAATGTTGTTCTTTTGTGGTGAATTTCTATGTATGAAAGCCAGCTGCTTCTCTTGAGCAATCTGGTCCATCTTCTTCCTTCTTTTTATGGTACAGTGCCTACATTTAACTTTCAAAGAAGGATGCACAATACCCAAGGCAAAATTCACACATCATTATGATTCAGCTTAGGCAAAGATTTCTTGTGCTACCTTTTTTATTTTTTCTGAACACTTCCAGAGGACATGCTCAAGCCGTGGTATTAGATCAACTACTATGATGGTGTTTAAAAGCCATCGCTTAATGCTGTCAAAACATAGCTATCTTTAAACAAAACTGGACAAAAATTAAACACCAGAAGTGAATTACATAGTGAAATCAAATCAGCTGGAAAAAAAAAAAAATCAGAAATGGTGTCTTCATTACTCATTTTTACACTTGAAGTATACACACTGTGATTACTTAAAAGCACAAAGCAGCAGTGTATAATCTGTATTACTTTGGGCATCCAGGCCACTGGTTAGTAAAATACCTCCAAAATTGTTAGTTTTATGATAGAAATGAAAAAAGTTTGGTTACTTCCAAACATTGTCTTACCTTTGCTGTGGGAAGCATGTCAAAGCAGTCCAGTATGAATAATACTAATGCTTGTATCAGCATCATAAACTGATTGAATTGCCAAGTCAGGCTAAAGAGAAATGTTGCTATGAATACAGCCATAAGTGTCAGTCTCTGGAAGGAAGGAAAGAAGTTTTATTTAACTTCATAGTTTCCTTCACTGAAAAACAAACACCACCCCCACCCCCCCGCCCCGCCCAAAAAAAACCCCCAACAAAAACAACCAAAAACCCACCTTAATGTAATTTTATTTAAAATCCACTTAAAAAACATTAATATGGGTTTTCTAACGGCAATAACTGCTTGGAGGATAATTAACATTTTTTAAGAGTTTCACATTCTTGTATTTATGCCTGTATTTTACCCCTGTAATACCACTTGCAAGAAAATGCTGAGATCTCAAATAGTTTCAGCCCATAGATTAACATGCAATATGTGTTTTACTATGCTAAAATAGCAGTTATTTGAACAAATTGAAGAGTAATGACTTAAGAATCGTTTGTCAAAGAAACTGTATCACCAATTTGCTTCTATTCTTGCAGATCAGGATAACCTCCTATGTTTGCATAAACAAATGAAATCTAAAGAAAATTTTAATCCTTGTGCTTTACAAGCTTTTCTCCTGCCCACTTTGTGTTAGTATCTTAAGTTTTCTTAAACACACAGTACTTTGGAGCTTACCTTTTTTTCAGTGCTAGGCACATATATTCCTTTGTATTTAATTTTAATTTAAATTAACAGAACTAAAACATTTAATTTAACAGAAGGCTCATCTGATTAATGTTTTCAACATTATAAGTGATTTGTGTGTGTATATATCCATTGCTATAAACGCTTATTAAGTATTTTGTCCTAAATTTTACAGACAGTTTTTTGATACTAATTTTACTGTGTCATACTTATGAGAAATACTCACTTCTCGAACAGGCTGTAAATGAGTTCTGAGTAGGTATGTGATGGCTGCTATCTGAACAGCAAAGAATGGTAGTGCCCAGTTCTCTCTTAATGGAATGGTGAATTCTACTCTTGTAGTGTCTATTCTGTACAAAACAGATTGAGTCATAAATTTAAAAGAAATAAAACCCCAACTTGGTGACAGAGAATTGCAATGACAGGCATCTTTGTGGTATTTTAAATACTTATTGATAAAAATGAAGGCTTTACACTCTAGTTCCTTCAACATGCCTGGGTCTGAAAAAAACATCATTATGAAGGTTCCGTAAATCATCCAACCTCAAATGTTGTACTTCAGCTTCACTTACTGTTAAAAAACTAATACTATGGATTAAATCTTAATTATGACGCACAGCTTGGGTAATTTAAAAATGAACAAACCACCCCAAAACAAAATCACTTCCAAAATCTCGCATGTGGAGTTTTCAGGCAACAGGTAATTTTACTTCATTTTTTGGTTTGCAAAAAACACATATAAGAATAAACAGGTATCAATTCCTTCACCATGATCCCACTGCATTAGATCTGAATACCACTAAACTGTTTAGAACTTTCTGGTCATTTTTTGAATGTCCTAACACAAAAAGTATGTAACGGAAGTCAGCAAAATTTCCTCAAGGGCAGTCATTTACAAAATCGGAATTAGAAGTTAAAACCAAAAAATAATTCCCTTTTTTCTTGTGTAGCAAAAATATTTGCTCAACAGGACAGTAAGCAACACATCTGACACATGCTTAGCTGGATGAAAACTTCTAAAATGGAGTTACTCAGTAGCCTCAGATGCACTTCATCTGGACAGAAAGTCTTTATCCAAATCAATTCCATGTACGTATTCCATTTGCATAAACGACAACAAGCTTCCATTGTTCATAAATTATTATTAAGATGGACAAAACAAAACTGCTCCAAATATTCTGTAAACGGAAAAGATGACCTCATGAAATAAACGTGTGAACCACTGCACATCACATGTATTTTTTAATTACTTTCATCTTAGGAGAAAGAAAGGTTCTACTGCTATGTACCTATAATTACTCTGTAGTGGACATTCTTGCAGATAAACTTCTTTACACCTGCTGATTAACATATCAAACAGTTCTGATAGAACTGACACTGTACTTCTATTTTCTTGATTAAGTTACAGATAACAGCCTATGTCACCAGTCTCAGCTTCATGCCAGCAGCTTACTGCTGGCCTAAAGCCAGTTCTTTAATTTTTCTCTCCAAATTGAGAATTCTTCAAGTGATAAAGAACTAGAACAGCTCAATTACCATCTTTTTTCTCTGAGTCTTAGTGCAGGAAATGTCTACAGGAATGAGGGAACAAAGAAGCTGAACTTCTGATGATTTTAGGTTGTTGAAGGAATCCATGGAAGCTGGGTGTGGAGCAGTGAGGAGAGACCTGAAGGTTATATATGCAGGTGTCTTTCAACATCTAAGGGATCCCAGGCTGGAGAAGACAGGTACATCATCTGGAGATCGAGACACATCTGAAAGATGTAGTCCACTTTCGGAGACCAATTTAAGCCAAAATTTTCGACTTAAACTTCTTGAAACTTTAAAATCCTAGTCTGAAATGTCAGGTCATTTCTGAGTATTTTCTAATTATTCTGCACTATATAAACATTTTTTCTCAATTTTTCTGGCTAATCTGGAAAAAAGCCTTAGAGTTTCATTTTTTGTCCAATTAATCATGCATTTGAAGGTTTAATGCCTTACCTTCGACATGAGGTACAATTTTACAAGATTGAATGTTTAATCACACTTACCTGTTTGTTATATACCAGCAAGCTGCCAACAACCCTGAAAGCCATGTTCCACTAAGAAGCCAGCTTGTTACATACAGAGCAATGACATAAAGTGCCTGAAGTCCAAACAAAGTGTAGATATAAAAATAAATGGGCTCTAGGTATTGCTGTAAAACACAAGAATACTGATGTTGACATAAAACACTCATGGGTGGGGGATTATACTTAATATGAATTAGGTTTTGCTTTTACAAATTAAAAAGGTATCAGGAATATTTCTAATTAGAAAATAACTCTAAAGGGGAGCTAGGATTCACTGCGCAATCTTCATAATGCAGTTACAATCTAAAGCCATAAATGCATGCCTACCTGAATTGGAAGAATCCTATACAGAATGCTGAGAAACACCTCCTGGTAAACATTCATTCTTTCAAGTATGTTAATTGTCCTCACAGATTCAGTTTTATTGTCATATACTAAACCATGTAAACCTTAACGATAAAGAGAAATTGAAATAGGAGATTGTCATTTTCTCCCTCCATCTTCATTTGAACAGTGAATAACTTTTTCAAAGGTATTTTAGGAATCTCTCATCAGAAACTGCAAACTTTGAGTCAAGGATTCAGATCACATTACCTCTGAATCAACATGACTTTTTGAGGTCTTCAGTCTCCCTGCTTTGAATGCGGCTCAGTGCTAATTCAGGTACTGTACATTTAGTAATGTATAAAACATTTAGTTTTTACACTTACATTCCTAGCACAGAATCTGCGGTACATACTGGATCTTGAGAACCATTCTTGTCTCTACTTTGAACACAGGTGACGATAATATTGACAAATATGTAGTACGAGCAAAACTGATAGGGAGCAACAGTTAATATCTAGAAAATGAGACTGTCACAGAAAACCTCATCGTTGTATATGATTTTCTTGGAAGCTGCTCATTGTGTCACCTACTGTCCAAGCATACAGTAAAAAAATTGCCCCTTCCGACAAATAGCTCATAATTCAAATTACATATGAGAAGAATAAAAATGAAAGTAATATACTGAATAAACCATCAAGGCTGAAACCTTAACAGATGTGAAAGTTGTCCCTCAAAGTGACTGCCTTCATCAGAATGTGAAGGTGTGGCACAGAAACCAATGTATCATTGTGAGATGTAGTATGTTCTCAACTTAGCGGCTCCCTGGTGTATGAACAGAATAAATCTATCTCCAGTACAACTGTTACACTATCTTTCGCAGTTACAGTATTCCTTGTTTTCAACTATATTTGAAAAAATATTAAAAATAGTCAGCTGGACACATGGAGTAAAACTTACTTTACAGTTTACAATACCTTGCTGAATGGAAGCAGCCTGAATCATCTGTTTGTAGTAAGAATAATAAAGTCCGCATTCAGTTCTGAATGATATTTCTCTCTCGACTTCCTGCAAGTGAAAGTTCAAAAGTAAATTCACTTTCCATTTGCTTTTCACAATCATACAAAGCTGCCTTCAACTCAAATTCTTTCTGCACCAGAGAAATTGACTTATACAGTGGCTTGAATCTTTGGGTTCGTGCATTCTATGCAAATTCAGAAACATTTTGGATCCTTTCCTATTTTTTTGTAACATTCAATGTTTAGATAGGTGCAGTGGCCAACAGCTGGACTTTAATACCGCATATGCTTGCTCCATGCATTTAACCTTTTCTTTCAGATGCGGATATCCCATAGTGTTCCATGGCTTTGCAACCTTAAGGCTCAATTAATTCAGTGTGCTATACTTGGGACTGCACCATAATGCCACTCCAAGATTTCATCTGGCAGGGTATACTGCCACCCACTTGTTAAATGCTGTTTCTTGCAGGAAGCCAGCTGTTCATCACTCACACGTAAATTGCAGGTTAAAGAAAAGGTGATTCTTTACTTGGTTTTAGATGTAGGCACAGTTATTTTTAATTTAAAAATTAAAATATAATAAAATCAAATTATTTACAATAGGTACACTTCAACTTATGCCTCTTTCTTGGCCAATATTGCAGCAGGTGGAGTCTAGCGAGATATGAAAGCTCTCCTACAGAGAACTGCTCTCAGTGCAGGATCTTCACTTTGAAATTCACCTCCTTTTGTTAACTCATTAGTTGTGAAGACCTAATGAAATTTAAGAAATTCAGAGCCTTGGGCTACCACATTTAAACAAAGTAAGACTGCATGAGCAATCAATCTGAAGATAAATAATAGGCATCTTATACAAAATTGGTTTATTATTAGTGATCTTTTTAGTCATTTAAAAATATGCCAGCAAATACCTCTGATAAGCAGTAAGTTAGAAAAGGTTTCTATTCAGGTTTGAAAACCCAGTGAGATTCCTGTATGTGGTATAAGCAAGTCATTAAGAAATTTAAGTGAGATTTCTAAAGATAATCTTATTAATTCAGCTTTCTTTACAAAAGAACACTACTGCAATAACAGAATATTACTGTTTACTGAGATTTTTATGAATGCCATTCTGGTTAATGCAACCTTGCATAGAATCCCAAGACTTCCTTCTTTCTTATACATATATCCTTCTTCTATAAGAGTCCCATCTCTTCTGCTGGAATAGAATCAATACTATTTCAGAGCTAACATAAAGCTAGATAAAAAATCATGTTCCTCCCTCCTCTACTGCCCAGTATAGAATCTTATCTTAAAACATGTGTTTTATTGAAGTCAACTGTTGACAAACTAAACCAGTATTAGTTCTGGTCTGAGAAAAATTAACAGATAAAAATGCATCTGATTCAATCTAACTTCACAATTAAACTCTCCAGCTGTTCTATGACACACAAATCATTATAATGCCAACAGAAGAAACTGACATTGCACTAGATGCTAAAAGCCACACACTTAGCAAAACGAGAATGATGGATTTTGAAGGAGCTCTTGTTTCAAATTCATCACTACTGAAAAGTTTTCTAATCCCAAAAAGTGGCTGATTCTAAATGTTCATTAAAAAAAAGAAAAAAGAAGGAATGTTAACATTTGGAATTTATTAAGGGGGAGAGAGCAGTCACAGAGGGGGATCTAATTAGCAAAAATGCATTCAAACATGATTAATTTGTAATCCTGGCACCAGCTGTATTCAATCAAATGCTATACTTTATGAGACAAACACTAGTGAGTTTTACATCTGTTTCATGCTAAGATAACATCTGTTTTATTCACTCTCAATACTTTTCCAGTTCTACAGCAGTTTATACTTTTCCTTCTATTCCACATCAATAAAAACATACAGACTTATGGGTAAGCATTGTAACAGCACATTTATCTTTCTATATATTCAATTTGTGAGTGTTTAACAAAGAAGTTACCACTGTTCCAAGGAAAAAAAAAAAAAAAAAGAACATTATCCTCCAGGATACGTACAGAGTTGCATAGGATTTCAATTTAAGCAATTGTATCCTAATAATATTAAGCATTCAGGACAAAATACAAAGGACTTTTCCTCTCGAAGGCAATGCAAAATTCTAGAGCCTAGGTCTCCTCAAACTCCTTAACCCAGTCATTCAGAATACTGAGCAAGCAAACAAAGTCTGAGTTTTTCTATAAATAAAGAGCATAAGCAAAGCTCCAATTACTTTTCTTTTTCGACAAACGTAAAGCACAATTTGTGTAACTGAAAATATTTTCCAGTTGTTCCATTTAAGTTCAGATAGATTTGAAAGAATCTCAAAGACTTGAAAACAGTCTCAACCATACAAGTGGAAACTCAATACAGACAGCTGCTATCAGTGTTCCCGGTTGCAAATCATGCCTTCAGCAAACGTATTTAATCCTCGTACATGGTCTCTTGGCTGGTTAACCTCATGCCCATCTGTTAGAACAGCATGACTCCTACTCAGATCAGACTTTTGATTCAGAGTAAAAGTACCCATAACCACTCAACAGGTACTTCTTTGGAAAAGTACCACCGAAGTATTGGACTGCCCTCCTCTTTATGGCTTACATGCTCACTTTGTAGGGTTCTAATTAGCTGGCTACCTGTTTCCCCACCTTTTTTGGTCTTTCTTTTATTCAAAATGTAACAAGGGAAAACAAGCACTTCAGAGAAGGAATCCCAAGATTCTTATCTTGCATAAATTTGAAAGATTTAAAATTTGACTTCTTGCAAGCAGCAATTTTATTAAAGGAAAATTCAGTAATAGTAGTCTAAATGCTTAACTCAGAAGGGATGAAGAACAAATGAAAGCTCTGCAGTGTACCTGTTTGTGTTATAATACTAATTTGCTATGTGGCCTTGGCTTATTCCTGCTCAAGGTTTCTTCAGAGTTTGCATTTGAACAAGCAATACAACAGCTGACGGGAGAGGTGATGCAATGCTCTCCCTGCCCCTCATTTTGTTATTTTCATAGTAGATCCTGTTCCCCAGAGACACTATACTTGAGGAGCAGTCACTGAACTGCTATCAAAAATTATGTAGAATAGACTAGCTATTCTCTATGTGTAGTGCAGTAAGTTTTCAGACAACTGAAAAAGAATTTTTGGCTAAGAAATCTGTTTTGGCTGTCACCATAATAAACAGAAATCTTTGTTGTTTTAATGCATATGAGAAGAGATATAAACTCTTTCCTACAAAATTGTCTGGTCAAGTTAAATGATTATAACCTTTTGTGATCTGTGATGGATGGGTACACAAACACAGCTTCTGACTATGTGACACAGTACCCTGCATTCTTTTTTTTTCATAGTTATTTTAGGAGGTCTTGGAATAAAAAAAAAAACAAAAAAACTCATCATGTATGTCTTTCATAGCATAAACCACTCTTCGAGATCTGTATTTTCAGTTTTTCTGATAAGGAAACATTCTATCTTTCTCCAATTACCATGGCAAATCTATAACAGCAGGCATATTTATTAGAAAATACAAAGATTCACACATACTGCAGCAGCTGAAATCAATGCACTGTTGAAAGCCACATACAAAATAGAACAAAATGGTCTCACAACCACAGAACAGTTTTTCTAGTTGGGTGAACCATTGCTGGAAGATACCCAAAACTGAATTGGTTTTCTATGAATTGCAGCTGAAATTACAGAAAGGTAATCACTACAAGTGCACATGCAAGTTGTGAAAAGTTAAGAATTATGGCTTTGCATAATGAACTCTTTTTACTTTCAGTTTTTAGGGTTGAATACAATTGGCAAACTGCACAAAATCATAATGTTCATATCTCAATGGGGTCTTCAGAACAGAAATTCCACCTTTTGTACCTAAATGGTACATGTAAAAACCTCCACCTAAGTTAGTGCAAAAGTGTCAGGTAAATGCTGCAGACCTCCTTCTACTGATGTACAAAGAGAGGAGCACCTTCACATGAAAAAAAAAAAAAAAAAGACAAAACAAGTCTCCCATTACACCTCCCTATATTAGTTTATTAGCCATACATACTCTTTTGTGTATGAATTCTTCCCATCTGACTAACTGTAGCTTATTGGAAGAAAGGAAAAAAGTTCAAGGGTGTCAATATGTTGTTCCATGATTTTTATATCAGAATTCAGTAACATAAAATCCCCAAATTTGCACTGTTTACAGCCAATTCAGGGTAACTGACGTTACTAATTTAAAATGCATGGAAATTAAAATTTATTTTCTTTTCTGTGTTTTAGAGCAGTAGTGATGCACTACTATGTTTCACAGGCATGGGGTTTAATGAAACACTGAATGTGTATTAGCATTGCTTCCATTTCTTCTATATATAAAGTCTAATAAAAACTAAAGAAAATAACCTCTGCACTTCATTAAGCAAGGCATGGAATAATTGCGTGCCAAGGATTAGACTAGTCCTCCATTCTGAGAATTATGGCTGGGGTATGCATTAAAATAAAACTTCAAAAAAAGTTTTTCAAAAAAAATTTCAAAATTTTAGGAAAATTCAGTTAATATATGCAAAAACATATGCTTTTGGCAAACTATAAAATGTTAGGGGAAAAAAGCAAATTTCCCACTTATTTTCAACATAATCTTTGAGGATCTCAGATTGTTCCTTAGTGTATTTAATTCTTGTCTTTTATTAGTATATGGTATGTGCTACAATTACAGGATTAGCCAATTCAGAAATGCACTAAACATGTCCATACATCTAGAGATATTCCAACGCCCACTCATACATACAGACACAGAGATGTCTGTATACTCTTTTACAGATGTTAGGATGGGCGTTCCTGTCTCATCTTCGCAGGAAATTTCACAGGCTCTTCATATGTGGTCTTCTCTTTCCATACTACTCACAAGACTGTACTCGGTTTAAACTTTATCTCATCCATGTGTATTCTAATGTATTCTTTCTCTGCTTGCTTAAGAGAAAGCGTATCAAAATACATAGTTTAGATTTCTTATCTTGCTAGTCTCATGACCACAAAATGCTCTGATATGGATACTGGCAAGAAAACAAGTCTAGACTATATTTAAGTTAAAAGTAAAGCCTTAAAAAGCTTTGTGTTAATCAAAGTGAAAGCACAGTCAGATTCTGTGCAGACAAATGCAGAAAATTTGATCAGACTTGACTCAACCCCACCCTTCACTGTATTTGCAAATAAACTGCAGGGGATACTAGCTGTCTGGTCTCAAGCGGTAATAAACAATTTGAGAACAAATCTTTAAAAGTACCTTTGAATCTCGCTTGGGATGTAAGTATTTACAAAATTAATTACATTGGTCTGATCACTCAAGTTAGAGCTATAGCCTTCTATTTGGGAAGATATCCTAAGAAACAATCTAAGTTGAGAGTGAGTACATGCAAAACACAAACAGTATACACTCACTGAACACATAGCTCCAAAAAGCAGGAGCATGTATGAAGCCTGATCACTTTTGGTTCTGTGTTACAAGTGGTTATTTTACCTCTAACAATATGTGAAATCTCATTAAAGCTTTTTCTGTTTTTATCAGTTTAAAATTAGCACCGTAGCTACATGCATTCACTGGTGGACTTAACATATTACTGAAGAAGGTATAATGTGAGATCAGAGAATATCTTCATCTCTTTCCTCTTTAACCTGCCAGTAGATGAACTTAACACTTTTTAGAATTTTTCCATCAAATTGGCTGAAATTGCCCATATTCCAGTGTTACTAGTTATTGTATCAGCTCCTTAGGATGAAACGAAAGCTACAGAGACAACAGAATCCAGCCTAAAAGTCTCTGTAGGGTTTTATTTCAGTTTTGATATCTAATCAAAGTGTATTAAAATGAAATCAATAAATAAAATGAGCCCTTCATCCATTGGAGGTAATTTAATTGCAGCTACAACTTGCTTCTCTCAGTGAACATTGTGTCCCCCCACATTACTTCAACAGAATAAAAATGCTGCATCCATTAGGTTCATACATTGCCACAAGTCCATGCCTGTTTGTGCTTCAAAATATACAACGCTCGTGCAACTAATCAGTACCTGCTTTTGGAAGGAAAAGGCAAACCTAAGGTTACCTTCAATACATATACAATCTATCTATCTATGCAAAGGAAGACGACAGTGGATACAAACCAGTGTTGTACGTATAATACACCAACAGTTGTTTCAGTAAGCGCCAATTGTTGTTATTACAGATACGCAAATGTTTCTGGGGCAGAAAAAGTGCATAGTATAGGAATGACATATTGCAATGCAAGTATTCCCATTAAATATATGTACTCTTTGAATAATGTAATATGTAGACCTAACAGAGTGAATTTTTAGGCATTTAAAAGGAAAATGACTCACCTGTTTCTTTTCTCTGGTTAAATTTAGGTATGGGTACAGTTGCATTATTTTCCCATGCAATGATTCTCAGAAAAAACTAGTCAGTCCTGGATCTTGGGAATGAAAATTCTGCTACAGTGTAGATGTTGGTTTTACATTGGTGAATGCGTGAAATATGTTTTAAGGTTTGCACACTTAAGATAACATTATATAAAATTAGTATTGAATAGTAATGAGACTGTGCCTAAACTGTATTACAAGATCACAACATAAATACAATTAAAGAACCGTATGCCAGGATTTTGCATATTTTTTAACTGTTTTTTGTTTGGTTTTGGATTGCTTTGGATGATTAGAGAGCAACATATAGTAGATTGTTGAAGTTCTAGATAACAATCAATGGTTGGAAGACCCACAGCTACAGCTCAAGTAGGAGCTGTGCAGCAATGCTTTTTGAGAAAAATTGGGGAAAGGTGTTTATAGAAATGATCAAGTATTTAAAAAATGGTGGGAAGGAAAGCACAGCTTTTTTTCAAATTAAATTTAAAAAAATTAAATGGTCTATATTTTTGAGCAAGTTACAAGACAAACACATAAATAAATGAAATTTCAACTAAAATATATTAATACTTTGTGAAAGCACTGATGAAACTATGAAAATGACTGTTACCTTAATATTGGAAAACCACAGATCATTTTCATGCAGTGTAGCAACATAAACAGAAGTAAGAAGTCCAAGAGAGATGGCAACAATTCCACCAACAGTTATTGAGAGTATGTTCCACAGCTTTCCACCTGTATGATCTTGGAAGAAAAATATTTCACTCTGTAATTGTGAAACACATAATTCAACTTAAATTTGGAAACCCATTTATACATTGCCTGTGCTAGTAGTTTACATTCTGTAGGTAACAGGACACTTGCTTTTAAGAGGTCTTTATGGAGATGTCTTTTTTCTCATGTAACAAACTCAGAGTATTTCATTTACATGCAAAGTGAAATAAGGCATGCCTTAATTGGTAAAACATAGTTATAGTTTAAGAACACCATGATCCCATATAAATCTAGAAAAATACCGTATCTAATCTGTAAATCTAACCCCAAATATCCTCCAGGGCATCTTTTTTAATTAAGGCAATACAGGATGACAGTTAGATCAGAAAGTAAAAACTAAAATCTTCTTCAAACGCATTAAAACTGCTGCCTGGTTTTTGGTGGTATGCTTGGTTTTCTAAAAAAGCAACATTGAAGGTTCAGAAGTCTCACTAAATACCCACAAAGAGACTGAACAGAGGCCAAAGCAGCCTTTGATAACAGTGTTATGCTCTGATTCGCAGATGACTTTCTGTTGACATCAGAGTATGATCATAGATGGAATGACAGGAAAGAAAGGTGGCGTTTCTAGACAGCTCAATCAATTTATTGTACACTTACATTCCTGGGTTTTAGTGTTCGTGGGTTTTTTTTTTTTTAATGTTGATATAAGGCTTAACATAGATCTTAGTGATCTGGAATTGTATCTTTGAAATGGCTATTTCATTCTACATAATGGGTATCAAATACGCAATTCATCAGAACCGAGGGCTGGGGGGCTGGAAGAGAACTATGATTACTTTCCCATTTTGTATTTAGCCTAAGCATGGAAACAACAACGTAACTTTCCTTTCATCTACCCAAAATGCATATATAGAAACATTTGGAATTTAGATCCCTTAAAATAAGGTAATTACTAAAACCAAACCAAACAAACTTTGCCAACTCTAAAGATACAACTCCAAACAAAAATTTTGTCAGTATTTCATCACTTAAATAGATCCTCAAATTAAGACACTTGATGTCTCTCTTTCAAGTTTACCTAGGTACTCTGTACTATAGTCAAAAAGCAAGGGTTTGCAGATAAATTCAGATTTCATGAGCAATCTGCTTAGATTTAACTACAACTCATCAGAGGTATTCAAATCCTGTTATGTTACCAATGATTTGAACTGGGATTTGTTTAAGAACCAACGATAGCTATATGAAATCTGATAGCGTGTCACCGATACTAAGTTGAAAAAAAAAATTGTTCTCGCCAATTCAAATTAGGATTGTAAAACAGAGATGAAATCGACATGCAGGAATCTGCATGCCCTCTGTCTCATCCAATTAATTTTGGTGACAGATATTCAAGTACAAAAATGTACTTTGTACATACCTAGTTCTAACCTGTGCTTAGGATAGATATCAAAAGCTAAACATGACTAAAAAGCCGTAACGTTACAATCTTTTCCATTTACCCACCGGACAGAGTTTTCCCATCAGGCTTCACATTCTTCTCCTCTGAAGGCTGATCTTCACCTCCTTCTGGGCCTTTTCCGACCCTTCTCTGTCTTATGGTTGTCATGATGTCAGTCACTTTAATTCATTATTCTTCAGTTTGACTCCTAAATAGACACATACAAGCAATGCATCTTTCTACCCAAACATTCACTTAATACTGTATGAAATACCTGAAAACAGAACCATATTTTACTGCCATCAGAGACTTTGACTTACAGAACTATACTGTAGCTGAAGTGTATATTACAAAACTGCAAGATTTAAAAAAAATTTTTACAATTCAGAGTGTAAATGAAAGTATGGACAACATTATCTTATATTTGTAAAGACTTAAGTTCACCACTTTACACACTGTTGTCCAGGTTTTCAGAACGATTCATTATTTTGACTGCCCTCACGTTTGGCCCTTGACTCAAAATGTGCACCAGGCTCAATCTCTTTCAAAATGTTTAAGTCCTTCAAAGAAAAATTAGTTGGTTTAGGGTATTTTAGTTGGGCACCTAAAATAGAAAGCCCAGCATTTAAATCTTGGCTTTCAGGAAATACCAAAAAAGGGGGCCATAAGATGAAAAAAAGATGCCAGAGGACATGTGCTACAAAAAACTATAGAGACAGCATTTAAAAGAATCCTTAAGGTTTTATACTATTAAAGTACCATAAAATTTGAGAACATTACAAACAAAGAGAAGAGCAGGTAGTCCTTCCCCATCAATTCCCCGGTGCTCTCTGCTCTGTGAGCATGGTCCATACATAAAACCTCTTCAACCTGCCATTCTACAGCTGAAAATCAATGATGACCCATCCTCACTGCAATAATCTGCTACCATTCCCAGAGCACAAGCACTGATATTTGTATCACCGTTGGTTTAACTGACTGGTAACAGTAATGCTCTAAGAAATACATTTCAACTACAAAACTTTGTTGTTTTAAAGCTTTTGCAGTGGATTAGCTTCCTTTCTTTCACACATGCATGGGAAAACACACGGAGGGAACTATACGAGCACATATCTAACTTGTTTTTAAGCAGCTGTTTTGCAGAAAACCTGGCAATTAATTAACACAGGCAAGAGGGTCATGATAACCATGCTCGCTCTTTGCACGGCCAGTCTTAGCCAGCTGTCCGCAACGCCTCACGCCCAGGGGAACGGCTTTGCCCGGCACATGCAGGAAAGCCTCGACAGGGCGCCGGGAAGGGAACGTCCCGCCTCCACCCACAGGACTGCCCGAGGTGAGGCGAGGCCTGGGGCAGCGGGGCGAGGGCAGGGTCTGCGATTGCAGGCCGGGCACGGGGGCACGATGGGGAGCCCGGGGCGCGACTGTAAGTGGCGACGGGGTAGCGCGCCGGAGAGGCGAGAGGGCGGCTGAAGGCGAGGGCGCCTGGGCCGCCGCGGGCCGACGGAGAGCGGGAAGCGGCCCCAGGGGCTGGGCAAGGGCGGGAAGAGGCAGGAGGGCCGGGCCTGGGGCAGCGGCTTCCCCGGCGGCCGGGGCGGGCCCCGCCGGGCGCGGGCAGCTCCACACAGCGACGCCTTTCCGCTGCCGGCGGCGGGGCTGGCTGCGGCCTGCACGGCCCAGCGCGGCGCGGCCTGCTCGGCGGCGGCTCCGCCGTCCGCCCGTCTCCTCCCGTTCCCCTCCGCATGCCCCCTGGCGGGGCCGATACCTGCCGGTGCTCCGAGGGCCGCGGCTTGCTGCAGCAGGGCAGCGGCTTCTCCTACCGGCGCTGCCTGCGCGGAACCGCCCGGGCCCCGCCGCAAGGAAAGGAAGGGGCAGGGGTGGGGGCGGGCGCGGCGCCTTTTGTTCGCCCTTCTCAGGCGGAGCGGAGGGGCTGCGGCAGCCGCGGCGCGGGGCTCGACGGCGGGCAGGGGCGCGCCGGTGGGCAGGCCGCCGCCGCCGCCGGACGGGGGAGGCCCGCGCGGGGAGGAGCCGCGGGCTTTGGGGAGTGGGCGGGCTGAGGGCTGGGGCCGGGCTGCGGCTGGGGCGGCCCGTCCGCGCCCTGCGGCGGGGCGCGGGGCGGCACCTTACTCCGTGGGGCTTGGCAGGCGCGTTTGGCTGCCTGTGGCGCTTTCGGGTTCTGCGGCGGGGACGAGGTTCTTTGCGAAAGCAGAGAAGGGCGAAGTCCCCACCCCGAGAGGGTTTTAAGTAGTTTAAATTTCAAGAGGCGGGCCGCGGCGAGTCCCTGCCGCGGGCTGCCGCCGCGCTGGGCTGCAAGAACCCGCCCGGCGAGGCTGGGGGGCTCGGGCCCGTGAAGCGGGGCTGCCCGTCCCGCACGGTGTCACCGGCGGCGTCCGCCGGCGGGAGCAGCGGGTCCGGCTGTCCCGTGGGCTTACAAGGGGCGCGGAGGATTCTTCTCTAAAATGGTGACGTAGAAGCTATTTTTAGTGTTGTGGTGTGGGTTGTTGTTTTTTTTTTTTTTCCCCAAATAGGTGTAGTCCCAGATATATGTGAAGTGATTAAATTAGAATCCTAAACAGCAGAGGTGTATTTTGTGTTCAGTTCCTTATAAGCTCCACTGCATTTGTTCATCAGCTGCAGCATGAACATGCAAGGGGGGGAAAGACTTTTATCTTTGTAGCAGAAGGGTAAGGGCAATGCTGGATTTTTTTTCTACTTAACAGGTACAACCTACCCTTACAATAATTCTTTATCGTAAATTTTATTTGCAGTGTCTTTAAAGATAGTTATCGTAGAAAAAAATTCCTCATAAAGCCTTTACCAACCAGTCCAGATAGGACTCCCAGATCCAATCACAGAAAGCAGATTTCCCAGTAATCCATACAAATTCTGTGGAACAGACAGGAATAAAATTCACTTATTCAGGACAATATTCAGCTGATTTTCCATCATCATTTTGCAGTCCCACAATACTTACTCTTTTTTTTTTTTTTTTTTTTTTCATTTCACAACCTTGGTTCATTGACAGAGCTGGTATTTTGAGCAAAAAGAAGCATGAAATTCATAGAAAGCATGTTCAGAGATGCCAGGCAAACTGTGTCACTTGTAATCATCCTGGTAATTCAGAGCTTTGAAGTCATTGACATTAGAGATCAGGAAATTTTTCAGTATGTGTCTTTGCACAGTTAGTAGTTCTTAGAACGAACAGAATGATTTTCTCTTACTTCTTCTGATTAAGCTCTCCAAATAGTTAAAAATTTCTGTGCTAGGTCAATTTACAAGAAACAGACTCGCCATACTTCTCTTATTTTTTTTGAGTAAGAAGGCAGGTGGTACATTTGTGAGGAATGCTTCAACTAATATGGAAACTGAAGAATTAGGCATTAGATTTACCTTATTTTTATCACTAATAGCATCACTGCCACATTGTACATGTCAGGTGTTTGTTAAAACATATTGTATACAGATCATACAAATGATTTTTACAGCGTAAATAAAAGAAAAAAAACTATCTTGAGTGTGTGTACGTTTTTGTGTAAAGAAGGTAAGGTAATTTACTTAAATTTCTGAGAAAGGGAATGCTGTGGAAGATGTTTCCTACAATGGAAATTCTGTTTATCCTGTAAAGAGGCCAATGCAAAGTAAAATCTACACAGAACAAAAAGTTGCAGAAATGGTTTAGAAAACATAATGATTTCAGAGCTTTAGAAATCTGGTAATTATGCATGTTCAGTAACTTGGGGCCCACTAAAAGCCTGTTCTCTGTAGAACCCAAACTTGGGTGGATGTTATCTTGAACTAAATGGCACGGGCTGCGTAGGGTGGTTGCCAACAAGCAGTAGTTCTGAGAAGAGGGGAGTTACAGTTGTCTTAATTCTACTGTGTCTTATGACACTGTGCTTGTATGTAATATATTTGTATGTGATAAACGAGTTACTGCGGTCAGTTGAAGAAATTTTCCATTTCATGGAAATGATTGCAGATTACCAGCGGTACAAATGCCACTGACATTCATGAACTACTAATGCAATCTACACTGTGAAGCAGTGTTATTTGAACTGAAAACAGCTTATGTAATAGAAAAGCATTAGACAGCCTTACATAGTGGTTCATGTACCTGAGAGTAACTGTTACCTTTAAGTCATTTTAGAATAAATAATCAGCTATAACCATAGTTTTGAAATATTAACGTCTAATTGTTCAAGTTTCAAACAGCAGAAAATTAGTCAGTAGGGAAAATAACAAATACATCTTTTCCCCAATTCTATATAATATTTTAACAAGTCGTATTTCCTATTGCAGTAAGTGTTTGGGTGCATCACTATTGAAAAATAGAGTGGGAGAAAAACCCTCTGCCCTGGTCCTCTGGAAGTACTCAGGAAAGATGAATCTGATGCTGTTTTGCCTAATATTCTAGGGACGACACCTGAAATACAGTAATAGCCGGAAAGTATCA
Organism: Leptosomus discolor; assembly: GCF_034619465.1. Classification (NCBI taxonomy): domain Eukaryota; kingdom Metazoa; phylum Chordata; class Aves; order Leptosomiformes; family Leptosomidae; genus Leptosomus; species Leptosomus discolor. The sequence continues at coordinate 49,708,057 of NC_141398.1, read as the reverse complement.
CACCACAGTACTCTTTACTACCTCTTTTTGCCAGGGACTAGAGCAATATAAGTGTAAAAAGAAAAAAATCCTATGTAGTGAGGAAGCTACTCTTGAGAGTTACTATTCAACGTATTCTCACTGAAACCATGTATTACCATCATGTATTGGGTTGGAAGGGACCTTCCACTAGACCAGGTTGCTCCAAGCCCCATCCAACCTGGCCTTGAACACTGCCAGGGAGGGGGCAGCCACAGCTTCTTTGGGCGACCTGTGCCAGTGTCTCACCACCCTCACAGTGAAGAATTTCCTCCTAATATCTAATCTAAATCTCTCCATAATAGTAACAACAAAATAAAATAAAATAACCTGTTTATGTAAATGTACACCATGATAAAACCAGCAATGGGTACTCTGGCAATACTTTCTCTTTTCTCTCCTTGGCCAGCAACAGCAAATGAGTTAGACCCTGGGGTTGTGGTTTTTTTCTTTTTCTGAAAAAGATGTGAAGAAAAGCTCCAGCAAAGCCAAGAAATATGCTGTCTATTTAGAATTAGATTCCAAGATATGTTTTAGCTTGTGTGATGGATAAGCAAGAGTCAACCACTTACCTGAAAAAAGGCTTTCACTCCATTTCAATTAGGGAAAAAAAATCCCACTAGCTTCAGTATGAATTTTGGAAGTGCACTTCTGTCCTTCAGCATTGTCCCATGCATGCAGGCTTACAAGTATTTTGACTTAAGAGTCTCATATTTCATCACTACAGTTACTTTTATAAAACTTGTATTAACAGTATTAAAACTGTAATAACTTGACACAAACGTGAGAAATGGCAGTAAAGTTTTTCAAATACTTTTTGAGTTAGACAGATTCCCATCTCTCTAAACACTGGTTCAGCATTTGAATTTTCCATGTTCATATTTCATACAGGTCAAGTAAAAGTGACTAAAGTGTTTAACAAAAAAAGTTTATTACCAAAATACAATATTAAAGTCAATACGTGACAAACTCCTGTAAAGCAAAATAAATTATTCTAACATTGTACAGTATTTCAGAAGGTAGTTAAAGTAGTACTACAGACTTTGCTTCATAGTTCCAAACAGTCGTCTATCAGGAACGCAATCCTAGAGAGAGCTTAAGGCATGCAGCTTAATGTGCTGGATAATTTTATAAAATGAAAGTCATCCTATTTAATACGATACAGTATCAGAATTAACTCAGTCTTTACATGTCAGTTTTCTAAATTTTTTATACTTTGGCTATAAAAGCAGTGCCATAGTGTTACAATACCTTTTCTTAAAAAAATACATGTACCCATGTCCATGAATATCAAATGCAAATGTAAATTTCTATTAAATATATCTTAACAAATGTTACTTTGAGCACCAACTGTACATTTTTAAAAATGATTAAATAAGTGCTTCTGAAAGAGGAAAATACAATAATTCTGACTGAATCCCACTCTATTTTTCCAGGCCAAGCATAAATCGGAAAGATGAAATATGCACCTATTTATCAGTATGGTCTAGCATGAATGAAGTGTTCTCTTTAGTAGAAGTACAGGCATTTAAAACAAAGCTGCAAGTTACAGTTCGTATCACAGAACAAAATCTAATTTAAACAAACAGCAAGTGAATAGCTGATCATCTGATAGTGCTGTGACAGATGATCGAAAATATTTTAAAAGCTTAAAGAAAAAGGAAGACCACAGTGTTGGTGACTGAAATGTGCTTAAAAACCCTTGCATAACATGCAACCAAGCCAACCATACAGTTTCTAAAGCAGACAACCTGAGGAATAATTTGCTTTCAGAAAAACTAAGTCTATAATTACTTCACATGCAGAACTTCTGGTAGAGTCCATGGGAGTTGTGAGTGGGTAACTAATGGCAAGCAGCATGGAAACAGTTAAAAAAAATAATCTCTACGCATATGGGAAAGAATTATTTGTTGGCATTTGTTAGGATTGATAATGTTTTTTAGAGGCAACTAACTTTCTACTGTTTTATAGAAACACATGGTCAAAAAGAAAAAAGCAACAAGATGGCAAGAACAGCTGTGAATAGATGCATCCTGCTTAGTAATCCCATTACAGAGTCCTGATGCATTACACTTAATGCCACAAGTGTGGCGTGCACATACACCAAAATTGTTTATTTTAATTCAAGGTTACTTGCTTTTTATGTCTTGGTTCACTGACATCTCCTTCTTAGCTTACGAATGCAAGTTTTCCACCTTTTTATCTTTCACTAGCTGAGCAACTTTAAAATAATGATCCCTTTACACAGAAAAAACAATGTGGTAAACTATTGTTTCTGTGAATGCTGGCATTACTATGGATCTTGTTATACCTTTAATTTTTTCAACAAATGGGATCTCTGAATGAGAAAGTTGCAATATATTCCAGATAATGTATTATTTTCACACGAATTCTGTATCGAAGGTAAAATATTGGTGTCAGTAAGACAGTATGAATATCCCATTAAAAGTTTACTATGTTTAATTGAATTTGAGATTATGTAAATAAATCATGTTTTTCAAATGTAAAATCCACCTGTAGGAATATGAAAAATAACTCTTAACTGAAAATAATGTACACTTACTTCACATATGTATTTAAAAGATCTCAAATACCTGACACAAAAATGCTTTGACATTATATCCTGATCAATTTTTAAAGCAAAATGTGTACTTTCTGCTATTTAATTTATAAACAAAATAATAGATATTTAACCCAAAATAACAAGTCAAATTGAGGAAATCACTTGAAAACAAAAATCATCAAATGTACTTGGAATCTTCATGCCTCTACCCTGGCCTTTATATTTTGTGCTGCTTCATAAAGTTGTAACAAGACCTGTTGTTTTAATTTCCTGTTTGCCATTTCTAGTCAGCCATAGCACAACAGACTGTACACTACACATGCCACCTTCTTAGATTTACAGTTGTAGCTTATTTCTGCTAGCAGAAATGTATAAATAAACTAACCATAAAATACTGTTTTTCTAAGAGTAAGTAATTTTTTAAGTAATGAGCTACGAAAAATCAGGTAACTGCATCCCCATGTCAGGATCTAGGAGGCATGCTTCTGTGCATCTGCCATTCATTAAAACCAAAAACATGTGCCCCAACTAGAAAGTTTAAATCTGGCTGCTAAAGGGCTCCTTTGGTGCTACTACTTCACTTGGTTGAAGCATGTATTTCAAATGACTTTAAGTAGCCAAATTTATAAATAACCTTAGCAAAGTTATCAGGTAATTAGCCAGTATAATAATATTCCAAACTGATATATAAGATTAATTTCTTTACTGCAAACTGCTGTAACTGTAAAAAAAAAAAAAAAAAAAAGCACTGTACGTTCAGAAGCTAAAGGCTTTGAAAGGGAGAGATTTCTGTTTCTTAGAAAACAAAGTAATCCCTAATTCCCTTTATGAATCAATATTGTATCTACTAGTAAAATTTATTCTACAAGTGACTGGATACAGTTTTTGCTTAAAACATTGAGTGCCTTTTTTTTAATATGATTTTCTACAGGAAGATTACTCTATCTTTCAGTAAATTATTTCTACAGTTACAGCTCTGCCAGACAAATGGAAAATTTAGACAGCTAGTGGGATTTCAAAAAACTCCAAAGCATGTAGGCATTTCTCAAAATCCCACTTTGTGCTCACCTACACATTTAGGAATCTACATAGGTTTAATCTACATCTCTTTGTGGCAATTATTGTTAGTATCTTCTTCTCATTAAAAAACATTGATCATACATACTGCAAAGTATCACCACAAATCAAAAGTGACATACGACAAGCTTTTTTTAAAAAAAAAATAGTTCTGCTGAATGTGTCAAGAAAACCATTAAGAAACAGCAGGTCACTATTATAAAGGATCTTTTCTAAAGATAGCAGTTTTTTAGTTAGGATCCAATCAGACAAATAGTTATTAGCAAAATGCTTCTAGGCTCCTCATCTCCTGCTGCTCTAAATCAGTAGAAAGCATAGCAGTCTTTGTTGAAGGATGACTTGGGAGTTTGTAAGGCCTTAAAAATAGACTGGGAAAAATGAAACACCTAGGTGTGCATGCAAGCACACGCATGCCCTCACCCACCTCCCCTCTCCCTACCTTCCAGAATCCAGGCAGTGGGATTTATGAGATCGTACTGTAAAATTTTTATCTGGTCTGTTGCCAGTTTCAAAAAACGGTAAAAAAGTTCTTTGCTGAAATACTTGGAAAAAAACGAAGACGGGGGAAGAAAAAAGCTTTTCAGTCGATACAAAGCTTTCATACCTTTGGGTTTTAACGTACTGTACTAATGGATTATTACTGACTAGTACCTGACAACAAAAGAAAAACTCACAATCCTACATTCTTGGCACCATATAGAGAAATAACATGTTAAAATGGATCATTCTATTCCCCACTCCTTATATTTATCTCCTAAATGATTCATCGGTCCCAGGTTAAAATATTTTACTGCAGCTGAAACAAGGACTCATGATGGGAAATAAAGTTTTACTTGCAATTCTTGTTTTTAGCAAGTTTCTCAGGCAAAAACTACCAAAGAAAATATTCACTCTAGGAAACCCTCTCTTTAGCCTACTGCTTCACCTAGTTTGTGCTCTGAGTTGTGCTGTGGTCCTTATTTAGAATAATGTTTATGATTTCACCCTCATGTTCTTTCATATGATCAAGCAGATTTTCTTTGTTGGTAGACTCAAACCCACAAATGCAGCAGCAGAAGAGAAGAACACAGTATTCTGTGCCAAGATGGGGTAGAGCGGAGTTCTTTTCTAAACTGCATGAGGTATTCATCAAGTTAGGTTTCTCATTTTCATCAGGACCTGAAATTTCATTTGTAGTCTGGTTAATAGACTCTGTAAAAGACACCAAGTTGTCTGAACTTCCTAGTATAGGTACTGTACTTTCATCTGTGCCTTCTAACAGGGTTTTGTCAGGAAGCTGTCCTTGAAACCTGAAATAATAATAAAAACCAAAATAAATATCAAAACATACAGTTGTTGCTTTTTGACAGGAACTTTATTTTGGATCAAAGTTGGGTCCTTTCAAAATTCTAGATGATCGGGCTTGAAAGTAAATCAGACATACCTACTGCTCTGTGAAATTGCATCATTAATAGCCTTGTTCACTTGTTCATAGTTGTAATTTTGGTCACTTGCATGTTTCCACATGTGGGACTTCAGGGATGGAGGATGGCTACATACATATCCACAGAGAGAACATCTAGGGAAAAAAAGTGGAGAAGGGAAAAGTGAAACATTTAGAAGTTAAATTTTATTAGTTTAGTAATGGGCTAGTTCTTCCAAAAGGATGAGTAAACAGAGAGATACAGGTCAATCCTCTTTTTGGTCCCCCTTTTCAGGTTCATGACTAGGTCAAGTTTGTAACATCTCATCCTGAAATGTAAGACTATTTTTAGGGTCTTGTTTTTCAAGTTTGCTTTTTCTGACTTCTTAAACAACTGAATTAAAATCTTACCTCTTTGGCTTGTTAAAACTGTTTAAATACTGCAAAAATGCAGTAGTTCTGATGACTGTGGAAACATGGAGTACATTGGTGTGGTATGTGGCAGGCAGGTAGTGAGCTCTCTGCCGTTGTTCTGAACCAAGAAGGAGCTGTCTAATTGGCAGTGATAATTTTAATTGAACTAATAAAGTCTTTCCTGGTGTAGCACATATTAGTTTATTTAAGGATCACAGAGGAGTTGAAGTTGGAAGGGACCTCTTGAGATCACCTAGTCCAATCTACCTGCTCAAGCAGGAGCAGCTACTGCAAGGACACTGTCCAGTCAGATTTTGAACATATTCACAGATTGAGACGCAGACAGGTGACAATTTTGTCCATAGAGTTTTCCATCAGCTCAGGTACCACAAGACTAAATTTTCTATTTTCCTATAAAAATCTGTCTTACACAGTAAAGAACAAAGCCTTGAAGAATAAATTCTATTGACATAGAGATGTAGTGTATATTTACAGACACAAATAGCTCAAGACTGATCAAATCCCATAGGACTTTTTTCATAAGTGAACATACAACAGAGGAGGTTTTTTTATGAGTGTTTTGTAAGATGATAAATTAGTCATCTCAGCATGAAAGAGATGAGTGATACTGCATGACATCACTTCAGAGCAGAACAGTACTCATGGTAAAGGTGACGTAGCTCCTTTTGGATGAGGAAGCTACTTTGCTTAGCTACTTGCTATTTTGGAAGTCTTAAGTTCCTCAGATCACATGGAAAAGATCAGGATCAAATTTTTCTAGAAATGAAAGGTGACCTTGTTATAAGAAATTACAGCTAGGAATGCATTTCAGTCTCATTCTTCAGTAAGAGTAAGATGTTTTCTCAAGCAGTGTGATCCTGATATGTTACACTATGATGAGTCTGTTAAAATGACTACTATACTAATAAGTTTTTGTAAATTTTTAAGACCTTTTCAGAAATATAACCTGGAAACACGCGAAAGCCTACATAAAACAGTGTTACACATTACAATTCAGTAAGGTTTTATCACTTCTCTTAATAACAGTAGGATATAGTCCTTAAATGCCTTGGAAATAATCATATACAGGAAACTATTTCTGCTCAGTGTAAGATTGCGGAGAACAGCAAAAATCACGACCACAAGTTAGGTGAAGGCATGGTACATTACCTTTCTTATGTAGCAAGATAGTTCTGTCCTGCTGGGTAACAACAGGCATGTCCTTCTATCTCACTTTTCTCTATTACTTGACTTTGAATGTACTATCCTATTTTTCTCTTTTCCTTCTAATTTGAAGCCTTATAAAGAATATGGATGCTTTCAAATGTAGGCAAGTTCACTCTGAGGTTGAGAATCTCAGTATTTCTAATAAGGCTGTTACAAAATAATGGCATCATTAAAAATAAAATAAAAGGCAGACCTTACAGTTAATTTACAGATAAAATTAGGCTCAAATTATTTTTTTGCAAAACACGAAGATCAACAAATAATCTTGATTCCATTCTATATGCACATGTATTCCACTAGGCTTACTATATATATGATTTTTCTGTGCCACTAGCACAGCTTGGTCAGTGGGTTGGTAACACAGCAAATGAAGCAACAGTGTTTGTTTTTATCGCCTTTTATTTACAGTCTCATTTTTTGAAGGACATTAATTTACTCAGGTGATTTACTAACCAGATTTACTTTGCTTTAGCTTTAGCATACTGCTTTAGCATACAGTTCAAATCAAAGACACAAAAACTCAACCGCTTTTATCCTGATGCACTACGCTTTATGATGATACAGTTGCAGTATATGCAAGACATTCCCAGAGAAACAAAATTATTTTACCATTGAGTTTAGTAGTAGAACCCTTTCGATTCTATAGCGTGATTTGCCCTACTGGTTGATCTATGTTGAATTATTAAACTTTACTGTTCAAGTGTATCCTAAATTGATCTACTGAGGAAACAATTATCTTGCAGCTGTTGACAGAGTATTTCCTTGGGGATGCAGGGACCAAAGTGTGGAGGTTTCCAGTAATCTTCGTTAATACTAGGAGCAGTCAGCAATACTGTATGAAGTATGACAGCGGAGCAAATAGAACTTACTGCTACTAGGAACGTTTTGGGGAAAAAATGCAGTGGAAGGACTTTGAAGTTGTAGAAGCAGATTTTCTTGAGGAGAAACCCTTATGTGAATGTGCTTTGCCTTTAAAATCCTCTACTAAGAAATGTTCAGAATATCCATGATTCCCTTTCCTTTCCCTGCTTTTATTTTTTGTTACAAATTAGTAGTAAACAATTGCATATATTTGTGCCAATTTTCTCTCATCTCTCTCTCTCTATATAGATGAAAAATACACAGACCTATGGACAGACTATAAAGGACACGCTTCACTTGAACATAATGATTAGTCATACTAATTCTTAATTAGGGCAGTGTGGTGCCAATCTGGACTCTGACTAACATGTATATGCAAAGGCTGTGCCTAAACTAGGATATTAAACAAAGCCAGAGAACGTTCCTGGGTACTGGAATTTAACAATCTATCATATTAAATGTTAGACGTGCCCCTGGCATGGTTTTGACACGCGCATTCTCCCGAACAATTCCAGGTATGCTTTGGTAATTAACACAGTCCAGAAACTACCTGCAATAGGCAGTTTATATGCAACCACCCCATTCTGGAAAGAAAAAGCTGAACAGTGTACCAGAGGGAGGTCATGGACAAGTTTAACTAGCGAGCACAAACATCACCTGGGAGTGCCACATCAAATCTCCTTCCCTCAAAAAAAAAAAAAGGTCACTGGAACAAAGAATGAATCTAGGTGGGAAAAGAATAGAATCTGAACCCTGCTTTTTATCTTAACATAACAAAATCACTACTGTCACAGCTTTTTGCCAAATTAGAACTGTTACATACTTGTACTGCTCCATTAGCTGCACTGCCTGATGCTCCTGGGGGTGGCGCCTCATATGGCATTTCAAGCTATTCATATTTGTGGTGGCGAAGTCACATACTCGACATCTAAAGAGACAACAACAAGTAAACTAATCTGACAATTAACTGCTAACACTATTCTGGAAATAAAAAGCTGTGAGAAAGCAAAGGCATCTGGAAAGACTACAGTTAAAGACTAACAACGTTTATAGAAGTCCAAGTGATGACATTAACTTCCAATTTTTGGACCATGAGAATCTTTTGCAGCCCGAAAAGGTCCACCTTTGAGCAAGAATCATTGGTCATATGGACTATGTTCCTTTCTGACATCTATCTTGAGCACCACGGTTGGACCCGACAGTCTTAAAGGTCTTTTCCAACCTAAACCATTCTATGATTCTATGAAGCTGGTAACCATCACGAAGCATAAGGGAGATGCGGATGCACTTGAATGGATGCAGCCTTGATGCAAGTTGCTTGGATATGTTATGCAAAAGCAGAATGACCATGAGAGCTATAGGGGACACAGTGTATTTAGAAGTGAGGCTTGTTCCTCAAGAATACGTATTCTACTTAATGCAACAGCCCTGTTTCTCATGACATTTTAAAAGCCAAACTATTTAGTAATAAAACGTCTAAGTTTCAGAGCATTATACCTGAAATAGAAGTCAGGGAAAAGATCAACACATTTAGATTCAAGTGCCCTAAGACAAGTGTGTCACATCATGCTGTCTAATTCTTTTTTTTTTTTTTCACTTCTGTCACAATACCTTTGTATAAAAATAATACATAAAACAGTCTGGATCTAAATTTAGATCCCAAAGTATTACACAAAATTTATGCTATGCATAAATATCAATATACTACCACACAAGCTTCCTCTATGTAACATTGAAATAGAAGCCATCAAGCTCAGCTAAAACTCTGTGTATTTGTTAGGACTTTAGCTAGTTGTTTTTTTTTGAAATGGTAAAATGTCCAATATTTACTAAGTCTGGTCTATAGTGTGAAACAGTTTGAGACTGCAAGATACTTACCTTGAGATTACTCACTTTATTTTTGAAAGGACTTAATTGTCCAGTATTAAAATCCAGAAGGTATCCAATCTACAAAAATGCATCATTGGAGGCTATATAGTTTAATTTCCAGCAATTTTTCTTAAACAAATAATAAAATATGTTTACAGCTATAAAAATGGCAGCAATATAGTAGGTTGCTATCTGATACTATGAAAGGCTTGATGAATACATGTTTCAGAAGGAGAAATACCATAAAGACTGGATCTTTATAATTTTTAGGCTATAGCTTAAGTATCCTACCAGGTCTGCAGATTTGCCTAAGGGGTTTATGAAAAAATAGTAAGAAAAGCAAGCCAGATCAGTGGGCTTAAATTTAATATGTGGCAGTCTGTTTCACCAATGGAAAACTTTCAAGCGTTCCTAAATCAAATAGGCTGGCTAACACCAATTCAGAAAACTACCATATACAAGACACTCTATACAGTATCTGCTGTTCCAACCCCACTAAGTAACAAATAACAGCAATAGGGAAGATTCTGAGGAGAAAAAAAAAAATCTACTTGTATTCCACATTTGCTCTCTGAGCAAACACCTTGCAAATTGTTGCTAGTGTTACAGGATATCATTATAATCGACAAATCAAAATACAACACGTCTTCTGGGTTTTTTTATCTAAAAGAGAAAGTCCCTGGCTGAGGTCAGCCTTTCAAGGTGTTGAGTTTCCAGAATTTGTATTAAAATGATAGAAGTATATTAGCTCAATAATTCTATTAATTCAGATCTATTTTCTAGCCACTAGAGAGGGACAGAGATCCGCACTGTATGAGCATAGATTGAATTTGCAGGGATTTATGCAGCAACCAATGGAAAAATGCATGATTTATTTTTCTGCTGGGGACCTGAGCTATAGTATTACACATGATTTTAGATATCGAAGTTTCTATATAAATCTGTATAAAATCCTCGTAGAAAAGTTATAAAATCTGATCCTAAGTGAGCGCGTTAATATTGCTTGAAACCTGTGAAAAAGTTGAGCGGACTGGCAACGAGACAAAGGGCAGAATTTTGCCACGCTCCGTAGAAGCCAATATGCAAAGTAGCAATATGACAATGGAGAACACTTTGCAATAAAGCTAATCCAAAATGAACTTAAGTGTGCAAGGAGTTCAAGAAATATACTACTGTTGGCCAAAGTTCAATATTACAATGTAATTATTTTCCTTTCCACATCTGAATGCTTCAAACTGAAAACAAGCAATAGCTTGCTATAGCACAAGATGCATCCCGGAAAAGTTAGCAAATCTTAATTTCATAGTTTGAGCCAACCAGCAAGTGTGGCTCCTTCAGATTTGCAGTAAAATTATGTACTTGAAATTCTTTAACAGTATCTTCAACATTGCATAAGCAATTAAGTAACCTTTTTAGTTAAAACAAGTAAACCAAGTCTGTGGCATTAGCCAGCAATAATTGAGACACTTACCTATATGGCTTATCAGAGTTATGAATTCGTCTGTGATTTCGTACACCAACGTAAGTTGTGCTTGTGTAGTCACATACATCACATCTATACAGTTTCTGAACTGAAGACTTACTTCCTACATGAAACAAAATCCATTAGAGTTGCATTCAGCATTGTAAGAAGTTCTCAGATGATAATTTCAGCACAATTGAATTATGAAACATGAATTAACATTTTAAAGTAATACTTTAAAATATCTATAAATATTTAATACTTTTAAAGTATCTGGAGCAAACTGGCAATGGACAGAGAGATAATAAAGGTATAGTTTATTTACCATGCTGTTCTCTATTCGTCCTTCCATTCACTGAAATTATTAAAATTTCAAGAAAACTCTTTCTTTCTTTATATGCGGACACCTCCCTTCTTCCTGCAGTTGGGTTAAAATCCCGTGTTACAGCAAAAGGTGATAAAATGTGGGGTGAACCCAGCAGTTTCACTGCTTTGCAAAATGAATCAAATCAAAGGAAAAGATTAGCGTGGAGAAAGGACAAGTTTCCAACTGGCAAACAGAAAGAAAAATAAAGAAAAGTAAAAGGCCTTCCAAAGCATCTAAATCCTATCATTCACATACACTCACACTTTCAGAAGGAGCTGAGATGATTAAAAAAATACATACTGACCAGATGTGTTAAGAAATAATTTGGAACTTCTCCAAATTACTAAAAAGCAATTGTAACAAAAATAGTTTTTTTCTTTCCAGAATGAAGGAGACTCTTGAAAAATTAATGGTTGCAGAGACAAAGGCTAATGACTAATTTAACACAGGAAAATGTGTGCCCACAAGTGCACAGTCTGAGTATTTTTGAGAGGTAAGTGTGTAGACTAAAACCAGCCCTATTCCTCCTGCCTCACTGAATGATGGAACTGATTTGGGTCAAAATATTAACATTTGAGAAGAGAGATGGTATTTTTCATGCAGGTTATTTTCCCATTCCAGCCTATCATGCAGCCTTCATGCACTCCCCAAATGAGGGAACAGCAGAAACATGAAGGAACACCAAGGTTGGAGCTGTTTCAATCACCACTACAGACAAAAGAAACACCAAACTAAAATCAAAGAGTTTTCTTTCTGCATCTAACCTCTTCAGTAGCCTAAGTAATTCTACCTTTTTTTTTTTTTTTTTTCCCCAAATGCAAGTAAGGTGCTCAAGTTCATTTTATCTCCACACCAATTCTTATTAGCTGGCTGAACAGTCAAGCCATAACTCTCAGTTACATACATGGGCTTTGAAGAAACTCTGATACAGATCTTTGAAGAATTTCTCTGATGGGTAAAGATCATTACTAAAGTATATCCCCAAACCAAAATAAATATACAATTCCATAAATAATGTGTGGGAGACAAAGTAAAGCTCAAATCTTGCAAGAACGGACTTCAGAAACTCTTTGTGCTTATATGAAGCCCATCTCCAGCACAAACAAATCATTAGCTTGTGGTGTGAATGGCTTTACTACTAGCAGAATACACCAGAAGATCCTAGGTAGAACAGAAAAGCATGTATTAGCTGGATGTTTTTTAGTAGATATTGCCTGAAGAACTCTGATAATAACAGCAGGTGATCTACTTCCCAGGCCTTCCAGCTCCTCCCCAAACCTAAAATAACCCCCCTCCCTAAAAAAATGTAAGTTCTGATTTCCCAAATGGGATCCCTCTATTCTGAATCCTGAAGAAGAATTCTGTTAAGGCTTGTCAAGCTTGAGAGCACTGAAGGTCCATGGCACACTGAGAGGAGGGTCTGCCTGCCACTGCTCAACTTGCAGTTTGAAAAGACAGACAAGCTTGAAATGTGAAATAAGTGACTGTCCAAAAAGATGGAATGTAGACTTTTTAGACACATCTCTGCTTAGGTTTAAAGACCACAAACTTCTTTGCAGTCTGGAGTACTAAAAACTGATCAAAACCCCATCCTTTATTACCTCCTGAATTCCAATTCATTTTAGCTAAAGAAGGGAGAAATGAGACAAGCAGACTGAACTCAAGAGGAACTGTAGCGTTTATCCTGGAAACAGAAGTTCCATCTCCTGAGTCCAAAATACTGCACAGGTTTTGTAAAGACAATTTTGTTCTGGAGGTTCCTCTTGATAATGCTGGACTCCAATAACCCAGACTGAATCTTTTCATTATCAAAGCAACAATTAAGAATATTTATAGTAAAATTCTTTTAGGGAGACATTGCAGAATAAACCAGTAGAATGAGTAATCCAAAATGGAATTTTAATGTTTCACTTTTTTTTTTCCCCCAGGTGGGCACCTAATTATGTCAAAAAAAGTTTTAGTTATATTATTCTGAGGGATACGGTCACACAGCTAACTTAAACTTTAAGGGAAAATTACCACTAATTAAACTTTCACTCAAAAATTCATCACTGTTGGTTCAAGATGCAAAGTAATTAGGTAGGGCTGATAACACCAGAGGGTTATTCTGAAGAATATGTAGTATGGCATAAAAAATAAAATAACAATCTGAACAAAGCCAGTCTGAAATAAAATTTGAATAATTTTGTGTGTACCAAGACAACAGAAAAAAAATTTTATATTTTTTACTTTGAAACATGACACAGTGCTCACTCTTCTAGCATTCTTATAAAAAATAATATGGAAGTAATATATAACATGCACTCTTTGCAAGTCAGCCTTAAAGCAAAATATATCAGAATCTTTCCTACCATATGCTCATATAGTAAAATTTACTAGTTTTTTTTTTCTTTAATGTAAATTATCAAAACAATCTTAATTATATACTTGGAGATTTTGGAATTTATATTCCTACAATTATTCTTTTATGAATGCATATTTATGTAGAAGAGCTCAAATGAATACAAAGCCCCTTACTGGGCTGCAGATCTATGGGAGAGCAGGGTTTGTGTGAAGGTTAAGCTATTGCATGCTCTACTTGAATGGGTTTTCCATCTTAAATTCTGCAGCTTTAGAATAAACTACTTCCAAATGTATCTTCTGTTACGAATTTGTTATTTTATTGGGCAGGTGCTTAAAACAAACAGTATCTAACAAAATTTTTAAAGCGTTATGCAAACATATTATCTATTGCATAGTTATAAGTGGCTAACCACCCAGCAGCACACACTTAGGAACAATTATTTACACCAATCACTACTTTATATCTGTTCCTTCAACAAAACGCACATAAATTATAATACATCATATAGTTTGGTGCTGCAAAATAGCAGTCATGTGCCCCACCCCCTCCACTGGCTTATTTCTTCTGGGTTTGGGGCCTTTTTTGCTTTCTGAATGGAGGATATCAGGTCTCTTAAAAGTGAACGTGGAAATGACAGATCTTTGTTCTAGCAGCAGTAACAGGTGCTCCTGTAATGCTGCTTATTACCCTATTCCTTCATTATTAGACATTTACAATCGGATCATATCCAGTGTCATAATGCTCCCTTTTAATTTATTGTACAACCATGATGAATAAAGAGACTTTTAGGACTAACTATTTCATAAACAAGAAATGAAACTGTTCCAGCTCAGGCATCTTTCACATAAACAGATGCTATGCCATAAACTTCTTTGTATTGTGTTGCTTTATAGGGATGACATCTGTTTGACAAGAGATTGCTGTACTGCAGTGGTGTTGCAATTTGATTATAAATTGGTTCTGAAATAATTTAAACATTCCACAGTACGAGTTAATAAAAGTTTAAAAGGAGAACTGTTTTCATTCAAGCCACATTACTAAATTTCACGTGGGGTAAACAATCAATTAAAGTGCATGGCTGTAACACTTTTATAAGATAATAATGAGCAAAAAATATTTTTAAAAAATCTCTAAAGGAATTAAATTGAAAGCAGGCAGTTTTCTTGAACAGGGGCTCCTCTTTCATGGAAGCTCAGTTACAAGATCAGGATATAAACTCTAAACCCACTGCTTTAAAACATACTATTTTCAAAAGCAGATCAGCATCTTGATTTTCAGTCACCTTAACAGGACTTTAGCTCAAAAGGTACAGTATTCCCCCAAATATGACATGTTTCAGGCATTGCAAGGAGTTAGTCCTGTATCATGACATCTTTAAAAATATTGGTTTAATACAAACAAAACATTGTCAGAAGTAACAGTCCAAGCTGTACTTGTAGATATGTGTAGCGAGCTAAACTAACAATGTTTTAATACTTATCACTTCCATTAAAACATTTATGCTACTTCTTCTGAAGGGAAAAAACCCCACTACTTAATGGGGAACGTTCCCACTACCAGAGACCCTCCCAACCCTCCCTAACCTTCTCCTGTCTCCCCCTGACTTCAGTTGGCTCTTGCATCCTTAGGTCTTAGGGATGTAATAAGCACTACAGATCCATTTTCTGAATGTAAATGCCTTCTGCATTGATAAGAGCAAAAAAGGGGATGGGAAGGGTCATTTTACCTGAGGCTGATAAGGTAATTAACTTTTAAGATTCTAATTTGTATACTGAAAGCCAGAAAAAGAGGCAGCATGACCTAAGAGAACAGAAGTCAAGAGTCATTCTATTCTGATGTGTACCATGTTGCTTTGGACAAATCATTAGTGGTTCAAGCCATCCACCCTGGCTTATGCTGGTTAGTACCTTTTTTCACAAGTAGTTTCATCAATTTCATTCATTACTTTCGCACTCACTGATCAGCTGTAGAGGTGAGAGTAGAACCCAGAAACTTCAACTGATATCTAAGTACTGTTATAGTGCACATTTTGCTATCTAAACAAACAAGAGACCGTAGTTAGGACAGAAAAGACCTACGTGCACAAAAAGGAAATACTTCAGCCCACAGCTGTTCAGAGGTGATAAAATTACTAGTATTTTTCCACTGTAGTCTAAAATTGCAAAATACTAATAATTACAGTGTTGCCTTCAGAATAAAAATACTATAAATATTTTCAGTAACTTTAACTCACCAGAGAAGAGGATGCATTCAAGTTGCATCCAGGCCTCCAGAATACTCAAAGGATTTTAAGACCACATTTTCTCCTAAACTTCAAAATTTGCCTATTTTTCCACCTATTTCACTACCTTAATGCATTGAGCAATTTGGTTTTGTTGTTGTTGTTTTTGAAACAAACACTATTAAATTATAAGCAGATACAGAGTTAAACAAACGTTTAGAAAATGCATACCTACTGTTACCTTGGCATTATTACAGATACAGGTTGCATTTTTAGAATGCCTTATGTTTGCTTCTCAAGGGCTAAAACAAATGACTCATTTTGGACATCACCATAATTAAACAGAAATTTCTAAACACGGAATGGACTGTATTGTATGTATACACTGACAGCAAACTACACTAGAGTAGTTTAAAGAAAGGCTTTCTTTTGTTTACTGTAGGTGATTTGGAAAATACTGTAGCTGCTGAAAGAAGAAAAAAAGGATCTTTTTCTTAAAAATTCAGAGTAATACTCCATACCAGTTGTTTTTCATAAGAAGAAATACAAGGTCCAATTACAGGGGCTAAAAATGTCTTACCTACCAATAAATGTCAGTAAAATATCTCAAAACTGACTACGATAAGTTCTGCATACTGAAAATAACATACATTTAAGGTTATGAACAGGCATGAAAACATTTCAGGATGAACGAGAGCTTAAAATCAGTTTTATATAAATACAGAAAACAGAAGTAATGTTGTGAGTGACTTTTTGTAATTTCAAGTGTAAATATAAACAGTACCTTCTCTTTCATCTACTTCATTGGAAACTATTAGCTTGTTAGATGTAGCTGTTGAAAAGATATCTGGAAGACTATGTTGCTCTCTTTCATGATTTCGCAGCTGGCTCTGAAAAAACAATTTCCCACATTTAAATATACACTACAAACGTACCCTTGTCACTTTAAATACTGCAATTGTTTGTGACATTGTTACTCAAGTTTTAATGACAACTGTTATAAAATGTATGTTAATATACATATAGGTTATCCCTCATGTAATTACTAAAAACAAAACAAATAACATTAATTAATAACATAAAGCATTGATGAATGACTGAGAGGATTAGATGATTTATGTTTATTTAGAAAACAAACTTCCTTCTCTCCCCATTCCCACAGACAAGTGGCAAACAGTTCTTCCTCCAAAATTATTATACTCCAAAAGCAGTATTAGTTTAGGGATTAGAGGATGGCTTGTTTGAAAACTGACTAAATTTTTGTATTGCCTAGTGACTTCAGAATATGTTATTCCTGCTTCTATTTGCTTGGGGAGGAGAGGGGAGAGTAAGCCTTTTGCTACCCTACCTGTACATTTTTTCAAACTAGGACTAAACAGTGAACATGGGAAAATTTGCACTACTACTGCCTGCAAGAGTTTCAGTTATACAGCTGGATACCGATGCTATCTGTTCTATATTCCTGAGTACTGAACTGAGTACATAGGAACACACTCATCAGCACTAATGCATAAAATAGCAATTGTAAGAATGGCAATAGTCATTATTCTGCTCTGGTGTGTAATCTTCCAGATCTAAGTTCTACAGAACATCCAGACCAACACAACAACAGAGAAAAAAAATTAAAAAATTTCTGCTTCAGCGTGTCTCATGGTACTCCCAAATGCTGTGACTACTTTGCACACACTCACAACTAGCAGGCATGTTTGAGCATACTTTTAAAGTTCTCTGATGCCATTTCTTCCTGTAGTTGCTACACATGGGCAGAAACACAACATGATATTAATACCATAAGATGGTTGTCAGGAAAACAACTTATGTGAGGAAGCAAGTTTATTTCAGTAGGTAAAGCAGAATAATTATAGCTGAATTGTGTATTTGGAAAGTGATGCTGGCAATAATCCCCAACTGTAATGACAACGAAGCCAGGATGTCAGACTGAACTAGGTTAGAAAGAAGGATCACCAGTTATTTAAAAAAGTAGCAAAATAGGTTATTTAGCTATTATAGACAGGCGCAGGAAAGAACTTTACCTTATAATGAAAGGATTCTTCACATTGCTTGCATTGATACATTCTTGTTTTGCAGTGGTTGATCATGTGGCTCTCTAAATCCTTACTGTTGTCAGCAATGTGTTCACAGATAGGACACTGGTATGGCTGCCTCTGACGATGGACTCTCAAGTGTTGTTTTATGTAGCCCTTATTACCACTGCTATAATGGCAGAGGCGACAGCGGTAGGGTCGATCTACATTAGGTATATATTCCACTAGGTTACTTCCAGAAATATTTGCATCATTTGCATTTTGGCATTGTGCGTTGTCTTGTAATTCTTTCAAAATGTCATCATCAGAAGCGTTCTGGTCTGTCCTCTCCTTCAGTTTTTCAATGACAGTGAGCAGTGACATACTGATACCCATTTTAATTGGTGCTTCTGAGAACTCCGGCCTTTCTTTCTGTATCTCAACTATTGCACGTTCACTTTGGTTTAAGCCACTGAACTCCTCTGGAGGATTCTTAAGTGAGGATACCACTTTAGAATGAGCCATGCATGGACCATCAGCTTCTCCCTGTCCTGCACCTGCATCCATGGTACCTTCTCCAGTCAGAGTCCTGAAGCTAGACCTTGTTAGTTCTGCAGCTCTGATAGGCATTGTAACAAGAGCTTCTGCAGCTAATGAGTGTAGTCGTAAAGACTCTGAATTTGTCCTTCTTCGTGCAGGAGGCACATTTTCATCAGTTGTTACGTTTTTATTAGAGCTTAATTCATTATCTTTCTTCTCAGTATTATTCCATCCTATTATTACTTCTTGAATTTCACCTGAATGATAAGCTTTGTCAGGTTCTTCACAGGTAATAGGGGACTCCTCTGAGATTAATTTTTTCTCTGCTTCAATGTCAGTGTTCATCAAGAAAGGCTCTTGTAAGACACTTTCTTCAGCACCTGGCAAACGCTCTACTATTACATTAACGTGACCCTTTTTATTTGGGCTGCAATTGATGATTTTCTGTGCTGATGAAAGCAGGCTATCAGTCATCATAGTATCCTGTTCTGTATCTGATACAGTCTCCTCTAAAACCTCTGTAGTAGGAGAATGCACTACAGACTGATTTAACATCACTTCCTCTTTTCCATTTGTTCCTACTGGTGATTTACATGACAGTTGCTCAGAATTGCAAATCTGAAGTTGAAGAGAAGGTTCACTATGGATATCAAGTTCATTGTTTTCCAAAGAAAGAACAACTGTATCCATGCTATGAGGTGTGCAAGTTGCAACTGTCTCTGACAAGTTGGTAGTTTCATTTTCTTCCTCAAAGATAGGATAGGAGCAATCAACCTCACCCGCATGTTTCCAAGCGTGTGTTTTCAGCATTCTTTGCTGTCCACAAGTGTACCGACAAATTAAACACCGGTACATGCCATACTGCTCGTAAGTATACCATTTTCTCCTACCCATTTCAGGCATATGAGTAGACTGAGTTATATCTTTACATTCCAGATTTCCTGTCCGATCAGTCCCCGATTTGACACTTCCTTCCACTGGCCCTTGCAAAAATGAACTTGTGACATTTACACATGGCTGCACTTTTGTCTGGATGCTATTTTTACCATCATTCTCATGGTAATTTTGGAAGTGAGATTCAAGTTCTTCTTGGCTTTTGGAAGCAAAATGACATTCTGAGCACATTAATATCACTTCATTTTTCTGCCCATGTTGTTTTATATGTTCTTGTAGTGTTAAGAGAGAAGATGATAGAAACTTACACAGACTACACTGGTAGCATGTCACCTTTTTTTTGCTTTGTGGAAGACATTCAGTCACAAAATAATCTGCTTGTAACTCTTCGGTCTTTTTAGCAGCAATAACAGATAGCTCAATTGCTTTAGCCGGGATTTCACAAAGATCGTCTGCATCAAAGGACTGTGCAGAAGCATTAGGATGGGAACGTTTTTTCCCTATTAAAAGGCATCTTTGTGACTTCTCACTTTCAACTATTTTGCTTAGTTTCTGGATAACATGGATTAGTGGATCAGTTTTACATTTTCTCTGATCTTCACTGTTTTGCAGCGTTGGGCCAATGACCGTTTCAGAAATCAGCACGGCTTCCTGTTCCCCAATATTTGGCATCAATACTGCAACACTGCTTCCTTCTTCCATAATACCTAGGAGAAAGAGTTTTATAAAAATGTAAAATGTATAGATGCACAATACTAAAAATATAACCCAATACTATTTAGATTTCTCCCTCTACTAAATATGGAAGCCTAAAGCCACTAACTTAAAAACTTTTGGAACAGATATTTAAATAGCCTAAGATTTTGAGGACATTTAGTGCATAGCATACATACTATTCAATGCAGCTAGACAGAATAATTCCAAGTCAGCCTATAACAGCCTGCCTCCAAGTTGTACAAGGGCAAGACAAATATTTTTCAACTACAGGCTGATCAGCATTGTTGCAGCTATTGTCTTTGTCTTTACAAGGACTACCATTTGAATACTAGACACTTAAATATACCAATCAATAGTAACTGGCATATTTATGTTTAAAAGCCATGATATGATATGAAAATGTATTCCTAACATACTTACTCTGATACACTGATGTCTCCTAAAGCAAATGACAATTTGCAACAACATAATTTACAAAAATAAGCAATTTTTTCCCTTGAAGTGTTAGGTTAAGGGAAGTAATTCTGGTATTTACTTGCATTAGTCATTTCGCTATGACTATATTAAATACCATTCAAATGTCAAATTGCACTTCTTATAAATGTCATTTTCTAGAAAAGCTACTAATTTTCTGCAATTCCTTAATTGTAGGGAAAATCAGTTGGTACTAAAGTTATAAAGAGTAATTTTTTTCTGTTTTGAAGGAAAGCTAAAGGCAATAACTATTTCCACTTACACTTCCTTTAAACATATCTAACCATAAACCACAGGCAATAATGTGGTACTGTTGGAGGTTAAACTAGAAGCAATATGGGTAAATTTACATGAAAACATTCTTTGTGATGTGGGCAAAGCTGTGGGGTGAGGGGTGAAAGAGCTGGACAAAAAGTCTTAACAGTGAAATTCACTTCTGAAAAAATGTCTAAAAATAACCAATGTAAGTTCCACTATAGACACACACATGTCTTTTAGGCACAATATGTATATTATATACTATATATAAAATTTAGAACAGAAAGAGATGACAGAAACATTTTCAAGGCTGACTGATGAAAGAAGTATCCCAAATTCTTTCATGTGGATTTTTTTTTTTTGCAAGAAATATACACAGGCCAAACCAGAACTTCCAGAACTCGTCCTAAAGACCCATGAAATCCACTCTTTTCTACTTATGGATTTAGTATACAGCAATATAATGAACAGACATATGAGAGCGGGTTCTGTGGTTCCCCTTTCCCACTATGGAAAAACTCTAGGCAGAACTACTCAAGTTACCTTTATTTGCCATTCAATTTACAATTCAGGTTAACATCAGAACTATCAATACTATCAATGTTAGTATCATTCACACCTCATATGCTCATGTAAAATATTTCAAGCTGAAAATGCAGCATATTTGTCAATTCTGAATAAGAAATGACAAGACTACTCTCTTCAACATTACTATTTTTCAGTGTCAGTTTGAAGATTATTTACTTGCTAATGGCTAAAATCTACATTAAAATTGAAAAACTAGCAAAATATAAGGCCATAGGGCAGTTGGATCCATCATAACTAGAAAACTAAGCTAGTTAAGGCCTTCTGCCATTAGCTGGGTCTATGTAAGCAGATTAAAAATTACCAATACTGCACTGCAATAGTAGATCAATTGTAGGAGACAGAAACTGAAAAATATTTAAAACAAAAAAGTATCATTTTATGTAAGAATATACCAAATAACTGGCTTATT
This sequence comes from Leptosomus discolor, assembly GCF_034619465.1. Taxonomy (NCBI): domain Eukaryota; kingdom Metazoa; phylum Chordata; class Aves; order Leptosomiformes; family Leptosomidae; genus Leptosomus; species Leptosomus discolor. The sequence goes on along the minus strand of NC_141398.1, from coordinate 49,686,328 downwards.
TAATTCAAGTTTACTATTGTGTTATTAACAGGAACCAATGTATGTATCTGTTAAACAGAAACATCCAAGTTTTTAAGACATAAAAGAGTAGATGATCTGATGTGCGTTTTCTGCTTCTATTTCTATTATGTGTTTGGCACAGTATATTGAATGACTAACTTTTGTCTATGTGGCTAGGAAAAATTATACCCCTTTCATGTACTATCTCCAATTATATATTGACGTAAAAGAAGTTTAAGGTTATTTTTTGAAAATCATCCTATTGAGTTATAAAAAAATACTGTTCTGTTTGTTTCATGCTGGCTGTAATATGTTTTAAAACCATTATGAAAAGTAAACAAATGTGCTTTTTCCCCTGAAAGCAGATTTAACATTACATGAAGTGCTCAAAGGAATAATGTCTTGAAATATTTTCAATTTGAGAATGAGTTAAGGAAAATTATAAGCACATGGTGCCACTTTAAATTATTCTCAGTACTTTAAAAATTTTGTAAGTAATGCTAAATAGGCAAGTATTTCCCCTATCTTTTTCATCTGAAAGCACAGAAAACACAAATCAAGAAGATCCCAAACAGAGCATAAAAGAAATACACTGCCACATACTATTGCTACGTCAACAATGAAAACAGAGAGGGTACCTTCAGATGTATCGATTTGGGATCCTCATAGCTGATGTAACTTCTATGTGTAACTACGGTATGCGTGTGCTATGTCATTCTTTGTTTAGATCAAGTTTAATGCTTACTGCTGCAGACTTGGTTTTTAAAGGGATGACACAAATTGTACACAAGTACCTGGATTTTAATGACTACATCGCTTTCACTAAGAACAAAGACGATTCAATCTCCCATGACATCAAACTCCAGTCTGGCAAATGGCTCTGCCAGCACGTGCCCTTAACCCGACCTACCCGGTAATTACAACGCGGGGTCTGGGCATGACGGAGGGGCCCCAAGGGGAAGGTCCGGGCCCCAAGGGGAAGGTCCAGCCCCGAGGAAGCCGCCGCTGCGCTGGAGCTGCCCGGCCACCTGTGCCCAACACCCGCTCGAGCGGCACAGCGGGACAAGGTGAAACACCTCCCGGGCTCGGAAAAGCCATCCACCGCTCCGCACAACAGCCTAACGCGGGGAGGCCGGTCTGATGGCGTCACAGCGCCTGAGGGCAGGGAAACTTCACTGCCGGGAGCTCCGTCCTGCCAACTGTCGCCCCCGGACAGCGGAGCCCCTGCCCCGGGACTGCGGCTCGGGTGCGTCTGGCCGCGGGTCCGCCGCACCCTTCTGCGGGACCCCCTACCCACCCCTGCCCTCCGCGCTCCCCGCCAGCCCCCTCTCCCCCCGCCGCCACTCCGCGGGCGGGCCCCGCTTTAGAGCGCGCAGGTGCCGCCGGCGCGGCCCTCCAGCCGCGGGCCTGGCGCCGCAGGGTAGGCGAGGGGCAGCGTCCGCCGCTCCGCGGGGAGCTGGCTCACCGCGTGGGCGAGGCGAGGCGGTGAGGTGAGGAGGGCAGTGGAGCAAGGCGGTCAGGGCCCGGCCCGGGGAAGGCTCCGCCGGCAGCCGCAGCCGCCCGCGGCTCCGCACATGGGCTGCGGCGCAGCGCGCCGCCCCGGGGCCTGCCCGCCCGCCGCGCCTCGCGCCCTCCCTGCCGGCCGGCCGGCGCCGGGCCGCCGCCGCTGCCCGCTCGCCCCGGCGGTGCCGAGGGCCCGCCCTACTTTTTACCTACGGTTTAATGAAGAAAAAACAATTATTTTTTTTCTTACCCCCGGCCACCGCTTCAAGATGGCGACGATGGAGACCGTATCACGTGACCGGCAGGGTCAGGTCAGGTGACCGGCGGGTGGACGCTGCCGCCGCGCCACCGCCTCCTCGCCGTTGCCGGGGGGACGAGCTCGGGCCCTGCCGCGGCCCGCCCCGCCCCGCCCCCGCCGGTCTGCCGCCCTGCCGCTCCGCCGCCGGGCCCTCGCCGCCGCCTGCCGCCGTCCCCAGGACGAGATGGAGCCGTGTCGCCGTGCGGCCGTGCTCCTGTGCCACCGGCCTCTTGCGAGGTGCGGGTGGCTCCGCGATACGTTCCTCACCTTCACTTAAATTTCCACTCAGCGCGGGGACCCAACAGCGGCGCATAGCCTCCCGTGGTGGCCCGGTGCGGCTGAGCTGGCGGGCTTACTTAGTCTGACGGTGTTTACCTCGCAGCTCCCGTGCTCAGGTGATCTCTTGGCCTCTTGCCTTTGTCAGGATTCCAGTTAGGAGTTCATCAGGATTTCAGCATCCAGGGCCAAGCCAGGCACCACGTGCGCTTCAAGAAATGGTGCAGTCTCCCAAAAGGTGCTTTCAGCACAGTTTTCCAATGGTGAACACCTGTAGCTAAAAAATACCCAAAGCAACAACCACCACATTTTGGATCTCAAATGGCAAATCAATGCAAATGTTTTCAAGTATAAACTGCAGAGAACTGACAGGAAGGTTCTGCAATTTAAGTCAGCAGCAATACGGAGTTGAAAGTGTGCACTGCATGTTGGGGGCGACCTTATAAACTACATACCAGAAGTGCTACACGCTGTGCATTTATGAGATACCTCATACAAACTGAAAGTCAGGGGTTCATAGCCAGGTGATTTCAAGCAAAATCCAATGCTGATTTCCAGAAAGGGGTTTGAAGTGTGTTGATGTGGGTGGGTCTACAGTCGGATTTGGCGTGTGACCCTGGTAAAATTTAACAAGCTTTTGCACCTTTGCTTCCTCCGACAACTAGGAGGTTTGTTCATGGTTGTATGTTGTTTCATAGGGATAGGAGATGCGTTTGAAATATTGGCCAATCAGGTGCTATTGAAGCGATGGATTTTGCCATCCTTTCAGTAGGCATTATTTCGTGTCTAATTTTACTTTGTCACTTTGATTCCTTGAATTATGAAGCTCTGTTCAATTGTGTGAAGTTTTAAGACACTTCAAACCTTATCCTACAGTCTATGACTTGGTAAGATAACTTTGGTAAGATTTTGCTAAGATTTTTTTTAGAAGAAATTGCTGTGGGGAAAATGCAAGGATACAATCTATCTTCTTAACACCTACTAAAATACATTTAATTTAAAAAAATTAAAAATTGAAGCTGTATAGTATTCACAATGTCAAATGTAGTAGTAATAATAATAGCAGCTTCTTTTGGCCTTTTCTGCCATATTAAATGGACCCTTTTCATAGAAATGTGATTTTTCGTGGACCCTGTTCCTTTAAAAGCATGGTTTCCACTTCTGTATTAGTCATAGTTTAATTAAAGTCATAGTTTAATTAACCATTTATCTGAAATGAATCACTCTTGTTGATGTAGAACTCTCACCCTCCTTTTTCCAATCAAAATATGCTAGGATCTGGTATGTGTGGATTAAAAAATACTGAGTTGATAATGAGGAGTGGTCTCCAGGCACTGTGTTATTCTCTGTTGCAAGTAAAGCTGTACTAAGTTAAAGGTTTCATTCTCTGTGCAAGTACCATTTTACAAAAAATCCCAGATTTAGATTTTACACTTTTACATTCATTTGAAAGGCTTCTTAATTCACAAAGTTCTTTTCATATTTCTCATTTTCATTGCTTTCAAGTTGAAGGAGACAGGAAACCAAATGAAATTTGGATAAGGTGACTGTCTGAGTGGTAGAGATGACGCACTTGTATTGAGCATAGTATGTTCAGAATGTTGATGTTTTTGTAAAAGTTTATGCAAAATTGCTTCATAATTACTGTAAATATGTGCAGGATGTCAGTGGCATGAGTTTTATGGTAAACATTATAAGCTTAATTTAAAAGAGTAATACATAGTCTAGAAATACCGAGTAAATTTAGAGCTCCATCAGCAAAGATGCTATCTTGATGTAAATACATGCAAAGTATACACTTTTTTTGTGTACACTTTTAGAATAAGAGAAATCTACATATAGTAACTTGCCTATAAGGTGCCTGTTTATTCTTTGTGGCCTCAGTCTCAAACTGTTTTCAGTCATCAAGATTAATGATTAGGCTTATTTTCATTAATGACTTGTACAGCAATGAGTTATACAGTTGTCAATAAAAAATTCAATTTAGCCCATGAGTTTTCTACACTTTTGTGCCTGGCTGTTCCAAAACCATTCCAAAGGCTTTATAATTTTCACATTATTATAATGTATTATATAAATGGGGGCTCTGAATCTCCTGAGTAGAGATTAAATAAACTGCTTCATAGCCTTCATAGCTCTATGCACAACAGAAGTGAATCTTGCATGGAGTGCCGGCTGGAATGGAGGCCTTGGCCTGTACACCTCTTCCTGCCTGAACGGTGACCAAGAGCACTGTGTGAGCACTTTGAGTGGCACATAAAGAAGTGGGGATTTCTCTTTTGTATTTTGCTTAAATTTTAGGTCTTGGCAGTCTGGAGGTGGCCTTTATGTACCATGAGGTAGATCCACCATAAAAAAAGTGAAATTTGCAGTAGCATTGCAACAGCATTGGCAGCTGGGAATTTTTCTGCCATCTTTATATGCTAACTGCAACACATGAGCCTGGATTTATTTTTCTCATTCTTTTTGGATGACAGAATCTGTTTCATATTGTCTGTATCTGTATATTGGTTTATCTGCTCATAGCTGTTCTGTTTCTGGAAATAGAAGTGCAAACTGCATAAAATACAGTTGATTATCACAAGAAAAATAAAAGTTCTGGGAGTCTCTCAGTTAGAAAATGGTGGAAGAATTTGCACATATTTACATAGGTGCCTATGTATTGGCTACTTTGATTTATCAGGCTGGCATCCTGGGAGTCCTTTCTGTGAAATGCAGCCTTACACAGAGGACATTTTGACCCTCTAAATATAGATGTTTGCAAACCTGGTGTATAATCTTAAGAAAATAAGGAGAGTAAAGGAAGAGTGGTAAGAATGCTGTATAGGAAAAAATGATACTGTGTTATTCATTTATAAAATGGAACTGTATTATATTCTGAGAGAAAATACTGCAGATGGATTAAGAATTATTAGAAGTACAGGGAAGAATGAACACTGCATTGCTTCATGCAGAGAGACGATACAATAGAACATGATAGATACATAAGGATAATAAACAGTATAAAGAAAATAAATTATACTTTAAATATGCTTCTCCTACCCTTAGACTAATTAGATATTCAGTGAAGTTGAATGGTTGCACTTTCAAAACCAGTACAGGAAGTTATAGATTTTTTTTTTCCTTATATATATGTAATTAACCTCTGGAACTGGTTGCTACAAGATATTGTAGAAAACAAAACCTGTAAGATTTAAAAACCGGTAATTAAATTTTTCTGTATATAGAGAGAACATGTACAGCTGTTCAGATAGAATTAGAAATGTGTTAACTATATGAAACATCAATGTTTTTAGTATTGAGGCAAACATTGATAGGAGTTAGGAAGAATCTTCTCTTGTGAAAAGGATGTATGATGTTTAACACTATGAGGTTTAGATTGCAATGTCCTTTGAGGTGATTGTGCTTACCTGTGGTCAGAACCTGAATCTTGTGTACAACCCTTTTGTGTAGTTAGAATTAGTTATCTTTTTTGTAATAGCCTCAGAGGTCTTTGTGCTTTGACAGTGAGACATTAAAACTGGGCAGAATTTATATTACTAAGATGGTTTATTTTACTTTACACAGCCTTTTCTACTACAGAATTAGGAAGGTTCTGTATTAAGTGATATTTCAGCTGCAACAATGACATCTAGGGGCTGATTTATATTGATTTAATTTAGATACATATCTCCTATTTTTTGAGAAGATGGTTACTAATATGTTTACTAAATCTAAATTATTGGTATTTGCTAAAAAGCTGTGAATCTGATATACCTCTCATATTCAGAGAATACCCATGACATTTTTACTTACTTATTTTTTGTTATGTTTTTCCTTGATCTGTCTTTTAATTATTTTAGTACTGCTAACACTGCAAATCAGTGCATCTCTCTCTTTCCTTTACACCTTATATTTTTTCATGACACGTTATCAAATAATGAGATTTTTTTCATTCTGTATTTTACACTTCTCTGTGAATTAAAGGGAAATCTCTTTGACTCTGCTTACTTATAAGACTTACTCCTAAAATCACATGTACTTTACATTGTACAGGAAATGAGACCCAAAATACCTATATTCAATCCCCTGCTTCCCCAGCTTTACGGGTCTGCAGATATAGGCTTGACTCCAGATTTCAACCCTATGATTCAGGGCCACCTCTAAGCCATACGTAAATCCAATTTTATGTGTGCAAGTAAGTGTATACGTAAAATACGTAATTGCAATTTAGAGATGATTTAACAGCATCTGCCCTATTATTTGCAAACTTACTTTCTTTCCCTTGAATCTTAGTTATTTGACCATAAGTCACTTATTTGGAACTGCTTTTTATAGGAAAAAAAAATATCTGTATTTCTTTCTCATCGGCTTCTTCATTTATATTTACAACTTTTTCTCAGGAATAAGAGAATATAATTTTTTGCAAAATTCCCTTCATACCATTCTGTCAAATACATTGTACTATCTTTAATATACTGATGTTTTATTGGTATTGAGAAGAAAAGACTTGAATAAGAACCCTTGAGTGTAAGAAGTAGGGAAAGGCTCATATTTTTCTTAGATATTTCCTTAAAATGTTGAAGTCACGTTCATGGTTTTGGACTTGAGCAGAGAATTTTGAGTCATGGAATTTCTGTGCTTCAAACACCAGTGTTCTCTTGCCTTTAAAAAAGTACATTTAAAAAATAGCCAAACCATGCCATATTCTACTTAATTCATATTTTGAGGCAAAATATGGAATCAAGAGCATTGGGTCCTCTGAAATCAGGGAACCGCAGGAGGAATTTTTGGACTTGATTCTACAGTGAGCTAGGGCAGCAAAAGCCTCTGAGAGTCAACAGAATGTAGCTTTTCAGTTAGCCTGTCCCTTTGCCAGTTTAAAGTTCTCTGCCGTTGTGGGGACGATATTGCCCACTGGTAGGTGGAACTGGACCTTACTGCCATCCATTTCTTTTTGGTGGAAATGATAAATTAGTAGGTGTGATTCTTAAAAGGGGTTTTGCCATTGTCTTCAAAAGACCCCAGGGCTTCTCATAGCCCTTAGAATATGCAGTTTTCTTATGTCTGTATTAATATAAAGGCAGTCGGGTCTGTGTACACGTACTGAGGACAGATCGGTTTTAAGTTCGTGAAAAGCATAAGGAAAGTTTGGATTTATTTTTACTGCTGAATTGGCCATGGGGAAACTCCACTTAGAATAGGGGCAAAAATTGTTCAGCCATGCAGAAAATATCAAGGCAATTCATAGGAATTACCACACGATGTACTATACTTTAATGCCCTTTATTATTTTCCCTTTTTATTACTTTGCATAGATACTGATATTTTTGCCAGCCCTTGCTCCAAACAGTGCTTTCTTAGGTATGTAATCTAATTAAGGGAGTGTAGAACGTGATTTATTACTGGCAGTTGTAGCAAGGGGAGTCATACGCACAAAAGACTCCTACAACGACAGCAAACTGCCATTCTTTTTTTCTTGTTACAGTCAGTGAAAATACAGAAGTGTCTTTTACATTCTTAAGAGAAATTAGCTGTACATGAAGTGTTGCATTATAGCAGGTACATACTGATCCCAGTTGTTACATTTGCCATTCATATATGCCCCAGTGACTGTCCTTGGTGTGTGTTTTACACATTCAAGAGAATTAATTTGTGAACGATAAGCTGCAGTAAGCCTGGAATCAGATCCTACATTACATAAATTAATATTTCACATGTAAAAGGAGATCCCCTAAAAAGAATTTGGCTCCCTGGAGTTCTAATGTAGCTAATATTCCTGTAATTGATTTAATTGCGTTTTTTTTACAGTTGTAGTTAAAAGGCATTACTTTTTCCTCCTTGTTAAATCAGTCATTGTAGACTAAAATATACTAATTTCTGGTGCAAGAAAGAACTTCTAGAGTATGTACTACATGCTAGCACCCAGAGGATAAAATACCATTAAAAATTTGTAAATCCAGTCCAGTGTGAAACTCTGATATAGCTACGACTTAATTTCAGTATCAATTACCAATATAGGCCAGAATAAAGGTATTAAGGTTTCCTGCTCAGCATGGAAACTGTATAACTTAAATAAAAAAATAACAACTGCTTTTGAGCACTTCTCATATCAGTAAAGGGAACTGTGGGCCAATCCTCTGTCCTTCAGTGAATGGTCTAGCTAGTCGTGGCAACTTTCCTTATATTCCACAGATTGATCTCCTCCTGCAGACTTTTTTACTGGAAGCGCAATCTGTTTTTTGCCAAATGGGATTAGGCAGGGTTTTTTCATCAAGCACATAGGTGCTTGAGATGAGTTTTAAGCAGTAGACTGTAATTTCAGAGTGTGACATTTTTCAGATAAGTTCAGTGTAGCAGTCACATTAACCTAACCTTGATAAATTTTGCAAAATTTATATAGCTGACCGGATACTTGTCATGTGTATGACAGTATGAGGCTTCTGTTATCCTCCTGTAGAACTTTTAGGAGTACAAACCTAGGTAATTTTTGAGCATCCGTACAAACACACAACACTGCAGATGTTGCATAGTACCCATTAAATACATTGTTCCAATTTTCTTCATTAAAACATTTATTTGGCCTCCAAAACCTTAAGTAATAAAATCTACCCAACTTTCCTATCTGTGCTTCAAGACTTATTGTGCACTTGTTCCCTCAAAATATATATTAAAATACAAACATAAATGTGACAAACTGGAGTTCTTCATCCTACTGTGATTTTCATCTGAGTTTAAAAAAGCAACAGACAAACAAAAACCCTGGAAAGGCAATGGACCAATTTTTAATTCCCTTTTAATTTTACTAGGTCAAATTCTTGTTCATGAGTGTGTGTAAAATTAGGACCTCATGGTTTGCCTCACTATGAACATTCCTTGATATCCAGATTTTTTTCTCTAACCCTTAGCACTGTGTATGCTCGCAGGTCTGCAGGTGCATGTGTGTGCAATTCCATGTACACAGAGACATAAAATTATATTTTCATTGAAAATATGCATGTGGAATTTGCACACAGTGAGCATTGAACAACTGCATGAAAACAAAGGAGTCCGTTCATTCTTAGTTATTGAATCTTGCTACTGTTTATTAGATATGAGTAGACCAAAATGAACCATCACACTTTTCTGTAGTGACCTTGAGGTGGCAGCAGCATTACATTCAATTCTGCCATACGCCAAGTCCATTAAAGGTGAAAGTAAAATTTGTAATAAATCAAAATAATACTGATTGTTATAATTTTATTACCAGAGCATTAAGTCAATAAAACTTATCTGAAATGTCATTTGCATTGTATACAATTTTTACTAGTTATCAAGTATGTTTTAAAAGCATGTTTAAAGCAACCAAATGAAGAAATTGGTGATAAATTGTTGGAAAGCTGGGACTTGTCTAATGGTGTAGTAAAACTAAAGTCTGTTTTGATCTCTTGTATTGTAAAAGACTATTTCTGAAAGCGTTTGTTAGTACAATAATGTCTTGTGTCTTGACTAACTGTATTTAATGTCCTAATGTCTGATTAAATATTTTCCTGGAAGTTGTCAGGTCCTTTTTCATTCATGATTTTATGTAGGAAGGTCATCTAATTATATGACACCCTTTCAGTGAAGGAGAATGTGTTTGTTTCTTTTAATAATGAGGAATAATGAAACTTATTTATGTTGGAAGTCAGAGAAATTTATTGGAGAATTACAACATGAGAAACATGAAAAGTAAAAAAAACCCTTTTAATAGCATATTCATTACCAAGAAGCTTGCAGGTAATGAAATAGTTGTATGAAAGCCAGTATATCGGGTGATATAATACTGCTCATGTCAGTTTTCAGGACATGGTTATTTTCCATTTCTATGTTGTCAATTACTATTAGGTTACTATATTATTATTAGGTAATTAGTCAAAATAGGAGGCACTAGAAGAAAAGGTTAAAAGCATTAGTTTTTACAAGCTTCTAAACCAACTTCTGGCTGGGAAGCCAGTTGGTGTATTGTAATACTCCACAATGATTCTGCCGTGTGGGTTGCATTGCTGCTCAGGTGTTGCTGTTCTGCAAGACTAACATGAGCTTGGACTAGAAGTCAAAAGAGATACCTATTCTACTGCTTAATGATATTGAAGAAACAACATTCAAAAGTAGTTACCCTAACAAATGCAGAAAAATAATGTTAGCGACGTGTTTATACATCAGTTAAAAACTGATTTGAAGGAAACTCTTTATGTAACTGCTGCTAAAGGGGTCCTAATAGCTGATATAGTCGTTAATTCAGTGATAATTTACTGAAAAATAAAGTTATATTTGTTTTTTACGTTTTGGGTTTGTTCAGTCTTAAGGGTCTTATGTTTATACTAAGATATGACATTTAGACCTGTTTACCCTTATGTTCTTTACTCATTTCACTTGGTTTTTTTGTTGACCAGCTGTACCTTGAGAACTTTTTCAACTCCTTAAGATATACGAATATTAAATATAAACAAGTTTTGAAGTATATAAACAAGTATGTAAACAAAAAGTTGAATTATAGCTCCAGAATGATGTGTTATTAGATTTAAAAAAAAGATAAGAGAATCACAAACCACAAACCAAACAGAGATTACAACGCATGAATGCTGTTTGGGCCGTGCTAGAGGCTACTATTGCTTCCCTAAGATGTAGCTCTGGTCTTTTACTTCTTCTGATCTGTAGTTTTCTCTTTGTCACAGTTTGCTGTTTCTTAAGTTTATCTCTGTGATTTTACAAAATTTCCAAAGGTAGAAATGCAGTGAGTGACAAAGCAGCGGAATAACTGAGGTAACAACAGTATTCCTGTGAGGAATTCACTGCGAGCCTCTTTCTTCTGTCTTTCTGGTTTTAACCTTATGGCTCTTCATCAAAATACATTTACCTCAGAAATAAAAGTAAGGCAACAATTTATATAAGCTGAACATAGTTAACATGGAAACTTAATGTGAGTAATTTCTTAGAAATATATAGAAATGGGGTTTAGAGTATACTGTACCCCTCATCTCCATAGGTCAGGGACACAGATTATCAGTATCCCAAAATCAGAGATGTGCTTTTTATTTGTCTATAGAGCACCATAAACACACATTTTGTTGGAGAAATAAAAAAAAAAAGTTTTCACAGTGGGGGAGCTCTTTGTAAGTACGCAAAATTCAAATAAACAGGTTGTCCTCAACTTCAGTGGGAGAAGAATCTATTATAGGTAGATGTTGTGGAATATTCTAGAGATTTTGACCTGGAGCCAGTATTTTAGGATTTATTCAAGTGTTAATTTAACATATGCCTAATGTTTGTGCACTAATGTAAGGAAGACCTTGTAAGACCTTGTTGTCCTGGAATCACAACATTGCTGTCTTAAAAGTACCATTGCTATACTGAAATGAAAGGTACCTGATGTGATCTGCCTATTTCGGTTAAGCTGTGTAGTATCTGATAAAGAGTGTTTTGTTATTTCATGAAGTAATTTGTATAGCAAAGAATATATTGCAAACTGTTCAGTTAGCACTACTACTGTTTGCTAAAATCACATTACCTACAACATTAAAACAATCATTCCAAAAGATGATTTATAATGATTTGAACATGTTTGTAAAATATAGATGACCATCGTACATTTACAGTTGACACAGAGGTCCCTAACGTCAGGAAAGCACTCTTGACCTTGATGGGGAGTTGCAATTCCATTTAAATCAATTGCCGATACAAGTCAAATGAAGTTCTTATGGCTGTCTAGTGTGCACTTCCCCGTTCTTCTGACATTATTGTTCTACTCCAAGTAATTCTTCAATCTTTTAACAGCTGAAAGGGACCTGCATTCTGCAGCTTTATGGGAAAACAGCACTAAGTTGTACTTCTCTGCGTTTTGAAAGCTTCTACTTTTTTTCACTGACTTTATTTCCAAGCTAAGCAAACCACATCCTTTTCTACATAAATTAGAATACTTGGTCTGTTGCTGGCAAAGCCAAATATTTCACTATTACAGTGAATACAGAATGCATTTTCTGTGCCTACAATTTTACTGGTAATTCATTTAATTTGACAGAAAAGAAACAGATCTTTTTACTCTGAAAACTGGAGATCTTTGTTAGTTTAGCTTTATTAAAAGCTTTCACTATATTAAACATGATATATTCTAAACATCATTTACATTAAAAATGATGATGAATACAATTTTGGGGGTGTTTTGTGGAGTGGAAGAGGAAGGGACACAGCAACTCAGAAAGAGAACTGGAGAATTTATCCTTTGTGCATGTCTAGGTGCTTATTTCTTCAAAGGATTTTGCTAAAATTGAAGATGAATACATGAAAACTGACAGAAATTTGTTAAACATTTTGCTCAAAAGAGAAAATCTTTGGATATACAGAACTTTCTAAAAATATCTGGGTTTTGTGTTATTAACTTACTTGTAATGTTTTCACTTTTCTAAATGAATTCAAGTGTCCACTAAGATTCTGGCTGTCAGTGGAACCTGGCTGGGATAGTTTTAACAGGTTGCTGCAATTAATGCAAAACTAATCACCAGTCCTCCATGGAGAAATGCAAATTGAAAGTTGTTAGAAGGCCTGTTCTGTTCAATAGGATTTGTATTGCAGCTAATCCACTTAACAGCATCTCATGTTTCTCTGTTGAGGTGGTTTTTTTTGGGAAGTAATGAAGTATTACTCCTTTATAGAGATTCTATGGATTTCTTTAGTTTCTCTATTTTGACTCCTCTGTTTTTACTAAATATGTATGTATGTTTGCCTGATCTTTCTTTCCCATTCCCATGGGCTGAGATCAAAGTAAGTGGCTCTATTTTGTTCATTTTCCTAAGCCTCTGGAAACTGTATTGTATGAAGAAGCTATACCTATAGAATTGATCACTTGACGTACAGGAAATGCATTAAATATACTGTCCTTGTTTGTGCAATTGAAATTAAAAGACTGCTGTATTTGGTATGCCACCCATCTGCCGGTGAGCAAGAATAGCTGCATAAAACCTGCATTTGGTTACCTGTCATTTTTAAATGTTCGGTGTTAAACACCACATGAAACATACCTTTGTGCTCTGTCTTTTGTTTAATTCATTCATTTAAAAGTAGTCATGGCTAACATTGTTTTGTTCAATGGTCTTTTACTTCTTACAGTGTATGTGCTTACCAGCAGTTGGTAGGAGGAAATGTATCAGCTATGGGTTGGTCCGTTCCCCCCACAAAGAAATTTGTCCGTAACTTTGGGTATTCAAATACTGTGAGTTACTTTCTGAAGAGAGTGGCTATGATGAATCAAGAGAGGTAGCACGTGTCCTTAAGACACTGGCAGTATCATAGGAAGACACATTTGAAGGAAGACACTGAATCACATTTACCTCCCATTGAAACAAATGACAAAATCATTACATTTGTTTTTAATTCGCTGGAGAAGCAAGTTCAGGTTTACTGCAGAAACAAAGAACATTGAAACACTAATGCTTGATCCTACAAACCCAGTTTTGATGGCAGTGTGAATATCATTGCTTTTACTTAATTATGAAGGTATAATTCCTTTCAGAGCAAATGTAGCATGCGTTAGAAGTAAATTTTGTATATAAAAAGACTATGTTATTAAAATTGAATGTTTGGCAAATATTTTGTCCAAAAGTACACACAAGTTGGTCAGTTTTTGTTTTCTCACCAAGTGTTATGTTTTGTTGCCACTTTGAAGCTAAAGAGCCAAAGCATAAAAGGTTATGAAATCTCTCATCCTCTGTATATCATTTAATGTTTGACCTCTTGTCATATAGTCTTGTCATACATTGAAGATTTTGGTGCAGGCATGCAACCAAACAACAGCAACTTCTAGAAAAAGAAATAATCTTGGTTTGTGCAGCCTTTTACTCTGACATGAAAGCAATTTCTAAAAAACAGCCATCTGCTACTTTATTGTTTGATATCAGTGGCAGAATAATGTCCGATTTTAATATCACACTGCTTGGCTATGTACTGCGCTAATTTGTTCTGTGACATCAATGAATCAAAGTAGAGTTCCTGATAGAAGAACATCAAAAGGAAATTAATCTCCCTGTGATAGCATTAATAATTTCAGAATGGACGTGTTTTGCGCAATTATTGTAACTATTGAGAGCTGTGTTTTTGTGGACTGTTAGATCAATATCACAACTGCTACACAAATCGAGTGAGTAAGAACAAGACTGGTACTCTTCAGTAGCCAGTCAGGACTGACAAGAAGTTTACTGAACATTCTTGGTAGAATTTTATGGATTCTAAAGGAAAGGGGACACAGAAGTGTGAAATTGGTGGGGAAGGGGGGAAGCTGGAAAAAAATAAATGTCACTTTTCAATATGTTGGGGAAGATGGTGGGCCTGGCATTAAAGGTAGCATCGGCAGAGTTTGTAACCAGAAATTAACTATGTGATACTCGAAGAAATTTAATGCAAATGGAGGCGAATTGATAATAAATTTCAGGGATACTAAATGCATCTTAGGGAAAGATATGTGTAAAAGTATAGCATGTTGGAGATGTCATAATGTGTATTCGGCATATATCTCCTGAAAAAAATGTGGGTTTTTTAAAAAGTATTTTATTAGTTTCTTTTTTTTTTTTTTTTTTTTTTTGTTTTGTTTGTCCGTTTTAGATCTATCCTTGTCAGATGAATACAATGTTTATTAGAAAGCATGTTTCTTTATGTAGCCTGGCCAAATATCCATAGTTTCATTCACATCTTTCCCTACAAATAGATACATATAGGATTTGACACAGTAAAAGAAACTGAGCATTTGTAGAAATAGATCCTTCCAAGTGTTTACACAATTCAAAAGTAGGAGAAAGAGTTACTACAGTAAAGCATGCCTCTTGTAGCTACACAGCATGATACCCACAGACAGACTAGTACTATATTTAGGGTTCCAGTTGTGTGCTGAGAATAGAACTAAATGAGTACAGAGGCCCAAATGTGTCACTGAAATAAATATTGGCAGTATGGATGTGTGATCAAAATATCCAAGTATATCAGAGACTGACTGCAGAACTTAAATTCAGATAGGGATAAGATTTCAAATAAATCTAGTATTCCCTTTTACCCTAGTTTACTGCCTTTAACCCCCTTTTTTTGTCTTGTTCCCCCGTCAGCTGATAGCAGTGTTCATCAGCCTGGGGATGTGGTGGGTTGACCTTACACTGCAGCCAGATGCACACTCAGCTGCTCTCATCTCCCTCTTCCACAGGATGGGGAGAAAATAACATGAAAAGCTCATGCATCGAGATAAAGACTGGGAGATCACTTAGCGATTACCAGCATGGGCAAATCAGACTTGACTTGGGGGAAATTAATTTAATTTATTGCCAAATAAAATAGACTTGGATGGTGAGAAACAAAGACAAAATTAAACCAACACCTTCCTCCCCTCCCTTCCTCTTCTTCACAGGCTCAACTTCCCTCCTTCCCTCCTGACTCCCCTACCCACCCCAGCCCCAGCCAGGGCAGGGGTTTGGGAATGGCAGGTCGTGGCCAGTCGATAACAGTTCCTCTCTGCTGCTCTTTCCTCCTCACGCTTTTCCCCTGCTTCAGTGTGAGTCTCGCCACGGGCAGCAGCTCCTTCAGGAAATATCTCCTTCTCTCGTGCGGGGCCCTCCACGGCCGCAGCGTGGGTGCTCCCCACGCGGTTTCTCCACGGGCTGCAGGGGAATCCCTGCTCGGGCCCCCGGCGCACCCCCCCCCCCCCCCCCCCCCCCCCCCCCCCCCCCGCCCCCCCCCCCCGCTTCCAGCTCGGTGCTCGCAGGGCCGTGCCCCACCCTGTCCCCTCGGGGCCGGGCAGGGTTTTGCCCTTTCTCAAATGCGTTTCCCCAGCGGCGCCACCAGCGGCGCTGCCGGGCTCGGCTGCGCCCTGCGCTGGGGTGGCTGCAGAACCGGCTGGAACCGGCTGGAACCGGCTGGAACCGGCTGGAACCGGCTGCATTTTGGCGCGCAGCAGCTGCCACCTCTCCTCACAGAGCCCGGCCCTGCAGCCACCCGCAGGGGAACCGGGAAACGAACACCCGACACAGTGCACTCAGCTTTATGCTAATCCTTGCTTAATTTCTTTATTCATGTAAGACTGACACTGATATTAATGAGCTTTATTTTTGTCTAGGAAGGTGCAGTGCCTTTTAAGATTCCATAAAAGTCCTAACAAGACTGACACACTTTCTTCTACATCAGCACTGTGAGAATGACAGGGTTTTTTTCTGCATTGACTGCGATGATATCAGGTGCTTTTACAAGCTTGGTCCACCTGCTATAGTGTAATAATATCTTGTATTAAGGGCAGTAGATGAGTAAGTAGACAGCATGGTGGAAAGGCTTCCACTGAATGTCAGTAGAAACCTTGGGAGGATCAATACAAATCTAACCATCAGCAGAGACAGTCTAGTCTCTTCTTCACCACCTCCTTTGCTCTCTGTTCTGCCCAAGTGAGAGTTTTCAAAGGGAAAACAACTTAAAAGGTGTTTGATAGTACGACATTTGAAGGAACTGCTTCACAACAGCCATAGATTCACAGTCCACTGTTCTGGCCACTGCAAATGTGCTGTTTGGATTGTCCCTGCCTGTTTCAAGGGTAACGAAGAAAGTGATGACAGGAAACCTGTGAGGTAATCCTCCCGTAAGCACTGAACAAGAGCTTGTTCCCAATCGCTGTCATAGAAGTTAAAGGAAACGTTCACAGTCCTTCTGGTAGATACTAGAGGATAGAAAAGTTTGTCTCTCTGTGGTTTTGCGCCCAAATCCCAAGGATCCGCTTTATCCGCAGAAGTAAATTTTTTTAAATACATTTTTTTTTTTTTTCCTCTCTCTACACATGCATGTTCTAAATAGCATAGACCTTTGGTGAATTATCAGAACGAGAGACGATGTCCCCACAGCAGTCTTGGGAAGCCATTGAGGCAGATGCCCTTTACGTACCATGTTGTTATGTTCCTGTCCTCCAGGAGGCACACTGATAATGCACTTTCAGAGAACAAACTCACCCACTTCCCCTGGAAGCCTAGTTCAGAAAACCTCCCTCTTCTCCAAATTTAAATAGCTTCAAATCTGGAAAGCAATGAAGTCTAAATATGTCTTTTACTGAAGGAATATTTAGACAGTATTTGTGAGCATGGAAACAGTATCTGTCATTCAAGCTGATAGCTTATCTTCTTTATAAGAGCAGGTGAAGATTATGCTACGTATAAGCATGTGGAGTTAATGTCCATTTACTAAAAATCTGCACTCTCAACTGAAAAATATAAGTTATTAAATATGTAATGCATTGTAACTATATGTGCAATGGCTATATGTTTACTAGCTCTCTGCTTTTCTAAATTCCTTCTACAAAATATTTTTTATAAAGATACAACATGCCGTGTTTTGATGGAGTCCTGCAGGGAGAGGTGCAATTAAGAACGTTATGCAATAATACATTCTTTTTCTTGCACATAATGTATTTGTGAGCATCATACATGCAGGCAAAAGTGCTGAGCTCAGTAATTCAGGTCTTTACATCTCTGTACCATATTGGCTGCTTTAGCAGTTTTAGCACAAAGGCAGTGGTTCCAAAACCAGTATTAAAGATAAGAAATGGAAAATCGTTCATTAATTTTTTTGTACAATAATAATGAGCATGTTGCTATCTAAAGGTTTGCCAGATATTAGTGACGTTTTTCCATTTTAATAGAGATGGGTTATGTCTAAAAAAGTCTCTAAAAGAGTGGTGTTGAAGCAGAAATAGGCTTGATTTTTGACACTCATGCAGTATCATTGTCAGTTAATACTTTTTCGTAAATCATAAAAAGTAATTATGAGAAAAACCTATCTGGTTACCAGTTGTTTTCCCTTTGTTAGATCTGGTCTTTGTATTTCTTGTCTTTTGTCCAGATTTTCTTTCAATTTCCCAGATGTTGGACTTCCTGAACAATCTTTTTTGTGGATTTTCTGCAGTTACGTAAATGTGAGATGAAGGAAATTTTAAAATATTTACTCTCAATATTTGTTTTTCTAATGATAACGTAACTTCTACTCTCTTCTCACTAACATTCAGAAGAATTCCATTTTACTTTCTCCAAAACCGACTCACCTAATTAAAATAAAAAGGTAAAAAGCTTGCTTTATAATACTGAACGCAGTAGTGCAGTAGGAAAAAAAATCCACTGAATGAGTTTTTAATACTCTGATAAATCATAGTGATACCTTTTATTGCCCAATTAATTTATTACTATAATCTACTGTAAATAATAATAATTAATTGCAGTGCTGTTTTCCTAACTTGGCTGGAGTTACCATCGTGACCTTTGGTAATGCTGCAATAAACGATTAAACCTTTTGAACTGTAGATGTGGGTGAATGTCTTTTATGGGAAGTAACACAAAGTTTCAGAAGGTAAATTATTAATCTTTTTTGAATTAAACTTGAACCTGTTAGGTAACTGTGAAAGCTTTGTAAACAAATATCTGATAACTGAGCAAATACATTTTGTTGTGTATGCAAGAGTTTATTGTATTGTACTTTTAAGAAAAAAATGAGAGAACAGAATGTAAATGTATTCAGTTACAGGAATTTACGCATAAATGTTCTGCAGACATTGTCTAAATTAAAACTGTGTGGAAATGAAAGTAATAATTTTCTCCTTATATTTACTTTTTGGAACTTGCAAGTGATCAGACTAACTTCACGGAGTAATTACAAAACATTTTTCTTATGTTGATAGGTTGGATTATCTGTAGTGATACATTCCTGAGTGCTCACTGACACATTTGCTTGAATTCTGTGTGGTGATTTGCTTTCTATGCTTTAAAGCAAAAAAAAATGAACTCCACCTTTGCAGCTAATGCAGAAGGCAAGGGTAACCCTGATTTTTTAGGTCTCTCTATTTTGTAGGTGCCAGACAGGGTACAAATTCAACAGTAGATAGCCAAGGAATACTATTATGTCAGCCACAGGTGTAGTCAGATAATGTATGGCTGCTGAAATACTTGTTTGTGGTTATGGATTGAAATTGTAATTAGTTTTAGAATACCTGTAATCTGCTTACAGTATTGTGGAAGTCAAACTTAGTGATATAGTTGATAAATTGCTTTTCATGTTAAACCTTTTAAAACAGAAATTTTCGGTCACTGAGGTGAGTATGTACAGAACTCCAGTAGTGTAAGCTACTTGCAATCTTTATTGCATTTGTCTTTTCAGTTTGTCTTTTTGTGGTATCTGTAGTTCATGAACTAGCTTTTTACTACTGATCAGTCATTTCAGGAAGTACTAGTAGTATGTTGATAATTGATGGCTTATTTATAGTCAGAGCTGTTGATATAAGCTGTCATGTTGATCTTCTAGGTTTTTTTCCCAGTTGTTTGATAAGAGTATGTTAATTTCGTTGGTACACCTCTATGTGAAGCACACGTAACCATAAATTCTCTATGGCTAGTTATCTGCTCTTTTTAACGCTCCTTGTGTGACGTACTCTTTGATAGTAATTTGCAACAGACATAACATTAGTAAGCAAGCTCCTATTCCAAAATTGCCAGTTCTCTGATGAACTACGTTGCAATCACTTCTTCACAAGAAGAGTGATCAGTAAAGTGCATGTGAAGACTGCCTCTATTCCTGTGGAAATTTCACTGAGCCAGGGCAGGAAATTCAGTCAAAAACCTTCAGGTGAAGATTGTGACTGAAAAGATACTAACTAGAATAATAGAAGTAATTCATAAACACCACCCCCTCAACCCACCTGATACATTCTAGAAAGATTTGCCGTAAGTTGATAAAGTAGACTTTCAGCTGAGTCAACAGTATTGTACTGGGCAGGATCAATGTCTCAAAATTCTGAATAATTTACAACTTTTAGTGTGCTTATTAACATTTACGTGGTTGGAAGCTGACATAGCTATAGGAACTAGACAGGATAGTAGCATGGGTGATGAAGATCTTTCTAAGGAAACAGTGACTCCCATCTTCTGGCTGAAAAGGGAAACAAGAATTTTTGATTGAGTCTCAAGGACAAAGGTAGAAAATACTAAAAGTTGTTCTCAGAATTAGTATTCAGAAGAATGAAACACAAATACCAGTAGCAAATAAATGTTCCATTAGTTCCTCCCTTATTAATTTTACTTTTTTTTGACTGCAACAATTTTCATATGCTACGATAAAGTATATTATAAGTACATCTTGAAAAAGAAATCTTTTATTACATTCATGTTATATAGGAAAAGTTGGTTCAACTAATTTTTTGAGAACAATGATGTTATCTTGAAAGCAATTTAGAAATATTGTCGATACTATGGATTATTGATTGACAACAGATGGCAGTATAGCAGGTGTATTCAGCTGGTAATGAACGCGAGTCAGTATGAGAGACATGGTTAAAATTTGTAAAAAGGCATTTAGGAGCCTAGTTCACTTGTCTTAGATTATTTAGTCTCTCCGGAAAATATATCCTTTTATTAGGAATTGACTAGTATCAGGAAGGTCTGTAATAATAGATGGGCTGAACTCTGCAAGTTAATCCCTTACTCACCCAAATGAGTTGCTGCAGAGACTGGAGCAGCCTTCACCCTGTCTGAGGTAAGCAAAGCTGTCCTTTCCGTTCCCTCCTCATCTGAGTCCAGCTTTAGTGCAGAGAGGAAACATCCCAGTTTATTTTGTGATGTTCTAATTTCAGTTTAGTATCTTGGCTGGAAATGCTTATTTCACCACGTGGAGACACAAGATAATGTTGAGTGTTTTCTCTGAAATGTTTTTATTCTGGATTGATTTACACTCAAGTAAATCTTAAGGAGACATCTCTTTCAAGATGTGTTTGGCCCCGAAGTGCTTGAGAATATTGACACCGATGATCTCAAAATCATGTAAGATTTGAATAAATTATGAGAAAAGCTAAAAGATCAAAGGAAGTCCACATTTAGACTTTGTTTTATAGATACAACTTTGCAAATAATTTGTTATTTTAGTTCATATCAATTTTTAAGAGAATTGGGATGTCTGTAGCAAAGTAAAATTACAAAATTATATTGTAGCAGTATACCAATTTCAATGGATCTAGAATGTGACAGTAAAGATTATTTGTATGCATTGAGCTTTATGTACATGTCTAAACAACAACCCTATTTATGGCAGCTTGTAACCTATATGTACAGTTGGATAAACAGTTTAACTATTCATGTGCATTATTTTTATATGATAGAGTGCAGTACAGTAAGTACACCCAAAAGGATAATACTGCTCACTCCTCTTGTGCTGGAAAGACCAGCAGGGACTGGCCATTTAGGGCTATCAGTAAACCAATACTGTGCTAGGGTGAAAGGAAGCATATGAATCATAAATGTAGCATGCTTCACCTGTTTTGTTGCTAGCTTTATGATTTCATGCTGCTTAAGCATTACGATTTTGTGATTGAACTGTCTGTTTTCCTCCCTTGCTGTGTAATAAGATGACATTGAAGAAAACCCTCCTTTTTGGGTTATAGCGTGTTTAAATATATCAACATTTGATCTGAATCTCTGAAATAGCCCTGATTTGCCCTCTGTTCTTTTCAGTTAGTGGGTCTGCACTGTCTTCTAAATTGCTGCATGGATACTTCAGAGAAGAGTAACAAAAGTCAAGAAGTTTTCTGCAGGTTGAGGGTGCTTGAATCCCATTTTATTGTTTGCTTTTTCTTCCATGTAATTTTCTGTATATATTTCATGCTTGTTATACAGTTAATAGAAAAAAGGATAAAATGGCTGTAACATCTTTCCTGCCAGTTTGAATCCAGATGTCAGTGTGAGACTTTGTATTAAATACACATATTTAGGAATACTTCTTTTTAAAAGAATATCCACATTTGCAATGAAGACCTTTTTGCTAGAAGGCCCGTTAGAAATGACAATGGTAAGATAAGCTCTTTTTTATTAAGTAAAATCTGTCTTTATGGCACTTTGACACAGTTGATGCTGCAATTCCCTTTTGGCAAATTCTGCAATAGGTTGGCATCCATTTTGTTTTAACATACATTAAGGTAGCTCCAAGGATGATCCAACTGTGTCAGACTGATTGTGTTCTTTGTGGCCATTATTGAGGAGGAGATTGGTTGGACTGCTGCTGCCAAAATTCCTCTTTTCTGCCATACTCCCGATGTATGACGTATGCTCCCTGTATGCTGCTGATGGAATTAGCTGTCAGGTTAAACCGTCTTTAAGAACTCAAGCCATGCTGATGTTCAGGTTTGCTCCATGCTGTCTACTAGGCAACCAAAATGTAGATGAGCTGGAATTAGATTTAGAGGTGTTCTTCCTCCAGTTCCTTGAGCGTTCTGTAGCTGTCTTGACGTTTAGAACCTTGAAACAAAGAAGAAACCACAGCGCTGGGAAAAAAGAACCAGGTACTCTTCAGGGCTCTGTACTTGTCCTGGTTTGGCTGGGATGGAATAGAATCACAGCCCAGCCCTGCCAGGCAGGCCATTAGCAGGCTCAAGCCAGCCAGGGCAGCTGACCTCAGTTAGCTACAGGGGTAGCCCACACCATAATGTCATGGTCATTATAAAGGGGGAAGGTTTGCTGAGGAGAGGGAGGTCCTGTGGGGTTTCTCCTGTTCCTCCTCTGGCTTCTCCCTGCTCCTGGGGACTAGATATTCATTTGTCTGAGTATGATGCTGTGTATCTATGTGGATATTGGTGTTATTAAAGTCTGTTCTCACTTCCACCCATAGGTCTACTCTCCTTTTTTCCTTCTCCTACATTTACCTACAGAACTGTGATCATTAACCATTCATTAATATTACTGTTTCATTTAATTTTACTAAAAAAAATGGTAGAGATTGTTCACATTTTAATTAGGTTGGTGGGTACTAAATCACAGCTGGAACCAGATTGGTAACAATGTATTTGTGTATAAAGGTGTGGATAGGCATTTTCTAAAAGTACAGACATGCCTAATTCCCCCTAATCTTCAAATAGCTCTCAGAGCTCATTCCTTTTTTTATAACAAATTGGATGCTAATCTGCATCTTTTTCATCATTTTGGTGATCCTTCAAAGTCGCTGCTGATCTGTCATTACTTTGTATCTACAGATAAAATGGGGATAGATAGTATTGCTAGTATGTGTGGCAAATTATATTTGGTAACTTTATAAGAGATTTCTCGTAGCTATGGGCTGTGCAGTGATGAACTGTGTTTCCATGTCTATGAAAATCTTTGTTAAGGAGCATATGTTTGGCGCTCAGTCCAAGTGGTAATTTTGCCAGAGATCTCAGTGAAAGGAGGAAGGAAGCAGATGTGGTCAGATCCTTGTCCCCTCTTCTTATTTCTACAGTGGGGTTGGAAGCCTTGAAAGTTCCCAGACCTCCAGGTCCCTTCAAGCCATCTTGAGTTCTGATAACTCAGAATGATATGTAGTTTAATTAGAGTATCCCATTTTAGCTAATTATCTACTCTTTTATTGTAAAGCCAAGCAGAGCTCAGCCAGTACACCGTAGTTTTTCTTTAAGTTAATTAATGCTTGAAACGGTAACTATTAGAATTTATTCTTCCTATTTTATTTCTACTTATTACTTCAGCCAAGGAATAGATAAATCTGAAGTTTTTTGAGCAGAAGATACTATCTCACTCCAGAAGATCTTTCTGTGCTTTTTCAAAGAAAGAGGGAGTAAGATCAAACTCTTGTCAGTTTAAACATAAGAATGAACAAAGGGATTTGTCACAGTAACGTCATTTAAATTGTTCAGGTTACACATTTATTTGGGAGTTTTGTCCTCTCCTTCTGCAAAATGTATTTATTTTTTATCAGTGTAACGTTTTATGCCTTTGATTTTTATAGTACATTTGCATTTCTGATGTTGCTATTAGACTGGAGTAATAGAGCTTGGTAACAGTAGTGAGGCTGACACAAAGATGTTAGAAGGAGAAGTTCCAGAGATGAAAGTTCTCTGCTATCACTGTAGCTTTTGAACCATTACTTACAGGAACATTCAAGACCAATGACCACTGCCTTTCAGATAAAAAAAGTGACATTGGTTTAAAACAGTTCTTTAAAACAATTTTCTTCAAGTTCTTTTTGTTTCCTTCAGTATTCTGTAACTTTTGGGTTTGAGCTTGCAGTGTTTTCTCAGCATTACTGAATGTTTAAAATTTAAAAAAGAAAATAAGTTGGGGTTTTTTTTTTTAATATAGTAATACAACCATGGGAGTGGTTAGATGAGAAGGAATACCAAGTAACAGGAGACTTGTGAAAATCATGAGTTGCCAACACAGTAACAAGTAAGAGAGATGCAAATCAAAATAAGCAACCATGTGTTCTGTTTAGACATTTTCACATTCACCTTCCTGGAAAATTACACTGTTATGTTGCCATTGCGGTGGATTCTTCCATACTCATTGCTAACTGAGCTGAAATCAGAATACTAGACCAAACTGGAAGTAATTTGTTATGAAACAGCAGTTCTTAAGTTCTCAGACCTGTTCTGTCTTAATCAGTGGTGGGTTTTTCCTGTGTTTTTTCCTTGAGATGTGTAATGGGTCTGCCTGAGATGCAGCCCTCACCGTGCTGTGCAGTGGTAGCTAGATAACACACCAGTGTTTTGACTACTGCTGAGTCGGGCTCACACAGCACCAAGGCTGCTTCCCCAACATTTCCCCAGTAGGCTGCGGGTGGGTAAAAACTTGGGAGGGGATATAGCCAGGACAGCTGACCCAGACTGTCCAAAGGGATATTCCATACCACATGACGTCTGCTCAGCCATATAAGCTGGGGAAAACAGGAAGAAGAGGGGAACATTCGTTTCACATTTGTCGTCCAGAGCAACCGCTATGCGTACCGGAGCCCTGCTTCCCAGAAAGTGGCTGGATCTCGCCTGATGATGGGAAGTAGAGAATAAGACCTTTTGTTTTGCTTTTGCTTCCGTGCGCAGCTTTTGCTTCATTAAGCTGTCTTCATCTGACCCATGTGCCCGTTGTTATATTTTCTCTCCCCTGTCCAGCTGAGGGAGTGAGAGTGATAGAGTGGCTTTGGTGGGTATCTGGCATCTGGCCAGGGCCAAACCACCACAAGATGAATGAAATGACCCTACATATTATTTCTTTAGTAACCTGTTCATTGAACTTCTTGATAGTTAGTTACTTCTGACTGAATATTCATATTGCTGACTGGTAAGTCTACTAACCTGGTAAAGAAGCGTAATGAGCAATATAAGAAAGGGCTACAGGAAAAGGAGGCCTTAGGCTCAATTCGTCTCACACTTTGATATATTCTGCCATTTGAGACATCTTGGTGATCTCTAACACATTCTCAGTGAGTTGATATCCTCTTGATCTCTGCATGCTTTTCAGCAGCTGGCAACCCAAGGTGTCTGAAACAGACACCTATGTTTAGGAACATGTGATGTGTCCACTTAGTAAGATGGTAAAAGTTGATAAAAAGAAGTTGTCAGTGGGAGTAAAAAGGGATGTGAAAAATAAACTCCAAGAATTGAAATATACATCCCCCACCCCCCCAACCCCCACCCCCCAATAGTTAGAGGAAGATGAATGAATTCTAGAAAGACAGTGAAACAGGAGGAAATTGGATTTCTTTTTTAAATTGTATTTTAAATAATGTGAAAGCTCCTGTTAAATCCTTTCAACTTTGAGCTATATCATATGATGAATTGTATCTCTGTGCAAATTCTGTTTCCTGAAGGCTGAAGACAATATTCTTCCGGACCTCTGCTGAGGAATACCACACAGATGTTCATGGATCATGATGTTCTATTTTCCATTGATCAATAACTGTCATCTGTCCCCTGAAGAAACTGTTCTCTGTGTTTAGAAAAAGAGCTGTCTCTGGGGGAACTGAGAGGTTCACAGGTTTTAGTGACATGTTCAAGATTATATGAGAAGTTTGTAGCAGAGCTAGGAATAAACCCCAGAGCTCTTGATCGCTGTTCTTTAACTGCGAAACTGTGTTTTCTCTTTGGCAAAGCCCTCTTTCAGTTCTGGTCATACCTCGTTTTATCTATCTGGATAAGCTAGTACTTTCCATAACATAATTAAGTTTTTGAAGATGGAAGTAGTTTAGAAAAAACAGCTTGCATAGTGAGATCCCCTGTGCAAAATGCATTTCAAAGTAGATGTTTAACTCAAGTGAACACCTTGAAAACTTGGATCAAGATAGGACTACCTATGACAGTTTAAATGCTGTAATAATTAGAAAAAGATATAAAACTAGCAGTTCCACGTGGAACTGCTGGACATGCAGGTGAAATAATTATAATAATGATTTTTTTTTCTCATGGTACAACATAGATGTGTCTTTATTCTTGGTATATGTTAACTGCTTATTAATCCAAGTGCCCATATCTGCCTGCATAGGTCCTATATGAGAAAAGGAATCTGAATGCCTGAGCGTTGCAATAGCTCTAGTTGCTGAAAGGTTCCGTTCATGAAGAAGCTGCTTACGTTAAAGCCAAGAAGTCCAAAAGAAACCCCTCCACACAATTAGATCAGGTACAGAGGTAATCAGTCCTGTATTCTTGAGCCTTTCATCAGCAGAATGCAGTTTGATATATATGCTATTAGATAATTTCAAGTGTTCCTTTAATCCTTCAATTGCTACTAAAATGGATTTATAAGGTAGTGGGACTCAACTGGTGCCTTCTGTATATATTGTGCTTTCTTGAGATGAAAATAATATGTTAATTATGTATTTCAATAAAAGTAACCATACCTATGTAACTACTGCATAGATGCATGACTGAAATAGAAATGGCGGGGGGGGGGGGGGGGGGGGAGAATAGAAAAGAAAGGAGAAATGAAAAAAAAGGCAAAGCAGCTGCTTACAACTACCTGAAAGATTATCTCTTATCCTAGTTTCCTCTTGCTGAATAAAACGTGATGTGATCAGGTCACTGCATGTAAAATGCTGTAAGAATGTGATCTGTACTTCATCATTATAAAATTCAAACATTCTTGAACCTTTTATTCCACCCTGTTCATATTTATCTTTTTGGTCTTGCCTTCATTTGGTACCACATTTGTATTGATAAATTGTAGGTACTTGGAGATGTATTGATGGGCTGAAGACAGTTCAAAATGTAGAGTGCTGTGGCTTTGCATATCATTACACCTAGCTCGCTCTTTGCCTCTTGAAAGCTGTCGATTTGTGCATTATTGCTATTCAGGCTGATAAATGACAGTAATTGTTCTTAAGTTGAAGAGCTGGCTTAATGTGCTGACTTGCTTGGGAATTCTGAGCACCAGGGTTAAACTAGTGCTCTGCTGGCTCTAACAAAATGGTCTTTTCCAGCTCAGAATAGATACTTAATTGAATTACTTTAGTTTTCATGCATTTTGCAGCTTTGCATTTGAAGAAAAAATATTCATAACAAGATCAGGGAATTCAGAGCTGTTTGTAGGGAGGTCAGGCTTGGTATGTGCCCCCACTTCAAGGCACCTGCTCCCAGTGGTGCTACTGCAATTAAAAAAAAAAAGTTGAGAGAGAGAATATGTTAGTCCTATAATGGCACTGAGAAAGACATAAAGAATTAGAGGGAGATGTATCGTATTTCCACTGTCCCAGCGGTGGAACTTAGTAAGGCACACTTCTAAAGATGAAATACCATTTTGTGTGTGGGTTTTTTTTTTTTTTTTAAACAGTGTGTTTAAATTTTTTCCATGTGTAGTGGCACTGATTTTCCAGTATATTTAGTCTAGGAGTGATGTCTTAAAGCCTCTGTTAATTCTAAAAAAAGACAGATTTTTTTTTTTTCAGTTATAACTCAAGAAGAATTCCTCACGAAACTTGGATTATTATTTTGTTGTTGTTGTAGTTGAATAATGCCACAGACTTCAAACCAAGAATTCCAAATTTTCAGAAGCTGAGTATGACTTGTATTGAATTGTTCACATTCAGCACTGCTTATGTGTACTGCAGTACAAATTAAGGCTTGCAATTGAAAGAGTGTCTTAGGTTTCCTTGCTTCAGCCAATTGTCTTTGTTTTATACACTCTCTGTATAGTTCTTTTGGGTGACAGCTGTGCATTTCCACTTTCCACATTG
Organism: Leptosomus discolor; assembly: GCF_034619465.1. NCBI lineage: Eukaryota > Metazoa > Chordata > Aves > Leptosomiformes > Leptosomidae > Leptosomus > Leptosomus discolor. The sequence continues at coordinate 49,658,286 of NC_141398.1, read as the reverse complement.
ATGCAAAAACATTTCAAATCAGATTGGAAAAAATTGAGCTGTTAAAGAAGAAAATAATAGGATTCAGAATGAAATTTATTTACTTCATTGTGATTCTCTGTGATGACTTGTTCATGTATAAATATTGAATGGGAATTAATCCCTTTCACGTGAGGTACAGAAAGTGTTTCCTTTTACCTACAAAGACAATATATTTATTAATGGTCTTCTGTAGTTCCAAGCATGATATTTGGGATTTTCTGGGTTGGCATCATGAAGATATTGATTGTTCATTTGGGGAGAATTTTAGTCACAACCTTACTGCAAGATTCTTGCAGTCTTATTTATAACTGCTGTAGCTTCAGTACATAATGTATATTTTCAAACAAAAGTTAGGAAAACACTGGAAAAATAGTAAGTTCAATATTTGTTTAGTCATCTTAGTAAACTGGAGTCCTCTTCCTTAATCTGAAAAAGGAAGATTATTTACAACTGTATAAATATGGTAAATGATCAGTGGATAACTTTGTCAGAAAGGTGTATCTTTTTCTTTTACAAAAGCTTCTGATTATTACCCTATGTAATTCAAGGTTAAGTCTCATTCAGATAGTCTCTTCAGAGCTGGATTTTTAAATCGGTCTCCTGCATCTACCAGCTTCTGTGAGTTCGAGTGTAGATTTGATGTTTGGGACCACTGAAGACTTTTCATGGGTATGCAGATGTATCCAGCATGTGTCTTAGTTGATCCAAGAGCATTCCTAAAGCTGACAATTGAGCAGGGAGTCAGAGAGTATATTGCTCATTGTCTATATATGAGACTTACTATTTTGGATTACTGTGGTTAAAGTAGGCAAACTTTTTATCACTGGAAACACTTGACAGCTCTTAGGGGACCTTTGTGTTGTTTACACTAGATGTCGGGGTTCACCTGTTTAATGTAAAATAGATGCTTGGTTATATAGGCTGTAAAAAAAATTTCAGTTTTCTTCCTTCCTATTCCTTTGTTGCAATACAAATTTCTTACCTCTACACATACTTGTGCATTTGCTGAGCTAGAATTCGTTGAAGTTAATTCCTATTTCCTCCATTCCATGCCTCAAATACATTTCCCAGTATGTAAAGACTAATTACCTGACTATGATAGTCTGGAAAATGTAGATTTTCCTCAAGCTGCCTTTTTATTAACTTTTCCTCACTTAACTGCTTTAAAATTAAACAAATAGTCATTTCTTATGTTTGTAATAGGAAAAGAGCATTATTTGAGTTCATCGGAAGGTGGACTTCTTAGGCCTGTGTGACTACTGTATTTCTTCTCAATTTTATTCAACCACTTTTCTTGACTGAGCTCATTTTTTGTTATTCATGAAACCTAAAGCCATTGCAGCATAAACCTTAATGGATGCTATCTTTCACATGCTGATCTTCACATGCCCAGTTTTCTTGCGCGGTCTCTGATAGAAGGTTAAAGAATGTTGTGACTCAAGCATATATCTTATTTTTCTTAATCTACTCTTCTCCAGTTCTTTAAATCTTTGCTATTCAAGTCAGGGTAAAGAAGAAAGTATGAAATTTCAGCTCACATAAGAACTTTGGAAATATATATTTCAGAAATTTTATGCTATTTGGCACAATTAGTATCTGTCTACAAGTTTCATATAATTGCTAATACTTTTTTCCAAAATTAATTTTTATTTTAAAGAAAATTGCCCAATCTTTTTAGTTCCAGGAGAACTTTGAAAGCATAGACCTCTTGTTAATAGATTTATTTCTGGCAGTGTTAATAGTGTATTGTATGCACTTTTCAAACACAGAATGTCTCTCTGCTGAAGACAAACAGATGTCGTCTTTCTGAATGTGAGGAATGAAATAACATTTGTGAGCTGTTTTATTCAGCCAGTTGGTATTATGACTATTTTAAATTTAGTAATCTGAGTGATTGCTTTTAAGGTCTCTTGATTTAGAGGCAAAGTCAGGTACAATGGAGTCCAAACTACATCTTGAATTCCAATATAACATTGACAAAAGAGCTTGTTTGTTTTAGGATTCTAAGCATCTGCAGGTTCCACTGCAGTGAGTTGAAATCCTGGAGATGGGCAGCTCTGTAAATCCAAAGTTTAAAATTTTTGGACAGTTCACTGGTTCTTTTGTTGGATGTGAATTCTTTACAGTTCTGGGTTTTCATTTTTCTTTTTGGTAGTTTTCTCTCTAAAATGAAATTTAGTTTCTCTGAATTGAAGTGTTGGAGCAATGTGCTATGGGAAAGATAATACTAAGGAGAAAAGTAAGATGAATATTTTGAATGGGAAAGTGAGTTTGTATTTTTCTCTCCATGCATTTCATTCTTCCTTTTAAAGGATCATTAAAACTGTTACAAGAATGTGGTCTTGTGGTTCTGCACCATGCTGAATCTATAATTATAATTTCCAGCTGATTGCCTGTCAGTTGACCTAATGGAAATTCCCTGTAGTGACTGATGTTACTTCATAGCCTTTCAGCTCTTTAGGTGGTTGTGGCTTTAAGTTTGGAGTAATCATGGTTGCTTCTGGATTCGTCATACAGGCAGGCTGCTGATGGCTAGTCTTGGTTCTTTTATCCTTCTGGGCATAACTTTTCTTTGCACATATATGCACTGTTAATGTGATCCAGCAGGAGATAACTACGCAGAAGTTTCATGGTTGAGAAGGGGGTTGGGGAGGGTTTTGCTGCCTGCGTTTTACTTTCCTATGTTAATCTGTATGCTGTATATAGATGTGCCAGTATTAATTCCTGTTAAGTATTCAGTATTCATTGTGAATCAGAGCTCCACCACTTTAATTGGCAATGCAAAGCCATTTCATGTGAGGGTGCCTACACCAGGAATCTTATCAAAATTGACCAACTCCTTCCTCCAGGAAGGAAAAGGAAAGCAAATTAATCATTGCACGGAATAAACAAATATTCTTTGGAAAAGTGTCTACCAAAGGCTGGAGTGGAATGGATCTTTAGGCAAAATTCTTATTTAAAGCTTATTTAAATTTTATGCCCTGTATGATGTACTCTGTAGAACAACGTTTTCTTCTAAAAGGATGAACTCTTCCGCTGTAGGCATGCAAATATTGTTATAGCAGCCTATGCATACTGCTTATTTTAAGTTTGCCCAACCTTTCCAATTAAAAAAAAATAGTTTTCGGTGACTTGAAACTTTGTTAAATGTCACTTGTTTTTATGGGCTAAAACTTGCAAGTTCCTCAAACGTTTGTGTTTCAAGCAAAATGTTTTAGGTGTTTCTGAGAACTAGATTACAGGAAGTACGTTATTGGCTAATGTTCAAATAGTCTTAAACCTATTTTTTGGAAGTTTTAATGTTAACTCTCTTTGCAATAGGTCTGTAGCAGAAGAGCACATTTGTTTCAGCATTGCATTTTGGTGTTGACCTTAAAAAAAAAAAAAAGTCATCACTTGGGCATGTTTATATGTATTCATTAGAAAGTTTTGACTTGGCAGGTAAGTTTGCTGCAGTCGGGGTCAAGATTTCTGCTTTGGAAAAATCTTTGTTAGAATGTAATTACAGCTTGAACGTGCTGCCCTGCAACTTTAATGTTTGTTCATGAAATGTCATGGTTGATAAACTGGTAGGAATAATTTTGGTATCGTGAAAGCATTAAGGATTAGTTAGTTATTTGCAATTTGTCCCACCATCTGCATAGTATTCTCACTCCAGGTTCCTTATTGGCTAAACCATTGCAGGAGTTTTGGTACTCTGACCTGGGTTTCAATTGTGTAACGAAGCTGGTTGATGGGATCCTGCTGTGCCATAAGGGACAGTTGAAATGTTGCAGGTGAAATAATAGTAACCCGGGTCCAAACCAGCCTTACAGAATCTTTCTTACTTTCCTTGGAGGAGTAAAAAGACTCTGATATTCTTGGCTTTTTCCTTTCTGACAGAAGAAGTGTGTGCATAGAGTTTATGAATATGTATGTGTAGTGTAAAAATCATGCATTTTTGTGTGAGAGATTTAGAAAGGATTGTTTGATACAATAGTGGTTATTTGGTAGTGAGTTACTTTTGGTTATCTTTTAAAGTTTCCATGAAAGCTATGGAAGAGTGATCGGTAGGCAAACTCCAAATATTTTTGTGTCCTGAATTTGGCCTACTGTAATCATTACACTGGCACAAAACCTGAGATTTTTATAATGCAGAAAATGTGTTCTTTGTTTTCTTTGAGTTCAGGGTTTGTTAGGGTACACTGTATTTGATAGATTTCTTTTATAACCAAGAAGCTTAGTAAAGGATTTTTGTGAGTATGTGTGGGTTTTTTCCTGTTGGCCATCTATAATAGTTTGTTGTAAAGAGCTGAGCATTCAAGGAAATATGAAAACCGTTATGATTAACAATGTAAAAAACTGTAGTATTTTCTGAATAGATTTGGTCATCCTTTATTATGGTTAAATTGTGGCATGTCCTGATGGACACATTTTATCAGTCAAGCTTCTTCACACCAAATTTGATATCTACAGTATTTGGGGGATGTGTATTTGTAAAGCAATGAGCTAGCAAGAACGTCAAATTTTTAGCTAGCAATTCCTGATTAAAATGTGGTGTATGTTCATATGAAGCAACTCAAGAAAATGAAGAAGAATTTGCACCACTTAAAATAGACTTCATTTTTGTGCAGTAGAATTCAGGTAAATGTAAAGATGTGCAAATACTTCCTTCTTTGGTTACTAATTTTGAGAAGTGTGGCCTTGTGTGTACTACAAAGGGACATCTGTATAAAGTTTTTGCTACTGTGTGCTTAACTGGTAAGAATACTTCATGCTTTGCAGAAATTAGCTAACAGCTTCAAAGGTTATACAAGCATGGTGGCTTACCCCACCATCTTTTTAGAAATATGGAAAGCAGGAAAATCCCGAAGTCTGGAAAGGCTGATGGAAAATCATTTGCTTTTTTTAGACTTGCTTCTGTGGGACCTGTGATAATGTAAATAAAACAAGTGAAGCTCTAAAAGTGAAATACCTCTTCTTAAGTTTCATCTGTTTTATTTTAAAAGATCTCATTCACTGTGAACATTTTATAGTCTTCTCCCCAGGTGTAGGTGGGGAGAGTCACAGAAAGACATAAGTATTGAAGTCTCCAATAACTGTGTGTTTCCTATTTTTCTTCTAAAGAAATGCTTAGAAGGTATTTTTGAGGAGATAAATTGTTTGTTCATGTGTTGGTTAAGTTTTTTTTTTTTTTTTTACCCCGCTTGCTTAATTCTCACCGATTATAGTCTAATTCCTTTATGTTTCTTTTTACAAGGAAATCCAAGGAATAGTTACCAATATTAGCAAAGATAACAGAGTTCTTGATGCAGTGGATCTTTTTTGTATGTCTTGCCTTTTTTGATATACTTTCCAGTTTCTCAGTGGGCAGGAAACTAGATACATGTGTGTGTTTCCCTTTTGTGTCCCTGCAGAACTCATTCATTGAATTTGAACTTTTGAGTTGTCTGTGAATGATGTAGAAAAGTGATACATTGCTTTGTACAGTGATGCACCTTGATTTGGAATCATAATGAATACTGTGTAAGGAACAACACCTGGGAAAAGTGTTACCTGTGTGTTCCTGTTTTTCTTTTTTCTTTCTTAACTTGTGACTGAAATTGGGGAGTAAAAAAAAAAAATTCAAACAAAAACCAAACTCCTAATCACCCCTTAACCTCTCAAACACCTTGTGTCTTGTCAACTGCAGAATGACATGTCTCCGTAAGTTAACCTTGAGGAGAGATTTTTGTTCCTGACTCTGGACAAATCAAAGAACTAGCAAGATAATGTTCTCATTTTCCAGAGCTCTGTGTGGAGAATTGTTATTAGAAAGGGCATGAGTGGACTTGTGTTTGATTCCCGAATTTGTTCGTTTGGCAACATACAGCGTTTTCCCTATTTAATCCTAAGGAAAAAGTCTTTTTTTATGCCAATTTCTCATAGAAGTGATCATGAACTATATTAGCTTCATCTGGTAAACTGATTCCTTTTGACAGAAAGGGAAAGTATTAAGTATGCAACGAATAGTCACATACGAATCTACCAAGCAGACCATGATGTTTACTCCTGCAGACTTTACAGTATACGAAGCTAGTGGATTAAAGTAATGAGTTGATAAGTGTATAAGTGTTTGCAGAGTGAGGACATTTTAATTCATCGTCTTTTCTGTAAGATTTCTGCCTACACCAGCTTGTACTCCAGGATTCTAGTGCATTTGCTGTACTTAGGTCTTCAAGTTGTTTCTGCATTCAACTTTGTTTCCAGGAAAACACAACAAATCTGCGTTCATTACAGCATGCTGTAGTAATTAATAACCTTTGGTTTCTGTTTGTGCCACAGACCTGATAGTTTTTAAGGCTATTTTAGTCTGAAATCAAGTGGTAGAGAGATAAGGGAAAGCATTTGTTTTGTTGTAACAGATGCATTTGTTGCCAAGATTGACCATCAAGTGGCTGAGAGCTTCATTATTTTAGATGGATAGCTAATTACTGTCCTTTTTTTATTATTCCTATTTCTATCCTTCATGTGCTGGTTGTGAATTAGCTTTGTGCCATTTTCTAAAGTATCAGGCATTTTTATACATTTGGTATATTGAATGGCAAATACTTGATGTAAAGTCTGCAGTTTTACTCCATAACCAGATTGTAAAATATGAACTGAATTAATCATAACTGCGAAGAGTAATGGCACATTTTCTCTTATTTTATCTTTACTGCCTTTCAGATCATGGTTTAAAACCTTCTACATCTGGTGCACAGAATGAGGCAGCAGCTTTGGTAGTGGATAGCAAGAGGCAAAGGTCAAACCAGAGGCTGCACAAATATTGTGCACTGGATTTATTGTTTTAATTAAGAGTGTGGCAGTTCATCATAAACTGTTTATGGTGTTTTTGCACAGTGCAGCATTTTGAAATCAGCTGTTTTAATGAAAACATAATGTCATATCTGTCAAAGTTCTAAATATTTTGAAAGTGAAATATGAAAACAAGAACTTTAATTCTGGGTTTACTGGGATTAGCTCTTGGAATTGTTTTAAAATCCCTTATGTGTCATATCACAGGTAGCATAGTTTTGTGTTAGAAAGGGAATGGAAAATACTATATGGAGCTTGTTATATAATAGTGAAAATACATTTTGAGGGTTAATGTATTGAAAGACAAAGCTGTTACAATTTGCATTGGAATGCCAGAATTAAGAAAAAAACAGAGATAAGACACTTCCTTCTTCATAAGCGATACGTAAATGCTGTATCCTGATTGTGCTTGGGGGGAAAAAAATTTTCCAACAAATAAACCCCAAAAATGAATGAATCCTTAAACCTGGAAAGAAAGAAATATGCTGTGGGTCATCTGATGCCGTGATGTATTAGCATCAGGGCCTTTGTAACTAATTATTTGCAAGACCTAATGTCTTTCTGTGGACTCTTAAGGCTGAGCATTTTGTAGTCTGGCAATTTTCTGCTATTGTTATGTATTCATGTAGATATGTAAGGCAATTTTGGTTACATTTTTTGTATAGTCTGATAAAATATTTGTATAATCTGAAAATTATATTTTTGTAGTAGTCTCCTTGGAAAATAGAAATTAAGTCTGTCATTAGATGCTAGGCCACAGTAGTTGACTGAGCAGGGTAATGTATGTTACATTTTGTACTATACTTGGTCAAGTTTCATATATATCGTATTCCATGTTATTTTATTAAATTTAATATCTGCACTTCCTATTACCAGACATGCCTCTCATTCAAAGCACAGAGGCACAGTTCTCTAATCAGAAGTGACAAGCTATATACTTTCTTTCAGCCATTATTCGGTAGCCTAGAGCAAGGAGCTCTGTTTCCTTGAAAATGTTTTGAATTGGGTTATTTTTATTGAAGTATTAAAGTAATTCTTCAGATTTTAGGCTATTATTTAAGTACTTTTGGGAGAATGCAATAACCTCTGGATTCTGTAGCCTTTGTTATGTTAACAATTGTAGCTGCTAAATGTATCTTTTTAATGCTTGTTATGTAAGTGTCTGGAAAAATCATCTGACTGATAGAAACTAACAATATTTAGGAAATAAAGAAGATTAGTTGGCTGAATTAGTTTGCTATTGAAGTGTAATATCAAAGTAACTCACTATTTAAATATACCGATAGATTCTGGTCACCATACCTTCACCAACAAATGTACATGATTAAATGTTTGCTAATTTTTTGCAACATAAAGTTCATATTTGGCAGGTTTATTCTTGAAGAGTTGAAAATGATACCTTCTTTTCTTGAGGCAATCTGTTGCTTGTGATGATGTTGGTTAAAGCCCTCTACAAAAGTGTCTAATATTTAGGTTTATTGAATATTTGAAAGGACTTCTGAAACCTTTTTCAAATTTTGTACCTCCTTTTCTTTCTTTTGAGATAGAAAGCAGTGTAAAAATGTCAAAATAGGTAGGGTAGATTTGGTATCAAAGGAGAAAGGAAGCAGTTGTCTCAAACCACAAAGATATGGCTGCCTTTGTACCTCTTCTGAAACAGTATGCGTCAAAGAGAAACCCAAGGTGAAGCAGCTTTATTGGGGGTATAGTCTTTTTGGGGTACAGGTGTTTTCTGAAAGGTGATCTTAATGATTCAGACATTGCCAGTTTTCCGCTCATGTCTTGTGTGTGTATTCATGGGGGGAGATGTGTGAAGTATAGTGGAAGAACTGCCAATATTTATTAGATTTGGGTGAACAATGTGAAGAGATACAGAGTGTTGTTAGCAGGTCTCCCTGACATCAGAAGAAATATTGGCCTTTGTTAAGTGGAGACAGTGGGCCTTGTGAAATTTTGCAGTGATGTTGATGTACACATGAGAGAAGGATAATGCTAAGAAACTTAACTCCAATCTTGAAAAAAGATCTTACTCTTCTAGGCAAACATCGTGGGCACAATTCAAAGTATTTTCCCAGAGACAATTTAATAATAAATTTCTGCAAGTTGTAGGCATTATTCATATCTTGTTGCATCCGTAGTCTTGCTTTTTTTTTCCCTTTTTTTTTTTTTTTTTTTAAATAAAGTATGTATTAGCTTTTGAGAGCTTTCTTTTGTTAGTGTGCTTGATTGATACTACTTAATAGGACCATAGCATGAAACATAAACTTTCTTTATCAGTACATAGTGTATATATATATATATTAGTAAATATACTCTTTGGTATTTATATATATATATATAAATATATATATTTAAAAATGCAGTGGGAGTTAGTCACAATGTTTGATTGACCAGGACCATCCTAGATCTAAACACAGCTTCATACTTCATGTGTATATTATCAATTACAAATGATTGTGGTGTTTTCTAATTCAGAGGAATGATGATGTAGCGGATCCACAGGCGATATAGACCATGCTAAGCAAGGAAAGAGAAAGTACTCATGACCGCGCAGACAATGTGGGAAATATGTGTGCTGAAAACAGGGTTAAGTTCCATTATATTGCCAGGCACAGTGGTTTTGTATATAGTTTTGATTAAGTAATTACTTTCATACTATACTATTTGATTTGCAAATGCAAACTGTATCACATACACAAAAATAGATGACTGTTCTATGGAAAATATGGCTCTAAATAGAATTCCAGAATGACAGTTCTTACAGTTTGGTGGAATTAGAATTACAATTCAACTATATAATTAATTTTTTTGAAATTCATTTATCACTAGTTGGAAAACAAGACTGGGTAATACTGAAGTGGTTAATATTGAAATAAATGAAATGAGTAAGAACTGATGTGAACTAATAGAGTAAAACCCCTTAGAGATGACTGAAAATTGTTACAAATTAAAACATCGACTCTGATAACCAATACTACACAGGGAGAGTGAAAACATCAACATCAGTAATGACACTGTATCTAAAATCTTCTATAAGATGCTGAGCAATACTTTGAAAAGATACAGAGTGGCAGTAGAGGGCTTCAGGTAGAAATGTAGATGAAAAATACAAGAAATTCTGACCTGAAAATAGCTGAAGGCAGGGAGAATATAGGGGGAAGTATCTCATCCTGAACTTGTTTTCTTCGTATCTTCTCCTTACACCTACTGTACAGAGTTAAATTACCTCATGACTTGAGCTTTAGAGTCTGAGTGTGCAACCTGAATGGTGGGTAAGTGTTGGAGAATCCTTACTGCTTCAGTGCCAGCAGTTAGCCTGGCACTAGGAATGAAAGGTATTGCCTGCCAGCTGCAGATACGCTAGGAAGAGTAAGTGTATAGTCTAAACAGCCATGCAAGGGCATGCTGTGATGTTCCCCAATATCCTGGTCCCTGACTGGCCTATGTTTTAGGAGTGGAATTGGGATATGGCCATGGTGTACAACTACACAAACAGTTTGAAAATGCTTCTGAGTCCCCTAGATTAATGTAGCCATAGTCAGCTAAATCTTGCTTGGTACTTACTGAGCAAAGTGCTGTATCTAGTATTTAATGGTGTAACAGAGATGGTTTGCAAGTTAGGAGTAGGTATATAGGGCAGCTAGTACACGCTAAACTCAATAGTGAATGCTGACCCAGGATATGCTTTGCGCTCAACAATGTGCTTCATTGGATGTTATCTTGACATGAAGCACGTGAGGAAAAAAATGTGCCGTTCCCATTCTGCAGTAATACGGGCTAGTTTTAACCTGGTTTTATTCACTGCTTATAGCAATTCAGCCTGTTGGATTTGATCTGGGAATTGCTTGGTGAAGTTTTGTGACAAAAGTAAGTCAGACTAAGTAAGAAGACTGAGGGGTGACCTCATTAATGTTTATAAATACTCAAAGGGCAAGTGTCAGGAGGATGGAGCCGGGCTCTTCTTGGTTATGGCCAATGACAAGACAACGGGCAACGTGTGCAAGCTGGAGCATAGGAGGTTCCACATCAACATAAGGAAAATCTTTTTCACTGTGAGGGTGACAGAGCACTGGAACAGGCTGCCCAGAGAGGTTGTGGAGTCTCCTTCTCTGGAGACATTCAAACCCCTCCTGGATACGTTTCTGTGTGACCTGCTCCGGGTGGTCCTGCTCTGGCAGGGGGCTTGGACTAGATGATCTTTCGAGGTCTTGTTCAACCCCTACCATTCTGTGATTTCTTTCAGCCTTGAAAATCTATGGATCTTATTCAGATGTGCAGATCTGTAACACCATAATGAATACTAAAATTCATTCAGTGCTATGATAAAATGACATGATACAGCTTTCACTTAGGAAAGATGTAAAAAATTTCATTTATATATAAACTTGACTATGTTTAATTTTTGGAATTTTTATTTTTCAATCATAGGTGTGTAAAATTTGGAAAGATGTCATTTAATTGGCAGGGCAACATACAAATTGTTCAGCATTCCAGTGATGTTGTATGTACATAAGAACATTTTATATTTTGACTCGTAAATCCTGAATTTGAAAAAAGCATCCATGTTTCTGCAGAGAAAATGCATACTGTCCCTAATATGCATTTAAAAAGTGGAAGAAATCTAATGAAAAAATGATACTCCCTTTAAAACTACTACTGCTGCTTTGAGATGTGCAAGTTTTTGCAACCTGCTAATCACGAGTAGAATTTCATTTGTAGGAAAAAAATATTGTTAACAATAATGCCAACATAACGGTACAAATGACAAGAAGATATGTAAATGGAATCAGATGTCTAGAGTTTTCACAAAAGAGAAATATTTATCCCAAAATGGGACAGATAAATAGTATTTGGATATCTTCTGTTTAAATGTTAGTGGAAACAAATGTGAACGCTAAAAATCATGAAATACATTGTGTAGGAAACAAAACTTCTCTTATTTTTTTTTCCTCAAATGACTATCTGTTTATTATTGAATGATATTGAATATTGACTATTAAAATTTATTTTGTTAAATAGTACTGGCATATTATGTGGTAATTTAAATGACTTATTGTTAACAAATGTATAATTGGCATTCCTAATGAAAAGCTGTAGCTTGATAGCCCAATTTCTATGGTCTTAAAGCAAAAAACCCTACATATTTATTGTAATAATCTACAACAAGATAAAATGAATAGAAATACTTGAAAATACATTAAGATATATGTATGTACCTTGGACATTAGTGCTATATACAAAATATATTTGGAATGTGTTTCAAAATATTTCAAACATTGTTGACCTTTGTTATATAATACCAAGCTCAGGGAAATATATTTGCATAGATTTAGTAATATATTGTAAATAACTACATAGGACAGTGCACATTTTTCCTTAAGATGCAGCATTATAAGCAAGACATTAAATTATGCCTATCAGACAAAGCAGCAGAATCTCAACGTGGTTTTTTTTATAGCACATTCTATTGGGAAGACGCCTCTGCTTCTAAAAAGCACATGCATTAACTGCCTGATTCATGTGGTGACATGTGGCATATCCAAATGTGTTATGGATCTCCCAGGAATAAAAACAACATAGCAAAATCATCACCTTGGGATGTTCATTGAGTGAATATTTTACAGACATACTCCTTTTATATTTATATAATAATTTAGTGTTATGACAATTTTTTTAGCAGTGTTGGCAGTTTTTCTTTTTTATAATGGTATTATATTTGTGAGCCTATTAAGTGCACATGGGCTAAACTACAGAAAAAAGTATTTTTCATAATTCCTTAGGGTGCTTGTAGCAAAAGAACCATATTGGTGTAGAAAAATGTTAATAAAAGGTCAAGCAGAACTTTCCAATGTTTATCATGATAGCAATAGCAATTTGGGGCTTTTCTGAATTGTTTATTGAAAAAGCAGATTTATGGAGTGTATAGAGAGGAAACTATACCTACTATACTTTGTACTTGAACTCTTTATTAAGAGACACCTCTAAATTTTAACAACAATCAGAGTCATTAATTTCTACCATTTTTCCTTTTAAATATCTGGAAATCAGTGTGAAATTGTATGAAGTTTTGCTTGTTTTGCTGTGTTTCTGTGTTATAACTATTGCTGTGTACTCTAGAATTGAGAATGATGCTTACATCAGTGTAGCAATTCTTGCTGCTCCAGAGAGCTGTCATTCAAAATACGAGCAGTGCTTTTGGTAGAGTGTATTTATGTACAACAGACAAAGAAATGCTGGCTTGTAATTTAGGAATTAGTCTGTTCATTCTGCTGCGTCATCATAGTCTACTGATCTTGCATTTATACTTGCGCTGAAACAAGGACCTAGCTAGGCTACTGTTGATCGACTCCTAAGTCGCCTGGAGTGATGTAACAAAATCTGAGCTCAAATTTTGATTTGATCATTCTTTTTAGAGTGTCTCTTCTTGCAGAGATGCTGTGATTTGTTCAATTATAGAATAGAAAATGTGTCTATTTAGAGAGTAGAGTTTATAAAATGCTTTTCCAAGTTTATCCAACAAACTTGTAGTGGGAAGAAAAAAGTGGTAAAAGCCAGGTCGTGCATATGTTGACTATCTCTGAACAGAATGAAAGCTGGCTGGCTAATTCAAGTTTCATTTTCAAATTGATCAAGTGTCTGGTCTTGCACCCTTGAAGTCTGTGTGATTTCCCCCCCGCCCCCCCCCTGCCCCGCCCCGCCCCACCCCCAGCATATTTAATACAAGCGATGATGAAACTATGGCATGAAAGTATACATATGTCTTTACACTCTTTTGCTGTGACATTACAGGCCATCAGTTATTGACTCCTCAGTGAAAGAATAGTAAGTAAATTTGTGTGCTGCTGCTTTGTGCATTAATTTGCTTGAGTGTCTGTATCCTAAAACAGATAAACCATTTTTTTCATTGTCCTCCTGGTGACAAGAGCGGGCCATAAACTTCAGTATAATACTAATGAATGATTATTGTCACACCTGGTAACTAGATTAGGATTAACTGCTACAGAGAGTCTCTCATTCTCGATAATCTCGGAAGACATGGATGATCTAGAAATGACAGTGTCTTCAGACCCAATGTTGTGACGATACTAATTTTCAGTTAATTTTCTGGTTTTGCTTCATCACATAAAACTCTGCTGGGTGCATGTAATAGTGTATGTATAGTACATAAATGATATGAAGAATTCTGGACTAGGTACTTCTCTACCTTATTCATAAAATGCAAAAATAATTTCCTTCAAATGCTTTGTAAATCTTTCTCTGATAGTATGCTATGCTTTAATTACCTGCAAGTTACAACATTGATATGCTGCAGATTAAAATACTGACCACAGACAAATACTGCATCTCCTCAAAACAGAAATGTGTTTTCTGTGCAAAAGTGTAGATAAAGGCTATTTTCTTGAAATTGATCCAAGCTGGCTCCACAGGAACAGAAGCATGAGCATCCAAAGTAGCTGTAACAGCAGGAAATTCACTTTTCATTGCCATTTTGCTGTATCCCTTGTGAGAAGGGTTGAAAATAGTGCAGGGAAACTACAGGAAATCTATATCAAATTTTCTTAGAGATCCATCTTATTGTTTAGCAATTTTCCATTGTATCAAAATAGCACTCTATTTAGTATTTCTTTTTGGCAGAGAAAGTAGTGGTGATTTTTAGGTTATCAAAATGATATTAAGAATTACCAAAAAGTGTTAATGAAGAGCAAACAATGTTGGTAAAACAAGATATATAAAATATATAAAGTACAAACTGATATTTAATATGCTGCTTAAAATTTGATGTCAAGTTATTCATAGTTTCCACTTTTATCATATGGTCTAGAAAAATATTCTCTTACATGTCCATACAACACTTAGAGAAATATATTTTTTTTTCAAAAAATCCTTTTTGTGCATCACAGGCTTCACTGAAAGCCTTGTTGTGCAGTGAAATTGTGGTGCTTTTCACACTTATAGATATCGTTTGTAGGTATAGCTTAAACAGCCAGTAAGTTGATGAGATAAGCTGGATGAAACCCACACAATGTAAAGATGAAGCATCTTGAACATGGGCATGGTGGTAAAACATTGCAATCCCTTATGATTTGGGGGAATAGGAAATGTTGTAACTTCAGATGTCTTACAGAAATACAGATGGAGGTTGGTACTCAAATTTTGCCTGCCTACAGGATAAATATCTTGGAAATTGTTGATTTGTTTTTTAATTCTGAAGTGTTTGAGTTTCACATTAGAGTTTTGACTTTCACTGTATGTTTTGGTTCCCAGCTACCAGGGATATACCAGCAGTGTTGAGGCATGGCGTGAAGCCTAAATAAGCTCTTTCAGGTTTATTAGTCTGGGCCCTGTGCTGACACTGCCAAATTGGGCAGCTGGGGGAGGAGGGAGGTAGCAGCAGGGGTCAGAAGAACAAAGGATAGAAGACAAGGAGACAGCATCAGGCAGTGGCAAGAAGCAATGTGGTGAATAGGAGGGAGGAAAGGGAAGGTGGTGGCTGGAAAGGAGGCAGGTCATGAGGAGGAGAAGAAAGTAGAGGTAATGAAGTTCATTCGAAAAAGAAAACTGGGGACCAATGACCTGTTTCATTCAATGAAACACGCAACATGGGGCCTGATATGAGTTACTTCTCAGCCAAAATAGCTATTTTTCTAAAACTGAGCTTTTAGGATTTTTACATATAGAACTGGTCTCTATTGTAACCATTGTTATGTGTAAGCCCTGTTAATTTGTTGTTTTAGCTAGTATATAAACAGAACAAAAATAAGCAAATCTCAGAAATCCCATCTAGTCTATGCATTGTACCTTACACCTGAACAGGTTGTATCTGTGGGGGTACAGTGGTGGGTTGCACTTCCTATCTAAAAATTGTGAAAACTATTGTCCGATTTGAGCTGTGAGGATGATCAGAAAGGTCCTATTTCTACACAGTCCTTCAAGTATTGCTAGTAATTGTCTTATCTAGCTCATCTTCAGTCTGTCCTGGAGCTAATCTAAAGTCAGCACACCTGGAAGCAAGGTGGTAGAAAGGCCAAAGTTCAGTCTTGGCCTTCAGTGGATCGACTGGTTTAAAGAACAGACCTCTTGGAGCTATTGTAGCATGATTCTGTCTCTGCTTTGTCCTTTCTTGATGAAGTGATCAAGGAAGAGTTCTGACAGTTTTTCTGCAGCTATTTTCTTTGTTTAAATTCTTCAAACCCAGGAGGAGTAGTAATTTGGACAGAGGTACTTACTAAACCCGTTGTAATAGGAAGTGAGGTTTTTGTGTTACATCTTCTTTAAAGTGTTGTCATTAATTTTTCATGGAATATCACCCTTAATTGAAGAGCTCTTTTTCACTTTTTGAGGATCTGTATATTCTTTCCTTTTCTAGTTGTTCATGTTTTAATATTGAGTGCATAAGATCGCTTGCATCTTTTGTTGGCTACCTTGCCACAAATATCCAGTGTATTCTGTGAGCTTGAAGAGAGGTGCCTAGATATGGTGCAATAAGCTACCCAAAGAGACGAAAAGGTACAATATCACAGTAATGGTATCTAGCAGTGTTTTACTGCTGTTTATGTTCCTGTAAATATCTAGAATTATCTTCATGTGTTATTTTGGGGACACAGGGAAGTTGCTATTGTTGAGTAGGGAACAATTATTAAAACCTGAGAAGTCTGGGTAATTCATATGAACTAGAAATGTATGCATTGGTCTGTCATTCACAAGGAACTGCAAATGAGCTGTTACTAAGAACATAAATGACAATTAGACATCTGTGTCACAGAGTGGTAGGGGTTGGAAGGGACCTCTGGAGATCACGTAGTCCATGCCCCCTGCTAAAGCAGGCTCACCCAGAGCAGGTTGCCCAGGATTGAGTCCAGGTGGGTTTTGAATATCTCCGGAGAAGGAGAGTCCACAGCTTCTCTGGGCAACCTGTTCCAGTGCTCTGTCGCCCTCACAGTGAAAAAGTTTTTCCTCATGTTGAGGTGGGACTTCCTGTGCTCCAGTTTGTGCCCGTTGCCCCTTATCCTGTCGCTGGGCACCACTGAAAAGAGCCTGACCTCTTCCTCTTGGCACTTGCCCTTTAGGTATTTCTGAGTGTTGATAAAGTACCCTCTCAGTCTTCTCCAAGCCAAACAGACCCAGGTCTCTCGGCCTTTCCTCATAAGAGAGGTGCTCCCGTCCCCATACATAATCTCTGTATGATCAGGGGACTCTCTCCAGCAGTTTCTTGTCTGTCTTGTGTTAAATAACTTGGAGGAACCTCACTATCATTTGTGCTGTTGACTGCTTCTAGGGTGTGCAATTTGTTTGCACATAGTTATGCTTCTGCTGGGTTTGATGACTTTTTTTGCTGGGATTTCTGTGGCGGAGGTCCTGCACTCTGAAGTGGTGTGCTCCAAGTGCTAGTCCTCTGGAGCTGGAGCTCTGCAGTTGTGCCATCCCCATGAAATACAGCTGTACTGCAGAATTGCCTCTGCTCATTCTCTCTACTCATTCTGTTCCATTGCTGCTCCAGGGTTTATATTGAGTGAGGAAAATTTGACTTAATGTCTTCAGTGTTGCTTCTTCTTCCCAGAAACAGAAAACGCGCGGATAACTATTTCCTTTCATTACTTGCTCCTTTCTTTTTCCTATGCTATTTACTAGAAAATAAAGACTATATGTAAACTCCTGCCCAAGTAGTAGAGATCCTAGTTTAAGGCAGATGTAAATAGATGTATTAGTAAATAAAGAGGAGCAGCCATGTTACATATTGTGTAAGTGACTCAAAAATATTAAGGGATATTTGTGGCTTAAATGTATCCTGTCTCAGGCATTTCCAAAAGTTTTATCTGACTTGTCCATTTTTTGAGGTCTTAGCTGCTTTTGGACTATCTTCATCCCTCTCCTTCTTTGTTGTGTGTTTTTGTGTGTGTGGGTGTTTTTGGTTTTTTGTTTGTTTGGGTTTTTTTTAATGAAAATTTCTACCTGTATCATGAATGAGAATTTTAAGGTATTATATCATACAAGTAAATGGAGGGATGGATAATGTTAAAAATATCTAGCAATTCTAAGAAATGTGTTCAGATTTCTGAAATTCCTGCTTATATGTTGTTTTCCACCTGATGCGGTTTTCAATTTCTTGCAGCATTTCCCCCCTTTTTTACATTTGTAATACTAATGGATAACTTTTTGAAAAATGCTGTTCACAGGGTTTCAAAGTAGTAAATATGTTACTGTAAAATGGATAGTATTAGATTCTTAACATGAAATTAGTTGTCCAAAAGATGATTGTCCCAATTCCGCCCACTACAAGTTTTTTTTTTTTTTTAAATCCCACTTGCTTTTTCTGCTATAGTTAACAGTACTGCTGAGTGATTCAGAATTAGTTACATGAATAAGAATTTTGTAATTTGTCTAAAATTTGGCTAACATAACTCACCAAGGATTTTCTATTTATATGGTAGTATTGGACAAGAATGACATAGAATTTGTCAATAAATTTATCAGTTTTAAGAATTTTTACCTTTGAGTCCTGATGTGTGTTTAGGTTTGTACAGAATAGTATTTGGCCATGGACTTGTAGCTGACAGCTATTGCTGCAACACTAAGAACTTCAGAAAAATGTGTGGCACTGTAAATATCTGTGTGAAGGAAAGAGAATTTTAAGGTTAATTACATATCTACTAATCTATTTTTATTTTTCGTTGTCACTAATATTTTGAATCTTCTTAAAATATGTATTTTTTTTAAATTATTGCAAAATCTTGCCTAGGTTCAAGGAACACCCTGAAATGCTCTTGCCACTTTTTTATTTTTTATTTTTTTTTAGCTGGTGGTGATCCTTAGAAGTCATTGTTTTCTCCAGCTCCGCTGCTGTTGTTTATAGAAATGGACTGTATTTCGTCGTTGTTCACTGACCGTATCGCATTTTTTTTTTTCTACACCCGGCAGCACGAAAAATCCTTTCTGCGTCCTACCACGGCCTGCCGGCGCTGGGTGGGAGCACCCCGGGAACGATCCCGGCTGTGGCCTGTTGGTGGGAGTATAGGCACATGCACCTGCGGCACCCCGGCGCATCAGCGAACCGCAATGAGGCCATGGTTGACCTTTGTCAGGCTCAATAGCCTTTCATTTATCACTGATCACAAGAGTGGAATGAACATATTTACTTGTGTTTTACTTTCCACTTATAATATCTAGTGGCACGGGAGGAAAATGAAAACAATTGTTCATATGGGAAATTTATGTGCTTCATCTGGCTGTGTGATTTCCACAGTTGTACCAGTGCCACTTAGGGACTGGTATTGCATTTTACATCTTTAGGCTACAACAAAGTAGCTTTTCCATCTGCTGTGAAGCCTCTAATAATGCTTGTCTCTCTGTGTTTTTTGTAGTACAGTGTTTCATTTGAATAGCAGACTTCTTTAGCTCTTTGTTTAACAAATGCCTTTCATCTGCTATAAAAAACCCACTTTTGTTTTAAGGGTATTTTCCTTTTATCCTTACTGAATGCACGGTGCTGATTTCTCCTGTTACATGCTGAGTACAAATTCGTTTAAGTACCTGAACTAGTCTTACTCCAATTCCTGAGTTCTAGATGGAAATCTTTCCTGGATATTATGCAAAGGGTTTCTGAATTCATTCCTATCATAGGTTTCACACTATGTTCATCCTGTTCTCTTCCATGCTTTACTTATTCAAATAGTCCCATTAAAATCGATGGGATTATTCATGTAAGTAAGGCAAGCGGGAGGTGGGGTTTGAGTGTGGGGTTTTTTTCCCACTGACTTAGTTGTTTTCGTTATGTGTTTCAACTTCTGTAATGATGAAGCCTGTAATATTTTCTGATTTTCAGTACTGTTTTTCAGATTTGTGTTAGTTTAAAATTTGTGTGTATAGGTGCACTTGTGTAAATCTACCTACAAATAAATTCTCCTTTCACCACTGCTTTACAGTGTGTTAACAGTGGCAGTTTTATTAAACTGCACTACAATATTGAATGCCCTATAATTTAATTAAGTTAAAATTTCTAGAAAGGTAAATTATTTCTTTCAACTTCACAGATTAAATATATACATACACACCAGATTCTGACCACTAAAGGAGAAGTTTATCTTTCATTATCTCTTCTATGTCAGTGCATTCTGGTGGTTTAGTGATAATTTTTAGAAGAGGTTTAAAAAAAAAGTGAGTAATTTCTTTACATAATAGTACGAGGTAAATAGGTAGGACAATAACTGTTACAGTATAGTGTTTGGAATTTACATATCACTGTAAAAGTCATAAATGCATGACTATATTCTTGTCTTAAAAGTAAGTGGCATTGCTTTACAAATACTGCTATATATAGCAATGTTTATCAGATAGTATTTAGAGAGATATAGGTACATGTATAATAACTTTGTTGTAAACCGATTATGAAATGCTGTGATCTACTGATGGATTTCATTTTTCTACTGTACTGCTTGCATTTGTAATGTAGTTTCTCTTTATTTAACTTGCATGGTTTACAGATTGGAAGCAGAGCCAGATTGCAGGGAAATCAAATAGGGTAATAGAGTGAAACAGCATTGAAACTAGAGTTGAATGAAATTCCAGAATTATTTTAAGATTATGTTCTGCAAATTCTGATTTCATAAAAAGTTTTTCATTTTAGAAAGAAGGCATTGCTCTGTATGTGTGACAGGAATACCTACTGTTTGAATACTGCATCCAGAACACAGAAAGTAGAAATGTATTCTGTTTTGGTATGATGGTGGTTAAAGGGTGCTGCTGTCCCCAGTTTGCCGGTGGATAGCAGAGTTTACAAAATGCTTTACTTTGATTTTTGGTATATTTCTTATAGACAGATTACACATCTGTATTTATCAGCATCAGGACATATGAGTCAAAAAAAAAATACAATGAAACATGTATGGAATGGTGCTGTTGCGTAAAAATGCAGACTATGTGCTGGCCAGTCGAATGTTACATAGATGGATGTTATTGGAGGCTAATCCTGTTTTTAATGCCCAGCCAAAGCACCTTGGGGCTTCAGGACCGAGATTTAATTATTTGTAGCTGTCCTTTTGTTTCTGAAGAAGCTAATAATTTGAAATGCTTTAACTGTACCTGTTTGCTTAATTTAAGAGATAACATTTACTTGTTTAAAAGCAAACTTTTAAAGTTATAGACAGTAAGCAGCAGTCTCTTTCTAAGGAGAACTAGCTTCTAGAACTAGTTAGGATTTACCCCATTTTCCCAGCAGTCTTACAACTGAATTATTCAAAATTACATTTCTTTATTTCATGTTGCCAAATTCGAAGGTGAGAAAATACTAAGATAATGAACAAATATTTATGACAAATTATTACCCTTTATGTACAAGAAAAAAAAATTTCTGTTAAGATTAGTAAATATGGTATACCACACATTATACTAGAACTGGACAGAAGATGATTTAATACTGAAATAAATGACACACTTTTGAACAGACAAATATTGATGGTGAGAGACAGGTGTACACGTGTATGTGGGTTGCATTTATGTGCAAAGAATTGTAAAATGCTGAAATGCTGCTTTATTTTTTTTTGTTGCTGTTTTCAGTGAACACAGAATGATACAAGAACTGAAGAATGTGAAATATTTTACTAATTCTATTTGCATTTAAGTTTTAAAAATCTCTTATTGCTTCAAACTGAAGTTAACTTTTTAAATTATTTATGGTAGCAATAATGCATGTTTTTGTTATTGAACTATATCTCTATAGTTCATCTAGTGAACAAAATCCTCCCTCAGCTAATTATAACTTACAGTATTTTCCCAGCAGTCTTACAATCAAATTATTCAAAATTGCATTTCTTTATTGCATATTGCTAAAACCCAAGACAAGCAAACATCAAGATAATAAACAATTATTTATTGCAAATTATTACCTAATATATAAGATTAACAGCTTGTAACTATTAAGATTAATACATGTGGTAAACTGTATTTATTATACTTATTTTGTAGCAAATATCTTTGTATAAAACATATGTTTATGTATTGCAATTAATGAGAAAAAGTGTAAGATTAACAATTTAAGCTGTGTTTTGTTCTTAGATTTATGCACACTGTAAAATTTATTTATTGCACTTATTAAAAGTATTTAATGATGGACTTTTAGATGCTATATTTTTAATGTGCAAATATAAACTAAAAGAGTGTTAAATTACAAAATGGAAAATTATAACTGAAGTCGAAAGATCTAACTATTTTCTGCTATAAATCTACTTTAAAATTATCATCATCGGAATTACAGAATCCTTAAATTGTGGCCTTTATAGTACATAATGAGTTGTGATGAGTTTTCCTTTTTAAAGGCTTTTTTCATCATTAGAACTAAACTCAACATCTTGCTCTTAAAGATAAATGTAGCTCATAGTATAAACATTGGAATCGTATCTTTTTATGATGAGAAGTTAAAATAACATTTCTGAGAGGAAAGAGGAAGAGAGAGAGAGCGAAACCAGACAACTTGTGATGCACTGCAAGGAAGAAACTGAATTTAAAAATGAGGCTTCTGCTTTGTCTTTGGAGAAGAGCTAGTGCTGCAATCATTTAGATTGCACAGGTTGACTGAGAAGATGTTTCAGCACTCTCTTATTCTGGAGAGACTTCTTCAGTCAAAGTACTTCTAAACTGATTTTTTCTTTTGCAGAAGTATGATTTTTTTTTTTGGTATCTTACGTTTTCTTCATTTTGCTAGGAAATCTTTACTGCTTCAATCTGTCGGTGATTAAGCTCTGGTATAATAAGTTCTCTTAGAGTTTTGTTTTAGAAAATATTGATGTATTACGAGTACGTTCACAACCAACCATTTATATACTGGTTTTTTGGTTGTTTTTTTTTTCCCAAAGAAACTGTTTTTCGGGAAAGGAATCTTTCAGATGAAATGTATTTGTACTTCTGCTTCTTCCTATATGACCATGCTTAGTACCAGGCATTTAGAGTGTACTTAATGATGTAATTATAAGAAACAAGTGATGCGATTTCATCTGGATTTCATACTTAAGCAAGCAACCATGTATATAAGCAGGTTTAATAGGGGAAAAAAACGCATTACATCTACAAGTTGTTTTTTGGTTTTGTTTTCTTAATTTTGTGTGACTGGGATTGATTCTCATTAAACACTATACAGACAGTATTTCTAGAAAGATTAAATGAAAATTTTATTTTACTAATTGGGTACTTCTAATAGATTTTTTTTTTTTTTTTTTTTTTTTAAAGAGCACTCAGAAAGTATCATGGTATGAAGAGAAGGAATTAAGAATGCAAGCTGTGGCGCTTTTTTTAATTTTTATTTTTTGGGTATTCTGAGCAGTTATTCTCACTATTACTTTTAAGCATGCTGTACTGGGTTTAACTTTGTCGGACTTGAAACATTGAGCTACGAGTGTGTTTTAAGCCGGGTAAAAATATAGTTAAATTTCTTTATGATAACTATAGTGATTTGATTGAGTGAGAATCAAGGCAAAATATTTTGTTAAAAGCAGTGAAAACTTTGAATGGAAAATGAAGTGGGCTTTTTTTTTTTTTTGTTAAGCTTTCTGGAACATAAAAATGTCTTTTAGTCTTTACTTACAACATGGATTTTTAGTTTTGGGTTTCAAATGCATTAAAACACTGATGTATTGAGGAGTTCTGCTTATTGCTGTAGGCGTTACTCCAGTTTTTCTCTATCATTTGATGAGATTTTTTTTATTGAGGTGCTAATATGATGAACTGATCCTGTTTTTGTTGAAGTCAAAAGGGTCTCTTTTATTTGTCGTTTATTATAGACATAGATGTGAGTCTAAAACTGCCGATCAAAATATGTAACATACTCTGAGGTTATTTTAAAGGCTTACGTTCTTAGCATGATCCTTCAGTTCTAAAACACTGACCTCAGTTTGCTAATTTTGAAGTAGTAAAGATCCTGCATATTATATTATCTGTACCTCTGTGGAACTCTAGACGTATTTGATCTAAATTGTCTAATGTGATTTCACTGCCCAGGGAATTTATAGGGTCTGATTTGGGATGTGTGTGACTAGCTGAAATTTCCTGAAGTGGGAATTGGTGCTCTAGTACTCCCTCCAATCTTCAAATTTATGATTATAGGAACAACTATTCTGCAGCAGATCAAGAGCCTTCTAGGACACTCTCCTTTTTGTGACATTGCCCAATGAAGGATTTAGAGGGAAAGAGTGGAAGTAGCAGATCAAAAGTAGGGTTATATTTTTCCCAAATTTCTGCTCCCTGTTTCCGGAAGCCAGCAATTTATGACTTATATTTTTATACTTCAGATTATCCTTGTTTCTTGTCTCCAGTGCCCTTTTTAGTTCTATTATCCTTTTTTAAGAAATGGTTACCAGAATGCACTCTGGTTTAAAGATGTAGGCATTCAGAATCTCTGCTGAGGGAAGGACAAAATGGCTTAAGATCACAACAGAGCTCAGGCCTTCGTTGGCATAAACTCCCATAGCTACCATTTGTGACTGGTGTCTTGTAGGCAAATATGCTCACAGCTCAAGCTCAAGGTGGGACTGTCAGAGACTGGTATCAAAATTACTAAGCTATAATTAAGCCCATGATGCTTCTTTCCTAGTGTCCTTCGCAAGGCAGAACTCCGATTCAGGAAAGATGCTGACTTTATGATCAGTTAACAGAAAGGATGCTTTGACCAGTGAGTTTTTGTGTGTATATGTCCAGCCTTGGCCCCAGTCCTAAGAGGTCCTGACTTTGAAAGTTGTAGCTGTGTAACACCTCATAGGATGAGGTTTAATACTTGCAGAGCTGAATAAAGCATTTTTACAAAAGTCATAGTTTAGACAAGTCCCTTGATTCTGTATTCATTATATCTATTTTCTTTGAGATTAACTTGACTGTGGCATTTCTGGAATTTTACTTCACTGAAGTGAGAACAAAACAACCAACTTTTGCAGCTGATCTGTGAAAAGCCATTATCATTAGGCCATCTGGAAAAAAACATTTTTAGTTCTTGAACAGTGGCGAAGAGCTCATTTTTGAAGAATAGATTTCTTGTGATTGCCACATGATAGTGACAGTGCATTACAAAAGAAAAAAGTGCTGAAACAAGTAGGGTTTTATAGCACCATTTATATTCTAGGTTTATTTATGCAATAATTTAAACTTTTTGCTGCTTAGCAATTTCTTTGTGCTAGTAGAGGTTTATATAGGTTTGAAGACAGTGCTACCTGGAATGTTAACTCTAACCGGATGACCACAAAAAACAACAGCAGATAGAAATTGGCTAATTAAAAATAATATGAAGCTGAATAAATGACGCATGCAGTGTGTATGAAGTTTGAATTTTTTTGTGAGACCAAAACAGAGTAGAAAAAAAAGAAATTGGGGCATTTACCTGGGAGCTGGTGTTACTGTATTTCAGATATTGAAATTTTTTTGCAATAGTCCCTGAGATTGATTTCTAAAAGAAAAGTGGGTGTTTTATTTTTTTTTTTTTTTGGGAGGTGGTGTGTAAGGTTGTTTTTATTTTTTACTTCATTATTTCTCAGTGCTTCTTCTCCCTACTGTCTATGAAGTACTATGTACTTTGAGAGATGTGAGTCCGTGACAGCAGGGTATGAATTTGGAAAAACTTTTACAAGTTCTTGTCAGAGAATGTTTATTGATCAGACTTTTTCATGGTACTGTTTAGAAAATAAAGGCAAAATGTATGAGAAGTGTTTGGTTATTTTTTTTTTTTGAAATCAGAAATGGATTTTTGAAAACCACAAAGCAATTAATACTTTATTTAAAAGTGTTTGGGAAAGAGTCCTTTTTGTATTTTTGCAAACTGTACAATCAATCAGATGCATTATTCATGTGGTAACTGGAAAATGGAATGGTGCTAAAAAAAATTCAGAAAAGACACTTAAAAAAATCTGAACAATGTAACATGTATTTGTCTTCTCTTGTCAGATGGGATGGGAGTGCAAAGCTGACTTCATTTACAGAGGACAAAAATTAACTAAGGATGATTTGAACTGAAGGTCATAATGGTAGCTCTGCAAACATCATGGAATAACCAATAATGGACTGTGCTGTAAAACTGTTTTTCCACATCAAGAATTAAATACTCGATTTACTCGTAGTGCAGGCACTAGGAGTGCACAGTAAACAGTAAAGAAAAGGTTCTGCGCATCCTGCTGAGCTCTTCGTGTATCAGCTGCCTGATAAGCCAGGGGCGCTGTGTTACTACCCAGTATTTTCTATGTTGTGTGGAAAAGAAATGCAGTGACCAGCTAGAGGAGGGTTGTGGTAGTGGGTGGGGGTGGTTTGTTTTCTTAATGTATCCAATATATGTTTTCTTGTACAGATGGCCCCTTGTGCTTTGGATGTAGCCCTTGGACTAGTAAATTGATGCAGATTATTCTACTCAACCGAGTCTATATCTGAATCCTAAACTTTCATCATGGATTTTTTGTTGCCTGCAGACAGATTGTGGTCTAACAGTGCTGTTTTCCTCCTTCTTGTGTTTTTTTTTTTTTTTTTTTTTTTTTCCAGTTTCTAAATCACATGCATATTTTTAATACACAAAATGTACTTTTTAATATTGCTTTTCCATATGCTGCTCTAAATGTATACATTCCACATATTGCATCCAGGGTTGGTTTTTTTTTTTTGAGCAAGAGTGTTATTCAGTAGAATTTATCTGTTCTTCAGGAAATTTCAGGCAGGGCAGATGGAATTATGAAGCCCTGGAAAGATACACAATTGCTTTTAAACGGTGATGGATATAAGGCAGGACTATGAATATGAGGGAGCTTGGTTTCTGAAAGTACAGATGAGAAGAGACGTGATCCACAAGGTAATATTTCCATTTATATGGAGTCTGGAATATGACACTGTCTAAGGATCCATGATGACAGAGTCTTCAAATGTGATATCACTTGGTCATAACACTGGGTTAATAGGCACAGTTCTTATGCACTTTTACAGTATGAGAGGCAATATTTATTAGAGCATGAGATGACAGCCAGATCCAAACCAGTGTTTTAGTCTCTTAGGTAATGCTTACCTTGTGATTCCAGTCATCAAAAAGTCCCATATAAGTGTGCCAAAAAAAAAAAAAAAAAGTTCAACTGTGAGCCGTGTGTAGGTTCTTTTTGGATGTGTGGCGCGCTTCATTTTATAGTTTGTGCTTTCCTAAGATCAAAACTGTATAGGCTTCAGTGCC
Source organism: Leptosomus discolor (assembly GCF_034619465.1). NCBI lineage: Eukaryota > Metazoa > Chordata > Aves > Leptosomiformes > Leptosomidae > Leptosomus > Leptosomus discolor. Next base: position 49,631,279 of record NC_141398.1, on the reverse strand, counting down.
AGAAGCATAGGTATGCCATTATTTCTTCACTGAAGACAACTAGGGCTCAGGGATAAGTTTTTGTATTGGAATTCAGTTTGTTACTTCGCATCAGTAATAGATGGGATATCATCTGTAGATACTAGAATATTTTGTAGTCTATCCAATGATATTCAAGTCTGGGTTTGGTGGATTTGGATATAAATGTTTTTGTATTGTCTGTTAGTGTCTTACAGTTTTCATTAGAGTCTTGAAATACTTGGTGCATGTGATCATGCACATTCTTTAATATAAACGTTGCAAAATTATCCTGAAATTTTACTTTCAGGAGTCACAAAACTTGCTTGTCTGCCACATGCCTTGAAGATTGATTAAGAAAACAAGGATATTTGACAAGTTTATAAAAAATAATTATTGCCCTGGGCAAATGAGTAAGTAGTATTTTGATTTGCACATAGCCACTTTTGAAAACCTAGTTTAAATGTGAGGCATTTTAAAACAAAGCATAAAAACCCTCACAGTATGGAACACATCCAGTTAGGAATATACAGCAAGAAATAATTCTGGGTTTATGAAAAAAACTCTTGCATTTGGGGGGAAAAATATTTCCCCAAAATTAATTTAATCAGAGGCTCACGTCCTGTTCCTTGAATTTTTGTTCAATTTGTAGGCTCATGTATTTTGAGGCTGTGAAAACATTCAAAGATGATATTGGAAAAATCAAACCTTAGTAGTTGACTTGAATGTTGGGGTGCTTTAGACGTAGCATTCTGGTAGAGGACTGGAGTCTGGGTTGATTGCATTGTACTGTCATTCAGTGGGAAGTAGAGGGTTTCAGGTAAAGTATCGCTGCAAATTGTTTTTGTCAACTAGGTCATCTTATTAATAATGCTGCTTCCTGATTATTGTAGCTTCTACAGGCAGTAGGCTTCATTGAACAAGTCATCTTTACTCTCTTTTTCCTATGTTGCTTTCTTATGTGGTCACAAACAGATGGCTATCAACCTGTTTGAAATTTGGGAGAATTAGAATAAGGTAGTTAAGACGTTTACCCTAGATTTACTCTCTCATTGTTGAATAGGTTATATTGGTAGATTACAAATACTAGGGTTTTTTCTATTTAAGGTGTGATAATCAGTCTTTAAGGGGTTCAGTTTGCACAGGGATGAGTTATACTTAGCCAGGGAAAACAGACTCAGATAAGAAAAAACTTCCCGTCTTCATGATGCTATGGCTAAGCTTGAAAGCTTATGATTTGTTATAAATATACAGATTATTCTAATTCTATCTAAATAAACGATGTTATCATTTCAGTGTATAAAAAGTAGTCCTTCCTAACTGTAACTCACTAGTGTTTTTGGAAAAAAATAAAGCAGTTATTGTATTCCGAGACTGGGTTCAGACTGTGTAATAGGAGCAGCATCATACAGTGAAGTGGAGTAGAATAGTGGCAAAACCACCCTTCTCTTTCATGTGAGGTCAAAAATGAAGGAAATTGTTAATTATCAGCTATAGATTTGCTTCTCATTTTTCAAAGCTTATAATACCTGGTAACTTTGATTATAGAGTATTTTGGGCTTTACATACATTGCCTCATTAGGGAGACAATAAACCAATTTTAATATGTCTCAGTCTGCTATTTTCAGATGAAACTGTCATCATGGGCCTTTTTTGTTACACTTCATAGCCTGGAATATTTTTTGCTTTAGTTTAGCATGTTTTCTTCTCTCTCTATATTGTAGTCTAGATATTAGCATTTGTGGCATTTCACTTAATGACTGCATACAATATGTCTTTCGGTAAAAGACACAGCATATAATGCAAACTAAGCAGATATTCCACCTGAACTATATAAAAATAAGATAATTAACACCTGAATGGTATCTGGAAGGGCTATGAGCTATCCAATTCTGTCGGCATAGTGGGCCAGATAATGGTGTAAACATAGAGTAAAAAGAATTTATCATGCTGGAGTTGAGTTCAGAACCTCTTTCTTTGGATGAGCATTAATAAAATAGTATATATTAAAAGTCCAGTATTTTAACATTAAAATGTGACTTGGTTTATAACTCAAAATGAGGGTAGAATATAGATACTTAGATTATCGCCTTTGTACTGGGTCTTTACCTACAGGTAACAGTTATAGAAGAAGTAAAAAGATAGGAGCTGTGCCCTAGGACTGCCTAAAGCAGATGTCCAAACAGGTGATTCTTTCCCTGACACCCATTGTTCTCTACTGACTGCTCTGCAGGTCTGATTAACTGAAATTTGGATCTTTCATACTAAAATAACTAAAATTTAAAGTAGGTGAATTCTGTCCTTCATACCTGGATTTTTATTACTATGTCTAGTCTCTAGATCAGAGAAGTTAGAGCTATGTGGCAAACCAGTGTGGTTACTGCTAATGATTAATGCCATCCATATAGGATTACAAAGTACCTGGTTGTTTGCCACAGAGGCTGCTCTGGCAGCTTCAGCTAATTGCTCTGTTAATAGAGTACTGACTGGATTCAAAATGGCCAGTAGTGGGGGAGGTGGGAGCAAATTTCATCGTGTTTTCTAAAGGAGGGAGGGGACTTTTAGCGTTACACTACATGTCTTTTTAATGATTACTGAGAACTCCCTTTTTGCTGCTACAAACCTGTCACTGCATCAGTGAAGTCTGAATTCTTTCTGTCTTTTGAATAGCCACAGGTAGTGGCATTACTGCTAAATTTTAACTGCTGTTAACACCTAATACGGAACTCTTCAGATAATTTTTGTTGGTTTTTTTAATTGCTTGGGTGCTTTGTGCTTTTTTTCATTTGACAGCTTGTGAGGAGATGAGTATTGGCGAGGTTAGAAAAAAATTGTATTGTCCAGGCACAAATACATGTGGCAACAGTGTGGTAACACGAAATTCAGAAGTTGGTAACCTGCAAATGGAGTGCACTGTGAGATCAGGTAACCTTACACTAGCCCATTTGTACTGAATTGTTGTGGTGTGCTGTCTTGAGCTTTCTTGGCATAATGGGTTTAAAAACCTAGAGGGCTGAGAGCAAGAGCTTCAGCTTGAGCCTTCAATAATTTAAAGGCAAGCTTAACTAAACCTTAAGTTTCTCCGAGGTTCTAATGTACGGTTTGAATGTATCCTAAATAGTTGAAGATTTTACAGCTTGATTTTGATGCTTAATTATGGATTTAGAGGCTAATTTTAGGCACATGGGTCTAAAAATGTGTGCTGTAATAATTCTAGAAAAATTTCCCGAACTTGCTTGAACTACCCCTTGCAGATAAACTTACAGGCCATGACTCAGTAAATTACTTAAATGTACTTTGTGGAAAATTTGTATAATTAAAGCTAATGAATAGTGTGGGGTTATTTGTGTATGTAATCATCTGCTTGAACACTTTGAACCAGAGCTCTAGCTCCTAAATTTTTACATTCTTTTTCTTATGGTGACACTTGTGAAGCAGGTATGAATCTCGCATCTAAAATCACTGCATCTGGTGCTAAACAGAGCTCCTTTTATGCATTTTACATGTAAGAACTGAATTTTATTATTAACAGGCAATGGGATATACTGCTTTAGATCAGAGATCAGTATCAGTTCATTCGTATTTGACATAAGTTACAGTGTTACAAAATCTAGAAGAACTAGAAGTGTTGGAAAAAAATGAGTGTACTTATCAGAGAGCAAAATCTACCTTATTTAAAATATATTACAGCCTTTATCTAGTTGAAACGAATACACTATTAAAGTAATTTGAATTATTATGGAAGAAATACATCTGTATTACATGTTTGATAAAAGATTATGGTGCTAGAGACCCATACGGAAAACTTTATTAGTAAATGTTGAATGTTTTGATACTTTTGGGTCAAAACTGGCCAGTTTCTTTTTTGCACCAGTGTAAGTAGTCTGAGTGAATATGGACAGTCTATATCAGAAAACATAGCTGAAATATTCATAGAGTAAACTTTCTAGATTGGATACCTATACAGAAGTATACCTTTTTCTAATATAACCTCTAACTGCCAAAGAGAAATCACTTATCCTAGTAAAGACTCCTTTTACACCAGTAAACTCTTCCAGTGCATAGCTGTTGGCTAGTAAGGGGATAATGCAAAAAGAGTAAAAACCAAAACAAACACCCACCTCCTGTCCCAAACCCCAATTTTAAAAATATTTCTGCATAAATAAATGATATTTCATTTAATAAATTCTGTAACTTATGAATAGAAATTTGTTTAAATTATTTTGCATCGATCTTGGAACATATATTTCTGTGGGTGGAACTAAACCAAACATACCTAAACTTTGCTACATTTACTGTTAGGTACAATTTTAGATTACTGGATCACATTTATTATTCTATATGTACTGTATATATATGCATATAAAGAAAAAAGTGGAATGTAAATCATGGTTGTTTAAGCAAGAGAATAAACAACAAAATCATTGAACTGAAGAATTGTATTTTCTATAATATTTTCACCCAAAATGGTTTCATATTTAAAAGTATACATTAATAGATTGTGTAAATAAGTGTAAATAGGCTGACCTGAAATACCTAACTTCTTTTGTGGAATGAGTTAATCCAGAACTTTATTTTAATTGGATGAAGTGAAATTTCATTAAATGTAGCATCCCTCATTTGATCATTTGAACATTTATTATTACTACTGTAATAACTGTTATTATTCTCTCTGTCTCTCCAAAAGCAAATAGGATCAACACAGTTGGATCCTGAGCATACCAGTAGATTTCAAGTACAGCAGCAAGGCAAGGTCTTCTCCCTCATGTTATGAACGTGCAAATAGTGAACAATATGCCATGTTAATACTTCTGGATTTTTTTTAATAGAGTAAAATTTTCTCTAGTTTCAAATGCAGCATTTCCAATTGTATTCCTGAGGAAAAAGGAGGTGAACTTCTAGCAGTAGTAGACAGATGCTGAAAACTGTTTTTGCATGAAGTATGATGCAGAAAAACCTTGTTGTACTGTCTTTGTCACTGACTGTGACACAATTTGCTGCCTAGGTTTTGTTTCTCATTAAAGCTGCTTGAGGTTTAACTAGCATACATAGCATTGCTGAGATGTTAAGAAAGAGCTTAGAGAAAAATGTGCAACTTGTGTAACCTGTGGCAGAAGTTCCATCATGAAGCATTTAAATGTATCTTGGACTCGATGGAAGGAAAAAATCTGTTAAGAGTAATTTTATATTAACACCCTGGGAACAGTGTTAACAGAATGGAAACAAGGTGGCCTGATGTGTTTTTTCTGGCTCTAGTTCCTGGCAGCATAGATATTAAAAGAACCCCAAACAAACAACACAAACAAAACATGAACTAGTATTCCTATGTTGAATCTATCAAAACCTTGATAATACCCAGTGGAATTACTCAGAGGCCTTATATTCCAGAAGAGAGAAACTTCAGGTATTGACAATTTAGATGGAAGATGGATTATGACACTGTCTGCGTGTTTAATTTAAATTGTGCGTTATGTAGATATAAATGGGGTTAGAAAAGAGCTTTGGATGGGTATAACGGCACATGAATTTTCCTTATTTCTCCTTTAGACTAGGATTTGTAATGTTAGGAGGCCTATCCTTGGAAATAACATTCACATAAAAACTGTTGTCCATGTCCCTGAAGATCATGCTATTATTTTGATAAAATCCAGGTTTTGCGGTAGTGTTTCCACTCAACTTATTTTTTTTTTAATATATGCATTTAATATTTTTATTAAGGTGTGCTTCCAAATGTACCAGAGTTATAAACTTTGTGCTCTTCTAGTCAAATACGTATCATTCAGGCCAGAAGCTGCATAGTAGTGATGATCACAGCGTAGACCGACAGGCAATTATAAGTGAAGGGGCAAAACAGTAATCACTTGTGCATACATCAATAGTTGGAACTAAAATAGGAATTTTTCTATCTTTAAAATTTAATAGATTAATACCTTCGGGATGTATCCTAGAGAAGGCTTCAACAACAGTTGTTAATGTAATCATACAGTTACATCAGTTTCCCTTTTTTCCTTTCAGAAAGGGTCTTTAAGAAATCCTTACATTTAGACATACCATAAACAAGATTTTGTTACTACAGATGTAATACTCTTTTGTAATGTCCTTTCTTAAGGTTACCATAGCAGCGTAATACTGAACAGAGGTAAAGTTTTATGTAGTTACAAGTATAAGCAGTCAGCTGAAGCAAAAAAGACACACACTGCAAATTATAAGATGATTTTGGGGTGGATAAAGGCCTCTTAAGAACCAAGAGGATTCTGTAAAATTTCTTCCAACTTGTTGCCTCAGTAGACTGTCAATGGTCATAATCTTTGTAGTGAGAAAGAAAGTTTGAAAAAGGTGCTGAAACCCGGATTTCTTTGATGAAATTGTAGTACAAAGGGCTGGAAATAACATCAATTATCCTAATTCCTAAAGAGTCCAGAAAACGCCCGAGTCACTGAAAGAAACATGTGACGATAAATGTCACTGGCTTGTGTCAGTGCGCCTTTTTCCTCCCAGCTTCTTTTCTTTACACAGCTCCTTAAGTCCGACCTTAACCTTATATTGCTGCCTGTGCATGAGTTGGCTCTGCTTTTTACTCTGTCCTTATACAGTTTTTTCCTGTGTGTTCCACTGAAACCTCCTTGAGGAAAAAGTTACCCAGTGCCCTAGGAAAGCATGTTTTCCTCAGGTAATTACCACATCCGAGTCCTGAAGGCTCATTTTACTCCAGGTTAAACCACTAAGGAGAAATAACCAATGTTTCACCTCAAAACATGATTTTAACCTATGCTTGACAGAAAGAAGTGTGGGAAATAAATTAGGAGAGGTGCACATATATTGAAAATGAAAAATATTTTAAAAACCCAATATCCATGCTTTCCCAAATAAAAGAAACTTTTAAAAATCTAACTCTCATTATTTTAAAGTAAGGAATGCTCTTCTGTGTGGTTTTTTTGGTGAAACTTAAAGTACCTTTCCTTCTTCCAGTAGGAAAAAGAAAAGCAAATAAAAAAAGCATAGGGCTGCAATGATGAGGGCTTTGCATATTCTGTTACTGACACAGGTGATGCAAAACTGAATAAAGGTAAGGAGTTTTGGTGCCAAGTCAAGCCACACTGTTCAGATGAGAAGTTAGGAAGGAGGCGAATGGTTCTGTCAGAAATGAAAGTTTAGATGCTTTAAGGATTGCTAGTTGGAGAAAGCTGAAGAATACTGTCACAGCAGTACAAATTCTGCTGCTGTATCTTTGTTCAAATGCATACTAAAAACAGTCCTGCCACCACCAATCCAGGAGGATTTATAAGCCTGACATTTTAAACAGACTTTGTTTATCGGGTTAAGTAATGTAGGAAATGATTATATCAAAAAGTTGATTTCTGTTACAAGTGGACATTCACATGACTTTACTATTATAATAATACATAGGTTTTGAAGTGGCATGTATGTTCATAGTTTCTAAGGTTCTTCCAGCAATTATAGTCTGAATGAAGTAAGAACTAATTTTAGTTGTAATATTAACTTTGTTGTTGAAGTAGAATGTTTCATGTTTTTCACTGCTGGTCTGCAGATTACTTGGAAACCTATTGATTTTGACAATAGCAGTTGTATTTAAAGCTGTTGACTATAATGTAAACTTTTTTCCCAAGAATGCCAAAGTGATTCTGCTGCATATGTCTATTGTCTGTTTTATTTAAGGGCCTGTTCACGTAATTTTTTTTTACTGTGCCACTGCCAGAGGACTGTGGTCGTAGATGAGGATCCCTTTGTATTTGACAGATAGCAACATGCAAAAAAATCCTTGCTTAAGGAGTTTGAAAAAATTCCTTCTATTTTATTATTCTAATTGCCAGACTGGAGGGATCTGACCAACTGAATTTGGACTCAGGTATCTCTTTCTTTTAATTTTATTATACCTGCTATTTTTATTTTCAGTCTTTTGATCTTCTTTCCTTTGCTACTTCTGAAGGACATGTGAGATGGCTGGTAGCTTCTCTGAACTGTGTACCCTCTCTACCCCCCTGATATGTGCTCCAGGTTTCCTGAAGATGTGTGAATCATGGCTAACCAGAGCAAGGTGCTGGGGGGAGTGGCGGGAGAAGAGGGAATCAGAGGATACTGTTAAAGTTTGAGGTACTCATCTTACATTTCAATAGTGCAACACACATTGTCTGAAAGTATATACCTAGGCAATATTACTGTTGAATTAGAATCAATGTTTTGAATATGAATAGTCAAAACCAGAGTAATTTAAAGTATTATTTCAAGCTGGGAGTCGCAACTTTCCCCTAACATTTATGGCTATTGGAGGCCAACATCTGCTGGACTTTTTAGGATTTCTCCTCATTTTACATGATAGGCAAAGAGTGAAAATAAGATCTTGACAAAATGGTTCCTGTGAGAGAAATGTATGAGTTTATTCTGTCTTTTTTACCTCTCAGAATGCTTCTAGTATTTATACCTAGTCTCCATTTAAAAAAAATAATCTTTATTCATGTGAAGAATTTCTGTGAGAAAAATCACCAGTATCAGTGTTATCTGGCAGGTTTCTACTCTGCAATTCTCAAGCAAGTCCTGTTTTGAATTGGCAGTATCAGAATAGATGACATTATCTTTATATGGTTTTGAAAAAAGAAAACAAAAAAATGTCATCAATGTGAAGGTGAACTTCAGTTACAATGCCTGTAGGAGGAGTTTTCATGCCATTTTATCTTTGTTCAGCAACTTAGATTGTGCAAGAACTGTCTGAAGACAGATTTGTCTGGCATGAGAGTGTAACAAATGGATATCTCATAATTCTATTTCTTGTTCGGTTGTTTTTTTTTCCAACCAAACAATGTGACTTTCTTCTGTACTGAAATAAGATTTTTATTTTTTTTCCCCCTGCTGAGATTAATGAATTTTATTGTTTTATTCAGGAAGAGCCTTGGTAGATGTAGGAATAAACCTCACCTCTGTGATTTTTTTCTAAATCACCAAGTGATTTTTCTTTGCATTTGGCCTACCCACCAGAAGAGCTAACTGCTGTTAGTATGTGGCATGTAAAGGACAAAAGCATCCCTTAAAATAAACTTTGTGGAGTTTTTACATATAACATCATCCTGCAAAGAGTAGTATTTATTTCAGTTATGTGAATAGCTTAAATTTACTTAATTTCTATATTTAACTTCTTTCATTAAGAATCTTTGGACAATGTGTTTCTGTTAGCTTCTTTTCCTAGTTCAGGAAACACTGAGTTGCCTTTACCGCAGGCTGTGGTCTATCTGTTATTTTCAGTGTACGTTTTTAAAGTGAATAACATGGACTACTGAGGAACTCCCAGTTAAATGTCAACAGGACAGACTGAAAATGAAGGGGCACATAATGCTGCTAGAAAGTCAGTTTGGCATTCTGTGAAGTCAATTTACATACTTCCTGCAAGAGTTCTTTTTCCATTGTAATCTCTCACTCTCCAACACGTATCCTACTCTTCATCCTTAATTTTGTGAAAGTTTGTGAAGCTGTGTCTGCATGCATGGATGTCTTGCTCTGCAACGTCTTTGATTCATTGGTTAGTACTTCACAAAGATGAACTGAAAGGGAAGGGTGGGGCTGCAGGCACAGGAGAACCTTATTCTGATTCTGATGTCCTTGTATAACTTTGCTTGTGACAGCATTGTTACCTTTCCAGTGAAAAAGTCTTGTCTCCCCAAAAGTTTGTGAGTGCTTTTTGATTAGGAACATGAAATATTGCCATAAATCACCTCGAGATTAAAAAAGGAACCTACTTTAATTTAGTTCTGATGATAAATATGTCTTGGGGAAAATTGATGAAGTCACTCCTTCAACTGGATTTTGTCTTTGATTGGATGGACTAGGCAGAATGATATAGAAAAAAATATACTTTATAGCCTAAACGCTCATATGTATCAGATCTTCTTTTATATCTGTGTAGTTGTATTTGTCTTTCATCTTTTATTCATGTATCTTATACATGTGGATATAAACGGTTGTTGATTGCCATATCAAAAGACAGAAGTAACATCATAACAGACTGGATGATATGCACAGTAAGACTTCATGATCCTAAAAAATTTGCAAGAATTATGCTCTTGATATTTCACTGTTTGAGCCTAGATATGGTATGAGAGATCACTAGCGACTTATAAAGTACAAAAGGGTTTGGTTTAGGAAGATGTTAGTTGAAGCCTTTCATGCTTTCCACTCTTGACAGTGATTATAATGAAGATAACGAAGTGGCTGACAATAGAGTTTTGAAGAATGAAATATGATAAGAAAGGATTTGCACAATAGATACAAAAATGGTAGCTCAACTCAGTAGTATGCGGATAACCAAAAGAATAATTTAGAGAGACAGATGATTTCTCAGAATTCTAAAGTCCTGAGATATCTTTCTTAATAGCTCCATGACAGAACTCTGTTCTATATATCTGAACTAAAAAAAAAACTGTAGGTTTAAATCTCAGTAGGTCAGCTCTTTTTTATCTTTTAAGAATAGAGAGAAACTATTGCAATGCAGGTTCCTGGGTAAGGCACTGCCAAATTAAGAGGCAGAATAGTTGAACTTCCTGATTTCTGTGGTCTGGAAGTGTTCAAGTTTAACAACTTTGTTTATTTACATTGTTTGTGAAGGAGGCTAAGAGAAGGTGTGCAACAGACACATCTCAAGGTTGGTTGTGGTTTTCTTGGACTGTGAGAATTGCTTTAATATACTTAATTGAACAAGTAGTTGAATAGGCTAGCCCTTGACATCGTAAGTATGTGCTAGAACTGTCAAAGCTATTTCCTGAATGCATACAAACTAAAAATGAGGGTAAAGAAAATAGTAAACCGTGTTTTTACTTTTAAGAGTGAATGAAGAATTTTTCCTCCATTCAAGATAGTGGTATATGTATCAAACAAAAAATGTTTGGTTCCTTTTCTACACTCAGTTGTCCTGGAAAAATACCCCAAACCACAGGCAGGCAATGTGTACAGCATGGTGATTGCAGTTCTAGTTAATTAGGATTGTGCAAATTGCATGACAGTTCTAAGACTGAAGACATGTCAGGGCATATTTCAATCTTGACATTGTATAGGTAAGGTGGAGGCTGAAGCTGGACTGGAAAACCTTTAATATTGGTGACAACATGCACAGGGAAAAGTTCAACCTGACTTTCAGATTCTAGATTCTAGATTGTTTACAATATGAGTAGGGAACAAAACATGTTCTTTCTTATTCATACTGAGAGTATGTATTATAGAACAGGTAATCATAAATCCAGACCTCTGTAGGTTGTCTTTTACAATATACTTTTTTGGAGAATAGCAGCAATTTTGATATCTTTCCCCCTGCCACGGCCCCTCCCCTCCCAGTATTATGCTGGTTTGTGTGCTTTGAGCATTAGGGGACTGGACTTTAGGTTTTTTTCTGCTTCAAGTATAAGGATTTTGTTCAATTTGATGCTCTTGAGAGGCTTTAATTCTGGCTTAGAATTTGAGAGGGACCTAAGTTGTGTTTGACGTGTCAAGCAGCTTCTATTTAGCCGTTTAATTTTTGTATACAAAGTTCTTGGTTTCTAATTGTAAGGTAGGACTAAAAATCAAGGTAAAGGCATGGTTTCTCATCCCCTCCTCCCCCTCCATAGGTACATGTATATGTTGTTTTGCTCCTGATGGAGTTAATTAACAAATAATTGATTAAAGGAATTGTGGAATACCTTGGGTTTTTCTTCCCCAGTAACTTTACATTGCTTCGTATATGACATTGGGTGGTCAACCGTCTTATCCAGCAAGCTGCCTATTAAAAATATCTGTTTGCAAAGCCCTATGGACAGATGTTCCATAACTTGTAAGGGAAAGTTCTCAGCAGTACAAGCAGGAGAGGGTGACAACATGCTACAGGGTAGTAGTGTTGTGAGAGAACTCTGGGCTGTTGCACAGCTGGAAAATACAGTACTCTTTCAGAACTGCTCGGTAACAATGCTCCCCGAGCAATCGCTCCTTGCTTGATTCTTCCTGAAGTCAGAGAAGTTGATTAAAATGCTGTTGCCAATCATGTGTTGTAGCCCCAGCTAAAGCTGTGCAAATTGAGAACAACTGGGCAAGGAGCACCTGCTTGTTCTGTGATTGAGAGCTTTGTGTTTCCTTTAGCCTGGTATTTTACTAACAAGCATTCCTTTTGTTGCCCATAAAATGAATGACTTCTGCTGACTCCAGAAGACAGGTACTTCATTACCTTGTACACAAATAAGGGAAATGAGAGTGACACTTGGAAGAGAATAATATGAGTTTATTTGCAAATGGAATCCTGGTCATAAGGTGCTCCTCTTAACAAATTATAAGCAGGAATGAAAAGTCTGTGTTCTGGAGGCTGCTGATGAATTTATCACGACACCACTTATTTCTTCCCAAGACTTTTGGAGTCAGTTATAGATATGTTGGCAATTCTCTTGCATCCAGCTTTAGTCTCAAAGGCCAGATTGTCTTGCCTACCAGCCTGATCCTGTTAGAGCACACTTCTATATGGCTTTGTTATTTGAAGTGATGTATATCTCCTTTACTGAAAGCCACAACATCAACAGGCTTCCCTGCATGCCATTTCCTCCTCTTCTACTGGTAGCAGTACCAGCTAGAAAACTTTTCTTTAAATGTAATTTTGAAACCAATAATTGAGATGTACAAAGCCATCTCGTCATTTATTGAGGAACTGACACAGATTCCCCCCCTCCCCTGCAGTTTACATCTCCAGGTTGAAATTTGTTCATATATGCAAAAAGCTACAACTGTAAGTTCCTGTTTAGTTTCTGGCAGGACAAATTGTGTCTAATAGTTGTTAACCGATTTATTCTTTCCTTTGGAAACTCTGCTGTCTAGGGAAATATCCCATCTTTTAAACTGACTTTAAGTAAAATTGACCTTAAATGTGGAAATATAGATACACTCTTGCAAGAACTAAGAGCTCAGAGAAAATACAGTTGTATATTTTGCTATATCTTAAGAAATATTTCTAGTCAGAATTTAGATCAGTAATACTTTCAGTCAATTTTTATTTAAAAAAATGATAATGCATCTTTAAGAGAATTTTCAAGGACACTTTCAAAATTTGTGGTGTATAAAAAATACACAACAGAAGTATACAAGGATTATTTTCTTTCCCTAGTCTTAACAGGTCCCATTGAGTTTATCAAGAGGAAAATCAGCGTGTTTGGTCAAATATACTTGATTATCCATCAGATATGAAAGGGTGTTCTGTAATGTTCTCTGAAAGCTTGCAAAATTAGGCTCTGTCAGAAGGGAAGGTGAAATTCAGAAGCAATAATCTGCTTTCAGTGGCAACCTGGATTAGTTAGGCTGTGAAATGACTTTGAATTCCTGGTGGCATAAAAGGAGGTGAATCCAGCTTCCAGCTCTTATTCTGTGGCAATTTTAATGTACAGACTGTTCTGAGGAATGACTCACTGACTACAACATGCAGAAATATGGCTTCTATCATAGGTCAGATCCTGGCTATGTAAAACGTGAAACTGTTATCTAGGTCAAATACTGCACAGCTGTAAAAGAGCGGGTATGTCATGTGATCAGCAAAATTATGTAAGTTGTTGCACAATTTCATGGCACACCACCCATATAATAGCTCAGTAATCATGACTGGAAGTAACAAACAAGTACATGAGAGGAACAAGGTTTGCATCAGAAAGCATTCTGGTGATTAAAGAGCAAATACTAGGAATTAATTATAATTTAGAAAAGTTCCAGTCCTATTCTCATTAAAACCAATGGAAGCTGACAGGCAGCAAGATTAAGCTCGTAGTGCCTTTGAAGGATCTTAGTTTTAGTGCTGTCATTCAAATTCTTCACTTTGCCTCAGAACATGTACAGCAAAAGCACTGCAAAGAGCAGACATGTCAGATCACCAGAATGGCTCAGTGATGACACAGTAGGGTCACCTGATGATAGAGCAATAAATTTGTTCTTTCTGTCTTTTCTGAGCTGATCAACTGGGCTTCTGGTTGTGATGGTGTATGTGGTTTAGACACCTGTTCACTAGGAGCAGGGCCAAATCCACCAATGAATTTCATAGCTACTTGTGCATTTTCACTGCTGATTCCCAAAGGTACAATCATAAGCTTGATGATGGCTCCTCTCAGTTCAGGAGTGGATGTTGTAGTAAACGGTATAAATTTATGGTGGTTGTGGTATAGTTATTTTCAATATGACAAAACAATTCAGAGAGTCTGCCTAAATTCTCTGTATGCTTTTTACTAGCTCTGGAGTAAAGTTTTTCAGAGGTCAGGACTGACCCATCAGAATGTACATTCGAAGTAGCCAATAAGCAGTCCCTTTATTATTTATAGTGCAATCATTCATAAATGTATTTAAGAAAAGGGATGATCTATTTTCTACATGTTCCTTAAAGGGATTCCATTTTAGCTTCGATAGTAATTTTTACCTTTTTCAGTAGAATTTATTGACACAATGCCTGGCACAAGCCCTAGATTTTGCATCATCCTTTTGTCTGCAAGCATATTCACCAGCCGCTTAATTTGTCATAGCCCTGGAGGTATCAAAACTAATGAGCTTTGTTTGAATAGACTTTTTCCAGTTCATCTAGCACACTTTGGGGTAATCATTCAGTTTCTGTTTGCTTCTGATGTGAAGCATTGTGGGAAATATAAGAAAATAATGGTTAAAAAAAAGGCAGTATGAATTGTTAACAGCCATGTTCTCTGAAAAGCCCTAAAGATGTTATATTTTTAATTTCATCATTTATTGTAGTATTGTGAGTACCTCTAAGTACAATCATTACAAGATAATATCAAAGAAGAATCTGATAAAATGCTATTTTTCAATTAGCTCTGAGTTTAATACTTTGCTTTTTTAAGTATTTCACAGCTAACAAATCTTTAAACAATCTAACCTTTCAGGATTTGGAAGTGGACAAGATAATAACTATGAATACGTAATATTGCAGCAGTGGTAGGGGTTTAAAAATCTATTACTGGGATTACATACAGGAATACCTTTTATTGGTCAGACAATTGCATTTTCATTGTTATAAAGCATTTCCCTATGCTCAGTGTTATACCACAGAGATACACAAAAATGGAACGCAGAGGTGTGCACTGCATAAGTAATTTCTGAAAGTGTCAGATACTCTGTACGACGTATGCTTTTAATCTCAAATTCCTAGGAAGATTTGTCCTTCTGGCCAATTAGGACAACATTTGTGGTGTATGTTATTTTTGCCTCGTATGCTCTAGAATGCTATAGAATAAAGGTTTCAAATTCTCTTTTAAGTTAATGCAATGAGGACAGATTCCCTAGAACCTTCGGTTAGTTTCTCCTTAAAAAAAACCTGGTAGGCCAGGCTCCAAGTTTGATTGCTAAGCAGCTCAGTGAGTCATTATTTTCCAACAGGATATAATAAGCAACTGAAACTTACTGTGTGATAACTTTGCATCAGTAAAGCATAACACTTCTAAATAGCCTATTACAATCTAAAAAGGGTTGTTTCATATGAACAGTCCCAGGACCTCTTAGTATATTTTCACACTTCTCATTATAAGTTGATTTGATGAAAAGCTTTTTCTGTAAAAAAGAGTGAGGCAGAGGGAGAAAGGAGGTGGAGGAAGGGCAAGAGAGGAAGGAAAGGGCAGGAGTTATTTGCTTTTTAAATTGGATACAATCTCCTTTGGAACTTTTTTGTAATGCATTGTCATATTAAGATGACTTGGAAAAAAACTAGCAAGAGAAAGCATAAAGTTAGCAGTTAGCTGAAACTCAGCCTACCTAAAATTGAAGTAGAAACTATGGCAAAGGTTGTATCTATCTTTATTAACTGATTGCTATTTTATGTTGATACAGCACAGTGCAGTGCACTGTAGAGATACCCATGCTACCATTGAATAAGACACATTGAGTATCAGAAGCGTTAGGTTCATCATCAACTCGTGTTCTTGAGGTTTATTTTATGTCTCAGTTGGTCTAATTGGTATAGGTGGAGCTTTACACTAAGGCAGCTCAGTATTTCTGTACCCATATTAAGTCTTCTGGCTTTGTAGCTCTTCCTAGCTGCATTGTGCTGTATAGACATGCACTTACTGACAGAAATCAGTTTGCAATCCAGGGCTTCTGTGGATTCCATGTTTGATACTGAATACTTACATGGCATTGACAAGCAGTGTTTGTCTTCTCAGAGACAGAGCTCTAACTTCTGCTTGTTACCTTCGCTGGATTATTCAGGGTTTCCTCACTTTTGAATTGGATTGCTGCTGTGCAGTCTCTCCTCTTGGAGGTCACTGGAAAGGCAGTTTGGAATACAGAATGCAGAATACCTTATGTGGGTGGCTAAGCCAGCTTCAATAAGTACAGTAGTTCACATAGTTAAGAATAAAATGGCTTTGATTTGTACTTTATGTCATGTCTTGGTCCTTACATATTATAGAGCTAAGGTTTGCTAAAGAGCAGTCTCTTGATGTGTATATCTGGGGACAGGGAAGGGATCATTTTCAAATCATAAACTTGCCCAGAATAATTTATAATACAGGTGAGACATCTTATATGTGGGTGCAGCACCTCTGGCTTCTTAAGCTCCAAGAAGGCACCACCACTTTTCCTCCCTTACTATTGCTTAAATATTTAGGACCAGGATGTGATTTTTAAATCACTGGCTATGTGGTTCAGCTTAATCGAACCTTTTGTACTAAACAGTGACCTACTCTCAAATCACAGTCATAGAAACAAGAGCTTAGAGAGAGACGATGTCCAGGAAAAGAATTTGTCTAAAACTCCTTCCTCAAATGTTTTCTCTGATGAAAGCCAGATGCTAAATCAAACTCAAAAGAAATCTAAGAAAGAATTGTTTTTGAGGCAAATTCTGCTCCATCTATTTTCAGAATTATGGTGGTCTTATGCTGTCTTTCCTCCCACAAACTCTGCTATTCATTTTTTTTCTTTTGTTTATTTTTCCTTTACTTGCTTGTTTAAATTGTTGGTTTGTTTTCTTTTTTTTTTTTTGTTGTGGGTTTTTTTGTTTGTTTGTTTGTTTTGTTTTGTTTTGTTTTAGTGTCTCTCTAGTGTGTCTGGTATATTCTCAAGGGTAAATTCGTTCAGGTAACCTCAGTAGCATATCCATGTGGGTTTTCCTATTCCAAAGTATTTATGTAACTTATTGGGATTAAACTGGTGATTTACAGGTTGGGTTATTATAAAGTGGAACTCAAAATACAGGGTTATGAAACGTGTGTCTTGAAAAAACATGTGTGTTATAATAAAATAGTAGTTTCATAAGAAAGGGTGTCAAAATAGTAAATGATGCTGCCTATTCTTTATCATGACATGATTTAACGCACTTTTTATTGTCTCTGCCACTTTAAAAAAAATGCTTACTTCAAGCATTTAATTACAGTACATTACAAGACGAGTTTCTCCTTGTAATTGGAGTAGATCTGGACTCTTTCTTAACTTCCAGTATTATGTATACCCTTGCACACTGGTTAAGGTTTATGCAAAGGTTTTGGGACCCATTAAGGTATTGTTGAAGGTTTTGGACAGATTTCTGTTACTTCCCTATAAGTTTGGCATAGAAAGAGCTTTAAAGGTGCCATGCTTTGTGGTTTGCTTGATTTGTAGAATATGTTATTTGGGTTCAGTGCTAGGCAGATACTTTAATGTATTATAAGAAACACCATGTTTCTGTCTAAACCATGTAACTGAAATAACAGCAATCTTCATCCCAAACAGATGGACGTGTCTCCAGTGAGAACTCAGGGATCTGAGAGGGACACGCTGGGTGTAATGTTGTCACTATTGCTTTGTGAAGTGTGGACTATTGTGGCAGAGTGGCTGACTCCCAAGGAAACAATAGAACTATAGGGACAAAAAAGGCAAAGGATGGGATAGAGTTTGACTGAGAGATGTTTGAGAAGCATTTCTGAGCAATGCAACAATTACAAAGGAGCTTGGAACCAAGAATAAAGACTTATATGTTCCTTGTAATAAAAGTAACTGCAGCAGAGTAACTGCCATCAGATTGTACTTCGAAGAGAAAGAAGCCTGTCTGAAGTTTAGCTAATTACTCAAGGGGGAAAAAAAAATAATCACAGCTAGAGGAGAAGTATGTACTCTATATTCGGGGACTGCCATACAATATTGGGTTACACAAAGCGTTTATTCCTCAGGATAGCATGATTGCTGAGATAAGTATACACCTCTCAGGCCTTCAAGATGTCACTATTTTTGTCAGATATTCCTCCTCCTTTGGTGTATATTACTTGTGGCACTTAGTCTTTTGGGGTTTATTATGGTAATAGCTTGATTTTTATAGCAGTGGGTGTACCTACTGCTCCTGATACACTTGTGAAAACCTAAATATGGGTATATCTGAGGGGTTTTTTTCAGTCTGAAGTAGCTCACACTGCTAAGTATTACTGTACTGATGAGTTTGAATAGGCTGTTGAGTCCAACCAACAAATGCGGTCAAACTGACTCTTTGTCAATTTATGTTGGAAATTTGGAATTACTGATTTGGCGTATCTGGGACAATGTTGCTAAAAAATGTTGGTAAAAGCACCAAACCCTTTATGATTAAACACTTGGTCTTCAGCAGCAAAACAAAACAAACAAATAAGGAACAAATTAAAGGCTGCAATTAATCTTATGTCTTTGCCTTTCCTTGAATTACTACCTGGATTAACAGTCGTTGCAATGATAAGAAGGTGTTAGTGTGGACAGGCTTAAGTAGTTTTGATGAGGTGTTGTTTGAAACTCTTTGTGAGTTCACTGTACTTCAACATTTCTATTTTTTGACATAAAATAATTTTCTTTTTTATATCAGCACCCTAGAATGTTTGTATTTTCTAATATTGGAAGGTTCTGTTTCAATCAGACTAATTTCCCTATAATATATTTGTTCAGTGAATAAATTTATACAGCTGTAATAGACAATTACTTTACTTTTAAAATATGTAAGGTCTTACAGACTTTTAATTAAGGTTTTCTAATTAGTATATTGAACTAATTTCAATTTTTTAAACTAAAAAATGTACATATTTTTAATTAATTATGCAGGGGACTTGTTTTCCATACAAATAGCGCCAGTGAAATCGGTGGGGCTACTGTGAGAAGTGATCCAAACAGAGGCTGCGTATACCTGTTTTCTGCTTTGTAGCTTTGCATGCTTTAATGTGTCAGGAGGGGGCAAAGCATGGAACTGATGCAGAGGTGGAGCCCTGTGGGCTGAAGGCATGTATTTTTGTGAGTTTGAGCCTACAATGGCATAATACTTGCTAGACCAATTTTTGCTGAGCATAAAGATCTAATGCAACATCAGTCAATCCTTTAGAGCAGTCTGCTTGGAAGACTGTTGGTACACACCATTTGTGAAATGTATTCAGTGGAGAGAAGCAGCCAAATAATGGCTGAAGGGAAATATGTATTTGTTTATTTTAAAATGAACCCACTGTGAGATATGAATGCTAGTTTGACATTGCAGTTGAATTAAATCCTATAAAACTGACACAGATTATAGCAGCATTGTTTTGCTGACAAAAATGTATGGAGTACAGCGGACACTGACTCACATTGGCAGGAATCAGCTTTAGGGAATTCTGCTTCACCAAACAGATCTCTTTACTTCTAATATTTGACAGTATAGCCATTCAAAGGAATCAAAGATGAGAAATATGAAAAGAGAGGGATACTTTAGAATAGCTACCTTCAGCTGGAAATGAAATCAGATATTAATTTTTAGAGAAACATAAAATTCAAAACCTCTGAAAGAAGGAAAAATACAAATGTATTTTTTATGAAGATTTTTGTTAAGACATTGGAGGTCTTGCTTTATTCTAACATCCAAAGGTGAATATGAAATTTGTTGCTAGAAAATTATGTATCATTGTGGAACTCATATAAGATGCACTCAACAGTTAAATGGAATTTTTATCTGTAATCTTATAGAAGATTTATATAAATTACCTTATAAAAACATGGTAGTAGAGGGAAAGAGTACCAAAAAAGTAACAGCAGAATTGTCAGAAGACATGAAGAAGCTTGAATAGTGTGTAAGAAGCATTCTGAGTTTTGATTATTGTACATGTGTTTTAAAAAACATTCAAACATGATGGCTGCATGTATTGCATAATTTCTGATGCTAGAGGAAATAGACCAGTGGCTTACTTCCTCCTTGAGTATTTAATGCGAACACACTGTTTAAGCAGTTTGGAGTTACGGAAAGCCTGCCAGGCTTTGTTTTTCTTCTATAACATGTGAAGATGTATTTGTTCTCATATCTTGCATATAGAATATCTTTCATACACAGGAAAGGTTAGCTTAGTAACAGGAATTCATGAGAACGAGTGCAAAAGTTTCTAATAAAATAAAGATGCGACATAGTTGGATTACAACAGGTTATGGACAATTAATTTCTATTCTGCTAGCTACAAGAAATGACTGAATGTTCTGTGTTACACTGACTTTTGATTCCATGTCAGTTTGACAGAGTTTTGCCATCCTCTCCACAATTTTCCATTTAAGCAGTGGCGTCCAGCACTTTGATTTTCTAGGAAGAACCTATGGTGCTCTCTCTATGCAGCTTTGCAGAGGACGTTAGTGAGAGCAACAAAATAAAGTTCCTCTGAATCTTGCAGAACTATTGTTTGCATTTATATTGCTTGTGGGTGTTTCATTAAAACAATTACAGATGAATTTATCTGATTTCTCACTCGGGGTCTGCTGTGAACATTGAGCCTTGGAAGTGACATCATTCCCATTTTCTGTCCCTATTTTTGGTGACCTATGTAGAATGGTTCTTCAGTGGAAGGGATTTGGTTTCTTGCTGCTGGAACTCCTTTGTTTGCCTACACATCGCAGAGGAACATCACTGATTTGAAGAGGGGAAAAGTACTGTTTGGATAACTGTCTCTCCTCTTATATCTTTCTAGATTTATCTACACAGTAGCCAGAGTTAGAATTGCCGTGTGTTTGATAGCTAGTTACCTCAGGAATTTAGTATGGGCATGTGTTCTCCAATACCTGACTTTTTTCTTCCCAGTTCATTGACTTGATTCCTTTCATGGATTTTCTTTTTAAGTATGGGTACTGGACATGTTTTCCACTGGAAATGTAATGGAACAGCTACCCTCCAGGCTGGAACACAGAACTAAGTTCCATCAGTGCTGATGTTCATATCAAGCACTGTGAATATCATGCAGGGCGAAATCCTGTTTATGGTTGGAGTCAGACCACGTTTGTTGTTGTGGTACAGCAGCTGTTTAGTGCTGTTTTGTTTGTGCTGACTTGGAAGGAAAGGGAGTCTGTACATCCTTGTTGGAACTGGTAGGTAAAAATGTTGTTTGATTTTTATTTATTTATTTATTTTTAATGCTATTTGAACTTCTTTTGTAAGAATGTAAGGTATTGTTTCTATTGAGTCATGTTAAACTACACTGAAGTTAGTATAGTTCTTTTGATTATGGATAGTCCAATTAAGTCAAAGGTGCTTGTAGCCTTTCTATAGCCTTTGACAGTCGTATCTTTTAGATAAAGCAAGTGTTTTGGCAAAGCTTGAGTAGAAGGTTAAAATATGTTTGAAATAGGCCTCCTCATCTATTGCATTAGTTCCAGAATGGATAAATGCAGATGAAGAATTGATTAGGGTTGTAATATTTTGGAGAACTTAGCAGTTTTGCCATGGTTGTCCTGCAGGAATGCCACTTTTCAGACAATCATCACACTTTAACTTAGTTTCTGATACTCAGTTGGACAGTGGCTGAGGGATGTTAGCCAGCCAAATGCTGCTCTGTAATATTTATGGTTGTGGTAAGGTAAGCTATAACCTAGGAGAGTGACTAACTTGTCAATAAGGCTAATAGTCAGTTGATGCCAGCACATCCGTTAATGATGTGGGAGCATGGTAATTACAAGAATGGAAGTTCTTGCTTTGATGCCCAGCTTTCAGGTTCTGGAGAGCTGCATGGATGGCTATTTTCAAAATACTTGGTTAACAGCACATTGTTTTGTTGGTGGCTTCTGACTTGTATTCAAATATGTACCCACTTCTTGGTCCAGATACATTTTTTTTTTTTTTTTTTTTTTTTCCAGCTTATCCTGTGTTGAATGTGGGTTCGTGTGTGTGTGTGTGTGTCCCCCCCCCCCCAGTTTTCTTTGTTATGCCATCCTGTTCGTTCTGAAGTATGTTTTCATAGGGGAGTTTAAGATGAGCTTCCTGACACATGTATTCTTTAGCTAATTCTGAACACGACATAAAAAGGAATCTTTTTCTGCTACAGTAAATATTTTTGTAATACAGCATGCTTATTTAATGTAACTAGGTTTCTGAGATACCATGCAAAATGGGACCCAATTTTATTAGAGTAGCCTAAAGAACTGAATAAATCCTTTAAGCCAATTGTATAAAAATGCAAATTTAAGTCAAGCAATTAAAAACAGATAGAAATTAGAGATTTGGATTTTGCAGAGCAAGCTTTCCACAGCCACTGCCAGATTACTATGCAATTTATCTGGATTCTGTCAGCGATAGTCAGACTAGATTTTGATAAAGAGCAGCAAATCTGTCCCTCCGTAGCTCCTGTGACTTGCTGCAAATTTCATTCAAGTTGAAACGTCTGTACAATCCCTTGAATAATTTGGAGTTAATCATTTGTACTTCACAGCCTCTGATAGGCCTTAGACTTGGGGGGTGGGAACAGATTTGGCTTTTTAATCGCCTTGTATATTGTACAGCGTGAGATAAATGACATAGACTGTCTGAAATCTACATTCTTGCTTCTGATGCAAAACTGTAATTAATTTTGTGCAGTGTTTCAGAATTGATCGTGGTCACTTGAATTTCTAATTTTTCATTCACTTCAAAGACCTTTTTTTTTTTTTTTTTTGAAAGAATGTGCTTAGAGTCTGTGAATGCTCTCTGATGCTAGTGTACTAAATGACTATTTTACGCCTCTTTTTCAATAAGGTGAAACAGAGGTCAAGGCATGCGACTCGTGTTTATCTCTGTCCCAGCCTGCTTCAGGATATATTTTCTGACTTATAGGAAATACAGTCAAACTTACAAAATTACATCTAAATACTTATACTGCACAGTATTCACTTCTGTGCCTCATAGAATTCCAAAAGGCTTCTTTCAGAAATCCTTTTCAGTATAAAACAATTAAGCACAATTTAGGCAATAATTACCCTAATTAACTACACTATAATGTTTGTATTCAAGATTATAGAAACATTGTATCTGTTCTTGACGGCAATAATAACAAGTCTTCCTAATTTCTCTGTATTGATAGTACTTGTATGTGCTTCTTTGTTTGGTATATTTCACTGTAAAAATATTTGTCAGTGAAAGATTGAACAATATGAATGAATTTGATTATGCCATTGTCAAAAACCCCATGCATCACAATTTCTTGTTTTTAATCACTACTGTAAACCTCACAGCCTGAGGGCATAGTTTTAATTTGGGTGTCTTACTAATGAAAAGAAAAAAATAATTGTTTTGCCTGGATTTAATAATAAGCAATAAAATCAGCCAACCAGATTTTACCTCTGCATTCAATCTCTTTTTTATTATAAAACATTTTTGTCCTTTTTTTAGATTACAGGCGTAGATACCGAACATTTTACTAATAAATATTTCAGTTTGCTTATGAAGGCTAATGCTGTCATCTGAATATGGAATTATATTTCTTTCATGCTTCATTATCATTTCATGGTAGTAATGACAGTGAGGCGATGGAATATTTACAGGCTTTTCAGAAGACATTTATCCAATACATTTCCCTGAAGGGCACCTAGGCTTAAAGATACATTATCCTTTTATAAAACACTGCCCAGAATCCCAATTTCTGAATCAACCAATCAGAACTTGTTTTGCAGCAGTTACTGCTAAAACCCTCAAGCCAGTCTCATATTAATCCTGTGAATCTGGTGGGGGTCTGTATGAGTGGAGGGCTGGGGAGTGGGGGAGAGAGGCAGCATTCCCTCCTCAATCATCAGGCTTGGTACTTTAAGTAAAATATGTTATTTCTTCTTTATTGATACAGTTTTCCAAACCTGTACTTAGAACATTTCATTGAAACTGGGTAGACTGCAGTAGTAAAGGCTGGTCGTTCAAGTTTGAACTTATCTTTTATCTAAAATTGTTAGATGTTTGCATTAACTTAAAATAACCTTGTCTGTTGTGTGGCTGTTAAATGAGCTGATTCTCTGGATCTCTGTTGCTCTCATTGCATGAGTCCATCTTATTCTAAAAGTATTCAGGCATTCAATCTGTTGCTCAATGGTTGGATTTTTTTGCAAAGAGCCTTGTTTGTTTTGTGTAAGGCCGCTATAAGAAGCAGCACTTATTTGTGTCTGTGTAAGATCTATTTTTAAGTAAGGAAAGAAAGCAAAAGTTTTACACTGCTGTAATATTTCATCCAAAGGGCTTCATAAGAGGCAGTATGTTACAGTGATTAGTATGTTGGAATATGTTATGGAATATAGATTTTTCTTCTGCTATTGGCCTGCTATACTGGTATGTGTCTATACTGCACTTGGCAGAGCAATACAGAGATTTCAGATTATGAAAGAAATCTAGCTGAGATATCACAGAGCTCTGTAGGAGCTAAAATACTCTGTGCCTTTTGTTAAAGCTAACTCGAGGATCTCTGCTGTATGGCAATAAGTAGTTTAGACATAACATGCACACAATGGAAACTAATACAGTGGAAAGATCCCCATACTGGCAGTCCTGGGTACTTAAAGTACTGTAAGGTGGCAAAAGGTCAAATTTTTAGTGAGAGCTGTAGAACAAATCTTTCTCGGAGAAGTCCTCTACAATAACAATGCAGAAATGTATCATCTGAAACATGCACATCTTAAACTGCACACAGCTTACATTATTTCCCTCAAAGCGTTGATTATATAAATTTCTCCATCCAGGGGTTTAACTTACAGCTTCAGAATACTAAGATTATTTCAAAGTTTATGCAATATTTGCCATTACAACAATTGGCATATACCATCTGCTACCACATGCACTTATCCAAGATACTGCATTTTATCCCCAGAAGGGGTGTAGAAAATGTGCATATCTGCCAAAAAAGTTGAGTGGCTCTGGTGAAGTAGTTTGAAGTTATGTTGATGCTCTTTGGCAGCCAATCTCAGTGCTTCTGGTAGTCCTGTAAGGAGGCACTTTTATTCCTTTCCTGTCTCTCCTAAAATGTAAGTTTTAAAACTCACATGGGTGAGTCACTTTGAGGCATTTTTTTAGTGGGCTTGAGACTCAGTTCTTTCTCTGACAACTTGCTCTTAGTTTTTGCACACATTAAACAAATTTCAGAGCAAGAATGAAATAAAATAATTACCTTCATATTTTCTGCTTTAACTGCTTGTTTTGTGCCCAAGAACAGATAATTAGAGATAAATGTGCTCAGATGTTCACCTGCATATCAATTTGGCTGCAAAAATAATTTCTGTTGTTCAGTTCTCACTGTCAATGTAACAGCTATACAAAGAGGATTTACCAGGTCTTCAGCCCCAGATGTGGTTGAAATAAAAGCACAAGTCTCTACTCTATACACAAAGAGCTAAGCTCTTAAGGTGAGACTAATATACTCTCTTTTCTTTGACTGGATTAAAAGATATGCATATAATAACCTGACCACTGATTTACAAATTGCTGGCTTGCATTTAGATCTGGATAATTTAGAAGGTGTCTTTGCTTCTGCACTCACTGAGCATCTTTTATGTCCATCAATTGGGACTAGTCATTCCCAACATCATCCTGATAAAATGAGAATTCTCTCTGTACCTTTCATTGGCACTGAGCACTTCCACTTGTTTTCACAACATCAGGAAAAAAGATGCCTGACATATTTGAGCAGAAATCGCTCTTGGTGGCTGTTAATCCCAACAAAAACATGGGGCTCTTCCATAATACAATTTAATTCCCAGTTAACAATCTTGTGTATGTCTTCACTGATGCCATTTGTTTTCCTTGTAATCTCCGCTGAAATGCTTAATGATTTCTAATGACTTCTAGATTACTAAAGCAAGATTTATCTTTTAGACTGTGTATACTTCTTGATGTTCTGTCTGAAGACTATAGATGCAAACATCATGTGAGTCACCATTTTGCATGGGCTGTTTGTGTTAGTTTGGGGAATTTCAGTGCTGTTATCTGGTAATAGTAAAGCTGCTGTTTTACGTATCTTTCTGTGTCTGGAATAACTATAGCTATAGTAGTTTGAGATACTTATCTAACGCTGTTGAACAACTGGTTCATAGAATGGTGGCTGTACCTCTGTGTGCTGTGTATCAACGTTGGTAGCAGACTGCTGGAGGTACTTTGAAGCACTGTCTGAGCAGAAGATGACAATGTGATGGTGGAGTATGGATTCATAATACATATCATGTGGCTTGAAAGAGATGTGTAGCTTGGTATGTGTGGTATACAAAGGGAACTGGGCAGATCGTTATGAAGCCTAAATTCTATGTAAAACCCCTGCCCTTCTCCCAAATTCAGAACTGAATTTATTGGGCTAAATCTAAAATGCTTAGACTCAGGGTTTCGGGAGGTGCAGAAAAAAATTATTTCTGTGAACAATAGTCTTAATAAATAGCCTCATATTTTGTCCTTTTGTTTCCTTTTTCCCTCAATCTACAGAAATGTCTGTCCTTGAAGATTAGATGCTTGGAGATTCGATACTCTGGATGCATGCACATCCTTAGTTGTTGTAGTGGGAAGGATATGTCTGCATGACAATTGCTCAATATATTAGATACATACAGGGTTCACTTAGTGTGAATATTTCTGAGAATTAATATTTGGAAGCAGCAGCATGAGCTATTTCGAAGATCTTTCAGAAAAACCTTCCCTCCTTATGATTTACTTTGAAGAATAACACTTTCTTTCGAGAACTTGTCTCACTAGGTTGGCTTTAAGAGCATTGAAGGAATGAGACCTCTCTAATGTGAACACTAAAATGAAGATGTATTTGATTACAAAGGGGATTGTGCATAACAGTATTTTGTATCTCTAAATAACCTCTCATGCAGTAGATTTACAGTTGGGATCTGTGAAGGGGTGTCCCTCATGCTACAGGATCATAAAGCTTGTAGATAAAATGCATGCTACTGGAGCATGTCTTTCACCCCTGTGAGTACTAGGTATCTCATCCTACAGTAAGGCACTGTTTTGTTCTGATTTTCTTGGGTTGGTTTTATGTGTGTGGTGGTTTTGGTTTTTTTTTTTTGTTTTTTTTGTTTTTTTTAATCCACACCAGGATCAAGATCAAACCAACCAAAAAATCCAGGGGAAATATATTTAAAATTAAGCAATCAGGTTTAAACTATAGTAAAGAAAAAGTAGGAAGTTCTGCTTAAAATAAAATTTTGCAACTGCAACTTAGTTCTTACTGAATAAAAACAATAAGGTAGAGATAATAACAAAACCAACAATGCAATCTACTTTCAGGTGTAGGTAAAAATTGTTGCGTAGCGATTGGCACAAAATTACTCAAGCACATAGTTTGCTCAGATCATTAGACCACCATGCAAAGAGAGAGGGGAGAAGAAACTGGTAACTGTTATGGTGTTTGCAGTAGGAAAATCTGTTTCAAGCTGTGAAAGATATAACTCCTTGCCTACACTTGAATGCTATGGAATATTGTTGCTATTTTGGTGTCGCTAGTCTGGTATAGACTGTCTCTAGTTCTGGGATTGTTGTAACTTCTCCTTCCATCAGGACAAGCCCGTTACCATGCATTAAGTTCCCACTGTTGTTTTTTTTTTCAGTTGTGAATAACAAGAAAAATGTTATAATTACACTAGGCAGGATTCTAAAATTGTGATTATCTAAGTAATAGCTTAGTAATTTTGCACCACAGGATTCCTGTTTTTTCTTGAGCCAAACACTACTTATTCACCTTGTGGTTAACCAGGAAAAGGGGACAACAACCTCGAGCAAACATGCCCTGCTCTGCCCCCTCCCCGCTGCTGCCCAGTCCCCATCCCTTAAATCTCCTGATAAATCCAAAGCAACTGCATGTGAGTGTTATTTCTTGAGAGAATCTGAACTCATAACATTTGAGATGAATAAAAGGACTCAAAGCTGCTCACCAATCAAGACTGAAACATTTCCACTTTGCAAGACTTGCCTCAACAAAGAGTAAATCTGTAAATCATTAACCTCATTTTTCCTTCTTCCCCTCCCCCTCCCCCTCCTCAACTGTGCATCACTGTGTGTATGGTTTAAGGCAGACACAACCCCTTGTAAAGTTGTCATGGCTGGAATCTGATACAGCACTTGCTTTAAAATCCACTTTGATCAGTGAACATTAACCAAAGTGTCAACAAAAGGTCATTTGGCCTCAGGGAAGAAATAGAAAATTTTATGTACAGAACACATTGCAGTGAGTACAGGGTCATTATAACTGAGAATAGCTGTTGTGGTTTGTTGTTGGGTTTTCTTTTTTTTTTCTCAATCTTTGGCTACTATATGACTTAGAACTTGGCATGGAAGCACAGGCTGCTGAAGCAAAAACTTCTCCCTCCAGTGGTCACATGAGCCCCTGTGAATTCTTGACAGGGCCAGTAAAGAGCTGTGTCCCACAGCAGATATCATATTTTTGACATAGGACTTCAATTGCAAAAATGTTGATGACCAGTGCAAATGTATCGATTTGTTTTTTTTTTTTTTTTTTCCTCAATAGACCAAAGTGTTGTTTGTAGTTAGAAGAGGAGAAGAAAGCTAGTGAAACAGAGTTGAATCTACTTCTTCGAAGCCTGGGTTATCAAACTCATTAATCTACATGTCAAGAGGCTAGGAATGAATAATTGTGTGTAGAATTTATCTGCCAACATGATAGCTACTTTTCAGCTCTCTCTTCAGAGCTCTTTCATTGTGCTTGGCTTTATTATACGCTTTGTCTTTTCTATTTCTAGTCTGTTGGGGAGATATAGAAATATGTACCTCAGCACTACAGAGGACAGTTGCTTTGAAACATGACACTGGTTAGTTCTTTGCATGCACATTTATTCTCACCTAGGTGTTTAAGCATCAGGGTAGCTTGCAAGATTTACTCTTTGTTCAAATGTTAATTCTTAGCATTATGAATATTATTCCACCCCCCAAAAAAATCACCTTAGAGGTAACATCTTTGTGCTGTTTTTGACAGGTTTGTGGACAATATAGGCTGCCTTATAAAAATAGTGTTCTTGTTAGTAAAGCTTATAAATTATGAGGATTCAGAGCATTTTATAACAATAATGTTTCAAGAATCTCAGTAGAATTGAGATGCTGTCTATTTGCTACAGGGGTTTGCACTGCTGCGAAAGAAAAAATCCAAAACCCAAAACCAAATGGTGTGGAGAGGGTGATAGAAAGCAGTTTCTGTGAGGATGTGAAACTAATTTGAGCCAGAATATAATGTAACTAACTTTCTTTCTGAAAGAGCATTTTCCTGATTTGGATGTTGAACTTGTTTTACACCAGTGTGGCAGTACAGAAGTTTGACTTATCAGAATTTCTTCTCTGTTTTGTTCATACCAAATCTCCATGCCTTGGACTTGCTTGCTACGTGTGTTTTCAAGACAAAATGTCCACATGATTCAGATGCCAGAATTTTGTTTCAAATGTATAATATCTGGGAGCTGCTGTTCTTGGCAACTATGTGTTGTGGTTTGGCGGTGGGTTGTTTTTTTTTTTTTTTGTTTGACTAAGTTCTTTGATAATGTACCACAGTTATGGCCTTTGCTGTAAAAAAACATTGGGGTAGACTAATCTGTCTTACTGATACCCAGGAACTCATAGACAGGTGTAACATCTACTGGTACTCATAGTAAAAATTGTACATGCTGTTGGGCGCTTCCTTTCTTTTGTCTGTGCTCCAAGACATCTGTCCTGTTATCCAGCACAGCTAAAATGCTTCATAGTGTTATTACCTGTGTGTTGCGTTTCCGTTCCTTTTCAAAGTAATCTATATGGCACTGGTAGAAAAATTCAGCATTTGGTCCTTATTACACTGATATTACACTGTTATAATTTGAGTAGTGAAAGGTAAATAGTCTATTTCAAAAGGGTCATGAACAATGCATTCTCATGTTTTCATCAAGATATCCTGTAACAGTTGATGCAATGAAAATCTGTAATGAGAAAGGGAGGGAGCTTTATATTCAGTGTATGTATGGTAACTCAGAACACTGTTTATTGTAACAGAATGAAAGTACTGCAAGTCTAAGTGGTTTCAACGATGTTTCCTTCATCCCAGGAGCATCTGAACCCAGCTTCTGCCTTGTCAGCCACATTTATGATGTGTTCATAATTAAATGTCCACGAAGCTCACAGCATGCTGACCACAGAGGGGCCATAAGCAGTAAAGATAAATGAGAGAGAGAGATGTAATATTGCTTCACTTGTGGGTTTAGTCTGATGTTAAAGATTGTCAGTGATAATTATTAATATGTGACCTGGTTGAGTCTTTATGTGAACAATCACAATTTTAATAAAGTGGTAAACTCGTCTTGATGTAATCTCACTTTATATTTAACTATTTCACAATTAAATCTAGAATTTCAGGACAAGTTTCAGTTATTGAAAAATAATATGGCAGCCTATTAATGCAAACATGCTGCTACTAATGTTTTATTTAAAGCTTAAATAAAACTAAAATTTGAATGAGAAATTGAAAAGAACAGCTAAAGTCTAAGTTGTGGTAGGGATCAAATGTAATTTGGTCAATTGTTTATCACCTCAAACAAGTCTTAGGAATGCTTCTTTGTTAATATCAATAAAGAATACCTGGATGTGCTATATATGGCATTTGTAATCCTGTATCCTTATGCACCTAAAACTCCAATTTACTGCAGTGCATCCGCTGACCTGATTGTTGCCAAAAATATCTTTGTGGAACTGGAAAAATGCTTTATTGTTGCACTTGAAATTTAACACTTGCTGCTTCTCTTTTTCCTTCTCCTTATATCTCTCAATTTTATTTATGGCTAATTAAGCAGAAGACGTATTCCAGCTTAGAAAATTGAAATACTGTAAAATAAAGGTATTTACAAAGAAATGCCATCCTGTGATTGGCCCACTGCTAAAACCTGCCCACTGAATATTTAAAATTTCTTCTCTCATTTATTTCAAATAACTGCGATTGTACAAAGGAATGAACAAGTTTTTGTTCAGTCATATCAGAAAATGACACTGTGATACAAAATGTATTTGAAAGACCAGTGAGTATACCAAGGCAACAAGTTACTATAAGTAATGCCGGTTTTGTCCTTTAATTTTGGAGCTATAGGAATGCCAGATACTTACAGTGGTACATCTGACTCTCCTTCTTTCCATCATTACAGAGGTGGAAGGAAAAAGGGTGAATTGTAAAAATCAGATATTTTTAAAATAGCTTGCAAAGTTTTTAGGGCCAGTTACTACTTTTGTTGTTTCAAAACACATAATTTTATGGGGTTTCACATAAAGGATTTTTTAATTTACTATTCAGAAATTAACGTTATTTTGGAGTGCGTGTGTATGTGTCTTTCAAAGGCAATATTTCACAGCTGGATTTCCCATCTACTTTTCTGTATTTTCACATGGATAGCAGCTGCAGTTACTGGTTATTACTTAGTTACTGATTACCTGTAGTGCTTTGTAAAGTCAGGATCAGATTCTGACACTTTTACAGATATTTGTTTTTCATTTTATGATGTTTTTTTCTGAAAAGTGGAAGGAAAATATTCATCTGAGGGATGATAACTGTGAGTAGGTAGAACCAAATTAAATAACAGGTATGTTCCATCATGCTCTTACTGAAGAAGTTAATGGGTTTATTTGTGAAGTAAGATAAAATATAGCCTTAGTAAAAATAGGAGAAACTGTCTTAGAATTTTTTAAAAATAGGAGAAACTGTCTTAGAATTTTTTACCTTTTAATTTGGGAAGAACAGTGGGAGCTGAGATGAAAAGTTGATTTCTTTTGAGTGACTGCAGGGCATAGTCTGAGCACAAAATACTACCAAATCATATTCTGCTACCTAATATGGCTGCTTATGCAGTAACAGCTTTATGCTATTCTGCTGTCTATGGAAGTGTTGCTTGATTATCTGTGCTCTAAAAGGTACAGTTTAGCCAGAAGTCCCACCATTTCTTTAACTCACCAATGCATGCAAACTATTAATGATACTTAAGTGATATGTACATCACAATGGATAGTAGTTTCATGACATTAATAAAAGTAATTATATGGACTAATGTGGTAAAAAACCCTTAAAAATCAAGGAAATGTTTATTAAATGCAATCATTTATTGGAAACAAATGCTGTAGCATTGTCTTTGTTTGGTTGATCAGCCCAAGCGTTTCATCAGTTTGCCTGTCAGACTTCCATGTCTTTGCAAGCTTAATTGACGCTAATAGACTTGAAAAGAGGAGTAAACTTAGAATATAATGCACATATAAAGATCCAGAGAATTGGTAACAAGTTGTAAATGCATCAGAGTGCTTTCAAATGAAAAGCTTAAACAAAGGAATAACATTTGGTTAATAAAGAAGTCCATTACGCTTAAATGGCTATGAACAGGTAAAAAAAAAAAAGGTGTTCTGTCAAATCAATACTTGTAGTGCAAAATTAATCACACTTTTGACAAGACATGATTCTGTGTTATTTCCACCTACTGTATCTGATTCCATCTGAACATCCATTATTAATAAAAGCCTCTCTCAAGAAATTCATTACCCCAGAATAAATACTTTAATTTTTTAATTTAAAATGTAGATTTGAAATATTATTTCACAATTGGTTCAGTACAGGTATTTCCTGTGAATACTTTTCCATCATACTTAAATAATTCTATCTTTCTCCCATTAGTTCTGTTCACATCATACTTATCCTTTTCTTATCTTATACGACTGAACTGTGAAACCGTGGCCTACATACAAAATATCGCTCAAAGTAAGAGAGGCTAAGCACTCTTGATTTTAGTAGTGCCTAATATCAATCTGTTTTCTACAGAATTATTTCTTCATTTATTTGTTTTCTATGAGTAAGTGTGAGGCCCATGATAATGGATTACTCCTTTTGAATGCTATAAACTGAGAGTTTTTATGAAAAATGCTGTTAGTGCTGTAAATGGTGATGATTCTGGGTGGTGGGAGGAAACAAAATGAAAAGGTCTGGTCTGGTTCCTGCTGAAGTAAATGAGAAGAAATATTGAGGAGAGTCAACAGTCATGACTATTTGGATTAGGATCTTTAAGAGTTTTGTGAGAGTCAAATCTGAAGGACTTGAGTTGATCTTCCAAAGGAGGGAAGAGAAACCTTCTGTAAACTAAATAGCAAACTTATGTTTCAATCCTGTGTAGGAAAGTCTTTTTCATCATCAACGTTTTGTTTTATGTATTCCATAAACTTTAGAATTATGTTTATAGTATCAAATTGTGATAATCTGCATTTCTGCCTTGCAACCAAAGATTTCAAAATAAATTGCAAAACTCCAAGCGTTTAATGTTAGGTTAATATAACTATAGCATTTTTGCTATTTGCTCATATGTATCTTTTAAAATCTGAAAAGAAACCAAATGAAAACGAATATTTAATGTTTATTTCTGAGAAGTAAAATATCTAAACCATAGTAATTCTGTAGTTTTCTGTAGCTTTCAAAATCATAAGTGTTGGGATCCATTGTTCAAATATAAAAGTTCATTGGACCATATCTACATCAGTGGATTGCTACTCCTCCATTTTTTTGACTATCTGGTAATAAAGTCTAATGAGATAATGGAGGTACACTTTTTCATTGAAATTTATTAAGTTCATTGCCAAATTTTAGAATGAAAATGTGTTAAACTCCATTCCTTTGTAGTAGATGTTTGATTGTGCAGTTACTTTTACATTATTTTATAATGTTGACAATTTTATACTAGGTATTCAGAATTCATTATAATAATAGAGTATTGTTCATAAGACACATTTGCCTATATGCTAGATAATGAAATATGGTGATACACTTTGCAAGACTGCAATGTAATAAAAGAGTTCAAATTTACTATATAAGTGTAAAGTTATAAATAAAGTCACTGAAGATGATACATTTTGTTCCCAGTCCACATTATATACAGTAAGCAAAGGATTCATGGTGAAAGTTTTGAAAAGTGTCCAACGGGCTTATGAAGTTTTACTGGCTTTTAGAACTGTTACCTTGAGAGGTGGGATGGGACTTAAGTTTAAACTCTTGTAAGTATGCATGCCATTGACTATCAACATGTAACTATCAAAATTCTTAGCTGACTAGGTGCTATTGAAAAAATCCTCCTTCCTTATTGTAGATATCTGATAGTTCTCTGTAAGGTTAATCTTGAGGACAAAACATTGAAATTATGGCCTTGTTGAAGTTAATGGTAAAACTGGCATTTTCCTGGCTTGGGTCAGAATGTAATATAATGCTAGCTTGAACTGTAATTTAAATTGGAAGAGTTGGTGTCAAAATCAATGAATAAATATATTTTAAAAAGAAAACAAACCTCAAACTAGCAGATGAATCTGCTGTCAGGCATTGGCCACAGTGACTACAGCAAGGAACTAAGTGGAAGTCAATGCTTGGAATGTCTTACAGTCCCTGATCTTGTATGTCACTAAATACGTGTAGGGTGTATAGGCAGTTATCTTTCCTAACTTTGGGGAAGTACATGATGAGTATTGTATCCTTAAGAGAAAGAGAGGCTTTAGGATTCAAAATACTGCCAGCTGTTGAGTGCTAGCTTGAGGGAAATTGTTAGAGGAAAAACAGCTTTAGGCACTTTGATTGTGGTAACTTTGGATATACCAGTTTGCCTATATATAATTTCTTATCTTTTTTTCCTATTTTTGTTTTCATAAAGTAGCTTTTTTCTGTTCGGCACTGAGTGTCCTGGCACTTGATCGAATTCTAGAAATAGTTTAGTTGTATTACATGCCAAGTCAATTTCTATAGACCTGCATGTGCAGATGAGACACAAATGTGGACTTTAATTTTTAACTAAATTTCTCTCACTGTCTGGCTGTAGTTCTTGGACTCACTGCATGGGAATACTCCTGGGCAAAGGATACCATTTCATCAAATTTTGGACCATATTCTCCTCTGTAAAAACAGAGGAGAGCTGTTCTGTGATGGGGTGAAGGTATCCACCTTTTTTCGTGAGTTATGGTGTAGTAAAAGAGCCAGAATCCTTCAGAATCATCAAGCTGCTTAAGTAAATGCAAGTTCTTGACAAAGAATCTAGACATTTAAAGGTGATATGGCCTTTGGGGTTCACTAAGTAATATGGATGTTGATGATCTGCACCTTGTTTAATCAACCGTATGTCCTTACTTGAAAACCATAGAAGCATTGGCTAAATATACCTGCATTAGCTTATGTATATTAAGCAGAGAAAAATACCATTGACCACTGCATTTGAAGTGGTAGAGTCTTTATAATGGAGAGTAAAGTGCTCTTGATGACTCTGTCACTTCCCTTGTAATCTGGTATACCTGCATTCTGAATAAGTAATTAATAAGATTTGGTACGAATAGATGTCACTTTCTTCCTAAAGTCCAAAATAGGGTAGATCCAGAGTGAGGTGGGATGGGAGATTTGGATAATTGATTTTATTGATACTGTTAGCCAGACAGGAATACTTTTCTTGCGTTTTTAATGTATTCATCGGAAGCCTTGCTGTTGAATAGTTGAATGAATTAGAAAAAAAACCCACACCCAAACCTTGTACTTTCTGAGCATTTTTCACAATTTTTTTTGTTCTAAAAACTACCCACATTGTGTAAGCTCATGTAGAACTGATCAGAAATCGAACTTAACTGTATTTCTAACTTAAAAAGTGAATTAAAAATGAAAATGCTATATGAAATTCAAATTTATAAACTGTAACTCATGCGTAAGTTGTGTGGTTGGAAAGAAGGATGAAGTAGGGTTTTTGTTCAGGTTTTTGATGCCCTGTTGCTTTTTGCTCTTAACAGAATTTTGATGTATCTGTGTTCTTTGCTTCATCTTGAATGAGAACACTCTATGAATCTTGTGGTTCTTATTGTCCTATTTTAAATTTGTAAATTATGACAAAGGGTTTGATTTGGGTGCTCTAATTGTGTTCCTGTTTTCTTCTAGTGACATAATAGAAGCAGATGTGTTAAATGTAAGTTTTACGTTTTAGTACAAGGTTTTCTATATGCCTGCTCATCAAGTGGGTCTAGCAGATAACTGGTCTGTAGCTAGTATTTGATTAATATGATGGTCATGCCCACTTACCCCCCTACTTGAATGTATGCACTTTCATTATAACAGAAAATATAAATGGCATTGATCATAGCTGGAAAAATGGCTGCTCCTGATGTCTTTCTGAATGGCAGTTGTAGAATGCTGTCTTAAGGGAAAGCTTGCTGATTCTTGATTCATAAAGCTATTTTTCTTCATGTTAGAGATAAGAAGAACTCAAAATGGAAATAGAAGTAGTGCCAGAAAATGCCAAGGGAGTTTCTTCATTCAGCTATTGTGAAGTTGACAGTTAAATATACTCTTGTGCCTTTCACTAAGTGTTATTATTACCTCTCTTTGCTCTGATCATTTCTGGAGTTACCAATGTGCTGCTAAGGTTGAAGCTGAGAACTATTATAAATTCATATTCCAAAATAAGAATTAATTTCTTTATTGGAGCAGCTATTTCTTGTTCTGCCACAAATTTTGAGGATTTGTACAAAGCTCTGTTGCTATGATCATAAAAAGATAAATAAAGAGGATATTGGTTAACTTCGGTTTTAAATAATGAGACTTTAAAGTTGACTTAACTGATCACATTTACTTTTTTCATTAAATGTTTGGTTTTGATATTGCAATAAGCAGTTTTATTGTTTTAGGATATCTGACTCTTTTTTTCATTGTCCTGTTAGGAGTCTATCAGCTTGGGAGTTTCCCTGGATCTAGGAATGCATGCAAGAAATAAGAGAATTAATATCACTATTTTGTTAGGGAGACCATACATCAAACTTAGTTGATTAAGACTGTGATGAATAAAATTCCTCCACAAGAAGAGTGTTTTGCTATTAATAAACTTTAAACCTAATTTTGTTTTTTGTTCATGATCTGTGTGACCAGCCTTTCTTTGTAACCTGATTTTTCCTACTGCGAGTTTGCAGTTCTTTCTGAAACTGAAGGATTGTATGTAGTTTATTTCATGGGAATGTTTTATGCTTGCAAGAGATGAACAGATGTTTAGAAAACAAAGCTACTAGTCACTAGTTTTGTTACAGCCACACTAGTGATCAATTGTATGAATTTTACAGCATAGCTGTATTGGAATGGATGTTTCCGAGGCATTTCAATCAAAAGTGGTGCCATTCTGAGCTTGAAACATAGGCTTAGATTTATTTTTCTAGCAGTGCAATCCTCAAAGATTATACTTTATGCACCATTTTCAGGCATGTCAACTTCCCTTACAAAATACAAAGATGAGCGTTATTTCATAGAGGTGGCACGAAGTAATACAATAAAAGGGATTTATTTCAACTTAATTTATTTAAAATGTGCGTAGACCGAACTGGGGTAAAATCTGTGAGATGAAATATCTTGTTCACATGAATATATTGGAGAAAAAAAAATCAACGCTGTTCTAACTTTGAAAGGGAAAGAGGAACATGTGGCCTACTTTTACGGGCATGGATGGAAATTGTTCTAGTGATGCATTTCAAAATGTTTGCATGTAGATTTAATTTTCTGATGTCCAAAAGTATATATTCATTGTAGTCTGAGTTGTCCTGTAAATTGTTTTGGAATACTGTTCAGTGGCTGTTGCAAGTTGGGACTTTTCTTTCTTTCACTGGCTGTGCAGTACCTAGTGATGTAAGGCACAACCACTGTTAATTATGATTAAAGACAAAACTTACTTTTTACTATCATTAATATTAGTGCTTTAAATACAGTTCTGAGCATAGAGCTCAGTGGAACCAAGTACATCTAAGCTACAATTAATCTGTGCTTAGAAAAGGAACAGTCTGACAGCATAGCAAGGCTTAAGTAGATAAAAAGTATACATGTAGTCTAACTTCATTGTTCTGGATAGTAACTTCTTACGCAATTTCAGTGTCCCTAGGGTGTACCTGACTGTGATCTAAGCTGAAATTTCTCTAGAGCTGGTTCTCTGTGTTCACTTTGATATATGCTTTGTTTGTACTTTATCAAATACATCATCCCTCCATCTCCCCACCTACAACTTTTTAATCTTTCCACTCTACTTCCTATTTCAGCATATAAGTGAATTAAAAGCTAGGCTGTTTGAATTCTCCCCCTGTCTTCTCCCCGCCCCCCTCAGCCCTTGCTCACAAGACCTGTCAAGGATACCAAAGCTGAGTTGTGTCTCACAAAACTTTACAAGATGACAAGATGGGCTTTATGCTTTTACAGGGGAGACCACATGTGGACCAAAGACCAAACACTGTCCTTCAGGATATTCTGTTTCAGTTTGAGAGTGTCAAACTGCCAAAATTTTAAGTGGGTATGCCTGTTTCTGCATGTCTATTTTTGCTGGCTGCAGATCTCAAAACACAAAAAACATTAGACAGTGTAACGAGAAGTTTTAAGATCTAATTCTAACTTCGGCCAGGCATCTGCAGACATGCAAAAAGATATCTGTCTAATGATAACATCTTCCTAGATTCACATCAGAAAATTCAAATGATTGTTTTGTAGACAAATAGCTTATTGAAGTAGTATTGGAATTGCGTAAGCTAGTTCTATAAAATTACTATACTATGCATGACAGAGTTAAATTTTACTTTCAAAATTCCATAATTTTTTATTAAAAGGTTGTGATTACCACTATTCTGACAAAAATATCACTGATTTTTTTAGCTGACATTATGCTGAATTAAAAAAAAAAAATTAAGGTCAAAACCCCCAAATGAATGCAAAGCAAGAATGCTGTTAAAAGGAAGCATGACATGTTGGTGCTCCAAATTTATGATTGATGCATTGTATTTTGTATCAAATATTATTAAAGCACTGTTTTTCATACATGAGAGTGACAGTGATGTTTTTCAGATGATAGCTTTTGTTTTGTGTTTGTCAGAGTCACAATGAAAAGCTTCGGTGACCACAGAAGCAATATATGCTGCTTGGATGTTAGAGAGGTAAGAGTAGAGTAGAGTTTGGCTTTGCTGTTGTCAGCCAGGAGTTCTTACTGAGGAGTGTCATCAGCCTCTGGAGGGTTTTATGGATCTGAAGTCACCTGAATTGGCCTTGACTGCATGAAAGGGGCATTACATGACACAAGCTTTAGATGACTGGCTTGTCTACTTGCAGTGCTATGTTACAGCAGTCAAGTTTCCTTTGCTGCTTGTTACTTGAAGACTACAAGGGGTCACACTGTGTCAGCTGATGTGTCAGAGTGTGAATGATACCAAAGTAAGGGCAGGATTAACAGAAAAAAAAAAAGTAAATAGCATTACTAGGGCTTTGGCAAGCATTGCCAGAATGCCAGGTTCTGGTGTATGAACACCACAATGCTGATGAATTTTATGACGCTTGTTATGTCAGCTGCCTTGCTTAGTTTCACTGCATCTCTGTAGATATAGTCTGTTAGGGTTGCAGCTGAGCGCCACAGGTAAATGCAAAATGTTGTAGTGCTAAGCCCCGGGGAAAAAGTCGCGGCTTCAGGAGCCTGTGACATATAACAGAGTTTTTGCTCTCATGTGTCTAAGGTGAGCAGAGGGCAAGAAATTGTATGAGTGCAGGAGACCAACGTACTAGAAGTACTGAAAACAAAAACAATGTCAAATATGAGAGACAATTCAGATTGTATTGAGAGTATATTCACCAAACCTGTCTAGCCTGAAGACGACTGCCGGACAAGGTATGCACTTAATTTAAGTATGCATAATCACCCCCAAAATATTGTAAAAAATAATTTTTGAATTTTCACTTGCAGATATTGTATTTAGTGTCCTAAATAATGATGGGTAGCACCAAGATG
This sequence comes from Leptosomus discolor, assembly GCF_034619465.1. NCBI lineage: Eukaryota > Metazoa > Chordata > Aves > Leptosomiformes > Leptosomidae > Leptosomus > Leptosomus discolor. The sequence goes on along the minus strand of NC_141398.1, from coordinate 49,591,340 downwards.
CGATTGCCTTGCTTCATTTGAACTAAACACACAGAGTTCAGAAATTTACTCAAATGACTAGGGTTACTTGCTGTGGCAGTGTTTGTTATATGGAAATCTCATGGGACTGAAAATTAAGATGGGCTAAATACATGTCTAGATGGTTTGTCTCCTGAAATTTTGGGAGGAAGCATATGGGCTTGAATCGTGAACGAAGATGTATGTTTTTGTACCTGTCTTGTAGATTTTTGATGATTTAATTGAAAGCCAGGATCTGAACATCTGTAAACGAGGACAAATATTCAGTAACTTGTTCTGAACCTGGTTCCATGTCTTTGGAATGTAAATTTTCTTTTAATGGTTCTGCAGCCTCATGTGTCTGGTAAGGTAGCGATGGGGAAACAAGAAGCACGTGGAAAAATGATAAACTAGTTAGGAAAATGCTACCTCTTGAGTCCTTTGTTCTTTAGAGTGGCCTGATCTTTACAAGGCCAAATGGATCATACCCTTGAGATGTATTGGATCAGTCATGTGTATAAAAATCAGCTCCGATGTGAAGGAGAGTGGTGTCTAGTTGAGTGGTAAAGTGGTAAAATAATTCCATTATTACAGACTGACAGGCTTTTAACAGGAGCTAAGCATGGCCTTGTTTGTGAGGAGCTATATAGTTCCCATTAGGATATAACACCTGGATTGGTTATCACTTGAGCAGCAAGGAATTCTGTGATTATCCTGAATGTATCAAGTTGTTCATCTGGGAAGACTGAGTACTAGAAGGGTGCTTGCAATTCTTTGGAAGTATTGTGTAAGTTTTCTTTGCCCTGCCTGGGCATGGTGAGAGACGTTTCAGTGCCCAAGTTACATATTCTTTCTAGCATACAGAACACTTGTGTTGCTATTGGTAGAATTGAATTAGATGGTTTTGAATGTTTAAGACCCTTTATTGCCCTGGGTTCAGGATGTTCTGTGGGGTTGAGTAGATGGGATTAGCTCAATCATGGCATGGCTTCTCATATAATTGTTTGAGAATGGTTAGCCTGTGCTAAAATTACATTTGGGGATGGCTTCTCACTTCAGGAAGGTAGTTTGACATCAAAACTACAAGTTCTTGTATTGTGGAGGAGTGATCTGAAGTAGTCAGGAAGTTTAAACCCGGTGATATACATGACCTGAGCTTTCCTTGCTCTTGTGGAGAGTTCTGAGTTGAGGTTATGGTCTGGCTTTGCTACCAGTTAAGCTCACAAGATGTATTTTATTATGGACATGCTGACATGGAAGCGGGGAAATACTAGGAAATATTACGAAATAGTGCAAGACCACGCAGGATTTCTCATCAAGTGTCTTTGATCTCAGTGATTTCTCAAGAGAACTATATACTTTGGGCCCAATAACCTTCTAGTTTGAGAAAGGTGCAAATGCCTCTTGCTGCTTGGTCTATTAATTTGCTGTGTGAGAGCAAATTAATAGATTATTCTGTCCTCTGTGCATGAATTAACCTGTGAGGGGATAGTATAGATGTTTGTTTTTTGACACATTAGTGTCTGAAAGACATTCAGAACAAGTCCTAGTTTGTCATCTTCCTTCATATTTTTGTGCCATATGTCTTTTTTGTCATATGTCTTTGAACAGGCTCTTCAACCTTTATTTTTCTGCTCTTAACACCTGGAGTAGATAATGTTACTGTATTGGTTGACAGATACAATGCAGAAGCAAGGTGAACTCAGGTTTGATTCCATTTTAATCTGGAGTGGAATACAGAAATCATAGCTGGTTATGAACAGTTACTGACCAAAACTTCTGTTAGTGTCAGGTATTGTGTTTTCCTGTTGTACTTTGACACTCACTGGACTACAGGGACAGTGGTTTAATGTGATGTATAGTGGAAAAAAGTGTAGAGCTGCGAAGAAATGTGGGTTGCATAATGCACAAATTCTTCTCTGATGTGTCTTGTGCACCCAATTTGGTGGTAGCAACGATGGAAAAATAGTTAATTTCCCAAGAGAAGGCATGCTATACATGTTCAGTGACTAAAACATTAAATACAAGAAGCAAAATAACATAGAATCCGCAGGCTGTGGTGTTACCAATTTTATGTCTTGACTGAATTTGGCATTACATTTTGTATAACACAGTGTCCAAAGTAATGTAATTAGAAATCCCTCTTAGTACCTTAAATATCTGAGGAAAATGTGACATATGTAGTTCAAAGAAATCCACGATTTTTAATGCTGACTATCAAATACTTCATATAAACACTATGTCTTGTCTTGCCCTCAGGATAGTCTCATTTGTTTTCAAACCTGTTCAAATGTCAATTATGTTGATAGGGGACAAAATGTCAATGTTTGCCATCTCATACCAGGTATGGAAGCAAATGCTGTATTTATGTTTGTATGAGGATACAAACCTATGTACACAAAAACTTCACATATGCAATGCTGTTGATACCATCTTAAAAGTCATACTGAGACTTGGAAACCTGGACCAAAATTCTGTTCTGCAGTTCTTTTACATGCAAGACTTAAAGTGTGATGGGAAGCTTCTCTGACACTGAGTTTACTGGCATTTAGGTTAATTTTATAAGTTCCTTTCTCGCTTGTGTTTTGTTTAAAATGCTGCTAATGGCTATGGTTTGCCTTTCCCTCTTACAAAAGGGACTTTTGTTTCAGCATCTCTTTGAACAATGATTAAAAGGTGTTGTGAAGGGAGAGAGGGTGGGGTTCGTAGGTAATTTGTCTATAAGCTGTGATTCTTTCCAACTATAACATACAAACTTCAGGGCTACTCTACTCTGTCAACTTGTCAGTCTTTAGACTCTGAGATTTTGTGCAGCCGAGTTTGTGCTTTATTACTGTTCACAAAACATTTGTCATGCGAAGAGCATTGCTATAATTAAATTACACAAAAACAGTGAAACACAAATTAGAAGTTTTAATCAAAGATGCATTTTGCCTACTAATAAGACTGTTCAATTTCCTAATATAGCCTTATCTGCAGCTGACTTCCCTGTGTTTCTCCAGCTGCTTCCAAAACCTAATCCAGTATTCCCTGGTGACTTTTTCCCTGCTCCTAAGGATTGAGAGAGCATCTGATGTCCTTTTACTTCCACTCTCATGTCATCTTTGAGCATGGTGTGGTTCAGTTTCTGCATACTTTAGCCTGTGATGTAAGGAAAAGTGAAAAAGTACTAAGAAACCTCCTTAAAAAGAACTGGTATCTGTGTAAGTACTACAGACATCAGGCGAGTATTTCAGCAAGAATAATGTTACTAAAGTGAGTACTGTATCTTGGGTTTTTTTGTTTGGTTTTAGTTTTTTTAACATTTGCATCAAAGGGGTTGTTTTCTTTGTCTTTTTATTGTCCTTATGGATAATGGCCTCAAAACTAATTGCTTTTCTGTTTTGTTATATGTTAAGGTGAATTTGGAGTCTTGATTTCTCTACAGCTGAGTTCATAGTAACTGCTTTTTTAAAATGTGACAATGAAAACGAGTAAGTTATGTTTTGTTGGATTGTTTTGTTTTTTTTTTTTTTCTAGACTCACATTATCCAGCAACTGGGGCTTTAAAGAAAAAAAAAAAAGGCAGCATGAAATACTGGGAAATTAATAATATATTTGTGACATTTGTCAATACTGAGCGTTTCATTGTGTATGAATGGGTTAACCAGCTAATTACAGCTCGTTAGTTTACCAGCTAATTACGGTCTCACTTTGCTGTTTTGCTTTCTACATTTGATCCTGACTTTTATAAGGAATTATCTTCTATAAATCCCTGTTAAGGTTAGTCAGATGACTACTAGCACTTCTATGTTGGTATTTATTTTGAGTATTTAGCTTTCCTATGAGAGTAGTGACTGTGTCCATTCTGGAGTGTGCTTTCCTTAGCTCACTTGAGCGCATGCCTGTTAAATATAGCATGAATGAAACATCAATGTTTTACTGTTCTTATGTTGTTTCTTCTCTGACAGTTTCTTTTCTGCTTGCAAAGCCCTTTACGCATGATTGAGTCTGGGATAGACTGGGCATTTCTTCAGCTGAGGTTCAGTCTTGGCCCCTAAAATTTTTATGTGCATAGTAAGTCACGCTTCCTTTGAATGAACGTGCTGATTTCTGAAGACAGACATATTCTTGGAATATTGTGAGTGATTATTAGACCATTTTGCTCCGTGAATTGCCCCACCCTCCATTGGCAGCAATCCCGACTTGATGTGAGACTTTTCTGAGTTACGTCACTTTTTTGTATGTTGCATGTACAAGTTATTGTCCTTCAGCATCAGACAAACAGCATCTTACCTAAACTCTATCAGAACAAATAGGCATAAGCATATCTTACCTGGTTTAAAGTTAACTCCTTTATATACCTTTTATATTACCCCAGGTTATTTGTAGCTTACCAGTTTATACTCCACACTTATCTAATTTTTGTAGGATTCCTTCCAAGACTACGTGATAATGGAACAACTTGTAGTGGTGAGTGACCTTCTCTAGCAGTAATTTCTTCTCTTGGGCATTGAAATTGATTTTCTTCGTCTTGGCATGTGAAGAGTCAAAGTATGCTTATTGCCCTGGCTCTCCCATGAGCATACGGTGGCATCAGAAACAAATCATGCGAATGCTGCAGCTTTTAGGGCATTCACTATGGTAGCATCAGGAAGAGGAGAATGTTTTTAGGCAATTTTCCTCTGTGCTGCGATATAATTTAGTTCAGAAACACCATTTACTTCTGTTACATTCTAATAGATTGTTTTGGGGGTGTTTGAATATATGGGTAATAGGGGAATTCATTTTACCTTTACCAGTGAAGGTTGAAGGCAGCATGTGCCACATGAGAGAATGCACCAAGCAGCATCTCTCTGCCCACATTCTGGTGAGGGTGAGCCTGCACAGAGCTATAAAATTCTAGCCTCTATGTGTGTATTTATATATATATATATGTTTGTGGTTAACACTGGGCTAAATACACTATCTTTGCTTGGATACATGCGCTCCCTTTATGATAATATTACATTCACTATATTTGAAATTCTTGAGTAAGTGTCTACTGTAAGAAAGCCTATGTCGATATCAGTGTGTAGCCTGACAATGGAAAAACTCCTTGAGTGAATATGGTGTTATCCATTCAAAACAAATTCAGTATGTCATGGTCTAGTGTGTGTATGGGCTAAAGGAGGTATATGCCTGGAAATTTGTTATGCCCAGAAATTTATTTTTGGCTATAGCTATGTTGTGTCAGTATCTTTTGAACTTTTGATATACAATGTGGAGAAAATGAAACATAATTTGTCAATAAAATAAGCAGTCGCTTATGCTTGTAGTTGCAAAGACTTCTGAGGATTTACTGAATCAGATAAAATATTGTCAGGGAGCAGGCCTGTATGTTTGATTGGGGAGAGTTTAATTTTTTTTGCCTTTTGCATATACAAAAGGTGAAGGGAGAGGTTAGCACAGAAAGCTCGATGCTTTAGAAGATGCCAAGTGAAGGTATTCTTCTTTCATTTAGTGAGTTTTTTCTTGGAAGTATGAGGCACTGAAACCCCAATTCTCCAAAGACATTTGGCCTGACCATGGATACAGCCAACATCAGTATGAGTATGTATGTACACGAGTGAGTATTATCTCTGGATTCTGCATTCCCCTCTGCTTCAGTCAGTTATTCAGTAACACTAACTTGAGTGGAGCTTGTGTCTGAGAAATTATTTCTTGGGTCGCAGAATGACTGTGGATAGGACAACTCCTAAGTAACAGCGCACAGTTCTCTTCAAAGTATGTGCTTAATAATTAGAAAAATGCATATATAATAAGTTATGAGGGTTCCTTTTAATTCTAACTGGCAAAACCGAAAATATTTAAAAGTGAATAGTTGGCCTATTCAACACAAGAATAAACATATATTGGTGAAATGTGTGATTCCATTTAATCTCAGTATTGATCAGAAGACAATTGACCAGCCAGTATCCTGAAAACATTGAGAAGAAAAACAGTGGGGAAAATACAAACTGTACTCTTTTGGCATAAATTAGCAAAAAAAAACCCAGATATGATATATGTATTTATATGATAAGATATACTAGTGTAAGGAATGAATTACGTTAGCACGCAAAACTCCTGTTAGACAGTTAATGAAAAAAGAAAGAATATAGAAGTGAGATGGCAAACTAATTGGGTGAATGACCTGTGTGTATAAGGTTTCATGATAAACGAATCTAAACAGCAGTCATTAAGTATAATTTTAACAAGATCTCAAGAACAATAGTATAAGCAATTGAAGAGGCAACAACCCATGGTGGGGCTGTAGCATGTTCTTTCCTCCAGTGATCATGATAGCACACTAATTATAATTGTCAGTAACAACATCCTGTGGTGAGCAGAAGAGTTTCACTGTCATCTTTACATGAATGTATTGTGAAAGGGAAGATATAGACAACTCTATAAAGAAAAGGGGAAGAAAAGAAAGAGGAAAAAGTGCTGAAATAGACAGCAAAAGAACTTCAGAGAGGAGATTTCAGATAAATGAAGTAATAGTAATAACATTAAGAGCTTTCTAGTAAAAAGGCATGGAAATAATATTGGAAACAACATCTTTGCTTCCTTTTGACAGTTTACAAAATTTAAAATGGGATTCTAAATACCTTTCACACTGCAATATGAGGCTTTATTTAATCAAGGCTGTTAAATAGGTACAAAGAACTTAGCTGTGAGAAAGGAGGCACAGCATTTTCATCTGGCAGGTAGAGCTCATACTCTTCCTCCTTCCACCTCTGTATTACCATGCACCCTCTCTACTTCTTATTTATATTCACCTGTTTTCTAATTAGCGTCCCATAAACTCACACATTTACAGTATATTTAACCTCAGCTCATGACACTGTAGCCATTATCATTTGTATTGTGGAGGATGATTGTTTGAAGACCTGTTACAGAGGACACCTTATTACTTCTACATGACAGATATCAATTACAGGAAAGGTCTAATGGGGCTGTAGTCATTGGAAATCTACAAAGTCAAGTTTTAGTGAAGGTTTCTTTCTCTTCCTCAGAGGGTCACGAAAAGTAAGATTTCTGTCATACTTTTCTGTAAAGATGTTCAGAAGAATAAGAAAATTGTATGTTGCAATGTACTACTTGCAAAGCAAAGGGGTTGCTTTTTTTTATGAGGCTGCTAACCCAGGCTCTTTGCTAAAGATGAAAATAACTAAAATTTTGTCTTTCAAAGGATAGGGCTTTTTACTACCTATGAAGATGTCGCAAAATCTGTCATCCATAGTAGAAAGCATATTTAAGGAAGAGAGATTGTTGGCAGGCAAATTGGGTCAGTTGTAGTGTGTTTCAAAAGTGATGCATAGTGTTCAAAACTTTGAAAGCTTCAATCGCATTATGCCTATATTCCTAGGGCTCAAAGCCCTGGGAAAGGGGAATTCATACAAAGTTGTATGAACTTGGAAAAAAACCCAACAAACTGCAATTGAAAAAGTGTTTAGATTAAGATTGTTCTAGGTATTTAGTGAAGGAGACACTGGTGTCCTGAGTTCTGGAACACAGGACATTCAGTGAAGATGGAAAAGAGTAAGTATAGAATGAGAGAAAAAAAAGTTTTTCATCCCATATATGTTTAGAAGGATGGGAACCCTTTGCCAGAAGTTGTGTGGTACAACTGCTTTAGCATATTAAACATTAGGAATAGGTTTTTCTACTATGATACATTGTGACCTATTAGGAACTTTTCTAAACATTAAATAATTTGTGAAGGAAAATATCAGAGACAGACCATTAGGCTAGATTGACCACTGAGGTCAATTATCACCTTTATATTACTTCTATTATCACCTTTATGTTGACTGTCCATGGAAGCTTTTTCACACTCTCCCTTCTTTTGATTGTTCTGGAACAACTTAGGACAAGCCGCTGTTTTTATAAGTGGATGAAAGGGAATTGTAATGGAGAGAGCCCTGCATGAAGGGTATGAAGCTAAAGAAAAATGTCAAGATTTGTTTAGCTGCTCTATTTTAATATTCCTTTTTCTTCTAATTAATATTTTTAGTGAGAAGAAATAGTGTCCTCTAGAAGTATGCATGAAGCTTCATCCTTTTAGCTGAAGAAGGGATTGAATAAAGGAAGCCTTTCTGCAGGACTCTATGCTACTGATTTAGGTAATTTTAAACATCAGTATGAATAAATGGGAGGTGTTCTGATTTGGCTGGGTTAGAACCATAGGCAGGCTGTTGTCAGTTTTGAGTCATCCAGGGCAGCTGACCTGAGTTAGCTACACGTATAGCCCATACCATAATGTCATGGTCATTATAAAGGGGGAAGGTTTGCTGAAAAGAGAGAGAGAGAGCTTCTGCTGGGCTTCTCCCTGCTCTTGAGAACTGGCTATTCATCTGTCTGAGTATATATCTCTGTGGGTATTGGTGTTATCTCATTAAAATCTGTTCTCACTTCAATCCATGGGTCTGCTCTTCTTTTTTTCCCCCCCGATTCCCTTCCCTGGCTGGTGAGGGGTTGTTGGATGACAGAGCAACTGTTACAGTTTGGCCCCGGTTGCAGGCTAAATGTAGACAGAAGGTTATATGTCATCCTTTCATCTTAAATTTACAGGTTATAATGAGTAAATTTTGTCTTATAAGTTTCTGAATGCACAGATTTATTTTTTTTTGTTTGTTTTGTAAAAAAGTTGTGAACGCCAGTGTCTCTGTGAAATAGTAAAAACAAATGACAGTGTGTTATGAAGGATTCTAAGCTTTTGAAACCTAGAAAGTAAAGCTTACCTCCTTTGGAAAGAAAGCTTGGATTATGATCCAAAAATTTTTTCCCAGTGTAGTCAAAAAAGCCAATGGGTCTGTAAGTCTCACTTGACATGTATGTTGAGGGAAAGTATGTCTGATTTCCTCCAATCTCACCTTTGTACCTCAACTTTGAAATTAAATGTGGAGAGTGTAAATTCAAGGCAATCTATTAGTACTTAAAACCATATTTTACTTATCACATCCAAATGCATTTCAGCTTTAAAAAAAAACCACATTGAAATTATTATGATATATATAGAACTGTAAACTTCTACAGATCTACACAAGTTTTATTAAAGCTTTGTAGATTTTCAGAATGAGTTTCACAGTACAGAATGAAGGGGTTTTTTTGTGCCAGGGAGTGTACTCATGTTATGGAAGTAGCTGAATGAAGCTTTTTGACCTATGTCGCATCAGGTAAAGTTAGATGATTGGATAGTTCCTGTGGTCTCATGCCTTTGGAATATGCATGTGTAATGGGTCTGCCTGAGATGCAGCCCTCACCGTGCTGTGCAGTGGTAGCTAGATAACACACCAGTGTTTTGACTACTGCTGAGCCGGGCTCACACAGCACCAAGGCTGCTTCCCCAACATTTCCCCAGTAGGCTGAGGGTGGGTAAAAACTTGGGAGGGGATGTAGCCAGGACAGCTGACCCAGACTGTCCAAAGGGATATTCCATACCACATGACGTCTGCTCAGCCATATAAGCTGGGGAAAACAGGAAGAAGAGGGGAACATTCGTTTCACGTTTGTCGTCCAGAGCAACCGCTATGCGTACCGGAGCCCTGCTTCCCAGAAAGTGGCTGGATCTCGCCTGCTGATGGGAAGTAGAGAATAAGACCTTTTGTTTTGCTTTTGCTTCCATGCACAGCTTTTTCTTCATTAAGCTGTCTTCATCTGACCCATGTGCCTGTTGTTATATTTTCTGTCCCCTGTCCAGCTGAGGGGGTGAGAGTGATAGAGTGGCTTTGGTGGGTACCTGGCATCTGGCCAGGGCCAAACCACCACAGCATGCCACACAGCAAGTTGAAACCATACAAGATTGTAATTGCTAGTAAGTTCCACAGATTTCTATACCACACCCCTCCCCCCCTTGTTTCTCTTATTTGCATCAGAAATTGAGATAGACGAATATAGGTTAGAAATTGTGTTTATATACTGGAAAATCCCTGATCAAGTGAGAAGAAAGGATGATGAATAAATTCATTTTAGTTGAAAAGGCAACATGCGAGTCTGATAGTCTTGAGGGCAATATGCATTGACATGTTAACTCAGTACTGTCTTCTGTGTGAGATTCCTTTGCTCTTATAATGGCAGTATCACTTTTTCTCATGTGTGTGGGAAATAACTAGGGTAAAATTAATTTTTTGTTTAAAACTTGTTTGACGTTTCACCAGAATAGTTAACTAGCATCTTTTTAAACATTTCACATGGAAAAGTTGTGATGCAGATAATGCTGTGGGAAGTCACCTCCAAAGGGGCTTCATGCATGAAGCAGAGGGAAAAGCAATATGTACAAAACCCCCCCCCATTGAAATCTCTCATCACAGAAAATACATACATTTATCTTCTGGGCTTTTTTTAGCTTTTCAATTATTTTCCCTGAAAGTAACATTTTCAAAATGTAGTAATGTATACAGAAAGGATATCACAAGTTGCTTGCTTTCTTTTTGCAAAAACACGCTGTCTCTAGTTAAATGACAGTAACCAATAATTGTATATGTGTAAACACTATCAACAGAGACCTTAAATAGTATCTTTGGGGTAGGCTAAAATTAGTTTTCATTACAACCTATTTGTAAATCATTTGAACCAAATATCTCAAGCCGAAAATGTAAATGTGTTTTTGTTTTTACTGTAGAGATGAGGTCAGCAGAAGTCTGCAACGAATATGATTACTTGGGTGGAGGTGACATGATTTACTTAAATCAGGCAATTTCCCCATTAAGGCATTGAAGCCTCAACTCATAAAGAGACTGCTTAGCAGACGAACTATAATGTCTTCTAGCATTTGTTATATTAGGTGATTTGAAAGAAAAGAACAATTATAAGAATGAATATATTTCTATATTGAGAGGGAAAAAATCTAGTTTTTACAGCAGGGGGTGGCTAATTTTCAGCAGATAAAATAGGTCTGCTTCATAAAAGCTTCTTTATAAATATTGTACAATTAAATATGTATATATATTTAGATTTATATTGCCAGGATAGGACAATGCAAGGATGAATCATTTGAGTGGTTAGTTTCTTGCTCTTCCTTTACTTTCAGTGCAAAAAATATTTTCCCCCTCCCTGCCCTTCACACCCAATAGGAACAGCACAGATACCGTAATCCTCAGTATTGGTGGGTTTTGGGTTTTTTTGTGGTGGCATTTTTTTTTTTACCAGCGTGCTACTTCCATTTAGCAAGGATTGTTAAATTTGCAAAATTTTGAAGTGCTGCTTTAGCTTCTTTTTAGTATTATAAGCTGAGCCACAGGCCACACAACAAAACCTGGCTGACTAGCAAAGACTGTAGTTCCAGTAACAGATGTCATGTTTTCGACATGTTCCATGGACTGAAAGTGACTGAAACAAGAAGATTCAGAGTTAAATCTGGGAGTCTATCTGAGCATGATAGAGCATGTGTTTGACTTTGAAGAGGTTACACAAAGGTGCTTTTAGTGGGTTGTGCTGCTGTTGTAGTCTAAGCATCTTTTTGTTCCTAAGCATTTATATTTGCAGTTGGACTCTCAAGTGCTGCAGACAGGATTCTAGCCCAGCCCTTTGGTCTGATCTGGTAAGATGATTGTGTATTCTGCTCTTCTAAGGGAGACAAGATTTGTAAAAAATTTTCTAATTAGACCAACTAATGATTTATCTTAGAGTACGCTTTTTGATCATTCCCATGTTTTTCACCTTTAGTAGGTTTACTCTTCTATATGCCATGGTATATAGGTACATTTGATCAAACTAAAAATTGACTTTTTAACCATAACTTGGGACAGTGGATCATGACTTTAATAAAAGCTCATAAGAAATTCAAGATGCTAAATGTCTGTCATCTGCACCACTATGTAGAAATTGCTATGCATTTTCTTTTGGTGAAAGCACAAAAAAAGTGTACTTAGTTTTGGGTACTGTGTTTCTGAAAGCAGACTTAGGTTGCAAAATTCTCTCTGAGATTAGAAGTTGTGATCTCCTGAGCAGCTGTAAGAGCTGATTATTGTGTTCAAGGCTGAACAAACCTAACAAATACTAGAAAAACTTGATTTTAACATGATTTTTAGGGTTTTATTTGGACATTATTTTTCAGTAAACAGTTGAAAAAAGATGAAATTCACAAGTTGATAAAAGTTGATTTTGATTTTCTTATCAATGGGGTATCTCCTTCACAGGGACCATGGAAATACGCATTAGTTGCATGTAAGTGGGTATTGATCTTAGTCCATACTCCTTGTGATTAGAGCTTGGTGTAATATCATCATGTATTTTCAGTGGGAGAAAGAATGCGTTGCTGCAGAGGAGCAGACACATTTGAGAAGAGGTTGAAGGTTAGATTTTCTGCCATGAGGCAAGAGTGCATTGCTTAAAAGTTCAGCGTGTAACCCAAATGTAAGAACATCTCTTCCAAAAATTGATGGCTGTGAGCAGCAGCTCCAAAACAGCTGTGTCGATCTTAATCTGACATCTTCTCTCCGATACCACGTGTTACTGCAACTGAAGAATATTTACAGAATTATTATACATTTTAGTTTGTTTTTTCAAAATAGTGAAAGAAATCTAGTAATTTTATAATCTATAGTTTAAGCACATTTTTTGACTTTGAGTGTAAGAGAAAATAACTGGTTAATCCTGACGGTGAATGTCTCTTGGTGTTGAAGCACTACATATTGTAAGACCTTGGAATTAAAAATAATTAAAAATAACCTTTTAAATTAAACAGGCACTAAATAAAAAATTTAAATATTAGACTATACCTGGAAGTGACAGTATATAAAAACAGTCTAGAGTAACTTTTTAATGTCAGTTATAAAACTATAAAGCCAGAGAAGGAATAAATATAATGAAAACACTGATTAATCCCCCTGTGTTGCAGTGCCATTTCATATTGTTGTAATGCAGACCCTTTCCTCTGATATTACTCAAGAAATACAAACAAGAAGCATTTATTATCTCCAAAGTAGTGTGTGCTATAGAGTGCTGAATAAGGAAGTGAGGTATTGCAGCTGTTATCTTCTGAACTAACTGCTACTGCGTGTTGCATGACCAGCCCTGGCAGGGTTTTTGTTCCCATGAATGAATAGGCTATAAATCTGTCGCAGCTGACACTAGCAGCACTGCTGGAGAGTGTAAAGGGAAAATTTGCAGAGGAATCTTGTGGTCTTTGCTTGCCTGGAAAATGAGTTCAATAAAATGGAGGTGATCAGTGCTTATTTATAGGCCAGGCTGATACATCCAGCATTGGCTGTCAGAGTTTAACTTAGTGTTTCCTCATTTATGCTCACTCTGTAAAGCAAAACATGGCACTGTAAAAAGCTTATATAATGCTGTTATACTGTGCTAGTCACTATTGTCGAAAATAGATAAAGCAAAATAAAGGGAGGAAAAGATAAAAGCACAGATAAAATGTACAGGAAGGAAATGGAAGAGGCTGGCAGATGCTAACACCCTGAGAAGGGATGTGGAGCTGCTCAGAATCGTTTTGCTTGAACCCTGGATTGAAAGTGCTTGGCAATTACTGCTGTGTTATAACAGCAGATACATCTTGAAAACTCTGCTCTGGAAGGAAGGCGTGGGGATTTTATTCTAGTCGAGGGAAAGGACTGAGGAGCTATCTTTTTTTTAATGTAGAGTTCCTGCTAACATCAAAACTTAAGGTATGCTGGAACTGTATATCATGTGTTTTATGCAAAGGGCTTGTATGTGGTTTAGTGTTATATGGGAAAGTGTTTAAATAAGACAAATCCTAAACTGTAATTTGCTGAAGAGAAATTTTGAGGGATTTAAAATATCTTTTGAAGTAGGTGTTAACAAAACAAAGCAATTCTTAATTTCCTGGTTTTATTGCTTGGTGAATTCTGTGAACAAACTGATGGTTGGTCATTTCAGGCCTTTGAAAATAGTAGCAATAAAAGTAGAGACTTGTTAAGTAGGGAGAACAGTGCAGTGCTAATTTTTTCCTTTAAAGAATTCAGGGGAAAAAAAAGAGCAACAACAAAAATCTAGTACAAACCACATACGCAGCACAGTATAGCCTATACAGTACATAACAACTGCACCTGGACTCAGGCTGGCTGAGGAAGTTTCACCTGCAAATAATTAAAATCTTTTAAGACCAAGTTGCTTGATGTAAAGTAGGAGCGGCTTCATCTAGCAAGTTTGTGAAATTTGTATTAGGGTAGCTGTGGGTTTGGAGCCAGTCATGACACTAAGACCATAAGTATGAAGAATCTAAAAACTAGGCTCACTAGAAAACTGCAGTGAAAGATAATTTTTCTTCTCTCCTAGTAATTTATCAATTATTTTAACCTTACTGCCTATAACTATATTTCTGTGTTCAAAGGAGTGGAAATAAATCTGTATGTTCATATTTCTATCTTTGTGCCATGGTACACTGAAGACCTGTAAACTGTACTACTCTTGCCTTCTTTGAAAGAAGTGACCTCTGCCTGAAAGCAGGGAAAATGTGGAAAATTTCCTCTGAGTAAGTGAACTTAATGCATGACATAACGATGCACTGGGGATATATGTTGTTGCTTTGAATAAGCAGTTTAAAAATGAATAATATTACAAGAGCCTGAGAGACCATTGTGGTAGAGTCTTTGATCAGTTGTATTTCTGTAACCAAAGTTCTGTTGTAAATGTAGTTGGAGGTCAGGTATGTAAGAACAGTAAATATAATTTTCCTTCTATCAGTGGAATTTGCCATGAATTGAGAAGCAAGTGAAACTTCTAATCTTTAATTTATTTTAAGATTTTTGTCAGTGCGTGCATTCACTTTAGTAATTTAAGAAAATAGACTTGCAGTATGTTTCTTTAGTCTTGCAAATCCTGTTAGCCGTAAGTCTGAGTTGTAAAATGTAAATGTCTTGCGTTGCTTCTCTTTATGGAAGCAGAAATATTTTACTGATTTTTCTCTTTTCTAGCACTCCGAAATTCATTTCATTATCTCAATTAGTGCAAACTTATCAGAAAGAAAAGTACAGTTTTCTTTTGTTCTGAAATTGGTTATTATACTAGCAATAAAAATATTTTGAAGACCTTATAGGTTATTTCAACACAGAGACAGGTTTTAAAGGGAATTTCAAATAAGAATGCCAAATTAAGTGATAACACTCATTACTGGACTGTTTCACATATCATTCAGAGGTACTCTAGGGACAATGCTTGAGTTATACATAAAAATAATACTTGACCTTTTGTGACCTATTCCATTTCCAGTCTCTTGTATCCCGTGATTTAACGAATGAGCCTGTAAATTTTCTCGATAAACATGAAAAAAAAATAAATCCCAACAACTCAAAACACATTTGACTGCTTCGTTACATCTTCATAAACCAAGAAAATCTGGAATGTGCAAATAGTTTCTGAAAAGGTCTTTCTCTTATATGTAACTGAAATATTAAAAATTCCTTCTTTTTTAACAATAGCTAATGAACCGTATAAATGCTTTTCTACCCTACAGTTCAAGAATCAGTGCATGTATTTTGTTAGCAATGACCCTGTTTCCCTTCTTGCTATTCAGCTTTCAAAAAACGTATGAAATGTTTTACAATATAATTGTTGGTTTGTTAAAGCAAGTGTTTTGCTTTGCATTAAGTTAATACATCTTAGGTCTAAGCATATGTTCTTTCTGAAACATGTGTCTGGATTATCCTTCGTTTGTCATCCAGTCCTTGTTCATGGTGGTGGGTATATTTTCGCCATAAAGAAAACAGTCCTATTTGTTGTCTGCAAAGAGTGTGTGGCCAAAATCTGCAGAGGATCCACTGGGAAGTCATAGCAGACTGGGAGCACTAACTCATCAGATTCAAAAACCCTGTAAACAGATACTAAACTCTTGAAGCATTTGATTCTTTCTAGCCTGTGATTTTTCCAGTTAGGTGTTGAAAGAAATTACTGCAGTGAATGTCCATGTACAGGAGATCAGTGTGCACTTCCTACAGTACCAGGATGCCTGAGTTTAGAATGCACTGCTTGGGTGTGTTTATATTAGTAAAAATGGGAGACAAATACTTTCCAAAAGCAAACATAAAGTTGTCTCAAACTGAGAATGTTCTTTACTTTTGAATAAGCACTTTTAAATTTTCCACTATTTTCTTAGAATGCACTTGTACTGTTTACAGGTGCTACATTCATTAAAAATATGAATGGAACTAGTTGGACGCAGAATGTTCAAGTGTAGAGTCTGGAACGAAAAGCAGCAGCAAGTAAGCTGCTTGTGTTGTGTAAAGCCTCAGAAGTAAGGAGGAAAGAGACTTAGACTTTTCTAGTGTAACACAAGTTGTGTGGTGATTATTTGACACATCACAGTGGGTATTCTTTAATTACCTACAGCTACAACTTAAATACAATAGATCAGACAGGAAACATGGTAGATGATCATGACAGGCACTTGCTGATGGAGCCTGAAGTAATAAGTGTTGTACCATGTGACAGCTGCCTTTCTTTAAGTGTACGCATCTTTGTGAATGAAGGAGGATTAAGAGAGGGCGGGGGAAAATCCCATGACAACAGACAGGTATAAAGACTTCACTGAAAAGTTTAGCCAGAGATTTTTTTTTTTTGACTGAGAGAAATAAAGTGAAGGGAGGCCAAAGAAATTAAGTTATGTGTAATAAAATGTTAGTATTTAAGATACTTATTTTACTTTTTGCACATATACAAGTGCAATGGTTTAAATTAATTTTCTATCTATTGTGGACAGTACCAAATGTAAGAGCATATATACAACAATGATGTACTTTTGAATATACATGTGTGAAAGCACACATCTGTAAGTGATGAACCTAAATAAGAATTTTTGTGGGGACAATGTAGGCTGGTATATTCAAGTGGTCATAGTCACAGTGCCTAGTCAAAAATCCTGGTAATCCACGAGTGCAGCACTGTGTGACTACATTAACACTTCACAATAAAGGATGGCAAGTGGGCAGATTTGCATGCAAATTAAATTTTCAACAATATTTCTTCATGCAACTTCCATTATAGTTGGGCAACTTTACACAATTGAAACTGATGACTAAGAAAAGGCATTTATTATTTAGTAAATTACAACAGCAATGCCTGTAATCACCCAGGTTAGCGGCTAAAGTGCTTCTAGGGGTTTGATTAGAAGGAGGAGAACCTTTAAGAGGCTGATGAGACTGTATCAAGCACTGTGAATTGAAACTGAGTAAGAGAAGCTGTTATAGCCTGGGCTTAGTGGAAAAAATCTAAGACAAACCTATGTAATATAGGCAACTTCTAATCAGTGAAACAAGATTTGATCAATCAAACAATAAAGAGCTGTTAATAGTATGATATTTATATCAGAACCAAAGCCACATTTTGTTAAATATGCAAGACATTATTAAATGCTCAATGAAAATAAAAGGGGATTGGTGATGTGAAGAATGCAAGGAAAGGGATATTGTTTAGTATACCATGTTCTGAGAAGTATAGAAACTTCACAACCCTCCATGGACCTTTCAATGTGGCTCCACATAATTTCTACATGTGTAAAAGTTTTGTTTTGTATTTATATCATGCACAGTTTGTTATGTGCGAGACCCATGTGAAAGTGGAGATGAATAATGCTGAGTCAAAACTTGGAATATTACTGCCCTCTCCTGACAGTTGGGTCAGCCTAGGAGTGTGCAAGTAAAATACTTCATTAATTTTTGTTAGAAGAAGTTTTGGTGCTTGATCCTTCAGCCTTATGGTTATATAACTTAAAAATGCTTATCCACTGTGATAGTGTGTTTTCTTTTGTCTTTCATTATAAAAACCCAAGGTATTATTTGCTGACATTCATAAGTTGATCATCTATTCCAAAACAGTTCATTATAGCTTTCTAAAAATATTTCCCACATTGCTTGTTATCAGTTTACTTAGATTCAGAATTGGCTGACTGGCAGATTATTGAAGATCACTAAAGTCATGGCTGACAGCGTTGGTAAGGTGATAATGAAATTAGCATCTTTCTTCTCCAGGGACAGGTTTAATTTTGGGAGGGGATACAATGATCAGTAATAACTGAAAGTAGAAAGAAGTGCATGAGAAGTTTTTAAGTATTGTATTGAATTGTAAATTGTTCATACTGCAGAGTAGGGGTTTAGTTGAAAACCTGTTGTCTGGTGGTGGCCATACAGACCTCTTAGATTTTTCAAATATTAGGTTTTTCCACACATTTGAGGCTGGGTTGTATTTTGTTAAATCCCAGTTATGGAAATTAATACTGGTTTTTGTCTGATATCGAGATTACCTCTTGATCTGTTCTTAGGCCATAGCTGCTATTTTTTTCTAGGTGTTACGAGAAGGTGGATCATGAAGAAATTAAAACCTTCTTGTTAGTTATATGGAAAACCTCAGTGGAGCTTTCTTGCCTTTAACGGGACGTGTTTGATATCTTCTTGAGAGTTAATGGCTCTAGTATTTATTTGCTCTTCCCGCTGCACCCCCTTGGCCCATGTGGTTCTCTTCTATTTCTGCAGGCCAAGGAGTTGTCAAACAGTAGAAATTTCTGTTTGCAGGTGATTGCATTCTTTCTGTGTCCTATATATGAGACTACTGGTACACTAAAAAGACAAATAAAGAAATATTTCTGCCTCATATACTACATATGTGATTTTGTTTCTTAGAACTTCAGAAGTACAGGGCATCATGCCTACAAAAGTCTTCCTTTATTCAAGAGTGATCTGTTTTCTAGCAGTCCCAGAAAACCACAAAAGTAGTGGCTCTGGCTCCAGAAAACAAAACTTATTATAAAAGCTGGATAGTGTATCACCACACTAAGGGATTAGTACAGCTGGGAGAGAATTATGAGGCAAAGTAAGTGAAAAGTTTTCCCAAGAATGGTAAAATGTAAGATGTGCAGCACCTCTCATATACAGGAGCTTGGAAAGGACTTAATTTCTGGTGGAGTTCTCACAGGACTAGATAAACTTATACACATGCTTCATCCAATATACTTGTACATTCAGTGTTTCTGTAAGCTTCTTGCTTCAACCGTTTTGTCTGCTAGTAAATCATGGCCATAAAACCCTGTCTTACATTGTTTTTTCTTTTTTTTGGTCACAGCTTTGTACACCATATTTAAAAAAAAATATTACCTACCACAACTATGCCCAATCCCATGTTGCTGCTGTAGGTGTATAGTGCAAGTACACAGAGAAGTAATCTGAGCTAAGCAGAGCTAGGAGTGTATGTTTTTTCCTGGCTAAGGGCTGTTGAGAGAAGCTGCTCCCTCTTTCAGCTGTAGTTTAGGATTGATGTTTGTATTCCGGTCCTAAGACTGGATGTATAATATCAGAGTGGTGTTTATATTTTCCTACAATAAAGTTCCAAGCCTACTTTAGTAGGCACTTAGCCACACCCTGCCATCTCTGTCCCTTACCCCAAATGTCAAATTAACATCTTATATATATTTATTTATAATGGTACTAGGTAGTTTTACAAATGAGAGTTTTCCTTCAGATGTTGTCATAATGAATCATATTAATCTAAAAATATATACACTGTTTTAAATATGTCCTATGACACTGGTACTATTTTTGAAGCAATGATATTAGTGTTTTCCCAGATAGGTACTGTGTATGGACACTGGGGGAATGAGTGTATAATATTTATGCACTGCTTTTGGACATGTTTATGTTAATGGCAAATAAGATAATACTGTCTTAATGTGGTAAGGTGCTTTGCAGTTCAGAGGCCTGTGAGGGTGTCTCTGTTCCTGTTAATACCAAGCTGGTGGAGAAGGTGCTGATTCAGAGCATACAGCTGCGTTACCAGGAAGTGACTAGAGAGAGGTGACGTAAAACTATGCAGTCACAAATGAAAAGGTCTTTTTATTTAATTAGGCTATAAAGTTGCAGAAGAATCTATTTTGTGTGTGTGTATTAAACTGCCATCCCTTGGAATGGAGATAATGTTGACAGTAAGGAAAACAACTTCAAAGAAATTCTAAAATAACATTAAATTCTCAGTGAAATAAAACCTATTCCTCATTGTTAGATAATCTTGCTTTTTCAAGATACCATTATTAATGCTGCTGATAACTAATTTACCACTTCTCCTAGCAAAACTGGAGGTGTTGGACTGTCGACCGGTTAGCAGTAATACAGTTATTTGTGAATTGAATACGATAATGTAATTTGCCAAGGTATGCCTTTTACATTTAATTATTCATGCAAATTACACTAAGAGATACTGTAATATTGATTACACAGATTCAGTGCAAACAGCATATTGGTGCAAATACTGTTTATGTGAAATTAAAAGCAAAATTTTTATTGCTCATTCAGCTGAGAATTAATTGTCAGGTTTTATGAATCCTAAAATGTAGTCAAGACTAAAATAAGTACAGTTACTGAAAAGCTGGAACACTGATCAATGCAAGTGCCATATTTTAATCCACCACAAATATTTTTATTTAATTGTCTAAAAGCTTTTTTGATATAGATGGGCAAAACAAAGGTGACTGTGCTTCTTAGTTTCACTACATAACATAGTTTTCACATACATAACAAATCATCATGAAATTACTGATACTTTATTAAATGCATATGAAATATAACTAACTTTTGATTAGTTTTTGTGAGCTCTTTCAAATTAGTAGTTATTTGACAGGATAGCACCATGTGGTATTTTGGTCATGTGACCAGTGTATTGGATACTATTAGTGAAACATAAAAGTAAAGACTTACTGAGTGTGGATGTTAAAACATAGAATGTAAGGAGTTATTCCTAATTTTCATCGTAAAACAAAAAAGAAAGTGTCTGTCTGTCCTTGACTTGTTACTGCGTTCACTAAGGAAGGGAGTGATTAAAAAAGCCTGTCCTTTGTGCCTTTCATATTTAAAATGGGGAATACTTTACAAAGCTTTGACTTAAGCATCTTGGTTGTTGTACCATCTCGTATTTCCCTTCTGCAATGCAATCTTGGCCTCTTTGTGCACAAAGTGCAAGTGTTGGGAGTGGGTGAGATAGGGCTTCAAGATAAAAATAGGATTTAAGCTGTAATTTGCTATCATAGAAGAGAGAAATTGCTTGCCAAGAATGAATACAAGCTCCCCAAGGCACATCAGCTCAGCCTAAATTCCACTCAAGGTTCTGTGTCAGTGTATGGTGTTAACTTTAATGGCCTTGAAGTAGCCTTCATTCTCTAGTCCTGGTTCCAATTATGTCCTGTTTGTTAGCTGAGATAATTTCCTCCTCCCTCACATGTAAACAAGGTTTAGGAGTAATAGATGGTTCCTGCTGAGAGTTTGCCATGCAACACGATTCTCCAGGGAGGCTTAAAATGTCCTCCTCTTAAAAAAATAAAAAAACCAAAAAAAAACCCTAGTCCAATTTAACAGCTGTATTTAGGTGTTTGAGGCCATACAGTGTTTGCAACAACTATGATGGCTCTATTATGATAATGTAAGAAAGCTACATTATGAAATAAATGCATTCTAGGTTTTTTCCTTGGCAACATAACGTAAGGATTGTTCTGCACGCTGGTGCTAAAGAATCAAAAACAGTTTAGTAAGTCAATGTGAACACTGTTTCTTGTCATGGAGTTAATGGATCTACTGTATTTGTGTTCTTTCCAGCTCTGCTGCCTTACATCAATGAAAAATTATGTTTTTTCTTCAATGCCACAACATGCGTCATCTTTATATTCAACACATTCTCGTTCAAATCTTTCAGTCTAAAATGTCTCCCATTTTACTGGTTTTGAGTCATTTTCCTCGTTCTTGGCAATAGAAAAGGGTCATCTTTCTTGATTATTGATGTTGCATTTAATAAGTTCAGTTTACTATAGTCATTTTGATGCGTGGACCAATGCACTATTTCTTTTTTTTTTTTTTTTTTTTTGTCTGTAGATCTAGCTGGAAACATGGCTGTATGTATTTACTCTGGTTTTACTTCTGGTTAAAGCAACAATAAATCTTTTGCCCTTACAGATATAGTATTTATACTGTACCTAATCCTTCTTCCCTTTCCCAGAAACTGTTGCTTATGATTGGCTGGGCAGATTTAGGAAGCAGTGAAAATCTTTATGAAAAGCAGTTATAGTGCATGAATAGTAGGCATTCTTCAGATTTAAAGAGGTCAAATTGATTTTTGTGTGTGTGTGACAGAATTTGTTCCTGGGGTGAGACTTTGAAGTAAAATTTCAAAGCATTGACTAGGGGTGCAGCTCTGCAGCTTCTTATTGACTTTGTTCAGAGATCAGGAGCTAAAACTGCATGCTGCACTTTGAAAATTTACCCATAAGTATTGAGTTTTACCTCAGAATAATTTTTTTCCAATAATTTAATAAACCCCTGAGAATGTGGTTTATAATGGAAACGCTGACATACTTGAATTTAATGCTAATCACTGAAAATTAGTAAGATCTTTAAGCAGAACTTGGGCAAAACCTGCAACTCATGAGTATCCTGTAGTTAATTAACAGGAAACACTTCAGAAGTGCATAATCCTCAGAACACTGTGTTAGCAGTGGTCATGTTGATAGTAATATCATATTTTGTTTCATTCCTTATACTTGGCATTATCCTCCAATTCATAGCAGAATACTTCTGAATACCTAGCTATTTCCTAAACATTATGGAACTGAGCTTGTCAAACTGAGAATCTCATGGTGAGGAACGTTTGTACACAGTAACAGCATGATGGATTCTTTAATATAAAAGTGTCAACAAGATCAGTGCTGTTACAATCTTGTTTGTTTGAGTAGGATCTCAGAAAAGAACATCGTCCAGTCTAGAAATTGTATCGACACTGTCCAGAACAGTGATTTTGAGTCCAGGCATGTTTGCTGTGCTGCTGCTTCTTGCTTCTCTGTGGGTCCTTTTGTACTTCTCCCTAACATTTCTCCATGGTAAAGTAACTGCAATGACAATCTAATAAATATATTTGGAAAGAGAAAGGTAGGGCATCACTGATCTTGGAAATGAAAGATGAGTTTTGATTACATGAGGTTGAGGTTTGGGAAATAGACCTTAATTTCTGAGCCCTGCAAAAAAGACTAGATTTTTTTTTTTCTGAGCCTTGGAAAAAAAGACTAGATCACTTACTGTGCTGTTTAGGTGGTGGTTGTGTTTTGTCATACTAGCTAGGAAGGTATAATTGTTAGCTATAAGTCTGTTCATGGCTTCTTTGCTCTCCTATTACATCTCCCCTACCGTGCTACTTGTACAGGAGCCAATGAAGAGAAAATGGCAGTAACATCTGTATCTAAAACTTTGTTTTGTGGGTTGATGATCTGAAGTCTTAGTAATTTAGATCGAAGCATTATCAAATAATGTCTCCTTAAAAGAGGATTTTAAAGAGGAATTTGAAGGAGAATAATGTGGTGGACCTCTGGATCTTTGCAGAGCTTATGGAAGGCAGTGTGGGAGAAAGCATGTAGGTAAACTTGGAAAAAGAGTAACTAAATGTGTGTGTTTTCCTTTAAAAAACCTGTTCCCCAGATACTAACATTTAATATTTTTAGTCACAATGGAACTCGTGAATGTCACAAGTAATTTATACAATTTTCTGTAAAAAAACCCCAAAACAACCAAACAAAACTGTGCATCTGGACTGACAAGCTGTATGCCAAGATTCAGCCAGATGCAATTTGAAATGTCCAAGACATTAAACATGCCCTGAAATGGAGCTTTTGAATGCCATCTCAGTCTCAGCTATAGTTAATGCCAGTGTAACACACTGCAAGGAATTTATCATGCTAGATCTCAACTGCAAGTAGGTTACACTAATCTAGAAGTAAATATACTGGAAGTGGTGCAGAAGTTAATGCCTGGGAGGTGATTTTTTTTTTCATCACACATCCCATCCTGCCTTCATACTTTGTTTATAGTAATGTATTTCTGATAACAACATAAATTTTACCAAACTTAAGGAGAAGGAAAAAAGAAAAGAAAACAGTTGTGTGCTGTGCTTGGTATGCATTGTTTTGTTTCTTTCATTAATTCTTGCTGGCATTCTGGATGCTCAAATGAACAATAGCAGTAGCCTGTAAAGATCAATACCAGATTGCTGATAGTGCCTATCTATTCAAAGAGTAGATTATTTGATAAATGGTTTGGTCCATACATTTTGACATTTGTTAGCTGTATAGCCCAGACCAACTGGTAGAACTGTAGTTCTATCATAAAGAGCAGGAGCAACAAATAGAATATTTACCTTTTGGTACAAAACCTATATATTGCAGTTTTAAAGCTGCACGGAGTAGATTTCAAGAGAGAAAACCAAAAACTTTAAGTTATTAGAAGTTGACATGTTTTTCTTAAGTTTTGAAGTTATAGTCTATGAGTACAATGCATATAATTTGTATTTTATGGCTTTGTAGTTAAAGGATTTAATCTCATGAAATTGTAGTCTTAACCATTTTTTTAACATTTGTGTGTCTATACAGTGGATCAAATGGGATCCTCTGAAAGAACTCACTTCTGTCTTCGCCCAAAACTTGCCCTTTTTAAAAAAACCCTGGGAAATTCAATGAAAGATGTGTATTTACAAGAATATCTGGAGCAGACTCAAAAGTTAATGAAACTTTGGGTAAGCATCTGAAACTTTACATGAGCTCAGATTTCAATTCCTAGCACTTAGGTAAAAATTCTGAATTATTTTTGGAAGACATACACTTACCCTTTCTTTTCTTTCAAATGCTTTGTAATGTATGCTGAAGTGCAAAGTCCTGCAGTTTATATGCACCTAAACAAAGGACACTTGTCATTTAAGTAGTAGTAGTCAAAATCTTCTCTTCCTTCTGGCCACAGAGGACCAAATAAATCTGTTTGTGAAAGGCATATGGCAGCATGTTCTGAACTGAATTCAAAGAAACAGTTATAGTTACTGTATGTATTTCAAGCTATTCATGAGTAAATTTCTGAGTAAATTTCTAAATAAATTCGTAAATAAACTTTTAAGTAAAAAAAACCAACCCAAAACCTAGCCAATTCCTTATTGCTGCATTAAGAGACTAAAAATCATTTTAAAAGTGATTTGCAGTTCTTGTACAGGGAGACCTCATATAGGTGAAAGGTAGTACCGTGATAGATATAGCAGGAAAAATACAGTGAAAGATTGTACCTGACACTTCAGGTTTGAAATACATTTTTGAGCCTTATAAGCAAACAGGAAAACAACATTGCTTTCCTCGTTTTATGACTCTGTTGACTTCATGTGGTGAGAAAAGGATGATGTTTGCTTAAAGGTCCCTGCCCTCTGAAAGTCACTTAGGAGTTTAGTGAAGGCATTACTTGCTGAGTATGTGGTGAAGGGTGTATAAACCTTCTTCCTGTACCTCTCTCCATGTGTGACGTCCTCCTGTGACAGGAGTTCCTTAGGCTTTTCTGAGTGTTGCTGTTCCTTTTGGGATTTGGAAGGATTTCTTTCCTCTGTCAACAACAGGACGTTGGTCCCTATAGGATAAGTGAAGAGGAAATTGTCCAATTGTGATTTAGCAGCTTGTAAATACTCAGGTATAGGATCTCTGTCTAGATCTCTGGTAGGTTAAAATGACCTGTTTTTAAGGAAGACAAGGAATGGGGTTAGAATTTCTGGAATAGCAATAACTTCCTTTCCCCTTTCTTTTAACCCAGGATCGTGATAAATGAGGAAGTTGGTCTGAGAATGAGGTAGGAGGAGTTAAGGACTGACAGCTTTCCTCCAGAAAATAGAGAGGAACATGAAGGGTAAGACAGTTTGAGCTGGAGGAGGTATTTCTGGGTAGTTATAAGGATGGATGAGATTTAACATAGATACTATCCTGTGTATCTTGTCCCCTTCCTACTTGTTTCGAACAATCAGAGGTAGCTTAGTATAGAATGGTGGAAAATGGGTGTCTTGGCAGGGGGCTTGATCACTCACTGAAAGGTCCATATTGTACTATTTACCATTTAAGGAACGGTATGCAATCTAGTATCAGAGGACGATCTTTGTCTTTTTTTTTTTTTTGACTTGCAGGAGGAAAATTTCTAATCTTTCAGTACTTAAAGGGGGCCTATAAGAAAGATGGGAACAATCTTTTTAGCAGGGTCTGTTGTGATAGGACAAGCAGTAATGCTTTAAACCAAAAGAGGGCAAATTTAGACTTGATATAAGGAAGAAATTTTTTCCAATGAGGGAGCTGTGAAACACTGGCACAGGCTGCCCAGAGAGGTGGTAGATAGCCCATCCCTGGAAACGTTCAAAGTCAGGTTGGATGGGGCTCTGAGCAACCTGGTCTAGCTAAAGATGTCCCTGCTCACTGCAGGGGGGTTGGACTAGATGACCTTTAAAGGTCCCTTCCAGCCCAAACTATTTTATCATTCTGTAATTCTAAAATGTAAAATGTCAGTATTTCTCCTTTAAATAATTTGTAGTAAGTAGATATAAGATCCCTGAACACTGCTCTCAGAATCATCCTAAAATAGCTGCTTTCTTGTTTTCCTGGTGTGTATATGAAACAGGTGTATTAACATATTAATGATCAGATGTTATATTTAGCTCTGCATTTTAAGAATCTTTAGCAATGTAGAAAAGGATGATTTGACAGGCTTAATTCAACACTGGGCAACAAATAAAGCTTATAATGAAATTAACATAAATCATTAACATTAATCATTCAGTATTATTGATAGCCATATAAAGAAATGTATCACAGCCCTGGAAGTAAAGAGGAGAAGAGCAATGTTTCTTGCCAGCTGTCCTGACGAGCTATGAGCCCATATGGTAGTGGTACTGGCTTTCCTTTCTAATTTTCCTCCTCTGCTTGAGCTGTCAGAAGCCCCTCTCTCTCCTTTTTCTTTTTCCACAGACTGCAGAGATAGCTTCTATGCCATTTTTTTGAAAATACGAGCTTTTTAGAACAGGTCAGGCTCCATCAATGTCTATGACTGTCACAAGCCATGTGACCAACACGAGCAAACTAGCTGGGTGACAACACACAGTCTACATTCATAGTTTTCAATTTGGTAACTTTCACTTCTACTTACACTTTAATCTCCAAAACCTGGTAAGAGTTTTCCATACTGGGAAACAACATACTCGTAAAGTAGCATTTTGAAATCATGTTTGGGAAAAGTATGTGTATTTGAAATTTTGATATTAAAAAACTGAATAAATGTAGGTGTGTTTCATGGTGTTCAGTCATTATTCTCTGGATAGCTTTTTATATTGCTTTCCCCCACTCATGTCTCCACCTGCACCCCCCCCCCCCCACCCAAAAAAAAAAATAAGAGTGAGAGAATTGAGGATAAATAATGAATACTGCTAGTGCTGCTTGTGTTGGAAGCTTTTGAGAACCTAAAGTTATTTAGTCATCATTATTTACCTGAATTAAGATCAATGAAACTTTAGGTAAACACAGGTACAGGGGCTAAGTAGCAGGACTGACAATATATCCCTAAAGCTATAATCTCAGATGCTTGTTCGAATCATAGACATTGCATACTTTCTTCATAATTTTGGTGTGCTTTCAAGTGTTAGACAAATCTTCATGATCAACAGTGCTCAGACTCTGTGCTATGAGAACATTAAGCAAAGTAGGTGCACTGGGGAGGTATCATAGAGTTAGAATCTTTGGATGGCAGTGATGAAAATTGCCTCCTTTTCCACTGTTTTGTATCTTCACCTGCTCCTTTTAATTTCTTTGTACTGTATGAGCAATTGAAATCATTATGCTTCTCATAAGTCTCCATTTTTCTAGTTAAAAGGAAGTATAAAATGGCTTCAAACTAAGAAAATCATGCATATGCAAGCAATTTTTACATTTGTTTGTAATTTTTTACAGTTGGTTCTTTGTATTTACCTTTAAAATATCTAAACACATGGAAAGTAAGGCTTTTTCAATCTTAATTTAAGATCACACAATATATAAGGGGTATGGTTAGACATTGTCAGAGCATAGCACAATACTATACTATTGTCAACTCTCCTTAAAATGGCTTTCTTTTTAAGTGTCTTGGCTAAAAGGATCTGGTATACTTAAAGGCAAGTTACTAAATTTAGGTTTCTGGACTTTCTGTTGAATAATTAAGTATCCTTTTTCAAAGAACAAGACTGTGCCTTCTATTGCCATAAAATATTTTTCCTTTTCAAGTTACTTACATTCAGAAGAGCATAAAGAAAACAGGTGCTTGAAGGAAACATGTATGAACATAGAAAAGAATCCCACACTTTGTCACTCTTGGGCAATCATGTGTTCACCTCTTAAATTTGCATGGAACCTTAATCTCCAATATAGAAATACATACCATTCCCTTATGCTCAAAGTCAGTGTTGCAAGGGAGCATAATAGCCAGGACTTGTATCCTATACCAAAGCGAATAGATCCCTTAATTTCATGGTTTAAAAAATACTTGAGTTGACCTCAGTATAATTCCTATATTTTAGTCATTTAGGTGTCATGGCTCAGTAATCATTCATTAACTATAGTGCTTTTCAAATGAAGAACTGAGATGAAAATTTTTCTTAATGATGACAAGTGATGTAATTTAGTTTTATTCATATATTACAGTGGTGCCCGCTAGCGACGCTGTAGTTAAGGGTCTGTCAATGGTTCCATTATAAACCCCTGTTTTCAAAGGGTTTATAACTCAAAAATTGATTTTTAGACTTAAAACTGCCATTCAAGGTCTAGGTCCTGGAGGTTGTTTTTATATACAAATTGGCATTTTGGGGAGGAAAGGTTAATTGTTTCTCAACTACAAGAACAAGATCAAGGATTTTCTGTTTCAGATTTGTGTTTGTGCTTCTATCATACTAAAATCACTTCGTCCAGATCAACACCAAAGAGAAAAAACCACTATCAAGTATTTTATGACCAAAAGAGGAGCGTAGTAATTTAGGAAACTGGGGTAAGGGATGAAGCAATGCCTTGTCTTTCTGTATGCAGGCAAGAGAGTCAAAGCAGATGTGCTGTTTGCCTTGTGCTATAAAGAAGCTGCAACAAAACTGGTGCTAATATTATAAAGATGATTTTCAAAGGAGTGTAAGATACTTATCAGGCCTGAAATGGCATCTCTGGAATTGAGAACAGAATAGTAAATGTAGCAGCGTCTTACTAAAAGCTCGGGGGAGGGAAGGAGAATTATTTGGATTCTAGCTGGAACAAAAGACTGCTGCTACTGTCCAGATGGAAATGGGAGCTCCAGCAAGGAAACCTCCATTACTCTTGACACACAGAGGTAGGCTGATGAGAGGAGGGAAGTCCTTGCTGCTTAGGATCCCTCAGAAAAGGGGGAGCTACACACTGAAAGAGAACCCCAGGCCAGGTGCCAATCAGTTCCTCCTGGTTTGTCCTCCAGTAACCCCACTCGCGCTAAGCTGAGAAGAAACAGGGATGATCAGCTTTAGAGCTCTCTGTTTATTGGAAATGGTACTAGTATCCCACCGGAACTAAATTATTAAAACTGAGAATAAATCTAACATGAATGCCAAAGAAATTATAGAATTATTATAGATTTATTTTTGCTTTCCTGGTGGTCAAATCTTATCCTGTGAGTCTTTTAAAAATGATCTCTTAAGCACTAGAAAGGAATAGGTGGAACCAGAACCTGGAGATATCAAGGCCTTGCATTTGTATAAAAGCTTTGTGTTGGCTTCTGGAATATATAGTGTAGATTCACTACAGATGCACACTTGTTTTTTTTTTTTACTGTAAGAAACAAAATAATAATAAAAAAAATCAAGTTGTTTGAGTTCTCCAACAGAATTACTTATCCTGCATCTATTGGAATTATTTATGATTAATGGTCCTGTATTTTGTTTTCAGTACAGGTCTGCTGTCAGAGATGTTGCTCACAATTATAGATAGGAATATGAGAATTGGCAGCTGTTAGATATGCATCTCTCAGAAGGGAAAAAGAAGCTTGATATTTCTTGAGGAGGGAAAGCTTCTGACTAGTTTTATATTCCAGAGAGACAGCATAGGGGGCTGTCTAAGGTGGTGTCTTCCAACTACACCTATCTGTTTACAAACTCACAGTTATCCTATGGAGACAGTTGATCCTTTCTGTCTTTAGCAGCAATAACTTTTACTCTTTTCTCATAATAAGAAAATAAAAAATTTTCTAGATAGTCACATAAATGTTAAAAATTGTTTTTTCAATAATTAATAATAAAACCTCTCTCACTAGATCAAAAGGTATCAATACACAAGAAAAGTATGCATTTTTGTCTCAATCTCACCTCTCTTTAAGAAACATCAGAGAAATGCTTTGTTTTTCTTGGCAGCTTCTGGCATCTTATCAGACATTGCAATGCACTGGGCTGCAGAGAGGATACATTTCTGTACAGATGTGCAGATGCCTTGTATTTCATAAGATCTGTTTGCTGCCATGTCATGTATAAATGCAGACCTGTATGGGTCTTATATTAGGGAAGGGAAAAGAGTAACATGTACTCGCCTGTTTCTGATTCATGGCCAGCTGCCTCCTTGGCTAGTCATGCTAGGCTGTAGGCTGTCTGCAGTTTTGAAGAATGCTTGGACTAGAGAAGAGAGATAATATGTGGGAGAACAGTCCAGGACTGGTGGTGAAAAGAAGATACAGTTGTGTAATGACAGATGCTAATGTGAACTTAGCTATACCATTTCTTTACTTTCTTTAAATCCCGGCTATTTGTAAAACGTGAGCTTTAATAGAACACTTGCTGTTAGAGTCATTAATGGCTTTGTGAGAAGAGCATGGTGAAGCAGCATATTGTGCATTTAGGCTATGAGTTTTACTGTGCATTTTTAAAAAATATATTTAAAATTACTGATTTCTTGCACTGAAAAATTCCATTGGAAATGTTCAGTATTTCCCAGGATAGGATTACCACTACAAGGAAGGTAGTCTCATGTTATAGTAACCAGCACAAAGTTTAAGATGCAGACTGCCATCATCTTCTCTCAGATGGAGTTATGAAGCTTAAAATGGAAAGTAGCTCTTAGTTCACCATTGTGAGTGCTAAGTTTCAGTAACTGTCATGGCATTTTGACAGAATAAAATTATGAGCCTCTAAGTAGTTTTTGTCACTAATGAAAAAGTATTTTTATCATATAAAGCTGTTTTAATTAAGAACACTGTGGTTTTATTTTAACTATCTATTATGTTGCTCTATTTTCAACTAGTCCTAGTGTTTTAAAAAAAGATATTTAGTAAAATAGCCATTCCAAAGGCTGAGATCTTTGTGTCTTGTCTTTCTTTTAGGATGGTTGTGGTACTATCACAAAGATTTGCAAAGCTATGGCAGTAATACAAAAAATGCAATTTTTTTGGATAAGTTCTGCTAAGAACAGTTATGCCTTCTGGAAAAAAACTGGTTTTGCCAGAGAGGTAGTATTAGTCTGTAACTAATCAGCCACTCAAAGAAGCTACCTGATGGGTTTTTTTTATCATAAGGGTAGTAATTTTTTTTCCTGGAAAACAGATGTTCAATTTTTTTCCCTCTTAAACCAGTCCTAGTATACAGACAATATAGCTGACTGATACATAGATGTGTGTAGGTATTTGTCACCTCTAGTCTTCTATAAGTGCAATAAAAGGTCTACCAACTCAAATCTTTAGTATGTGTGTAAGTGATTTGTGTCTTTGAACAGGTGTGTAGCATCTTTGAACACTAGCTGTGTAAGCAGGTGTTCATTGTTGATGGCAGCAAATCTGGCTGCTGACCACTGTCTGAGCTCTCTCATCATCGCTATATTTAAGGATATCACAAATACTCAATTTATGGATGAAACAACAATGTTCCAAAATAAGGATGATACCAAGAAACTGAGGCATGATGAAACAGTTTGTGAGTGATGCATTAAAATATTGCAGATTTGAATTAATCTAGTCCACCAATTCATGTCTTTCTGTCTGGTTAAAACTAGAGTGGAAGATAAGGACATGATGATACTGTAGAAGTTGCACCCTTTTCTTAGGGTTTTGATTTCCTTTAAGGACATACGGTTTCCTTATGGACCTGTTTTATGTTGTAGGCAATGTAATTAATTATATAACATAATCAGAGAAATTTTCTGTTCGGGGACTGTGGAAGAGGTTGTGTTTAGCAAAACTAGGTGCCTTCAAGCCATTTGCATACGTGCAAGCAGCAGAAATTCTGCTGGCTGTGTAGGTGAAATGCAATACTGATGGTGAGTATAGATTACACATCTGTTCTTACATATTTAATTTGCTCAATTTTCTTTTGTGCTCTTCAACCTAAGAATGGTGTTAACCAACCCATGATCTGATTTCAGTGCACACTAAATCTATTTGCTTAAATAGGTATCTGCCAAAGGAGCATCTTTCACTGGTTTTCTACAAGTAGTATTAGTGGCTTCCCAGTTCTTAATTCAGTTTACAGTGGTAGTCTCATGTGATGTCTATGTGATTTGAAAGCTGTCCATCTGAGAAGGAAATACTGCTTTTGAGATCAGCAAAAATGCTGTTTGAAAAAGCCACCAGCCACTTGTTTGGTTTAGTGAGGTATGGGCATGATAATTTCTATTTTAAGATCTTAATGTGCTTCTTCCTACAAATCAAGTCCAAAATAACGAAACAAAAGCATTTTGGGGTGTAGCATAAAGACGCTGTTTTCCTTAAATATTTAGGAAATGTAGAGAACAAGGAATAACACCAGTGATGGGAGAAAGGTGTTATCCTTAGCTGTTTCATTTTACAGTTTGGACTACATTAAATCTGTATTGACAAAACATGCTTTGAAAAAAAATTCATGACGTGATTAGCGTTGCAGACACATTCTGGTTTTGTTTTGCGAATGTAAAACCAATGTAGAGGATAGACAAGGCTAATGCTCCCAGTGCCACACCTGTTGTCTGGTATTTAAGCAGTGCATAATATGCCATTATTGTCACCGGGTGCTTGCATATGCACAAAAAGTATTAGGCATGCATCATGATATTGTGAGTCATTGAAATTGAATATTTAGATTTAGCTTATCATTAAATGGCAAAAGTTTTATCACTGCATAATGTATTCTACTGGAAATAAAGAATAGGCAGATCGGTGAATACACACATGCTCTGGACCTTTCCTAATTATCTAACTGAATCAGCAATTTAAGATGCAGTTAATAAAGATGTCCAAATATTCAAATACCTGCTACCTGCTTCTACACATGGGCAACAGCAAAAAACATGTGCTTTTCAATGGCAAAATCACTGGAGAAGAAAAGTCTTTTTTTATTTTTCTTAAGGTTTAAAACCTCCAGGGCAGTTAGAAACCCATGTTTTTCATTGAACTGTGTCTTTTTGAAATTCACAAGCTTGACATGTCATTGGCATGACGTGTCTCAGTCCGTTACACAGAAATGCCACATTACACTGTGTGACGTGACAGGCTGACAAAAAGGGACATGACGCACCAGCCCAATGGGATGTCAAGCCTGAGAAATTTAAGCCATGCTGTTTGCTTAAAAAAAAAAAATAAATTGAGGGGGGTCACACTCTATGCTATTATCCAGTATGGTTGGATTTTACAGTTTCTAAAAGGTTTTCTTGGTTCAATCAGGCCTCCTTCTTGTGTTTGATAGTAAACTATGCAAATATAAGTTTCTGCTTTTGTACGTTTTATCCTGTGGGACCACACAGTCATGAGTTCCTCCACAATACTTGGCAAACCTTTGTAGAAATCCTATATACTTGCAGCACTTGTGACAAGAGGATCTGTACAGAAGTCCATTGTACTACATTTGGGATTGCTACACGCATAAACAAAATTGTTCAAAGATCACGGTGATAACATGACATGCTGTAGCTCACAGTTCAAAATCTATGAAGGTTTTTAGAAATATTTTTTAGTCATCTTAGACTTCTAGAAGATGTGTAAAGTCCATCCAGAGCTGGACAAATGGAAGGGCAGGAGAGCTTAGAAGAATTAAAAGATTGTTAATAGACAAGTTTTTCTTCTGAAAAAGGCTTTCACTCAACATTTGTTTCCTTTAAGTAGCAGTGAAAGTATTTCAATAATCTCTAAAGAGTTTAAGAACAATATACTTAATTACTATGAGTAATTTCAGAGCTAATTAATGTGATAAATCTCTATAGTGAAGTATTCTTAGCTACTGATCAACATAAAGTGAAATAGATTCAAGTCAGTACAGATGTATTTTCTCATTAATTTTACATTTGATGTGGAATGGCGAAAATGAGCTTACAGACATATGTACACATTTCAGTTTAGAATTTGAATGTTCTGAGTTGCATCATCTATGTATGTTTTTAATGCAGTCATTTACATGTGGACTTTGGTGTGGTTTTTTTTTAATAGGTTGCAATAATAGGTTAAGTTAAAATAGACAAACCTAATATTAAAAACCTGTCATGATGATCTATTAAAAATAATAATTCACTCAGGTAAAAAGTGCAAGAAATAAATTGCTGCATGCATTTTTCTTAGATTCTTTGCATTTTATGTATTGTAAAAGTTTTATATGGAGATAATCTAAAAGGAAATTTCTTCCTTCTGGGTTGCTAAAGATATGGAATAAAGTTTGACTACAAGAGCATAAATCAGTGGAAATATACATTTATTATGCTTGTGCAATGTGACCCTAAATGTGAGTCTGAACAGTGTTTTTGTAATTCCTGCTGGTAAACAATATCCTTCTAATTTGTCTCATCAATATGCTTGAAACTAATGAAAGCCATTGGTCTGTAAGTACAAATTCTCCTTTGCAGAAACATTCCATATTTTTGCAAATAAACTTTCCTGAACTATGGTTGGTTTCAGTTTGTGTACACTCTTTCCATTGACTTAGGTGTGTTTTGGATTGTGTCCAAAAATGTATTTTTCTAGATGGACAGATTCTGAGAATTCTCTTTCAGAGAGAGGTCTGGTTCTAGTTAACAGTAGCAGTGTTGAGGATCTCTTCCTCTTCTCAAAATGTTCGTATGCAGCTCCAAAGCGATGGATACAGTGCATGAATAATTGTCCACGGCAGGTCTCTCTGACCTTCCACACCTGTTTGCTCCCCTATGTGCTGGCTGATGGGGCATCTGAGATTGTATTCCGTGAATGCCTGCATCAGGTACTGTAATGAGGTCTCAAGCTACCATCTGTAGGAAAGTTCCATGCAATCTGCATGCTTGTAGAAATGGCCATAGTGAGAATAATGAACTTTAAGATCAGAGAAGGGTGCTTGAACACTAAACACTCTCTCTTTCCCCAGGGAACAGGGGAGAAACTTGAAGAGAACAGCAGATGTAAACCATGCTGCAAGGCACAGTGAGGGGTATCATGAGACACGCCATTGCCAAGGCAGAGCAATAGGATGCTTGGTACCTGGAATGTGCATGTCTTTATTGCTGCATTGGACTGTGGATGTGCACCAGAGTAAACACACCTGTTCTGTAAAAGTGATGGCCAGCAGTTTGAAAGGATGTAATCTACACACATACAAAAAAGCATCCATTTTGAAATATGGAACTGTAATATATAAACCAGCATGCAATTTCTGCACAGAAATGTGTAGTATGGTAGTAGTAGAGCAGTGAGGGACTGGATAACCAGCACTACCTAAATTCATAGAATCACAGAACGGTTTGGGTTGGAAGGGACCTTAACGATCATCTAGTTCCAACCCCCCTGCCATGGGCAGGGACACTTTCCACGAGACCAGGTTGCTCAAAGCCCCATCCCAACCTGGCCCTGAACACTTCCAGGGAGGGAGCAGCCACAGCTTCTCTGGGCAACCTGTTCCAGTGCCTCACCACTTTGTGAGGTAAACACAAAATTGTTTATCTTGCCTCTTTGCTGTAAAGGGCTTTAGATTTTGTAGCTGGACTTTGCAGCTATAGCACCATAGCACCACCAAACTAAGGTCAGGAGCTCAGTTAGATTTTATTTCTGCAGTTACTTCTGCTTTAACACAGATATTAAGACTTACCTGTGTAGTCTGCTATTGTGGGGACCTCTTGAGCAGTAGGTTTCAAAATTGAGGTGAATGGATCAGTTCAAAGCTATTAGATTACATTTTTTTTTAAGACTTCATGGATGCAGGCTAATGTGTTAGTGCACCTATGTTATCTATTCAGTTGAGAAATGTGAGAACTATAGAAGTCACATATATTCTCCAAATGGAAGCAGTTACTCTGATGTCACAGTATTTCTGAAGATGAACTTTTAAACATGTGACCATTTTTATCCAGGTCCAGCTCTGCCATTCTTGAATCCTTGGTGTAGCAGAGCCTCTGAGCATGCATAATGAAGCTGTTAGTGTTTTATGAATTGAACTCTTTTTCTCATGGGGAAGGGAGGGTTTCCTGAGTATGTTAAGCAAAGCAGCATTCATATGATTCATATGGCTGAATTACAGTACGGCTACTTATGTCCTTGAACTTTATGATCTGCTGCAAGAGACATGAACATTTGTAAAGGTATGGAAAGGGTATGATCTGGGATCAGTGCTCAATATGTCAAACATTAATTAAAGCTGGAGAAAAGTAAGTTTGTTATGGAAACAAAGAGAAACACAGAACAGTGTGCTGCAAGCTACGTCCCAGAGATATTTTAGGCATCCTGCTTTGAGAATCTTATCAGCTTCTAAAACATATTTGCTGAAAATTCTCCAGTGACTTTTTTATTCCTATATTTTGAATTCTACCTGTTTCGAAAATTCAACCCCCTTTTTCTTTAAATTTAATGTTGATACATATTCCTGAAGGACAAGAACGATCTGAAACTATGAAGCATAATGATACTGCTTTGGATTTTTAGCTCTAATGAATAACAGTTCTTGCATGGCTAATGGCCTGGGTCAGTGGTACAGCTAAATCAGTTAAAAATAGGCAGATTAACTTGGTAGTTTGCTGGTGGTTTCTTTTTTTTGCCTCTTTCTTTTAAAGGCATGGGTGATTTTTTTTTTTTTGGTGGGGTTTTTTGGTGGTTGTGTTGTTTTTAGTTTTGTTGCTTTTGTGGTTTGTGTGTGTTTGATTTTTTTTTTTTTTACCTGGGGTCCTGTTACTGCTGAATAAGATTGACTACAGCTGCTTTGGCAAAAGTTGTGATATTTCAAAGACTTTGATTTTAGCCATATCCTTTTTGCTATCATATTTTGAGTCATAAGTCATGCTCATTTTTTGGACTGTGACTTTTGGAAATAAAATTTTAAACAATGTGTGTTCTTGGGTCTGAAGGACTGCTTTTTTAAAAAGATAGTTTCTTTTTCTTCTTTGGAGCCTTTAGCTTCCTTAGGTGTATTTACACAACTTTATGCATGCCTTTGCTCCTGTAATTTGCGGATACAAATGGTAATAAACATTATCTTTGTGCTGGATGAAGAAGCTTAGAACTTGCATCCTATCCACATAAGAGTGGCATGTGAACTGAATGGCTGCAAATTCTACTTGAGTATATGCAAGCACAAGAACTTTAAAAGTGCATGTATGTTTTCCTAAATCTGCAGAAAATGATACACTGTGAAGACAGCATTCAGTTGCACTTGCTCAGAGAGCACACTGATAGACAGATGGGCTTTGAGAACAGAAGTGACAAATGTCATAAATTTCTCTTAAGGAAAAGTGCTATCATTTCTGCTACTTGCTTACATATGTTTTCAAGCATGGCTGTCTTAAGTGTTGCTGATAAGTTACATTGCACTGATAATTCAGTAGCATCTTGGGATTTTCAAGAAAGAGTTAAATTCTTTAAGAATTCTGTTACTCTCTGAATTCTACTGGTTCACAAGCAGTGGATGCAGTCAAAGCAAGGTTGTTAAAGCAATCCTGATTGCTGGACAGATAAATACAATTTGAAAGAATACAGGTTGGATTTTTTTAGATTTCTGTTGGAGCAGATTGCTGTAGGTGTTACCTGTTTTCAAAAAGCTTTTCTGAGCAGAAGTATGCACAGGCCCTTTTTAGATTGTTCTCACCTGCTATGAACTCTTTCTAGTTCAGGAAGTTGATCACTTCTCTCCTAACAGTGTGTTCCCCGAGAGCATTATAAGATATGCTAATAGAATTTTGCCTACTAAATTGTATTTAGTCTGTGTTTCCTTTGTAAGAATCCCCTCCTTTATTAGATGAGACTTTGTTCAAAAGAAAAAACAAGTGACCGCCTCTCTTCTGTCATCTTCTGCAGCTTAAGAACCTCAAACATTAGCAATTGAGTTTCTCTTGAACTCGTAAACCGCCTTACCAACTGCTGCCTCCTGTAGTTTAGCAGAGGAGGAAACAATGGAACTGTCATAAGATCAGAATTTTCCTTCGGGAATGATCAGGCAGAAGGTTATGCAGGCCACGTGGATGAACATGCTTGGGACTTCTGCTGGCTACCATGCCCGAATTTGGGGTTGGGATTATCAGTTACTGTGGTATGCGTACTCTCTCTGGTTGTGATTAAAGTACGTTCACAACTTGAAATATCTGGATGTCTGTTCACCCCTGAGCTTGTAAATTTGTGGTTGATATGATGAATCTTCCTAATCAGGCCAAGGATTGCATTAACTTTCCAAACTGAAAAATATTTTCTACATCTGACTAGGAGTGTTTTCTCTGTTTTTAAAGTTGGTTTGATGGTAACTGTAGATAAGTGCCCACCTAAAACACATGATACACGCATGTCACACATCCAGCTAGCTGAACTGTGACAAGTGAAAATAGGAATTATTTTGCTTTCATTTGCCTGAAGCATACACAGGTAAAAAGACTAGATCAAACGGGTTTTTTTGTGACCACTCCTACCCCCTTTTGTTTCTTCAGTGAACAGTGCCTGTAGGGTATATTCTCTCTTATATATGTAGAGCTACTAAAGGAGATCATGTTGGATAGTTTAATTTGACCAGGCTTTTAAATTTATGATTAAATAGTAATGTTAGTGTGAGACAAGGAGAAGGAATGCTATGTAGCCTGTGTGCATTAAAATTCTTGTTCAAACATAAGACCCACTATTTTGATAATGATCTATTGTATAGTGCAGAGATTTGTGAAAAATCAAGAGTTTGTTAGTACATTTTGGAATGAAATGTTTTTAAGAATACTGAAACTAAAATGTGGTTGAACAAGTACTACTAGCCTTTGAAGCATCACCAAGCATAATGACATATTCTTAGGGCATGAATAGTTTCAGGAAGGAATCCAGGGACTTTCCACAGCCATTTACTAATGGCAAAAGATAACAGAAATGGAAAACTGTAAATGCACAGCAAAATGTGTTTAAATGCTATCCTCATGGGCACCTCCTTTCTCTTAAAACTTACTCTTATGGTTTCATACGCTATGTATGATGTCCTGTGGGATAATTAATGGTGCTGATGTGCAGGGAATATCCAAATTACCTGGTCCAGATTGGTTGTGGTGTAGGTAGCAGTGTCAGATATTTATAGTCCTTGCAAGGGAAATATATGAAATGCAGACTGTTTCTCATTTTAGGCATGGTATTGATTATACTGTTTTCACAGTAAAAGGCAGTACTGTCCATAAGGTAACAGTAGTGGACCTGATCTTGATGTACGTTAATTGTAGCCTGTGCTAAGGTGCTATCTGCATGGGTAGCTCTGAGCTTTTCTGTCCAATGTAAAACTTCTTTCCTTTTTTTTTTTTTTTTTGTTGTGTGAGTGTGGAAGGCAAAAAGCTCAGGCGATGACATTACTGTCACCTGCTTAAAACAGTATGAAGTTCTTCAAGAATCGGCATAATCTCCAGGGTTCACTGTTTTCCATGAAAGCATTTATTTCAGTCAAAATACTTCGTGTTCTTCTCTACAGACACTTCAAGAAAAGTTAAAAACATGCCATTTTAAAGGGAAACCTTACATTTGTTTACAAATATACTTACTTTTAAGTAGTTCGTACCATTGTGGAATCAAATCATACACCTTATTAGGCACACATGATTCACATGAAAGCTAAATAAACAGATACTTTTAATAAAAGATGTAACTGAAACTGTTTTAGATTGGTGAACAAGCCTTTCTGTTCACCTTCTCTATTTTTAATTAGTTTTACCTAGTGTCTTCCTCAATAACTGACCCTTTAATTCTATTTAAATTAAAGCCAAGTCTCCTTTTTTTTTTTTTTTTTTTTTTTTTTTTATTTTATTTTATATGTATGATTTGCCCTCTCAGAGGAAGGGGAAACAATCTTGCCCATCTGCTTGTAAAAGCATGATGAATCTTTTGAATATGCGAATGTAAGATCTGTTGTTCAAGATGTCATGTTTTTCCCTCTGTTGTTAGCTAGGAGACAACATGGAATACCCTGATTTACCTGTGTAATCCCAGTGTGTCTCAGGTGCCAGGGCTTGCTGTTGAGATCAGCATGTCTCCTGTCAGAAATGGTTGGAGTGAGACAGGGACGGCATGACCACTGGGCGCAAAGTGCTACAGAGGTCAGGTTTCAAGGACAGCCAGCATGGCAGTGATGTGGCAGTGACAAGTTGTCAAGCGAGCAAATATAAAAGCAGGGACGAGAGGGAGGGAGAAGGAAAAAATCTTGTCATTTCTGATGAAATATTCAGTGTAGCAGGTAGCAATGGACTGAATGGATTACACTCATGAGTTTGTGATTGTTTTTTAAGAATGGTGGAGAGCTGATTCCTCACAGTGGAGACCTGTTTAGTGGCTGCGAATACTTTGTCTACTAGCCTGCTCCACAAGAGACGTCTGCAATAAATTGTCTAGTTTAAATTTTTGATTAAATTAAATATGGCGCTCTTGTTTATGACAGTAGCAACATCAGGCTTGGGGAAGAGCCCTAAACTGCTGTTAAGTCATTTGTATAGATCCTTGAGTTGCTATGGTGTGATGCATCTTAGAGAAATTTGGAAGGAAAATGATAATAATGATGCCAGTTCTGAATGATCATACATAATCATAATTAACAACTCTGCTGTGTAATTTTGTTGGTTTGTTTTCAGACACTTTTCATTTTATTTTGAATTTTTTCATATTGTATTGAATTGAAACACTTCTGTTTGTCGTTCTGTGTATTCCATAGTATATGAGATAATAGCATACTTTATTGTCCCTGAAACAGACCACAGTAATATGGTGATTTTTATCTCCTGGCAAATTTGCAGAGTTCTCGATAGCTTTCTTAATAGTAAGAGCATTCTACTACATGCGCATTATTCCTTGGATCAGGAATACTTTTACCAGCCTGCATAAGTGTACATGCACACTAATTCTGCATGTATATGCAGAATAAATGTTAATTTAAGTTCGATTAGGGTAATCTCATCAAGAACAAATACTACAAGAAGTGTATCATGATTCCCGGTGAAGTCCTTGAATAGCTTGCTATAATATGAGGTAAAATGGTCTATTTGTCTGCTGAAAGAATGCCTGAATATTCTGCTTTGTAGAACTTAGCAATTCAGCAATCATAGTTCTTTTTTGTTAATGTGCACATTTATTCTTAAATTAGTAAACATGATCAAATGTTTTATTATGGGTATATATGGAAAAATGCTTTAAATACGTGTTCTGTATTAGATTTCTTCAGGGTATACTTTTAACTGCCATCAATTACTCTAAGTTTAACTTTTCATTTCTTTACATGAGGGAGCAGCTGTATATTGACAACTAGTGATGCTGAAGGGAGAAATATAAAGTTGTCTTTACTATCCTACTCTCTTTTATCTAAAAGAATTTAATTATTTTTTAATTCATCTGCAGCTGCTCAGGTTATAGTTGTGGTAGTGGGGGGACAGAAGGAATGAAACCAGCCTAAATCCATGATCAATAAGTCAGTATTTAAAAATGGATGAATATTACCTTTTAGCCTTACAAAAATATGCTTCGTTGCTTGAGAATGTAGATGGTAGAAGAAAAATTTCCTGAGGCAAAGTGGTCTTGGAATGAAAAGAGAAAGTAAGTTTAAATGAAAACAAAGCTATGGAAGTGTTTAATGATTCAATGCAGTTTTGTCTCATTAAAGAGCAATATAGCTAAAGAGTAACCTTAAGAGTTTAAATATAAAAACAGACACAAGAAAAAAAGACAGAAGTCAATATGTAGAATGAATGAGTGGCTTGCATGGGGAGCCTGTCAACTGGGATCTCGCCCACCTGAGGGCTGCTAAGCATCAGCATCTTTGCCACAGTAATGCTTGAACTATGCCTCCAGCCAAATCCCTGCATCTATCTCTTGCTGTGGATTTTTGGCAGTGGATTCTCAGAGTTGCAAGCTGGCTTTCACACTGCCATGTGCTCTCACTCCCTGCTGATGCACACTGCACACACAAAGATATCAAAGACTTTTCCTTCACTCTTCCTCTCCAGAGCTCCATGTCTTCCAAATGAAAAAAAAAAATATAGTGGAACAGAGGTTTTTGAGGTGGACTAAAGCAAAGGCCCCCAAAAGATATATGTTGAAGTCCAGCAGAGAAATTGTTCAATATTGATAATCTGGCAATGCGATATGCTCTTTTCTCAGAATACGACTTGGAAATTGAAGTGCCTGTAAAAGAGAATTTGGACTTTCAATTTTAAAATGCAGATTTCTAGTCTTTTGCTAGTAAAAGTTTCCTTGGAAATGTAAATTCATGCTTCCCATGAACAGAAAACTTTTTCAGTTACCCCACTATGAAATACGAGAAAGAGAAATTGTGAAGAACACTCACCTCCTGCTCCAGAGAACTGCCTGTACCCCTCTGTACCTCCTCTTTTTCACTGATTATTTAGGCACTCTTTAGCAATGTGTATGTTTGTGTATAGTCCTTGAAAATTTTTGAGAACTACTCATTAGTTATGACTCACAAAATACATTATTTGGCCATTTTATTTTTGCTGTAGGAAGTGCTGGAATCAATTTGTTTGTTTAAAATTTAACGTTCAGAGCTGGTATGCACTGATGTTAAGTACTATGGGATGTGGTGTTGCCTCTGATCGTTGCCTTAGAGATTTAATGTGCTTCCAATTTTGTTAGCTTGGTTCTTGCTGCTGGAATAATCAAGTACCTGAAATTTTTAGACACAGGTTCCTGATGGTTCTTGTTGCCTATCTTCACCCTACGAAGGCTGCTCTTTTTTCCCCCATAAATAAGTGATAAAGTGCCAGTCACTATTGTCTTTAGGGTCACGTTGGAATTCAGTTTTCTGAAAGATGGCTATCAAGCAATATTTTCATTCATATGGGAATGAAAAGTTGCTGCAACTATCTTGTGCATTTCTCCCGTGTCTAATTCAAGGAAAAAGTACTGGGAGAGACAGGAAATTGTCTGTTTGTAGCCTATTTACTTCTCTTTTTTTAAAAATCATAAGTGTGTTGCACACTTGTGAGGGTTACTCTGTGACTACTTAGAAATCCTACCTGGTGTCCATGTACATTACACAGTGACTGCTCTGGCCTTTGTGTTAAGCAGTGCAGCAGTGATTGTTTTGCATAACCTGCATAACTTCCTTATCTTAAGGCTCTAATTTGGTCAGGTGTTTAAGCACATGCTCACTTTTGGCTGTTTTGCTTAACATCAATGAGTGGGTTTTTTAATATGGTTAAGAAAGGAAACAGATGCCTTTTTGAAAATCTAAATATAAATCTGCAGGGAATTTGGCAAAACCATAAGTTCACCGAATCCTGTTATTTTTCAGTGAAATCTTGCTTGAATCGTGTCTTGTAGGAAAAAAGCCACATTGTAGGTAATGTGTGTTCTGGCTTGCCAAACTGGTTAAAAAATAAGTCTCTCTTATTGTCTGCACTATAACATATTCAGTAGTGTGTATTGCTAATAGAATAAATGAAAAATGTATTTCTTTAACACTGTCATCTCTCTTTCTGACATGCATCTTGAGATGATTTGCAAATGCTCAGTTGTATAAGTGGCTTACAGAAGGAACTCAGTTAGCCTCTAATATTATGCTGATGCATGGCCAGTTGCTTGAACCCATTAATGAACTAATCTCTGATACTCTAGTAAATGGTATTCTTGCTTTTGCATGCTGCACATCTTGTTTCAGGTAAAATCAACATAAAAAAAAGAGAACTGAAATGGATTATGGCACTTATCCTACCTCTTTCTCGTACATACTTTGAGAGAAATTAGAAAGTTTGCTATCCAAAGCGAAATCTTCTTGTGTGTCTTTTCATGCTGAGGCAAGGTTATTAAAACCTATGCTTTGCTTTTGGCTGACCACTAAAGCTAAATAGCATCTTCTACGTACAGAAAAATCTTTTAAAACTATATACCAGAACACTTGTATTAAGCACAAGGTAATTTTTCTTTATTTCCCTTTCTATCATCACTGATTATGAAAATAGTTTTGTGTAAGTACAGATTCTGTCTCCTTTGTAATCAGCTACCTCCTGCCTGATTCCTTAATTAATGACATAATTCAGTGTTCTGGACATCACAATCACTTCCAGGGTAGTGAAATATGATCAGAGCTGCCTGGAATGTGTGCAAAGAACCCCCAAGTGAAGGTTGTGCCTCTGTAGTGTTTTCCTACCCATAGAAAAAAATACGCTCTCAGTCTAGAGGATTTTCATTTTTAGATTAAAGAAAGAACAATTGAAACCCCCCAGAGACAAAAAACAAATATGAAACTTCCTAGAAGCGGGGAACATTCTGGTAATCCTCCTTCTTAAACTGCCTCAGAAATCTGTATCTTAATACACGGTTTGATACGGCTTCCTACTGAAGAATGTGGTAGAGATGTAGAGAATCAAATTAGCATGTGCCACCCATGTCTGTCTTTTTGTGTTGTGGGTTTTTTTTTTTTTTTTTAATCTGAGAGTCGGGCCAGGACTGAGTAGTTTTCAGTGTTACAGTTTGGAATGGTAAACTATTTGTCAGCAGTTTTGTCTATCTTTACTTTTAGGGTTTTTGGCTTGTCTA
Source organism: Leptosomus discolor (assembly GCF_034619465.1). Lineage (NCBI taxonomy): Eukaryota > Metazoa > Chordata > Aves > Leptosomiformes > Leptosomidae > Leptosomus > Leptosomus discolor. The sequence goes on along the minus strand of NC_141398.1, from coordinate 49,546,653 downwards.
TTTATGTGTCAAGGGCAGGAGAGAGAGAAAGAGTAGTTAGTGCTTTATTCCACAGATCTTTACAACCAATAGCTAGAAGCCCAGGGAAAAAAAACAACCAACACAAAACCAAAAGCCTAAAATAATCCAGTGTTTCACTGGAGTTTACCTAAATTGTGTATGTTTTCCAAAGTGTAATTTTTCTTCTAGGCTGTAGAGATATTCCCAGAGAGATCCACAATAATTTAAAAAACTCTCCTGCAAATCCCCAAATCTGCTGTTCTGTAGCTCTTCAACTTTCCATCTATGATATAGCACTGGTGTTCCATTGTTGTTAGCTGGTACTGAGTATGTAAATTCATACATGTCCTCAGTGAAAAGTCACTACAGCACATTGCAGAGCTCCTGAGATTTTGCATTAGGAGTGCCAGGGCACTCTTCTTTTCCACAGGATATGCAAGATACACAGCTCGTGTTTAAACCACCTCTGGTTAAGGTAAAACTTTTCACTTGCTTCCTGTATTGATGGGTTTGTTCTAATGCCTGTTCACAAATCTAGCCAAAATTATACAGATTTTAATCCAATTTGTCATCATTCCCTAATCTTAATGTTTACTGTTGATGAAGAGGTAAGGGTGAATGATATTTAACACCTCTCACATAAATGTAGCAAGTCTGAAGAGATGTGTTGTTGGCTAATTTAAAAAAGTTGTAAGTAGGCCTGATGAATTCCTTAGAAAATAGCTGTCTAACACTTATCAAAGTGTTCTGCGTTTTTTTATGTTCTCAGAGTTACTGTGCTGGCTTTTCTACCTGAATATTTCCGATGTAACGTAACTGGTGGTGAGAACAGAGACATGCAGAAAAACGTTTCATTAAAGTGAATGGAAATGTTACAAACTCTCTCCTTTCCTTTCTTGAATTAGTCGGAAACTGCATTTTGCCATGACTGTGATGGGATGGGGATTATATTTCTGAGGGGGGAAAAAAGGCTTATGGCAAATGGATTCTCTCCATGCTGGAAAAAGATTAGCAGTATTTCACACACTTCTTAGATTATTTCCCTATATTTATAAAATGGGGATATTTTTTCCTGCCTACCCCAGGTCTCTGAACAGGTTTAGTCAAGCACTGCTTATATCCATAAGTAATTTGGATATAGCTGTGGCAATTTTTGATTCCCATTTTGAGTTCCTTGACGAATACTAAGTAACTAGGGAACAGTTCTTATAAAATTATACATCAAAAGTAGTGCAGCCGCAATGGAAATATTAATGAACATGATTGTTTTGACACATAAGAATTAGAGCATGTTTAAATATTATACATAGTGTATGAACTGCTGGCACAAAATTAGAAACATGAGAGTTTTTTTCTAGCAAATATAGTTCAACTTTAAGTTCTTCTCAGACTTAAAGAAGTCAATGTACTTGTGTCAGCTTCTGAGGCCTTTTAAAGTCTCTGTATTTCAGATTAAAGGCAGCCAAAGACATTGCATGTAAGTGTGGTTTGGTGAACTCCAAATCTTTGTAATGTCTGAATTCTAAAAACCAGGTTAATCCACCCTAATTTGCATGTTGATAAAATTAAATTTACAGTTACTTTTTGGCAGTGTTCAAATTTATATTTGGCATATTATTATACTTTTGGCATAATATACACTTTTTGCTCTTTTTGACTAGTTTTTTATGCAAATAACAGTAGAAATACAATGTGCTTGTCTGATGTCCTAAAATAAAATGCATAATTTACAGGGTTATAAAACCATGGGTTAGAAAAGATTTAAAGGATCTTGAGCCAGGGCTATTTTCAGATGTTTGTATGGGAATGTGTGGGATTTGCAGGATGTCTTATGCTGAGAGCTTTTCAAAGTATTTGTTTAGTAATACTGTCTGTTGTGTTTTTTCTCTTCTTATGAACAGTCCTTGTTTTAAATGACTAGATATGATCCCGAAGTTTTAATGGCCAATTGTGTCCTAGACAGTAGTAAAATATGCAGCTATGATTGGAACAGCCAGTGGGCTGATGAGTATGTACTTTTTGCATTCCGGCTTCATGATGGAATTCTATTTCTCAGCTTTGTTAATGGAAGCTTTTGGGTTTTTTTAAGAATAATAGATTTTATATGAGATATGAAAATGTGTGCAGGAAAGTTTGTGGTTTTTTAGTAGGAAAATAAATATTACTTAAAGGATAACTTTGTTTAAATGACTGAAAGTAAGACTAGTGAACGCTTGACCTGCTTTTAAAATTACTAATATTTCTTTATATTATAATACAATTCACGCACTTAAGTGTCCTATTTTTGAAAATTGAAAAAATCAAATATGATTATCAGTCAGCTGATCCTTCTGTCCATAGGAAACTTCAAGAAAAATGGCATCTCACTATACTGATCAGCTGTTGGATTGGACTGAAATATATAAATTGCTGGTTCATTTAGATTTTTATATTACAAGAGTGTAGTTAGTAAAGATATAATGTCATAGTAGATGATGGGCAAATAAATAAGGACAAAAGTGCAAAATAAATAATTTAAATTTCCTAAATATTATTTTATGATTTTTGTGACTTAGTAAATAAAAATTGTTCCTCAAGTATCTATTCCAAAGTCCATAGATTTCAAGCAATAGAGTGTCCCTTGTGTTCTGTGTCAGAGTACAGACAACCTTATTCTAGCGATTGGTATGTCGGCAAGCTATAGGCTCAAATGCTGGACAAAGTAGAACAGGGTCTGTCAGGACTACACAGAGATTTTGCATTGTCTCTGGACTTGGCTTTGAGTCTATTGTTTCTCAAGCTCATGTATCTGACATTCTGCTCAAGAATTTTGAGAATTTGTGCAGCCAATAGCTAATATGCTTTCTAACACCTTTCTTTTGATTACTCAGATGATTACTAAACCTTTAATAACTTGTTCAGCAGTCTTAAAGAATTGTCTTTGGAACCTTTCAAGGAGTTTGAAATTCAGCTTTCCTTGACAGTATTTCACTTGAAGTAATGTGGGAAGAAAATCCTTTGTAGCACAAGACTTGACTGCTGAAATTTCGTAGAGTGGTTTGGGTTGGAAGGGACCTTAAAGACCACCTAATTCCAACCCCTCCGCCATGGCAAGGGATTTTCCTTAGAGTGTTGTACAGTGGCAAGGTGATGTGCCCAGGCCCAAAATATCTATGTGGAATATTTTGGGATATCTTTAGTCTTATGTTTTCCTCTATAAACTGCATGCTTTACCAGATGAAGTTTATCAGTAAGTGACACCAGAGGATGACTTACGTGTTTAATTAACTTTTGGGATTATATCTTAGATTGCAATCAATCTGCATAGCAGATGCATGCACATCCTGAATTTCAGGTCCTCATCAGCAGTTCCAATGAAAACTTGGTTGAACTCTATGGCTTTAGCTTGTAGGAGCAAAGGCTGAGGAAGATGGGAGGATTGTGGTTTTTACTGTGAGACAGCTACTTGCCTGCACCCAGAAACTTTTAAGTACTCTGAATTCTGTAAGTTAATAGTAATTGCAGTTATTGTGCAGGGATAAATATTCTTTCAGCTCTCTTAGGTTTCTGCTGTTTATCACCTTCTGTGGCTTTGTTTTCACACTGTTTTAAGAAGCTGGATTGAAAATAGGAATAGTGAGTAAATGTATGTAGGTCAGCTGCTATACCCGAAAGAACTCTGTTGCAGGTAACTTGCTCCCTGCAGAAGGTGTTATTTACAGGTATCAACTTACCTATTGCCTTGCCTTTAGAGAATTGGTTCATTCTCTTGTTTGAGCTAAGGCCTAGGTCAGGACAAAACTGGCAGTTTCATGAGGAGTCTATTTAAATCCCTGAACATGCATACATACGTAATGGCTGTGCCTCAGAGCAACAAATCTTAACAAATCGATGGATCCGCTCCTTGTCGCCACCCACGGAGGGAGCCGTGCGATGCAGGACCATGGGCTCGGGGATGTGGCCAGGAGAGAGGTCTGCTTACGGCAAGGAGGTTTGCTGTTGAATTTCTGAAAGCTATTGGCCTTGTGTGTTTTCCCCATTGTTGAGCTAGCTCTAATCTGATTAGTATTTGGTATCTCTTTGTCTGTTTGACATCACCATAGTGTTCCTAAAAGTGGATGTTTTGCCCATTGGAAAAAGAAGAAATTATTATTAATTTTCTTTAATTAAAAACAAAACAAAACCAAACCACCCCCAAACAACAAAAAACCCCCACCCAAACAGAAAAGTACAGTATCTTCTTTAAATGGTAGTATTAATTTTTCTTTCTTTTTTGATTTATACCTCACTGTGACATATGTATGTAATACACAGAGGTTTATGGTTTTTGTTAGTGACATACAGGATAACCACAGGCACTGACCTTAAGAGTAAAGCTGTTTTAGCTTTTGTTTACATTCTTTTTATTAAATCTATTGGCTGTTTGTTTTCAGATTGGTTTTAGCTATTTACTGTTTTTCCTAAAATGATATTTTGATGCTCTTTTTTCTCTCTGCTGTTGCTCCTGATGGTTTGGTATTTATTGGAATGCAGGATTCATGGTGAGGATATTGATCTGTGTTGGTCTTTTTTTTTTCTTTCTTTCACATGGTCATTTAGATTGAGCCATCTGCTTGCCTAATAGTGGGAACATTGAAGAAAGACATTTTCTTTTCAGCTCACATCTGAATTGTACTTTCAGATAGAGGTTATTCACTTGCAAATACAAAGATTGAACTATGATTCCTTAGCATTATGTATAAAATCATGAAAAATAAATTATGTTCCTCCGAAGTATTTTCTTTGATGTTGGTTCTTTGTCATCGCTCCACTATTGATTCAAACTGTGGCATACGAAGTGCATCTTTTCTGTAATTGCTGCAAGTGGGCAAGAAAAAGGACCATCTTTATGCTACTATTTTTCTCACAGTTAATATCAGAAAAAATGTTTTGATAAATGCCCTCCATCCAAGGATCTCAAATACTTCACAAGATGGTTTTGTAATGTTGTTGCTATGTTGTTGCTATGTTTTGTTAATTAGCAGAGAGAGCAGAATACATCTCCTGGAAACTTGCCCCATGCTGAGGACTGCCCAGTGAGTCCATACAAGAATGCAAATAGAACCTACATAATCTGGCTCCTGGTGCCCTTCTACTTTAGCTATCTGAACTTTATTTTTTAGCAAAATATATGCATTCAAAATAAATCCTCAAAGTTTTAAAGTCTGAAAGCAAATGGGAATGAAATATTTTTTTGCCTACTCTGACTGAATGATTAAGTGTCAAAATAATGAAGGTGGTAGATGATGTGGTGAATGTGGTTTGGCCTGATCTCTGTTATATTCCCAGGTGGCTTTTTTTTTAATCACTGTATAAGGCACAGTCACCAGTAAGTGACAAATGAAATTTACTCCTGGTAACGTCAACAGGTTCATCTGTGCGGGAACTGGGCATGGACCCTCATAATGAGGGCTCTAGCAGGTTCTATAGAGAGGTGCCACAGATGAGTTTGGCGTTCATGAAATAACAGGGCAGTAGAGGATGCTCTGCAGGGTACTCCTGATGTCTTTCTCTGGAACATAGTTGTTTCCTGGGTTGCTTTGAGAGTCTGGGGGTGGGAAGGCTCTCTTGACATCTTTCTGGTGTAGCCCCAGACCCTGGGTTCAAGACACTGACTTTGTTGCTCGTAATTGTCCTCTCAGGAGGAAAATTTCTCCTCTAACTGTAGAGGAAACCTGTGCAGTCTGCTAAATGAGATGCCTAAGTTTTGACATTGATATAATTAATGCTGTTAATTTAAATCCTTCAGTAGTTTCACTGCTGAACAACGTGGATAAATCTGGTTCACATTTATTTTCTACTAACCTGTATCTTTCTAACCTGTTTACTGTCTCATTCTTCCCCCGCAAAAAATTGGTAGTTAGTTTCTAGCCCTGCACTTAAGGCGGTGTCTTGGCATGCAGTATGATTCACTTAGAATTTTTATTCTTTGTAAGTTTTTAGCCCTCTAGTGTAATGTCTCTCAAACTCTACATTCCCTTCTGATGTCTCCAGCAGAAAAGGGTGGGAAAAGATGTCTGAGACTCCAACTACTGCAAATACTTCTACTTGTAGTTACTTCTGCATGTAATCCCTTTGAAATCAATAGAATATTCCCAGTAGTAAAGTTAAATAGTCTGAAAAGTCTTACAGATTAAAGCCTAAGGCTGAGAAACATTACAGAATGTTGTATGACTTCATTACAAAGGGCATCACCACAAAAAAGAAACCCCATCTTAAATAACCACTAATGAACTTAATGCAGTAAGTAATTTTGTAAACTGTATGATTTTTAAATTGTTAATTATATACTATATCAATTTTTTCTTGTTAAGACATCAGCATAAATATTCCAATTTTGAAATAGTGCTTTTTTCAAGACCACTTATATTTGAGAAAATCCAAACTGATATCCAAACTTTGATAAGTTCTATGCAATGTTCTCTACCCTTACTTAGTATCTTCTGTGGCTGTTTCCTATCCATTGGTATTAGTTCATTGAACTCCACTTACTACAATTCCTTCCCAACCCAATTACTGACCAGCTGTTCTAGTGGGTGTGTAGCTGTGCTATCTAATACCAGTTATTTGGAATTAAATAAGTGTCAGAGAAGTATTTTGTAAGTGCGTTTTTTTAATGAAGTAATGAAGTAAATAAATATATTTTGAAAAGCATCTGTGAGTCAGGACTTCAGTAAATTACAGTTTAATCAGCAAGGCCAAATTATGTCTGGAAGCACATTTATAAACTTTAGTAGACACAGTTCAATATATCTAAAGTTAAGATTTTGGCTTGTTTTTTCACAGAAACAGTACATATGTAATGTACTTTCTTCTCCTGATAACATAAAGTTTCAGTAGCCACAACTTCTGTTCTAAATTGTTCTCTTGGGTATTTAGGAAGCTTTGCATGCTGCTGGGGAGGAAAAAATTGGCCCAGATTATTAATTTATGTGAAATCATGAGACGAAAATATAAAAATCTCTTTCTAAATCCTCAAAGGCTGAATCATGACTCGGTATGAACATCCACGTGGAGCGAATGGAGCCTTAAATGTATGGCTGAGAATACCTTTTTGCCTAGAAAATACAGCTGCAAAATGCTGATTCCTAGATGATGACACTAGTTTGTGCAACAACTTGCAGTTCGTGTTTAAGAAGCCGTACATTTTCCTTACACAGCTATGAAGGAAACTGGAGAATTTGTAGTGTAAAGAAAAGAGTTCTACTCTATTTTTAAATAGTCATTTCTATAATACATAGCCGACAGCCTATAGAAATATAATATTACGAAACTGAGGTGGCAGATATGTATGAATACCATTAAATACAATTTTATAATGAAAATTTTGTCTTATGAAGGTGAAACTTTTAGATCATATTAGAATTCTAAATTTTTTATGCATAGCAATCAAATGACCTCTCCATATTGCCACATAAAGTATAGATTTAAAGTTAAATGATCCAGTCAGTCATTTAGCATTTTCTTAGGGTCATCTTTTGCTGAAAGCTATAGATGTGTACATATGGTTCTCTTGTTTCTGTGTTTGTATTATTTATATTTTAGGAATTGAAGAAAGAATGACACTTTTTAAAACTGTTTTTAATGGCCTTTGTTTATTGTTAATACGTAGTGTTCCAGGCTCTTGCTTTAATGATTTCTTTCACACTGCATTGATAATTAAATTCATTCATTTTCTTGGCTGCACAATTCTTTTAAATAAAAAGTTATGGGTAATAATACCTATTATGTTGGAAGTACAGAGGAGAAAAGGGCAGATCCGCAGCTTTTAGTTCAAGGAGAGCCAATGGATTCTGCAAGTTACAGGTTTAAATAAAATCAGAAATCTCGAGTCGTTTAACCTACACTATAGAATTGTAGATCTTGAAGTGTTTTGTTTTTCTCATGCTATAGTGCTTGCAATTTTTTCCAGTAAAACAGGAACTGCATGTATGTAATATGTGATCCATTTCAGGATATTTATTAACAGTAACTTTAGTAATGGTACTCTTAGATGACTGGAGCCTCTTTCCATATTGCTACCTCCTAACATATACATGGTAACAGTAATACTGTTCACACCCTTTCCACTACTCTCCCCTTAAAGTGATTTAATGTCAATAAATATGGGAAAATATTGTGAACATGTGAAACTTGGTGATAACATAAGATGCATATAATAAAAAATTTATTCCATTCTGATCTTATTTATTTGCTTATACAGCCTCTGCAATTTTTATCTATTTCATGAGATTTTAGGTTTTGCAATTTTTAAATTGTGCAAAAGGGATTTAATACTTAATTACTAATAGAGAAGACATTCTTAGCCTCATATTTATTTTTTGTCATGTTTATTGAACTCAAGAGCAAAACCCATTATGTCAATTTGGCCAAATACATGGTTTAATTGTATTTTGAAAAAAGATCAGTGTAAATGAGTAAGAATTTATCTAACTTAAAATACGTAATAATCTAATTTTGTAAACTTTGTTTTGTAAGCTGGAATATCACCAGTTTGCAAAAGCAATTCACAGAAAGAGTAGTTTTGAAATAGCAATAAATAAAACACCTGAATGAAAAGAGAGAGAAATCTAGATCAATTTATAGGTATTACTTTTCAGCATGTCAACTCAGGCTCATGAATTCTTTGGACTTGGTTTAGTGGAATTTTCTTGATTCTTACCTGCCCCTGAGTACATGGTCCTTGAAAGGTTGAGCATCTGTTCCTGTGAAATAGCTCTTTTTCTAGATACTCTGAGGTACAACTTACTTTCTGGTTTTTTTCCCCTCCTCTTTTCTGTCTATCTCTCTACCTTTTACATTGTATTTATATTTCTTTCCTTGATGGATTCTTGGTGTAAATGAGTTCTCTTCTAAGGTTAATGGGGCTGGTAGAGTCATTGGCGTAGAGTATTGAGGAGGCCCTTGGAGTTTCATGATTAGAAGACCATTTGGAAGTCTTCCTTTCTACCTGCGTTCTTGCAGGTATACGGGAGGTACAAGTGATAACACAACCACAAGTCTTCATCCCACTTTCCTCACCTGTTGGAGGGATGGTGATATAGTTTTCTCTCAGCACTGTGTTCCATCAGCTTTCGGTGTTGATGATGAAAATGTGCTCAGGCTGAATACTGCTACCCAGCCATCTTGTTTTACAATGGTATAATAAGAATACAATGTCCCAGTTAGAGAGTAAAGATTTAAAGTTTCTGTTATTTCTGGACTTGAAAATGTTTTATTCCTGACATTTTCTTGCTTAAAATATATCTAATTCCTCTGTTATCTTCAGTAATTCTCACCAAGCATCTCATAACTTTTCATATATATCTATAATTAGCGTGGATGTTTCTGCCTTAGCTATTCTTATTTCTCAAACTTGTTAAGAGCAAATGAGTGACTTAAAGGAGATCTGAGCAATAATCACTGGTCCCCAAGTTGAACACCATAAGACCTGTACCAGTGTCAAGTGCCAACACTGATGTATTTGAAAAGGCAAAGACTGAGATGCCGTATCAGACACTTCTCCTGTACTAAGGAACAGGATACCTGTATGTTCTCCCTACTGTCTAAGGTCCCTCACAGAGGGAGTCATGAGGGAGCCCAGATAATCTTTTTAACTTGTCTGCTCATACATTCTGGTATTATGATCTCCTGTCTCAATTATTTCTACTAGACATGCCTGAGTGTTTCTTTCAGAGATAAAGACAAGGGTGTTACATTCAGCTCCTGCTTCTGCTCATGTGTTGGTGTAGGTAATGAACTCCCAGATGCTGAATCTTTGAGTTTGTCAGAAGTTGTTAGTCAAATCCTATAGGAGTAGTGAAAGCATTCCTCATGGAAGTCTGGAATCAAAGTAGGTTTGAATCAGCATCATCAAGTTGGATGCATGGTTCCTGTTTGGGCCGTCTTCTGACGAAAAGCTTATGAATTAAAGAGAGCCAGTCAGAAAGGGAAAGGGCAAATAAGAGGAACTTGTCTCAAAAACAGCAAAAGAATCAAAGCCAGAAAAAATTAAGCTATTTTTTAATAAATATATTGCAGTGGAACTCAGATTGTTTAGTCTGATATTGAACAATTCTGTTAATAGTGCCAAAAATACCTTTTCTAAATTATCTATTTTAAAGGAGTAAACTGAAGTGAATGTCTCCTTGAAACTCTATGGGGAATTTGACTTCTTGGGTAATTTAACAGGGAATTTGACCTCTTTATCACAAAAGACTGACCATCTTGTCACAATTCTAAGCATGCTTGCAGTTTGACTGAAATCTCTATATGAACAGATTAATTTTGTAACTGCATATTGTGCGTAGAAGAGTGAGCTGAAAACCACATGTAATTTCATTACTGATGGTGTTAGCTTTTCTAATGGCTGAAATTGGTGCATACTGTATCACAGAATCACAGAATGTTAGGGGTTGGAAGGGACCTTGAAAGATCTTCTAGTCCAACCCCCCTGCCAGAGCAGGATCACCCAGAGAGGTCACACAGGAACATGTCCAGGTGAGTTTTCAATGTCTCCAGAGAAGGAGACTCCACAACCTCTCTGGGCAGCCTGTTCTGGTGCTCTGTCACCCTCACAGAGAAAAAGTTTTTCCTTATGTTTAGGTGGAACCTCCTATGCTCCAGTTTGCACCTGTTCCCCCTTGTCTTGTCATTGGCCATCACTGAGAAGAGCCTGGCTCCATCCTCCTGACACTCGCCCTTTATGTATTTATAAATATTGATGAGGTCACCCCTCAGTCTCCTCTTCTCCCAGCTAAAGAGACCCAGCTCCCTCAGCCTTTCATCATAAGGGACATGTTCCACCCCCTTAATCACCTTTGTGGCTCTGCGCTGGGCTCTTTCAAGCAGTTCCCTGTCCTTGAACTGAGGGGCCCAGAACTGGACACACTATTCCAGATGGGGTCTCACCAGGGCAGAGTAGAGGGGGAGGAGAACCTCTCTTGACCTACGGACCACAGCCCTTGTAATACGCCCCAGGATGCCACGGGCATTCTTGGCCATGAGGGCATATTGCTGGCTCATGGTCATCCTGCTGTCCACCAGGACCCCCAGCTCCCTTTCCCCTACGCCACTCTCTAACAGCTCAGTCCCCAACCTGTACTGGTACACGGGGTTGTTCTTTCCCAGATGCAAGACTCTACACTTGCCCTTGTATTTCATTATATTTCTCCCCACCCAGCTCTTCAGCCTCTCCAGGTCTTGCTGAATGGCAGCACATCCTTCTGGTGTGTCAGCCACTCCTCCCACTTTTGTGTCATCAGCGAACTTGCCAATAGGGCACTCTATTCCCTCACCCAGGTCACTTCACTGATGAATATATTAAATAGTACTGGTCCCAGTACTGATCCCTGGGTGACTCCACTAGATACAGACCTCCAACTAGACTCTGCCTGATTGACAACAACTCCCTGACTTCTTTCCTTCAACCAATTGCCAATCCGCCGCACTACTCGATCATGCAGACCACACTTCCTCAGTTTAGCGGTGAGGATGCTATGGGAGACGGTGTCAAATGTTTTACTGAAATCAAGGTAAACCACATCCACTGCACTACCATCATCTATCCACCTGGTTATGTTTTCATAAAAGGCTATCAGGTTGGTCAAGCATGACTTCCCCTTGGTGAAGTATTGGGTCATTGTCCCTGGAATTTCCTTAATGATACCTTGTAAGAAAGTGATCTTACTGCACAAAGTTGGTAACATTTGAGGAAAAGTGAGCATGTGCTTTGCAGTGAGAGATGTCTGCTGGCTGCCTGAGCATAATCTGCTTTCCTTCAATGAACTGCTGAGATCAGACTAACATGGAGGGCAAACTTATTGCATCCAGACTGTGTGTGTATATATGTGCTGGTTTCAAACCGGAGTTTACTACTTTTTAAGGAATTACTAATGCTTTTGATTACAGTCTCGAAATACCTGCTAGGAAACCTTTTGATTCTTGTGAAAATGTGGGAAGGTACGTATTCCACTCTGCACCCTTTCCTGTAAATAATCTTTATACAGTCTCTAAAGCTTGTCTGATCTAAAATTATGACATCTTATTGTGGTATATGGGGAAATTTTATTTTGTTACCTTAATCTGTAGACGAGAGAGGGTGGAAGGACTGGACAACAGCAGTTAACAATTAAATGTTGCTACCTTTTCTGGAAGATGAGAACCAATACCTGCTGTATCCTGCAGCATATGCATGGATGGGAGAGAAAGTCTTACTGTGGTAGTTGAAGGTCTCTTCTATCGCCTAAAATTTTCTTGAGAGAAAGAGCTTAGGATGCCCTCAGTTTCTTCCTCCCTTACACAGTTAGAGGTCTTTTTGGAGTCTGACATTGGCTTCTATTGAGTGGCAAGGCTAAGGGGCCTCTAGTGTCTCTGCAGTAAGCCCTGCAGCTACCTGCCTCTGAGTCTGTAGCATTGTTATAGATGCAGTTCGGCAGCCTTTAGTTTTCCTGTCAGCCTGCACAAGATGCCCTGCCTTACAGGGTGGGTTCTGTTGAGAAACAGTAACTTCCTTTGACAAAAATAAGTCTATTCCCATTTTGTAGGGCTTGTAAAATCTGAAGTACCAGGACTGTGTATCACACTATTGCAAATATTCTTGAAAAACCATCTGAAAGTTTGCTTTGCAGAAATTTATTGAAGTTTAAAGAAAAAGGGAACATGCTGAGGAATCCTTTGTCGATTTAACGTAACTCAGTACGTTTTCCAGGCTGAAATGTGATTTTATGTTACAATACATTTGTGAAAAACCTGTTTTGATATTCAGTGTTGTGTCTATCCCAATAACCAGTTATTTCCCTGGCTTCCTCAACAAAGAAAAATAAGAAACAAGAAATTATCCAGTTGGTGGTAAAATCACAGTGTAGGCATACTTATGAGAACAGAATTACTACAAGTCTTGTTTCTTTGATGAGGGAGTTTTGTAGATTAGCTTATTTTTGTACTCTTGCAACAGAAGCATGCAGAGAAAACTCTATACTGAATATTTTCTGCATTAATAAATAAACATTCTGTATCTTTTTGATTCTAATCACTTATGCAGACAAAGGCAACTCTAGTAAGCAAAATGTTCGTATTGAAGGTATTTGTGTAACTGACTGCAGGTGAGAGATCTTTATTCTGTGCCAAGTGCTATCTTTTCATAATGTTTCTAGTACTTGATCTGTGTTCCAGTGAGTTGATGTTTCAGTGTATCTCTTGCTTCACAATTTCTCAACTGCTCTTTGTGAGCAATGAATGTCAGCAAAAAGGGCAAAACCATCCCCCAGCAAATTAACCTAGTTAAATCTCAAATATATATGGCAACGATGTACTTCCTCATATCTAGAGTCTTTTTGTAAAACTTGAAGAAATAATCTACTAATTTGCTTTATGTTAGGGTAATGCACTATTTTGAACAAGAAGGTATCAAATTCCTCTCGGTTAAAATATCTGGCCGATAGGATGTTAAAATGATTATTCCATCAAAATATATTAAGTTAGCAGTGCATGATTAGTATCACACGGTTTATTGTACTCAAAGTTTATGCTTATGTATTTTTTTAAATGCTAAGTTGTTGCTTATTTCAGCCTTAGAAATACTGTGAGTATGATTAACAGAAAGATAAATGTTCTTTGTCTAAGAAGCAAATGGTGGTAATATGAAAAAGTTTTATCCTTTACCTTTATAATTCTAATAAAGAAAATTTATGAATACAATTGATAGCTGAATTTGCCCAGTGAATATATTTCACATGCATACTATTCCAAAAATACAACTTCAGCTGTTTCAGAAGACTTTAGAAATAAATTATCTTCCTCAGTTTTGCATGATTTTTATAAAATTGGGTCAAAGGAATTTTCAGCTGAAAACAGTACTTTGTCATATTATCTACATCACATGTCTAGCAAATTTATAAATCTAGTGTTCATTTCAGTAAAGTTCCAAATTGTAATGAATGGTTTAGACAGCATTGTCATCAATTTCCTAGAGATGCAGCTGTGGAAATCAGTGACTTCAATCAAAATCTCTGTCAAGTTTCACTGCACTGTCATTTTTTACATTTGGGGTTTCCTGAAATTAACAACAAACCCAAAAACCCCCAATTCTGTAAATGTCTTTACATCACTTCTACCTTTGGGTGGTGCTTTTGAGCAGTGCTGCACTGTGGTGTCTGTTTGAAGACTTTAACAGCGTTGATATTTTTACGCTTTATACTAACACAATATTTCTTTCGTGATATTATGGAGTTAAAATTGCACTGTGTGTTTTAACACACATTACAACAACCTCTTAAGGCACAAAAGTAAATTCATGCAAATGAGTTATGGAAAGTGAAAAGATTTGTGCTGCTTCATTCATTGCAGAAATAGTTAG